>NW_025814829.1:50217500-51417500 GCF_022079265.1 Lynx rufus
TGGTCTCCCTTCTCTAGGTCTCCCCTTCTCTAGCTCTCCCTTCTTTAGGTCTTTCCTTCTTTAGGTGTTCCTTCTCTAGTTCTCCCTTCTCTAGGTCTTTCCTTCTCTAGGTCTCCCTTCCCTAGGTCTCCCTTCTCTAGGTCTTTCTTTCTCTAGATCTTTCTTTCTCTGGGTCTCCTTTCTCCTGGTCTCCCTTCTCTAGGTCTCCCCTTCTCTAGCTCTCCCTTATCTAGGTCTCCCTTGTCTAGGTCTCCCTTTTCTAGGTCTTTCCTTCTTTAGGTCTCCCTTCTCTAGTTCTCCCTTCTCTAGGTCTTTCCTTCTCTAGGTCTCCCCTTCTCTAGCTCTCCCTTCTCTAGGTCTTTCCTTCTCTAGCTATCCCTTCTCTAGTTCTCCCTCTGCTAGGTCTTTCCTTCTCTAGGTCTCCCTTCTCTAGGTCTGACTCTTGCCTCCCCCTTCCAGCTCCAACCCAGGGCAGATTTGACCATTGTATTAATCACGTCTTTTTAGTCTGTATTTTTTTCATTTTTATTTTTTATTAAAAAATTTAATGTTTATTTCTTTTTGAGAGAGAGAGAGAGAGAGAGAGAGAGAGAGAGAGACAGCACAAGCAGGGGAGAGCCAAGAGAGAGGGAGACACAGAATCTGAAGCAGACTCCAGGCTCTGAGCTGTCAGCACAGAGCCCCACATGGGGCTCGAACTCAGAAGCCATGAGATCATGACCTGAGTATAACCAACTGAGCCACCCAGATGCCCCTTTTTAAATTTTTAAAAAAATATTTATTTACTTTGTATTTTTAAAAAATTGTTTATTTTTGAGAGAGAGAGAGTGTAATCGGGGTAGGGGCAGAGAGAGAGAGAGGGAGACAGCGGATCCAAAGCGGTCTCTGTGCTGACAGCAGAGACCCGACGTGAGGCTCGAACTCATGAACTGTGAGATCATGACCTGAGGTGAAGTTGGATGCTTAACCAACTGAGCCATCCAGTTGCTCCCCATTCTGAGCAGAGATGCTCAGCATCTCTGATGCTTTTAATCTTGGAGATTGCTAGCTGTGTCAGGCTAGCTTGCTTTTCCCAGGGCAAGCTAATCTTTAGAGAGAGCAAAAACTCACCTGGCCCAGGGAGTGTGACTTTCATAAGCAAAGCAACCAATCCAGAGCCCATGCCCACAACCCTTCTTCTGCTGGCTCTCACACTCCAGGTACCAGACAACTGGGGGTATCCCCTACAGCCTAGAGTCTGTTCACATTACTCAAACCAGCCAGTCCTAAACCTGCTTACCTTGCCTCCCCTGCTCCTTCTCACAGAAAAAAGTATACTCACAGAAATAATACTTATGTTTGTTAAAAAAACAAACCTAAGGAAACAAAAAACCCCAATAAAGCCTTTTACCCATGTTTTCCCTTCCCTCTGCCTCCTGTCTGACCCTGGTGACTCCTGTGTAGACTCAGGAGTGTCCTGTGTAGTGTGGCATGCCTCCTGTTCTTGGAATCTGTGAGTATTAACAACCCATAATCTCCTGATCTGTTGGCTTTGCCATACCTGAACAATAATAACATTTTAAAGGAACAACCCCTAGCAAAACACTTTCTTATCCCCTTACCCTTAAATGCTTTGTGTCTGGAACTTTTGACTGAGACTGAATAACACCTGTTTTCAAAGAGAATAGCTAATATTTATTGGCTGCTTTCTAGGTGCCAGATACTGTTCTAAGCACTGGGGGAACAGCCATGGACAAAATGTTTCTGCCCTCACAGAGCTGGCTTCTAGTGAGGGGACAGACCACTCACAAACACAAAGCGACTGTGTCAGATGCCACAAGGAAAAACGCAGGACAGGAGGCAGAGAGTGACAAAGGATTGTATTTTTATACAGATTGGCATTTGAGCAGTGACTAGAATGAATGGTGAGGTTAGGTCTCATGTAATGTTGAATTTGGTTAGATAGTTGCATCTGGGGGAATATGCTCACTTTTTGAAAGACCACTTGGGGTAGCATCTGGGACACCATCCCAGAAGATCCAAGAGTCCTTCAAAGCGAATATTCCCACCTCTGATCATTCCTGCTAGAGGAGAAGGCAAAAGAAAGAACAAAGAGGACAAAGGAAGACAAAGAAGTTAGAGAAAGAAAAAGGGAGACAGAAGTAAGAATAATAACAAGAAAGAAGAGGAAAATACAGAGGAAAGAGCAAGGAAGGAACAGAGGAATAAGGAGAAGATTGGCAGATGTATACACTGAAGTTTGGCTTTGGCCTCGGTATTTGGCTAAGCTTGAAATCTCTAGAAGGCTGAAGAGCCAAAAGTCCGCTTCAAAGTCCTTCCTCCCATCCTGAAAACTGGCTGTGATCATGCAGATTAGCTTCAGATCTGAGCAGCATAGCTGCACAAAGACAATTTTTAGCTGGTTGTATTTTTTTAAGTGCATTTGTTTTTGAGAGAGAGAGAGAGAGAGAGAGAGAGAGAGAGAGAGAGAGAGAGAAATATCCCAAGCAGGCTCCATGCTGTCAGCACAGAGCCTCATGTGGGGCTCAGTCCCATGAACCCAGAAACCATGACCTGAGCCAAAATCAAGTCAGACGCTAAACCAACTGAGCCACCCATGCACCCCTGGTTGTATTTTTAATATCTGACTATGCACTTTTAAGTCCTGGTAAGAAATTTGAGATACAACTGGGAGTAAAAGATCTTTTGGCTCCATATGTTCAGATTGTATGTCTGTTGAGGTATAAATATATATTTGATTTTATCAGTAAAGCATGCAAAAATGAATGATTGAAAATCCTTACTGTTATGTATAGAAGTAAGACATTGGCAATAGTCCCATTTAGTACGGAAGTTGATTGACGTTAATACCATCATTTAGGGAACATGTTGGCTACATTAGCTTAGGAAGAATATTGTATTCTTTATGAGCCCTTGATGTTTACATAAATTAAAAAAAATTTTTTTAACGTTTATTCATTTCTGAGAGACAGAGAGGGACAGACTGTGAGTGGGGGAGGGACAGAGAGAGAGGGAAACACAGAATCCGAAGCAGGCTCCAGGCTCTGAGCTGTCAGCACAGAGCCCAACGCGGGGCTCAAACTCACAGACCACGAGACCTTGTCCTGAGCCAAAGTTGGACGCTTAACTGACTGAGCCACCCAGGTGCCCCGATGTTTACATAAATTTAAATAATCATACGAGGAAGAATAACAGAAGTTGGATTATATCAATTTTATCTTCAATTTATTTCATGTAATAGCATTGATAACACCAAATAACATAAATTCTATGGGCTATATTTCATTTTTTAAAAATGGTTATTTATTTTTGAGAGAGCAAGAGAGAGAGAGAGCATGTGAGAGGCGGAGCAGGGGCAGAGGAGGGAAACAGGACTGAAGCGGGCTCTGCGCTGACAGCAGACAGACCGATGTGGGGCTCGGGCTCACCATACCTGGAGTTCATGACCTGAGCCTAAGTCAGATGCTTAACCAACTGAGCCACCCAGGCATCCCTCCATGGGCTATATTTAATTTTTAGTTATTTGATTCTATTGAGGCCACACGGTTTTAAGAAAAGTTCTGTTTCACTTGGGAACATTTGAGAATATTTCACATCTTGTGAGAAGACCTTAACAGCAGAATGTTACTTTGCTACCTTAAACAATTAGGGAAAGGGATATATTTAAAATGGTTTTCCTCCTTTCTCATTGCCAAGTAGTATTCCATTGTGTATATAAACCACAATTTCTTTATCCATTCATCAGTTTCTACTTGGCAATGAGAAAGAATGAAATATGGCCTTTTGTAGCAACGCGGATGGAACTGGAGAGTGTTATGCTAAGTGAAATAAGTCATACAGAGAAAGATAGATACATGTTTTCACTTTTTTTTAAAAAAAATTTTTTTTTCAACGTTTATTTATTTTTGGGACAGAGAGAGACAGAGCATGAACGGGGGAGGGGCAGAGAGAGAGGGAGACACAGAATCGGAAGCAAGCTCCAGGCTCTGAGCCATCAGCCCAGAGCCCGACGCGGGGCTCGAACTCACGGACTGCGAGATCGTGACCTGGCTGAAGTCGGACGCTTAACCGACTGCGCCACCCAGGCGCCCCTATGTTTTCACTTTTATGTGGATCCTGAGAAACTTAGCAGAAGACCGTAGGGGAGGGGAAGAAAAAAAAAAAAGTTAGAGAGGGAGAGAGCCAAACCATAAGAGACTCTTAAAAACTGAGAATAAACTGAGGGTTGATGGGGGTGAAAGGGAGGGGGTGGGTGGGTGATGGGCATTGAGGAGGGCACCTGTTGGGATGAGCACTGGGTGTTGTATGGAAACCAATTTGACAATAAATTTCATATTAAAAAAATAAATGGTAGAATTCAAAAAAAGTAAAATTATACTGTAAAAAAATTGTGTACATCCATGATAAATCTTAGATCCAAAGATAAACATATAAAGAGAATTAAAAATAAAAAGAACAAAGTATTACAGAAAAATGTGGTCTCCTGCCCCTTTCTTACAGATCTCTATCTCTGTCTCTGTCTATCTCTATCATCTCTAACTATCTCTATTTCTATCTCTATCATCTCTATCTTTATCTATCTATATCTATAATCTATTATCTATCATCTATCTATAATCTATTATCTATCATGTATCTATCATCTATTATCTGTCATCTAGCTATGTATTTATCATCAATCTATCATCTATCTGTCTATCTAATCAATCATCTATTATCTATCACCTATCTATCATCAATCTATCATCTATCTATCTAATCAGTCATCTATTATCTATCACCTATCTATCTATCATCAATATATCATCTATCTATCTATCTACCTAATCAATTATCTATTATTTATCATCTATCTATCTATCTATCATCAATCTGTCATCTGTGTATCTATCTATCATCTATCAATCATCTATTATCTATCTATCTAATCAATTATCTATCTATTATCTATCATCTATCTATCAATCATCTATTATCTATCTATCTAATCAATTATCTATCTACTATCTATCATCTATCTATCATCTATTATCTATCATTTATCTATAATCTATAATCTATCATCTATCTATCTATCTATCTATCTATCATCTATTATCTATCTATCTAACATATATCTACTATCTTGCCATTCCACTGGCCTCAGAAGTGAACATGTAGTAAGAAAAAGGTGGTGTAACCACCTATAGAGGCCTCTGGTAACTGATGACACTGCCAGATTATTTTATCTACTCTATAATGTCAAACTTAAAACTTTTAACTATTAAAATTTTAGCTATGAAATCTAATAATACTTTTAAAAATAAAACTTTAACACTTATTTATTTTTGAGAGATAAAGCATGAGTGGGGGAGGGGCAGAGAGAGAGGGGAACACAGAATCCAAAGCAGGCTCCAGGCTCCCAGCTGTCAGCACAGAGCCCGAAGCAGGGCTCGAACTCACAAACCATGAAATCATGACCTGAGCTGAAGTCATATGCTTAACCAACTAAGCCACCCAGTGCCCCTAAAAAGCAAAACTTTAGATTTATGCTGATACTCCAGAAGCTCATGTTATAAAGGCAGTATTAAATTTTTGTCATGACTTTGGCTAAATATTTGAAGACTTTTCATTCAGCTAATGGTATATTTGGTGTTCTACTCCTTGTTGGTATTATTTTGCTTCTATGTTTGTGTCCTTGTTGAGACTATAAATATGATGAGTTACTTCTTGTTAATTTTCATTATAAACCAGGTGTCCATGCTATGGAGGCCCAGGAACAGGACATATTGCCTGGAGGATATGGCATAACACAAAAATAGAATTAATAGCCAAATTCCCTACTTGAGCCTCCTGCAAATGGTTTGTAGAGGTGGCCTGAGAATATCACAACTACTCTGCTGAATTTGCTCTTTGTTTAGATTTGAAGTATGTATTTTAAACCTTGTGTAAAGGAGAAGAGGAACTATGTCAAAATGTTTCAGGAGACGATTGAAGTTAGAGATGAAGACCATAGTTCTGATTATGAAATGTTAGTGGAAACTAAAAAGAAATGATTAATGCTCTCTCTAGGTCATGGCATGCTTCTTAAAGAGGCTTATTTAAAAGCCTAGAAATAGTACTGCTTTACTGACTAATGCCTGCTGAATAGGGAAGTAGGAGGTGTGAAATTCTTAATTTTTAAATAGAAAAGTTCCCCCCCCCCCCGCCCCACCCCAGGTATTCTCAGTAACTTTCAACATCTTGGGGAGAATGATCATTGGATCCAAGCCAGGAAAATAGCAACAACCAGAATGGGAAGAGCAAGAAGCCTGACCCAACGGCAAAGCAAGCAAGGCTTCAGGGGGGTTCCAACTGCTCTTGTCTTCATGGGTTTCAGGGTCCGGTCCCACTGGGTCAGGATGGCATTCCTGGCTCCTGGCCACTTCCCTGGGCCCACCAGCCTAAACTGGTATGGGCTGCAAGGGCCAAAGAAAACCTCCACAGCCAATTTGGGATCTGTGAGAAACAGCCACGGGATGTTGGGCTTTGCCCCAATGAAGGAGGCAAGCTCATCCATATAATTAATATAATCTGTCAGCATGGTGTTGCTGGTGCCAAACCTAGAGGTGGGAGAGGAAACAGGTCTGTGGATACTGAAGCTCTATGTAGGACGTCTCACAGGAACAAGAACAGGGGAAAATTCCTTACAGCTTTTTATCAGAGGGACTCAATGTCAATCCCTTGTGTTGGTAAGGGGACCTTGCTCATTTATTCTGTGCTTTGGTAGCTTTCCAAGAGACTTGCATACCGACCTCAACTGGACATTTCCCAAGACTGCACAGCAACTGAAAGGCATTTTTATCCCCGTTCATAAGTGGAAATTGTCTCTTGCTCATGAAGTTCATGCATGGCCACTGAGCTAATTAGTGACAGAGATAGGACTAGAGCTCAATTACCCTGATTATTCTCATTTGCTGACTCGTGTTCATTAGAGCCATCCATTTGGAGGGCATCCTCTGTATCTTACAGGATTTATAGACTGGAAAATAGGAGCCCACATTCATGCACTCCCAGACTCCTCTGATTTCTAATCCTTTCTGGGTCTTCTTTCTGTGATATATTGCAGGAGCCATGGAGGGATGGATTAGGACCAAGTACCATGTCAGGTGCAAAGGAAATCTTCCATAAATACTTGTGGAATGGATGAATTTAACTCATAGCTGTCGCGCTAATGACCTCACTCTGGACCATGTAAGACTAGAGTAGTTCCAACTATTCACATTTTTTTCTATGGAAACCATAGACCCTCTTTACAATAGATGCTCTTACCATTTGAGCCTTTCCCTCATTTTTTTATCAATATCATTCATCATGTCTGTTATAGAAGGCAAAGTGCAAGTTCCTAAAACAAAAGAAAAGATAAAGGGAAAGAAATGATAATAGTTAAATAAGTCTGGCATAAGATCAGGCTGCAATGTTTTCTTCTTAATAATGGGTTATGAATCACATCAGTATTTCCATTTTTGGGGGGGTCATTGTCTAGCAAAGTAAAATCTTGAGCCGATCAACAGGTGGTCATTTTGAGACAAATACACAAGTCATTTCCAGTCTTCTCAGAATTGAGGTGTCACATAATTAAAAACCAAGAGCCATATAGCATTTTATCTTTGTATCTTTGCTGTTAAACAAGTTAGAAGATGTTTAAAATCAGTTTCAAGGATTATATTCTAGTCTCTCAGCAGTATTTTTTAAAGAATGTTATCTAATAGTTTATAGCCAAAGGTAAATTGGCATCTCTTTTTTAAGATATAAGAAAATAAACCTTCATAGGAAACTATCCTCCTTTGTCAGAAAAAGGAATTTCCAACACATAACATGTAGAATTTAGTCAAGCCCCAAGTTTCTCTCTGAAGAGCCAACAGTTCCTAGGTGAGACGGAGGATATGGATTATGCACAAGTCACCAAGAACATGGGCAAGCCCCTAGAGACCAGATCCGAGTTGGGACTACTCTAGGATTTCAGGCTCATTCTGGAATAGTTAGCACACTTCTCTGAAACCCATACCAAAACATTCTTTTGTGCCCAGAGATACTTCAAATTTAGGGTGGTTTCTTTGGTAATTTTGGGATCACCTTGAACAAGACTAGAATGCCCAGATCTGATTGCTCAGAAACATACCATGATTGCCTAACTTCCTGTTCCTGCAAACCTTACAGATAGGGTCCCTTGAACAGCCTCTTTAGGTATGACCTTGTTCCAAAACTTGGAACCTGTTCTGTCCTGGGCAAAAGGAAGATCAAGAAGGAAGAGCTTCTGCTCAGTAGCCCACCAGCTACTATCATTGGGTTGCCTGTAACTGGCCCCTCTGTCCTGGTACTTGGGTTCCCCCAAATTGAATTATTTGCTTTATCATTCATTTCCCCTTAGACTGAGTGTTTGCCTTGGATCATTGCCTCCTTTCATCAGAGCCCAGATTACAACTTATCTTAACAGAATAAGTGTCCTACCCTCTAATGCCAGTCTCCCTGAGCCTTGAACCTTAAGCTCACTTTATTCCTAGTGGGATTTCTTGTCATCACCTTCCTGGCTGCTGCCTCACTGCTGCAACATTCACACTGCAACATATTTCTGCCTTGGATGAAAGAGTGAAGGAAATTTAAAGAGATCACTGATATGCATGACTGTAATGATGTGGATGACAGCCTGGGGGATGAAAGGTGTCTCAGTATACCTAGTGGAAGGTTCCAACCTCCTGTATAAAAGAACATTTAAATTCCAGCATGTCAAGTAGGACTGGAAGCCTTACATAGGGCTTCAAAGGAAGTAGGCCTGCTAAAATCTCTTTCCAGAAGTTTTATACCTCTAGGACCAAACAAACTTCGCACATTCAATTTCTTTAACCATGGACTTTTGGTTTTATGATTTGAATCTTCGCACGACTGCATTTAAACCTTAGTGGGAATCTGATCCTCATATCTTCTGCTGGAGGATGCTGACTGCTTTCCATACCTGACCCCAATCAAGTTTATTGTTGTTATTATTATTTTTTAATACAGGAACTCAGTATTTCCCTACCTTAGAGACTGGTCATCTATACATCTAGGACTTTCTGCTTCTAATGATCCATTGCTTGTTCTTATCTGACACACGGCAGGGAAAAAGAACAAAAAACAAAACAAAACACTGCCTTTCCAGCAATCATAATTTCTTCCATGAGTGTGGATATTGGAAGCTGGCTGGATATTGGCTTGGAAACATCTCTTATGAACCTTTTAAGCAATGTCATTCTGTTGAGTTTTGAAATCATAATTTTATAAAATTGTCATGCATTTAAGACCAAAAGCTCCGGTGTTCTTAAGTTTAATGAAAGTCAGCCACTTTAAAGAGTTATAAATCACAAAATACTCCCTGAATAATATCTTGTACTATTGCATATGATAATCCAATGTAATATTTTAATTGCTTATAAAATACAATACTAAAAATATAGAATTATAGATTCAAAACCAGATGGGACCTAGAATTTTCCCCTTGTTATTAGGATGATTGTTTTCACAAAGACTCAAAGGCATTTTTATTGGCATCCATCTTCCCCATTAATGACCTTGTTTGTCTACTTACCTTTTTAAAAAAAAAAAATTTATTTGTTTATTTTTGAGAGAGAGACAGAGACAGAGAGAGAGAGCATGAGCCAGGTAGGGGCAGAGGGAGAGGGAGAGAGAATCCTAAGCAGGCTCCTTCTGTCAGCACAGAGCCCAACATGGGGGCTGAACTCACGACCATGAGACTGAGACCTGAGCTGATATCAAGAATCGGATGCTCAACCAATTGAGCCACCTAGGCGCCCCTGTCTACTTACCTTTTACTACTTTTACTGCCCAGCGAGCTTGCAGGTCAACTGTGGGAATGGCAGCCCCAAGGGACTGGACCAAACCAATTATTCCCAGGGTTGGCTTCTCCAGTGAAGGAGGGAAAATGTCTTTAAACAAGGTGATCTCATTGTTTCTGCTCTTAATGATAGACTCATCAAAGAAGGGGTAGGCATAACCATAGCCTGTTGCAAAAATGACACAGTCGATGGCTTCAAACACTGTCCCATCCTCAAAAATGGCCGAAGTCTCTGTGAATTCTTTGACATTAGGCTTAATGGACACTGTGCCACACAGAATGCAGGCTGGGAGATCATCGTTAAACACAGGTTCTTTCCTCAGGGTTCTGTATGGAAAATAGAGACAGCCACTAGAACGGTAATATTTCCTCTTTGTTTTATTGGTCCATAATAATTAATTAATAATCAATTAAGAAGGAAGGAGAAAACTACCCAAGATTTTTTTCTTGTGCCATGGAGTGTTACCAATATGACTGGAGAACAAAACTGAAGTAAGGCAATGTTGTGAATTAAGAAAAGTTGCCTTTGCCACTCCTTTCTCTATTTCCTGTGATCTTTTCTCTCCCACAGAGCTCCAGATCTCAGAATTAATCACCTGGGCCCTATCCCCTGTGAAAGCTTTGTCAGGAAAGACCCTAAATCAGAGTCCAGGGGTATTTGGATTTTTTTCTTCACTTCTTATTAACTGTGAACCTTGATCAAATGAAAGTTTCTTAATTTATCTTGCTTCGTCTTTCTCATCTGGAGCAGCAGTAACTGTTATGCCCACCTCGGGTCATTGGGAGATGGAAATAAGACAAAGATCCTGGCCGGGTTTCTAACAGAGGGTGAGGTATGAGCCTCCTGCTCTTGTCAAAGCCACCAAGATCCTCAAACTGCCAGATCCAATGATCCATTGTCACTTGTCATCTTACTCAACTTATCAGCGGTGTTGGACGCAGTTGATGGTTTCCTCCTTGAAACACTGCCTTCATTTTGCTTCCAGGTCATCACTCTCTCAATTCCCTTCCTATCCACCTGCTATTCTTTATTACTGTCTCTCACTGAACTCTCCTCTTCCTGACCTCTCTCTGAACAATGACATGCCCCAGGACTCAGCCTTCAGACCTTTTGTCTTCTTCATCTACATTCACCTTTCAAGAGATGTCATCTGGCTTCATTTCTTAAAGTACTATCTATACTCTGGTGAATCTGCATTTTTAACTTATGGTTTGAGTCTTTCTTGTCTTATGTATCACAAGCCTGCTCAACATTCTTCTACAATGATGACTCACAATGACTCATAGGCCTTTCAATTTTGAGATGTTTCAAACTAAACTTTGCTTCTCCCACGGTCTTCCACATCCCATAAAAACTGTCAACTCCACCCTCGCATCCTTGCTCAGTTCAAGAGTTTGGAATACATCTCTGAACTCTTTTCTTATTCTCACATCTGTTAGCCAACCTAACAGAAAATCCTATTTGGGTTTACCTTTAAAGTATAGGGGCGCCTGGGTGGCGCAGTCGGTTAAGCGTCCGACTTCAGCCAGGTCACGATCTCGCGGTCCGGGAGTTTGAGCCCCGCGTCAGGCTCTGGGCTGATGGCTCGGAGCCTGGAGCCTGTTTCCGATTCTGTGTCTCCCTCTCTCTCTGCCCCTCCCCCATTCATGCTCTGTCTCTCTCTGTCCCAAAAATAAATAAACGTTGAAAAAAAAAAAAAAAGAATATCTAAAGTATATCCCACATCTGACCATTTCTGAGCACTTGCTGCTAACAAGCCTAGTCTAAGCCACCAGCCTCTGTCATCTGGGTTTTTGACAATAGCCTCTTAACTAGTCTTTTTGCTTCCTTCCTTGACCTACCTCTATACACTGAATGATGACCACAGGTCCAGAGTGATTTCTTCAAATTAACTTGGATCTTGTCAGATGCTTGTTATGGCTTTCCATTGCATTTAGAGTAGAAGCCAGTGTCCTTACAATGGCTTACAAGGTGCAATGCCACTGGCCATTTTGATGTCTTTTGGTTTTATCTCCTACTACTCTTACTCTCCCCATCCTCTTTTCCCCATGGAGAGAAGTCCATTGAACACGCCAGTTTGTTGAACATGGCAGTCATGGCCCTGAAGAGGCAATGCCCTAACTATTTCCTCTGGAATACTTTCCCCCAGACACTCCCCTGGCTCAGTTCCTCAGTTCCTTCAGGGATTTACTTGAAAGTCCCCTCCTCAGTGAGGCCTCCTCTGGGAATGCTGGCAGCTCTCCCCATCACCTCTGCCTTCTTTATTCTTTTCTTCATAGTACACATCAGCATATGGTCTTCTGCTATCTGTCTCCTGTCTGTTTCCCAGTGCCAGAAGGTAAGCTCGTGAAGACAGGGATTTTGAATGTCTTTTCACAACTACAGTCACGGGGCTCAATATAGGACCTGACACACAATAAACGCTTAATAAATATTTGTTGAATAAGTTAACTTTGATGTAAACAGTTTATAATTTGGATTTTTCACTCCATGTCAAGGTAATTTCTTATGTGCCCGAGGGTTATATCTAGGGGGAATGATAGGGAAGAGTGAGGAGGAGGCTGAAGAGGCAGACATTGTGACCACATTGCAGTGGGAGGACTCTGTTTAGGGTGGGTGATGAGAGTGCAGCACAGGGAAAGCCCTGCTTTGCTTAACTGAACTTTTCCATGAAGTGAGAGGCAGGAGAGCAAGGTGGCTGAGAGCGAGAAGCTCTGGAGTCAGCAGATCTGGGCTCATTTTGAATACTGCTTCTGCCTTCTGCCTATGGGACTTTGGCAAAGTTAGTAACTACATTGAACCTCAGTTTCTCATCTTTAAAATGGGCATTATAATAGAGATGTAGTAATTGTTGTGAGGATAAAATGAGATAATGCACGTAAGAGCCTTGCTGGGCTGCATTAAGAGCTTAAAACATGTCAAATATTATCGTTACTCTAGGGACTAATTCTCTAGGGACTCTAGGGATGTGTATAACTTTCCAGCTGTGCAAATATGGGAGGGAGGATTGTGAAATGGGAAATAACTCCAAATGTTTGCAGTTCTTCATCCTCTGAAATGTGAGACATGATTGCTTCACTAATATTATTTTGGTTGGTTTGGGAGTTACAACAACACACATTGTGAATTGTTGACACTGAAATGCAAGTAACAGGCATATCATATTTAACTCTGCTTTACCCATTTAAAGGCATCAAACCATAGTTCTCGTGCTTGAATTTTGCATTCATTTTCTTCTTGTACCACCAGTCAGAGATGGCTTTTGGCAAGTTGTTCTTGAGGAAGGTTTCAAATCGATTGACCAACACCATGTCCCATGGATAACCATCATCCCAGACCCGGCTTATCACCCAGGAGCCACTTCTGGAACTGATGATGACCTTAAAAAAAACAGCAATTTTTAACCATTAGAGCAGTGACTGTTTGTAGTGGGTATTGTGGTGTGTCCCTCGGGTCTGAGGGGAGTTGGGGAGTTGTCACAGCAGCTAGTGTGAGTGTTGTCTCATGGCTTTCGGCTGTCAGCCCTCTTTGAGAATTGCTTTGGTTGAAAAGAGGGCCTCACCCAAAGTCTTATGCCCTTTCTGTATTTCTTGCCTTCAGTGACTGTTTGATACCTGGTCTCTCATCCCAACTGGGGACAAGTCAGAAGTGTAGCTTTGGAGTAGTGTAAAGGGAAGCATCCTTCCTTTGGCTCTCTCATCTCCCAAGTAAATTTCCTGCGTCTTGTCTACATCTCAGGACCAACCACCCTGTCATCTCCTCTGATGGAGGTGCCCAATACCTAAATTCTCATCCCATTTCCTCTAGTGCTTAGCTGGTAACCATTGTCTACAACCAAGCAATTATGACCCCCGAATAGGCATTTCGACTTAAAATGCCTTTCCCCATCCTGAAAGAAGGCAAGAAAGACATCTGGCATCTGAAAACCATAGGCTCAAATCTTGGCTCTCCTACTTACTAATAACGTGATTTGTGGCAAATTCCTTTAACTTCTCTAATATTCAGTTTCCTTATTTGTAAGATGGAGATAATAGGTACCCGCCACATCAAATCTGTGGGAGCGCTGATGCAGTGTGCTAGCCATGCAGTACGACCACCATTGCCTGACATGGAGGATGTATTCCTTTCCTCCCCTTCTGTCATGATCATCCCTAATGGTATAGATTTTCAGGCATTTTTACAGAATTTTTTTTATCGGGGCACCTGCGTGGCTCCGTTGGTTAAGCATCCAGTGCGTAAAAAAATTTTTTTTAAATGTTTGTTTATTTTTGAGAGAGAGAGACAGAGACAGAGTGTGAGTGGGGGAGGGGCAGAGAGAGAGAATCCCAAGCAGGCTCCTCCCTGTCAGCGCAGAACCCGACAGGCGGCTTGATCTCATGAACCATGAGATTGTGACCTGAGCCGAAATTAAGAGTTGGCTGCTTAACTGACCGAGCCACCCAGGTGCCCTGCAAGAACTCCCTTTGCTACCTCGTCAACCATATGACTCATAAATATCCTTCAAGGACTGGTGCAGGTCTGCCCACTTGGTGAGGCCTCCAGTTCCATGATCAGAGCAGTTAGTTCCTGAATCACCGGGGCAGCCTTTGTCCTGGTGGCCTCTTGTGCTGTTGTTACGTTGTTAGGCTTTCCACTTAACTCTTGAGGTTATGTTTAATTTATATCCCATCGAGGTATTATTTTCCCAAGCACATTTGAAGTTCTTGGAGGAGAGGGGACACAAAGTTGACTTCTCTGTGTCTCTATGCTGTCTAGTATAGTGCTTTGAGCAGGCAAATAGGAATATATTTTTATGCCATTTATCCTGTCATGACCTCCTTGCTTCACTCATGGCAATACCATCATTTAAAATAGACTTATGTTGAGGATGCTATCACATCAGTAGGCATAGCATCTAGAGAGAAGATTCCTGTCTGTGGGGGCGCCTGGGTGGCTCGGTGGTTGAGTGTCCGACCTTGGCTCAGGTCATGATCTCGCCGTCTGTGAGTTCGAGCCCCGCGTCAGGCTCTGTGCTGACAGCTCAGAGCCTGGAGCCTGCTTTGGATTCTGTCTCTCCCTCTTTCTCTGCCCCTCCCCCGCTCATGCTCTGTCTCTCCCTCTCTGTCAAAAATAAATAAACATTTAAAAAAAAAGAAAAAGATTCCTGTCTGTGGGCTTCTAGAATCTTTCAAGGCTAGTAGGCAATGTTTGTTCAAACTCCTTCCCGTGACCTTATGGGCCCTGTATCACCTCTACTCCATCTCCTCTCCAACCTCTCCTCCTACCATTCTTTTCCAGACCCACTGAGTTGCAGCAAAGGGGTCTTTCCTCAGTTTCTTGAGACTCTAAGCTTCTTCCTGCTTCAAGACCTTCTTCCTGGAATCCTCTTCTTCTTTTTTTTATGTGAAATTTATTGTCAGATTGGTTTCCATACAACACCCAGTGCTCATCCCAACAGGTGCCCTCCTCAATGTCCATCACCCACCTCCCCTCCCTCCCACCCCCCATCAACCCTCAGTTTGTTCTCACTATTTAAGGGTCTCTTATGGTTTGCCTCCTTCCCTCTCTGTAACTTTCTTTTTTTTTTCCCCTTCCCCTCCCCCCTGGTCTTCTGTTCCTGGAGTCCTCTTCTGACACTGAGCCCCTTCCTCAACTTTTAGTCCTCAGCTTCAATGTCATCAGCTGAAAAGAGCCTTTCCACTCTTGTCTGAGGCAGCTCACCCTGATTATCCACTCTTACAGCATGCTTTTTCTTTCTTTACTAGCACTTTTCACAATTTTCAAATTATTTGTGCATTTACTTCTTTAATGTCTGTTTTCCACCCTAGACTCAGTTCTGGGGTGGGTGTCATGCCTGTTTTGTTCACCACTTTCTCTCCAGCACCCAAGCCAGTGCTTGGTTAAGCATTTGTTGAGGCACATAGTAGGCCCTCAACAAATAACTATGGGGATGACTGTATGCATGAATGACTATAGAACTCGGTATTGCTGAAATCATGTTTAAATGCTTTAACTCCTGCGGCGCTTGGGTGGCTCAGGCAGTTAGGCATCTGAGTTCGCTCAGGTCATGATCTCACGGTTCGTGGGTTCGAGCCCCGCGTTGGGCTCTGTGCTGACAGCTCAGAGTCTGGAGTCTGCTTCAAATTCTGTGTCTCCCTCTCTCTTCCCCTGCCCCCACTGGCACTCTGTCTCTCTTTCAAAAATAAACACTTTTAAAGAATTAAATTCTTTGACTCCTTACCAAAATCGCAAAGTAGATTCTCTTTTTATCTATCTTTATGAGAAAACTGACACTTGGAGGGATTGAAGGACTTGACCCAAGAGTATCAGAGTCATGACCTTAACCCTACATCCACACTAGCTTTGGAGGAATTGATTAGACACCTGTTAGACACCAAACGTCCTGAAGAAGACGACTGTTGAATGACCTCACTCCCTGCTGATGATCTGCCTTTGTCAGACCAAACTATTGAAAACCTCACCTGTTGTGGAGGGAAGCTGAGATAAAAGAAACACTACTTAGTCTTCCTGTCAAGAACCCTGTGCACTGCTGCTTCCCCTGCCCCTGGTTTCCTAACACGTCTTTCCAGTGGTAACTGTTTCTGTTCCTTTAAAGATAGTTCCCTGAGTACCTGAGAAATAGTACCTGTTTAGCTGTGCGGCTGAGTTCTGTGGCAATATCACAGCCCGAGTTTCCCAGGCCAATCACCAGGACTCGCTTCCCCTTGAATATTCCTGGTTCCTTGTATTCCCGGCTGTGGAAGCATTTGCCTTTAAAAAGTTTTAGTCCTGAGTGAAAAGTGGCAAACATATGAGTCATTTGGTTTCCATTTAAAAATCCGCTATAAAAGGCTTGTAGGTGAATGCAGTCAGAATGATATGGAACTTCAACACTCCAGGAATATTACATATAATAGAAGCATATGTTAATTTAATCATATATATATATATATATATATATATATATATATATATTTAAAAAACATGATCAAGATAGTCATTCGTGCCAAATGTATAGATGGCAGCCTAAATTTCACCCTTACCTGGAAAGGACTCTTTTGGTAGGTTGGGGTACACGTGGTGTCCAGAACAAATTAATACAGCATCAAAGACAGTGGATTCTTTTTTACCATCCCTTTCAGTGGTAACATCCCATTGGCCGGTGACTGAGAAATCGGGACGTTTATTTACACTAGATACGAGTGTCTAAAAGAAATAAAGACAGACTTCTTTTCTATGCTAACAGTTAGATTTGGCACCAACTTGATAGAATAGTATGGAAAAAAATCGTTAACATTGGATTAGGAAAAATACTTAATTCATTCTTAAGGTACATATTATGAATTTAAAATTCAAGAAAATCAAACATTAAATGGTAAATACGTATTTTTGTCCTCACATGGCTTCTTGTGCATAACCAATATGTTCTGCAGACCAGAGTGACTCCCCTCTTGGAGATATGATGTGAATTTAATCACAGCTTACAACTGGCATGTATCACACATACTGAGTAATCTAGTGGATGATAGTTTTTGTTTTTTTGTTTTTGTTTTTTTAACGTTTTTTATTTATTTTTGAGACAGAGAGAGACAGAGCATGAATGGGGGAGAGGCAGAGAGAGAGGGAGACACAGAATCAGAAGCAGGCTCCAGGCTCTGAGCCATCAGCCCAGAGCCCAACACGGGGCTCGAACTCACAGACCACGAGATCGTGACCTGAGCTGAAGTCGGAGGCTTAACCAGCTGAGCCACCCAGGCGCCCCAGGATGATAGTTTTTGTAGTAACAACTACCTCCTAATATACCTCTTCCATTTTATTTTTTAATATCATTGTTGTCTTGGAGTGAAAGATACTGTCTATATTCATAGCATAAGTTCTCAATTTTAGTGTGCACAAGGATTCCCTGGAAAGCTTGTCGAAGTACAGACTCCTGGGCCACATTCCTAGATATTCTGAATTAGTAGGTCTGGCACAGGACATGAAAATTTGATGTTCTGACAAGTTCCCAGGTGATCTTAATGCTATTTGGCCCATATATTGAGTCGCACTGGATTAGATTATCAATAAATATTCACAGCTGAATGGCTGCCTGTTGGTTGGTATGTTTCCTCTTCAAATTTTTTTTTCAATTCTTCTGGTTATATTGGAAAGAGAATCTCTATTTGACATGAATTGTTCTTTTTTCTTTCTTTTTTTTAAAGTAGGCTCCACATCCACTGTGGGGCTAGAATTCATGACCCTGAGATCAAGAGTTGAATTGTTCTTATCAACTTTATTATGTATAGCATCTCATTCATATTAAACAATATGTCTACACATATCTGTATAATATCTTTGTTATTTATGAAATATAACAAAACAAGCACTTATAAATTCATGAGGTCTTGCATATCATTTGTTTAGAATAACTCTGGGATTATGAATTTATTTATGGTTCCTTTTTGGATTATATCTTCTGTTTGTTGCAGCTGGTTTACAGAATTGCAACTGATTTGTATATATTGATCTTATATACTACCATCTTGCCCAATATTTTTATATTAATTGCTATTAAACCTAGTAATTCGTCTCTAGATTCTTTTTGGGTTTTCCATATAGAAAGTCATATCATCTGTGATGAATGCTGTTTTTTTTCTAGTTGTCATTCCTTTTACTTATTTTTCTTTACTTGCTGTACTGTTTCTTAAATTTCTTAAGACTATTGAAAAGAAGTAGTAATAATAAGAATCCTTGTTTTGTTCTGGATTTTAAAGGAAATGATTCCAACTCTGCACTCTTTAGCACAGCACTTTCCAGTAGCAATATAACACGAACAACATATGTAATTAAACATTTTCTAGTAGTCACATTAAAATAGAAAAAAATGTATAATTTAATCCAATCTATCTGATGTTTTGTTGTTTTAATAAGTAACCTACATAAACATTGTTAATAGGTATATTATATTCTTTTCCATAATAAGACTTTGATATCCAGGGTGTTATTTTATGCTTCTAGTACATCTCAATTTTGGGCTAGTGATTACTATACTGAACAGTGCAGATTTAAGATGTTTGTATGTTTCCATGGGTCAAGAAAATTCCTTTCTAATCTTAGTCTGGTGAAACTTTTTTTCTTTGCTTTTCTCTTTTTCTTTCTTTTAGGTAGAAATAGATGTTAAATTTTACTTTTCAGAATTTGGTAAATGTATGGTTTTCTTCCTGTAACAGGGTTTTATACTGAATTACATGTTTATGTTGCATGATATTAAAATTCTCTGTATCCTTAGCCCAAACTTATCTCAAGGAAGATAGTTAATTTTTTTTTTTTAATTTTTTTTTTT
Source organism: Lynx rufus (assembly GCF_022079265.1). Taxonomy (NCBI): domain Eukaryota; kingdom Metazoa; phylum Chordata; class Mammalia; order Carnivora; family Felidae; genus Lynx; species Lynx rufus. The sequence goes on from NW_025814829.1 coordinate 50,236,653, forward strand.
TCAACATTTATTTACTTTTGGGACAGAGAGAGACAGAGCATGAACGGGGGAGGGGCAGAGAGACAGGGAGACACAGAATCGGAAACAGGCTCCAGGCTCTGAGCCATCAGCCCAGAGCCCGACGCGGGGCTCGAACTCACAGACCGCGAGATCGTGACCTGGCTGAAGTCGGACGCTTAACCGACTGCGCCACCCAGGCGCCCCAAGAAGATAGTTAATTTTTAAAAATATTTTGCTGAATTCATTTTTGAAGGTTTTTTTTTCCCACCAATTTTCATGAGGAGATATGCCTATAATTTTCCTATTTCCTATTAATCTTGTCTGCTTTTGATGTCATGGTTATAATGTCATGGGATAAGTTTGGAAGTCATACTTTATTTTTTAGTCTCTGGAAGAGTTTATAAAATATTGAAATAGTTTGTTCATTGTAAATTTGGAACTACCTATAGAATATTTTTTTAATGGGTAAAATTTTAGTTTCTGAGTCAAAAGAACTCTAAGTTACCAAAGGACTATTCAGACTTTCTACTTCTTTTTATGCGAGTTTTGGAAAGTTTAAAATAAAAAAGATTTTAAAATTTAACCAATTTAAACATTATTTGGCAATGCTTTTATAGTTTTCTTATTATATATTTTTTTCATCTGCATCAGTTTCATCCATTGTTTTTGTTTCTAATATTATTTGTTTGTATCTTTGTTCCTTTTTCCTCAAACTGTCAGCTATCTGTTTTTGTTTGTTTGTTTATTTTGTTTGTTTTTTTGGCTTTTTGAAGGATGAATTTTCAATCATCATAAGATGTTTTTAAAATTTCATTAAGTTCTCTTTACTACCTTGCTCATTCTATGTCCTTTTTGGCTTGTTCTGTTTTTCTTTTCCTAATTTCTTTATCTTGTTAGTTTTTCAACTTTCTTATTTTCTAATATAAGCATTTAAGCTTATAATTTTCATTAAAGTTTTGGTCTCTATGCTTCCCACAGTGTTGATATGTAGAATTTAAGTTATTCAGATCTAAATATCTGAATTTTCTAAATATCTAAATTTTCTAAATATCTGAAATTTCTATTTTAATTTCTTCTTTGACCCATAATTGTTTAGAAAAAAAAGGAGTTTTTCATTTATAAATTCACGGCTGTTTTACATTTATTTTTCCCTTTATTGATATCTAAGTTAATGGCATTTTAGTCTAAATGTGGTATGTGGTATTTTGTAAATTTCCAATGTATTCTCTAAATCTGGGGTCAGAGAGGCCACACTCTTAAAAATGTTGACAACCAAGGGGCACCTGAGTGGCTCAGTAGGTTAAGAGTCTGACTTCAGCTCAGGTCATGATCTCATGGTTCGAGATGGTCATGATCTCATGGTGAGTTCGAGTCCTGCATCAGGCTCTGTGCTGACAGCTCAGAGCCTGGAGTCTGCTTCAGATTCTGTGTCTCCCTCTCTCTCTGCCCCTCCCCTGCTCATGCTCTGTCTCTCTCTCTCTCAAAAATAAATAAAAAATTTTTTTAAATGTTGACATCTAAGAAAGAGATACTGAAAAGAACAAGTAAGAATCTGATAATAAATATAGAATTCCCACAGTTATGCCCCGATGTAATCTTTTGATAGCATCTTACCTTAAATTGTATATATTTCAGGAGGTTCTTTTCCTTGGCAAATACAGTGATATATTCCTGGATCTTGTTGTTGTGCATAAAGTTAGGGAAGTGATCAGGATATGGGAAGTCTGGGAAACACATCATCTCTTTGGAAGAGTTGGTAAAGACAGACTGGTAAATACTGGCCCTGCCTTCCTCTGCATGGTCCTGTAAATGTATAGTTTCAAATGAAAGAGAGTTTGTAAATAGGTACACTTACCATGGTCATGGCCAGTTCCAAATAATTATCACTCCTTTAAGTCACCTTTACCCACAAGTAAATTCAGGAAGATGAGGAATAAATTAACTTTATTTAAACAATTTGACATCAATCAAAGGAACTTAGAATGTGGACAATATATATTTCTTAACATCTTCTCTAAGGGAAACAAATTTTAAATTTAATTATGTCTTTTTAGGAATATATAACTAGAATCAAAGAAGGAGAATTTCTGATACATTATGATATGCATTAACTTTGAGGACATTATGCTAAGTGAAATGAGTCAGTCACAAAAGGATAAAAACTGTATGATTCCACTTATATGAGATATCCAGAGTTATCAAATTCATAAAGACAGAAAGAATAATGGTTGCCTGGGGCTGGGAAGAAGGAAGAATGGGGAGTGATTGTTTAACTGGTACAGAGTTTTAGTTTGGGAAGATTAAAAAAAGTTCTGAACATGGGTGATGGTATGATCGTACAACAATGTGCAAAAACTTAATGCCACAGAACTATGCATATCAAAATACATATCACTTTAACATTTGATGAGATAGTTCTGGTTAATTAGATCATAATATTTTCTCATGTACATAGGGCATAGAAAACTTAGGTTATGTTTATAATAGTGTTTTCAAATGTTTTTAACCACAACCTGTAATTAGTAATATATTTTATATTGCAACACAGCACACACACACACACCCCCCAAACGTTTTATGAATAAATCATATCCAACTACTTGAATTGCATTCTGATATTTTCTAGTCATTCCATTTAGAAATGTAGTTTGATTCATCTTTATTTCATACCACACCAACGGGTCATAGTTTCCAGTTTGAAAAACAGTGGTTTAAAAAAAATGGAAGGGTGATATTTGGAGGATTGGGTAGAAGAAAAGAGAATAGAGGCAGGAAAGAGGTTGATGTAAATCACCTAGGTCTTAAAGTTTATTCTGTGGGCTGAAATTCCAAGATTAATATACCTCAGATAAAATTGAGGGGAACACTGAGGGCAGAGTGGCTTTTGTTTTCACATTTGAAATTTTGGTGAGATTTCGCTTAGTTTAAAGGCTCTGCCTGCACCAATCTGATAAGGGGAGGTTGACACAGTAGTCAAGTAGCAGTGATTAGGAAGAGGTAGGATCTTAATTTAGTGCCCTTAAGCCCATTCAGTTTGAACAGAACATAGGAGTTCCCACTTGCTCCCAAAGAGATGCAGAATTTATCTGAGACTCTTAGCAGATAGTCTACCAGAGAGTTGCCATGGAGGGGGCTAAGTGGAATATGAATAGACAGCTATAGAGTGGACTCTTTGGGTCAGGAACTCAATGGGAAGACTGGACCTCAGGGAGGATCATTTGATGTGCTCATAATAGGCAAGTGGGGTTTAATGAGCAAGGAGGGCCACTGGCCTGACTAAGCTGCGAGAGGCCAGTCACCAAGTTCATTAACTACTGTGTTCAATTTAAGATTCCTAAAGGATAAGCATGAATGATAACCAAGCAAAACAGGAACACCAAGAGACTAGAAGGGCCAGAGAACAGTCCCAGGACCTGTGTTTGAATTTGAGAAAGTTTGGCTTTCCTCCGCCCCAAGTCACATAAGTCCTTTTTCTCCATAAGTCCAGATCCAATCTTGGAAAAAGCCAGAGGTTTTGGGTGATCTGAAAGACTGAGTATGATCCAAAAGAGACCTGGAGATTGAGCTGTGAAAACTTGGGGTACTCCTTTTGTCTTGGAATGCTTTTATGCTTCTCCCTATGAAATTTTGGATATTTGTTTGTTGTCCTATTTATGCTAGATATAAAAAAGTAACCTGAGCATTAATAGTCTAGTTAATGCTTATGGTCTAGGCTATTAACGAACATTAATAACCTCCACTAGTGCTTATGGATAAAACATGCAAAATATCAAAAACTCCCAAGATGAGAGAAGATCTTCTAGGACAGAGCAAGGGGTTTAGGGTTGGTGATATGCTTCACTCAACAGTCTTACGATTGTTCCCTCAACTTCTAAGTCATGTGGTAGGCAGAATTTTAAGAATGACCCTCACTGTCCCTCATCCCTGTGTAGTCCTCTCCTCTTTGAGTGTGGGTGACACCTATAAATATCTTATCACTCCCATGACTACGTTGTCATGCGGGCTTCATCTAAACACATAATCTCTTTAAAAGCAGAACATTTTATTTGGCTGGTAGCAGAAGCCAGTTCAGATCATGAAAAGAATTCAGCTTGCTGTTCTTGCCTTTGAAGATGGAAGTAGCCACATACCAAAGAGCCTGACAGCCTTTAGGGGCTGAGAGGAATCCCCAATTCGTAGCCAGCAAGGAAACAAAGACCTTTGCTTAACATCAGCACGAACCTGAGTTCAGTCACAAACGTGTATGAACTTGGAAGCAGGTTCTTTTCCAGTGCCTCTAGATAAGAGCCCAGCCCAGTCAACACCTTGGTTTTGGCCTTGTGAAACCTTAAGCTGAGAATCCAGCATACTGTGCTTCTGACCTACATCATTGAGGATAATAAATGGGTGTTGTTTTGAGTTGATGAGTTTGCAGTAATTTGTTACACAGCAATAGAAAGCTAATACAAGGGTAAAGGTGAGGTACTGGAGCAAGCCAATGTTGGGAAACATTAGGTAATGTTACACTAAGGGAGGAGTTTCATAGAATAAAAATAATGCAAACCTTTGAGACAGATTGGGGGTGCTTTTGCAACTTTGGCTGCCCCAAGATAATCAGTCTTCCTGGAAATGTTTAGCTGGTTGGTCTTCAGTTTTTCTTAGGTTTCCCCCAAAGCCCCGATTACTGAGAAAGAAGTTGCAACATCAATTAAATACGTGATTTGTGACTTGCTCTTTTTTTTTAAACTTAATGATGGATATCTTACTGTTCCCACTCAGTGTTATAAAGTGCATCTCAGAGCTCATGTTTACAGACTGATTATTTTAAGTTGATCAGGTAGAAAGTTCATGAGAACTTTCCAGAGTTCTTATGGCTCCAGAGTCAATAATTGCATATTTAAATATACTAGGGTTTTTTTGAGGGAGTGGTCAACAACGAGCCAAACCCTGCTTATTTATGGAAGTAGATTTGTTCTTTTCTTATTACAAAAGTAATTCAAGCTTCTGATTAAACATGACAGATTATGTAGATACATTTAACTTTTCTTTCACCCAAAACTTTACTAAAAGGACTGTAGAAGTATCAGAGGTCTGAACTCACGAGGGGTGGGGGGGGAGGGTGGAAAGAGAGAGAGAGAGAGAGAGAAAATTAAGAACAAACAAAACCCAGCAATCACATCTTGGAAGATACAACATAGATGAATGATGACAACTGACTTAAGAAACCTAAGAAAGCCAAAAGCTAAGCCTTGGTCAAATCAAATGGGAACCCAGGTCCAATAATGATATTATAAGACATTCAAGGTAGTCTTTTATTTCACATGTATGATTTCTCAAAGAACTACTGGAGGATGTACTCTACTAAAAGGAGAGAATAAATTAAATAGTAGCACAACAAGGGAAACAGGGTTGCCCAGGTAATGGCAAGGTGGCCTTGATGAGGGAAAGAAGATGGCCAGAAGAACTATCCTTGATAGTTGAGAGAAGAATTAAGCTGATGGACTCACTGATATGTTTAAACATACTGGAAGGAGAATCATAATTCTGTGGGAGAGTGTGGGCGATGAATTAGAGATAGTATTTGTAAAATTAAACAAGGGATACAGGTGATTATTAACTCCAGTGAAAACAAAAAGTGTTCAAGAAATAAAATGTAATCAGAATCCACTAAGTGGCTCAGCAATGACCAATGTTTCCATTATAACAGTATACACATGAAGGTTTGCTTAAACAAAAAGGATCATGAAACTATATGAAGAAGGAGATGAAAAATTTTGTAAATGGGGGTGATTTTTGTTCCACATAATTTAAAGGATTGCTGTTTGTACATAGCATCAAGCCATGACAAATTTTATAGGTGTAGAGGAAGTTACAAGAGATGAGTGAAATGGGCAAAAATGAATATGGTGAAACAGAGAATTTAAATTTAGGCTAAAAGAGGCCAGTTATTACTATGAGTAAGGGAAGATTCAGTGTTGCCTGATTTTCTGATTTGTTCAAAAGAAGACAGATTTCTAGATTTTTATGTAAAATATTAGATTAAAATCTTAAAAACTGTATAGCTAAAATAAAATATATCAGCTGCAGTATAAAAGCAGCCAGTTTGCTAACTCTAAAATATATAAAAATGATTGATTTTTGTCTAGTAATTTTGTGATTTGTAGCTTTTGGTGAGATTAGAAAGCTGGGTAGTCTCAACACAAGGAGAGACTAAACATTAAAAAAAAAAAATGATCCAGAGTAGAATAAATTCAGGGGAAGTGAACAAAGGGTTGTGTGACCAGAAAGAAAGAGCCTTTATTCATGAAACCTCAGGTCCAAATCCAGACAATTTACTGATGTATTGTTTGGGTATCTCCCGAGACAGAAAGAGATTTCCCCTAGACCTGTGGCCTAGTCCTAAAGTACTTAATTCTCTCAGTGATCAAAACAGGTGAGGGAAAGACACTACTCTGGCTTTAGAAGGACCTAGGGAAGTGATCCAGGAAACAGCTACAAAAGTTTGACTGATCTGTACCATGATTTTTTCACACTTAACGAATGTTTGGATACCTTTCAAAGGAAGACAAAATGCTGAGAGAATATATAATGCTGACTTTAGAAACTAAAGGTAATGAAAATACAAAATTAAAATGACTTTATGATATAATTCCATAATATGAGTTCAAGGCATACAGCTGTAAGGCTTTTAGTGGTATTTGAGAAACATGGTAAGCGATGCTGTCATCTGCAATGTGGGCCCTCTCACAGAGGTAATTAGGGAACTCTGAATAACCAGTGTATTAGTTTCCTGTGTACTGTTATAAATTACCACAAACTCGATGGCTTACAATAGCAGGAATCTATTCTCTCACAATTCTAGAGGCCAGGTGTCAGAAATCAGTATCACGGGGCTGAAATCAAGGTGTCCATAGGGCTGTGTTCATTCCAGGGGCTCTAGGGGAGGACTCATTCCTTGCCCCTTCCAGCTTCTGGCAGATTCCAGCCTTCCTTGGCCTTTTCAGGGCCTAGAGGCCACCTGAATTCCTTGGCTAATGGCCCCTTCCTCCATCTTGAAGGTGGAAGTCACAGCATAACATCTTGAAAGCTCTCTTTCTGCCAAGGTGATCACATTACCTTTTCCCTTCTGTCTCTGGGTGTCAAATCTCCTCTGCTTCTCCCTTATCAGCATATATGTTATGGCATTTTCAGCTCACCCAGATAATCCAGAATAATATCACCATCTCAAGATTCTTAACTTAATCATATCTTAGTTTTCCTTATTAGGGACATTTGCAAGTTCCAGGGATTAGGATCTGGTGTCTTTGGGGGCACCATTGTTCACTTGTTCAGCCTACCACAGTCCACTGGCCCATAAAGATTCATATATATCCCACATGCAAAATTCATTCACCCCATCTCATCACCCCAAAGTGTCAATCCATTGCAGCACTAAATCAAGTCCTGAATCTTATCTATATGTCATCAGCTCAAAAGTCCCAAATCGCATCATCTAAATTATCTCAATCAGATATGGATGAGACTCCGGGTATGATCCATCTGCAAAATGCCTTTCCCTCTGTGGACCTGTGAACTAGAAAACAAGTTCTCTTCTACTAATGTACAGCAGTGAAACAGGCATTGGGTACCAGTTATAGATGTTCCCATTCCAAAAAGGAGAGAATGGGAGGAGGAAAGGAGTTACCAGTTCCAATTATGAAGTCCAGTAGGGTCAATGTTATTGGGTTTCAAGACCTGGGAATAACCCTCTATGTTTCAAGATTCCAACCTCTGGGCCTGCAGTGTCACCCTCTGGGGTTTTCATCTTTTACTTTTTTTAAAAAAAATTTCTTTTAATGTTTATTTATTTTTGAGACAGAGGGAGACAGAGCGTGAGTAGGGGAGGGGCAGAGAGAGAGGGAGACACAGAATCTGAAATAGGTTCCAGGCTCTGAGCTGTCAGCACAGAGCCAGATGCGGGGCTTGAACCCACAAACCGTGAGATCATGACCTGAGCCGAAGTCGGATGCTTAACCGACTGAGCCACCCAGGTGCCCCCCCTTTTTTTTTTAAATTTTTTTAAATGTTATTTTCATCTTTTTCTTGAAGAGAAACATATGTTTGCAGCTGAGTAGTTTATCATTCTATGATGGCAGGATAAAATTTTAAAGGCTTTCTTGAGCAGCAAGAGATGTGGCTGCTCTCAAAGGCTGTATCATCAGTGTCTATCTTTAGCGATGTTTTGCAAAGTAAGTTGGAATACAAGGATTGGTTAAGATTCCTGTAGAAATCCTGCCAGCTCAATAGGCCACATGCTGCAATTGTGCCACGCAGTTTACCGAGGGGTTAAGCACTCAGGCTGGAGAGACAGCCAGCTTGAATCAGGATCTTGTCTTTGCCATTTACCAGCCATTTGCCATTTCCTTTCTTTTCTTTCCTTTTTTTAAGCTTCAGATTCATTTATAAAAGGGAAAAACTCATACCTACCTTATAGCGTTATTGCAAAGATTGAATTAAATGGGAAAAAGCATTTGGCATATAGAGAGTCCTCAATAAAATAGCCCTAAGAGTCAACGATATGCTAATCTGAAGCCCTGTCAGCACATTTCATCAACATATGTTAGGCGCCACAACGTTATACAAGATTAAGCAGTTTCAGTAATTCTTTACAGCCCAGAAAATATCTGTATTAATAAGAATAATTTTCATATCCTTATAATATTTAAAGAGTTGTCATAGACACTGTCTCCTTAAATGCAAACTTTTTTATTGAGGTATAAAATATAATACCAATTTTGCACTTGAGGAGAAAATAGTAGCTTAAAAAGGGTTATTGCTCTTCTTAAATTTGCATATATGAATGGTTTATTAGAAGAAGAAGACGAAGACGAAGAAGAAGAAGAAGAAAAAGAAGGAGGAGAAGGAGAAGGAGAAGGAGAAGGAGAAGAAGAAGAAGAAGAAGAAGAAGAAGAAGAAGAAGAAGAAGAAAAAGGAGGAGGAGGAGGAGAAGGAGAAGAAGAAGGAGAAGAAGAAGAAGAAGGAGAAGGAGAAGAAGGAGAAGATAGATGGAGTAGGCTTAGTGAGTGTTCCTAAGTTGGAGACAGTGAAGGAGCTGGGGCACAGGAAGGCCCTCACACCTGCTGTTATGGTTGCTAGGTGACACAGAAAGTGATTTAATGGCTGCATAGAGGCATGTCTGCTGGCAGAGTCCTTATTATGAATGCACAGAGACAAAAGGATATTGAAGAACTTCAAATCAGTGTATCCTTTTCTTGGTTCTCCTATAACTGTCTCATTAATTATACGGTTTTGGCAAAGCCAGAGTTGGCACCTGAAACCTTAAAATCTGTGGTCTGAATCACTAAGTGGACCTTTGGTAACCTCAACAAAAGAATGGGAACAGTCATTGTTTTTTAAGTGAGGAACTCATGTGATTATATTACATAAATCTAACCAATATTTGCCCTCAGATTTTATTTCTGAGTGGCTCAGTTATTAATGGTTTATCAGGGGTCAATTCTGTACACAGAGATCTTCAAAGCTAGCCCATTATCTCATTTACTTCTGAAGTAAGCAAGAAACTTTTTAACCTGCTTCTGATGCTGTGTTTTGTAGATTCCAACCTAAGAGGGATTCTAACTGCGGGGCAGTTGGTTTGGAGGCCTGTGCTCCAGAATTGTGTTGTCACACACTTCCCACCCCACCTCCTGGTCTGCTGCAGTGATGTCCCACTCACCGAGAATTTCCACAAGCCCCCAATATCTTCACTCTTCTCAAAGCAGGTGGGCTCCAGTCCTTCTTCCAGACAGCTTCTGATGGTGGCCAAGCCACTGACACCAGCTCCGATGATGGCCACTCTCTTTCCCATGGTTGCCTCTGCAAAGACCCAGGGAACATTTCTAGCAACAGTATTGCTGAAAACTTTTTTTTTTAATCACTCTTTGGCCTAATAAGAACCTTTGTTTTGCACTAAGAAAGCAATATTAAAAAAAATAGATCAGAACCTTTTTAAGTAATCTAACTACATTTTGCATTTCTCTCCAATTTTTAAAGACAGTGTTTTGTCCCAAAAAAAGAAGTGCTTTGCTTTTAGTCAACTCCCCCAAATTAAGAGACTGATGGTGTAGTATATGTATTTATCCTTTTTGCTTTTGCCCTTTTGTCATTGATTTTCTACCAGAGACAGTGAACATGAGAAAGATAAGGAGATTCACAACTAAAACACATATGCACACATCAATACCCACAAACATGTATGTATATATGAATGAAGAAACAAATATGCACGTGTATGTGCACACACACACATATTAATTTCTTTCTACTTTGACATAAGACTGAATGAGGAAGAAAGTCAGGGCATATTTATATTTTAGTATGCCAGGCAGTCACCTCATTCCCCCCTACAATGTTCTTCACCTTCTCAATTAAAAAAAAAAAGTCTGGTCTCTTATCTAACAACAACTTCCTTCCATTAACTGCCACCCCAAACCTCCATTCTCTTTTTTAAAAATTAGATTTCCTAATCTTTTCCTGATTCTGACACTATCTTTAGGTCTTACTATTACTTCTATTTTTTTTTCTTTTTAGACAAAATCACATAGATATGCAGTGACATAGACTTGGATGACAAGAATCATGATTCTTAATTCTTAGGAAAAAAAGATCTACACAGATTAGATGTCATTCTCATTCTGGCCACATTTGGTATGAACTATAGATTCCCTTCTCCATTTACCCATCCCTCCCACCTCCCTCTCTGCCCATTATAGTATCTTCCTTTTCCCCTTTTCTACCTTTTTCTTTATCTTCCCTTCTCCTCTATGTTTCAGTCCTGTCCCAGGTGTTTGGGCAGTTTGGAAGGAAAAATGTTTTCCCTGAACTAGCACTCCATGGAAGCTATTGGCAAATGGGAGGAACTGCTTTTATTTATTTAATTTTTTTTTTTAATTTGGGGGGAGGAACTGCTTTTAAAGAGGAACTCACTTAATGGCCCTCTTATCAATTCCCTGGGTGGGCTGGGCTCTGCCCAGTCTCCTGGCCACCTGGCACCTGCTTTCCCTTTAGTCAAGGTAAATATAATCCACCGCTTACACTCCTGGATACTCTGCTGGGAGTCAGACACTTTTTCCCAGGTGACCGCAGTTTTCTGCTCTATTTTATTGTGTTTACTTTATTTTACTCGGTCCTAATTTTAGTGGGGGGGTATCTCATACTAGCGCCCCCTAACACTGTAGAAACTTAGCTGCTTAATTGAGATATCCCAGCAGTGAAAATGGGTGTTCTCTGCTCCTTCCTCCCGTTCTCTCTTTTGACCTTTGTGGTCAAAGGCTTGGATTTCACAAATTTGTATTTCTTTGATTCTGGGACAGTGTGCCATCCTGGAAAAGATCAAGTTTAATAAATTGATCCATTACTACCAGGTAAAATTATATTGGCTAGGACCAAGCAAGCTAACTCCCACTCATGAAATACAGTGAAATTGCTAAAAATTGGTTCCCCATCGAGCATTTTCTTATATCAACTAAAATTATGACGCCTCAATTATTCTACCCAGGTAATCCCTTAATTGAGCAGGTGATACTTAGCAGAAACTGGCATATATCTAATTTTTTGAGGAGCTGCTTTTTTATGTCTTTTGAAGATGGTAGCAGTGCTCATCTGTAAAGTAAACGTGGTTAACTGGACGGAGAGACTTCAGATCTTCATTCTGTCTCTTACAGCTGTTTGGCTTTGAGCAAGTCATTTAACCCCTCTAATTCTTGGTTTCTTCATTAATGAAATAGGGATACTTCACTACTACCATCTGTATTGCTCAGTTGTTGCAAGGATTATAGTATATTTATGTATATATATATATTTATAGATGTATATATATATATATCTGTACATATACACATATGTGGCATGTAGTTAGCAATTACTAAATGGTAAATGTGGATTGTTGGTAAGTTTTTTTTTTTCTTTAAATCATGGGGTTCACTAAATTTTTTAGGGCTACAGTTCGGACCGCGTGGTTTTATCTCATTTCTCATACAGCTCTTTTCAGTTTTCATGCCACATAAACTATAGTGCGAGAAAAGACTGTGGATCGCTTTCTCAGGAACACTCCTGTAGCCTTATTCATCTAAGGAAGGGCGGGACACACCCAATTCCACCTTGGCCTCTGATGTTGTTTTCTTTCTCCAGGAGGTGAAAAAGGCCACTCTTCCCCTCTCTGCCCTTCACAGGAGTGTATATTCTGTCGGTGGAGGACATGTTTATTGCCCCCTGTCTCTCCTGGGCACCTCATCCTAGCTTTTCTTGCTTCATTGCCCCCTCTTTTCCAAACTTTTAATGCTGTTTCCTTCCTGTTCTCTGGAACGGGGCCAGCTAGAGAGAATATTTGATAGAGCAATTTAGCTCAGGGTATGGCACTCCATGGAGGGACGCATATTGGGTATGTCCCCAGTTTACTCTTAATTCCTGGCTCCATTCCCAATGCACTAGCTTTGACGGCTGTTCTAGACCCACAGTTTCAGGTTTCCAGGTGGCATTTTGAATGTGAGTGCTTCAGTGAAGAGGATTGACAACCGAGATTTCCTGAAGGAATGTTCGAGTTAAGCACTGAGACTACCAGCTCACCGTCTTTTCTCTATTTCCTGACTTGTTCAGTCTCCTTAACTGCATAGAGATGTTCATTTTGTATGTACCCAGGGGGATTCAGTGCCTGCTTTCCTCACATAAGGTCTAGAGTTGGGGCTGACAAACTTTATCTGCGAGGGGCCAGATAGCAGATGTTTTAGGTTTGTGAACCATATAGTCAGTCTCTGTTGGAACTACTTAATTCTGCCGTTGTAGCTGAAAATAGCCATAGACAATATGTAAATCAATGGGCAAGGATGTGTGTGTGTTTGTATGTGTGTTTTTAATGTTTATTTATTTTTGAGAGAGAGAGAAAGAGGCGGGGGGTGGGACAGAGGGAGAGCGAGAGAGAGAATCCCTAGCAGGCTCTTTACTGTCTGTGCAGAGCCCCTGTCAGGGCAGAGGAGCTCAAACTCATGAACCATGAGATCATGACCTGAGCTGATATGAAGAGTTGGAAGTTTAAGTGACTGAGCCATCCAGGCACCCCAGATGGGTTCTAATAAAACTTATGTGTAGACTCTGAAGTTTGAGTTTCATGTAATTTTCACATCTTATGAAATATTAGTCTTCTTTTGATTTTTCCCCCCAACTGTTTGAAAATGTAAAAGCTTGTCTTGGCTTGCAAGTCATACAAAAACAAATGGGGCCAGATTTGGCCACAGGCCTGCCCCTTCTTTGGAGAAACATTATTCTAGCGAATCATTGTTCAAGGTATTGCAGGTCTTCTGTGAGGTGGTCTTATTAAAAAGCTTCAAAGTATGAACAGATAGTTCTGTTTTTAAGGAATTTTCTAGGGAAGAGAATTTCCAAGTGAACATGCCTCTTGCAAATTCAATTTGCCCACCCTGATGGATCCCCCCTCTAGTAAGTGCTCACCACATTCCCACCCACCTCAGAACTCAGGAAAGCCAGAATTAACCATCAGTGAGTGGAGGCTTGTCTGAGAACTACACCCATTCTCCAGGGCTACCATTTAGTTATCATTTCCATCTGTTTATTCATCTGCTCACATACAGAGATCATAAATCCCAGTGAGGTACAATAATGACCAAGAATGATGTAAAATGAAAGTTTAAAAGTCCAACAAAATACTGACAAATCTAAGTCAAGCAACTCCTTAACTAACCAGTCCCACAGTTACATAAATTTCCTTCAAAAGAGTTTTACACCCGAAAACGAAATCCTACTTCATGAGAGATCATTGATTTCTAACACTGAGTATTCTTATTTAAATGTGTGAATAAACAGAAGAGCAAAGAAAAATTTATGTTTCTAGATACATTTAGATCTGAGTCAGAGTGTTTGTTGAAGATCAAATGTAGAAAAAAAATTTTTTCTTGAATAAATGAATGTTTGACACTTCACATACACAGAAAAGTGCATCTCGTAGATGGTAAATTATCAGAGTTACCCTGAGGAGGAAACCAAGGTGACATATGGCTAGCACCTAGCCTAAAAGGGATTGCAGTCACAAGGGTCAGAACTAAGGAAGAGTTCCTACCTAATGTGTCAAGAAGTAAAGAGAATCAAGTCAAACTCTGTATAAATCAGTAAAGATCAAGATAACAAAGCCAAAATGAGCCACCAAATCTAAAGGCAGGAATGGGCCCCAACAGGAGGAAAATCAAGGATTCTGAGCTAGATGTAAATGAAACAGAACAGAAAGGGCCCATCAGGAAAGGGAGAGGTTCTCAGAAATTAATACTACTGAATAAAATGTCTACATATTGCTTTTATTGCTTGTGTGTGGTACTTGAGTGTACTGTTCTCACCAAAGTACCACGTGTAATACCAGTGTTGCAAGTATAGTTGACCCTTGAACGATGTTGGGGTCGAGGGCATTGACCTCCTGTGCAGTTGAAAATCCTTTAGTAACTTCTGATTCTCCAATATAACATGACTCATACTATCCCTACATATCCAAAAGCCTTTTTTTTCCTGAGTAATATACAACAATATGTGAAATTATCCCAAATCCAGGTAAAATAAGAATATATACTTCAGGTAACTGAAGAATCAGAATAGATATTGAGATAAAATTGGGTCACCTCCTCCTTCAGGATCAAAGGAAGTGGTACTTACGATCTGTTAATAATATAGTAATACTATATAGTAATATAGTAAACTTATGATCTGTTAATAATAGATTAATTGATGGTGAAATGTGATATAAAACTGATAGGTAAGTTTTTGTCATGCTGATAAGATGATTAAGTCTGATTATTAATGGAATACTTTGTGTAAGTTCTGGTACTCAAGGGTGGAATGGGGAAAGTTCAAGTTTTATAATAAAGGCTACTGTAATAATAAAGGATGCTGTGGAATAAAAATTTTAGTAATTGTCCATTGACCAGAATATATTAATTTAATAATGATAACTATTATGAGAAGTAGAGATGTGGTAGCTTGTTTGTTATTAGGAAATATTTAATGGATACTTCTATGAATCATGGACTATAAGTTTTAATTAGAATTGGAATGTGGTTTATTATATTTATCTTGAAACAAATTTAGATTATTAATTAGTGTGAGCTTAATATAATGATTATGGTATTTGTAATAATGGTAAATAATATAATACTAAAGATAAGAGAGTTTATTAGTATGGGAAGAATATAAACAATTTTGGGGGTATTGGCCCTATAGTTTATTCAGCTGACCTTAACATAGAATATGATGTATTATGGTAACATGGAGAGTTTTGAATTCTTAGGATTATGTTCAACCCCTATAATGCTAGAAATAAGGGGGTTTAAGCCTCTGTTATTCACTCTATCAAAGCAATTCTTTTATGAGACATTTTATTATTTAAAAAATTTTTATTTTATTTTATTTTATTTTATTTTATTTTATTTTATTTTATTTTATTTTATTTTATTTTATTTTATCATTATTATATATTTTTAGAGACAGAGCACAAGAGGGGGGTGGGGGCAGAGAAGAGAGAGAGACAGAATCCCAAGCAGGCTCCATGCTCAGCGTGGAGCCTGATATGGGGTTCAATCCCATGGTCTTGAGATCATGACTGAGCCGAAATCGAGTCGGACGCTCAGTTGACCGAGCCACCAAGATGCCCCTCAGACATATTTTTAATGTTTGTGGTGGGACATTTGCTATAATAATGGGAGTTGATACATATCATATGCATAATGCTGACATTAGTATAAGAAATTTTTTTTCATATGAGATGTGTAAGTTGGTCATATCAGAAAGAAGAAAGGTTTCGATAACGAAGTTAATTGTATACATTTCTGGTATATAAGGATTGTGAAATGCTGCTAGCAAAAGAATTGTTAAAGTATTTATTATGATAATGGTGGCATATTTCTGCTAGAAAAAAAATAGAGCAAATGGGCCTGCTACATATTTACACTGAAACCAGAGACAAATTCTGATTCTCTCTCTTAAGGCAAAGGGGGCCCAGCTGGTTTCTGCTAGAGTTGAAATGAATCATATTACGTCTAGTGGTCATGATAAGAAAAAAATTAATCATAAACACTCTTGAAGGGCCCTTGGGTGGCTCAGTCGGTTAAGCTTCTGACCTCAGTTCAGGTTAAGATCTCATGGTTTGTGAGTTTGAGCCCCTCATTGGGTTCTCTGCTGTCAGCACAGAGCCTGCTTTGGATCTTCTGCCTCCCTCTCTCTCTGCCCCTCCCTCATTCTCTCTTTCTTTCTCAAAAAAAGAAAATACTCTTGAGTAATAATTAAGGTTGATGATGTAAATGATACATTTACTAGTAGTGCTGATAATAGAATAATTGCTGGTGTTACTTCATATGAAATTGTGCTACTGCTCAGCCTACACCAATTAGGGCATATTTTGCACTTGAAGCTCATTCCAATCAGAGAATAGAATAAACAGGTAGACTTGCTACAGCTAATATGAATAATACACCTAGATTTATGTTGATTAGTGGATATAGTATGGGTAGCGAAATACATATTGTTAAGACTACTGTAAGGGCTAGGATTGGTGCTATGATATAATTATTGATGATGTCAATGATTGTAAATATTCTTTGATAAAGAATTTGAAGGCACTGGTGATGGGTTTAAATAGATGATGAGGACCAACAATATTTCGTCCTTTATGAAGTTCTACATAACTTAATACTTTTCATTCAGTTAATATGAAAAGAACTATAGCAAGTAAAATAAGGATAGTTAACAGAAGGCTAACTTATTTCTTGAGTATAACACCCTGTGGTTCCATCACATTGTTGCAAAATGGCAAGATTTCATTCTTTTTCATCACTGAGTAATATTCTATGATATACATGTATACCACATCTTCTTTATCCATTCATCAGTTGATGGACATTTGGTTTCTTTCCATACTTTGGCTGTTGTTGGTAGTGCTGCTATAAACATTGGGGTGTTTGTGCCCCTTCAAAACTGAATTTTTTAATCCTTTGGATAAATTCCTAGTAGTGCAATTGCTGGGTCATAAGGTAGTTCTACTATTAATTTTTTGAGGAACATACATACTGTTTCCCAGAGTGGCCGCACCAGTTTGCATTCCCACTGGCAGTGCAAAAGAGTTCCCCTTTCTCCACATCCTTGCCAATATCTGTTGTTTCCTGAGTTGTTAATGTTAGCCATTCTGACAGGGGTGAGGTGGTATCTCATTGTGGTTTTGATTTGTTTTTCCCTGATGATGAGTGATGTCGAGCATCTTTTCATGTGTCTGTTTGCCATCTAGATGTCTTCTTTGGAAAAGTGTCTATTCATGTCTTTTGCTCACTTCTTCACTGGATTATTTGTTTTTTGGGTGTTGAGTTTGGTAAGTTCTTTATAGATTTTGGATACTATCCCTTTATCTAATACGTCATTTGCAAGTATCTTTTCCCATTCCATCGGTTGCCTTTTAGTTTTGTTGATTTTCCTTTGCAGTGCAGAGGCTTTTTATCTTGATGAAGTACCAATAGTTCATTTTTGCTTTTATTTCCCTTGCCTCTGGAGACATGTCAAGTAAGAAGTTGCTGCAGCCTAGGTCAAAGAGGTCGCTCCCTGTTTTTTGCTCTAGAATTTTGATGGTTTCCTATCTCACATTTAGGTCTTCATATGTGGAATTTGAGAAACTCAACCAATGAACATAGAGGAAGGGAAGGAAAAATAAGATAGAAACAGAGAGGGAGGCAAACCATAAAAGACTTTCAAATATAGAGAACAAACTTAGGATTGCTGGAGGGAGGGTGGATGGGATGATGGACTAAATGGGTGATGGGCATTAAGGAGGGCACTTGACTGTGTTGAGGCCTTTGACAGCCTCCCCAAATTAAAAAATACCAAATGTATGGCACCACAGTTATGTGAGCATGAGATGATTAGTCACTGGTTCATTGGGATGTCTTATTTAAGGTAATGAATGGACGATTTTGGGTGGAATTGTCCTGAAGTAAGAACCAGATGCCAGGTATAGTTTCCCATTAAAAACCCCAACATATTATGGGGCCAGAGAGGGAATGGGTATAATGTGAGTAGGTTGCTAGTTCCTCAACACTTGGTGATTAAGACAATGGCTATGACAAACATGGTGGCAAGGATTAATTTGACTCAATTGGCTCTGGATGCTCAATAATGTGATATCCTATGTGATGTGAATGGTGATATGTAGCATATGCTATTCATGTTGTCTGGGGTTTTATGTATGATATGTATTATGTAAGATAAACAGTTTAATGTACATGCTTATGTGAATGGGGCAGGTAGTTTAATGTACAATTACATATAGTATTATGTATAATTAAACATGTATATGCTGATAAAATAGTATGTGGTGGATCACATAATGCATGATGTACATAGTGGGTGAATTTTTAATATTTTTCCTCAATATCAACATAGAATATGACAATAATGATTCTTGTTTACATCTAACCATACAAGGAATAGTTTAAGTAGAATTTCAACTCCGGGTGCTGATGGTGGAGCTGAGGGCTCCTTCCTTGATGGCCGTGGGGAGAAATTTGTCTCCATTTCTGGTTTGGAAGACTGGAGTAATAAATATACAAGGACTCGTAATTTAAGAAGGTTACATCCAGTTAAGCTTGTAAGCAGTATAGTCACAAGGATAAGAAGAAGACGTAGATTGCGGCTAGTTGGCCAATAATAATAAAGGGATGCTCAACAGGTTGACCTCCAATTCACGTTAGTTTTAAGAAGTCTGCTACTAGAATCCAGAATAAGCATTGACTTAGAGGTCATCATATTATGCTTTGCTGTTTGGATGTATGAAGTCTCAGCGTAGTGGCTAAGATTAGGACAGAACAGATTCGAGCTAAAACATGTCTTTGTTTGCTGAGAGTAGATAGGATTGTATGAGTGGGTCAGACTGTGTTAAATTGTCCTACACATTTTCCCTACCGAATGATGTTACACACTGCTACTTGGATGACGACCCTGGAGTGCCCTACTAAAAACTACAGTGGCTTATGTCTTCAGGCGTTAAAGTCTTCTGACACAGTGCTGGGGGGAGCGCGCAGGCTGGCTTGACCTGCTTGCCCCGAGCTGTAACTTGCTGAGGGTCAGCTGGATACGGAGAGCGCTGTCTGCTCCATTGGAGTTGCAGATACCATCATCAAATCTACATCTGCCAACTGGTACACAGAGATGCATATCTGGTCCCATCAATCTCTCTAACACTTCCTCAGAGAGAAGCAGGATTTGCTCTGTATTTCAAAGACATTTTGTTTTTGCCTTCAAAATGACTCACAAGAGATGTGGTGGGTAAGTCTGGTGACGCCATGTCGTCCTTAATGGATGAAAGGCTTGTATGAAATGACAATGGCCTTTAAAAATTCAGACTGGATCCCTAGTGCTCCTGTGGAACATTCCAGAGATAGCAGCCTCTTCAGTGTACGTATTCTGAAGCTAACATCTCAAGTCAGGAAGGGACATCTTGTGCAGGCAGTGTGAAGTTAGGCTGAGGCAATCCATTGCACTTGAGCTACAAACTTAAGAGGTGTTCTGTATTTTAAGTTTCACCTCCACAGGAATGCTGTGTTCATTTCCAAAGATGTATGTGTTTTCCTCTGTTTTCTATCTGTTTCCTGTATCTGTAGGTCTTGGATCAGTGATGTAAAATTATATAAAACATTTCCTTTATTGGGTTTATCATTTGTTAACTTCAATCATGATGATAAAGTGCTCCCAGTTTTTCTTTTTTTTAAAAAAAGATACATCGTGTTTGATCTAGCAATTTTATTCTTGGGCATCTATCTTAGAGAAGGGAAAACACAAGCACGTTTCTACATATTGTATGAAGAAGTTTATTTCTGTATTGTCAAAGTGTCAAAAAACTGAGGACAAAATAGATGCTTATTGTTAGAGAAGTGGATAAGTTATTTTATCCCTTCCATGAAATTTTTTGCAGGTACTAAAAAGTGTGAGTTAGAGCTATAACAGATGACTTAGAGAAACACCCCATAAAGTGTTAGAGAGCAAAGCAAACAAACAAAAAAACCCAAAAACCAAACGTAGAAAAGTGCTTATGACATGGTCCTAATTTGAAAGATAAACCATGATTTTTAACAATTCTGTATATGTATGGACACACACACACACACACAATCACTCATGTAATCTGTAATGAATTTTGATTAGGGAGAGAAATATGAATGGATATATATCAAGTTGGTAATATGCTTTTTCGTGTGAGGTAATCATATGTGAATGGATGAAAGAGCTAGGACCAAGTCAATCAATCGATAGACGAAATTTAAAAAATAAAGAAAACTAAAGTGAAAATATTCTGATCAGGAAAAAAAAATTAAGTGTTCTGCAACTTAGGAAAAAGACTGTACATTTCATCCTGGAGCTAACAAGCAAGTGAACATTGGAACAGGAGGGTGAAACGGAGTTTGGCTGTGAATCACTGTGATTTTTGACTCTTGGATGAACTGTTGAGCAACACTGACTTAAAAGTCAGATCTACCCACAGGCTCTGAGGGGTTGATCCCTCCCCCTGGTGTTTGCCTTTACAAAAGGGCAAGGTCATTATTCTGCAACTACTATTATCCTAGGAGCCGGACAATCAAAGGGCTGTGATTACGTGAGGAAGAGCTTATCTTACACAAATTACAAATAAGTTAAATCACCAGGAAAATGGCAGCAATACCAGAGCCTTCTAGAGCAGGAGGCTTAGAGAATAAGGAAGATCAGTTTTATGGCTCGTGAGAGGAAGATTCCTTGTCTTGGGGGCTTTGATCGACATTTGGGGGTGAAGGGATTAGAGATCCTTTTGGCCCTATTGCATTTCCCAGATCCTATCTACTGGAATGAGGTTAGTATACAAGGGCGAGAAAAGATTTCCCAGGCTAGTCTGGGATCCCTGAGGAGCAGGGGCAGTAGTTCAGTTTCACACTAGAAAAACTGACCTTTTCATTCATGTAGTCCACATACTGTATCTGAGAGCAATGTGCCAGGCAGGAACATACCTGAAGGCAAATAGGAAACAAATCAGGAGCCTTATTAGCTGATGTTAACTCGATATTCGTGTCTGCATTTTGAAACAGTAATGTTTAAAATATTACAATCATAGAGTTTCAGAACTAGGGAATTAGGGAACTAGGGAATTCCCTAGGGAATTAGGGAATGAAATTCTGAATGGCCTCATTATGATATTTTGGGCAGAGCAATTCTTTAGTGTGTGGGACTAGCCTAGTGATTGCAGTGTATTTAACCTGCCTGCGACCTGGTCAGAAGGGCCAGTGACACCTCTGTGGCATTAGGAAAACAAAAAACTGTCTCTGTACATTTCTAGATGCTCCTACCACATAGTGGTTCACTGAGAACCACTTATAGATCAACCCACTTACCTTATTTTTGGACCAAAAAAATGTGAACGATGTTAAAAGATTTATTCAAACTGTCGTTGACTAGTTCAACAAATATTCATGACTCTTATATGTCAGGCACTGAGCTAGTTGCTAAAGATATAAAGATTTATTTATTTGTTTGTTTGTTTTTAATATTTATTTATTTATTTTGGAGAAAGAGAGACAGCATGAGCCAGGGAGGGGCAGAGAAATAGGGAGAGACAGAGAATCTCAAGCAGGTTCTGCACTGTCAGCTCAGAGTCTGATGCGGGGCTCAGTTTCACAAACCATGACATCATGACCTGAGCCGAAATACAGAGTAGGATGCTTAACAGACAGAGCCACCCAGGTGCCCCAAAGATATAAAGATTTATATGACACCAGGTACAGAATCCAGCAGAGGAGGCAGACACATAAGTAGGTAATTTCACTTTTACACACACACACACACACACACACACACACACACACACACATACACATACATGCACACTGTTCAGTGTGCAGAGTCGGATGACATTAAATAGGCAGAAGAGCAAATAGGTAAGGTTCACAGAGCTGGTTGGAACTTATAACCAAGGAGAATGATGCCTTTCATTTGTATCTTGAACTACAGTCATGTGTACTTTTCACAGTCATTAATCTAGTAAATGAACGCCTACTGTGCGCCAGCTAATGTTCTGAGCATCAAGGATCCATTCCCTCATGCAATTTCTATTCAAGTGATCTTCTTTGTGGCTACTTTCCAGTTCTACTCCTAACTGACTGCCGTCAGTGGTATATCTTTAAAATTTAAGATATCATTGGTAAGTTTTCAAATAAATACTCTTCCATTTCCCTATCCCTCCCAAACCCGGTCACATCAAGACGAGACCCAACACTTACTGGCCCATAAGCAACACAGAAGCCACTTTCCCAGAAGTCATCATGTGAAAACAAACAAAAAAAGAAATTGAAATTGCTTTTGAAAGCTTGAAGATTATGAAAATGTTACATATAGTGATGAAAATGTTATAGTGGTGATTACTGTGGATTTTATCTGTGGATCAAGTTGGTTTGAAGATTAGCATGCATTTACTTACACGAAACCTAGTGTACTTGTAAACTAGTTTTGCTGGCTCAACTTCTGAAGGTTCTACAAGAGATCCAAACCATCTTTGATCTTATCAGCAGACAACAAAAAGAACCCTGTTTAAGCACATAATTTAGCACTTTCTGGCATGATAAAAATCAAAGTTGTTATAGTACAGCTATTTGATAGTAGAATGATTTTTTTCCTTTTCTTTGCAAGGACTTACTTAGGCTCAAAGAAGCACCTGCTTATTTTGACATCTCAACTTTCGCTGTACTGATTATCTACTGTCAAAAGAAAATCTAGAGAGCCTTACCTGATATGAATATCTTATTGAGTGAGAAACAAAATAGTCTTGGAACAGGGAGACTTCAAACCCAAAAGTGGCCTGAAGCTTAGAGACATGCTGTTACGGGGTGATTTATAAAGTGCGAGCAAGGAAGTTGTTTAACCTTTACAGTGATGATGATGGTAGTGATTATTACAATGATTATTACAATAGAAGTTTCCAGATGGCAGGGGATTGGTTAAAAGTGATTGACATACCATTTTAGGAAGATGACAGGTTTCATTTATGATTAGTAGAGACATTTACAAGAAATAATCCAAGTTCAGTTGCCCTTACATTCATGAAGTAAGCTAGGTTAAGTTTTGCTTAAGTGCTTAGCTGTTTTTGTCTGCTCAGGGGATCTTCAAGCCTGACCTTCATCTTATTTTATTTTGACACAATTACGCCTTAGTTACCATTATCATTGTCATTGCATAATGATATTTCATTTCTAAAAATTCATTGCAGAATGTGGGAGTCATGTTTTCTATTCTTCCTTGGATTCATCTTAGCACAACTCTTAGCCCAATGTCCAATGCATAGTATATTCTCACCAGGTTATTTACTGAATGGTCTGAGGTTTTAGAAATGAGGTCCAATTTTAGAATCAGAAGCCCAGGACAGCAGAAGAGACTATGGTCTTTAGCAGTCTGCCTTACAGTCAAGCCCATTTAAAGTTATGAAACTTTGACAAATATTATTGTACTTCTTCTCACTGTCCTTCTCTCTCTTGATAATATCATCCATGGTGACATTATTGCTAGGGGGTTTGATTGGACCTGGAAAAAAAAAAAAGTCCAGTAACAAAGATTTTCTTTCTAATTGGAGACCTTGTATTCCTGGGAAATACATCAATGTTTATAATAAAAAGCAAGCATTTAAATTTATGATTTATAATAAGAAATATATAATTTAATTTTCATCCTCATTCTTGGCACAGAGTTCCTAAGACCCTTGGAACTTGCTAAGAGGTGAGAGTGGTAGTGTCTTTTGTCATGTTAAGGAAGTGATTTTTGGAAACCCCTTGGCCACCTAAAAATGGCAGCAAGTTGCCGGAGGAGCCAACCGTGTGCTTAGAGGGTCGGAATTCTTGTTCTCTTACCTCCTGGGAGGGGAGAGGGGCTGGAGCCCCCTGTCAAAGGCTAATGACTTAATCAATTACGATGATATAATGAAGCCTCCATAAAAAGCCAAAAAGACTGGCTCAGAGAGTTTTGGGTTGGCAAATAAGTGGAGATTGTGAAGAGTGGCATGAAAGTTCCACACTCTGTCCCCTATCTTGCCTGATGCATCTCTTCTGTCTGCCTGGGTTATATTCTTTTATAATTTAGTCTTCTTTGGTAATTTAGTATGAAAAACGTTTCTCTCAGTTTTGTGGGCTGCTCTAGTAAAACATTGAACCCAAGGGGGGAGTCATGGGAACCTCCAATCTGTAGCCGGTTGGACAGAAGCACAGGTAACAACCTGGGCTTGTGACCAGCCTCTGAAGTGGGGAGGTGGCAGTCTTGTAGGACTGAATTCATAACCTGTGTGATCTGATGGCCATCTCTGGGGAGATAGTATCAGAATTGAATTGGATTGTAGGACACCCAGATGGTGTCCAGAGAATTGCTTGGTGGTGTAGGGCACCCCCTCCCCCCAACAAATGTGGGAATTGGTCTCAGAGTCATAATTAGGTAGGAAGAAGGTGAATGAATAAACATTAGATAATATTTATGCGTAGTCTCTAAAATGAAAGGCAAAGTTACCAAACAGCAAACTTGTTCGTCTTTTTAGTGTGCATCAAACCAATGAATTCTCCAAAGGCTCATATATAAGCTGAAAATTCTAGGTAGGAATCTACCTTGCACCAAGGTTCAACTTCCCTAGTCTTCAGAACCAGGAATAAGACTCAGAGACGCCTGTGGGCAATACGATGGGGCTCAAGATATGGGCAGGAAAGAAAATGAAGACCAAGAGGAAAACATCAAAGGAGAGTGATTTAGAATCACACAGATCTGGTTTGAAACTCAGCTCCAGCATATATTAGCTGCATGACCTTGAGAAAGTTATTTCTTTCCCAAATCTTTTTTTTTTTTTTTTAAATCAGTAAAGTAAGAACGGACACTACTGCAAAAAGTGGCCACAGGGATAAATTAGCTGATGTATATGAAACAGAGGCATATGCTACTTGGCAGACAGTATTTTTGCACACATACTCATTGAGCAGCAAAGCATCTTTCTGGAAGAAAGCACAGCTGGTAATGAAAATATAGGCACCAAAAAATACACTCTTCTGTTTAAGAGGAGCTTTCTTCGGTTAAAGCAGTGCATTTTGTAGGTCTTAGTGGAAATGAGCAAACAGCTTGAGAAATCAAGTGATGAATCGCTGAAAGTGGCCTTTATTTCATCACTTACACCGAAGCTAAACCTAATCCGTTTTGCTCTGAAACATGCTTTAGGGCATTAAAGGTTCTTAAACATGTGTGAACACCAAAATGAACTTGAAGGGATTACAAAAGAAAGCAGATTCCCATGCCCAGGCTTCATCCCAAACCTACTGGGTCAGAAGCAAAGGGTGAAGTCCAAGAATGAATCACACGCCCTGTAACGCCTTACTCCCCCACTGGCTCTGAAAGGAAAGAAAGCAAAACTCTTCCCGGGGTATGAGAACTGCTGACTTTAAGGATCATACAAACCAGACCAGACCAAACTAGATTTGGTCCCTTGGTTACACAGGCTACTTTGACCAGCTCCTCAGCAGGGAGCAATTGCCCATTCACATAAAGACCCTGCTTCCTGTCTTTTAAGGTAGTGCTACTTGTATTTATGCTTAACTTAGCTAAGGGAAGGCCATCTGGTTCTTATTCCAGAGTGTGGGTTTGAGATACTCGGAAGTTCTTGAGTGACTTGCATAAAGTCTAGAATTAAAAAATTGTTTCTTCTAGCTACTGGATGTTTGACCTTGGGCAAATTACTTAATGTTTACAAGCTTCTGTTTTCTCTTTTATAGAATGGGGATATTAGTAGCAGCAAACTTGATAGAATTGTGTTTTCGTAGTAAATTCCTACATTAAATGGCTATTTTCTATTATGATCAAGATTCTGAAGGCTCAGACGAAACTCAGGGGAACAGCAGTAGTTACATAATGCTAATTAACAAAGCTTGTTGCCATCTAGAAATGCTTAGGCTGTAAAACCACCTGGTACAGAGCCTGGCATAAAACAGGTTCTTTTATTTTTATTTATTTATTTTTTGATGTTTATTTATTTTTGAGACAGAGAGAGACAGAGCATGAACAGGGGAGGGGCAGAGAGAGAGGGAGACACAGAATATGAAACAGGCTCCAGCCTCTGAGCTGTCAGCACAGAGCCCGACGCGAGGCTCGAACTCACAGACCCTGAGATCATGACCTGAGCCGAAGTCGGACGCTTAACCGATCGAGCCACCCAGGCACCCCAACAGGTTCTCAAAAGTACCAGTTCCCTCTCTGACTCTCTTTCCCCAACTTGTAGCAACTTTTAAAAATTTTTTTATATGAGAGAGAGAGAGAGGGAGAGAGGGAGTCAGGGAGAGTGGCAGAGGGAGAAAGAGAGAGAATCTTAAGCAGGCTCCACACTGAGTGCAGAGCCCAACATGGGACTTCATCCCATGACCCTGGGATCATGACCTGAGCCCAAATCAAGAGTGGGACGCTCGGCCACCTGAGCCACCCAGGCGCCCTTCTTGTGACAACCTTTTATGTTCTGCCTTGCTTATTATTTTGCACTGTTATTACTATCTTTTGCATTATTATTTAATTTCCTGTTTGTCTTGTTTTTGCAATTACCCTTTAAAATCTTCAAAGGAAGGGAATACATATACTCATGATGATATACTCAATGCCTAGCACAGAATCTTGAAACAAAGAGTACTCAGTAAAAGTGTTAATTGATGTAGGACAAAATCCTAAAAAGAGTGACAGAGAGGAGAGGCAGGAGTTTGTGGCGAGTAGAGTTTAGTGCATCAGATGCAGAGTAGTGCTGGTGTTGGGGGTATTTAATCTCTTCCAACAGTTGGGTTGTGGCTTCTGCAAAGTCCTATCTTCATCTTTCAAACTTTGTTTATTTAATCATTTAATTTGAAAAGCATTTACATATTTAAAAAGCATTTAAATAATGTTTATTTAATCATTTAATTTGAAAAGCATTTACATATTTGAAAAGCATTTAAATGGAAATAATCTTAAAAGATACATACTTGTAGATAAAATAAGGACCAATAAGTTTAAATTCATGTGAATTTGGTGAAACATGACTAAATCTAATAGATTGGACCCGGGATATGCAGACTAGCGGATGCGGCTACACTTGCTACCCCGTCAGCAATGAGTGGCAGGAGAATATTGTGTGAGGTCGCTGAATCACATGTCTTATTTCAGAGAAGGGGAAGAGCCTGATTCAGATCCAATTTGCTCATGAAGTTGGATTATAAAAAGTAGGTAGGCTCACCACTAAAAATTTTAATTTCTGAAATGTTCTTTCGTTTTTAGCCAGACTGTCGAAACAGAAAAAAGTTGAAAAGTGAATAAAAAAAAATCATGTCTTTGAAGGAAAAAAATTAAAAAGAGGAATTATGGAGTGTCCGGTGGTTAAATCTATCCAGTTATAATGTTGAAATCTCTGCCCAAAGGGGAACACAAATCTCCTTATTAATGATGTAGCATCTGATGCATGTATAAACATGTTTCCTAAGTACACGTGAGCAACCTTATACCCACCTTTACATGTGGTGACCAAACTCCCCTCTTGAATGTTTATCCTACCCCTAAATAAAAGAAACCCACTCACCCCCCACTCGGAGCATCACAGCTTTGGAAGTTATTACCCATGATTCCTTATTTGCATCTAATAAAGTATCCTTTGTGTGACGATTCCAGCTACTGTGGTCTCTTTCTGTATCTCACCGAGGAGCAAATTCACAATTAGCTCAGTTACACAACAGGTGAATTAATCCAAGACTTGTGTTTTCTTTAGATGGGTCGACAGCAGAAGAGTGGTGGAATTGTGTCTTTTGTTAGGAAGGTTGCTGAAGTGGAAAACAAGAGTCCTTGGCCTTGCAGAGAAGGAAATGATGTGAGAGGATGGTCTCAAGAGTCTGAATGTCCCAACAGATTGGGAGACCTGGTGTGGTAGGAATGACGGTTATGGGGTGAACTATGTCCCCCCCAAATTCCTTTGTTAAAATCCTAACCCCCAGTACCTCGGAATGTGACTCTATTTGAAGACAATTAAGGTTATGGGGCAACTGGGTGGCTCAGTCGGTTAAGTGTCTGACTTCGGCTCAGGTCACGATCTTGCCATTTGTGGGTTCGAGCCTTGTATCAGGCTCTGCACTGACAGGATGGAGTCTGCTTGAGATTCTCTCTCTGTGTCTCTCTCTCTCTCTCCCTTTCTCTCTCCTCCTCCCCCACTTGTGCACATACATGCATGCACTCTTTTTCTTAAAAATAAATAAATAAAACTTAAAAAAAAGAGGGGGGGCACCTGAGTGGCTCAGTCGGTTGAGCGTCCGACTTCAGCCTAGGTCATGATCTCATGGTCTGTGGGTTCGAGCCCTGTGTCGGGCTCTGTGCTGACAGCTCAGTCTGGAGCCTGCTTTGGATTCTGTGTGTCTCTCTCTCTGCCCTTCTCCTGCTTGTGCTCTCTCTCTCTCTCTCTGTCTCTCTCAAAAATGAATAAACATTAAAAAAATTTTTTTCATAAAAAAAAGATAATTATGGTTAAATGAGGTCATTAGGATAGGCTCTAATCCAGTATGAGACTGTAGCACAGACATATGCAGAAGAAAGACTGTGTGAAGACAGAGAGAAAGCAGGCGTGTAGGTCAATTTTTAGGCATCAACTTGCCTGGCATAAGTGATGCCCAGAGAGCTGGTAAAACATGGTTTCTGGGTGTGTCTGTGAGAGTTTCTGATTAGCACTGCATCAGTAAAGTGAGTGAAGATCCCCCTCACCAAGGAGGCCGGGCAGCATCCAATCCACTGGGGGCCTGAACAGAACAGAAACAGGGGGGAAGGGTATATCTGGTCTCTTCCTTTTGGAGCTGGGACATCCAACCCCTTCTGCCCTTGAATATTGGAGATTCTGGTTCTCAGTCCTGGCTCTCCAGCTTGCAGAAGGCAGATAGTGGGGCTTTGTGGCCTCCAGAATTACTGAACCCAATTCCTATACTCTGTTACATGTGTCTCCAAATGGCTCTTCGTTCTGTTTCTCTGGAGAACCCTGACTAATCCAGCAGGGAGAGGCCTCAGAAGAAATCCTCATCTTCATCTGGGACTTCCAGCCTCCAGAGCTGTGAAGAAATAAATTTCTGGGTTTTTAGCCACCTGATCTGTGGTATTTGTTATGGCAGCCCTACGAAAGTAATATAGGAGGTTCAGGGTTCTGGAAATATAAGAGGTGGAGGTCCCAAAGCAGGATTGCTTGAATTTAAGATACGAGTGGTGGAGTAATTCCTGGTGATGACAGGGTCCAGGGCGTAGCTGTGGGAACAGGGGCTAAGTGGTGAGGAGGTGAAGGTTACTAGATACAAAGAGAGCAGAGCACACACTGTAAAAGGGAAATGACTTAAGACCAGTTTCATAATGTCATAAGAAACAGAAATTCAACCTGTTGTTGGCAACTGAGGGATCCGTTTACAATAGGCTTTGTAAATGTCTTTTCTAACAAAAATGCTCATGAGATAATCAATGTGCAAGTGGCTTTTTATTTCAAACCATAAAATAAAATCTCTGAAGCTTGGTATACATGAATATAGGCCTGTTAAAGAATAAATGCTCTCTAAAGAATGATCTGATTTATCTGCCCTACAAAATGCTTTCACCCCATGACTTTTCCTCCCCTATAAACTCAGTTTGATATGGCAATGAAATTATATGGGTGCATAGTTCCCAGGGACGGCCCAGAGCCTGGCATGCAACATGGTGTGTTTGTTGAACTGGTAGTGCCTCTGCAAAGGGAGAGCCATCCAATTCCTCCTTCTAGTGGTGGGCTTGCCCAATTGCCTGAACCTCCCAAGATAAACAACGTTGGCAATAACAGGATATCACCAACCCACATAGGAGAAGTCCTCCCTGGAACTTCTACAAGCCCCCATGTCACTGTTTTTCTCAAAGCAGGTAGCTTCGCGTCCTTCGTCCAAGCAACTCCAAGAAGAGTAACTCGTAACCGTGATCTCCAGTGGTAGGGACAAAGCAAACCAGCCCTGCTGTGAAGCATCTAGCACCGAGGTGGCCTTTTCTGGTTTTACTCCCCAGACTTGTGCAGAGTTGGAGAGGTTGCTTGGAACAGCTCGCTCTCACCCACATTTCTCCCCTTCCCCTACTTTATGGTTCCCCATAGAACTTCCCATGATCTAACCTTTATTTATTTGTTTTGTTTATTATCTATTCTTGCCTTCTGCTGGATATAAGCTTCATAAAGGCAAAGACTCCTTTCGATTTTATTTGCTGCTGTATCCTCAGCACTTAGAACAGTGCCTGACGCACCGCCAGGCACTCATTAGTAATAATGTGAGTCGAAAACCCCGGTAAAATGGATTGTCTTTGCCCCAACTCTGCCTGAGAGTTTTGACCGATTCACTGGGTTTGACCCATTCACCAGGAAGTTGGTTTGGGAGCTGGTTTTTTAATGTTCTTAGGGCCCAGGGAAGAGTTAAACCAAGTGAGGATTTTTGGTTTTTTGTTTTTTAAATTTTATTATTTTTTTTAATGTTTATTCGTTTTTGAGAGACAGAGAGAGACCAGGAGTGAGCGGAGGAGGGGCAGAGAGAGAGGGAGACACAGAATCGGAAGCAGGCCCCTGTTTTGAGCTGTCAGCACAGAGCCCAAGGGGGGGCTCGAACACCAAACCGTGAGATCATGACCTGAGCCGAAGTCAGACGCTTAACTAACTGAGCCACCCAGGCACCCCAAAGTGAGGGTTTTTGGAGTTCTTAGAGGACTACTAGTTAATAGGCTGTGCAAATCCAGGCCACAAGGCTACTGGAAGCTGTTTTCATTTACACAGCAATATGCTTCCTACAGCTACCTGTGAGCATGTCAGAGCTATAGTGGGAAATTAGAAGTGTCTGTGGGGTGGGTGGGTCACTTCACTCAGTCTTGGTTTCTTCCAGGGCAAACTAATGATAATAACACCTACATCACAGCAACGTGCTGCAGATTCAATGAGGTCTATGTGATAGTGTCTGGTTCCCCTTAAGCATCCATTGTAGAGCAACAATTTTTGAGTTCCTACCACATATTGTATAGGCATTGCCTCTAATCGAGTCCTATAAGATAGACGTGACCTTTTCCATTTTACAAATGAGCACCAGTGCTCAGAGGAGGTTAAGTGACTTCCTAAGGCACATAGTTAATGTTAAATCTCGACACACTAAGCACAGATATTTTACATGAACTGGGCTGGCCCTAATGTGACTCAATACTACTAAGCCACAGATAGCTTAACATTTTTTTTTTTTTTTTTTGAGAGAGAGAGACAGAGAGCAAACAAGGTAGGGGCAGAGAGAGAGGGAGACACAGAATCCCAAGCAGGCTTCAGGCTCTGAGCTGTCAGCACAGAGCCTGACGCGGGGCTCGAACCCACGAACTGTGTGATCATGACCTGAGCCGAAGTCGGACGCTTAACTGACTGAGCCACCCAGGTGCCCCCCACAGCTAGCTTAACATTTAACATGGATTGCAAACTGTGACAACATATGCATGATGATCTATCTGTGTCTCCCTCCTTAATCTGGGCGTTCTCAGAATAATATTCCTGGGTTTGGAGAATTTTTCTCCATTGCCTGGTAACTGTTATCAGGATTGCCGAAAAATTCTTGAATGTCTTCCAAAACAAGCAGAGAATGAATCTTAATTATTTTAACACAGGCTTTGTATCATTTGGGCAGCTGTTTATTCTTTCTCAGTTTATTTTTGTTGTCTTCCTCCACCAGAGTGTGAGGGCCATGGAATCCAGACTGTGCCCCCAGTTTCTAGAGCAGCGCCTCGTGCTAGTAGATACATACTTAATTGAATAAAAAGAAAATAAGTGAATAAATGAAGATAGGGAGTCTTTTCTAACAGTATATGGCTCCATAGTTCTAAATTTATGTTCCATATCTGCCTTTTATGCTGTTAAGGGTAGGGATTGTAATGTCATGTTATGGGCTCACATACGACATTTTCTTCTGAAAGCAACACAGTGGTTTGTTTTCTCCAACAATTACAGGAACCAGTGATGGATTTCTGCCAAGTGTTAGAAGGGCCCGACAGGCTTAGTAGTCGTAAAGCAAACACACTGCAGGCAAGATGTGCACTATTCTGACATGTTCTGACATTAGTGATCTCATTCAATTCCCAAAACAACACTGTGAGGGAGGTATTATGATCATCTCCAGGACACAAATGAAGAAATTGAGGCACTAAAAACAATCACCCAAAGTCATACCGCTAGCAATTAGCGCACAATTAGCAGAGCTGGGATTTGAACCCAAGCCTTCAGCCTCCAGAGTCTAAGTGCTTAATTACTTCTCTACAGAGCCTCTTGAAATCAGTGAATTCACAGTAAATATGAACAGCGATAATAACTATATAGTGGGACAGTATTTTGATATATTAAAGAATTTAGTTGTTGTTCTCAGTATTTCCTGAACTGTACAACCCTTTCCCTCCTTCAAATCTCAGTGATTTAGTATCTTCCGGGGGCATAGAACACAGGAAAAAAAAAAAAAAAGTAAGCTCTGTGCATAAACAAAGGCTTTGAAAGAATACCATTTTATCTCACCCCCGGGCCAGGTGGGCTTATCTTCTCATTGGAGGAGATAGAACTGGAAATTGTGGTGCTGGCTTCCCCTCCCTTAAGTTCTCTTGATGGGAGAGAGGGAAGAAAGTACTGCAGGGATCTGCAGGTGTGAGACCGAAAGGACCTGAGCCTCCTGCCCATCCCTTATAGGCCCAGGGAAACACCAGGAGGCTGATAAGCACCCTCCCCCCAACCCCCCAAAGTCCCAGGCTTCTCTGGTCCGGCATGAAATGGGGACAGTGGAATATAAAAGGCAAAGTGCCTGAGCTAGCCCCATCTAATTTCTCATAGTTGGTGTTTAGAAGAAGGAACAGTCTTTCTCATGGATCAGAGAGGCACGCGTGGCAGAGACAGCTGAGTGTCGTGAGGTCTTGAGGTGGGAACGAACAGGGCCCAGGGATGACTTAGTGGATGAATGACAGAACACCTGACAGACATGAGGTAGTGTAGGCAGATATCACTGTGGTGATGTCGAGCAAAGACCAGCTGCATCAACCTTCCTGTCCCCCGAGCACCTTGATGGCTTGGTGCTAGGGAGCCATTCAGCCTCCCCCTGCAGGATGGAGCTGGGGCAACACTGGAACTGACTGAGGAGGCTTCTGTTACCAGGCAGAAAAGGGGCTTGTAACAAAAATTATTATAGGAAAATACAATTAATATAGACAACTAAATGTCTTGCATATTAGAATTCGTGCTTGTGAATCATCTTCAGTAGAGCAGGTAACATTTATTGTTTGCTACATGCCAAGAACTGTGCCAGTATCTTGCATCGGGTCCTCAGGCTTTATCTCCTTGGAGTGAAATAAAAGAACAGAAATTTGGAATTAATGTTTATCATCTTGTTTCTCTCATCCTTTATATTCAATTTCCAAGACCTATGGCGTCTACATCCAAAATACACATGGACTCCATCCACTTTTTATTTTGCCTGGTACCACCATAGTCTAAGTTACGGTCAAAGCTGCCACGTATAAAGACCAGGAGAAAACAGGCAGACTGTGTAAAGCTGAAAGAGGACTGCCTTGACAACCTTTGACAGTGTCTTAAAAGGGGACGGGGGGGGGGGGGGCTAGGGAAAGGTACCTACACATTCTGGAGGCTGGGGTTATCGAAGGGAGGTTTTAAGACAGAAGAAGGCAAGCAAGGTCTTGGTTAGAATGTGTGAACTTGGCAGGAGATGCTGGTCTTCTCTTGGAATCTGTTAAAGAACAAAAATTCAACGGAGTAAATTTGAAGATCTAATTGGCTCTGTTCAACAACTCATGCGCTGGTCATGATTGCTTCTGGTAAATGGAGGGGCACGCTGAGGAGTTGTACAAAATGGAAGGATTTTGTAGACTGGAACAGAGCAGTTGGGACAAGGAGGTTATTAGCAAATGAAAAGAAAGGACTATTTCAGGCAACAATGAAAAGAAAGGACTATTTCAGGCAAGATTAACTTCCCTTAAAGGAAGGTGGTAGGAGGAGGGGGTGGGGGGAGTGTTTTACCATGCAGACTACCTAACTAGTGCTGGTCAGAAAATTCCAGACTGAGTGCTTTAAAATTCCACTCCTGGGAGAGGCTGACATTGCAGTTACCTTAGGTATTAAATCTAGTAGAGCTTACTATAAGTGACTCCATTTGGGGCCTGTTTTTTGTTTTTGTTTTTGTTTCTGGGTTTTTTTGTTTGTTTGTTTTGTTTTAATTTTGTTTCTGTTTTTGTTTTGTTTTTTTTAATAGAACACATGGGTCTGTTCAGAATTATTTGTGGTCTTCTCTTGGTACATATGGATGGGTCTGAATGAAGTGATGGTAAAATTATTTGACCTTGTTTAGTGCCATACATCATGGTTTAGTATGGTCTGTCTCGGTATAATTTGTTACCACTTCTTTCTTGGCCTTGTGCAATGACCCAACTAGTTTCCCTGCTTCCACACTTTTCCACCTCGATTTCTTTCTTGACAAAGCAGCCAAAATGACCTTTTTAAAAAGCTCACCTTGGGCATCATTTTCCTGCCTAAAATGCTTCGTTGGCTTCCCACTGGACTCAAAATAAAATCCAAAATTCTTGGTGCAGCCTGCACCCCTGTCGATAATTCCAGTATCATCCTGTGCAACCCCCCACCCCCAGCTATGTTCCATTAACCCTGGATTCGGGATCTTTGCCTGGATCTCCAGAACCTGAAGTGTGCCTGAGATGACCTGTGCTTCTGGGGAATGAAGGGCACCACCCGTGTTCAGGCTAGCTTCCTGTAGCTCTTCGAGGGAGGTGACCAGAGGATACAGCAGCTTGACAAGACGGTATCGGAAAAGGCAGGATTTAAGGGTTTTCATCACCATACGGCCGACCTGATGTGGGCAACAAAGGCAAGTCGAGGGCAAAGCACAAGCTAACAGTTGTCCAGGTGGGATATGTGTGACATCCCTCAGGCACTCCTGGCTGCCCAGGAACAAAGGAAAGGGAAAAACCAATGGTTAACTGATAGAGGTCACAGTCATGCAGGACGCGAGTCTCCATCAGTTTGCAAATGTCTTAATGGTTTACAAGGAAAAAAGCAATTTTATCAACAGCCAAACTTCCAGAAACCTATAGATTCAATTTCCTGGGACCTTGATGTCACCCTGCCCCCCATAGGATAGAAAATTCTTAATATAATCAGTTAGTTCTTACACTTATAATGCAGCTCTTTCTGCCCATGGGTCCTGTCCTCAGGCTTTTAAGAAGCCACCTTTTTTGTACCAAAGATGTCTCAAGAATTCTTTCCTGACCGTGGGCTCCGAACCCCAACACTATAGATTACATAGTTTTGGTGTCCATCATGGGGCTTTGAGTCTTTTCATCTGGACTCTGAGCCTTGGTGCACATGTGATGAGTACTTCCTCTTCTCTCCCTTTACTTTCATTTCACGGGCTTTTCAATGAATATGGTCTTATTTGAACACTTTCATGTTGATTGCTCAGGCTGCAATCCTCCAGCCTGTGGCCACTCTAAAAAGTAGCCTGCTTTTTGGCTGGAAGCTAGTACCTTGGCCAGAATGGTAGTAAGAGCCACAAACTTGATGCCCTCTCTTTATTCCTGTCCTTATCCAAAGTTGTCTATTTAGACACGGGACCATCAACTAAGTGACTAGCATGGCTACTGATCTTAAGACTCCTGTGTAAGGTTTCCTCCTCACTGGTCTAATGTGATCCCCTTTATATCTCTGGTCTAACTGTTTCTGGCCTAGAGACCTCCGCTCAGAGCTGGTGGAAACCAGTACTTGATTGAATTAAAGCCCAACTGGGGACCCTTTCCTAGGGAAGTTGGCTGTAAAGACTACATGTGCTGGAATGTCATTTAGACCATGATGGATTTCTTAACTGACTGAGCCACCCAGGTGCCCCTAGACCATGATGGATTTCAATCTTTACCGTTCTCTGTCAGTGTCCTCTACTAACTACTTAAACTACAAAATTGGGTAATTTCCCCTTGTAAAACTTTTCTAGTGTTTTCCATAAGGTTAAAAACAGCGGGTTCTTCAAGGTAAACTAAGGCATGGTCTTTTATGGCATGGCCTTCAAGGCATGGCACGGTATCTTGGTCCATATTTTGGCACCCATTTCGCGGTCTAGAATGCAATGGGGACGTGAGGGGATGTTAGCCTCCCTCCTCCAGGGCCTTTAATGGCAGGTGGTGATCATAGCAATTTCATTTGATTTCAGGTCACTTTGACACCAGAAACCTCTTACATATCCTTCGTGGGACACTACCTGGGAGGCGGGGGGGATTTTCTTGGTAATGGACCTTCTCTACTTTTCTAGGAGCATAGGAGCTTCTTCTTCAGCCCCCAAGGATTCTTTCTTGGGATGCCTTTTAAACCACTGGAATCAATTTGGATTGCAAGATCTAAGGAAAAAAGAAAAACTGATCTTCTTCTGTAACATTTCCTGGTCTCAGTACTCCTTAGGAGAAGAGGAAAAATGGCCCATTAACAGGACATTACAACAGGTTGACTGTTGATTTCGGCTCAGGTCACGATCTCACGCTTCATAAGATCGAGCCCCACATGGGGTTCTGCACTGACGGTGCGGAGCCTGCTTGGGATTCTCTTTCTACCTTTCTCTCTGTCCCTTCCCACCCTGTCTCTGAAAATAAATCAATAAACATTTAAAAAAAGAATAGTGTATGGACTCGGCACTATGGGATGAACAGGCACTATTGCTTCATTTATAGCTAAATCGTATACCGTTTGATAGTCTCCATTTGCCTTTTTTACTGGCAAAATTGGAGTGTTAGAAGGAGAGTGACAAGGCTTTGACCGTGTTTAAGAAATTTGTCTATAAGTGGTTGTGATTTGGCCTTGGCCTCAAGTATTAAAGGGTATTGTTTTCTATGCGGTACAGTGGTTGGGACCTTTAAAGTCACTTTAATTGGTTGGGCTCTCAGAGCCCATCCTGGAACATCATAATCCCAAACCTGTAGATTTACTTCCTTCCAGATATTAGAAGGGATATCAGGGTAAGGTTTTAACTCTCCAGGTGTTAAAGACAACGAGCTGTCTCCTTATTTAGTAACTGCTTCCCAGTTTATATGTTAAATCTCATCCCAGTGATGGAGTGGGACAAGATGGAAGGACTAAAAAAACAGGAGCAGCCAACTGACTTTTATATTTATAGGTTAAAGACATTGCTTGATGGCACATTTTAGTTTTCCCCTCTATGCCAACAACTTTATGGTTAGAAAGACAAGTAGGGCCAGTGTGCTGAAAAAGAACAGAATAAGTGGCTCCTGTATCAATAAGAAAATTGACAAACTTACCTCCCACATCCAGGGCAACCCGGGGCTCAGTCATCTAGATGTCAAAGGGAGCCAGACCAGCCTCAGGGCCCTGTCATGCCAGTTTCTCTGGTTTTAACTCTTGGGCAGGGTGGCAAGTGCTTGACCTTCTCTCTCTCTCTGGACACAAGGACAGTCTCTCATCCGATGTCTTTGTTTTTACAAGCAGGGCATGACCCAGGGGGAGAGCCCTTGTTGGGACAATCTCTGCTCCAATATCCCATCTGGCCATGTCTGAAACATGGGATCTTGTCTGACCTGTCATCTGGAGTCAGCCCTTAGCAAGGGCTTCTGGCTAGTCTGGTGTTGTGGGAAGCTCGAGATAGCGGCAGCCAATATTTGAGACAATTATCACACCCTGTAACTTAGCCCTCTGGTCCTTTTCTGGTATTAATGCCATGTCACTATTATTGAAAACTCCAAAAGCCACCTCTAAGAGGTGCTGAGTGGGAATTTGAGAGTCTAAAGTCATTTTTTGTTAACTTCCAGCGGATGTGAAGTGCCCACTGATTTATAAAATGCGTGTTTAAAATAGTCATTCCTTCAGGTATAGTTGGGTCCAGATTTGTATATTTAGGATTAGCGTTCTATTAAGCAACCCTGAAATAGAGCAGGATTTTAATCAACTCTTTGGGTGACTTCCTGATTTTTGTTAAAATTTACAGGTTTAGTAAATCCTTTTTTCATTCCTTCTGTCAAACCATACGTCTCGTCTTTCCCTTTCCTGACTATCCTGATAGTTTCAATGTGGTTCAGTATTTGGGACAGCAGCTCTCTCCGCAGATAATGTTCCCTGTCTCTTGTTGCCAGTTCATCAGCGAACTCTTGATCTCCTGCCCAGATGCAGTTCTTTTCCTCAAGGATTCAACAAAGGGTTAATATGATATCTACATATCCAGGTCATATCCTACATGACAGATATTTGTTGAAGGTCCTCAATAAACTGAGAGTATTTTCAGAATATCATCCTCATTGTTGTCTTATCTGAGCCAGGTCTGCCATGGAGACATGGACTCTCATTGTGCCCATTTCTCCATTGGCAACTTCCTAAAAGGGCGGATTCCAAATTTAGGTGGATCTTCTGGAAGACAGGGAGTCCCACTCCAACTAAGTCCCAGCTGGGCTTGGAGCAGAGAGGTCTTGGGTTTATAAGGAGAAGGCATAGCAACAGAGCCAGTATCTTCTTTGTCTGGACTGACTGGTGATTCCTCCACTAAGCCCAGCTTTATTAGGAGGAATGGGCCTACATAGACATCATCATCCAGTATGTCCAGAGGGATTTTATTAACCTGGTTGGTGGCTAGAAAAATTCTTCAAGAGGACCTCAGGTCTGGATCCTGATTTAGGGACATGAAGGCCTGAGCATAGGGTACCACAGTCCATTTGCCCTGCTTCTTGCAGAAGACATCTGATAGATCGTATTGAAGCTTAATGTCCTGTTAATGGGCCATTTTTCCTCTTCTCCTAAGGAGTACTGAGACCAGGAAATGTTACAGAAGAAGATCAGTTTTTCTTTTTTCCTTAGATCTTGCAATCCAAATTGATTCCAGTGGTTTAAAAGGCATCCCAAGAAAGAATCCTTGGGGGCTGAAGAAGAAGCTCCTATGCTCCTAGAAAAGTAGAGAAGGTCCATTACCAAGAAAATCCCCCCTGCCTCCCAGGTAGTGTCCCACGAAGGATATGTAAGAGGTTTCTGGTGTCAAAGTGACCTGAAATCAAATGAAATTGCTATGCTCACCACCTGCCATTAAAGGCCCTGGAGGAGGGAGGCTAACATCCCCTCACGTCCCCATTGCATTCTAGACTGCGAAATGCGTGCCAAAATACGTTCCTCCAAACGCAGCAGGAAAACAGGGACAAGCTTTGGGGGTTCTTACCCAGAAATTAGGAAATGAAACAAGACCAGTGGGCTATTTTTCAAAGTCACTTGATAATGTAGCTCAAGGATGGCCAACTTGTCTCTGAGCAGTGGCTGCAACAGCCCTCCTGGTAGAAGGAGCCTCAGAACTTAGTATGGGACAGTCCCTGACTGTGATGACTCCACATCCGGTCCAGAGTGTCTTAGAAACCAAAGGCCACCAATAGATAATGGGAGGCCGACTTACTAAATTCCAGGCTATGCTTTTAGATACATGAAATAACACTTAAAACCTGTCAAATTTTGGGGCGCCTGGGTGGCTCAGTTGGGTGAGCATCTGACTTTGGCTCAGGTCATGATCTCATAGTTTGTGAGTTTGAGCCCCGTGTCGGGCTCTGTGCTGACAGCTCAGAGCATGGAGCCTGTTTCAGATTCTGTGTCTCTCCATCTCTCCGCCCCTCCCCTGCTCATGCTTTGTGTCTCTCAATAATAAATAAACGATTAAAAAAATTAAAAAAAACAAAACCTGTCAAATTTTAAACCCAGCTACCCTTATACCTGGGCCTGACCATCGTACTTCTATGTTGGAACATGACTGCTCAGATTATCAATCTTGTTCATTCTAGCAGATCAGATTTAAAAGATTCCTCTATTGAAAATGCAGATGATAATTAGTTTACTGATGGCAGTAGCTTCATGGATGAGGGAGAGAGAAAAGCTGGATATGCTATAGTTAGTCTAATTAAGACCATTGAGGCAAAAGCCCTTCCAATAAATACTTCTGCTCAAAAGACTGAATTGATAGCTCTTATCCATGCTCCTCGATTGGAGCTTCAAATATGTTTTTCTGATGCTACATATCCATGGAGAAGTCTGGAAGGAAAGAGGACTAGTTTCAAGGCATAATTCCCCAATCAAATATGGGCCTGAAATTATTACTCCTCTTGAGGCTGTATACCTACCTAAGGAGGTACCTGTAATTCACCTCAAAGGATATCCAAAGGATATGATCTAAAATCTAAAAGAAACAATTCAGCAGACCATCATGCCAAGCAGGCAGCGTGGGATAAACAAATATTTGATCTTATACCAGTCTTAACTCCAATAAAGTCCATAGCTCCAGTCTATTCAGGCCAAGAAATTCATATAGCCCAGGAACAAGGATATTAAAAAAATGCACAAGAGTGAAAAATCTTCATACCCAAGAATAATCGACAGAAGGTAACACAGGGTTTATAAACACCAGGCTATTCATTTGGGCAAAAATGCTTTAAAACATTTAATTAAAAATATATTTGATGGAGTAAACTTCACAGCCTCAGTAAAGCAGTTCCACCAATCCTGTATTGTTTGTGTGCAGGTAAATCCAGAAGGCACCATCCGCCCTCCCCCACTTTTAAACCAGTCCAAAGACTTGGATCATACCCAGGAGAGGACTGGAAGCCTGATTTCACACAAATGCCTCCTTGCAAAGGCTGTAAGTTTCTACTAGTGTTTATTGATACCTTCACTGGATGGATCGAGGCCTTTCCATGTGAAACCGAAAGAACCACAGAAGTAACCAAAGTTTTGTTGCGAGAAATTATTCCCACATTTGGCCTTCCACAATCCCTTCAAAGTGACAATGGTCCCTCTTTTACTGCAGAAACAACTCAACAAATAGTGCAAGTTTTAAAAACTAAGTATTTTCTGTGTTCAGTCTGGCATCCACAATCCTCTGGGAAGGTAGGAAAAGCTAACCATACTTTAAAATGACACCTTACTGGGGCGCCTGGGTGGCTCAGTTGGTTGAGCGTCCAACTTCAGCTCAAGTCATGATCTCGCGGTTTGTGAGTTCGAGCCCCGCCCCGGGCTCTGTGCTGACAGCTGGGAGCCTGGAGCCTGCTTCGGATTCTGTGTCTCCTCTCTCTGCCCATCTCCCTGCTTGGGCTCTGTCTCTCTCTGTCTCTCAAAAATAAATAAATAAATGTAAAAAACAAGAATTTAAAATGACACCTTACTAAACTTAGTCTTAGAGACCCAGGAAAATTGGGTTACTCTTTTACCAATATGATTTCTCAGAGCAAGAACTGCTTCAAAACAACCTCTAGGACTCAACCTTTTGAGTATTTTACGGAAAGCCATTTCTTCCAGTGGATCTGTTATTAGATGAAGATTGTAATGCTTTGTTAAATTATTCACTTGAGGCTAGTTTAATTCACAAATTACTTAATGAGTATACTGATCAATGCTCCCCAAACCTGATTTAACTACAACTGAAAGTCCACCCCATGTAAGTCCTGGAGATATAGTTTATTGAAAGAATTGGAAGTCAAATACAGCCGGAGACTTAAATCTAAAATGGAAAGGTCCATATCGGGTCATATTATGTACTCCCCCTGCAGTAAAATTAGAGGGACACTTCACGGGCTCATATATCTAGAATAAAACCTGTACCTCCTTCACAGGAGACCCATGAGCAAACAAATGCACCTCCAACTCTGTGAACCTGTAGAAGATCTCAAACTCCTCTTCAAATGATGTTGAAGGTTGTATATTTCCTCTTTGATTTCTGTCCACCTATCTTGGCTGACAATTCCTTTCTACAATGGGCACAACATGATGCTAAACTACAAAATCAAACAGCTAGTTGCATATGTGGAGTTTTGCCCATGTCAAGTACATCTGGGTTACCCTGGTGGGTTTCCCTTTTACAAGGCACAGATTGGCTCTCTCTCTATTCTTATATTTCAGTGAGGATATATAATGATGCAATGTCTTGTGATAAACCTATCACTAATTAGGATGTTTCTTCCTGGCCCATGATCGATAGGATATGGAATTTACTGGGACATAACCAGACTTTTTCATGCCCTCAAACTATTACAATCTTAACTGATTTTATAAACCCACAAATTGCTGCCTGCCAACAAGTGCCATAGTTATGAAACCCTACTTATCACTATGCTGAGAATGGCATATATCAAATTTGGGATGTATATTTATGGCTCACACCCACGACTGGACAGCTCAGTCAAAAGGCACTTTTATGCTGGGGACAAAGAAATCTTACATATGATACCTGGGAAAATAGCCAACATCTGGGCGTTTAGGATGGCTATCATTAGAAACAAGTTCCCAAACCATTGTGCTCCAGGCTACTGACAAGTTCGCTACTGATTGGATAAGGCAACCTGGAATCAGACAGCCAGCTCCAAACAGAACCCACTGGTTATGTGGGACTAACCTATGGCCCTGGCTTCCTCCAGAGTGGATAGGTTGTTGCACCCTAAGTTTTGCCTGGATTCATGGGCACATTAACAAAACCATCTCTACCCTGACTAATCTTCCCAATTTAAAACAAAGGTGGGAGCACCCGGGTGGCTCAGTTGGTTAAGTGTCTGACTTCAGCTCAGGTCACGATCTTGTGGTTTGTGGGTTTGAGCCCCGCCCGCATTGGGCTCTGTGCTGACAGCTCAGAGCCTGGAGCCTGCTTCAGGATCTGTGTCTCCCTCTCTCTCTGCCCCTCTCCCGCTTGCCCTCTGTCTCTGTTTCTCTCTCTCAAAAATAAAAACATTAAAAAAAAATAAAAAAACAACAAAGATGGACACGATCTGGTTTTCAATGGTATGATCATTTGGCATCCATTTTTCTCCATCTGTAGGGTTAGAACGTATAATTTGGCACATGGAAGTCCTCAGTAAATACACCATAAAGGCACTCAGTGATTCACAGAACAGTATCTCCTTACTTAATACTGAAGTTGCACAGATGAACAAAGCAGTTCTACAAAATAGAGTGGCTTCAGATGCTCTAACCACAGCACAAGGTGGCACATAGGCCATTATTAAAACAGAATTCTGTGTGCACAACCCAGGTTATCACAGAAATGTCACAGGGTTATTTAAAAATGTGAATATCCAAATTGGGGCTCTACAAAGTCCTTCTCTCTCGTTTTTTAAAAAATTTGTTTTTGGGGCACCTGGGTGGCTCGGTCGGTTAAGCATCTGACTTCCGCTCAAGTCATGATCTCAAGGTCCGTGAGTTCGAGCCCCGCGTCGGGCTCTGTGCTGACAGCTCAGAGCCTGGAGCCTGTTTCAGATTCTGTGTCTCCCTCTCTCTCTGCCCCTCCCCTGTTCATGCTCTGTCTCTCTGTCTCAAAAATAAATAAACGTTAAAAAAAAATTATTTTTTAAGTGGGGTAGGGGCAGAGAGAGAGGGAGAGAGAGAATCCCACACAGGCTTCACACTGTCAGTGGTGCAAGGGCAGAGCCCCATGTGGGGCTTGAACTCATGAACCGTGAGATCATGACCTGAGCTGACATTGAGACTCGGATGCTTAACTGACTAAGCCACCCCAAAATCCTTCTCTCTCTTTCAATGATTGGTTACGTTCCTGGCCTGGGGAGGGTTATGGTCAACAATTAGGGATCTTTTCATTGGACTTCTCATTCTTTTTTTTTTTTTCACATTTATTTATTTTTGAGAAACAGAGTGAGACAAAGCGTCAGAGTGAGACTGAGCCGAGGTCGGATGCTCAACCAACTGAGCCACCCGGGCACCCCTGGACTTCTCATTCTTTTTTTTTTTTTTTTTTTAATTTTTTTTTTCAACGTTTATTTATTTTTGGGACAGAGAGAGACAGAGCATGAACGGGGGAGGGGCAGAGAGAGAGGGAGACACAGAATCGGAAACAGGCTCCAGGCTCTGAGCCATCAGCCCAGAGCCTGACGCGGGGCTCGAACTCCCGGACCGCGAGATCGTGACCTGGCTGAAGTCGGACGCTTAACCGACTGCACCACCCAGGCGCCCCTGGACTTCTCATTCTTATAGCCACACTCATCGTAGTGTGTTGCTTTCTTAATAACTCACTACTTGGTGCCAAGACTCCTTCCCCGCCATAACTTCAAGCTGCAGGTGATCCTTTCCACTCCACACGTGTGGCCCCCCCTTGGACTTGCTGCTTCTCCTTTCTTAACTCCTACTTACAAAAGCCCCCCACTGACAGTGTTGACCCATAGTTAGGGACATCCCCACGCCCCTATTCAGCAGGAAGAAGTTACAGAAGACAAGACCTTCCACTCTCAGCAACCTTAAAGATTTAGAGGTTAAAATTGTTCAGGGTGACGAATGATGTGGGGAAACCGAGGCAAGCTGAGGTCAAAGCACAAGCTAACAACCACCTGGGAGAGGGGAGGAACCTCCCAGGTCAGGTGGGATGAGTGTGACATCCCTTGGGCACTCCTGGCTGCCCAAGAACCAAGGAAAGGGAAAAAACTAATGGTTCACTGATAGAGATCCCAGCCATGCAGGACAGAGTCTCCATCAGTTTATAACTATCTTAATGATTACAAGGTAAAAAGCAATCAAAAAAACTTTTTTAATGTTCATTTATTTTTAAGAGAGAGAGAGCGAGCGAGCAGGGGAGGGGCCGAGAGAGAGAGGGAGACACAGAATCCGAAGCAGGCTCCAGGCTCGGAGCTGTCAGCACGGAGCCCGACGCAGGGCTCGAACTCACGAACAGTGAGATCGTGACCTGAGCTGAAGTCAGATGCTTAATGACTGAGCCACCTAGGCGCCCCTAAGGTAAAAAGCAATTTTATCCATAGCAAACTTCCAGAAACCTGTAGATTCAACTTCTTGGGACCCTGACGTCATCCTCCCCTCCATAGGATAGAAAATTTGTATATAATCAGTCACTCCTTACACTTACAATGCAG
This sequence comes from Lynx rufus, assembly GCF_022079265.1. Lineage (NCBI taxonomy): Eukaryota > Metazoa > Chordata > Mammalia > Carnivora > Felidae > Lynx > Lynx rufus. The sequence goes on from NW_025814829.1 coordinate 50,281,614, forward strand.
CTCTTTCTGCCCATGGGTCCTGTCCCCATGCTTTAATAAAACCACTTTTTTTTCTGCAACAAAGATGTCTCCAGAATTCTTTCTTGGCTGTCGGCTCTGAACCTCAACACTTCAAACCACATCAGACCTATATACGAAAAGTGGCTATTCAGGTGCTGGCTAGGTTGGGGGCATTCACGCATAAAATTTGTACTGACATATGACTCCTGGCACACCTCAGGGAGATAAGGGAACCCTCTGAGAGACAGCAGATTGACCCAAGTGCAATGCCACGCAAGCGGAACCCTGTGTGCTCAGAGCGGTGCTGCAGCATCTGTGCATTGGTTTGAGGGCACAGCGGATGACAGTGTCCATCTATGTATCTGTTTGGCTGACAGTGTCCATCTATGTATCTGTTTGGCTGAGGCACTTCTCGCTGCAGATGTTACACTGAATACGCTGCAGAACATTTCTGAAGGATTGGTGGTATACCCCAAAGTAATTGAGCAGTGCGTTCAGCAAGAGTTGCCTTTCATGGCCACGGAGAATGTCATCACGGCCATGGTGAAAGCTGGGGCTAGCTTCCAGGATCGCCACGAGACAATAAGAGTGCTTTCCTAACAGGCAGCTGCTGCGGTCAAGCAGGAAGGAAGCGGGTGACAATGACCTCATAGAGCGAAGCCAGGATGATGCCTCTATCAGTCCCATTCACTCCCAGTCGGACCATCTACTGGATCCTTCTTTTACAGGTTGTGCATCCCAACAGGTGCAGAGATTCTTAGAAGAGGAGGTTTATCCCCTGCTAAAACCACATGAAGGTGTCATGAACTTGAAAGCAGAATTACGTCTGTAGAGTTGGAAGAGAATTAAACAAGAAATCCTCATTGGCTCTGTTAACTTTTGTTACTGAGTCACGGAAACTTGCTCCTCCAGTGCCTTATTTTACCTCAAGAGCCGTTAACCTGCAATTGATAGGGTACTTTTTGTTTGCATGACACATTTCTCAACATTCACAATGCAGAAATAAACTACGTTAACTTGGACTCTGTTTTCTCTGTGTTTTCATTTGCCTGTTCTAACAACAACCCAAAAATGATCTATCTGTAACACAGCCCAGTCTCTGTCACTTCGGCACATCACAGGGGTAGAAAAGAGTCACACGGCTAGCACCCTTTCGTCTAAGGCAGAACTTCATGCCTCCCCGGACCACAAGCCCATTTCCCTCCAGAGATCCAGCCCAGAGCCCAGCTGAACACACAAATAGGCAAGCAGAATGAAGTTGGCCCCAGGCCTCCGCACATCTCACCTCCCCCCGCCATGGCCCTCCAAGCTTCCTGGCTACACCCTTCTGCCCCCCACTCCCAGGCCAACTCCTAGCCTCTGAGTCACCGGGGAGCTTTCTTTGTGGGATAGTTAACCAGGGTTTCAGTGTTAATATAAAACAATGTCCAGTGAAATCCATTGTTTCCTAAGTGACTCCCCTATTTTAATGACAACTGATGCTGCCTCTGTGCCTTCATACATGATGTCCCCTCTGCCTGGATGATCCCCAACTCTTCCAGATACTACATTCCTATAGAATCCGTCTGTGCATAAAGAAACCTCTCAAATCCCCATTTTATATTGGGTCCTTTAGGACATGATCTCAGCTCCTGTTATATTTTACAGCATATATTTTATAATCGTACGCTAATTTGTACATTTATATGTCTAATATCGCCTCTCTAGTAGATCGTAAACTTCATGAACTTACTACTAACTCAGTGCAAATGAAAGAATTGTAGGGAGTGTGTGTACCCAGGCTTGGCTTTGGAAAAGAAGGTGGGTGTCCTTCTGAAGCCCTGGGCTCACTTCTGCTCCGTATACCTAAAGGTAGCTTAGTCTGCGACCAGGTCATAAGAAAGGTAATTTTTAAAATTTTAAGTAGCGATACAGTAAAACCTTGCATTGCAAGTAACTTGTCAGTGAGTGTTCCCCAAGATGAGCAAATGTTTCTAATAAATTTTGACTTGATAAATGAGCAATATCTTGCCATATGAGTAGTGCATCATGCCAAAAGTCACATGACTGCAACTGAGACAATAATTCTTGAAATTCGCTTTGATAGACAAGTGCTCTGCGTTACAAGCATGTTTCTGGAGCGAATTATGCCCGCGAACCAAGGTTTTACTGTAGATCCTTGCTACAACAAATAACTGTGTTGTGAAGGTGACAGATGTGTAAAGTGTGGAGGCCGCTTTTAGGCAAACAGGCTCGAGTGATGGGATACAGAAAGGGCCTGGTGACCACCTGGCTGAATACAGACAGGCCCTTCGGGCAACTCACCCTGAAATATCCATAGGCTCTAACTGACCAGCGGGCGACTTGCAGCTAGGCACGCTTACCCAAAAAGGGAAATTCTGTACGTCACCATACCTCCTCACTTTCCCTCCTTGAAAGTGGCCTCCACCCTCTGCCTCCTTGCAGACTGCCTCTCCTCTGCTGTCCTGCGACGCCCCCCTGTGGTGTATTCCATAAACTTCTATCTCCTTTGTTCTGCCTCGGGTGAATTCTTTCACCTCCCGTGCCACTGGCATCCACCTGATGGTTGCCCCACATTTGGAGGTCCCCATCGAATTGAGAGACACCATTTAGGCACCACATTAAGGTTGATAATAATTAGGATCTTTAGATGAATGTAAGATACTGTAACCAAAGTGTGATGCCCTCATGTCATGAGCCTAAAACAATTGGAAATAGCAGAGCTTGACAATCAAAAGTTGGGTAGGCGAGAGTCAGAAAATTTGGGTTTGAATATTTGAACTTTGCCTACTGGTTATGTATCCTTGGGCAAATTACTGTCTCTGTGCCTTGGTTTGTTTATCTATAAAAAAGGAATAGGGGCTACTGGGTGGCTCAGTCGGTTAAGCGTCCGACTTCGGCTCAGGTCATGATCTCACGGTCCGTGAGTTCGAGCCCCGTGTCGGGCTCTGTGCTGACAGCTCAGAGCCTGGAGCCTGTTTCGGATTCTGTGTCTCCCTCTCTCTCTGACCCCCCCACCCCCACCCCCATTCATGCTCTGTCTATCTCTGTCTCAAAAATAAATAAACATTAAAAAAAAAAGGAATAAAAAATTCCTTGCCTTCAGAAGGCCGATATAAAGATAAAATAACACATATAAAGTGCTTGGCTCTTAGGGGCTGTTAAAAATAAAACAAAATTCAACCAGCAATTTTGAAGATCTAATTGGCTTCCTTGAGCAATTCGTGAATTAGGAAGCTTGCCGTCCAGCAAGTAGAGAGGTGCTGCGAGGAATTGTACAAGATGAAAGGTTTTTACAGGAAAGAGGTTGGAGCAAGGAAGCTGATTAGCAAAAGAAAAGAAAGATTTGCTACATCTTCTTTTGGCAGGGAAGGGAAAGGCAGGGTTTGTTTGTTTGTTTGTTTGTTTGTTTAAGTGGGACACATTTGGCACAGAATGCTACATTAGTTTCAGGTATACGACATAGTTTTTCAATAAGTCTATGCGGTCTGCTATGCACATCACAGGTGTAGTTACCACCTGCCACCAAACAACCTACTAGAATACTATTGACTGTATTCCCTCTGCTGTACCTTTAATCCCCGTGATGTATTCATTCCATGTCTGGAAGAACGTGCCTTCCTCTCCCCTTTATCCCCTCCCTCTCGCTTCCCGCAACCATCAGTTTCTTCTCAGTATTTGTGGGTCAGGTTCTGCTTTTTGTTTGTTTATTCATTTGCCTTCTAGGTTCCACATATAAGCAGAGTCCTGTGGTATTTGTCTTTCTCTGACTTATCTCACCCAGCACAGTACCCTCTAGGTCCATCTATGTTGCCACAGATGGCAAGATCTCATTTTTGTGTGTGTGATTTGGTAATATTCCATTATATACATCTTTACCAGTTCATCTCTTGATGGACATTGGGGCTGCTTCCATATCTTGGCTATTGCAAATGATGCTGCAATAAACATAGGGGTGCATATATCTCTTCGAATTAGAGTTTTTGTTTTCTTCAGGTAAATATCCAGAAGTGGAATTACTGGATCGTATGGTGGCTTTATTTTTAACTTTTATGAGGAGCCTCCATACTGTCCTCGACAGTGACTGCATCAGTTTACATTCCCACCGGCAGGGTGTGACGGTTTCTTCTCCCCACATCTTCCCCAACACTTGTTATTTCTTGTCTTTTTAAGACTAGCCATTCTGACAGGTGTAAGGTAATAGTTCACTGTGGTGATTTCAAGGTGATATTTCATTTGACAGAGTTGGTTGTGTTTTTTGTTTGTTTGTTTGTTTGTTTGTTTACCATGCAGATTGCTTCTAGCACTGATCAGGAAATTTCGAGACTGACTGTTAAAGGATCACATTCCTGAAATGGTTGAAACTGTACAGGTTGAAACCGTAGTTCTTGGTTTGCTGTCCTGGGGAGCCAATGACTCCATTTGGAATTTGTTGTTTCTTTCTTTTTTTAATGGAAGAGCCCTGTACAAGTTTACTATGACCTGTTGAGACACAAAAGCATACTTCAGGGAACAGGTATGGGAAACCCATGGAAATGACAGAACCAAGCAGGTGTCTGTTATTTTGTGATTCTGGCTTAACAAATTAAAAAATCGCAAAGAAAGTTTAGAAGTCAATGTTTATGCTTCAAGAGAATAGTACTTTTTATAACTATTTCATTTAGTAAAGACTTAAGAGTTTGAAATACCTGTAATATCCTCTGAATGCATGATTATGCTTATTTTAAACTTTTCTGAAGTAGAGAATATTTCATTGCTGGGATTAGTTTATGAATTTTTTTGTCACTAAACACATCTGTAAAGTGATAGACACTTTATGAGTAAGGAATGACCTAAAATACTCTCAAACTTCAATATATTATTCAATGGCTTTTGCAATTACTAATATTGCATGTATTTTAGGCCTTACTGACTTATGGTCTCTATATCTTTTTTTTTTTTTTTTTGAGAGAGAGAGAGAGAGCTTGAGCAAAGGGGGAGAGGGGCAGAGGGAGAGGGAGAGAGAGACTTAAGCAGGCTCCACACTCAGCTTGGAGCCCCATGCTAGGCTCAATCCCATGACCCTGGGATCATGACCTGAGTCAAAATCAAGAGTCAAAGGCTCAACCAACTGAGCCACCCAGACACCTCTCTGTATCTTCTTAAACAACACAGTGGGAGCACCTGAGTGGCTCAGTCAGTTAAGCATCCAATTCTTGATTTTGGCTCAGGTCATGATCTCACAGTTCGTGGGATGGAGTCCTGCATGGGACTCTGTGCTGACAGTGCAGAGCTGCTTGGGATTCTCTCTCTCTCCCCCTCTCTCTGCCCCTTCACTGCCTTGTTTGCTCTCTCTCTCTTGCTCTCCCTCTCTCTTCCTCAAAATAAATACATAGACATTAAAAACAAACAAAAAAAAGAACACTGTGAAACAGCCTTTCCTAGCTTATTTATTGCAATGAACATCATGGTCATTAGCCACTGTTGGTCCAGATAACCCCTATTACTTGGGGCTGTTCCTCCACTTTCCTATTCTTCCTGTTTTTTGCTACTCTTGACTATAGTTATAACCCCTTAATGGAATACCTTCCTCTATAGCTTGACAGTTGGTGAAGGAAACTATGCTGGGACATATTCCATATCTGTAGGTGGTGAAAGGGAAAATAAAAGAGAGGAAGGCATTAACTGAAATCAAGCTGTAAAGAAATAGGACATCAAAATACCAGGGATTAAAGTCTCCGACACTGTGGGCTAGCTTAGTGCTTCTGGCCTCGAAAACATACTTCTAAGGAGCGGTCCAGTTCCAATCAATACATGATTATAGAATTGTGGTTCCCGTGTTTCTTGATGAAGGATCTCCAAAAAAGAATATTTTTTAGCATTCTCCTTCCAAACTATAGATTCGCAGTTCTCGACTTTTTCTCTATGTTGTGGTGAGGTGGTGGGGGAAGAGGGCCAGAGAGAAGGTTTCCTAGAAAAGGAATCAGCAGAGTCTAGTGAAACCAGAGCATTAGAAGCAAACTTATGAGTTCTAGCCCAGCTCTGTGACTGAGCATGGGGTGGCTGAAGGAAGTTGGCTTAATGTTTTGAGGCTGTACTTTTTGCGTCTACTTTTTTGCATCTACCCAACTCACTGGGTTGGGAGGAATAGAGAGGGATACTGCCTTTTGTGATAAGTGTGATGCTGAGTTTTGAAATATTCAAAGTGAAAGGAAAATGTAATGTTCCATCTCTTGTTCCCCGTGTCAGCCTGGACAGAAGCCCTCACGAGACCTCATCTGTCGGCGTGACTCACTTTCCTGACTCTACCCTTGCTTCTTCCATCTCCAACAGATTGCCACCAAAAGAATGCTTTTCCTGAGAGTCTGATTAAATCACGGCTCTGCCCCACATTGCAATGGCACCCTCCACAGAATGAGCTTAAATGTCTCTGCAAAACATTTTTTTAATTCCCCAAATATTTACCCTGTTCCTAATATGGACCAGGCATTGCACAAAGCGCTAGGGATTCAATGAGAAATATGGCACCGCCCTAATCGCAGAGGAACTTGTAGACTAATGAGGAGAAAGCAGACAATTTCTGTCTTGGTCTGTTCAGGCCGCCATAACAAAGTACCGCACGGTTGGTGGCTTATGAACAACAGACATTTATTTCTCACCGTTCTGGAGGTTGGAAGTCCGGTTTCAGGGTGCTGGCACCTGGTCAGCTTGCAGACTTCTTACTGTATCTTCACATGGCAGCAGGGACTAGGGAGCGCTGTGGGATCTCTTCTCGAAGGGCTCCACACTCATGACCTCATCACCTCCAAAGACTCCACCTCCTAACACCATCACATTGGGGGCTAGGATTTAATATATGAATTTGGGGGGAACACTAACATTCATGCTATAGCAATTTCTTCATTTACTTTTTCAATGACACTGGCTTATTTAAAAAATCATTCACCTGATCAACATATATTTGAGTGTCTGTTTTTTTTAGATATGAAATTTATTGTCAAATTGGTTTCCATTGAGTGTCTATGAAACGATAGGACTAGGACTTGGGGTAACAGTGGTGGATGAAATTAAATATTCACCCTCTTAGTGCTCTCATTCTGGCTTAGATGACTCCCAAAAATACTACATCTCAGAACTATAGAAAGGAAAATGCAAAAATTAACTTTCCTACCCTATATCTTTCATTTCTACTTCCCAAAGGTAATCATCATTAATGACTTTTTGTGTTTCCAAGATGTTCTATGCTTATGCCAAATGCAGGACTATTTTATTTTTAAGCGAATGGATCAAGCTCTAACTCTACACAATGTATTTAACTGAGTCATATTTAACACGATTGCAATAGGTATGTGTCTTACAATCAATATCATCTTATATTTCTGAGGGACAGAATATTTTTCTTCTATTCTTTTCTTTTTGGTACATAAAATCAGGGTGAGTCTTAGGGTTGAGTCAATAAAATATGGTATTTTAATAGTACAGGACTTGACTACAAGAACACAATACTGAGCCAGTCAGGATTGCATTAATTACATTAGACTACGAGTAACAGAGATTAAAAACAATAGCTAAAAAAGGAATGTAATTTTTCCTTACCTAATAAGAAGATCAGGAGTTGAGAATGCAGAGTATATGCATGGCTTTAATAACCCCCCAGGGTTCAAACTCCTTTTGTCTTTCTGCTTCTCATGGCGGTCACACTTGGTGGCTCTTTTCTTCCCAATAGAGTGACCACATTCCAGGCAGGAAGAAAGATGTCATCTGCCTCTAACCACTCAATATGCAGCAGTGGAGAAGGAACAGGTAAACGTAATAAACAAAAACTACCATTCAGGAAAGGGGACGATGGGAAACATGTGGTGGTCACCGGTCCATAGCTATCATCAAATTCTGCCTGGCAGACGTGGTGAGGACTCTGGGCCTTAGCACAGGGGAAGCTCATTGGTTACACAAGCTGGCAACTCCCGAGTCTGCTTTCTGGGAGCATCTTCCTTGTGCATTGTCCTCTGTGGACCTCGATCTTTCCTCTCCGAGGTGAGGATTATAATGGATGCACTTCTAGGAGTTTGCCCAGCTTTTGAAACCCACTTATTTTGGTGGCAGCTTGAGTGCACTGAGATTATTCTAGCACCTAAAAGCTTTTACAGGCCAGGTTTAGGGCACCTTTGACCACTTTATTCTATCTAGATTTTGCAAGCCTGCTGTCTGTTTGCTTCCAGTCATTTCCACACATCAGAAACAACGGCCAAAGATCTTGTGAAGACATACTTTTTACATGTGACAATTCTGACCTTTTCCCCACTGGCTTCTGTGCTACCTTTTCAGATGGCTCCTGCTGTGAGGAAATTTGAGAAAATGGCAAATTCGATCACACCAGAAGCTTTCTGCTCTTTTATGAAAGTAGCACTGATTTTCTCTCCTAAGCCTGTACTTATAATGCCTTCTGTTTGAAGTAGGGTAGCAGTTGGCTTTCTTAACTCTGCAAGGCTACAAACTATGGAACTGTGGTAGGTTGTACTGTCCCAGAATGGGTGCATTATCCCCAGTCCCCCGTGTTCTTCTTACAATCTTACTGTGACACTCCTATTGAATGATGGGTTCTAAGCTCCTTCCTTAAGCATCCCGGTTGCTTGTGGCTACTGTACAAGTGACATTTTGGTCATAAAAGTGATATGGCTTCCTTCCATTCTCTTAGAAGGCTCACTCCTAGGACTGTGAGAAAGCCCAAGCCACATAGAAAAGTCATGGTAGCTATTCTGGACAACAGACCCAGCCCCCATCAACCTCCCTTCATATGAATGCTGGGGACTGTTCAATCAAATGAAATAAAAATAAAAATGACCATTTTCAGAAAATACTGAAAGTAGACATAGATGTGTAGCACGCTGGGAGATAAAAACTAGTCTCGATGATGTTTGAATAAAGTGTTTCAATTATGGATCGATGAATTAAAGACATAAATCATTGTGATCGGTTAAAACTATTGAAGGGATAACCTCATAGGACTATTACTCTGAAAAATACTGAAGGTTTTTTGCTTGCCCATAGCAAGAGTTTTGTTAAGATAACAAGTAATGTTTTTAAGGTTTGAGAATTCTCACTGTACATACTTTTTGAAAATATGCTTTTGAAAGATACTTTTGAAAGACAGTTCCTGATTTATTATTTAAAAAAGTTTTTTAAATATTTATTTATTTTTGAGAGAGAGAGGAGGGGCAGAGAGAGAGGGAAATACAGAATCTGAAGCAGACTCTAGGTTCCGAGCTGTCAGCACGGAGTCCAACATGGGGTTTGGACCCACCAACCACGAGATCATGACCTGAACCGAAGTCGGACGCTTCACCCACTGAGCCACTCAGGTGCCCTGACAGTTGCTGAGATATTAAAGGGAATACTCAAAATGGTAAACAGATAATTTGAAACGTAAGAAACACTGAATGTGTATACTGAGGGTAAAATGTAATGATAGAGAAATATGAAAGTTTTACATAAAAATGTTTTGAAGACCGTATGTCTCAACTCATCTATTGTTTGATTTGTAGACAGCCATCATATGTGAACATTTGCCCATATATCTGAATTCCACACGAGATGCTATGTTAGTCAAGATAATTAGGATAAACTTTGGGAATACACAGACTTGGAAATCCAATGGTTTAACATTAAAAGCATATTTTTTACTCACATAATGTGGGTTGGACACTTTCTCTGGGACGTTATCCTCCAAATGGAGACTCAAGGATCCAAGGACCTTTCATGATATATTGCCATCATCTTTCACAAATGACCTTTGATGCAGAAAGGGAAGAGCAAGCATATCTAGTGCTCACACCTCAACACAGAAGTGACACTCGTCGCTCACTCGTATTTGACCGGCACTTGCCAACCTAACTGCAAAGGACTCTGGGAAATCTTCCTCTTCCTATGTACTAGAAAGGGTCAAGGACTTGCTATCGATCACATCACTCTGCTACAAACTCTATTATTAAACTGATTATGCTAATAAAATCCAAGCTCTTATAGACTTGTCCACTTTCTGCACTATGCAAAAAAAAAAAAAAAAGGATCGGAATAGAGCTCTACTGTTGTCTGTCCAATGAAGAGTAGCGCGTTGTATATCAGATCAGGCTACGGGAAGCCACGTCCACTGAGGAGTGGCCGCATCACCCAGATGTCACCAGATTCGAGCAGAGAGCATTAACTGGATGAAACTACTGTCTTTCTTGGGGGAAAGGGTACGTTCTGACGGAATGGGAGACTTGTGTTATGTTCTTCATTCTCCTCCAGAAAGAATCCTTTAAACTCACTTATTTGAAGACACAATTGATGAGTACTATATTTCATTAGGATAATCCTTAAGGTAGAGCACTGACATCTCATCTCAACAGAGAAGTTTTTATGGCGAAGGATGAAAGATTTTAAAGTGTAACTTCGGGCTGTTTGAGCTGGGTATTCGGAGTGGGGCTATATTCATCGGAGTGAAGATAGTTGTTTATTTCTGTGTCATATAAAAGTACGGGATGGGCAGGGTCTACTGAGAAGCCATCCAGATGCCCAGGCTAGTGGGGGCTCTGCCCTAGTCCAAAGAGCGTGTTACTGTCTGCAGGGTTGAAGCTGAGTTCCACCTCCACATGCAACCAGCCGAAAGACACAAAGCAGATGACCAGGCTGTGGGATTTCCTCTTAAGCAAGTGATGCCAAAGTTGTACACTTTGCTTCTACTCGCCTTCCATTGGTGTGAAATTTGGCCACCTCTAGTCTTAAAGGGACTGGTCTCTGCTTGAGAAGCTAAGTATCTATGTGGGGACATTCAGCAGACTCCGCCGTGGAGGGCTTTCCTCTGCTTTGAAATCACTTCCTAAGACCTTCCTCACCAGAGAACTCCATATTCAGAAGTTATACATTGTCTCCCTTCTTTTCAAAAGGAAGAAGATATCTTAGTTGCCATGATAGGCACAGACCGAATATAGGCAAACCATCCCCTGCAGCGTGTCCACAACCGTAGAAAGTAGCTTGTCTTTGGGTTTAGGCTCTGAAACCTTCACTTGCAGACTGGCCTCACTCGCCAAATACATTCATTGGCTGATCTGCGGGCCTCATAAGGACACACTGAGGCTCTGATTCCAGATGCTTGCCCTCTAGGCGAAATGCACCTAAGGTCGCATAGCAGGAGGGAGATTTGAGAGAGATTCCTCCCAGGCCATGCCATCATGGGCAGGGGGGAGTCATGTACGTTGTAGTAGAGGCAAAAAGCATCACTATGTGTGCAGACCATGGTTCAGGGAGGGTAGTGGTCTTGGTCGGGATGTTGGGTCGTGTTCTCAGTGCTCAGGGAGAGTGGAGCCATTTTCTATCAGTCTTCTTAAAAAAATATGGGGTAAGATTCACACAATCTAAAGTAATTTAAAAGTGTACAAATTCATGACATTTAGTACATTCATAATTTTGTACAACCATCACCTCTATTTAGTTCTTTCTTTTTTTAAAGTTTTCTTTTATTTTAATTTATTTTGAGAGAGAGAGAATGAGCAGGGGATGGGCAGAGAGAGAGGGAGAGAGAGAATACCAAGTAGGTTCCCTGCTGTCAGTGTGGAACCTGATGTGGGGTTCGAACCCACGACCATGAGATTACGACCAAGAGTTGGACATTTAACCGACTGAGCCACCCAGGCGTCCCACCTCTGCCTAGTTCTAGGACATTTTCATCACTCCAAAAGGAAACCCTATATATTAAACAGTTACTCCTCATTTCTTCCTGTTCCCTGCTGTGGCCCCACTAATCTGCATTCTGGTTCTCGAATTATCTGTTCTGAAATTTTGTATAAATAGAATCATACAGTATGTGGTCTTGTGTGGCCGGCTTCCTTCACTTAGCATAATTGTTTTTAAGATTCATCCATGTTGTGATATGTATCAGCACTCCATTCCTTTTTATGGCTGGATAATATTCCATTGTACGAATAAACCATATTTTGTATGCCCATTTATCTGTTGATGGGCATTTGGTTTGTTTCTACCTTTTTTCCTTCTACTTTTGACACACACACTGTTATGTAATTTTTTTCCCCTGAGAATCCCAGTGTTCAGGTACCATTGGCTTGTTAACTAACACACCAGGTGCTTTGGCATTTTGGCTCTTGGGAACAACCTGTCACACGGCCAGAGGAGGAGGCCAGAGGACCTCCAGCTACATCCTGGGAGAAGCCGGCTCTGTGGAATCCTGCAGAGCTGTGTGCGAATCTGGTGTCTCTAGCCTTAGTCAAATCTTAGAGATTTTCTTCATTGGCAAGCCTGGGATAATAAAGTTCGCCTTAAATTGTTACTGTGAGGATTGCGGGAGGTGAAATGTATATGAGGTAACTTGTACGCGGATGGGCACACTTTGTGCTTGTCAGTTCCCTGCAAATGTGTAAAGGGCTTCGGATATGTTTCAGAGGAGATGGGCTGTGAAGACCGAAGATGTGTTGCGATCACTGTGATATACGTTCCTGACCCCAGATGTCAACGGCAGGCCCTCGGGCCCAGCCCAGGGGCATCTGGCTGGTGGCCCTTGCTGGTGTCAAGTCAGCTAAAGCTTCCTTTCGATTTCAGGGCAGCATCGGCTACTCACAAATTCCTATTCCTTTGGTAGCACCCTCTCCTCGGGCCCTAAGGGTTGTCTCACTGCTTTATTGAATCTGGCACTCTACCAGGTGCACGGGCATGAACACAGAAGACTCTTTTTCTCAAAAGACTCCCATCTAGTGGACAAAACATCTGAATGCAGCAGTTGAATTTTTTTTTTTTAACGTTTATTTATTTTTGAGACAGAGAGAGACAGAGCATGAACGGGGGAGGGTCACAGAGAGAGGGAGACACAGAATCTGAAACAGGCTCCAGGCTCCAGGCTCTGAGCTGTCAGCACAGAGCCCAACGCGGGGCTCGAGCCCACGGACCACGAGATCATGACCTGAGCCAAAGTCGGATGCTTAACCGACTGAGCCACCCAGGCACCCCTGAATGCAGCAGTTAAAATCTGCTATCATAGATATTGTGACTCTGGCGGGGAGCACAGAGGGACACCGCCGCTAGTCTTAGGAAGCCAAGGAAAGGCACCAGGAGGGGGTGAAGAATTAGCCAAATCCCCAAATCAAGTGGGAATTAATGAAGTAAAAACATGATTCGGATGAAGCAGGCTGAAATCATTTGACCTTTCTGAGCCTCAGTTGTTATGTCTGTAAAGTGAGGGCCATATTAGAGTTCTTGTGATAAGTGAAACATAAAAACACTATGTTTAAAATTCCTGGGGGCAGTACCTTGAAATTCATAGCCTTGTGATAAATGGGAGCCCTTGATTCTATTATTTTAAAGGGAAAGAGGAAGAAGAGGGTTGTAAGGGCAGGAACAATAATAAAATTAGTAATAACAATGGTAGTAATGTTTATGAATGATTAAATATTAGACAGTGTACTTAAGTGGTCTTTGCATACTATCTTAGGACAAGTTAGATGAGTGTCATCACACTTTAAGAGTTGGGTACAGTCCGGGGCACCTGGATGGCTCAGTTGGTTGGGCGTCCCACTTCAGCTCAGGTCATGGTCTCAAGGTCCATGAGTCTGAGCCCCACGTCAGGCTCTGTGCTGACGGCTCAGAGCCTGGAGCCTGTTTCGGATTCTGTGTCTCCCTCTCTCTCTGCCCCTCCCCCGTTCATGCTCTGTCTCTCTCTGTCTCAAAAATAAATAAACGTTAAAAAAAAAAAAGAGTTGGGTGCAATCCGTATCCCCATTTTATGGAGGAGGAAGCTGAGACACAAAAGTGTCAGCGATCCTGCCCGCACCCACGCAGAGCTAGCACGCGGTGGGATCCAGGTCGACAGATTCTAAAGTTTTGGCTCCCAATCGCTGTGTGGGGACAGCTGCATGTGGTCCCTTAAGACAGCAGCATAGATAATAGGAGGAGGTCAGGACATAACGAGGCTAGAGAAGATAAGCAGGGCCAGGAGAGGGAAGGTTTGCCAAACTCAGGAGTTAGAATTTCACGCTGAGAACAAGGACTCACTGAAGACTTCTCAGGAGAATGACGTGCCTGGGTTTTCTCTGGGGGATCCGACAAAAGGAGCAAGACTTCTAGTGGTGACCCCCAAATCAGTGAGAGGCCAATGGACAGTGCACAATCCAGGGAGGGAGCTCGGCTGCGAAAGATCACCCAGCCATACGTTCTCTTAGTCCCTGCAGCCTGAATAGCTGAGGATGGAGGGAGGGGTGTGAACAGAGGGAAGGTGCATGGAGAGAACGTCTCTCCCAGCTGAGAGGCTTCCAGGAATAACCACCACTCTCAGGGATCCAAATAAGGGGGAAAACCTGCACTAGGGATTTGGCCTTTACTGACCCAACGCCTTATGTTAACACAATCCGTTCTAAGGCGTTCACCTATAATTACACCGTGAAAGCTTCATAATAATCCTGTTTCCTGGGGAATATTAACTCCATTTCACAGCAAGAGAACCTGAAATGAAATGGATTACCTAAGGCTTCGAGCTAGTAAGTGGAGAGCGCAAGACTCAACCCCACGACTCCTCAATGCGAGTCTAGATTCTTCTATCATTATTCCGAGAGGGAGACCTTGGAGTAGTGGTTCGCTTTGAATGCCGCCAGGTTTTAAGACCACCACAATACTTCCTTGCCCAAAACACTCCGTTCTTCATCAGACGTGCCCACGTGATCTTTGCCTCCACCTCAACACCATGTGCGTAATTTGCCTTCTATTAACTCGACATCGATGTCTATTTAGATATTGCAAAGAAAGCAAAATCTGCTGGAAAGTAAGCAAATTGATATAAGTGTAGTAAACATCTAATTTTTACTTCGTCAGTGTTTAGAATCCTGACTATCCTAGTCCACACAGGAGCTCTGCTTAGAATTTAGGTACTTTTTCTTTTTACAGGGAACTAGACTCTCTTTTCCTGCTGCTCACCGCGCTGTAGAAGAACTGACTGGCAATATCTTATTAGAATCGTGTGTCTGGAAATGCTTAATTTATATCCTTATTCCCCAGGAGAGTGCCTTGCTTACACTAGACACTTAACAAATGTTTGTTTATAAATGACTGGTTCCTGTCTAATTGGTTCCTACGGCGCAATAAATCATAGATACATTTTATAAGGTTTTTCTTCACATGTCAGACACAGTGCTGGATGCTGGGGATACACAAATGTCTAAAACCAGTCTCCAGGATGAACTCATAACATTGATTTATAGTATTGTCTTCCCTCTAGATCACCTGGATTCTTTTTTTTTTTTTAATGTTTATTTTGAAAGAGAGAGAGAGAGAAAGCAGGGAAGGGGCAGAGAGAGAGAGAGAGATAGAGAGAGAGAGAATCCCAAGCACAGAGCCTGGTGTGAGGTTCGGTCTCATGAGGCATGAGATCATGACCTGAGCCCAAATCAAGAGTCAGACGCTTAACCAACTGGGCCACCCAGGCACCCCATCCAGCTGGAATCTTAAAAAACATTGATGCCCAGGCCTCAGACTGGAAGATTCTGATGTAAATGGTCTAGATTAAAGTCAGCTTGCTGTTATTTAAAAAACAAACGAACATGGGGCGCCTGGGTGGCTCAGTCAGTTAAGCGTCGGTCTTCGGCTCAGGTCATGATCTCGCGATTTGTGAGTTCGAGCCCCACTCTATGCCGACAGCTCGGAGCCTGGAGCCTGCTTCGAATTCTGTGTCTCCCTCTCTCTCTGCCCCTCCCCTGCTCATACTCTGTCTCTCTCTGTCTCTCAAAAATAAATAAATGTTAAAAAAAATTTTTAAAAACAAACAACTGTCCAAGTGATTCCAGTATATATAACGAGGTTTTATAGCCAGTGGGAAAAATCGATCCCTAAAAGGCAAATACAATGTGGTAGTGATTGAGATCCCTGGGTCTGGAGTCCCTGAGGCTAAATATTCTATCTTCCTCTCCCTAAGATGGTGACGATTTACACGACCTTTCTGAGACTTGGATTCCTAAAGGGTAAAATAGAAACAGTAATAAGAGTCAACTGCTGAGATATTTGGAAGAATAAATTTGGATCGTACAATAGAGCACCTTGTACAGTGTCTGGCATATAGTCGCCACTCAGTTTTGTCAATTTCTGTCGCTATTTTGTTCGAAGGAAGTGGGCAGAATGTGCAACAGGAACATACTGAGAGTTAGAGAGGGTATCTCAGTGGGAGGCTATTTCCTTCCCTGACCGGGTGCCACCATCATTTTGTTGCATAGAAGAGAGGCCGGTGGTCTTTTCTGGAACAGTGACCTCACCGGGGACCACTTACATTCTCTCCAGCTCCATGGACATCAAAGCTAATAGAGTATACGGTAGTGCCTCATCTGCACAATGGGGCAAAAATATACCTTTTCCAGGGTTATTGTGAAAATGAATTAAGATAATCATAAGACAAATGCTGACCACATAGTAGGTATCCAACAAATGGTAGCCCATTCCTTATACCACGGGCCACAACAATGTACCTAATCAAGCTTTGGCTGAGTCTTCCCATTATTATTATTACCAACACATCTAGCCTCTTAGTATCAGAAAACCTGGTTATGTGTTCATTCGTTCATTCATTCATCCATCCATGTGATAAATATATATTAAATATTATTATGCATAAGGCACTGTGCCAGGCCCCTGGCGGATACAGGGGCGACCAAGCAGACACGGTGCATGACCTTATAGAGCTGACGTTTTAGCAATGGGATCAGGGCATAGGCAACTCATTGTAAAATAAATTACTTTTTTCCATTAATTTGTTCCGTAATTATCCTAGTTATTACCCTAGTTATTCTAGTAATTGTGGTTAGTGCTACAGAGGCATATAGAGGGTTCTGTGAACATGAATTTTGAGTTGGCGTTTGCAAGATGGGTAGGGGGGCATCTGGGTGGCTCAGACGATTAAGCGTCCAGCTTTGGCTCAGGTCATGATCTCATGGTTCGTGAGTTGGAGCCCTGCTTTGGGCTCTCTGCTGTCACTGCAGAGCCCGATTCAGATCCTCTGTCTCCCTCTCTCTCTGCCTTTCCTCTTCTCTCTCTCTTCCTCAAAAATAAATAAACATTAAAAAAAAAGAAAGAAAGAAAGATGGGTACTAACTGGCTAGGTGATGATGTGTTTCAGGCACAGGAAGAGCATGAGCGCAGGCCCTAATGCATGGGTCACACAGAGATGAGAAAGCCAGTGGCCCCGGAGAGCAGAGAGCGAGGGGTGAGTATTCCAGGATGGTGGCCATGTTCTGCACAGCACCAAAGGTCACATTCATGATTGCCATGGGGAAGCCTGCAAGAATTATTAAAATTTTTGCAAATGGCAGTAACACAGACATGTGCCAGCAGGGAATGTGCTATTTATTTAGAATCACAATTGGACCTCAGGAAGATAGGACGTTTTGCAAGAAGGCCTTTATGTCTTCAGAGCATATGGAAATTCAGGCTAGAGTTGGAACCTGTGGAGAGCCAACTGTTTTACAACAAAGTGAAAAGAGCTCATGATTCCTGGGAAGTCAAGGAATTCAGGGTGGTGGGCGGCGGGGTGGGGAGAAGAGATGGGAGGGAGAAAGTGGAGAGAGAGCCGGGAGATGATGAAGAGGCTATAGTGTCAGTTGGGTGTGAGGATGGGGTGGCCTAATGGACTTCGAAGAGCATGTCTAATGTATAAATAGCACAGAATATCAGATATTTTACAGAAACCTCGACATTTGCGTAAGGTCCATTATACTCATTGCTGTCTGTGTGCGTGCGTGTGTGTGTGTGTGTGTGTGTGCGTGTGTGTTTGAGTGGGGAGAGTTAGAGTTTACTTTGGTTTGCTTTGTTTTGTAGAAATCTAGGTATCTTAGTTCCCTATTTCTGCTCTGCCAAATGTAGTGGCTTAAAACAGCATCAACTTATTGTCTTACAGTTTGGGGGTTCAGATGTCCAAAATGCGTTTCACTGGGAACAAAATCAAGGTGTTGGTAGCATTGTGCTCCCTCTGGAGGCTCTGGGAGGGAATCCATTCCCTTGCCTTTTTAAGCTTCTAGAATTGCCTTCCTTGGTTTCTGGTCCCTACCTCCAGCTTCAAAGCAAGGGTGTTGCATCTCCAAAAATCTCTTTCCTCTCTGGCCTCCCGTTTTGTTCTTATAAAGAACCTATAATTATATTTGGCCTACCTGGATAATCCAGGCTAATCTCCTCACCTCAAGATCCTTTAATTGATCATGTTTGTAAAGCTCCTTTTGCCACGGAAGGTAAAATATTCGCAGATTCTGGGGATCAGGAATTGGATATCGTTAGGAGGGTTGTTATGTAGCCTACCACACTAGGTATCCTGCTCACTTAAAGGTGGGAAAGGAAGTTGCTTTGATTTTGAGAAGTGAGGTCTGGAACATCTGGGTAAGAATGAAGTAATATGGACTAAGGAGTAAATTAAAAGTATCCATTCTTTCATTATGTTTAATATTAACCAACACTTATGAATATCTGAAAATTCTTACTGAAGCGTGAGGGCAACATGTCCTGTTAGCACTTCATTCATTGGCATGCGTTCACTGAGCATTCATCTGGTGCCAGGCACCACGGGGCTCTAGAGTACTCCACCAGGCATAAGATACAGCATTTACCTTTAAGAAACTTCAATGTTGTGGGGCAGGAAGAGAAAAAAAACAATGATTTCACTACAAGCTGGTAAATGCAACGAGAGCACACAGAGCATTAAGGCAAAACACAGGAGCAACACTCCAAAGGGTCCTGGAAAGTGCATCTTCCATACACGGGTCAGGGTTGAATTAGAGAGGCACGACCAAGGATGTGACTGCAAGCAACCATGGGGGACGTAGTCTCTGCAAGACTGTCGTCTTCACATTGATGCCAAGTTTGAAGTCTCAAGCTCAATGCGGTTGGGAAGGGAAGGGGGGGTGTAAAGTAGGACAGCAAGGACGGGGTAGAACCCACAGTCTTGGAGCGGCGGTAGTCTCCTATGGCTTCTACCGTCCATGGCTGTCCCACAGGGGAAGCTGGTGTCCTTTGTCAATGGAACTAAACCCACTGGCTCAGAAGTCAGAGAGGTGGAAGGAGGACCCCAGGGGAGATGCAGTGACTGCTACCCCACACCAGTGCGGTGGGCCCACGAAGCAGTGGAAATGTGCGAGCGTTGCGAGTTGACACATTACAAAGACACAACACCTGAACCGTAGGGGTTACCGGTAGTTTCCTGCGGCTGGAGGGGTTGATGCCAGAGAGGGAGCACAGGGTGGGAGGGAGGTAGGGTGAGGGGAATGAAAGATGAGCCCAAGCAACAGGTCAGGCAAGACCATTGAGGACTTTCTGATGGGTCAGGATGGCGGGACACCAGATCCTGAGGGCAATGGTCACCACTAACTAGGACGGGTTATCCTATTTTCATTTCAAAAAGTTTAAAGTGATGGGCACAGCATCATCTTCCCCTCAGGCCTCAGCTCTCCCCACTCTTTCCTTGCCCGCCTGTGTCCTTAACAAAGTCTCTAGCTCTCCCCCAACACTCTTCTTGCCTCAGTGTCTCCAACAAGAATGCAAGAATACAGGGGCTCCCCTTCGTCCTGCAGTGCAAGTTCCGTTCCTTCCTTTTTGAAACTGCCCTGGGCAGCATTTGCCCAAGCAGGATGGAAACAGCCATGCTGTGACTCTCCTGAGAACAGAAACCCTGTTTATATCATCCAGATGTCCCCACCGCCTACCATCGTGCCTGGTACTTGGAAGGTGTTCAGTAGACGCAGGTTGATTTGATCAAAATCAAGAGCTTCTCATCAAATGCTTTGCTTATATGATTTTTCAATTTTATTAGCGGATTTGATGAGGTGAACTCTCTGCTCAGCATCAAACATAAAGAAGCAATAGATTTCTCTATTTGAATAGAGAGTTAAGAAGCGACAGGAAAGGCTTCCAGCATCCTTCAGAAAAGCACGTACCTATAGACTCAAGTTATCAGGTGGGAAAGGAAAATCATTCCTCTTCTGGGAAGTTCTTCAAGTCTCATTCTTTACAAACATGTATACATAATTCTCATCGGTAAGTCCTTCCTTGTCACCATCGGTTTCCTTAATCTTCATAGGACTGCTGGCCAGGTTGTTGGGCCAGTTATAATTGTAAAGAGGCTTCAATTTTTTTATATAGATGAAGTGAAATAATCTTCGGAAGGTTTGTTTAACATGTGAGGACGTCAGTCTATGGGCTATTTCCTTAAAAATTTTGTGGGTGATTTCTGCCAACTGCCTGATGATGGGATCTTCATCCCAAAGCACTCTGTCAATAGCTGTTAAGAGCAGAAGAACCTTTAGTTCAAGACGTCTCTTTCGTGGTCGAGAAGCTCGAACCCTGAACAAACACCATGTCTCACAGAGTCTCTCCTTCTCTCCTCTCCACCCTTAAATTTCACTATTTTGGCTAGAAGCAGCCAGGAAGTTTTGCCTGCTATCCCCACCAGACCTCATTAAAAGAAAAATAGGAATTCTCACTAAACATTGACTGAGTGCCTGTCATGTGCTAAGCATTCTGCTACATGGCATAAATATATATTCATCAAGAGGCTCAGTAGTACTCATAATAATGAGAAAAGTTGGAATCTGTCTAAACATTCATCAACAGAGAACCACGTAAAAATCTGCCATATCATAAAATGAAATGGCACACACATATTACTACGATCATGCAAACCCCTGTTTCTTGGCATGAATATATGAATATTGGCATGAATATATGAGGAAATGAGAAAGTTACACAACTTTTTGATAATTCAAAAAGTAAATATATAATAGCTTATATTCTTTAAAAATATCTGAGATAATACATATACCAAAAGGCTAATGTCATTATATCCAGACACCAGGCTTGTGGGAGTTATTTTCTTCTTAACAAGAAGAAATGGTGGGGGGAGGGGAGGACAGATGTGGAAAAGGGAGGAGAAGGAGCAGGAAGAGAAGGGGGAGAGAAAGAAGATTCTGAGGACACGGAGGCAGAATTACAGGGCTTAGCATTTGCAGGTTGTCCACAGATAGGTATTGAAGAAATGAGTGAATGGGGGGAATGAGGGAATAAAAAAGGAAGATCATAATGTGTCGATGTCGGTTTATCAGTTGTAACAAACATCTGGAGTGGGGGAGACGTTGATGGTGGGGGAGGCTGTGCAACATTGTGAGGGCAGGAGGTATATAGGAAATCTCTGTACCTTCCTGTCAATTTTGCTGTAAATCTAAAACTGCTTTAAAAAATAAAGTCTATTACACACACGCACACACATACACACACACACACACACACACACACACACACACGGAAGGGAGGGAAGCTGCCACCCTATTTTCTATCCCACCTGTTTGTAAATCTGATCCTGATGAGGAAATAGAGGCTAAGAGAGAGATGCCAAAGTTCGGACATCTCGAGAGCAAACACTGTTCCTTAATTCTCTCCGGTGCAAGTGGAGAAAGGGGAAGGAACGGAAGGGAGGAAAGGGAAGCAGAAAAGGGAAAGGAAGAAAAGAAAAGAAAAGAGAAGAAAAGAAAAGAAAAGAAAAAAGAAAAGAGAAGAAAAGAGAAAAAAAGAAATGAAAAAGAAGAGAAAAGAAAAGAAAAAAGAAAAGAAAAGAAATAAAAGAAGAGAAGAGAAAAGAAAAGAAAAAAGATACCCTTTAACCTAGTTTTTCCATTGATTCCTCCCTACCACCCTCCTCCCGTCCCTGGCACCATTATAGAACACATATGTGAATTGAATCACAGACAGTGAATTCACTTAGACTTATACATAACTCATACATACAGATTTCATTATAACTTCAACACTTACCTTCAAGCATGACTTCAATTTCATCTCTGAGCAGTAAATGGCCACCTGATTTTGCCAAGTACCCTACGCACAAAGTAGTATTAGAGTGACCCCAAAATACATTGTGGAAATGCATCCTCTAATCTAGCTGCCTCCATAGCTTTCCTCAAAGCAAACCGTGTCTTAAGATTATCCTTGGAACACCTTTTAGTGCTTTCAAATAATTATTATTTAATGATACTTTTTATGGAGATATATTTATGTGTATCAATGTGCATAAATCATATTGGCACAGCTCAGTGCATGATTACTGAGAACATTTCTAGCTCCACTTAGGTCATTAAATAGAAAAACTGCTACCATTCCAGAAGTCTCTGGCATGCCCTTCCCAATCTCCTCCCCCACCCCTTAGATTATTCTTTAGCTCAACTTGTTGTTGAGCATTATTGGGAGATTCATCCAACTTCTTTAATGAAGCAATAGTTCACTCATTTCCACTGCTACATATCAGGAGTTGGCAAATAAAGTTTTCTTGGAACAAAGCCAAGCTCATTGGCTCATATATTTATGTATTATCCATTGCTACTTTTATCCATTCTACTTTTATGGCAGAGCTGAGTAGTTTTGACAGAGACCAGACAGTACTCATATTTTAAAACAATTACTATCTGTTCCTTTACAGAAAAAGTTTGCTGAACGCTGTTATGTGATACTCCATCTTATGAATGCAGCATTTAAAAAAATCCATTCTGCTGCTGCTGAACAATTTGAGGCTATACAAATAATGATATTATCATGGGCATTCTTGTACATGAATTTTGGTATGCATTTGTATGCATTAATGTTTGGTATGTAGCTAGCAGAAGACTTATTGGCTAAGGGATATGCTTATCTTCCCCTTTAATTGTTACTGTTAAACAGTTTCCATAGTGGTTGTATCAATTTTCACTCCCACCTGTAACTATGAACATTTCCATTGCTTTGCCTCCTACCACTTGACATTGTTAGTCTTTTTCCTTTCAGTTATTCTCATGGATTTGGTGGCATCACACTGTGATTTTCTTTGCTGTTTTGGTCATGATTAATAAGAATTTTATATAGTGTTTATTGGCCACTTTTATATTTCTTTTGCAAAATGCCTGTTCTGACAAGTCCCTTGCCTGTTTTTATATTGAGTTGTCTTTTACTTATGTATTTGTAGGCGTTTTTATTCTGGGTACTAATCTTTTTAAATGTTACATGCCTTACAAATTCTTCTCCTGCTTTGGGGCTAAACTTTTCCATTTTTTTTTTTAATAAACAGAAGTCTTTAATCTTAATGTAGTCTAGTTCACCATCTTTTTATTTATGGTTAGTGAATTTTGGGGTTCTTATAAGAAATCTTTGCTGTCTCAAGGTCATCCTGATATCCTACTACTCAGTATTTACTTCTAGAAGCTTTATTGTGCTACCTCTTACACTTTTGGATTGTAGATCCAACTGTAATTATATTGCATAAAATAGGAGTCAAGATATTTTTTATATCCCTGTGTGATTAACCCAGAACCATTAAAGCAAACACTGTCCTTTCCCTATTGCTGTGCAGGGTCACTTGTATCATAATTGTGTGTGTGGCGGGGGCGGAGGGGGGGGGTAGTGTCTTGACTTCATTCGATCACAATGCCACTGCCACATTACCTTAATGTATACTGTGTCCTGATATCTACCCAGTAGTATAAGTTTTCAACGTTGTGGTTCTTCCTTAAATCATCTTGGCTATTCTCAAACCATTACATTTTCATGTAAAATTTAGAATCAGCTTGTCTCATTTCACACGCAGACACACCACACACACACACACACACACACACACTCACACTCAGAGCCCCTGGTGAGATTTTGTTTGGGATTGCACTGAATTTACAGATCAGTTTGGGGAAGAGTCGAAGCTACCATACTCTCTGATCCTTTAGTTCACCAACATTATATATCTAAGTTTCTAAAAATTGTCTCAGCATTTTCTGGTTTTCTGCGTACCCATCTTGGGCATCTTTCTGTAGTTTTATTTTGAGTTATTTCAGGATTTTTTGGTGCTATTGTATTAGGCATTTTCAAAAATTTGATTTCCCGATGGTTTATTCTTAGTATATAGAAATCCAGTTGATCTTTGTATTTTGATGCTGTGTCTAGAAAGCTTGCTAAATTTATGTATTAATTCAAACAATTTTTCTGAATTCCT
Organism: Lynx rufus; assembly: GCF_022079265.1. Classification (NCBI taxonomy): domain Eukaryota; kingdom Metazoa; phylum Chordata; class Mammalia; order Carnivora; family Felidae; genus Lynx; species Lynx rufus. Next base: position 50,305,597 of record NW_025814829.1, read on the forward strand.
TCCAGTGTTCTAAATATTTTTAAATATAATTATTTATCTACATATTTTAAAAGTTTTATTTTCCTTTTACAAACCTAGATGTGTTATTTCTTGTTATTACCTTATTTCAGTTTTGGAAAATTCTTGGCCTTTACCCTTCAAATATTTTTGTCTCATTCTTCTTCCTCTCTCCTTATGGATGTGTATTTTTCACCTTTTCACCATGTCTCATACTCTTATGCTCTTTTCCTATTTTCTACTCTTATCTCTTCAAACTTTGATCTTGAAGCTGAATATTTTGTTCTGACAGATCTAATTCTCAAAGTCTCTTTTCAGGTCTTTCTAATCTGCTGTTAATTTTACCCACTGAATTATGCATTCCATTTTATTAATCTCTTAAACACATTTATAATTTCTATTTTAAAGCTCATTCAAGAATTGTATATCCTGGATTCTATTTCCACTGTTTGGTTTTTTCTTGCATTAAAAAATTCTTTCTATATGTCTGTTTTTTTTTAATTTTATTTTATTAAATGTCAGCTATTTTGTACAGAATTCTATGCCAATAATGGGAATTTTTAGGAATTTCTTGTCTTTTCTTATGGATTTATAAAGAATCTTCAGACAGTGAGAACTCACCCTTCATTTGTGGTATCATCTCAATTTGGGTTCTGACTGTTTATAGTGGTTTTGCCCTGCAGAAGTATTTACTTTTTTTCATAGTTTATCAATCTTTTCCTCATGGTTCCTAGATTTTGACCCTTACTTTAGAAAGGTCTTGTCCACCCCATGACTATACAATAAATTTTTCCATACTATTCTACTTTATTTATCATTATGGTTTCATTTTTAGCATATGAGCCTTTGACTATCTGGAATTTATTTGCAGTAAGTAAGTAAGATAGGAATGAAATAATTTTTGAAATTCCAGATGGCTCACCAGGTGTCCCGAAGCTATTTAAGGAAGATTCTATATTCTCATCCCTGTTAGTTAAAGCCAATGATTCACTTTAAAACACTGCCTGTTTTGATAGTTGTTTCTGGACGGTACTTTGTTCTAGTTGTTTGTCTATTTATTCTATGTGATTTTAAGTACTGTAGCTGTATTAATATCTGATAGAGCTAGTCCCCCACCCCCACCCCTGGCCCCATCTTTTTTTTTCTCTTGATCAGAATTTCCTGGATATTCTTGTATGCTAACTTTCCACATTATTTTTAGAATCAACATGTCAGTTTTGCAAAAAGAAAGCCATACTGATATTCGAATTGGCAGTGCATTCCATGCATAGATCCATGTAGGAAAGAATTGGCACATTTTATTTTCTTTGGTTTTTTTTAAGTTTATTTATTTATTTTAGAGAGGGGGGAAGGGACAGGGAGAAAGGGAGAGAGCGAATCCCAAGTAGGCTCTGTGGAGCCTGATGCGGGGCTTGGATTCACGACTCTGAGGTCATGCACTGAGCTGAAATCAAGAGTTGGATGCTCAATGGACTGAGCCACCCAGGCACCCCAGAACTGGCACATTTTTAAACTTGATTCTTTCTTTCCCAAAATTTGGTTTATACCCTTCTATTTTTTCAGATCTTCTTTGTGTCTTTCAGTAATACTTGCAAGGTTTTGGTTTTTTTTTTTCCATAGAAATATTGCACACATTGTACTTTCTTTTTCCATCTCCCTTCCTTCCTTTCGTCTGTCCACACTTCTTTCATTCCTTCCTCCCTCACTCATCTCCAACCCGCCCCCCAGGACTCTTATTTCTTTTTCTTTTCTTCCTTTCCCCCCTTTTTGCTGCTCTCTCCTTTTCCCTTCCTTCTTCTTTCCTCTCTCTTCTTTTCATTCCATTTAGGATTTTGTAGGCACTATTCTACTTTATTTTAGGGTTGAATACCGAAGTGGAGAAATCTAAGGCCAGATTTACTTATTTTGTAACTTATAGATGACATTTCCCCCCCCCCCCCAAATGCTCAAAGAATTCTTTAACTGTGAAGTTCCATAACTTCATTAGGAAATGTCTTAATGCTGCATTCTGTATAAAATGTTTCTTGAAAAACATTTTATCAAACCTCAGTTTATTTAATTCTTTTATTTCTTAAATTATACCTTTTTTTAAAGTTTATTTATTTTGAGAGAGACAGAGAGCATGAGCAGGGGAGGGGCAGAGACAGAGGGAGAGAGAGAGAATCCCAAGCAGGCTCTGCACTGTCAAGGCAGAGCCTGACATGGGGCTCAAACTTAACCAAACCATGAGATCATGACCTCAGCCGAAACCGAGAGTTGGATGCTTAACCGACTGAGCCACCCAGGAGCCCCTTAAGTCATACCTTTGGAATGAACGCCTTTTTGCTCTAATCATTTTCTTTAAAAAAATTTTTTTAATTTTTTTAATATTTATTTATTTTTGAGAGAGAGAGACAGAGACAGAGACAGAATGCGAATCGGGGAGGGGCAGAGAGAGAGGGAGGCACAGAATCCAAAGCAGGCTCCAGACTCTGAGCTGACCGCAGAGAGCCTGACACGGGGCTCAAACTCACCAGCCATGAGAACATAACCTGAGCTGAATTTGGACGCTTAACTGCCTGAGCCACCCAGGCGCCCCTAATCATTTTTCTTCTTCAGGGATATTTATGCATAGTTGGCATTTCTTTTATCTATCTTCTGGATTGCTCATTGTCCCTTAGCTTTTCAAACTGTTTCTTGCCGGTTTTCATTCCTCTTGCTAGCATTTCTCAACCCTGTACCTGTTGTTCCTTCCTTCCTAAGGTTCTCAACAATCTATATTTTCTCTTCTGCTGGTTATAGTGTACTAATGGTTATATAGTTTTTTCTTACGCTTTCCCCCCATTCTTTGAAAGCTGATTTTTCCTGTGCTCCCGTTCTCCTATCATATACTGCCCGTGTGTTGACATTATACCTTAGATCTTTACATAACAAAGTTTTGGGTTCACAGAAATCTATATCATGGTTTTTGTCTGGTCTGTAGAAACATTTTCTAATTTTTTTTTTGTCCTCCATTTTCCCCATGGAAATACCTCTGTAGAAAGATAATGCCTTTTTCAATTATTTATTTTGGGATCTTGCAATATTAGTTATAGAGGACTGTTTGCAGAAAGTTCCAGGGTAGAATTCAGGATAGGAGCTCTTTCCGGTTTGAAATAAAGTTCTTATGACACAGGATTTTCTGCACGTTTGTGTTGCATTGCTCCTCTAAGCCCCAGAGAGATTGTGAGCTCTAGTGATGAGCCTGGTTTGATTCGTCTTCTACCTTCGCTGACTGACAGACTCCTCTCTACAAGTCCGACTGACATGACTATTTCCTCAGTTCTGGGTGCCCCTACTACTCCATGATGCTAAATAGGGTCAAGGGAAGATCCCACTACCAAACAGGGAACTCACTTCCTGTCATTCCAAATAAAGGTTTATTAATTTTGATCTTTATGGTAACAAACTAGTGAGGGGGGACAAAACCCCTGTTTGGTCAGGTTTGTACAAGATCGAAAACTTTAGTTGTCCTCTGTTAGAATCTTCCTGCACCTCCCCTCCCCCCACAACACTTTTGAAAGAACTTTATTGGATTCAGTAGCATTTCCTCATCTGTAATTTGTAGTTACAGTTGTCCTGTTTTATTGAAGATGGTATTTGTATTTTTTATATTCTTCTTGCTCTTTGGGTAGATTTTTAGGCAGTGAAGGGGAAGAATTAGCAATGGTTTGACACCATCTTAAAATCTGAAATTCATCCTGTTGAATGCACTTTGTATAATAATACTTACTGTGTTAGCAAATAGAACTCTATTCTCATCACATATCTAACTTTGATTAATAGATACCACCATGGCAGGTGCTGCCCCTCATAAACCAAGAAAATTTGTATTTTTTTAAGGAAGACTTCAAGCTGCTACCCCATTCTGTACCTTGTAAGGCAAATTAAAAAATGAGAATTGAATTTTATTTACCAATTAAAATAACTGATGCTTTCCTCAGATATATTCGGGAGCTTCTCAGGAACCCCAAGGTGTCAGATATCAAATCTGTAATGTAGTTCTCATGAGAAACAAGCTGAAAATAAAATGGGGGGGGATCTCAGTCATTGGCAAAAGCATGTTTCTTCTAGAGAGGCTTCCAGAAAAAAGAGCTTGGTTGCTTATACCAAATTAGGACCAATTTAAACCTTGGAGATTTCTACGTATACACTTTACCCTTTTGTTTGGAGATGTTATTCAGTTTATTATATGATTCCTAAGCCCAACTTTGTGTTTCCAACTTTTGCGTAGCATTCTTCCAGCCCCACTTGTCTATTGCTGCAATTCATGCTGGTTTCCAGAACACCAGCTCATTAAGATGATGACAAAGTAACTCCAGTTTTGCTTCTGGTGATCTAAATGCTGTTCCTACGTTTATCACCATCCGTAGCTCAAAGTAAGTGGGTTGGAGAAAGATAATCAGAGGCGATCCATGTTGGGGAAGAAGCGGAAAATTTAATTTTTTTCTGGTCTTAAGCCCTGGCTTGTAACTATTCATGTCTTATCTTTTCTTCACATTCCTTCTCCAGGGTCCACTCCTGTCCCTGCCACACCTTTCATCACTTTGGGTCTCCTTTCAAGTTATTTCTAGAACTCCTAAGGTAGTACACATTGTGGGGTTACTTACAAGATTGTTACAGATGTTGAGCACCACCAGCTCAAAATTGTAATATTTGTCTTTGAGCAAATAAGATGTTGACCAGTTTAATTCTGATGTACAGATTGTTAATGTATGTCTACATGCCTGTGAAGCAGAAAAAGGTCACTGAGGATCTGCTCGTCTGATGTTACCAAAAACACTATGATTCTCTGCAAAACTAGGAAAAATGAGATCACAGGACTTACTTTAACTACACTGATATCTGTGTCCTCCAAAAACAGGATCAGGGGCACCAAGCCTCCAAGAACCACATCATTTAGCATCCACATGTAATGACTCATGTCCCTGAGTAATTCACCAAAGTGTCGAATGGCCATACTCCGAATGCCTTCATTACTCTACAATATGCACACAGAGAAAGGTCACATATGAGGATATTACTAAGGCTTTTTTCTTTAAGCAGTGGGAGATACATATCTCACACTTGTGTATATATGTTTAAATATATTTACATGTATATATACTATATGTGTATATATACCATGTAGATATATGTACATACATACATATATATAATTATAATTATCATTTATTTCTAGAAAAGATTCATCTCAGTCTAAGTAGTCAGCTTTTTTCTGATTGGAAAATAAAGATTCGCTTACTCAAATTCAGATACATTATGAAAATTCCCTGTGAAAAGTGTTTCTTAAATTCAGGAAGACGGTATTTAAGAACGTTCTAAAAATATAAATTGGAATAATCTGTATAACCTGGAAGTAATTTCTATAAAGGTGCTTAAAGTAACCATGGTGCATTCAAAGGCTGTAGGCCTTTGCAGATTACTGGTGAATACCAATGGGAACTCTTTGCATATTGGCATAAGAACCAGGTTTCTAAGAGCTTGCTTATGCCAAATAGGAGGGTTTTGGGATTATAAAAAGCTAGGAGAGAAAAACTGCAAGTCAGAGAAGAGGTTAATCTTTAAAAATATCGTATCACTTCCCAGTTTTTGTTCATGATTTCATTAACTGCTTTTCCTTTCTGTTTTCAGAAATATATTAGATATATTCCCAGCAAAATACAAATGGCTAATGTGGCTTTGTATGTTCCTTCCCGGAGGTAACAAATGTGGATCAAAGCTCAAACCTAAAGCAATGGTCATCAAGTCATGTCCTTGGGGCTAGGAAGCTGATGTAAACAAGCAAAGCAGGTAGCAAGGAGAGGAGGGGGGCTTGAAGCAGAGGGCTCGGGCCTGTCTCAGAGAGGGCACCAAGCTCCTGCAGACTGTTGCCAAATGGGTTTGTGGGCTCCAGTATTCTCAAATCTTCTGGTATTTCATTTACAATTCAGATTTCTGGAGAAATCTCCCAGTTTAAAAATAATGGACTCAGACAACAGTCTAAATGTAACACAAATGATATAAAATGACAGCCAAATGTAACACACCCACGAAGTGCATTCATCTGTGGGTTACCTGTTGTATCCTTAGTCTACAGGAAGATATGCTAACCATTGAAAGCCTATCTGGACCAGTGGAAAGAGCTTTTAGTGCCCCACACCTGATGAAATCCTGTTTTTATTCCCCATAGATTAAGCTTGAGCAAATTATTCTTTTCTTTTAAAATGGAGACACATAGTGGGGTGCCTGGGTGGCTCAGTTGGTTAAGCGGCCAACTTCGGCTCAGGTCATGATCTCGCGGTCCGTGAGTTCGAGCCCCGCGTCGGGCTCAGAGCCTGGAGCCTGTTTCAGATTCTGTGTCTCCCTCTCTCTGACCCTCCCCCGTTCATGCTCTGTCTCTCTCTGTCTCAAAAATAAATAAACATAAAAAAAAAATTAAAAAAAAATGGAGACACATAGTGTCATAGTTTCATTGATATCCAGTAGTTTTCAAATACTCTATGTCCGAGGGATGACTTAGGGTAAATCGATATTTGGTACTTTCCTCTCTGATTTTGCCTCCTTTCATTTGGTTTGGTTTGATTATTTATTTATTTAGTTTAGTTGAGTTTAGTTTTTTTTTTCCCAAGTGATTTCATTTTGAAAATAATTTATTACATGGACATTCCCACTACTTATTAGCTGTGTGAACTTGGCCAAATATTCATTTCTCTTTGCTTTATTTTCCTTACATGTAAACTGGATAATAGTAATAGAGTTGTTTAGAGAATTATATGAGGTAGTCCATGTAAATCCCTTAGAATAGTGATTGGTACTTAGTAAATGCTCAATAAATCCATTTACCATTATTATTACTATGTCCTTATGAAAATAATTTTTGCCACTAAATTTATTCTTTTTTTATAATTTAATAATCTGTGCCCTTCTTCAATGAAACCTGAATAATTAAGAGCCTATAAATTTTGGCAAAATAATTTTCTACGAAATAATTCTCTGGTTCACAAGCAACTCATAGAAGTGTTTAAAAATAAATAGATTCTCCATGGCATACCAAAGTGTTGTTGCTTATTAAAATATCTTGCTTTCACCCAACTTTTCTGGAACACATTTACTATACAAAATGAGAATTTTCAAAATGCACAACTTTTTGATGAAAGACCCTTTACTTAGAGTTTTATATGATAATAACTAACACATTTGGGGCATTGTACCCGTCATCTCTAATGCCCATAATACACGTGCCACTCTCTCTATTTTATAGGTGGAGAGGCTGGAACATTAAGAGACTAAATCACCTGCTCAACATTTCACAGCTCATAAGAGGCAGAACAGGGATTTGAACCCAGGGAATCCAGACCCAGGGTTAGCCGAGATACAGCTACTGAGCTACAATTCCTCTTTCATGCAAAGACAGAGGCTATTTTTTGCTTCTCTTTTCTTATGGGCCGACTTTTCCAGGTCCTCACGGGTTAGTTTTATATGTATATAACTATATAGAGAGAGATTGTACTTCTTTGACTCATATTGTTATCTCTGGAAAAGATAGTGCTTCTGCACAAAATGACTATTTTCTGGGCCTTCAGCTTATCTATAAAACCGAATGATGTCACGTATGTAACTGTAACTCACGTGATCCATCAGAGGGCAGTAGCTGGAAGCAATCCTAATACACAAAGAAGAGTAGGTCACCTTGTCCAGTTTGCCTAAAAGTCTTCGAAGGGTGAGTAAGGCCCGAATTATAACAGTCTTTTCTTTTGAGAGGAAGGCATCCAAGATGGATATTAATAAGCTGCAGACATTTTCTATCTATAGATACAAGAGGAAAATGGTTGGATTTTGGAGCTAGAAGGAGACTTGAGGTAGCATTTGGTACCAAACACACCAGAGTTTGGGCAGGATGCAGGGGTGTGGGGGGGGGGTTGCCCCCAGACGGTCAACTGTCACATTGTCAAAAATTTTGTAAGCTGATTGTTAAAACAGACTCTCAACTCTAGACAACAAACTGATGGCTGCCAGAGGGGAGGGGGGTGGGCAGAGGGTGAAATAGGTGAAGGGGATCAAGAGTACACTTATCACAATGAACACCCCATGGGTGACGTATAGAGTTGTTGAATCACTCTATTGCACACCTGAAACTAATATAACACGGCATGTTAACTACACTGGAATCAAAATTTAAAAAGTCACTATTAAAAACCAAGTTTGGTAAATCCGTAAAGAAATAAAACAACGGTAATAAATACTCAAAACTTATCACTTCCTATTTCTTTGCCTCCAGTTTACTCTTATATGCCATTGAGGGCATATGATACACGTATCCTATCTGTATGGTAGGAATATTAAATTGTGATGTGCTACTGTGTATCTCTCCCCAATTCTTTGTTTAATGACGCCCCTTTGACAGCTTGAAATTAGCCGCATGGAGAGTACCTACACCAGAGAAATTGGTGTTATTTCCAGAGAGGTGACCGTTAAGCATTCACCAGCACATCACGAACAGTGTGACCTCTAAACCGGGTGCCAGTGACTTGTGTGGACGTGAGAGCCACCGAGCTGCTGAGCCAAGGCCTGGGAGTCAGAGACAGCAGATTATAAAGCAAGGAAAAAGGCAAAAAGGAGACACCTTCTCTTCTCAAAGAAGAGAAACAAAGGCTGGAAAGAAAAGAAGCGAAAGAAACAGAGACCATTTACCAAAAAAATAGCCAGAGGCCTTGCATCTGGCTAGAAAGTTGTCTTTACCAATAGGTAGTATGTGATCTCAACCCAGCTCCCTCTCCACTGTTTCTCTCTTTCTCTCCTAGCTAACCTTGACATAGAATCTTCCTTTCAGTTGTTAATAACATTGGGAAGAGTGCCAGACAAGGCAATAAATAACTCTGATTACTAATAGAATACACACTGACATGTGTGATTTATTTAAAGCAAACAGACCATGGCTCATGTCTCTCTAAGTGCAAAAATGGGTGCCCACTGACCGGCTTTGAGCATTCAGAGACTATGCTTCATAGATAAACAAGGATTTATTATTAAATTTATTATTAAATCAACAATGGGTTATGGAATCAGCATAATGCCATTATGCGAGATACTTTGGGATGGGTGAAGTAGGTGATGGGGATTAAGGAGTGCACTTGTGATGAGCATTGGGTATTGCATGTAAGTGCTACTAAATTGTACATAAGAAACTAATATTACACCGTATGTTAACTGACTGGAATTCAAAAAACAACTAAGGAAAAAGGAATTTATAAGAGAATTACAAAACGTAAGGGTATGCTTAGATTCAATCTTCCTGGAAAGCAAGAAGTGTTCACATGATTCAGTAGGAAACAGTGTAAGACAGTGATTCTCAAGTTTAAACTGTGTTAGAATCACTTGGAAGACTTACAAAAACACAGGTTGGTGTCCCCCCCACCCCCACCCCCACCCCCACCCCCACCCCCACCCCAGGATTCCTGATTCCACAGGCCTGGGGTGGGGCCTGACAATTTGCATTTCTTTTTTTTTTTTTTTAATTTTTTTTCAACGTTTTTATTTATTTTTGGGACAGAGAGAGACAGAGCATGAACGGGGGAGGGGCAGAGAGAGAGGGAGACACAGAATCGGAAACAGGCTCCAGGCTCTGAGCCATCAGCCCAGAGCCTGACGCGGGGCTCGAACTCACGGACCGCGAGATCGTGACCTGGCTGAAGTCGGACGCTTAACCGACTGCGCCACCCAGGCGCCCCAACAGTTTGCATTTCTAACAAGTTTTCTGGGAGATGCTGACACGGCTGGCCCAAGCATCATACATAGAGGATTTTTTTTTAAGTTTATTTATTTATTTTGAGACAGAGCAAGAGAGTCGGGGAGGGGCAGAGAGCGAGGGAGAGAGAGAATCCCGGGCAGGCTCTCCACTGTCCGCACGGAGCCTGACTCGGGGCTCGAACCCACAAACCGTGTGAGATTATGAGAGTCAGACGCTTAACTGACTGAGCCACCCAGGTGCCCCATAGAGAATTTTTGATATAAAGTATTGTATAAGCGAGTGCTGACAGTTGGTGTGGCTCTGAGAAGAACGAGGCTGCCAGGTCAGAATATTCCGCGGAATTTGACTTGAGCTGAAAAAGGAGACAGATGTGAATATGTATGGGTGAAGGAGGAACGTGTTGTGAGGTGTGGAAGAAAAACCTTGAGCGAGGGCCCCAAGATCGGAATTAATGTGTCAGCACCTGTGTGTATTGAAGGGGAAATTAACTTAACGTGTGCGTGGTTTCGACTGAAAGAAAAGAGTTTGTGTAGGACGATGCTGCTCAATTCCGAGGGCAATGAATGATTTTGTGGGGAAAATGTAAACAAGGTCATTACGCTCCTGAATTTACTTACACCACCAGTTCTACTCAACCCAATTTTCTTGCCGACAAAACATCAGGCTTTGATACTGGGTTAGCTGTTAGAAACTGAGAAATATCAATGTTTTATCAGTAAAGATATTGAGCAATATCAAATCTCAGGTTAACTTTGATGGTGATGGCATTCACAAACCACACCCACCCCCCTCCCCACACACGCACACACACACACACACACACACACACACACACACACACATTCGCGCGTACCTCATTGATAACTGGTGCCATGTTGGCAATTTTCTGGAGGCTCAGTTTGCTAACTGCAGGATTGGAGTCATTGACCCAGTTTCTGAAGAGAACCAAAAATTCTTCTGGGAATGGGTCCTTGAAGAAGTTATTCAGAAGCTGCAAGAAAATAGTCAACAAGATCATAAGCAGAATAAAGGCCAATGCACGATTTCTGCTTCAGCCATAAAAATCAAGACATTCTTGGTAAAACGTAGCATGAATGTCACTAAAATTCCAAATGCGTATATGTATCGCTACACACATTTCTGTGTTCATAATTTCTGAGTTCTCTGGAAGGAGAAGTAGCAGTCATAATAGGAAATACATGCATATATATCTATATATCATCTGTATCTATATCTGTATATGTCTATAGTTGACCTTTGATCAACACAGGTTTGAACTCTGTGGGTCCACTTATATGCAGATTTTTTTACACCACAGTACTATAAATGTATTTCCTTTTCCTTATGATTTTTTAAAATAGCATTTTCTTTTCTCTAGCTTACTTTATTGTTAGAATACAGTATATAATACATATAACATACAGAATATGTGTTAATTGATGGTTTATGTCATTGGAAAGGCTTCCAATCAACAGTAGACTATCAATGGTTAGGTTTTGGGGGGACTCAAAGTTACATGTGGATTTTTGATGGCATGGAGGTCAGTGTTCCAACTCCCATGTTGTTAGAAATTAAATATATATATATATATATATATATATATGTATATATATATATATATTGTTTTTCTCTCCATTCTCGGGAACTTAGTGACTCAATTTAAATTACCTCCCTCTCTCAGATTGTAGTTCGGTAGGTGAATTCCTTAACAGAGAATGGTTATATATACTCAGAGGCCGTGCCTACCATGGGCCAGGCACTATGCTAGTAAATGGGGAAACAGTAGTGAGCAAAACAGTCTCAATCTATGACCTTGTGGTCATGACTGGCAAGAAAGGCTGATACTGTACAACAATGCTATACTACACTATAAGAGATAGGATACTATGCCAATGAAAACAGAGTTGCTAATTGTGATCAGTACTAGCAAGAAAAGCTACAAGGTGCCACAAAAACATTTAAAGGAGAAGTGAATTTAGATTGTGCACTTGTAGACTGAAATTAGAATGAGGATTGTTATTTAGATTTGGACTTGAAAGCAGAGTTGGCATTAGCTAGATAAAGTGTTTGGAGAAGATAACCCCAAGGAAGGTAGCCCATGTGCAAAGGCCCTGTGGTAGATGAGCAGGGTGTGTTTGAACATCTGAAAGAAGGCCAGAGTGATAGGATGAGAAGGGAAGAGAAGACTGAAAGGTAGTGAGGCTGGAGGGCGGGCAGGGATGGGGAGGCCAGTTTATGGAGTTTTAGTATTTAATAGCTAATACCCAAAATGAAGATGTGATTACCACGAGCCTTTATACATCTAGTAACTAGCAGCCAAAATAAACATATTTTAAAAATGTCTTAGAAACACAAGTGACAGTTTAACAAAAAACATTTCAAGAATCTAAAATATGACTAAGGTCAAGTACATAGAAAAATAGAGAGCAAGAGAGCAAAAGTGAGAGGGAAGGAGAGACCATATATTCTTTTCAACATTCCAAACAACTTTCACAGAAATTGATTATCAGATCAAAAAAATCAATAACTTCCCTAAAACAAATCATTTAAAAAGCACCTTTAAAAAAATCATGATGTATGTAAGAAAAGAAGAAACCAAGAAGAAAGTTTAAATGGAAGAAAAAAAGCCCATAAGCACTTGGAAATTTAAGAGAATTCTCCCTTTTGTGGATCAAAATGGTAAACCACAGAGGAACTCAAACATACAACAAAGATTACTGCAGAACAATGAAAATAAAAATAAAATGGATGTGTACACGGTGGTTGGAAGTAAATGCACAACTTGACTTTGCTTGAAAAGAAGTGTTAAAAATGAATACATTGTTTATTTCCTGAAATTATGAGAAATAAAATATCACAAGCAATAAGAACATGCTAAAGAAAATTGGTGTAAGAAAATAACAAGGAGAGAAGCAGGGGTTATGGACTTGGGAATCAGAAACACAGTGGATTAATCAATCTAATGGCTGTGCTATGGGAAAAAAAGCATTATAATAGACAAATTTTGACCAATATCATATTAAAAAGAACAAACAAAATGAGCAGTGAGAAAAGGGGTGTGACATAGATTGAAATTTAAAGAGAATATTGGATATTCTCTGTGTCAATGGTTTCTAACCAAGATGCACAGTAGGATCTTCTGGCACAGCTTTGCTTTGCTTTTCTTTTCTTTTCTTTTCTTTTCTTTTCTTTTCTTTTCTTTTCTTTTCTTTCTTTTTTTCTTTTCTTTCTTTCTTTCTTTCTTTCTTTCTTTCTTTCTTTCTTTCTTTCTTAATGTGTATTTATTTTTGAGAGAGAGGGAGAGCACGAGTTGCGGGGGGGGGGGGCGGACAGGAGGAAAAGGAGGAAAAGGGTTAGAAGCAGGCTCTGCCCTGAGATTAGAGAGCTCAAGGCTGAACCATGATGTATTCTTTTTTTTTAGTCAGGAGATCATTTGGACAATGTTGATATATTCAGTTCAAATCTAATAAAACAGAGTTTATATTAGCTTTTTATGGCTTTATGTTTGCCTCATCTTTCTCTCACCTGGAAAAACTTGGTGCCAACAGTATTAATATATTTGCTTACTTGCTTTCTGCTGTAAAATTTATACCATAGTCTTAAAATTATAGTATCAACATACAGTATCTATAAACCTCCTGGATAAAAGTGAATATTTCTTTATAGAATTTTTTTTGTCCTTAGAATATATTTCACTAAGGATATATTTATTGTCAAAGTACATGTTCATAGATCACTTTATATCCTTCACAAATGTGTGTATTTGAGGGAGAGACACAGAGACAGAGAGAGAATTATACCATTCACTGAGAAAAACACCAAGATCGGAATGGGTAAATGGGCAAGGGAGAGGTCAGATAATTCACAAAATGGAACTTTAAAGGCCAAGGCAAAAACACATGATTCAGGAAAGTAATTTGAACACAAGTAACAATGTGGTATCCTTATTCTTCATACATCAGGATCATATACCTAGAAAATCCAAGGGAATTAACAAAAATATTATTAGAATTACTGTTAGGGCACAGGAGAGTAGCTGAATTTAAGACAATACAGTCTAATTTTCCTGAACATCCCCAGCAATAATGAGCTTGAAAATTGAATGAAAAAGGCCACATTTGGGAAAACAGTATGGAGGTTCCTCAAAAAATTAAAACTAGAAATACCATATGCTCCAATAATTCCACTATTGGGTATTTTCCCAAAGAAAACAAAAATACGAATTCAAAAAGATACATGCACCCCTATGTTTATTGCAGCATTATTTACATTAGCCAAGATATGGAAGCAACCCAAGTGTCCATCCATAGATGAATGGGTAAAGATGTGGCACACACACAGCGGAATATTATCCAGCCATTAAAAAGGTGAGATGTTGCATTTGCAACAACACGGATGGACCTAGAGAGTATCACGCTGACTGAAATAATTCAGACAGAGAAAGACAAATACCACACGGTTTCACTCATATGTGGAACCTAAAAAACAGAACAAACAAATAAGAAGCAGAATCAGGTTCATAAATACAGAGAACAAACTGATGTTTGCCAAAAAGAAGAGGGAGGGGGAGAGGGACAGGCAAAATGGTGGAAGAGAGTGGGAGATACAGGCTTCCAGTTATGGAATGCATAAATCACGGGAATAAAAGATACAGCACTGGGAATACAGTCAGTGGTATTGTAATAGCGTTGCGCAGTGAAAGCTACACATCGTAGAATCACTATGTTGTACACCTGAACCTACTGTAATATTGGGTGGTAGCTATCTCAAAACACAAAACAAACCCGAAAACCTGTACCCAAAGTGATACTTAATAAAGATAAATTTGAGAACCAAAACAAAGAAGCCACATTTACACTAACAGCTTAGAATAATACAAAGTACTTAAGAATTCCAAAACTAATATGTAAGACTTATATGAAAATGGCAAAATATTGAATAAAAAAAGAGAAGTGGAAATATTGTAAAGATTCCTAAGAAGCACATAGCTTTAATTCAACTGCATAGTTTCAGTGAAAGTGTTTTTCCTTTAAACCTGACAAAATTACTTTAAAATGTAACCAGAAGGGCAAATACATAGGAAGGACTAAAGACATTTTGAAGAGAGTGTAGGGAAAGTCGTTTTGCAAGATATTAAAGTTTACTGCAGGGGCCCCTGCGTGGCTCAGGACTGGTTAAGTGTCTGACTTTGGTTCAGGTCATGATCTCATGGTTCGTGGGTTCAAGCCCCGCGTCAGGCTCTGTGCTGACAGCTCAGAGCCTGGATCCTGCTTCAGATTCTGTGTCTCCCCCTCTCTCTGCCCCTTCCCCACTCATGCTCTGTCTCTCCCTCTCTCTCAAAAATAAATAAACAAAAATTTTTTTTTATTTTATTGCAAACTGCCATAATTCCATTTTGATATTTCCACAGGAGTGAAAATATAAATGGAGCCTAACAGTGTAATCCGGGGTAGACCCTACTATGGGTGTGTGTTGTGTGTATGTGTGTATGTACATGAAATTAATAATAGAATTCATGAAGTTAGTATCACCAGTGAGTAGTGAATTTAAGGCTTATTAATTAAATGATGCTGGGATCGGAAGTTAATTATTCACTGAAAACTAAAGTTATATCCTACTTCATGGTATACCATATAAACTTCATGGGAAACGACATTACATGTAAAAAATTATACAAATGTGAATAGATTATAAACGAATATTTGTCAATTCTTCAGCCACAGTGGATTTTTAATGCTTAATTTTTAAAAAAAAATCATGTTTAATAAACAAAATTAAAAGGCAAACAACAAACTGGGCCCCGATTATCAACAGGCATTATAATTAAATGTGTAACATACTTAACATCCTTCACAAATTTCTGTGTGTGTGTGTTGTGTGAGAGAGAGGGAGAGACACAGCGACAGAGGATCACACAATTCATTGAGAAAAACACTAAGACTTTTGTAGGCAAATGGGCAAAGGAGAGATCGGATTGCTCAGATTATGGAAATTTAATTTCTGAATGATGATAGTTTTAAAATGTTCAACCTCTCGAAACATTTAAAAATTAAGGACAAGTCAAATCACATCCTCCTCTGAAATTGGAAAACTCATCAATAATGGCAAGAGTGCAGTGGGAGGACCCACAAACTGCACGGGAGCCTTCCAGAAATCAGTCTAGCAATAACAATCCTTGGCCTTGAGAATGCTTATACTCTTCTGTTATCATTTCAGATACTTGGAATCTATTAGAAGGAAGTAAGCTAAAATACTAAAAGAAAGAAGATTTAGGCACAAACATGTAAACCCTATGGTTACTTAGATCAGTAGAAAATTAGAAATAACATATATAAATAAATGTCATAAGCATCAATAGTACCGTGTTAAATATTGCTGGCTGACAAGACTAAACTAAGGTAAAATACATAGATTGTGCGCTCAGAACAGCTAAAGGCCACGTCACCTCATAGTCAACTGGACAGTTGAGGATTGCCCAGAAGCTTCAATTAGAGAAAGCAGTAGAAGAATGTGGTCATTACTCAGCTCCTGGAAGGACAGGCCTGCCAATCTCCAATAGCAGTAAGCACCATATTCATGATTAGACAGGCAATCAGGTTTCGCTATCGTCTGTCACAGTAATAACGCTTCTATCTATAAATATAAATAAATCTTAGGTCATTTGTAAACTTCTTTTGAATGTATCATTTTATAGGAGCAATTATGTATGTCATATTTAGGCCTACTTAATGTTTGTATATACTTAAAGGACAATACAATGAAAATAATGAATCGTATAATAAAAGTAATGAGAGATTCAAATGGATCAAGCAAGTTTGAAACCATTGGTGATTTGGTACCGCAATGTTCAGTTAAACTGATTTATGTATATTTCTAAAAGCTTTAGAAGTAGGTAGTATATAATCTTTTATAGTTTGTTAACTGTTTCGCTGACTATGATGTTTGAAATTACATCAAAATTTTGAGAATACTTAATATGGTGCCTTAGACCAGTACTTAATTATATATTACCTCTATGGAAAAATTATATTTGACTCAGATAATTTCAACTTAAACAACTTTCTACCTGCCTTTTAGAAATCAAAGGACTTCCTCAATTTGCTTGACTCTAGTATAGTATTACAATCTATGGTAGATATTTATACACAAATTAATGTAGCTCTATATCTTCATTTTACTCAGTCATTTGGACCGTTCCTTTTTTTCCCCCCAGTCTGAAGTATCATTCATTTCCCAGATGCTACCTGCTATCTTTAAGTAAACTCAATTATCCCTTGATATACTTTCACAAGCATGCAGAGATATACGACTACAAAAATAACTGAGTCTTTGCAAATCCACATCTTCTAGGAAACGACTAAAGTTATCCGTCATTGTCTTAACCCTTGATAAGAATCAATATTCAGAGAGGGAGATAAAAGGTTGGAGTGTTGCCTTAAGTTTGCGTAAGGAAAGAGGACCTGGTTGTTCATTCTCCTAATAAAACTCACTTCAGTGAAGAATATTACTGTGATGACACTGTCTTCTGACCGTCTAGGACCTTCCACTGAGAGCTTGTAGAGATACTGCAAAGTCTCTGGAAACTGTGGAAAGTTGTATTCACTGAGGGTTCTGTAAAAGAGAATAAGGCACTGAATTAGCAAAGACGATGAAAACTCTTCCTGCATCAGCAAATGCTACTGGTATGCTAGAGAGAAGCATTATCCTCATATTTTGTACTCCCAGGTAAAAATAAAGATCTTTTCTAGGGGCGCCTGGGTGGCTCAGTCGGTTAAGCGTCCGACTTCAGTTCAGGTCACGATCTCGCGGTCCGTGAGTTCGAGCCCCGTGTCGGGCTCTGGGCTGATGGCTCAGAGCCTGGAGCCTGCTTCTGATTCTGTGTCTCCCTCTCTCTCTGCCCCTCCCCCGTTCATGCTCTGTCTCTCTCTGTCTCAAAAATAAATAAATGTTAAAAAAAAATAAAAAATAAATAAAAAAAATACAGATCTTTTCTAATCCCTAGTCCAAGGCAAACTGCATCCCCATTCTGAATTCTATGCAGACTCCAGGGAATTATATATACCTGGATCACTGACAATGTCTCTTTCTTTAACATCACTCCTTTTCCTATCTTTCCCCTCCTGTGCCACGTAACAGAATGCCCTATAATACCGCAAGCTCCTTCCTGCCTGACCAAAAGAAGAGAAAACAAATAGCGCAAAATAAATACCCTAGCAATCCAAGATGGCTGCATAGGTCACCATCATGGTTTTAGACCAAGTCCTTCCTTGGAACGATACAATGAAGAAGAGAGTTTGGGACTATCGTGTGTTACTTGGGAGGAGAGGTGGTGAGTCCCGATTCACTAAGCCATTCTGGACAGTGACCAGGCTTACGGTTGTCCTGACACACTGGTCTGGATCAGATGGGTGGTGGCAGGCCTGGGAAAGTTGCCGTGACAGGTTTCATTTGAAGACTCTGGGTTGGCATTCTAAACCAGGGCTTCTCAAACTTTAACGTGCATGCAAATTACCCAGGGATCTTGCTAAAAAGCAGATTCTGGTTCAGTGGGTCTGGAGTGGGCCCTGTGAGATCCCATTCTGCTTTCTATTTGTAACTTGCAGGTGCTGCTGTAGCTGCTGGTCTGTGGACCACACTTCGAGTAAGAAGATCCAAAAGTACTAAGGATATTGTGGTTCTTAACTAGTGGCCACTTGTGGGGTGCAGATGTATCATACTTTTATAAAATGTGTTCCTGAAATCTATGTGCAAATAATATGCCATGTGAAGTGCAGCAAAAGCCCAGAGACCATAGAGCCTGTACTTTCTGAGTTGTTACAACTTCAAATGGTCTATTATGTGGTCAAGTCCATGTATCTTGATTTTTGATCAGAAAATCTGATCCCTATAATCAGAAATTTGCTATTCACTAAGAAGCTAACTAGAAAGAAAAAAAAAAAAACCTCTGGTACAAGAAAAATCAAACTTCTCTTTCCTGCTTTTCCAAATTTGTCTCATTGAGAACAGATTTCTATTGAACCTCTTTAAGTATTTTTTTTAATTTTTTTTAACGTTTATTTATTTTTGAGACAGAGAGAGACAGAGCATGAACAGGGGAGGGGCAGAGAGAGAGGGAGACACAGAATCTGAAACAGGCTCCAGGCTCTGAGGGGTCAGCACAGAGCCCGACGCGGGGCTCGAACTCACGGACCGCGAGATCATGACCTGAGCCGAAGTCGGATGCTTAACCGACTGAGCCACCCAGGCACCCCTCTATTGAACCTCTTTAAAGTGGGAGCACATCCATAACTGTCTGATGCCTGCAGAGCGGGAATCAGCTAACAGTAGAGGAAAGAAAAAGTAAATTTACCTGGTTCTCCATATCTGAAAGAGAAACCTGCTCTTTGGAGGGAGGATGACTAGGTATCTTTATCATCAAGTAGGAGGACAAGGAAAGGGAAAACTATCCCAATAAGTAATAAACTCCTCAAAATAAGGGAAGAATTAGAAATCAAATGGCAATTCAGGGCAATTTAGGAGAGACTGGGAAGTCGGAGTGGATATTGATGGCGTTCACACATGGCTTCACTGAAGAAAGATGGAGACAGAGACAGAAAGATGAGATAGAGACAGAGAACCCTGTGCAGAGCCCCCGTTCTTACTTGGCAATAAGGTAGACCCCCTGATGGTGAAACAGCTCTTCGGAAAACTGGTTCCAGCAATTCTTTTTCTTTAGAGCAATATCCACCTGCTGCAGTCCAGAACAATTCAGCAGAACTCTCAGGGCATCCCGGGCATAGCTAAGGCCCCAAAGAAGAGCCGAGTCACCACTTGACAGTGGCCTTCACATAGTGAAGTTCGTGTGACCTGCCTTTTCATTCTGTCTGGGGCAGGATGCTGGTTTGGGGAAAGGGGATGTTTCAAAGGAAACCAACTTTCAGTGCTCTCCGTCTTTCCTGATTAACAGTACATGGGATTGAGGGTTCAATTGAAATGGTGGCATGTAAAATCTGGGATTAATCATGGAGCAGCTTAGTCATTTGTTAGCTTAACAGGTTATTAGCACAAAATATTAAATGATGTGATAATTTGCTGAAAGTGTCCGCAGGGTTTCTTCTGCAGATGGCTTTAAATAAATAGATACATTCTCATCTGTGTGGGATGATTTGGTGCATGTCTGCTTGAAAGACAGAGAATGGGTTAAATATCTTAATGGGATGCGTTGTGCTTTGGAGTTTTGCCTGGCTTAGAAGTCCACCCCTGATGCGGGCAAATAGCAGGCAGTGGGTCCAGATTTCCCTGGGGCAAAGCTAACTGTACCGCCTTGGGTGAAAGGGAACAGCTGAATCTTACATGGACAGAATGTGTACCCTCTTAAGCCCACACGTCACATCACCAATCATAAAACTTCACAGTTCATAAAGCACATTTGCACGCGTTATTTTAATCTCACACGTACAATTACCCTGAGAAATCACTTTCAGGGAGTAAATGGCAGAGCTAGCATGGGCCTGGCTTTGGTTCTAAAGCTCCTACCTGCTCTCTCTCCCCTTGGTGTCCCCCAACCCGCTCCGACTGTGGCAGAAAGTGGGGGTGCTTCTTTATACACGCCACATACACTCGGGGAGGGTGCTAGCTCACTTCTAGGTACTCGGGGTAGTTTCACAAAGAAAACTGTAATAAATGAATGCATTGCGTAGGATTATAAGGAGTTCCACATGAACCCGAGGGACTAGAAATAGTTGACAGCTGGGAGCTTATTTCTTATTGACTCTGAAATAACCACTGCAATCTCACAACGGCCTGTCCTCTGTCACCAGTCTCAGTTCACTGATGTAGAAGACTTGGAGCATGAGGGCCATCAGGAGCTGGGGGAAAAACTGGGCCACTGCTTTCTTGTACGAACCAACAGGCAGCAATGTGCACAGGGCCTGGGATGCCTACAAGGGAAGGAAAAAGAAGTCAAGAATGTAGCCATCTGCCTCTAAACCCAGTCAGCCTTAGTGAGGGGGAAGGGAGGAACACCGCAATCCCTCCTGCAACCCCCTGAAGGCAGCCTGGAGCGTGCATGCATATTCATTCATTCCCTAACAGCTATGGAGTCCATTTTAAATGGAACTATGCCCAGTATTCTATGGCAATGAACTCTCAAAGTACTATCAACAACCCCCTAGGTGCCAAACTGGAGGAAGCAAGCTGGTTCCCAAGGACAGTATACTTCCCAGTGCCCCTTCATATGTGGCCATGAAGGATGGTCCTACCAATAACCCAGGTCCTTCCCGTGCTTCAACAATCCAGGCCAGTGAGATGGTTAAGAGGAGACAGGCCAGATCACTAACAGTTGTTGGGCCCACGAACCACTGCAACACCCACCTGCCACATCAGAGAAACACATCGCACCACCTCACATTTGTGGAGCACTACCCATTTTGTTTCCCATTATGTCTCTGTAAGACTAGAATTTACTCCCAGGAGTGGTGAGTTTAGTCCTTGGGAGATACAAAATGGTGGGCGCAAATGACATCAGGGCTTCACATGCATATCAAAGTCTATCCAGTCTAGCCGGTGGCTAGTCTCTGAGACCATCTCCAAACTTCCGCCCTTGCTCCATTTTCTCCTTTCAGTTTCCTTGGAGTCACTCACTTACTAGGCAAGCTCCCATCTACAGGGCTTTTGTCTTTCTGTCTAGATATTCTTCTCTCTTGCCCAGGTATTTGCAAGGATCACTCCTTCACTCTCTGACTGGATGCCACCTCAGCAGAGGCCCCTCCCCTGACCAACCTTCCTAAACTCCCTGTCACTTTCTTTTACTCACATCACTTTATGTCTTTTCTCAGCTCTATATCATCTGATACATAACACAGTTTTTTGTTCATTGTCTGTGTCTTTTACCGAATGTATGCTTCCTGGTCGAGGTGTGGCATGCAGTAGGCGCTCAATAAATATGTGTTGGATGAATGAATGAATGAATGAATGAGAGGACAGTGTCCAGAAGTATGACCGAGTCCGTGGGAAGATGGGGATTTTCATGATCAGAAAAACAACACCAGGACAAGGAAGCACTTAGTACTTAATACTTAAGTATTACTTACCGCTACAGGCATCATATTAGTAGTATCGAGAGAGAAACGTCTTCTTTCCGGGAGGCTAGCATGCACTTCCCCAGGCTTTCCTTTCAGTATCAATAAGATTGTTTTCAGCACATGAGGGGCCACGCTTGACTCAGAACCTGCCGCGTGCCACATCAGTATCAAAGTGCTGCAAACACAGCCCCCACCCCCCGCCCAACCATCACGATGAGAATCAGGTTGTTCATTTCCTGCTTAATACAGTGTCATGAATCGAAGTCTTTTTTTTCTTTTACTTGTTTATATACCAAAGAGATCACAGACAAGTCTAAACCAAACTGGCATGCTCATTTCCAAATGATCTCATTAAGTCTCTTGTCCTTGAAAACAGAGGAAGAGTGTCCGTGAGATCTTATGGAAAATACAGTCTGCAAGTCTGCAAGTTGATTTCCTACCACATTTAATTTTTTTAAAATGTTTATTCATTTTTGAGAGACAGAGACGGAGCATGAGCCGGGGAGGGTCAGAGAGAGGGAGACACAGAATCCGAAGCAGGCTCCAGGCTCTGAGCTGTCAGCACGGAGCCCGACGCGCGGCTCGAACTCACGGACCGCGAGATCATGACCTGAGCCGAAGTCGGCCGCTTAACTGACTGAGCCACCCAGGCGCCGTGATTTTCTACCATATTTAAATATCCATCCAGCTCAGTATCAAGAACTGATCAGCTTTCCCCACTCCGTGCTCTGGTCCTCCCATCTTGTGACCTCGTTTCTCCAGGAATAACAGAATATTTAAAAAACTGGTATGGAAATACAAATTAACGTATAAATAAATATATCAATTAAAAAAAAAACCCAAAGAGGTAGAAATACTAAGTAAAAGATTAACTATATAAATTTAAATATTAGAAAATTAGATTTAAAAAATTGAGCTCAGGGGGGTGGGCCCTTTAGTGAAAGGTCACACACATTCTAGTGGCACAGGTGTCACTAGCACCCCGGCTTCTCTACCTCCAGTCCCCTCCCTCCCTCTGCACACCTAGCCACTTTTCAAGATTATTTTTACTAGTGCTCATCTTAAAAACTGCTACACATCTCTGTGTGGGTACATTCCTGATACCTTGTCAATCCGTGTGGGGTTCTGGACCCTAGTGCTCAGTCTCTCTGAGTTTAGGTTCCTAATAGGGGGCCTGGTCCCCTGGAAGAGACATACCAGCTCTTTAGAATCCCTTACTCAACGGTTCCTGCCTTTGGGGCTCAGCTTACAACCAAGCTTAGACCCACACGGACATCAGTTTCACATGGTCTGTCTCATTCCCTTACCTCTCAGATCATACCTTCTAACCGATCAGACATTTCTCCTGTTTGTCTGGTGTAGCTCAACTCTAAATCCCACTCTTTTCTGCCTCAGCCCTCACCTAGATACACAAGATCTGCTCATGACTATTTAAAAAAAAATTTTCTTAATGTTTATTTTTGAGAGAGAGAGCGCACAAGTCAGGGAGGAGCAGAGAGAGAGGGAGACACAGAATCCAAAGCAGGCTCCAGCCTCTGAGCTGTCAGCACAGAGCCCGACGCGGGGCTCGAACTCACAAACCGTGAGACTGTGACTGGAGCCAAAGTCAGACGCTTAACAGACTGAGCTACCCAGGCGCCCCTGCTGGTGACTATTTTAATGAAATTCACTTAACTCTATGCTTGCTTTCTGTACTCCCTCATTTCATATCGTTTGTACTGGATTCACTGGCAACTTGTACCCATTTTCAACAAAATGCTCGAAGGCTGGTAATATTTTACATACAATGGGGTGCTTAATTCCTGAATGAGAAAACACTGAGTCTTATGAAGATTTTTAATTTCCAGGAATTTTCTAGGTAGTAAAATACTTTGTGAGTTTAAACCTCCTAAATAAATACAAGCTTTCAGTTGGAAAAAGAAAGTCAGTCATATAATTGGTTTGGCATTTTGTGAGTTTTGATGTCCTTTTACAGATGTTAACTCATTTAACCCACAATAATTGCTTTACAGATCAAAAAGAATTTTCCTCATTTCACAGACAGGGAAATCTGATCGAGGAATTTAGAAACTTGTGTGGCTGGGAAGGAATTCAGGTTCGTTTCCAAAGCCTGCATCCTTTTCGTAATGTGACTTCCTGCCTTTTACACTGCTAATAGTAGAGAAGTATTACCTTCCTTCTCAAGGTACCTTCTCAAGGTAGAAATGGAGTGATGTCCTTTACTCTGCTCCTCTAATGTGTGTTAGGCTCATACTGTCCCATAGGCTCACACTGGTATTCTTTTCCCCTTAATATTTTCTGTGATCCTGGATCATGAATTTCAGATAAACATGTAAGTAACAGGGCACTCTCCATTATATCTGGGAATTTTTAATGTTTCATTATTTTATTGGCAGGTGGAAATGCCTTCCATCTGCTCTTCATAAGTGAGAAAAAAAGCACTGTAAGTTTTATTACTTATGGGGAAAACGTCCATCATCACTCTGAGGAGTGATTTGTTCCCGTGGTATATGCAGCAGAACACAATTTAAAGCCTCAGATAAAAAATAGTGACGATGATCATTTGTCAGTGGTCTATAGTATTGTGTAGATATCGTACAAGAATATGAATAACATGTATGATCTTATTTAAGCTTTATGATCGTCCCGTGTGTTACAAACATAGATACCCTCTTTGAGAAAAAAAAGAAGCCCGAGTCTAGCTCTGTCTGATTCTGGAGACTGGGAACAAAGCACTGTAGGAAGGGGTGAGGGGGCCTTACTCGTCCGCTGGAACTGGATAATCCATAAGCTGAAAGATGACCTTCTTTGGTGAAGTACGTGTCAGCAAGGTAGTGACCCGCAGCATAGCTTGCCTCATCACATGAGAAGAGTTTTCACGGAGTTTCTTATAAATAGCATCCACAATCTTAGACACCTGGAAAAGTAATTTCAAGGGTCAAACAAGTGCCTCTTGTTCCATGGCAACCTGTCAACCAAGGCATTTCTTGGATGTAAGAATTCGGTCCTTTTCAGAATGGCCACGGCAGCAATTTATACACAAATACGCACTAGAGGAAAGCATATTCACGTGTGCGACTACACAATGTAAAATACTTATTTGGATGAGAAGAAGCCTGTCTATTTACTATAGTGGAAAAATACCTGTTTTTTTTTTAATTTTAATTTATTTACTAAAATTTTTTAATGTTTATTTTTGAGAGACAGAGCATGAGCGGGGGAAGGGCAGAGAGAGGGGGAGACACAGAATCCAAGGCAGGCTCCAGGCTCTGAGCTGTCAGCACAGAGCCCGAAGCTGGGCTCGAACTCACAAGCCACGAGATCATGACCTGAGCCAGAGTCGGACGCTCAACCGACTGAACCACCCAGGTACCCCAAAATACCCATTAAAAAGTTTATTTGGGGAAGGTAGGCTTCATGATATAAAACACATAGGCTCAGTGTAGAAAACGTGTATAATTCAAGTCCTTTAAGAAGGAAGTCAAAATAGGGGCGCCTGGGTGACTCAGTTGGTTGGGCGTCGGACTTCAGCCAGGTCACGATCTCATGGCTCATGAGTTCAAGCCCCGCCTTGGACTGTGGGCTGACAGCTCAGAGCCTGGAGCCTACTTCAGATTCTGTGTCTCCCTCTCTCTGTCTCTGTCTCTGTCTCTCTCTCTCTCTCTCTCTCTGCTCCTTCCCCACTCATGCTCTCTCTCTCTCTCTCTCAAAAAATGAATAAACATTAAAAAAAATGGAAAAAAAAGAAGGAAGTCAAAATAATGGAACAGAAAAACAATGGAACTGTATCCTTTAAAAACTTTCTGGCAATTAAAGAAGACTTGAATGTGCATATGGAATGGGGAAACTGTGTTTGGAAGAATGGCCCAGAATGGTAAACACTGAGTCATAAGCTTGCAAATTTTATTCATAAGTCCTATGTGTGTTCAATGTTTTCCCCTTTTTATGCATTCCTAAACAAGGAGATTTCTAGTTAGACCTGAAATTTGTCTCAAGCTAATGGTTGTAGATTCAACATCAATTTTCATCTTCCTGGATGCCTGCATTTTTTATTTGGAAATACTCCTCAGAGATCATAAGCTGAGATGTTGGTTGACGTAAATTTACATCCCATTGTGATTGCCTCATGTACAATTCGGTTAGTTATCTGTGCACAGCCCTCTACTCCAAACAAAAGAAAAAAAAAAAAATAAGCGAAGTGTTAAGAGTGCAGGACATTCCTTCCGCCATATATGCTCCAAGGGGAGCACGAAGTGGGAGACAATTAAACATTACTCTTCTCCATAGACATTTTTTAAAACATTTACTTATTTTTGAGAGACGGTGAGAGAGCGCAGGCGCTCTCATCCCCTTTTCTCCTCATCCCGTTCCTTTCCAGGCAGCGCGCCCCCTACAACAAGCCAGCTATGTCACTGTATGCTCAAGTGTGCTGTAATGATCTGCTTTCATTCTCGAGAAAAGACTTGCTGTGTTAAGGTTATTTAGAGACTGGAAACACACAGACTCCATATGCAGTTGCAGTGGTTTCCAGGGATAATTTTAACTATGCACAATTTCCCACTATAACTGATTTTAGAACCCAGCCCTGTTTAAGATGACAATCCACTGTACTCAGTACTTTAATTGTTTGTGGGAGCTTGGGTGGAGCGATGAATTGCTGAACCCCGTTTCTGTTCGGTTGCTTTCTCTCTGTTTAATGATTTTACTGCGGCAGAGGCTAGTTTCACACGTCTAGTTTTCTGTTGGGCTCCTCTTCCCCTCCAGGGCCTTGGTATGGCTTTATCCACCCTCTCTTTCTCACCGCATGAGAGAAGAGCTTAATTTATCAAGGAAAGGACTGTCGCCCTCCAGCTTTCCCCTTGGTCCAACTTGCCTTCTGGAATGCTCCTGGATGTAGCCATGTTGGGAGTTCTGTAGAAAGCTTTACCTCCCCTTTCCTGCTCGCTGAATTTGAGTATGAGCTCTCAGTTTATTTTCTTTTTTCGTTTTTTCAAACATTTTCAAACATTGATTCATTTTGGAGAGACCGAGCGCCCGTGGGGGAAGGGCAGAGTGAGAGGGAGACAGAAGCCAAAGCTCTGTCAGCACAGAGCCCGACATGGGGTTTGAACCCATGAGCCGTGAGGTCATGACCTGAGCCGAAGCCGGATGCTCAACCGACTGAGCCACCCAGGCTCCCCTCTCAGTTTATTTTCAGTCGAATAACACCATGTGTCAGCATCAGAAACTGAGAGTTCAGCCCTCATGTCACCATCAGATCAGGGCTGGTTTCATGAGCATGTGACCTATGCATTTGACAGGGTTCCGCACTTAGAAGGTTCAGAGCTTTGCTGTCGCCATCTCGAATATTGAAATAATTTTATTTTTGAGCTTGTGTTTTCGAAGTGAAGTCCCATGGGACCATAGAGCATGCACGTGAGCCGGGAAGTTGGTGGCTGTGGCTCCCGTGTGCAGTCCCGTTCACATGCAACGTGCACAGTCTAAGTGCACAGACTTCCAGCGGACCCGAGATGTGTAGCAGTCAGTGGGAAATCACAGCGCGTATAAGATAAGCATTCATTGAAGCCTCAACCACTTAAATGGAAAATGATGACTCATCAATCAGCTGAAGGTAGAAGGCGTTAATAGAAAGTGTGAATGTCAGAAATGAAATACAAACAATCGAGTTAGTTTTGTGTATTGCTTCCACTCTTTTGGTGCGAACGAAAACATATTCATGTATGAGGGGTCACTTGCATTATTTTCTTGAGTTAAACACTTCTGTGTTTTCACCTGTAAATGGCATGGCACGATGTAAAAATGGCTGGTAAAATTTGTGCTACTTTAAAATTTTAGTTTTTTTTTTTTTAACTTAAAGACATTAAGTAGAAAATAAAAATGCTATGACAAATTGAGAGAAAGAGAGAGACCATGGAGGAAAGGGGGGAAAAACTTCATAGGACTGTATATATATTTTAGGTTTTCATTTAAATTCTAGTTAGTTAACATATAGTGTAATATTGGTTACAGGAGTAGAATTTAGTGACATATGATTGTATATTTAATGGCACTTTAAATTTTTTTTTTCAACGTTTTTTATTTATTTTTGGGACAGAGAGAGACAGAGCATGAACGGGGGAGGGGCAGAGAGAGAGGGAGACACAGAATCGGAAACAGGCTCCAGGCTCCGAGCCATCAGCCCAGAGCCTGACACGGGGCTCGAACTCACGGACCGTGAGATCGTGACCTGGCTGAAGTCGGACGCTTAACCGACTGCGCCACCCAGGCGCCCCTTTAATGGCACTTTAAATAATAGCACATGTTTTGAACAGGAAGCCCCACGTTTATTTGCACTTGGCCCCACAAATCATATAGCCAGGCCTGCGGCAAGCTGAGGGTCCCTGAAAACTTTCCTTAGTGGCTACGCAGGAGATTTCAATTATATCTGCATTATTCTACAGTTATTAATGTATTTCTTTAAAAAAACTGACACAAATGTGGCAAAATGTTATTATTTGGTATGATTGGCAGGTAAACATTCATGCCATTGTTTTCCACACTTTCCGTATGCTTGAAATATTTCACACACAAAAAACCCTCATTTGATCAAAGCGACATGTTGAACAATAACAAGAAGTACATAGGAAAAGAAGTAGCATATAACAAAGGCAACGAGAGAACAAAGTTAGAGAGTAAACTCCGTGCCCCCTACTCATTGTCAAGTGTCTTACCATGGTGACCTTATGGGCATGATACTCCAGAGTCAGTTTCAGTATGGTTGATGCCTTGAATGCAGTTACACAATTAGGTGAAGACAGTGTCATCAGGAGACTCCACACAAAGTCGGTCAGCAAGGACGGCATTAAAGTTTGTCCTACGCTCTGAAACCAAAAGGAGAGCCATGACCTCAGGGCTGACCAACAACAACATAAGAAAGACCGCTGAATTCTATCATCCTGGAGAAGCTCCAGGCCCAGGGGCCAGGTACCGCTACATGGTTTTGGGGGGGCCTTAGGCATTTTTGCAGTTCTAGCCCTCTTCCTTCACTCAAAAATGTTAAAAGTCATATTTCACAAGTGTGGTGATATTGAGATGACTAGAATTCAAGTGGAATTGCATTTTTTTTTTCTTCTGATTTTTAAAGCGGCTCAAATATTTTCATCTGGATAAGTCAGCTGTGGGGCCAGGCCAGGAAGAAATGAAAAACTATGAACCGCTTGCAAGAGGCTCAGAGGAGGCTGCCCATCCACTCATTAGCCTAATCATGGCACTCAGGGTCCCGAGTCCAGGGCACTGGATGGAGGATGGAAGGAAGTAGAAGAACTTTCTAGTAAATTCTAATTTTTTTTAATGTTTATTTATTATTGAGAAAGAGAGAGACAGACAGACAGAGCATGAGCAGGGGAGGAGCAGAGAGAGGGGGAGACACAGAATCCGAAGCAGGATCCAGGCTCCGAGCTGTCAGCACACAGCCCGATGCGGGGCTTGAACCCATGAACCGTGAGATCATGACCTGAGCCGAAGTCGGTCACTCAACCAGCTGAGCCACCCAGGCGCCCCTCTAATAAATTCTAGATGCTTGGTTTCTTCATGTAAATGGATAACTTCATAGTCAACCAGGCTTGTGATTTTTGAGGTGTGGGGTGGGTGAGAATAAATGCTTGATTCTGGAAAAATGCACTATCATCTGTGTCTCTTTGGTGAAATGACTCAGTAATTCAAATTCAAATTTACGGTGCATATTTAAGACATCTATGCAGTATTTTTGACTATGTTATGTAAGATGTATCACTTCCACACCTCAGCTTCACATGATTCTATCCCCTCGGCCATGGGAGGAGAAGACACTGCTTCACGTATGTACTTTTTAGCAGGAACCAAAAGACTCTCCCACTTCCAGAGATGAGCTAGCCTTGAAGGGCGTCCCCAGCAACTGTGCTGAGCTGTTGGCTCCATGTGTGTGGCTAGAGGGCCAGGTATTAGACAGCCCAACCTAGGCTGCAGAGCTGGGTGACCTCGCAAGTGTGTGGATAAGCCCATGTACCTTGAAGAAAGCGAGGGAGTGTACAGAGCCCCGTAGGTTTCCCCAAGGGTTGGGGTCAGTGTAAAAATTATTTACGCGGTACTGAGGTTTATCACTTCAACTTAAAATTTGTTTTAATAAGGTTTTTATTTTTTAGAGAGAGAGTACAAGCAGGGGAGAGGAGCTGAGGGGGAAAGAGAGAGAGAGAGAGAGAGAGAGAGAGAGAGAGAGAGAGAGAGAGAGAATATTAAGCAGGGTCCATGCTCAGTGCGGAGCCCAATGTGGGGCTCGATCTCATGACTGTGAGATCATGACCTGAGCCCAAATTAAGAGTTGGATGCTTAACCAATGGAACCACCCAGGGACCCCTAATAGGTGTTTTAAAACAAAATCTAAAGCAAGTTATTTTGATGTTTGCTGAGTAAATTATAATACTATTGAAAAGCCTGTTGATTGATGACTCCACTAACTTTGCTGAATAACCAGAGTTCCCCATCTTTAGTGACATATTTATTAATCAAACAAAAGAAGTATAAAACTAGAAAATACCTCATGTGCATGCTATAAGGATTACATAAAAATAATATAAATTGCTATATTCAGGAATATTTGGCATCATTCTTACTCATAGAGATGCAAATCATGAAGGCAAACACTCTACATATTATTTACTCTGTGCTTCACTGAAGTTTAAAAACATGGAAAAATTTATTAAAAGTAGAAACTGTTGAAATCAGTTGCCACTACGGACTCCTGGGTGGCTTAGTCGGTTAAGCATCCCACTTCCGCTCAGGTCATGATCTCACTCCTGGTGGGTTCAAGCCCTGCGTCAGGCTCTGAGCTGTCTCCCAGTCTCTCTGCCCCTCCTCTGTCTCTCTCTTAAAAATAAATAAACATAAGAAAGAAGAAAGAAAGAAAGAAAGAAAGAAAGAAAGAAAGAAAGAAAGAAGTTGTCACTAAAAGTAATAATACACATGAAAGAAAAGCCATTGGATAAAGCGGGGGGTAAGTTACCTGGGCAATTTTAGCTCTGTCTCGTTGCAAGACTTTGGGTACAAATTCTGTATCACAGGATGGAGACAGGAGGCAGTGATTTCCATGCTTCTCATACTTTGTAGATTTAGTTTTTTCAATGTCCTCTGTATTGAGAAAAAGAGTTTAAGGTTTTTGTTGATCATCAGTTCCTTCTATGACATTGCTGTTTCCAATTTCTCCTTCCTATCCGATTCTGGAGATATAAAGTGTTCTGAACATTTAACTCTCTGCTGACAGTTTGATCACATCAGATATTATGACAGCACAGACTCAGAGTCTATAAAGTGTTTAAGTGAGGCCTCTGTGAAATACGAATGAAAGACATAGATCATTTTAATAGGTTCAGCAGATATTGAATATATTTAGGCCATCAAATGCATCATTCAGCGCCCTGGAAAAGCTGTCGCTAAGGTGGAGGGTTTCTTGATAGGAGACCAGACTTGGAGGCATTTTGCAAAGAGCTGGGAAAGTCATATAGCAGGAAAGCCAGGAGCTCTCAGTGAAAGCTTCAGGTGCTGATGTCTTTAGTTCCAGAGAAGGTAACTTGCAACGATTTTTGTTTGTTTGTTAACAGCTCCATAGGGATATAATTGACATCCAGTTTGTCTAAAATGTACAATTTGGTAAGATTTTATATATGTATATTATATACTCACAAAAACATTACTGCAATAA
Source organism: Lynx rufus (assembly GCF_022079265.1). NCBI lineage: Eukaryota > Metazoa > Chordata > Mammalia > Carnivora > Felidae > Lynx > Lynx rufus. The sequence continues at coordinate 50,337,116 of NW_025814829.1, forward strand.
AAAAAATAAACAAAAAATTTAAAAAAACCCAATCATATTCATTGCCGCCACCACACCTGCTCCCCTGTACCCACCCCTGATCCAAAGACATCCACAGTTCTGTTTTCTGTCATTGGCTTTCTGTCAAGTGTTTACTTTCTGATCTTAGATAAGTGGATTCATATAGGATGTACTCTTCTGTTGTGTCGCATGTTGCCCTCAGCGAAATTGTTTTATGATTTACCCAAGTGGTTATAGGTATAGGTATAGGTATAGGTATAGGTATAGGTTATCATTCCTGTTTTACTGATGAATACTATTCCATCGTCTGCTTACCCATTTGCCTATTGATGGACATTTGGGTTGTTTCCAGGGTTTTGTCTTTTCCAAATAAAGGTGCTGTCAACATTTGTGTACATGTTTTGCTCTGGGTATCTGCTTTCATTTCTCTTAGCTAAATCCCAAGTTATGGAATGACTGGGTCATTTGGTCGATGTGTGTTTATCTTTTTAGGATAAACGGCCAAATTGTTTGCCAAAGTTGTTGTACCATGTCACGCTCCCTCTGGCAACGTGAGAGTCCCAGCTGCTTCACATCTTTAATAACATATGGTGTGGTCAGAGTTTCCATTTGAAACATCCTAATGAATATGTAGTGGGATCTCGGGCAGTTTTTAAGCTACACGTCTTTTATGACCAAATATTGAACATCTTTTGATGTGTGTCTTTGCCATCTGTGTCTCTTTGGGGAAATGACTCAGTAATTCAAATTCAAATTTACCATTTTTTAATTTGGTTGTCTGTTTTCTTACAGAGTTTGGAGTGTTCATTTTTAAATTCTGGGTGTGAGCCTTTTGTCAGATATGTAACTTGCAAATATTTTCTCCCAGTCTGTGGCTTATCTGTTCTCTTAGCAGTGTCTTTCAAAGAGCAGAAATACTTAATTTTTCACTTTTAAAATGTATAGGTCATGCTTTTGGTGTTGTGTTTAAGACATCTTTGCCTAACTCAAGGTACAAGGACTTCTTGTTTCATAGTTTTAACGATGGGTCCATAGTTATGGACCCACACGGGCCCATTTTGAATTAACTTTTGCATTACATATAAGATATAGATCAAAGTTCTTTGGCATAGATACATAACCAATTTTTCTTTTTTAAAATTTTTTTTTCAACGTTTTATTTATTTTTGGGACAGAGAGAGACAGAGCATGAACGGGGGAGGGGCAGAGAGAGAGGGAGACACAGAATCGGAAACAGGCTCCAGGCTCTGAGCCATCAGCCCAGAGCCTGACGCGGGGCTCGAACTCACGGACCGCGAGATCGGGACCTGGCTGAAGTCGGACGCTTAACCGACTGCGCCACCCAGGCGCCCCCATAACCAATTTTTCAACACCATTTATCGATGTTTACTCTTTCTCCATTGAATTGCCTTTGACTCTTTATCAAAAATCATTTGACCATATATGTGCGGATCTATTTAAAAACGTTTGCACTTATGTACTTGAGGAACATTGGTCTGTAGTTTTTTGCTTTTGTTTTTGTTGTCATGTCTTTATGTGGTTTTGGTATCAGAATGTTGCTGGCCTCCTTGAATGATTTGGCGTGTTTCCTCATTCTCACATTTCTGGAAGAATTTGGGTAGGATTGGAATACTTTCTTTTTTTTTTTTTTTTTTTTTAATTTTTTTTTTCAACGTTTATTTATTTTTGGGACAGAGAGAGAGACAGAGCATGAACGGGGGAGGGCCAGGGAGAGAGGGAGACACAGAATGGGAAACAGGCTCCAGGCTCTGAGCCATCAGCCCAGAGCCCGACGCGGGGCTCGAACTCACGGACCGCGAGATCGTGACCTGGCTGAAGTCGGACGCTTAACCGACTGCGCCACCCAGGCGCCCCGGATTGGAATACTTTCTACCTTTAAGTGTTTGCTAGAACATTACAGTCTGGCGTTTTCTTTGTAGGTATTTTTTCATTTAGTTCAAAATGCTTTCAATTTCTACTTTTATTTCTTTTTTTTTGACTCATGGGTTACTTAGAAGTGGATTACCTGGTTTCCGAATATTTTGAATTTTCCAGGTATCTTTCTAGTTTTATTTCTAGGTTAATTCCATTTTGGTCAGAGAATACATTTTGGACGAATTAAAGACTTTACACTTTCTTAAGATTTGATTCATGGCTTGAATGTGGTCTATTTTGGTAAGTTTTCTGTTTTTCCCTTGAGGAGAATGTTCGTTTTTCCATTATTGGTGGAATGTTCTCTATATATTAATTAGGTCAAGTTGGTTCAAGTCTATATCCTTAAAAATTTTCTGTGTGATTATGAATTATTGAGAAAGAGATACTGAATTCTATGACTATAATTGTACATCTGCTCCTTGTAGTTCTATCCTTTTTTAAAAAATTATTTTTAGAGAGAGCATGTGCACAAGCGAGTGGGGGCAGAGGGAGAAGAAGGGAAAGTGTCTCAAGCAGGCTCCCTGCTCTGCATGGAGAGTGTTGCGGGACTCAATCTCATGACCCTGAGGTGGTGACCTGAGCTGAAATCAAGAGTCAGATGCTTAACCGACTGAGCCACCCAGGCGCCCCCTAGCTCTATCCATTTTTGGTTAATGTATTTTAATTTTTATAAATTTTTTATTTTAGGGACATACATGTTTAGCATTGTTGTCTTATTAATTAATTGACCCCTTTATCATTATGAAATGATCCTCTTTTTCCCTGGAAGCATTCTTTGCTCTGAAATATATATTTTTTGATATTGATTCAGCCTCTCTAATTTCTTTTTGACTAGTGTTACTGTGTTATCTTCCAACTTTTAACTTTTATTCTATTTATGGCTTTGCATTTAAACTGGGTTTCTCATAGGGCAGCATATAGTTGAGCCTTGCTTTTTATCCAATCTGATAATCTCCACCTTTTCACTGGAGGTGTTCAGAATATTTACATTTACTCTAGATGGCTTTAAGTCTTCACTATTTGTTTTCTATTTTTCCCATCTGTTCTTTCTATTTTTCCTCTTTTTTGTCTTCTTTTAAAGTAGTTTTTAAAACATTACATCTCAATTTGGCTTACTATATGTACCTCTTGGCTATATTATTTAGGAGGCTGCTTTAAGGTTTATATTACACATCTTTAACTTATCACAGTTTACTCGTTAAGTGACATGTCACACTCTGTTTGCAGGAACCTTAAAAAGTAATCCTACTTCCTCTTTCAAGCCTCTATTGTTGTCATATAGCTTTTACATTATTATTTTTTGCCTTGAACAGTTGATTATCATTTTAAAAGATTAAATAATGAGAAGGGGCGCCTGGGTGGCTCAGTCAGTTAAACATCCGACTTTAGCTCAGATCATGAACTCACAGTTCATGAGTTCGAACCCCATGTCGGGCTCTGTACTGACAGCTCAGAGCCTGGAGCCCGCTTCGGATTCTGTGTCTCCCTCACTCAATGCCCCTCTTCCCACTCATGCTCTCTCTCTCTCTCAACTAAATAAACATTAAAAAAAATTTTTTTAAATAATGAGGACAGAATATTTACCTACGTAGTTGCAACCCATTACTCTTCATTCCTTTATGCGGATCTAGATTTTCACCTGGATGTTTTTCCTTGAAGGATTTCCTTTAATATTTCTTTTAGTGCAGATCTGCTGGCAATGAATTCTAGCAGCTCTTGTATATCTAAACATGTCTTTATTTCACTTTTGTTTTTAAAAGATTTTTTGCTGGCTAAAGAATTCTAGATTGCCTTTTTCCCCCCTGTACATTGAGAGGCTGCTCCATTGTTTATGGCTTTTACTGATAAGAAATTTACTGTCATATTTACTTTTGTTCCTGTGAATGAAATGTGTCTTATTTTCTCTGGCCCTCTTGAAAATTACACTGTTAATTTTTGCCAGAGTGTTCTTCACCTCAGATATTATGCTTTTAATCTCCAGACGTTCAATTGAGGTCTTTTAGAAATTTTTCTATGTCTCTACTTAACATGTTCATCTTTTTCTTGGACTCTTTAAATAATTGGAATATATTGTAACAATTGTTTTAACATCCCTTTCTACGAATTATATCATCTGAGCTATTTCTGGGTCAGTTTTGATTCATTTCTCTCCTCATTATGTGCTGTGGTCTGATTCTGTGCAAGTGTAATAATTGTTATTGGACACTGTGAATTTTAACTTGTTGACTGCTGAAATATTGGTATTCCTAGGAGTAGGTTTGAGCTTCATTCTGATTAACATTTAAAGTATTTGGAGATAACCTGATCTTTTTAGATCTTATTTTTAAGGTCTGTTAAGTGGCACTAAAACAATGTAGTCTAGAGATTGTCTTTTCCTTCTAATGAAACAAAACCCTTTGAGTACTCTTCCTCATTACTTGTGCATTATGAAGTTTTAAATGTTGGCTTATCGTCATAGGCACTATTCTCAGCCTTTGCGAGTTCATTGGATTTTTCTCCCTAAACATTCTCCCCTGGCCTCAGGTAGTTTCCTTCACATTCGTATTCTTTTTGTTGTTGTTGTTGTTAAGTTTATTTACTTCTTTGAGAGAGTGAGCATGAGTGGGGGAGGGGCAGAAAGAGGGGGAGAGAGAGAGAGAGAGAGAGAGAGAGAGAGAGAGAGAGAGAAAGAGGATACCAAGCAGGCTCTGTGTTGTCAGTGTGGAGCCTGACACAGGGCTCAAAGCCACGAACTATGAGATCATGACCTGAGCAGAATCAGTTAACTGAACCACCCATGCATCCTCTCACATGCGTGTTCTGACCACTACCTACCTGAATAAGGAGAACCCTGTGCAAATCTCTGGAGCTCTTTCTTTGTGCACTCCTCTCTGGCCCTCAGACCTGTGGGCTCTAGCTATCATGACCTCTCTGGATCCCTAATTCTGTCTCTTCTTGGTGACACCATTGGGTTGCAGTCTACAAACTTACTTTAGGTGGTAAGCTCAAGCAACTGTAGACCCCACCTCATTTTGTTTATTTATTTCCCTCTCTCATAAATCATTGTCCTTTGTTATCTGATGTTCAATGCCTTACACACAATTATATATATATATATATATATATATGTGTGTGTATATATATATACACATATATATATATGTTTATATTTATACATTTAGTCATGTATTACAGGATGGTAAATCTTTTCTCTAAGTTATTTGGAAATAGTAAGATACTTTCAGGACTTGCTTTTATGCTTTGTTAGGCAGGCCACAGAAGCATTTACTGCTGGTGGCTAATTTTCCCCCACCCCTGAAGCAAGAATCTCAATATTCCATTTGATGCCCCATTAGAGGGGGAAAATATACCTCCTTTTTTAAAAAGTCCCATTGGTACCATTTCTTCTCTTTCTCCTCTTCTTCCCCACAGCATTCCTGTCCCCAGCATTAACACCCAACACTAATCCAAGTATAGTACTTTATAGATCTTGAAGAACCATGATTGGCATATCTTGATCATTCTAAAAAGATTATGAAAGGCGTATTAGAAAGTGGAGCTATAGATGTTGGGGCAGGCTTTAGAAATCTACAGACATAGAGCCTTCTTGGGACCCACAAGGAGAACAGTTAGGGACAATTTGTAGTACCCCTTAGAAGAGATGGTAAATCATTCTTACCGTTCTGACACTTTGCAATGCAGAGGAGGTGATGCATGCCCAAGGATGCTTGTTGTGTGATTGAGACGTCATTATGGCAACACAGAAGAGACAATTCTGCTGCCAGGACACCCAGACATGGAGCGTCAACACTTGCCTAATGGGAAGAAACAAGGGAGAAAAATGCATTTTCTGTGCCTAGTCAACATCGAATGTCGGTATCCAATCCTCTAATATCTATATCGGACTAGGGTTAGAGGATGAGCTTCCAAATTTACCAAATCTATGTTCAAATATGTTACTACCTCAGTTTCCTTCTCTGTGAAATGTAGATAACAAATGCTGCCTTATAATAGTTATTGTGGGGACGATTTACGACAAAAAAGCAAGTTCTTAGCAAAGTGTTTGGAAATAATGGGAACTCAACTAATGTTAGTTTCTATTCTGTAAATTAGGTAGCAATTTTCAGGCAGCACATTCCAGGATATTGGGGCAGAGGGAGGATATCCAAAAACTGTCATGTGCTCTTGTCTATGTATGACACACTTCAGATGCTTCTGTAAGCCACTGGAGAAATGTAACTTTTCCTCCTGGAGTTGTTCTGATTCTTCCCAAAGAAATTCATTTTTTAAAAATTCAGAGCATTTACTTTTGATGTCAAAGCTACTATCACAACCTTTATGTATTTCTTCCTACAACGTCCTGTGACACAGGCTGTTCAAATAGTTAGATTTTCATCTTGATTGACTAGTCAAGAAGAAAGGAGAGGTGGAAGAGACATTCTGGTTTTGTGAAGGTTTGAGTACCGTTACCAAATATTTTTTAAACAAAGGGGGCTCTGTTCACAGGTAGGTTTGGTAAACTAGTAGGCCTTCTTGTTTCTAAGACAGGTGATTATTTTTCTTAAATAGATGTTTCGAGGATTAGAGCAAATGTTGGTGGTAAAAGTTAGAACCAAGTCAACCCTGTGGGAGGATCCCACGGCCTGTTTCTCTTTCTTTCTACTTCTCTCATATGTCTGCTTAGCTCTGCCTCTCATATTGCTTGATCCACCCCTTTCTCTCAACCTTAAACACACACACATGCACACACACACACACACACACACACAGTCATTTCTAAAGAGGAATGTGAAGTGAACTGGGTCATGGGTCAAGGGCATAACTGAACAAGGTTACTGGGAGTGATGGTCTCAGAGGAAGAAGGAGAGATAATCCTTTACTTCTGTGGATTCTTTGTAAGGCTGGCCTTGGGGTCCCTCTACTCTAGGAGTCCTATGAGTTAGGAGAATCTAGAAGCAGACAGTACAGACATTACTCTGGGCTCTAGGGAGACATGTTTTCCTTCCCTGGGTGCTCTTTTCTTTGGAATTGCAGCCCAGGTTTCTTTTTCCATCTAATGGCAAGATTTTAAGAACCACCATCACACTGTGGGACTGAGTGGTACTTCTCTTTTGGGCCTGATGGGGGAGTAATCCTCTCAGCTTAGTTCACAGAAGTTGGGAACCCTTTACAAGGGATTGCCCCTAAAGTCTTATTTGCCTCCAATGGCTTTTCTGATTATGCCTCCTCAAGAACTTGTGGATGTGCAATTACCAGGTGTTTTTGTAAATGAAGCTATCAGTGGTCTATCTATTCTGTTTGCCAGGTTGGGTCTGTCTAATTTCTGTCTCTATTGTAGGTGTGGCTGTTTCTAGATTGCATGGCACGTTTGAGGAGGATGGGGAACATGACAGGAGAAAGGCTCTGCACTGTGGAGCACACTGATTATGCCCTTCAGAAGTGTACCAACAACAGCTACACTCTCTCCAACACAAGACTTTGGGAACTTCCAATACAATATGGCCCTGCTTTTATAGAAAATCTATCCAAGTGCTGAAAGGAAAATAAGCATTAAGATCTGGAGAAAAAAAAAAAACTTCTCAGAATCCATCCCTAAGCTGGAGTATTTCTGCTCACTTTTCTGACCCTTTCTTACTGGATTCCTTCTTTGTAGATGTGGCCTCTCCGGTTCCTTGTCTTAACAATAATGGTAGTTTAGGTACTAAATTCCAGAGGCAACCACTCCTAAGTGTTTTTAGCTGCTTCTTCTGGAGGTCACCTTTTTATCTCTAAATAATGGACTCCCATTTCTGTTCTAATATCAGTTTGGGACATTGCCTATCTATTCCTGCTGTGATAAATTAGGGGTTATCACATCTTTCTGTTTTACCACCATCCTCTCTATACAGCTTGTTACTCATTATGGCACATTACTATTTGTAGTCCTTCCCTTTTCTGTTTTCATAATATGGCAGTACTTTTATTTCTCGTTTCATAGTATACAAATACCTTGTTGATCTTCTGCTTTATAGAGTAAGTGTTTTGGAGCCCTTGTATTTCCCTTCAACTTTTTTCTACCATGTCTTCTACTTTCTTACTACTTTTGCCTGTACTTTATCGTGCATTTATTTATTGTGGCAAAAAATATACATAACCTACAATTTACCATTTTAACCCTTTTAAAGTACCCAATTCAGTAGCATAAATCACATTCACAATGTGGAACAACCACCACCTCTCTCTAGCTCTAAATCTTTTTCATCACCTCAAGTGAAAACCGCTAACCAGTCAGTCTTTATTCTTTGGTAACCACAGTCCCTGTCAACCACAAAGCTGATTTCTGTCTCTGTGGATTTGCCTATTCTGCCATTTCATGTAAATTTCATAGACCATGTAGGCTTTTAGGTCTAATTTCTTTCACTTAGTGTAATGTTTTCCAGTTTTATTAATGTTGCAGTATATATCCGACCTCATTTCTCTTTTTGGTGGAGTAATATTCCATTGTATGAATATACCACATTTTATCTGTCCATTCACTTTGTTGATGGACATTTAGGTTGTTTCCACGTCTTGGCTATTGCGAATTATGCTGCAATGAACATTTGTGTAAAAGTTTTTGTTTGACCAGCTCTTTCAAATTCTTTTGGGTATATACCTAGGATTGCTGGGTCATATGGTAATTGTGTATTTAACTTGTTGAAGAACCACTAAACTCTTCCCTGCATTTTTGCTTTTGCATTGTTAAGTTATAGCATTTAATGGGATTCGATAACTTATTTGAGTTTTCTGTGATTGATCCTAAAAGTTGAAAATCAATAATGTGGTCTTATTATTATGATTAAGTAAAATTGTTTAATGCATAGGCCATTTTTACTTTAATTATATTTTCTTTTGGCATATAATTATGTTTTCTCTACTCTTTTCAAGGCTAAATTCTCACCTGTGACCTGAATTGACTCTTTATTTTGATAATCATGTTTCTCTCTTTATTTGTCTTGGGCTGACTCTGGTATTGGGAGGGGTTAATCCAAATGTCTGACAAATCTTGGTTATCTAGTCATACTTACAAATGCAATGCTTCTTGGCAGAATTTATGTATGTGAGCAAGGCTCATCAACAGGTGGGCTTTGCTTTAGAGTGGTTAGGTGGGGACGCTGGGGTTACACTGAAATATTTCTGAACAATCAGGATAATTTTCTCAGGGGATTTTCTAGCCATTTTGAGGAAGAAGTCCTCAAATTTTATCTGCCAGTGGACCCAGGTCCCTGTGGAATATAGTACATGTGTAAAGGGGGATGGAAGGCAATAGAGTCTTCTGTATAAACTTTCAGTGAATCCTTTCAGTTAATGCATGTATTTTCAACTCTGCTTTGCCTCTCACCCTTCATCATTACTTGGGCCTCCAAGCTCCAGCTTCTCCAGAGTTGCATAGGGCAAACTGCTTCCTAAAAAGCTGTACCCCATCCTAATGTTCACATGCACCTGTCTTTCAGCTTCCTTTGTGAGGCTTTGTCAGTTACCATTTTCTATCTTTTCTATCATCCTATTGACATCTAGCCCACCTAAAACTTTACTAATTTGACAAATTTCATCACTTCCATTTTGTGAGGACTTTAGAGGGAGAGGAGAGAAAGGCATGCAGATAATCTGTTAGCTTTGACTGGAAATCCTCCACTCATCTTTTATTTATTTATTTATTTTAAAATTTAATTCCAGGTAGCTAATATACAGGGTTGGTTATATTACTTTCAGGTGTACAATGTGATTCAACACTTCCATACATTACCCGGTGTTCATCATCACAAGTGCACTCCTTAATCTCCATCACCTATTTAATCCATGCCTCTCCCCACTTCCCCTTCGGTAACCATCAGTTCATTCTCTACAGTTAAGAGTCTGTTTCTTAGTTTGTCTCTCTCTCTCTTTTTCCCTTTGCCCATTTGTTTTGTTTCTTAAATTCCACTTATGATTAAAGTCATATGGTATTTGTCCTTCTCTGACTTCTTCTATTTAGTCTTATACTCTCTAGCTCCATCTATGTCATGGCAAACAGCGTGATTTCATTCTTTTTTATGGCTGAGGAATGTTTCATTGTGTGTGTGTGTGTGTGTGTGTGTGTGTGTGTGTGTGTGTGTATAGATACCACTTCTTTATCCATTCATCAGTTGATGGACATTTAGGCTATTTCCATATCTTGGCTATGTAAATAATGCTGCTATAAACATAGGGGTGCATGTATCTCTTTGAATTAGTGTTTTTGTATTCTTTGGGTAAATACCTAGTAGTGCAATTTCTGGATCACAGAGCAGTTCTGTTTTTAACTTTTTGAGGAATCTCCATTCTGTTTTCCACAGTGGTCGCACCAGTTCACATTCCCAGCAACAGTGCCAGAGGGTTCCTTCTCCTCCACATCCTTGCCAACATGTGTTGTTTCTTATGTTTTTGATTTAGCCATTCTGAGATGTTGGAGGCGATATCTCATTGTATGAATTTACATTTCACTGATGGTAAGTGATGATGAGCATATTTTCATATGTCTGTTGGCCATCTGGAGGTCTCCTTTGGAGAAATGTCTATTTATGTCTTCTGCTCATCTTTAATTGGATTATTTGTTTTTTGGGTGTTGAGTTTTATAAGCTCTTTGTATTTTGGATACTAACTCTTTATCAGATATGTCATTTGCAAATATCTTCTCCCATTCAATAAGTTGTTATTGTGCATGGTGTAAGAAGGGGTCAGTTTCATTTTTTGCATATAGCTGTCCAGTTTTTCCAATACCATTTATTAAAGATACTGTTTTTTCCCCCACTCAATATTTTTTCCTGCTTTCTTGAAGATTAATTGACCATGTAAATGTGGGTTTATTTCTGGGTTTTGTATTCTGTTCTATTGATACATGTATCTGTTTTTGTGCCAGTACCATCATGTTTTGATTACTACCGCTTTGTAATATAAGTTGAAGCCCAACATTGTGATCCCTCCAGCTTTGTTTTTCTCTTTCAAGATTGCTTTGGCCATTTGGGGTCTTTTGTGCTTCCGTACAAATTTTAAGATTCTTTGTTCTAGTTCTGTGAAAAATGCTGGTGGTATTTTGATAGGGATTGCATTAAATCTGTAGATTCCTTTGGGTAGTGTAGACATTTTAAAAATACTTGTTCTTCCAACCCACGAACATGGAATGTATTTCCATTTCTTTGTGTCGTCTTCAATTTCTTTCATCAGTGTTCTATAGTTTTCAGAGTTCAGGTCTTTCACCTTTTTGGTTAGGTTTATTCCTAGGTATCTTATTATTTTTGGTGCAATTGTAAGTGGGATTGTTAATTTCTCTTTCTGCTGCTTCATTATAGGTGTGTAGAAATGCAAATAGATTTCTGGGTATTGATTTTTTTATTTTTTTCAATATATGAAGTTTATTGTCAAATTGGTTTCCATACAACATCTTGGTATTGATTTTGTATCCTCTGACTTCACTGAATTAGTGGATCAGTTGTAGCAGTTTTTTGGTAGAGTTTTTAGGTTTTCTCTATATAGTAGCATGTCATCTGCAAGTAGTGAAAAGTTCACTTCTTCCTCATCATTTTGGATGCCTTTTATTTCTTTCTGTTGTCTGGTTGCTGTGGGTAGGACTTACTTCCAGTACTGTGTTGAATAAAAGTGGTGAGAATGGACTTCTTCCTGACCTTAAGGGAAAAGCTCTCATTTTCCCCCTATTAAAGATAATGTTAGCTGTGGGTTTTTAATACATGGCCTTTATTATGTTGAGATATGTTTCCTTTAGATGTACCTTGTTGAGGGTTTTTATCATGAATGGACATTTTACCTTGTCGAATGCTTTTTCTGCATCTATTGAAATGATCATATGGTTCTTATCCTTTCTCTTATTGATGTGATGTATTACACTGATTAATTTGCAAATATTGAACCATTTGCATCCTGAGAATAAGTCCCACTGGATTGTAGTGAATAATTTTTTTTAATGTATTGGTGAATTCAGTTTGCTAATATTTTGTTGAGTATTTTTGGATCTATGTTCACCAGAGATATTAGCCTGTGGTTCTCTTATTTTGTGGTTATATTTACCTCGTTTGGGTATCAGGTTAATGCTGGTCTCATAGAATGAATTTGGAAGTTTTCCTTTCTCTTTTATATTTTGGAAGAGTTTGTGAAGAACAGGTATTAACTTGTATTTAAATGTTTTATAGAATTTGTTTATGAAACCATCTGGCCCTGGCCCTTCATTTTTTGGGAGTTTTTTGATTACTGATTTCATTTCTTTGCTGGCTATTGATCTGTTCAAAGTATGTATTTCTTCCTGTTTCAGTTTTGGCAGTTTATAGATTTCTAGGAATTTATTCATTTCTTCTAGGTTGTCCAATTTGTTGGCATATATTTTTTAATAATATTCTACTATAATTGTTTGTTTTTCTGTGGTGTTGGCTGTTAGTTCTCTCTCATTTGTGATTTTATTTATTTCAGTCTTTTTACTTTTTTTCATGATAAGCCTGGCTAGAGGCCTATCAATTCTATTGACCTTTTCAAAGAACCTGCTCCTGGTTTCATTGATTTATTCTACAGTGTGTGTGTTTTAGTTTCTACATTTTATTACTTATTATTCCATATTCATTTATTCCTGCTCTAATCTTTATTATTCCCTCCTTCTGCTGGTCTTACGTTTTGTTTCTTGCTCCTTTTTCTAGCTTATTTAGGTGTAAGGTTAGGTTGTATATTTGAGGTAGGTATGTATTTCTATAAATTTCCTTCTTTTTTTTTAAAATTTTTTAACGTTTTTATTTATTTTTGAGACAGAGAGGGACAGAGCATGAATGGGGGAGGGTCAGAGAGAGGGAGACACAGAATCTGAAACAGGCTCCAGGCTCTGAGCTGTCAGCACAGAGCCCGACGCGGGGCTCGAACTCATGGACCGCGAAATCATGACCTGAGCCGAAGTCGGCCGCTCAACCGACTGAGCCACCCAGGCGCCCCTAAATTTCCTTCTTAAAACTGCTTTTGCTGTATCTCAAAGGTTTTGAACCACTGTGTTTTCATTTTTATTTGTTTCCGTGTAATTTTTTATTTCCTCTTGTATTTCCTGGTTGACCCATTCATTGTTTAGCTGCATGTTATTGAACTTCCGTATGTTTGTGGTCTTTCTAGAATTTTCTTGTAGTTGATTTCTAGTTTCACGTGTGATGGTCAGAAAAGATCATCTTTTTTGCATTTGTTGAGACTTTTTTCCTGGCCTCATAGGTGATCTATTCTGGAGAATGTTCCATGTGCGCTTGAAAAGAAAGTGTATTCTGCACTTCTATGATGGAGTGCTCTGAATATATGTTAAATCCATATGGTCAAGTGTGTCATTCAAAACTACTGTGTTCTTATTGATTTTCTATTTGGATGATCTCTCCATTAATTTAAGTGGGGGTGTTAAAGTCTTTTATTTAGTGTATCACTATCAACTAATTCCTTTATGTTTGTTATTGTTTTATGTATTTGAGTGGTCTCATGTTGAGTGCATAAATATTTATAATTGTTGTACCATCTTGTTGAATTGTTCCTTTTATTATTTTATAGTGCCTTTCTTTGTCTCTTATTACAGTCTATTTTAAAGTCTAGTTTGTGTGATCTAAGTTTTGATACTCTTTCTTTTGACATCCATTTGCATGATAACAGTTTTTCCATCCCTTTGCTTTCAATCTGCACGTGTCTTTAGGACTGAAATGAGTCTCTTGTCTTTTGTCCAGTTTGTCATCCTAGGTCTTTTGATTAGAGCACTTAGTCTATTTCCGTTCAAAGTAATTATTGATAGATATGTATTTATTGCCATTTTGTCATCTGTTTTGTGGTGGGTTTTGAAGATTTTCTCTGATCCTTTCTTGTCTTTCTTTTGTAGTTGGCTCATTTTCTTTAGTGATATATTTGGAATTCTTTCTCTTTATTCTTTGCATGTTTATCAGTGGTTTTTGATATATGGTTACCATTGGTTTGTATATAACCTCTTCTGCATGTCACAGTCTATATTAAGTTGATGGTCACTTAAGTTTGAACCCATTCTTTTCTCCTCTCCTCCCCACGTTTTAGTCATATGTTGTCATATTTTGCATCTTTTTATTTTGTGACTTGACTGATTTTTTTTTTTTTACAGAAATAGTCCTTTTTACTGCTTTTGTGTTTCCTACCTTCATATTGTCAGTTTTGGTCTTTGCTTTCCACTCACAGAGTCCCCTTTAGTATTTCTTGCAGGGCTGGTTTAGTGGTCATGAACTCTTTTAGTTTTTGTTTGTCGGGGAAACTGTTTATCACTCCTTCTATTTTGAATGATAGCCTTGCTGGACAGAGCTTTCTTGGCTTCAGATTTTTCTCATGCAGCACTTTGAATATATCATGAACTCCAGCCTGCCAAGTTTCTGTTGAAAAATCTCCTTCTGGCCTCATGGGTTTTCCCTTGTAACTGACTGATGCTTTTTCTCTTGCTATTTAAACCATTTTTTTTTCTTTATCATTATATTTTGCCATTTTAATTTTGATGTATCTTGGTGTGGATCTGCTTTTGTTGATTTTGTTGGGGAATCTCTGTGCTCCCTGGATCTGGATGTCTGTTTCCTTCTCCCCAAATTAGGGAAGTTTTCAGCTATTATTTCTTCAAATAAATTTTCTCCCCACTTTTTTCTCTCTTTTCTTCTACTGGGACCCTTACAATATGAGTGTTATTATGTTTGATGGAGTCACTGAGTTCTCTAAGTCTATTCTTGTTTTGCATAATTCTTTTTTTCTTTTTTCAGTGTGATTGGTTTCCATTACTCTGTCTTCCAGGTCATTGGAAGACCTTGATTCATTCCTCTGCTTCTTCCAGTCTGCTATTCATTCCCTCAAGCATGTCTCTGATTTTATTTATTCAGCCCTCTATCTATGCTATGTAATTCTTTATCATGTGTTAATGGTCTCACTGATGCCTTCCACTCTCTCTTCAAGTCCAGCAAGTATCTTTATGATCACTACTTTAAATTTTCTATCAAGCATGTTATTTATATATTTTTTACTTAGATCTGCCTGTAATCTTGTCCTGTTCTTTCACTTGGGACAAATTCCTCTGTCTTCTCATTTTGTCTAAGTCTCTGTGCCTGCTTCTCTGTGTCAGAACAGTCAGCTATGTCTCCTGTTCTTGAAGGTAATGGCCTTATGAAGAAGAGGTCCTGTAGTGCCCTATAATGTAAGCTCCCTTATTCCCCAGGGCTTGTCACTTCAGGGAGTATCTTCAATGTGTGCTGTGTGTGCTCTGCTGTTGTGTCCTGGCCACTTTATCCTGAAGCTCAATTGTCTGTCTCTCTGCCTATTGTGGGAAGTGTTTGGTCCTTGGTTCGAATGTGACAAGTTTTAACTAGGTGTGCTCTGGTCCGCTTGTGAGATGATACCCATTGCCACCTCTACCAGAACTGAAGCCCTGCAAAACTCTTGGGACAGGAGACTCAACATGGGCAGGGGTTTGGGCCAGCCAGTTTTCTTGGAAAGGGCACCTGCTGGGCTGGGACCAAGCAAGCATGATTGGGAAGGGTGATTCTGCTGGAGCATGGTGGCGGTGGTGGGGGGGGGGGGTCCGGGCTTCATGTAAGCAAATTAGGTAGTGATTGCGCTGTCCTGGTTGCTGCACATGGGTCTGTGTTAATGCTGAGGGGAAGGAGAAGGAAACGACATCTGCCAGTTCCCTTGTTCATGGAGGGGGGTTTCTGCATGAATGTTGCCTTTCTGGGGCACACTCAGAGAAGAGCAAATAACCTCCTCACTGTGTGCCCCAAGTGCTTTTCATATCACTGTTTCCATGCTGTATGTCCATAGGCTGCCTGTTTGCTTTCCCTCTAAGAGCAGCACAATGTCCTCTAAGCTCTTCTAGAGCCAAGTCTGCTGACCTTTAAAGCTCCAGGCTTTAAGCCCCAGTGATTGCAAGAACTCATGAAATTTGGCTCCTCTCACTTTCCAAGCCAATTGCCATGGGGATTCATCTTCCCCGCGTGCTACCCACTGTGCTAGTCTGTCTCTTGCCCTTCTCTTCGACCACATCTCCCTCCCTACCACAGAATTCATGATTTGTTTTTTTCCCAAATGGTGTGTCCACACTTCCTACCATCTTTGATTTGGGCTCTTCTGGACTCTTCTCTACTTTTAGTTGTGGAGTTTATTCTGCCAGTCTTCAGGTTGATTTCTAGGGTACTTAAGATGATTTGGTAGTCACCTACTTGTATGTGTTGGACAAGGCAAGCCTAGGGTCCTCCTACTCCACCCCCATCTTCCTCCCTAAATCCCACCCATCTTCTTTTGGTGGGGGGATTCCCACTCATCTAGTTATTATTATTATTATTATTATTGCTGCTAAAAGCTTTATCGTTTACATTTGGCCCATAGCTTGGGAGAGGGCTGCAGGGTGGTTAAAAAGCTGCCTAGTGGCTGCGGGAAGAGGCTCAGGCACAAGCCCTCGCACCAGGGGGATGCCAGAGGGGCCCCTCAAAAAGGCTGCTGGGCTCCAGAAGCTCTTAGTTATGCTTCGGGGTGAGGCTTTTTAAGAGATACTCATTCAGCCCAGCCTGGGGGTCAGCCAGCCTATGGAGGTTTGTCAGGTGGTCGCCCATCTTCTTGATGACTTTTACCGCTTCATCGAGGAAATGATTCTCTAGCAAGTCACAGAAATGGGGGTCTGCATGGGCAGAACGCAGGGCACGCAGACCCAAAAGGGGCTGGTTCAGGCTCTTCTCCAGAACCAGGGCGGCTTCCGTGGAATCCAGGGTTTTACCCCCACTCATCTTGATATGGCTTCTGCATGTTCCAGAAGAGGGCATGGCTGCCACACTGGTTTTCCATCTTCAACAGACGCTCAGTGCCCTCCCACTTCTCCTCAGCCAATTCTTGAAAGAAGTGGCTTATGCCTTTAGAGCCACATCCTCATGGCAAAATAGAAGCCCAGAGAGAGGTAGGTGTAAGAGGCCCACAGATGTCTGTTGACCAGGCAGTTGACAGCGGCCTCCACCTCTGTGGAATAATTCTGACGAATCTGGGTGCTCCTGGTTGATCGGTAATAAGGAGTTAAGCTCAAAATAGGGTATCGGCTGGTCCTGGAAGCAGAGGGTGGCCAAGAAGATGGCTCCAAAGGTTGCAACTGGAAAAAAGTTTGGAGAGTGGTTGGAGGCTGATAAAAGGGGCGCCCCTGAGTCTGTTCCATCCAAACACTGTTGAAGCAAGAGAAAGATTGGCAGGACCACTGGTGCGCTGCCCCACCCATCTCTCAAATGCTGAAAGACTGTGCCAAAAGAACAAACCCAGGAAAAGTCTTTCTGTTAATGATATAAGATGACACGATTAGCTCACGTTTCTTTGCCTGTTTGAAAATTGAATAGTTTAATTGAAGGGACAAATATTCTTTGAGTGTGGAAGTTCTTCACCCTGATAGGCACATAGGTCATATAAGGGGAATTACTACAGGAAAGAGTATTTTTGATAGACTATAAATGGTAGTTTGGATTATTTAATAATACAAGGGCCACTGAGATTCTGGAAGGTATAGAATAGGGTAATTTATTTTTTTATGTTTCTTTATTTATTTTTGAGAGAGAGAGAGCGAGCGCCCACAAGTCGGGGAGGGGCAGGGAGAGAGACACAGAATGTGGAGCAGGCTCCGGGCTCAGCACTATCAAGTGCAGAGCCCGAAGCGGGACTCAGACTCATGAAGCATGAGATCATGACCTGAGCCGAAGTCAGACGCTTAACCGACTGAGCCATCCAGGCACCCCAGGATACAGTAATTTATGAAAGAAAAAAAAAGTCTTTCCAGTGAACGGACAGCACGTGAGCACAGAATAGGTAGTTATATATAATTAGAGAAGGGCAAAGCAGATCTTCACTGATTATCTACAATGTGTCAGACACACAGATACAGAGACAAGGCCTGGGGGAAGCCTAGTTTTAATTTAATAATGCATTCATCTGTTTTATTTCATATATTTGTCCTCTCTCCCCCATTAATTTCACTGACTTAACCATGTTTAGAGGACATTATCCTAAAGAGAAAGTTAACTTAATAAAGTTTTATGCCTGCTTGACTATGACGAACTGGTTGATGCTAGCTTAGCTTCTATGTTCTGGAACATGCTGGTGTGCTTCCACCTGCTGGTCCTTAGTGAACATTGCAGAACAAAGTAATCCGTTACCCTGTTTGACTTCTCAAATCTCAGTTGTAAGCAGGGACACCCAATTTATGACAGGCTTCTGCACACATGTGAATTTACAGATTTATTTTTTTAACAGTTGAGGGATGAGATGTGTGTAGGGGAGAATGAACTTCACGAACATAATCAAAATTGAGAAGAGGTGATAGAAGATGACAAAACTCCAAAATGTCATACCTGCTACCTGAGTGGAACTCACTAGAATATAAATGAACAAGTATATGTATACTGAATACAAATGCAAAAGCAGACAGCCGCTCATGAATAGATCTTGGTCAGACAGTCGCCATCAAAGACTTGCTGAGTGCATGAAACATTTAGAAACTGTTCAGAAAACAGGCTGGAGTTGCGAACTGCACTTAATCTCAAGCCTTGCTGCAAAATTTTGAATGACTAGCCTTTCAGACATATGAACGGACAACCAAGCCATTTTAGAAATAGAAGGCTGCCTTCCCTGGCCAGGCAACCAGAAGATTGAAGCAAATCACTCCATCTCTCTTTTGAAATAGAGAATTAGCTGATGCAAAGAACATCCTGGACTGCATTTCCTCCTGTAAGTAAACTATGTTACCTTCCAAAGCTGATTTTAAACAAAACAGTAAAAATTCAGGTATATTGTAAAGTGTATCTAGGCTTTTTGTCTCAATATGTCAAAAGCTCTCTGTATAAGAGGTAGAAAATGGGTACGTGAAGGTGTCATCACGAATGTATGTTTCTGGCCCCCTTTATTCTGAACTCCTGAATGATTCAAACAATCAGGTGAGCAATTAGAAGACTTATGTTTAAAAATCACAGTTTAAGAATGAGTTTCAAAACAGAGACTGGATACACGCTATCCAAAAGGGAGAGAAATGTTCATAGACGGCAAGGATTTTTAGGAGGCAAGGAATGATGTTATTAAAAATACAGAAAACCCCAGTAAATACTGGCAATTATGAGATGCCTGTTTGCTTTCCAGCTGAAAGGCAACCGTTAGAAAGTCCAATCACATCCCAGTGTTGGTGAAGGTGTGGGCAAATGATTACTCTAATATCCACAGGAATACAAACCGGAGGATAATTTTGTAATGCTAAAACTGTAACCTATCCATACTCTTTGATCTATTATCTTTCTAAGCATTTCTAAGTGAACAAGCACTTGAAAAAAGATAACCATTTGTATATTGTTTGAAGTAGGAAAAAAAAAACCCCAAACATACCCGAATTTCCATCTATAGTTAAATTACAATACATCAAAACTACGGGGATATATGCTTTGGCTGAAAGAATGAGATACACTTACATGCATTGCCATGAAAATATCTGAGGGACAGATTGTTCAGTGAAAAAATCGAGTTGCAGAGCCATGTAAAATCACGTAGGATATTGACTCTTCTCAGTATCCCAACCTGCCCGCATGCTCATACCAAGCAGGCATTTAGAACTCTCCAGCCTCAAGACTTGGAAGGCAGCACTACAGGGACTCGGCCTTCAGGAGCGGGTGGCGTAATTGCACTGTCACTTACGTATCCCCTGACTTTCCTGGAGGCAAAGCTCAGCACCCTGCTGATGACCACCATGGCTCTTTCCTGCAGGTATGAACTGTCTTCATTCATCCACATGGCCATGTCCTGTGGGAAACACAAGAATCATCCTAGAGCGTGGTGTTTCCGTTTCTATAAGTCCCCTCCTTTTAGTCTCCGTCTCCACCATGTCAAGGGTCCCCGGGGGGCTCCTGATTATGTCACATCTAACCTACGTTGCTCTCAAAAAGACGGACAACCGGCTAGTTGTATGCTGCAAGCTATCTAGCACACTTCATCTATTGTAGCAACTACACCTGGGTAGCATGTTACTAATGTTATTTGTTTGTTTTCTATTTACTATGATATTTTTTACTTAAATTCCAGTTAGTTAACATATAGTGTAGCATTGGTTTCAGGAGTAGAATTTAGTAATTCACCACTTACATGTACCACCCCGTGCTCATGCCAGTAAGTGTCTTCCTTAATGCCCATCACCCATTTAGCCCATCCCCCCCACCCACCTCCCCTCCAGCATGGGTTGTATGTTACTTAATTCTATCCAACGAGTCTTTACTAATGTGCAACCTAACGGTCACTTTGTCAGTCATCATAAAGAGCTTAACATGAGGCTGTGATGGGATTATCTGCTGCTTCTCGTCTTTTTCTTTCAAAGTACTATCCTCTCTCTTTAATCACAGGACCTGACTTTCTATTTTAAAAGAGAATTGAAATGTCATCTGATCCTGAAATGTCATTTTACTCCAGAATTTCCTCTGCAGATTCAACACTCAGTTATTTTCTGGCTCATGGGTGCAGAAAATATTCCTGGAGGCAGCTCGGTTAGAAGGTTCTTGCTAATTTTGATTCAACTCCATCTTGCTGTAACTTCTATTTGTTCTAAATCTCCAGATGCAGGGACATATTTACAAGCTTGGGAAGGGAAGAAGACTGCCTATGCCTCACATGCCAGCTACCATCAACAGATTTCTTAAGGCACTCTGCTGGAGTCCATGGAATTTATGCTAAATGTCCTCCTTTCACTTGCTCCTATTGTATAAAA
This sequence comes from Lynx rufus, assembly GCF_022079265.1. Lineage (NCBI taxonomy): Eukaryota > Metazoa > Chordata > Mammalia > Carnivora > Felidae > Lynx > Lynx rufus. The sequence continues at coordinate 50,357,781 of NW_025814829.1, forward strand.
CTGGTCTGACGTCCATTTCCCAGGGCAGAAGAGTCTAAATCCCTGGAGGTCAGTCTCTGCCTTTTCTACGTGTGGGCTTTCAGCTTTTTGAGGATCAAGAGAGTTTCTAGACATGGAAGGTATAAGAGCAACATGGTTAAGTACCAGGTTACCAAGTTCGAGTAGCTCCCCCATTCATGAGCATTGTACATACTATTCCTCCTCGCTCTGCTTCCATTTCCTTATCTGCATAATGGGGGTGGGAGGGATGATGGTAACTTCCTCATAGGTTTATTGTAAGGATTAAATGAAATAACCCATATATGAAGTACTCAGCTTAGTGCCTGATGTAGAACAAATGCTCAATAAACAATGGTTTATTGGTTGAAAGAGCATGCATGGGGAAATAGTTCTAAGAATGGAATAATCACAACTACTTTAAAGGGCTGTGAGGTGAAATTTTTAAAGTACACAGAAAATATTTGGCTTAAATTAGGCACAAAGGAACTCAGCAGATTTTATTTTTCCTCACATTCCTTCTTGTCTTCATAGATTCCAATTCTGCTTCTTGACTTGAACGTATTTTATAGTTTGCACAGACTCATAATGCTCCTGGTAGAATCAGTCACTCTGGTTCCCCAGTATTTTCAGACAGGTTCCCCTGATGCCATCTTGCTAGAAATGCACAGCTAAAGGTCGTCAGATATCCTGAGCAGTCTCCTGTCTCTGACTGAGATGTTAAAAACAGTGAAGTCTTGATGTAAGTGGGGTTTGGCGCAGCTGTTACACCTTCCTCTGTTAGTTATCATGGTGTCCATGAGGATGGGATGCTCATGGGATTCTCCAGTCCCAGGGCTGTGGGGGAACAAGCAATCATATAGACACTATCGAAGTATGATTTAATGTCGCACGGACCTGAAGGCGATTTAGGCCAGTCACCCTCTCCTCTCTGTTAACCCATATTGGATTCACTTTTACATTGCCACATAACATTTATCTTAAGTGTCTGGTGATGCCATCTTCCCCAAATTGCATTCTTTTTTTTTTTTTTAATGTTTATTTATTTTTGAGACAGAGAGAGACAGAGCATGAACGAGGGAGGGGCAGAGAGAGAGGGAGACACAGAATCCGAAGCAGGCTCCAGGCTCTGAGCTGTCAGCACAGAGCCCGATGCGGGGCTCGAACTCACGGACCGCGAGATCATGACCTGAGCCGAAGTCGGACGCTCAACCGACTGAGCCACCCAGGCGCCCCATCCCCCAAATTGCATTCTTAAAAGTGTGTCTCTGTAATCCAAATAAAGGGAAGTGATTTCATTTGGGGGATATTTTACACCTTCGGAGGAAACAAAAGATCAGCCACCAAATACTTGAAGAAGATGCAAATATGACAAAAGGGAAATGATCAGTGAAATACAGTGAGCTCTTTTAGATTTCAGACCAGAGAACAAAAGTGCTTGCTTTCCCTTTACCTTTAAGATTTGCAGTTTGTAGAGGTCTTTAGACACCAAGATGAGAAGAGTGTCTTCATACATGTTTAAAATATTTTGATATAAATTCTGAAAAACAAAAATATTGCACAAACAGTCGGCCAGATAAAATTAGATGTAATTGTACTCCACGTCTATAGTTTTGTGTCCCGGGGCCCTGAGTTCTCCCCGTACACCGAAGGCAAGAAAGGAACGAGGTAGCTATAGAGATGGGACCTCACGCAGTACAATGTGCCGTGAACCGCTCCCCCATCTTACAAGGCAGGTGCACTGTGTAGCTGTGCTGAGGAAATGGAGACCAGAGGTGTTGTTGACCTTACTGTAGGGCTCTTCCTCTCTCCACCTTTCTTTGCTCCTCTTTTCTTCTTTGCAGCCTTGGCCCATAAACTCTGTCCTTGCTAAAACAATTAACCTAAACTCTCTTCACTCATTTGTTCTCATAACTCCTATACGGTCCATTAAATCCCAAGGATTGTGGAATTCACAAGGAGTCCAGAGGCGCTGGAGTAGACTGTTTATTATATCTCAAAAGAGTGAAGGAGGTAGCAAAGGGCATTTGGTGCAAGGGCATTTGTCAGGATTGCTGTGGCGCATAACAGTGCCTCTTCCTAACTGAAGCGGAGACTTACCTCTATGTCCTCTTTGTCATCTTCACTGCTCCCCATTTGCCTCACTTTCTCAAGACTTGGAATAGAAAATACCTTTTTAAAGGATGACTCTATTATCTTCAGTTGGGATTCAAATTGCAGAGAGGGATCTACAAAGCTAATGAGAAAAAAGGTACAATTATTCAACAGAGAAGATAACAAATGCAACCTAACTTTGGTGGCTCGTCCTTGGGTCAGAGAGAATGTGCTAGAAAATGAGACCCAGCTCCTGGCTTTATATAACATGTGGACTTTTAAATATTCCCATAAAGATGACAATGGCACTGTAAATACAAAGGAATGAATTTCTTTGTAAAAAATCATCTGTAATCAGTTATTTAGAAACCAGAATATATTTCTCCATAGACACAATAATGCAAAGAGTGGTTATATTTCCAGGCAAGCCCACAAAGCCATGCTGAGCTTTAGTTGAAATGTATTACTGCCACATTTTCTCTAAACCACCATACAACGTTTCTCACATTTAATATTTCTGATACTATGGGGTTGCATCCCTCCAGTTATTGGCAAAAGAAACCTGCCCATCAGCAGTTAGATCAATTATGACATAATTGTTATTCCTTTGATATATGTGATGTGGATAACAGTCCTTCCTGATTTTTGGGGAGGTGAAAATGTTTTCTTATTTTTTGAAAAGATGGTGATATTGACGGTAAGGCAGGAAATTTTGTGCTGGATTCGGAATATCTTTTCTCTACTGGACAGGAAAATTGAAATATCTAATACCCACTGTTTGAAATGGAAGCTCTTAGAATATATTAGATCATTTTCAAATCTTGGGAAGATTAATTTGACTTCTTTATGGTGTATGGATGATCAGACTCTGAATAGACCCCCAACAAACAAAAGCTCAGGACCAGATGGCTTCACAGGTATATTCTACCAAACATTTAAAGAAGAGTTGGGGCCCCTGGGTGGCTCAGTCGGTTAAGCGTCCGACTTCAGCTCAGGTCATGATCTCGCGGTCTGTGGGTTCGAGGCCCGCGTCGGGCTCTGTGCTGACAGCTCAGAGCCTGGAGCCTGCTTCGGATTCTGTGTCTCCCTCTCTCTCTGGCCCTCCCCTGTTCATGCTCTGTCTCTCTCTGTCTCAAAAATAAATAAACGTTAAAAAAAATTAAAAAAATAAATAAATAAAGAAGAGTTAATAACGATTCTTCTCAAACTTAACAAAAAAAAAAAAATAGAAGAGGAAGGCAAACTTCCAAATTCATTCTATGAGGCCAGCATTATCCTGATACAAAACCAGATAAAGACACCACGTGGACACACAAAAAAAGAGAACTACAGGCCAATATCTCTGGTGAACATAGATCCAAAATCCTCGACAAAATACTAGCAAATGGAATCCAACAATACATTAAAAATATCATTTATCACAATCAAGTAGGATTTATTCCCTAAATGCAAAGTGCTGTTCAATATCGGCAAAGCAATTAACATGATACATCACGTCAATCAGAGACAGGATAAAAACTATATTGATTGTTTTAATAGATGCAGAAAAAGCATCTGACAAAGTATAACATCAATTCATGATAAAAACCCTCGACAAAGTACATCTAGAAGGAACATATCTCAACATAATAAAGGCCACGTATTAAAAACCCACAGCTAACATCTTTAATGGCAGAAAAACCGAGAGCTTTTCCTTTAAGTTCAGGAAGAAGTCCATTCTCACCACTTTTATTCAACATAGTACTGGAAGTAAGTCCTACCCACAGCAACCAGACAACAGAAAGAAATAAAAGGCATCCAAAATGATGAGGAAGAAGTGAACTTTTCACTACTTGCAGATGACATGCTACTATATAGAGAAAACCTAAAAACTCTACCAAAAAACTGCTACAACTGATCCATGAATTCAGTGAAGTCAGAGGATACAAAATCAATACCCAGAAATCTTTGCATTTCTACACACCTATAATGAAGCAGCAGAAAGAGAAATTAACAATCCCACTTACAATTGCACCAAAAATAATAAGATACCTAGGAATAAACCTAACCAAAGAGGTGAAAGACCTGTACTCTGAAAACTATAGAACACTGATGAAAGAAATTGAAGACGACACAAAGAAATGGAAAGACATTCCATGTTCATGGATTGGAAGAACAAGTGTTGGTAAAATGTCTACACTACCCAAAGGAATCTACAGATTTAATGCAATCCCTATCAAAATACCACCAGCATTTTTCACAGAACTAGAACAAAGAATCTTAAAATTTGTATGGAAGCACAAAAGACCCCAAATGGCCAAAGCAATCTTGAAAGAGAAAAACAAAGCTGGAGGGATCACAATGTTGGGCTTCAACTTATATTACAAGGCAGTAGTAATCAAAATATTATGGTACTGGCACAAAAATAGACATATAGATCAATAGGACAGAATAGAAACCCCAGAAATAGACACACAATTACATGGTCAATTAATCTTCAAGAAAGCAGGAAAGAATATTGAGTGGGAAAAAGGCAGTCTCTCCTAAAATGGTATTGGAAAAACTGGCTACATGCAAAAGAATGAAACTGCTCGCTTTCATACACAATACACAATAATAAAGTCAAGGTGGATTAAGTATATAAGTGTGAGACCTGAAACCATAAAAATCCTGCAAGAGAATACAGGCACTAATTTCTGACTTTGGCCATAACATATTTGTAGATAGGTCTCTTGAGGCAAGGAAACAAAAGCAAAAATAGACTATTGGGACTACATCAAAATAAAAAGCTTCTGCACAGAAAAGGAAACAACAAACAAAACTAAAAGACAACCTACTGATTGAGAGAAGATATTTGCAAATGACATGTTCAATATAGGTTTAGTATCCAAGATATATAAAGAATTCATGAAATTCAACACCCAAAAAACAAATAATCCAATTTAAAAATGGGCAGAAGACATGAATAGACATTTCTCCCCAGAGGCCATCCAGCCAACAGACACATGAAAAGATGCTCCTCATCACTCATCATCAGGGAAATTCAAATCAAAACCACAATGAGATATCACTTCCCACCTGTCAGAATGGCTAGAGTCAACAATACAAGAAACAACAGGTTTGGGCAAGGATGTGGAGAAAAAGGAACCCTCTTGCGTTGTTGGTGGGAATGTAAAATGGTACAGCCATTGTGGAAGAAAATATGGAGGTCTTTCAGAACATGAACAATAGAACTACCCTACAATCCGGTAATCGTGCTACTGGGTATTTACCCAAAGAATATGAAAACACTAATTTAAAAGGATATATGCACCCCTATGTTTATAGCAGCATTGTTTACAATAGCCAAATTATGGGAGCAGCCTAAATGTCCATCCATAGATGAATGGATAGAGAAGTGTGCATACACACACACACACACACACACACACACACACACAACTAGAATATTACTCAGTCATGAAAAGAATGAAATGTTATCATTTGCAACAACATAAATTGATCTAGAGAATATAATGCTGAGCAAAATAAGCTGGTCAGAGAAAGACAAATGTCATATGATTTCACTCATATGTGGATTTAGGAAAAAAAACCCAAATGTACAAAGGGGAAAAAAAAAAGAGGCAAATGAATAAACAGACTCTTAACTGGAGTCTGGTAGCAGATGGTTACCAGAAGGGAGGGAGGTCAGGGGAATGGATGAAATAGGTGAAGGAGATTAACATTATACTTATCTTGCTGAGCACTGACTAATAATATATGGAACTGGTGAATCACTTACTATATTGTATGCCTGAAACTAATAAACACTGAATGTTAACTACACTGGAATTAAAATAATAAAAAATTAACCAATTTCATTTACGAGTATAAAATTAAAGTTTTTAGAATAAGAGTTTTTTTGAAACGATAAAATAATTTTGAAATGCCACCAATTATGGTTTATCATTGGAAGGTAAGGATGGTCCAATGTCTTAAAAACTATTGATTAGCACATGCCTATTAATAGATTAAATAAAAAAATCATGCTTTAGTCAATCTTGGAAAAGGAATAAATATCAACATCATATTCTAAGGAAAAAGATCTGTAAAATAATTTCTCGAAAGGTTTTATTTAAACCAAGATCCACCATTTTGCTAATTGAGAAGTAGTTTTTATTAAAACAACTTTATTTTTATTGAGAAGAGTTTTTATTAAAAACAGGAACAACATAAGGGTTCAATTTCCAATTTAAAATATTATGTCAGAGTTTGCTGTATTTCGAATAAGACATGGTCTAATAAAAATAGTTCAGTGAGCTCAATCAAACACAGGATAAATATGCCCCCCTAAAAATCCCATATGCATCCCAGTATATCAGAAATTGCTGTTCAAACAAAATGGGGGGTAAACCCTGAAATATAGTATAACTAAGAAGCTAGTCTAGTAATGTGCAGAATCTATGTCAAATATACCTCAAATTTAAAAAAAAATTTTAATGTTAATTTATTTTTGAGAGAGACAGAGACAGAGACAGAGCATGAGCGGGGGTGGGGGGGGAAGGGGGAAGAGAGAGGGGGAGACACAGAATCTGAAGGAGGCCCCAGGCTCTGAGCTGTCAGCAACAGAGCTCAACGTGGGGCTTGACCCACAAACCATGAAATCTGACCTGAGCCGGTCGGATGCTTAACTGACTGAGCCACCCAGGCACCCCAAAGATACAATCAACTTTTAAGAAAGAACATAAAACAGAACGTGAATAATTAGAAATATAGATTTATAAAGAGGAAGAACATTTATAAATGTCACTTAATCTCAAATCGTTTTACAAACTCTGAAAATGCAATTAAAATTTCAGGACATTTTCACCAGAAGTTGACAAAATATGTTTACCTTTCACTTAGAAAGATAAAAATTTATCTTAGGTTACCATGCTGGAAATGATCAATAAAATAAGGAAAATCCAGCTTGATCAGATAATAAAATCTATTACAAAACAGCTCTAAATCAAACCACTTTAGTGGTGGGACTACAACAAAATTCTAAACAATGGAAGAGAATGTATATTCTAGAGAACACCCTAACATGGGAATAGAAAATATCTAGATAAATACTCCATTGCCCTTACCAGGCCAAATGTGGGACTAATTTATTGTGATAGTATTTCATGTTGGCTCAGAACGCGCTTTTAGAACACTTTATTTAATTAAAAATTTTATTGAGATATTTGTAGATTCACATACTGTTGTAAGAAATAATATAGAGAGGGGCGCCTGGGTGGCTCAGTCGGTTGAGCACCCGACTTAGCTCAGGTCATGATCTCACAGTTTGTGAGTTTGAGCCCTGCGTCGGGCTCTGTGCTGGCAGCTCAGAGCCTGGAGCCTGCTTCAGATTCTGTGTCCATCTCTCTGCCCCTCCCTTGCTCGTTCTCTGCCTCAGTCTGTCTGTCTCTCTCTCAAATATGAAAAATAAAAAAATAAATAAATGAAGGAAATAATACAGAGAAACATCTAACACGCTCACCTCAGTTTTCCCAAACGGTAACATTCTCCAAAGACTATAGTATATCGCCATCAGAATACTGATATTGATTCAATCCACCAATCTTGTTCAGATTTCCCCAGTTTTATTTGTGCTCGTGTGCATATGTGTGTGTGTATTTAGTTCTATACAATTTTATCACACATGGAGCCTCATATATCACCACTGCCATCAAGATGCTCAAGAACAGCTTGGAACCCTTAAACCCATAGCTATTCCATTACACAGATGAATTAAAAAAAAAAACACAGAGTGTTTGGAAATGAGGCATTTTAAATAAGTGTTATCTGTATTGGGGTCAGCCAACATTGTCTGTAACTGCCCAGATAAGAAGTATGTTAGGCTTTGCTGGCCAAATTGTCTATGTCTACTTATTTCTGTCATTGTGATGTAAAAGCAGTCATAGACAATACGTGAATATATAAACGTAGCTGTGTTCAACAAAACTTTCTTTATGGAGCCTGAAATTTGAATTTCATATAGCATTTACATGTTATGAGATAGTCTTCCTCTTTTAAACCCCCTCCAACTATTTAAAAACATAAGAGACATTCTTTTCTCTCAGAATGTACAAAACCAGGAGGCTGCAAAAAACAGCAGGATTTAGTTCATAGACCATAGTTTGTTGACTTCCGGTCTGTATTATGGAATTGGAAAGATATTTTAAAGTAGTTCATACATAAAAATATCTATTATAGACTGGAGGGTAACAAAAATTGAATAACAGAAAACTAGGAGAAAGTGAACATAATATTAAAGTGCAATGGAAAATTAATTTTATACCAGATATCACATAAAACATGAACAAAAATACAGCTATGACTATAAAATCAATTCTAACAAGATAAAAAAGAATAAAAAATTTTAAAACCATAAAAATATCATGAGAAGCTTACTAAATATATACCACCACTAAAACCCTAATGAAGTGACAGAGATAATGAGAAAATTCTCACATGAGAAAATTTATAAATATATAAACATACAGAAAATATTGAGTCTTGCTTTTTTGAAAGGAATACAAATTAAAATAATAATGAGGTATAATTTTGAACCTATTAAATCAGTAAAGTATAAAAATGTATTTATATATCTGTATCTTCTTGTGGCTAGGCTTTGAAGAGCCATTATTAGTGAGGTTTTTCTGGACAGCAGACTGACTCCTTATGAAAAGCTCTAAGAAACTTTTCATCCCATCTGTGTTAGTTTGGGTCCAGGGGAAGCAGACACCAAAACAGGATGAGAGATGCCTGAGATTTCTAAGAGAGAGAAGGAAGGAAGGAAGGAAGGAAGGAAGGAAGGAAGGAAGGGAAGGAGGAAGGAAGGAAGGAAAGAAGGAAGGAAGGAAGGAAGGAAGGAAGGAAGGAAGGAAGGAAGGAAGGAAGGAAGGGAAGGAGGAAGGAAGGAAGGAAGGAAGGTAGGAAGGAAGGAAGGAAGGGAGAGAGGGAAGGAGGAAGGAAGGAAGGAAGGAAGGAAGGGAGAGAGGGAAGGAGGAAGGAAGGAAGGTAGGTTTGGGTAGAAAGTAGCTGAGACTACAGCAAGTTCCAAAAAGGCTTCAGCGAGGTAGATGGGTTTCCTCAATTCAAAGACACCCATCAGAATTGACTGGCCCACCATGTTGCCTGGACAAATGTGCTGATGAATCCACATAGGCAACAGCTGGGATTGTCAACTAATTAGGGTCCCCAGCCAAAGGGCATTTTTGTAGTTACCTATCATCTAAATCAGTAGCCTCACCCTCAGAAGGCTATTTCAAAAAAACAGAGAAGATACGATCTTTTATATACAAAGATGATTATCATAATATTGGTAAAATAAAATGCAATTTAGAAAATTTCAAAATTTGGGAATATTCTAGTGCCATTAAAATGAAAATATGATTAGGCAGAAAAAATAAACTTAAGACATAGTGCCAAAAGGAAAAATATTACAGAAAATTGAATTGTACAATCTGCTTATTTAAAAAAAATTTTTTTAATTTTATTTTTTCTAATTTACATCCAAATTAGTTAGCATATAGTGCAACAATAATTTCAGGAGTAAATTCCTTAATGCCCCTTACCCATTTAGCCCATCCCCCTCCCACAAGCCCTCCAGCAACCCTCTGTTTGTTCTCCATATTTAAGTATCTTATGTTTTGCTCCCCTCACTGTTTTTATATTATTTTTGCTTCCCTTTCCTTATGTTCATCTGTTTTGTATCTTAAAGTCCTCATATGAGTGAAGTCATATGATTTTTGTCCCTCTCTGACTAATTTCGTTTAGCATAATACCCTCCAGTTCCATTCACGTAGTTGCAAATGGCAAGCTTTCATTCTTTTTGATTGCTGAGTAATACTCCATTGTGTGTGTGTGTGTGTGTGTGTGTGTGTGTGTGTGTGTGTATGCCACATCTTCTTTATCCATTCATCTATTGATTGACATTTGGGCTCTTGCCATACTTTGGCTATTGTTGATAATGCTGCTATAAACAAGGGGGTGCATGTGTCCCTTCGAAGCAGCATACCTGTATCCCTTGGATAAATACTTAGTGCAATTGCTGGGTTGTAGGGTAGTTCTATTTTTAATTTTTTTTAACTTTTTTTTTTAATGTTTATTTACTTTTGACAGAGAGAGAGAGACAGAGCATGAGCAGGGGAGGGGCAGAGAGAGACGGAGACACAGAATCCAAAGCAGGCTCCAGGTTCTGAACTGTCAGCACAGAGTCCAACACGGGGCTCGAACTCACAAACTGTGAGATCATGACCTGAGCTGAAGTCGGTTGCCCAACCGACTGAGCCACCCAGGTGCCCCTAATTTTTTGAGGAACCTCCATACTGTTTTCTAGAGTGGCTGCACCAGCTTGCATTCCCACCAGCAGTGCCAAAGAGATCCTCTTTCTCTGCATCCTCTCCAACAGCTGTTGTTGCCTGAGTTGTTAATGTTAGCCATTCTGACAGGTTCATGAGGTGGTACCTCATTATGATTTTGATTTGTATTTCCCTGATGATGAGTGAAGTTGAGCATCTTTTCATGTGTCGGTTAGCCACCTGGATGTCTTCTTTGGAGAAATGTCTATTCATGCCTTTTGCCCATTTCTTCACTGAGTTATTTGTTTTGTGGGGGGTGTTGAGTTTGATAAGTTCTTTATCGATTTTGGATACTAACCCTTTATCTGATATATCGTTTCCAAATATCTTCTCCCATTCTGTCAGTTATCTTTTAGTTTTTCTGATTGTTTCCTTCACTGTGTAGAAGCTTTTTATTTTGATGAGGTCCTAATAGTTAATTTTTGCTTTTGTTTCCCTTGTCTCCAGAGACGTGTTGATAAGAAGTTGCTGTGGCCAAGATCAAAGAGGATTTTGCCTGCTTTCTCCTCGAGGATATTGATGGCTTCCTGTCTTACATTTAGGTCTTTCATCCATTTTGAGTTTATTTTTGTGTATGGTGTAAGAAAGTGGTCCAGTTTCATTTCTCTGCATGTCACTGTCCAGTTTTCCCAGCACCACTTGAAGAGACTGTCTTTATTCCTTTGGATATTCTTTCCTGCTTTGTCAAAGATTAGTTGGCCACACATTAGTGGGTCCATTTCTGGGTTCTCTATTGTGTTCCATTGATCTGAGTGTCTGCGTTTGTGATAGTACCATACTGTCTTGATGATTACAACTTTGTAGTTTAGCTTGAAGTCTGGGATTGTGATGCCTCCTGCCTTGGTTTTCTTTTTCAAGATTGCTTTGGCCACTCGGGGTCTTTTATGGTTCCCTACAAATTTTAGGATTATTTGTTCTAGGGCTGTGAAGAATGCTGGTGCTATTTTGATAGGGATTGCATTGAATATGTAGATTGCTTTGGGTAGTATCGACATTTTAACAATATTTGTTCTTCCTATCCAGGAGCATGGAATCTTTTTCCATTTTTCTTTGTTTTTGTTTGTGTGTGTGTATGTCTTCTTCAATTTCTTTCATAAGCTTTCTATAGTTTTCAGTGTATAGATTTTTCACCTCTTTGGTTAGATTTATTACTAGGTATTTTACGGTTTTTGGTGCAATTATAAATGGTATCGATTCCTTCATTTCTCTTTTTGTCACTTCATTGTTGGTGTATAAGAATGCAATCGATTTCTGTGCATTGATTTTATATCCTGCAACTTTGCTGAACTCATGAATCAGTTCTAGAAGTTTTTTGGTGGAATCCTTTGGGTTTTCCATATAGAGTATCATGTCATTTGCCAAAAGTGAAAGTTTGACCTCCTTCTGGTTGATTTGGATGCCTTTTATTTCTTTATGTTGTCTGATTTCAGAGACTAAGACTTCCAATACTATGTTGAATAATAGTGGCTAGAGTGGACACTCCTGTCTTGTTCCTGACCTTAGGGGGAAAGCTTTCAATTTTTCCCCATTGAGGATGATATTAGCATTGGGTCTTTAATATATGGCTTTTATGATCTCGAGGTATGATCCTTCTATCCCTACTTTCTGGAGGATTTTTATCAATAAAGGATGCTGTATTTTCCCAAATGCTTTCTCTGCATCTGTTGAGAGGGTTCTTGTCCTTTCTTTTATTGACGTGATGAATCACATTGATTGTTTTGCGGATATTGAATCAGCCCTGCATCCCAGGTATAAATCCCACTTGGTTATGGTGAATAATTTTTTTAATGTATTGTTGGATCTGGTTAGCTAACTTCTTGAGGATTTTTGCATCCATGTTCATCAGAGAAATTGGTCTATAGTTCTCCTTTTAGTGGGGTCTCTGGCTGGTTTTGGGATCAAGGTAATACTAGCTTCATAGAAAGAGTTTAGAAGTTTTCTTTCCATTTCTATTTTTTGGAACATCTTCAAGAGAGTAGGTGTTAACTATTCCCTATGTGTTTGATAGGATTACCCTAGAAAGCCATCTGGCCCTGGGCTGTTGTTTTTTGGGAGATTTTTGATTACTAATTCGATTTCTTTACTGGTTATGGGTCTGTTCAAATTTTCCATTTCTTCCTGTTTTAGTTTTGATAGTGTATATGTGTCTAGGAATTTTTCCATTTCTTCCAGATTGCCCATTTTATTGTCATATAATTGCTCATAATGTTCTCTTATTGTTTTTATTTCTTCTGTGTTGGTTGTGATCTCTCCTCTTTCATTCTTGATTTTATTTATATGGGTCCTTTCCTTTTTCTTTTTGATCAAACTGGCTAGTGGTTTATCAATTTTGTTAATTCTTTCAAGGAACCAGCTTCTGGTTTCATTGATCTGTTCTACTGGTTTTTTTTTTTCTTCTTCTTCTTCTTCTTTTTTTTTTTTTTTTTTTGGTTTCGATAGCATTAATTTCTGCTCTAATCTTTATTATTTCATGTCTTCTGCTGGTTTTGGGTTTTATTTGCTGTTCTTTTTCCAGCTCCTTAAGACATAAGGTTAGGTTGTGTATCTGAGGTCTTTCTTCCTTCTTTAGGAAGGCCTGGATTGCTATATACTTTCCTCTTATGACAGCCTTTCCTGCATCCCAGAGATTTTGGATTGTGGTGTTACCATTTTCATTGGCTTTATGAACTTTTTAATTTCCTCTTTAACTTCTTGGTTATCCCATTCATTCTTTAGTAGGATGGTATTTACTCTCCAAGTATTTGTTACCTTTCCAAATTGTTTCTTGTCGTTGATTTTAAGTTTCATAGCGTTGTTGTCTGAAAATATGCATGGTATGATCTCGATCTTTTTGTACTTGTTGAGGGCTGATTTGTGTCCAAGTATGTGGTCTATTCTGGAGAATGTTCCATGTGCACTGGAGAAGAATGTATATTCTGCTGCTTTAGGATGAAATGCTCTGAATGTATCTGTTAAGTCCATCTGGTCCAGTGTGTCATTCAAAGCCATTGTTTCCTTGTTAATTTTTTTATGAGATGACCTGTCCATTGCTGTGAGTGGGGTGTTGAAGTCTCCTACTATTATGGTATTACTATCAATGAGTTTCTTTATGTTTGTGATTAATTGATTTATATATTTGGGCGCTCTCACATTTGGAGCATAAATATTTACAATTGTTAGGTCTTCTTGGTGGATAGACCCCTTGATTATGATATAATGCCCTTCTGCATCTCTTGATACAGTATTTATTTTAAAGTCTAAATTGTCTGATGTAAGTATGGCTACTCCGGCTTTCTTTTGTTGACCATTAGCATGATAGTTGGTTCTCCACCCGCTTCCTTTCAATCTGAAGTTGTCTTTAGGTCTAAAGTGGGTGTCTTGTAAAGAGCATATAGATGGATCTTGTTTTCTTATCCACTCTGTTACCCTATGTATTTTGATTGGAACATTTAGTCCATTGATGTTTAGAGTGAGTACGGAAAGATATGAATTTATTGCCATTATGTTGCTTATAGAGGTGGTTTCTGATGGTGTTCTCTGGTCCTTTCTAGTCTTTGTTGCTTTTAGTATTTATTTATTTATTTATTTTTCATCTTTTCTCCCCTCAGAGAGTCCCCCTTAAAATTTCTTGCAAGCCTGGTTTAGTGGTCACAAACTACTTTAATTTTTGTTTGTCTGGGAAACTCTTTATCTCTCCTTCTATTTTGAATGACAGCCTGCTGGGTAAAGAATTCTTGGCTGCATATTTTTCTGATTCAGCACACTGAATATATCCTGCCACTCCTTTCTGGCCTGCCAAGTTTCTGTGGATAGGTCTGCTGCAAACCTGATCTGTCTTCCCTGGTAGGTTAAGGATTTTTTTTCCCTTGCTGCTTTCATGATTCTCTCCTTGCCTGAGTATTTTGTGAATTTGACTATGATATGCCTTGTTGATGGTCGGTTTTTGTTGAATCTAATGGGAGTTCTCTGTGCTTCCTGGATTTGATGTCTGTGTCTTTCCCCAGGTTAGAAAAGTTTTCTGCTATGATTTGCTCACATAACCCTTCTACCCTTATTTCTCTCTCTTTCTCTTTTGGGACCTCTGTTCTGATGTTCTTCCTTTTTAATGAGTCACTGATTTCTCTTAATTCTTAAATTGTGCTCCTTTGCCTTAATCTCCCTCTTTTTTTCTGCTTCATTATTCTCCATAAGTTTGTCTATATCACTGATTCTCTGTCCTGCCTCATCCATCCTTGCCACCGCGGCATCCATGTGAGATTTCAGCTCAATTATAGCATTTTTTAATTTCATCCTGACTAGCTTTTACTTCTTTTATCTCTGCAGAAGGGGATTCTAATCTATTTTCAAGTTCAGCTAGTATTCTTATTATCATGATTCTAAATTCTGATTCAGACATCTTGCTTATACAAGCAAGTGTTAGTTAAGTCCCTTGCTGTCATTTCTTCCTGCTCTTTCTTTTCTGGTGAATTCCTTCATTTCATCATTTTGAAGGGAGAAAAAGGAATTTGATGGGAGAAAAGAAGTAAAAGCTAGTCAGGATGAAATTAAAAAATGCTATAACTGAGCTGAGATGTCAAAGGGATGCCACGGTGGCAAGGATGGATGAGGCAGGACAGAGAATCAGCGATATAGACAAACTTATGGAGAATAATGAAGCAGAAAAAAAGAGGGAGATTAAGGCAAAGGAGAATAATTTAAGAATTAAGAGAAATCAGTGACTCGTTTTCTCCCTTTTCTCCCTTCAAATTTCATCATTTTGAAGGGAGAAAAGGAATTAATGAGGTAAAAAAATTAACATTAAAATATATATTAAAATTTTAAAAAATATATTAAAATTAAAAAATTAAAAACAAACACACACACAAAAATCAAATAAATGATGCTACATCCTGGGTATGTTTTGGTGTGTGTGTTGAAAGGGGCTTGATAGATTAGAGAAAAAAGGAGAAAGAAAAAAAAAAGAAATCTTTTGAAAATTTGAAAAAATGAATACACTGAAGTAGACTAAAATGAAATGATGGAACTAAAATAGAATTTAAAAAAACTTACACAAAAGTAAAAAATACAGTAGAAAAAAATTAAATAAAAATATTTTTAATGCAAACTGAAAGTAAAAATGAATTTTTTCTCTCTCTGTATTCAAGAAAAAGAAATGAAAAAGAGAAAAAAGAAAAAAAAGAAAATTGAATAGATGGACCGGCAAACAGACTGAAATACGATTGAAATTACTTTGTTTTCCCCTAGAAGTGAAACTATGAAGGGCTTTATAGTCCATAAACTAAGCAGGCAGAGAGACTTGTGTCCTGAAGAGGGAGGTTGGCCCTTTGGGTGGGGCTTAGTGTAACGACTCCGTTGTCCACTAGATGGCGCAGCTAGCTTACTGGGGTGGGTTGTTGTGGCGCTGCAGGTGTGTGTGTGCGCGCGCGCGCGCATGCGCGGGACAGTGAAAATGGTGTCACCTGGTTACCCGCTCTCTAATATCGGAACTCTGTTCTCCCTGATCAGCAATCGCACACCCGTCTTCTGTCTTCAGCTTCCGCCCACTCCCCGCTCTTACACTGTCCATGACCAAGCCCCAGGCAGCACCTCCCTCCTGAGTTTTATGTCAGATGCGGCTGTGTCTCCCGACCCCTTACTTCTGAGGGACTGCGGCTCTGACCCTTTCTGCCCCTCTGCGGAGGGTCTCACCGAGCAATGGCCGGGTGCCGGCCGCACCCGGGAACGTTCGCCGGACCCTGCTGGTGCCCACGCCCTGAGACTGCAGCCGGGGGCCAGCCCGCCCCAGAGAAAGTTGGCGCGATCGTGTAGCAGCGGCGTTTCAGGGATTATGGAAAATCACAACACGCATCTGGCACTGGGCTCCACCCCCAGCGTCCTTGTTCCAGCACCAGGAATGTGGCCATTCTCCCGGGTCTGCCGGGGTCTTTGCCTGTGCGGGGGCCAGGCTGCCTCTACCAGGTGTCCTCCCAGCGGGGGAACCATCTCTCCCATGTGGCCTGAAGCCCCCCGGACTCCACTCTGCTCCTGGGGATTCGCCCTTCCCACCCCAGCACCACCAGGTATGGAGCTGTGGCATTTCAGCCTCTGTGCTCCCCCTATTTATAGTCTTAAGGGAATTTAAACCCTCTCCTTTCTCCTTTCTCCCTTTTTAGTTCAGTCCCTGTGGGTGTTTCCACTTTTCCACTTTCTCTCCAGCTGCTTTTGGGGGGGGGTGCCTTTCCCGTATTCTCCCCCCGTCTCCATCTTCTCTCCGCACACAAAAGTGGCTCCTTGTCCTATGTGGCTTCTCTCTCCCCCAGTTCACCTCTCCACACCGTGTACCTGCTGAGTTCTGTGGTTCAGGTTGTGCAGATTGTTGTGTGAATCCTCAGATCAGTTTTCTAGGTGTGCAGGACGGTTTAGTGTTGGTCTGGCTGTATTTCATGGATGTGAGACACACAAAAACTTCCATGCTGTTCCGCCATCTTGGCTCCTCCCCTCTACAATCTGCTTATTTTTCTACAATAATTAGACTGTTTATCTATGCAATACAGAAGAGTTGAGGAAGAACATGAGAAAGAAAGAAATAACAGCTGCTGAATTAGGATGGTAGGATTTGGAGTAATTTTCTGTTTTTCACAAGTGTGAGTTTTCTCTATTGTGTTTTAAAGATATTCAGTCAGTGAAATGCGAGAGCATTATAGCTTCTTGTACCTGGAGTTCACGGCGAGGATCATGGCTTGATCACCGAAAAGGCCTGAGTATACATCCCATAGGCTGGTAGCTATGTGCTCCTGGAAAAAAGAAAAGAATAAATGATGGCAGCCCTTGAGGCATCACACGTAGTTCTCTCCTTCACTGAGAGCAACGGACCAAACTGGACGGGACTAGAAGTCCAAGAGTTCATAGTGTTGAGACCAAATTAATTTAAACTCATGATAGCATCTTGGCCTAAATGGTGGCCTTTTACATTCAACCACTGTGCTTCTATAAGTAGCATTTCTGGACAAAATGTTGTCGAGGATGCCCTCTACGACACCGTAACTGTTAAGTACAGTCTACTCGGTGTGGGGTCTCTTGATAAAAATACCAGCAGGATGATTTAAATCAGGACTTAGTGAAGAATGTCTTCTGCTATAGAGTGAGAACCATGTTATAGGTTAATGTACAGTGATTTAAACTTATCAATTATAATCAGTGAGATCCTATGCAGACTTTCCCGATCTTTATTGAAGAAACTGGAGACCTGGGGCAAGTCTGGTGGAGGAGTATCTCTTTTCTTGTGTGCATCCTTATCTTGTTTATACAAGCCTCTGTGGCAATGTCACTTCTTGCATCAGAACCAATAGTGCTGTTTCCGGAAATTCCCAGCCTGTACTTCTGAAACAACTCAACGTTCTTTTTTAGGTGCTGCTGTAAAATAATGCTATTTCTGAGGGTATTTATTCTCTCTAATGCATAGGCAAACACCTGCCACTGACTACTTATCACCCTGAAAAAAGCCCTGTCCTGTCTGCTCAGTGCCGCTCCTCTGACTCCAGTATTGAGTACCTGTGGGGTCTGTGTCTTACCTTTGTGGGATGTCAGAATTAATCCAGTAGATAGGGCTATATGCCTGTGAAGTCCATGTTATGGACTGCAAGTTTGTGTCCCCTCCAAGACCATATGTTGAAACTCGAATCCCCAATGCGATGGTATTTGGAAATGGGCCTTTGGGAGATAATGAGGCTCAGATGAAGTCATGAGAGTAGGACTCCAAGATGGAATCCGTGCCCTTATAAGAGAGATCCAAAAGAGCTCACTTTCTCTCTCTTTCTGCCACGTGAGGATGCAGGGAGGTGGCCGTCTGAAAACCAGGGGGACCAACCTCACTCAGACATTAAATCTGTTGTATTGTTTTTAAAAAAATTGTTTTTAATGTTTATTTAATTTTGAGACAGAGAGAGAGAACATGAGCAGGGGAGGGGCAGAGAGAGAGGGAGACACAGAATCTGAAATAGGCTCCAGGCTCTGAGCTGTCAGCGCAGAGCCGGCTGCAGGGCTCCAACTCGTCAACTGCAAGATCAAGACCTGAGCCTAAGTCAGACGCTCAACCGACGAAACCCCCCAGGTGCCCCAAATCTGTCATATTCTGATCTTGGCTTTCCCAGACTCTAGAGCTGTGAGACACCTCCGCTGTTTAAGCCACTCAGTCCATGGAATCTTGTTAAATCAGCCAGAACTAAGACATTTAAGAAACGTCCTGTTTGGGATTGGAACTAAAAACTGGCATTTCCTCACTAGGCACAAGTATCCTGCCATGACCTTCCTGGGTAATAGCACCCTGAACACTTTCTAACACCCCCCTCCCTGGGCTGTGCTGAGACCGAGTGGTGTAAAAGACTTATTCTTCTTTCTCTAGAATATTTATATCCATACCTATCGTTGATTCCTAACAACACCAAATGTGATTTTATTCAATCTTAAGAGAATAAGTCTTTGCTATGTTGTTTATTAGCATATCACATTATCATTACGTAGAGAACATAAAACCTACATGGCAGACAACTCTCACTGTGACATGGGAACTATAAATGGTGGTTTGTCTAGTTTGAAATTAGACATTTTTGTCCTTGGCACTGTTTTCTTTCAATTTGGCCAGAAATACACTAGTATTTCTCTGGGCAGTGACTAATAGCATGTTCTGTCACTATATAAGCAATGTTCTTCTGGGACTATTGCCTCACTGGGAACTTTCCTCATAGACAGAGTTCTAATTGGGTGTTAGTCCTTGGAAATCAATTTGTAACACTTCAAATTGAAATCTGTGGTTCTCAACCCTGGCTGTACACTCAGGGCCTGAAAAATAACCAATTTTGATTCCTGGGCCACACCTCCAGAGATTTAAGAGGTCTGTATTCAAGATCACGCGCACACACACACACACACACACACACACACACACACACAGAGCAAGGCTTCCAGGTGATTCTGAAGTACATCCAGGATTGAGCAGCACTTTTTAAGTGAACTATTTCCACTCAACCCTGGAGCTTGCTTCACAGTAATACATTGTCAATTAGTTGATCTATAATAACACAGACTTCTGTTCCCCATCTGTCAGCCAGCTTCTCTTTATTTTCGTGGAGCCAAATTTGTTACTACAACTCCATCACCAGGTTATTGTTCTGCTCACATTACCTTCACATCACACTGTTGTTGATTAACTGAGTTACAGCACACCCCTTCCTTCTCGTGAACGTGCTTTTGCCTGTGCTATAGGTACCACTGATATTAATGTAATACCCAAAGCCAGTGCGCATCTCAGTAAGCAATAGGTTTGTCTAACATCTATACGTGGGTTCTGAACTGGTGTGAACCTAGGAAGTTATAGGAATTGGCCAGGAATTTTACCTGCTTTCCCCAGTTAGGCTCTTTGTTATTATTCAGACTACATAACATGCTCACCGGAGTTCCCCGAAATTTCTCAGGGCCACCTCTGGGGAGTTAGGACTATCATTCTGGCTTTAACTTCTGTTATATGGATAAGTTCTCTTTCATCTCATTTTCAATTACTCCTTCATCACTATGGCTCTTCACTGGAAACCCACAGTAAATGATAAGATGGTCACAATCCTGGAAATCTATACTTTGTAATATATTTCATAATACTAGCTTCTAGGACCAGCCTGGTAGGACTTAAGCTTCCATATTTATTATTTTGGCTTTCTTCTTTAAGCTGACCATCTGCTTTTTATATATATCTTATATCACTGACATTTTTGTTCAATATCTGTTGTCATTCTTGGCCAGAAAAATTGGAGTCGTGCCAGTTTGACTAGTTCCTTAAGCCTCAGATGTTTCAAATCACAGACATTATGTGTTTCTGATGCCACCTTAGCCCGAGGGCAAATGGTATTATCATAATAATCATTATTCTGAGGGAATTTGAACTCCCTTCTAGTAATTCTCAAGCAATCCTGGGAATGCTCAAAGGGAACCATTTGGTTCCATTCCAACCATTAACATTGCAATGGCCGAAGGGATCCAAGAGGACTTGGTCCTCTAGAATATAATGTGAGTCTGCACCTTTTCCTTCATCTCTAGCTCCCTAGAATGTCTCTTTCTTTGACAAAAGCAAAATACTAAAGTGCAGAGAGATGAGGAATCTGAATTGTGGGCATGAATATCCATGCATTGAGAAAGGGTTTAATGCTTTCGAGAAGTAGCTCTCAACCCTGGCTGAGCCTTAAAATCATCTTCGGATACCTTCAAAAGATCCACATGCCTAGAACTCACCCCACACCAGTGAATCCAGATCTCTGGAGGTATGGCCCTAGCAATAGTTTTTTGTTTTTGTTTCTGAAGCTCCATATATAATTGTAATATGAAGCCAGAATTGAGAACCACTGTGTTACAGGACACGAAAGAAGGCCTTCTGGCCAGAGCAAAGCATGCTAAGTCATGGGCCCAGAGAGGCCAGATCACAGCAAGTCCTCTTGTGAGGCCTAAAGATTTGCTACTCATCTTTAAGAACAAGTGGGTGTGTGTGGGGGGGGGGGGACGTAGTCATTTAATCAAAAGGGGGACAAGGTCACAAGTCCGCTTGATTGAACAAGGTAAACTGATTACAAGGAGAACAGTTAAGGCTCATGTTACTCAGGAGAGAGACTATAATAGAAGAGGGTTGGTTCCGGTGTTGGCAGAGGAAATAAGAGAGATTTAAGAGATACATAGTCACTGGTGACAGTGCTTAAAGGTCCCAAAAGAAAAAGACGGAAAAACATCTTTAGGATTTGGAGCCACAAAGGCCACTGGAGACTTGGGTGGAAGAGTTCGGTGCAAAGTTGTGTCGATCCTCACATTGGCGGGTTCTCTATGCTGAGCATTCAGTGCGGGTCTCACATTTGGATCTGAGATCCTCAGCTATCCTCAGACACAAACGAACAAAGAAAAAGGCACTACTGGCCAAAGGTTACTTTTCCTTTCTATAAGACCAAAGTCAACACATGAGGCTCAAAAAAGCAAGTCTATATTATTGTGGCAAAATCAAAACCATGTGTACCTGCCTTTTGACTGATTCTGGTGTAAACGATTAAGACTCATTGGGGCACCTGGGTGGCTCAGTCGGTTAAGCTCTGACTTCGGCTCAGGTCATGATCTCACAGATCGTGAGTTTGAGCCCTGTGTTGGGCTCTGTGCTGACAGCTCAGAGCCTGGAACCTGTTGCAGATTCTGTGTCTCCCTGTCTCTCTCTGCCCCTCCCCACTTGCATTCTGTCTCTGTCTCTCTGTCAAAAATTAAGAAAAAAAATTTATAAAAAGATTAATACTCACTGAAGAAACCTTGACATTGCGTGCCTGGAGACCTCAGACCTTTCTTTTTATCATTTTTTTCAGGTAGACTTCTGTGCTTTCTCTGATTCCTCTTCCCCAAACAGAGCAGTGAGCGTTTCTGCTGAACTGCATTAGTAAAGGCCACCAGAGTGCACTCTCTTGAGGTAACTCAAAAGTTACAGCATGCCTGTAAAATCAAAGGGTGTCTACAGACCCAGAGACCCAACTATCCCTGACTTCCTAAATGGGAAGGATTTCCACTTTCTTGACTGGGGCCTGCAAAAAGAGGAACTTTATTTTTAAGCTTAAGTATACATGGATATCATAACCAAGTTAGTGTGTCCTGTATCTACTTGGTACTTGTTAGTGAAAGTGTTGTTTTGGGTCCAAATCTCAACGTGACTTCATTCATGCAATTCTCAAACTTGCCGGTGGTGGCCCACTGTGCAGCCCTATGTTCACAGATATCTGTATCAGTACCTGATAGAAGTCTGCTGATATAACTTCCTGCTTTCTTCCCCTCCCACCTCTTTAATGCCATCTTTTAAACCCTCAGAACTTGTAATAGATATTACTTGGTATGTAATATAAAAAAAGAAACTGAGTAAAACAGATCATGAAAACCATCACGTTCGCATCAACTCCGACAGCTCAAGAGGGTGCGGGTCTCTGATTATTCTCATTTTTAAAAATAAGAGTGTCCTACTTCCATAAAACTAGAAGAACATCGAAAATTTATCATATATCCACTTCACAAAGAAAATCTCTTTAAGTTCCCAGAGATAGAAATTATGCAGGTCACGTTGTTTTGCAACAATGCGGGATGTGAAACAGAAGAATGGGACAACAGAGATTCATATGTAAAAATACATATTGATATTTTTACCTCATGCCTACACAAAAAGAACTCAAAATGGATGATAGATCTAAATGTAAAAGCCAAAACTATAAAACCTTTAGAAGAAAAATAGGAAAACATTTTTGTCATTTTTGGTTCAGGGACAGTTTTCTTTGATATGGCTGCAAAACACAGTCAATAAAAGGAAAAAAACGATAAATTAGACTTGATTAATGCTAAAGCCTTTT
The DNA here is from genome assembly GCF_022079265.1 of Lynx rufus. Lineage (NCBI taxonomy): Eukaryota > Metazoa > Chordata > Mammalia > Carnivora > Felidae > Lynx > Lynx rufus. Next base: position 50,380,579 of record NW_025814829.1, read on the forward strand.
GCTCTTCAAAAGATACCATTAAGGAAAAGATAAGACAATCAATGTACTGACAGAAAATATTTGCCAATCATATAATCTACACTCAATAACCGTACAGTCTATAAAATACCCCAAAATAAATGGTTAAGAAATGTCCAAGGTCTACACGAAGAAAAAAACTTTACTGAAGATTCAAGTAAGGGGAAAGAAACATACATGTGCCAGATGACAAGACAGTAATTTAAAGAAGTAAATTCTCTGTAAATTAATCTGTAATTTTAGTGCAATTCTAATCAAAATGCCAAAGAAATTCTGGGAGAAATTTGACAAGTATATTCCAAAGTCCATCTGGAAGTACAAATGAGTAAAATTAGCTGATATATTTTTGAAAAAGAGAAATAAGGGGATAGATTTGTCTAATTAGAGACAGAAAGATTTTGGTTTATATATTTCCGCTATCTTTAGTAGTTTTAAAGTGTGATAACTCCTTTATTGCTGACTTGCTATGATGGCATCGCCTATCCCTGTGGAAGCCAAAACATGCTGCTGAGGCTGTTCCCGCCCTCTGGTCAAAGGCATTGATGCTGCTGCTAATCCTTGCTGATAGGCTCCCATGGCTGCTGGTAGCCGTTATCAAGAGAATCGGGGTCGCACAAAAGGGGCTCTTGCTTTAGAGCAAGAGCCACAGGCAACCTCATTTACTGTCATCATTTCCAGCTGCTTGTTGCTTTTCTCTCTCATAGCAGCCCCATCGTCCTAGCACTCAGCAGCTACCTCAGTGAGAGCCTCTCCTCTCCTCTCCACCATCTGCTTACCCTTGAACCACACCTTGATAATCTCTTCACATGAGATGTGCTCTTTTCCTGCAGGCTCTTTCATTTGTTAGTTCTGTCTCAATGGGAGTGGTCCAGACGTCCTTGAAGCCTAGCAGGAACTCAATTTAGGCTCAAACCCCGACGCCCATGTCAAACAAGTTTCTGTTTTATATCCTATGGGCCATCTGACCATGTTTTTCTTTTTCTTTTGTTTCCTGTATTCGACTATTTCCAACCTAAGTCTATGTCACAATTTGATTTCTAGACTTGATCGTTCCACAGCTAAGAGAAACAGAGACCCTGCTCCTGAAAACAAAGTAAGGCCTGAATTGTAGTGCAGTTTTCACCTTTGTAGGACCATGTTCTTGAAGCTGTCTCACTAATTCCTACTGTGACTCCAGAGACCCTGGAGCTCACTCCATGAGCTTGTATCCTGGCTCTGCCGCTTGGCAGCTAAATGGGCAGGTCACTTGCTGCCCTGTCTCTTCAGTTGCCAGGAGGGGATAGCAATAGTACTCACCGTGGAGGGCCGTCACAAGGATTAAATGACTTAGTTATTTAAAGCCATTGGAGCATGACTACCATGTTATAAATGCTATGGACGTGTTAGCTGTTCTCCCTATGATTGGAGCAGGGAAGGGGTTCCCTCTCTCATGGCTCCCCTCACCTTCTTGTCTTTATTTCTCCAGGTCATGGCTGTGAATTGGGAAAAACAGTTTTCTTTTTCTGTCTGCTCATGGCATTACTTCTGATCCAGTTTGGTGGGAAGGGGTTTCACAGTGATGACGGAAGGAAGGATATGAGGCTGTTGTAGGAGATCATTTAGGAGATGGGGGGTGGGTAAGTGGGGAAAACAGTGGGATGGTGAGTCAAAACTTTCATCCTTTTGAATTAGTGTTGAAAGTCATTTCCAGGGGGCACATGAGGGTAAGCAAGAATATGATTCTTCAGGGAAGAAAAAACTAAAGCCAGTTTTCAATCAAACTGCCTCTTTCCTTGCCCCAGATACATGTATTTTAAACACGAATTATGATACCCTTGTAATAGAGACAGTGAACAAGTTATTTTGTTTTACTTTATTTTTATTTACCCGGGAGATTTCAGTTACATTAATGTCTTCTAGAATCTCACTTACCAGGCGATGCCATTTCACGATGGACCGTAGACACTGGAGACCGGTTACTAGTCAGGGAGAAGAAGGAGACTAGTTAAAAGGGAATCAACTTAATCTCTTATCATCTTAGCGGGATGTATCCCCAAATTTGAGGCTAGTATGATCTTGATGGCAAAACCCATCAAGGATAGTATGCACACACACCCACACACGCGCACACTAAAACTTCAGATACTGAACAACACTTAGTAAAAAGGTTAGCAGACAGAATACAGAGACACATTAAAAGAATAATAAGCTATAACCAAGTGGTATTTATTCCAAACGTGCAGGGATGGTTCAATAAAAGAGAGCTCATAACACAATTATTAACATTAATTGCTTTAAAAAGAAGAAAATTTACATAATAATTTTTGTGGAGGCAAAAAAATCTGATAAAATTGTAAGCATATTCTTTTTTTTAAGTTTATTAATTTATTTTGAGAGAGTCAGAGACAGCACGAGTGAGGGAGGGGAAAGGGGGATGGGGAGAGAGAGAGAATCCCAAGCAGGCTCTGCACTGTCAGCACAGAGCCCGATGCGGGGCTCGAACTCATGTACCCAGAGATCATGACCTGAGACGAAATCAAGAGTCAGATGCCTAACTGACTGAGCCACGCAAGCGCCCTGTTTTGTAAGCCTATTCTTGATAACAGTTCTTAATAAAGTAGATATGTGGTTAATTTCTCAATGTGATATATAAGCACAAAAGCTAGGACCAGATATAATAAGGAAATGATTAGAAGCATTCTCATTGAAATAAAGAATGAGACAAAAATTTCTACCACTATTTGCCATTTCTGCACATAACCATCCAGTATTTTTATTTAAAAAAAATTTTTTTTAGTTTATTTATTTTGAAAGAGAGAGTATTAGCGGAGGAAGGTCAGAGAGAGAGAGACAGACAGAATCCCAAGCAGGCTCTGCACTGTCAGCACAGAGCCCGACTCGAGGCTCAATCTCACTAACCATGAGGTCATGACCTGAGCCAAAATCAAGAGTCAGATGCTGAACCCACTGAGCCACCCAGGTACCTCATCATCCAGTATTTTTAAAAATAGAAATAATATATTACAAAGGAAAAATATATTATTTTTTATTTACTCACTCCATGGACAATAATGTGAATGCTCTTTAAATTTCTCTATGTTATCAGAATGACGAGTTAGATTGGAGTTTATCAGTTACTGAAATATTTGGAAAATTCTTTTATAGAAACTTTAGGACCTGGGATACTTTGTTTGAGGAGATAGCCCTTTGGTAATTATTCTTACTTCTTCCATTTTAATTGCTCTGCCTAGATTTTCTAGGTCTTCTGAAGTTCTTTAGATTTTTTTTTTTGGAATAATTTTAGATTTTCAGAAAATTTGCAAAGCTAGTAAGAGATCTCATATACCCCTCACGCAGCTTCCCCTAATGTTAGCATTGTACGTTACCATGGCACATTTGTCAAAGCTAAGAAATTAATATTAGTACGGTTCTATTAACTAAACTATAGAGTTCATGTGGATTTCACCCATTTTTCCCATTCCAGGATCCCACTGCATTCAGTCATCCTGCTGCCTTAGTTTCCTCTGACCTGTAACTGTTTTTGCAACTTTCCCTTGTTCACGACCTTGACAGTTTTGAAAAGGACTAGTCAGGTATTTTGCAGACTGTCCCTTGACTTGCATTTGTCGGGTGTTTTCCTCATAATAAGACTGGGTTTTTAGGAAAGAATGTCACTCAAGTGAAGTGTCCTCTTCATCATGAGAAGGTATCAAAATTTGAGCTTAGTAGTCTTCTTATTCCTCTCATCAAATTCAGGAATTCAGCCTTGTCTTTATGTATGCCTTCTTTTTTTTGTTTGTTTTTGTTTTGTTTTTAAATACGAAATTTACTGTCAAATTGGTTTCCATACAACGCCCAGTGCTCATTCCAAAAGGTGCCCTCTTCAATACCCATCACCCACTTTCCCCTCCCTCCCACCCCCCATCAACCCTCAGTTTGTTCTCAGTTTTTAAGAGTCTCTTATGCTTTGGCTCTCTCCCTCTCTAACCTCTTTTTTTTTCCTTCCCCTCCCCCATGGGTTCCTGTTAAGTTTCTCAGGATCCACATAAGAGTGAAAACATATGGTATCTGTCTTTCTCTGTAGGACTTATTTCACTTAACGTAACACTCTCCAGTTCCATCCATGTTGCTACAAAAGGCCATATTTTATTCTTTCTCGTTGCTGTGTAGTACTCCGTTGTGTATATAAACCACAATTTCTTTATCCATTCGTCAGTTGATGGACATTTCGGCTCTTTCCATAATTTGGCTATTGTTGAGAGTGCTGCTATAAACATTGGGGTACAAGTGCCCCTATGCATCAGCTCTCTTGTATCCCTTGAATGCATGCCTTCTTTTTTGACTGCCTTTTTTGGATTTATTTACTTACTTACTTACTTATTTTCTAACTTCTTGCTTTGGATATATGATTCAATTACTTTCATTCTTTCTGGTAGTCTAAATATTGAAGGTTATGGATCTTTTTCTGTTTGCAGTTTTGGCTGTGTGCTGTAGGTCCTGCGATGTGTTACCAACATTCTGCAATTTCCGTATTAATTTCCTCGTTGACCCAAGAATTGTTCAAAATAGAGTAGGACAGATGGCAAAATGGTAGGTTGTTTTTTGTTTTCGTCTTTGCTTAGTCTCATAAGTTTGTTATTACTTTCTAATGTTTTGCCTTGTGATCAGAAAGTATTTTCGCTATTTCTACATTTTGGAACTTATGCAGAGATTTCTAACCTAACAGGGTGATCTTTTGTGAATAGACCTTTTGTGCTCACTGGGAAAAAAAATACATTCTCTGTTTTTAATGGATAGAGACTGATATACAGATCTCTCTCACACAACATACACATACATATACATATTTACCTTTGTCTTTGCTGTATCCTAAATTCTTACTTGCTTTCTGAATCTTTGATGTCATGCTGACAAAGGTGAATTAAATTCTTCTAATAGTACTGCAAAAGAGTGTTTTGTGTTAGTATATGAACTAGTAACGTTCTTATAGTTTTGTTTTGCTCTATCATTTTTTTTTTTGCCCAAAGGTACTTTTATTAAGGGGTAATATACACAAAGTGCATAAAATCTTAAGAGTACAGCTCAATGACTTCTTACATATTTATACAACCATGTAACCATGAAGGTGTAAAACATTTCCAGTGTCTGAAAGGGTACCCTTGTGCCCTTTTCAGTGGGAACCCTTCTCCCTCGCACCCTCCCTGTCCCCCCCTCCAGCCCGAGATAACCACTATTCTGACAGCTAACATCAGAGGATTAGTTTTGCCTTTTCTTGAACTTCATGTAGGTGAGATTGTATCTTTTGCACACTATTTGATTTCCTGTAAGACTTTTTTTTGTGCTTGGTGATTTGTAGTTGTAGTTAAATTTCAGGAATTTCAGTAGATTTCAGGAATACGTGTATTATTTTCCATTGCTTTATCGTTTTCATGCTACTATGTTGTACGGAATGCACATTGTATTTATTTTCTTTTGCTGTGTAACAAATTACTACAAGCTTAATGGCTTAAAAAACCATCCATTTACTGTTTGACGATTTCTACAGGTCAGAAGGTTTAAGCTCTGCTTAGGGTCTCACACAGCTGGAGTTGAGGTGTCGGCAGGGACTGCAATCTCATTTGAGGCACAGGATCCTCCCCTAGGTCATTTGGGTGTTTGGCAGAAATCAGTTCCTTGAGACCGTTAAGATTGGAGGGCCACTCTCTTGCTGGCTGTGTCTGAGTGCACCTTTCAGCTCCTAGAGGCCATCCCTTGCCACGTGGGCAAGACCTTCTCTCACTCCAATCTCTGACTTCCGTCTCCCACGTTTAGACCCAAACTTGCACCAGGCCCACTAGGGCAACACCCATTTTGATCAACTCAAAGTCAGCTGCCTAATAACCTTTATTGCATCTGTAAAATCCCTTTTGCCATATTATGGAACATTGTCATATCTCATCACAGGCAGAGAGCAGCCCACATCCTGCCTTACCTTTCCAGCTTCATGGGGGAGGGATTTATTCAAAGCATGGATACTGAGAGACAGGAATATTGGGGGGCATCTTACAATTCTTCTTATGTAGATTTTTATAATTATTTTGTCTTCATTATGGATTATACATTTTCTCATTAAGTGCTGCTTAAAAATACATTTAATGTTTTAAAGTCTTTTTTTTTTTTTGAGAGAGAGAGAAAGAGAGAGCTCGAGTGGGGAAGGAGCAGAGAGAGAGAGGGAGAGAGAGCGAGAATCCCAAGTAGGCTCCAGGCCCAGTGTGGAGCCCAATGTGGGGCTTGATCTCAAGACAGTGAAATCAAGACCTGAGCCAAAATCAAGGGTTGGAGGCTTAATGGACTGAGCAAGCCAGGCATTTATTTCCAAGTGTGGAATTCAAGTTATCTGGATTAAGATCTCAACTCCTAATTTGCTGTCACAATTATTTGTGTACATTTTCCTGGAATGCTTTTTTTCCATCTTTTTATTTACAACCATTTTGAGATCTTTTGTTTTATAAATGTCTCTAGTATGTAGCATATTTCTGGGTTTTATTTGTAATTCAGCCAGATTCTTTCCTTCTTTTTTTTTTTAATTTTTTTTGAATGTTTATATATTTTTGAGAGAGAGACAGACAGAGCATGAGCAGGGGAGGGGCAGAAGAGAGAGGGAGACACAGAATCTGAAGCAGGCTCCAGGCTGTGAGCTGTCAGCACAGAGCCTGATGTGGGGCTCAAACTCACAAGCCGTGAGATCATGACCTGAGCCGAAGTCGGACGCCCAACCGACTGAGCCACCCAGGTGCCCCAGATTCTTTTCTTCTTATAGGTGAGTTTTGATGTATTTACATAATGGATTTGGGTTTTTACTTTTGTCCTATTTTTAAGTCTGCTTTTGTTGTAGCTACCTTTAAATCCTTTATGATTTGGTATTTTCTCCCTTACTTTGTGTGTGTGTGTGTGTGTGTGTGTGTGTGTGTGTGTATAATGTGATGTGTTTGAGTGTTTCTTTAATACGAAAGGCTTATATTCCTCTTGTGATTATGATTAATATGACTAACTTTTTGTAATGTATTTATTCTTCAAAACTTTAGAGCGAATCTGTCGAGTCCCAACTGTGAGCCAAGATGAAATTTTTGAAATCAACAATGAATTTTTATTTCCTCCCCTCCCTCATTCTCCATATAATTTTAGCTGATTACTTAGTGAAACCTTTATGCTTTTCTGTTTATATTACAGTGGACCCTTGAACAACAGGAGTTTGAACTGTATGGGCCCATTTATATGTGGATTTTTTTCAGTGTATACCATAGAGTACTATAAATGTATGTTATCAGTAAGGCTTCCAGTCAACAGTAGGCTATCAGTAGTTAGGTTTTTGGGGAATCAAACATTATATGCAGGTTTTTGACTGGCACAGAGTTTGATGCCCCTGACCCCTGTCTTGTTCAAGGGTTGACTGTCCTTGATAACTTATTAATCCCTAAGCTTTAATAATGAAGAAATCAATGTCCTGACATTACCTTCCCTTTTGTTTTCTAATTTTTATGTTATTAGTTATATCATTTCTATATTTTCAAAGTTTATAATATTTATATTCAGTTCTGAAATAATAATCTTCATTTTCCTTCATTGTCTTAGCCCTACATTGAGCTAGATCCACTGTCATCGGCCATACTTTGCCCATTCATCTCTAGTTGGGTTAAAGTTCATTTTCTGTTAGTCTATTGAGGAGGGGAATCACGTGAGTTCTTTCATGTTAAAAAATGTGTGTTACATTCACTCTGAATTAAAGTCTGGCTGAGTCACAACATTGTTGGGCCACAGCATCTTCCTCAAGGATTTTAGAGGCTCAGCTCCAGAGTCCTCTAGCATTGAATAGATTAATTGAACGTTTTTCCCTTTTCTTGGATTTCCAAAGCATCTTTTATTTACCTTTGAAAATCACCATTTTCGATGTGATTTCAATCAGCCATTTTCAATGGCTATAACTCACCATTGATTGTCTTGAGTTAATTCTTCTGGGGACGTAGCCTGGTTTTCAATCTATACATTCATGGAAAGTTTTACTAAAATTTGTATTTAAATACTTTCTTCTGTTATTTTAGTTCTCTTCTTTGGTGATACCAATTGTGCTTACATATGATGTCTTAAAAAAATTTTTTTTATTTTTTTATTTTTATTTTTATTTTTTTTTTATTTTTTCAACGTTTATTTATTTTTGGGACAGAGAGAGACAGAGCATGAACAGGGGAGGGGCAGAGAGAGAGGGAGACACAGAATCGGAAACAGTCTCCAGGCTCTGAGCCATCAGCCCAGAGCCTGACGCGGGGCTCGAACTCACGGACCGCGAGATCGTGACCTGGCTGAAGTCAGACGCTTAACCGACTGCGCCACCCAGGCACCCCAAAAAAATTTTTTTTTTTTACTGTTTCTTTATTTTTGAGAGACAGAGTGTGAGTGGGAGAGGGGCAGAGACAGAAGGAGAGACAGAATCCAAAGCAGGCTCCAGGCTCTGAGCTGCCAACACAGAGCCCGATGTGGGCCTCAAACCCACGAACCGTGAGATCGTGACCTGAGCTGAAGTCAGGCGCTTAACCGACTGAGCCACCCAGGCACCCCAAAAATGTCTTTTAAAAAGTCTTTCTAGGTGACTTCAATTTGTCCTTCCTGCTCCTTATCATGTTCGCAGCAATGTTTATTTTCTTTGTACTGTTTCCGACATGCCCTTTGTTTTTGTAGAATATTTCTCTCCTCCATTTCTTTTCTGAGCTGCACTATTCTTCCCTGAATTCTTATATCTCTATTTTATCCTCACATTTTATATATAAAATTGTTTCATTGAATTGTAAAGTCTTTGTCATCTGCTCTTTGAAAATATTTTTCTAAAATTATTTGTCACTTATTTTTATATTACTTTCCTGCTTTTTTTCTTGTAAAATCTTTCTTTGATTCCTTTGTAATCATTACTCAGTATCGAATGAGATGAACTATCCTCCGATCAAATGTTTGTTGGACCTTCATGTGGAGGAATTCTCTTCCTGACCCAAAATTGTGTGTGTGTAAGTTTGCTCTTTCAGCCTTATTCTTCCCCAGCTATTTGATCCTGTCAGCTTTAAAGCTACTACGGAATATCTCGTATCCATCCTGAGCCCTCTGCACTAGGGCTTATCTTTCTGACTCCTTGCTTAGTTCAGCGTCACCACTTATCCTTGGTTCAAAACCAGAACCAAAGGTTATCCATTCCCAGGGAGGCATGTCTGGATCCAAACATGGGAACAAAAGCCTCATCCCCGAAATGTTGTATGTGCTCACAGTTTAGCTCTTTTTTCATTTGTTGAGTGTTTGCATTGTCATTTCCAAACACTTTGCATCTTACTACATGAATGTGCCTAGTCTATCCCACCAAAGATTTCGCTTTGGGAAAAATTCACTCTTTAAAATTCTCATGGGATTAAATACATAAATTTTAAATTTATGAATAAATTTTAGGACAGATCTAGGATTTTCTCCCTGATCCGATTTTTGTTATTCTATGCTTCTATGTGTGTCTGGTTTATTTTAATAAATTGTGATTAGCGTTTCTTAAACTGATGTGTACACTGATTAGTCTCACGGGCTTTTCACCACCTGATGGATTTGTTTCCTGATTCCTTGAAGTCCAGCTTCATTGAAGAAAATGAAAGGTTTTCTGGATGGGAATTCAATTTTAGACTTTGGGTGCTTGGGTTGAGTCCAAATTTTGTGGGTGCCAGCCAATAGGTGGTTTAGATGGCCATCAGCTAACACAGGAGCTCAAATGCCTGCAAGGCAGAAGAGATGTGGGCAGATCGTGGAAAAGATGATAGACATGAAGTCAGGAGATCAATGAACAAAGATGAACTCTTCCAATTGGCAAATTTGGTAAGAACTTTAGAAGAGGGTAGATGGTGAGGTACATCCTCATGTATCCGTACTTGTTTCTTTTAACAATACAAACTAAGGAAAGTGGTCACCTGAGAAAGAAGACAGGCTTTTGACTGACTGAAGGGTTAATAGGAGAAAAATTACTTACTTGTGTGTAACCTCTCTGTTATTGGTGATGAGGCACAGTAGTGAAAAGAAACTCAAGTACTTTACCTCTTAGCCAAAAGTAAAATACTCTGTCAACTAAAGGAATCCTTTGAGATGTTGTCATTTGTCATGGTAACCATGTGTTTCAGAGATTCCATTCTGGAATGGATGTGGTTCCCTCTCGAAAGTACTGACATGTCCAAGTGGCCACTAATGCTTACTTGTCACTGCTGTAGAGGGAAGCTTCTGGTTCATACATCACCAGCACTGAAAGGTAGTTTTGCACACCACCAGCCCAACAGAAGCCAGGCAAAGAATATGGATAAAAATTCACAGAAGAGGAAAACTAATCAATAAATATTAAGGGATGCTTAAGCTGCCTTGAAGTCACTGGAATGTACATAATAAGATAGCATTTCACAACAAATAAGTAAAAATAAAGATACAATTCCCACTCCATAAAATTCATTTTCTAAAAGTTTGCAATTCAGTAGTTTTAAATATATTTACAGAGTTGGGCAACTATGTGTCCCTATCCAATTTTAGAATATTTTCATTAATCCCAAGAGAAACCCTGTGCCAATTTGAAGTTACTCACTGTCTCCTTCCCCTAACACCTGGCTGTCACTAATCTATTTTTTGTCTCCATGGATTTGCCTATTCTGGACGTTTCATATAAATGGAATCCTACAACGTATAGCTTTTTGTGACTGGCTTCATTCACTTAGCATAATGTTTTCAAAATGCATCCATGTTGTGGCCTGCATGGGTACTACATTCCTTTGTATGGCTGACCAATATTCCAGGGTATAGATAGGCCACATTTGTTTATCCATTTGCCAGTTAATGTAGGTTTGGGTTGTTTTTTTACTTTTTGGCTATTATGAATAATATTGTTATGAACATTCATGTACAGAGTTTTGTGTGAACCTATGTTTTTATTTCTCTTGGGTATATACTAGAGAAGGAAAGTTGCTGGTTCATATGGTAGCTTTATTTTTAATTTCTGAAGAACTACCAACCTGCTTTCCAAAGTGGCTTCACCATTTCAGAATCTCATCTGCAATGTCTGAGGGTTCCAATTTCCCCATATGCTTGCCAACACTTAATATCATCTTTTTTAATTATTATTATAGCCATCCCTGTGGGTGTGAAGTGGTATATCTCACTGTAATTTTGATTTGTATCTCCTTTGTGCATGTTTTTATCTACTAATTAGCTATTTGTGTATCTTCCTTGGAGATGAGTCTATGTAAGACCTTTGCCTATTTTTAAATTGAGTTATATTTGTCTTCTTATTGTTGAGTTGTAAGTGATTTTCCAGATACTCTGGGTATGAGACACTTACCAGATATATGATTTGCAAATATTTTCCCCCATTCTGTGAATTGTTGAAGGGTCCATTGTAGCACAGTTTCTAATTTTAATAAATTCCAATTTATCTGTATTTTTTCTTTTGTTGATTGTGTTTTTGATGTCAGATCTAAGAAAAAATTGCTTAAACCAACTACACTCTAAGATTTAAACCTATATTTTCTTCCAAGAGTTTTACAGTTTTAGGTCTTACATTTAGGTGTTTGATGCATTTTGAGTTAGTTTTAGTATATGATGTAAAAATAGGAGTTTATTCTTTGCATGTGCAATACCTACTTATCTCTACCATTTCTTTTTTTTAATTTTTTTAAAACATTTATTTATTTATTGAGAGAGAGAGACAGAGCATGAGTGGGGGAGGAGCAGAAAGAGACAGAATCCAAAGCAGGTTCCAGTCTCTGAGCTTCAGCACAGAGCCTGATGCGGGGCTCAAACCCACTGAGCCGAAGTAGGATACTTAACTGACTGAGCTACCCAGGTGCCCCAATCTCTACCATTTCTTAAAAAGACTATTTTTTTTTTCTCTATTGAATTGTCTTGGCATTCTCATTGGAAACAAACTGACTAAATGGTAAGGGTTTATTTATTTCTGGACTTGGTTCTATCCCATTGATCTGTCTATATGCCTATCCTATGTCAGTACTGTCTTGATTACTTTTCAGTAAGCTTTTCAGTAAGCGACTTTTCAGTAGCTTTTCAGTAAGCTTTAAAATCACTTTAATTTTTTTTTTTTTACTTTACTTCAAAATCACTTTTACTTTTAAAATCACTTACTTTTCAGTAGCTTTTCAGTAAGCTTTAAAATCACTAAGTGTGAGTCATCCAAACTTGATCTCCTTTTTCAAGATTGTACTGGCCATTCTGGGTCGCTTCCATTTCTATATGCATTTTAGGATCAACTTGTCAGTTCCTACAATGAATACAGTGGGCATTTTGGTAAAGATTGCATCAAATCTGTAGATCAATTTGAGGAATGTTGCCATCTTAATGATATTAAGTTCTGATACATGAACATGTGTCTTTCCATTTATTTATCTCACATCGTTTTGTGGTTTTCAGTCCACAAGCCTTGCATTTCTCTAGTTAAATTTGCGCCTAACCGTTTATACTTTTTAATGTGATTCTGAAGGAAATTGATTTTTCTTAATGTCATTTTTGGATTGTTCACTGCTAATGTGTAAAAATACAAGTGATTTTTATATACAAGATTTTTTTTTATCTGCAAGTGAAAAGAGTTTTACTTTTTTCTTTCCAATCTGGATGCCTCTTCTTTTTTTTGTCTAATTACCCTGGCTAAAACCTCCAGTACAGTGTTGACTTGTAGGTATAGATAGAAGTAGTGAGGGAATTCAATTTTTCACCACTAAGTATGGTGTCAGCTGTGGGTTTTCATAGATTCTTTTTATTAGGTTGAGGAAGCCCCCCTTCTAACCTTAGTTTGTTAAGTATTTTTTATCATGAAAGGATATTAAGTTTTGTCAAATGTTTTTCTGCATCTATTGAGGTGCTCATAAGGTTTTTGTCCTTTATCATATTAACATGGTGTTTTGCATTAATTAATTTTTGGATGACAAATCACCATTGCATTTATAAAATAAATTCCACTTGATCATGGGATATAATCCTTTTTATACGTCACCAGGTTCAGTTTGCTACTCTTTTGTTGAGGATTTTTACATCTATGTTTAATAGAGTTAGTGATCTGTAGTTTTATTTTCTTGAGATACCTTTGTCTGGCGTTGCTTTCAGAGTAATGCTGGGCTCACAGAATGAATTGGACAATGTTCAATCTTCTTGTTTTTTGTTTTTGTTTTTTAAGAAGAGTTTATAAAGAATTGATGTTGATCTGTCTTTAAACACTTGGTAGAGTTCACCAGGAAAGCCGTCTGTTCTTGAGATTTTTCTTTGCAGGAAAGTTTTTGATTAATAATTTAATCTCTTGTTATAATTACATCCAATCTAATTTTTTTCTACTTCTTGAGAAGTTTTGATAGTTTGTGTCTCTCTGGAGATCTGTCCATTACATCTATGTTATTTAGTTTGTTGTCATGCATTTGTTCAGAGTGTTCCCTTATAATCCTTTTGATTTCTAGAAGGTTGATAGTAATGGCTTCTTACCATTGATTTTAGCCATTTCAGGTTTTCCCTTTTTTCTTGGGCAATATAGCCAATGGTTTATGATTTTGCTATCTTTTCAAATAGCCAAGTTTGGGTTTCAATTAATTTCCTTCCCTCCCCACCATCTCTATTTCATTTATGTTCACCCTAATCTTTGTTTCTTTACTTCTGTTAGCTTTGGATTAAGTTTGCTTTTTTTTTTTTTTCTCTAGTTTTTAAAGTAGAAAGTTTGTTGTTGATTTGAGATCCTTTTGCATTCTTTATTTTTAAGTTTATTTATTTTTTATTTTATTTTTTAAAAAAAATGTTTATTTATTTATTTTTGAGAGAGAGGGAGACAGAGAATCCCAAACAGGCTCCACACAGCCCAAAGCCCAACAGAGGGCTCAAACTCCTGAGTCATGAGATCATGACCTGAGCCGAAGTCAAGAGTTAGATGCTTGACTGAGCTACCCAGGCACCCCTATTTTTTTTTTAATTTTAGAGAGAGAGAGAGAGACAGACAGACAGACAGACAGAATCTTAAGCAGGTTCCATGCTCAGTGTGGAGCCTGATGCAGGGCTCGATCTCAAGATCCTGGGATCACGACCTGAGTTGAAATCAAGAGTCGAACATTCAACCGAGCCACCAAGGTGTCCCCTTTTTTCTTCCTTAATATATGCATTTACTGCTATAAATATAGAGATGTACTGAAGGAGCCTGAGTCAGGTAAAGATAAGCCCTGTAAATGGTATTTTTCAAGGGGACAACAAACAAATCAAACAGGGGTGGTTATTTGGAGGAATTAGGGGGAAGCTATACTGCCCTTTCTAGCAGCGTCTGGGCTCCTAATTTTCATAGCTACTGTGGTTTTAATGTTGTGGATTTTCATCCTTTTTTTTTTTTTTTTTTTTTTTTTTTAGTAAATAGTCCTTAGATGACTGCAAACCTTTGACTGGTTCCCCAAATTCTGAAAAGAAGTTGATTTTGACAATTTTGCCAGTGTCCTCATCTCTTTTATGGATGAACAGAGTTTTAGAAGTCCTTACTCCACCATTACAAAAGTACCTGCACAGTATTGTTTCCAATAGGAAAAAAAAATACTGTTGGGAAAAAAATTTCTTACAGTAAAGAGAATGGACAGATAAATTGTGATCTCTTTATACAATGGAATTCAGCAGTTCAAATAAAGGACTAAGATTATATATCCATACATGAATAGCTATAAAAAACAAAGTATAGAATGATACCTACAGTACAATAATATTTATATAATTAAAACACACACTGAATAATATTTTTGATGGGTGCATATATAGAGAGAAAATTGTTTCTACAAAACATTGGCTAGGAGAATAAATACCATATGCATGATAGTGATGGGGAATGGGATTGGAATGAAGGAAAAAAATAAGACCAACTTTTCCCATAATATTTTCTTTATTTTATTAAAGAAAATGGGGACACATGAGTGTATGCTATATTTTTTTTGTGCTTTTTTCTACGTACAAGTTAGGAAGAAAGAAGAAAGTCATAATGGATTAGATTCCTCTGTTCTCTGGGAATTCATTTAACTCTGCCCAATTTTTTGTAATCTATGGGTTGAGAGAAAACAAAAGACAAGAGTAAAATAAATTTCAGTCGAACCACAATTGGATCTGTTATAAAATGATTTTGAAATAGCTTTCAAATCTGGAATGCCAAATTCTGGTTTTCGTTTTGCTTTTAAATAATTACAAGTTCAAACCAGACAGAAAAATGTGAATCATTGGATTTCTTCCTCTCTAAAAATCTCCATAGCATGTCTCTGCTCCAACCAGGGAAAGGGAGTGGAAAATTTTGGCATTGCTTTTCTACTTTTCTCCATAGTGTTAATTTGTAACACCTTCATAGTTTCCTAAAGTAGGAAAGGAAGTTGCTTTATAATTACCACTTGAAAGAACATAGTACCTCTCTTCCAGAGATATTTTGACATTCTATCAATGATGTGGGGGCACAAACATTCTATTTTGCCAGTCGGAAGTGGGAGAATCTGAATTTCCATGATACAAAGACATTTTTCCCACCCGACTACTTGACAAGGAGGTTAAAGGTGAAAAACAAATCCCAAGCCTAACTCCTCTTGGCCCGTGATTTCAGCCCCGTAAAGGATCAAAGCTGAGATGTTTGCATTATAATATGTAACCACTAGATGTCACTAAAGATAAAACTTGTAGGCACTGGCCATTGTCACTGGGAAAGCAGAACAGGCAAGTGAAATTCACCATGTTAATGGAGAAAACTGAAATTTATACCTTTAGGTGAGAAAATGGAAAGAGGCCTCTCTCTAGCCCAATACCCCTAGGAAATGGTTTCAGACTCTTTCATATCTGTGTGTGGACCCATTTGGGTTGGCATTACCTTTTAACCGAAAAATAACTATATGAGCTCACAACTCAACAGATATGTTATAGGATGACTGTTAATAAAATGAAGTTAAAATTCCAAGCTTCAAATGCTGGAGTCCCTCCTGGGAATTGCGTCTAAAATTCCAACAGCTTCTCCCAGGTGGTAATGAGGCAGATACATCGAATTCTCTTTAGACAAGAAGTGATTGAATTCTTTTTAGACCAGAGATGTGAGATAAAGATTCTTCTTTTTCAAATCCACTTCTACTGTTCGCTCTGATGTTTTCCCCCTCCTATGTTTTTATTCTGAAAACCATAATTGGCAAGTAGTATGAATTCAATGCATAGTTGTGGAAGGAATAATAAGAATCAAGGGAAGGAAACCAACATTTATTTAGTGCCTCTCTAAGCCTTGTTCTCTGCAACTTTCTTACATTCTTCATGAAAAATCCTGCGAGGGAGTTCTTGCAACCACTGCTTTGTACAAGCAATGCTCACAGGATATAATCACGAATGATCTTTGCTTTTATTTCTCATTGTTCTTTTAAACTTTATTCAGAAGAAAAGCTCTTTCCCTGATCCTGGATAAAATCCCCAGGTGCATCTGTGACATTTCTGATCTCTCGTATAATCACTTTTACTGTCACAACTTAGTAATTAAGACTGTCCAATTTGGGGGCTTCTCAGTGGCTCAGTCAGTTAAATGTCTGACTCTTGATTTTGGCTCAGGTCATGATCTCACAGTTTGGGAGTTTAAGGCCCACATCAGGCTCTGTGCTGATAGCACAAAGCCTGGTTGGGATTCTCTCTCTCCCTCTCTCTCTCTCTCTGCCCCTCTCCTCTTTCAAAATAAATAAATAAACTTTAAAAAATGTCCAATTTTGTTTAAGAACTTATTTCAATCAAAATCACAGCTTTCTCCTCCCCAGGCTAGGGCTGGTGTTGGTCTGGCCACCTCCATGAAGGGGTAAGGTAAGGTTCTTCTCTTTCTCGTTGAATTCCTCCTCCAACCCCTAACATGGGTTGGACAGGGTGGGAAACAAGGAGAAATGAGGAGGGCAGTAAAATTTCTTTCTTTGAACAGTGCTTTGGAGATATTCAGAGGTTCCTACTAAAAACATGTAATTGCACACTTCCCAAGGTAGAAGAATTTCTGGCTGGCCATTCTTCCTCAGTTTTTTTGTATACCTTATTTTCTTTAACAGTTTCATTTATATACTTTTCTTTCCTTTAACGTATCAAATGGTGTGGCATTTTCTTCTTCTATAATAACAGAATCCCCAAATTTAAGCTGAATACATGGCTGCTTGGAATAAGGACTACATTTCCCCACCGCCCTTATCATGGTCTACATGCAAATTCTTGGAGGCATCAGTAAATGGAGAGATTTTCTTTGTTTTCTTTTTCCTCTTTCCTATTGTCTGCATGGTAATTGCAGACTGGACAATGAGATGAAAGCCCTGTGCCGAGAGCCTTGGTGATCACGGGACTGACTTGATAGCCTTGCACTGTCCACCTCTGGGCCATATTCATAAACAAACAAACTTCCAACCTTCTGTTTTAAGTTTTTGTCACACACAAACAAAGTTCTAACCGATAGAAACACACAACTAAGTGAGATTTAATTTTAGGAACGCTTTTGCTGATAAAGTCACCAACTGAACAACAAAAGTGTTTTTCCAATTTGTGGATAAAAGGTGGAGAAAAGTTCCTTAGTTTAAAATTATTCTTTCATAAATCTCACTTGCATATTTGGTGTCATTACTGATGATCTGTTTGAATAGATAAATGAGTAAGTACCAAGCATTATTACTGGGAGAAGTTTTAAGCAACCAGTCTTAGATTCATGGCTTCTTTTTCCAAAGTAACAGTTTTCACAGTTGTGATTTTATATTACACATCTATGGTAACACAGATTTGTTAGAAAATTATTCACAGATTTTTGATCAAATACATTTTGATACTACTTCATGGTAAGTCTCAAACTACAACTGAGGAGCTGGAGAAACACTACTTTTTGGGTTGACTGGTGGACATTTGAAGGAGCAGGAAGGCTTGGGGCACCCGGGTGGCTCAGTCGGTTAAGCATCTGACTTTGGCTCAGGTCATGACCTCATGGTTTGTGGGTTCGAGCCCCACATCGGGCCCTGTGCTGACAGCTCAGAGACCGGATCCTGCTTCGGATTCTGTGTCTCCCTCTCTCTTTCTGCCCCTCCCCCACTCGCACTTAGTCTGTCTCTCGAAAATGAATAAAGGTTAAAAAAAATTTTTTTTGAAGGAGCAGGAAGGCAGTTGTGTATGGGAGGGGGAAATTGGTTTCTTATTAATGAAAACTTTCAAAAGTTCACCTTTCCTATGTTTATAAACTAAAGTGTCCCAAAGAAACTTTCTTGTTTTCTCCTCCCATGTTCCACCCCCCACCTTTGCTCTTTATTTTCCTTTCTTTCTTTCTTTTTTTTTTTTTTTTTTTTGGTTGTGTTTCAAAATAGAAAGGGCATGGTTAAGATGAGCAGAGACTGTTCTGATTCTTTTATTACCTAGCATTTAATTATAGGAATGGTTAATATGTGAGGCTAAAAATATGGCTAGTGGAAAACCATACCTAATGGAAAACCCAACTGGAAAGCAGCAGGTTGGCACCAGCCATGGCATGTGCATTAGAGCTCAGTTCTACTGTGTGTCTTATTTCATTTAGCAATTTTATTTACTTTTTTAAAATTAAAAAAAAATTAAATGCTTGTTTATTTTGAGAGAGAGAGAGAGAGAGAGAGAAAGCAGGGGAGAGGCAGAGAGAGACAGACACAGAATCCGAAGCAGGCTCCAGGCTCTGAGCTGTCAACACAGAGCCCGACATGGGGCTTGAACTCACAAGCTGAGATCATGACCTGAGCCGAAGTCAGACACTTAACCGACTGAGCCGCCCAGGTGCCCCTTATTTAATCATTTTAAACTTGGCTTTTAATTAATAAAAAACTTCTTCAAGACTACAGCAAATAATTATGCCAAGTTTTGGTAAAACAAAACAAAACAAGAACTCCCCTTCCCACCTTTGCACTGAAGAAAATTACCCAAATCATAGGCCCTAATTTTGTAAGTTCTCCTTCTAGAGATGTGGAAATTTGGGAGGAGGGTGGGGCAACTAGTTATACAACATTTTCATTTAGACATGGTAATTCTTAGAACAGATTATTGAATTTAGAATGAAATTCTTGTGACGGGAAATGGGAAAAAAAGAGGAAAGTCCATAAACAATTATAACACACAATTTGTTATATCCTATTATACAGCAAAATTTGAGAAGTGTTGCAAAAGGACAAGATTCTCCCGTGGAAGTCTTTAAATATGAAAAATCTGTAATATTCTAACACCAAGTGTTTATTTTTATTTAAAAAAAATTTTTTTTTCAACGTTTATTTATTTTGGGGACAGAGAGAGACAGAGCATGAACGGGGGAGGGGCAGAGAGAGAGGGAGACACAGAATCGGAAACAGGCTCCAGGCTCTGAGCCATCAGCCCAGAGCCTGACGCGGGGCTCGAACTCACGGACCGCGAGATCGTGACCTGGCCGAAGTCGGACGCTTAACCGACTGCGCCACCCAGGCGCCCCCCAAGTGTTTATTTTTAAAAGACTTTTGGTAAAATGTAGGGCACAGAACATTACACAATAATTTTTCTCACCTTTTATACTACCAAATTTCGAAAGTAGATAGAAAACATAGAAACTCATCTACATTCGGTAAAAAAAAACAAACAAAAAATGACTCTAAAAACTATGATCTACTTAAACACCTGGAGTTGTTTTTTCCCCCCTGAGCATTAAGGAATGAAACCCTCAAAGAACACTTTGATGGGATTATGAATACAAAAACAGAGACTGAAGATTTACCAGTGAAACAAAGAAACTTTATTGCTCTCATGGTCTCCTTCTAGTGTGGGGAAATGGACAATAAACAAGTAAATGAATACAAATGGTAGTATGCCATCTAGTTCTAAGTGTTACAAAGTAAAACAAGGTAAAATCAGAGGCAGAAATTTGGGGCATAAGAGGAGTGAGTGTAGTTTGCAATTTTAAAGAGTGTGGATAGCAAATGCTTCAGTGAGAAAATGATATTTACGCAAAGGCCTACAGGGAGTGACAGTGAGAGCCATGCATCTACCTGGCCAAGGGGCACTTCTGGTAGAGGAGAGAACAAGTATAAATGCTCTAAGGCCAGAACATGCTTGCACTGCTCAAAGACCAGCGAGGAGACCACTATAGTTGGACAGAGGTGAGAGACAGGTCAAGCATTAGGAGAGGTAAGAGGGGGATGCCACAGGCTAGGGTAAGGACCTCACCATTGTATGCCATTGGGAAGGGCAAGCCATTGGGAGTTTTGGGCAGAGGAAGGACAGATGTAACATACCTTTCTGATGCTGTTTGGAGAACACTCTTGAAGTTAGCCTAATGCAAAATTACACAGAGCAGGTAAGAGATGGCTGTAATAACTTAGGCAAGAGGTGATGGGGCTGGAGCAGAGTGGAAGCAGTGTCAGTAGGAAGAGTGGTTGGATTCTGACTGTTTTCAATGTAGGGCTTCTGCATTAGCTGAATGGAGTATGTGCTGGTGTGAGAGGAAGAGAGAAGTCATGAGCAAATAGAAGAATGTATGCGCCATTATATAAAACAGGGAAGCCTGGGAGGGACGGGAGCAAGGATGGTATAGAAGAAAAGGAGGCCTGTTTTATACGTTCATTATGCAGATGTTCAAGTAGAGATGCTGAGTGGACAATTGGATATGATAATTTTTTTTAATGACATAGGATGCATTACAAGGCTCTGGAGAAGGTATGGATTAGACAACAGAGAGTATAGGCAAAACTGGTTATTCAGGGGACAGCAACAGAAATTTAAGTTGGATTAAAGAGATGAATGCTGGGGCGCCTGGGTGGCTCAGTCGGTTGAATGGCCGACTTCGGCTCAGGTCACGATCTCGTGGTCCGTGAGTTCGAGCCCCGCGTCGGGCTCTAAGCTGACAGCTTGGAGCCTGTTTCGGATTCTGTGTCTCCCTCTCTCTCTGCCCCTCCCCCGTTCATGCTCTGTCTCTCTCTGTCCCAAAAATAAAATAAAACGTTAAAAAAAAAAAAAGAGATGAATGCTTTTAAAAAATCACAGCAGAAAATATGAGCAAATTTCTGACCTGAATAGAAAAAGATCTGAGTCTAAAAATAATGGAGGGGCACCTGGGTGGCTCAGTCGTTGACAAGTCTGACTCTTGATTTCAGCTCAGGTCACGATCTCACAGTTCGTGGGATTGAGCCCCACATCAGGCTCTTTGCTGACAGCGCAGAACCTGCTTGGGATTCTCTCTCTCCCTCTTTCTCTGCCCCTCCCCTGCACGCTCTGTCTCTCTGTCTCTCTGTCTCTCTCTGTCTCTCTCTCTCTGTCTCAAAAATAAATAAACTTAAAAAAAAAATTCAAAGGCCATGAAGATACAATTTACTGAAAAAGAAAAGGCCAGTAAATATATTCTAAGTGTTCAAACCAACCAATAATCAAAATGATGAAAATGACTACATAGCTCTCCCCATCTTTTTTTGCTTATCAAAACGTGTGTCCCCAGCAGCATGGGATGCTGTCATTCAATGCTGTGGGGACATGGTTGGACCTCCTATCACAAAATTAGGAGACATAAATCCAGACCCTTGGAGGAGTTCCTACTTTGTGACATCACAACAATCCCAGTTCAAAAGATCTAAGAGAGATAGAGACACATTCAAAATCTTGTTTACAGAGGCTTTCGTTGCAGTGTTATTTATACAGTGAAACATAGGAATAATGTAAGTCTCAACAAAAGAAATATGGTTAACTCAATTATGAGGCATACCTAAAACCAAAGAATACTGTGCAGCTATTAAAATTTTGTTTTGGAGAATTTTTCAAGATAAAGGAAACTCTAACAATGTAATTTTTTAGTAAATAAAATCAGAATACGAAACTGTGCACAGCATGAATCTAATGACATAAACATTAAAGAAAAAATATGTGGGTCAAAAACTGTTCCCCATATAAAAAAAAATCACGGGATGCCCCATGTACGTAATAGACTAGACGATAGACATTACCCACAACCCGGAGATGTAAGTGAAACCATCCTAGACCATCAAGCCTCAGCTGAGCCATCCCAGACCTGGAGAATCTCACAGACAACCCAAAGGATTGAGAAACCATCAATATTGAAAAATAATAAATCTTTGGTCTTTTAAGCTACCATGTTTTGTGCAGTTTGTTATGTCACCAAAGCCAATGGATACACTTAGTTCCTCAAGCTCAGAAAGCAACTGTTCTTTTTCCCATGATTATGGCATCTAGGAAAGGAAGGATCTTATTCTCAACAGGATGAATGGTACCAGTGAACCGGCAGGCAAAGGGCACACCGTGCACCCCCTTACCTCAAGAAAAGCAGGCTTTATCACGGATGGAAGCTTCCTCCTGTTAACTTTGGGCGGTAACATCATCTTGCCCTGGCCCTTTGAGAAGCCGGTGAGCAAAGGCTCATCAGAGGTTCAGTACTTCCAGAGTTTTGCCTGCCTCCCTCTGCCTTATTCTAGGTGCCCCAAAATGGGAAGAAAGACTGGACCTAGTTAATTGAATGAATAAAGTCATACTTCAGGGTAGAGGAAAGCAGCTGACTATCAAACACTTTTTTTTTTTTAATTTTTTTTTCCAACGTTTATTTATTTTTAAGACAGAGAGAGACAGAGCATGAACGGGGGAGGGGCAGAGAGAGAGGGAGACACAGAATCGGAAGCAGGCTCCAGGCTCTGAGCCATCAGCCCAGAGGCCGACGCGGGGCTCGAACTCACGGACCGCGAGATCGTGACCTGGCTGAAGTCGGACGCTTAACCGACTGCGCCACCCAGGCGCCCCTATCAAACACTTTTTGTCAGGTACCTGAGAAGAAAGGCAGACAGAGAATTCAAATGGCATTTGAGTATTGGAAAAACAGGTTGTCATTTTTTGGCAACACATTCCAATGCTTTCTTAAGGACCTCTGGTGGACGTTTTTCCCTCCCTTCATTTTTCAGCCCATTTATGCTTCCAGGGAAAGCCAATCCTTATGCTTCTGATTCATTTACACTTAACTCATCACAGTGTTTTCCAAAACTATTTCCAGTGGGTCTGTAAAACATGATTTCATGTACCAAGAGAATGAGTTCCTAATCCTTCCTATCCCAGATAGCACACAACGAAGTGACATTCCCTAGGAAAATTATTAGAATTCAGCTTCACAGGGCAAATAGGTCTCGGCTGGATAATTTGCTTTACTGCTCCCCATGCTCAGTAGAACTCAACAAAGGAAACCAGAAGGTCCTGGTGGCCCGAAGCAGCTTGGAATTAGTTTGGTGGGGAGAGACAACCAGAACTGTCCTGGACATGTTGACAGATTCCAGGCTTGGGACGATGCACACATCACCTCATCTGACTGAGTGGGCTGTCGGTAACAACTAAAATTGTAGTGGGGGCTCTGGGGTGCAAGAGCTCCTGACTCCTGGGGTTGCCAACAGACCAGGCTTGCCCGCTCACCCCTGACAAAATCCAAAGGCTGAGAAACAAGGGCTGGTGAAAAAAGAATTTATCTCAATGAGGCCAACACCAGGAAGATATCCGGCTACAGGCTCAAAGACTCTCCAACGTGCTGAAAATTCTTCCAGGTTTATATAAGATAATGCGGGGCAAAGGTGGGTGAGTGCCTGCAGGTAGGCAACAAAAGTCAAATCAGTCACTGCCTTGAAGTCAGTCATTGGTGGCATCTTGCTGGCTCAGGGCAGGGGGTAGTTTTGTTTCCCATTGGAATGCCTTGCCCTCGGGGTCTTCTGCCTGAGTCAAGGGACAAGCTGGAAAGAAGAAATTAGAAAAGATGAGGTCAAAATAGAGGCAGCTGAAGTTGTCTTTTACAATAACTCACTGGAGCAGCTCTTATAGCCAGGCATTGAGTTATATTCTCCTGGACTGGATTAAGCAACCTTCTTAATGGCAGTGAATAAACGCAATCTGATGAACACTTCTAGAGAAGCATTTGCTATCTCAGAGAAGTGTTGTCCTACTTCCTTTGCTTAACCAATTTAACTACCTGGACTCTATCCTAATGAAATTTGATTCATCAAGCATCCTCTCCCTTTTGTATTCTTTCTCAATTGTTTCCTTCCAGTCAGCATATAAGCATGCATGGCCCTCCATTCAAATTCCCTTCCTTAAACCTCTGTCTCTACCATTCTACCTTCTCCCCTTCAGCTAACATTCTAGGAAAATTGACTCATACTCCTACTATCCATACTTTGATTCTCAAATGCTTCTCAACCTGTTTTTTTTTTTTTTTTTAAACTCTACCTACTTAAAATTGTTCTGGCTAAGCTTGGCCAAGATCTTCATAATTAGTATATCTAGCGGAACAGACATGTTGTGTAACAGAGCCAACATGAGTTCACTCCTTGGTGTTGGAAACTGTACCAGGTTGAGTTGTCGCACAAAGTAAACTTGTATTTGCAGTCAGTAAGGAGATCACAGGGAATGGCTTCCAAAGTTGTGACTCTCCAAGAGAGGGTGAATGGGTTTCTTTTGTTTAGGGTTAGGATGAATATTTAGATAAGGAAGCCTTGTCATCCTATGTAGAAGTGGGCATAAGGTCACGTATGTGCCTTAACCAAACATGCTTAGATATACATTGTATGTTATGTAAATGAGGCTGAGGCTCCTCCTTGGGCAGAGATTTTAGTATTATAATGAGGTAAAGGTAATTGTAGGTCATGCCAGAGGTCATTCCATGGTCCATCTAGGCAAGTGTGAGTCAGGTTAGCTCAACCAGTCTGGGTGGTCTGTGCCTGCAAGAGGTCTTGTCAGGGCAGTCGCCATCGACTGGGGGTTGGTTTTCAGATTTTATTTGTGTATGTTTTTAAAATTTTTTTAACGTTTCTTTATTTTTGAGAGAGAGAGAGAGACAGACAGACAGACAGACAGAGCTCAAGAGGGGAACGGCCAGAGAGAGAAGGAGACACAGAATCCGAAGCAGGCTCCAAGCTCTGAGCTGTCAGCACAGAGCCCGATGCGGGGCTTGAACTCACGAACCCCGAGATCATGACCTGAGCCAAAGTTGGATGCTTAACCGACTGAGCCGCCCAGGTGCCCCTCAGGTTTTATTTGTTTGAGTTAAGGGGAAAGCTCGAAAGGAGAGCTTAGGGGGAAAATGTGAGACAAAGGTTAGTGAGTACAAGCAGGTGGGCAGTAGAGGCCAGGTCTTGGGGTCTCACTGGTGACAGTTGCACTGCATATCACTCTCGATGTCTCTGCTGCATTGAATCTTATAGGAGTGTCTCCCTACATTGATGTGTATCACCAACAAGGAAGCTCAGTTGAGTTTCTGTGTCCAGAATTTTATTGGGGTTTCATTACATAGGCATGATTAATTGAATCATTGATCATGTGATTGAACTAGATCTCCAGCCCCTCTTCCCTTCCTGTAACTGTCTGGTGACAGTTCTGGCATGGCCAGAAACCATCTAGAGGCCCACCGTGAGTCACCTTGGTAGCGTAAACTCAGGGGTCCATTATGAATAACAAGACACTCCTCTCACTAAGGAAATTCTAAGTGTTTGGAGGCTGCCTCCCAGGACAGACAGGGATAAACACCAGCCAAATTCTTTTTTACACAACACTCAACTAAAACCTTTGCAGCCACATTGGAATTCTGTAGGGTAGGGGTGGTTTACAGAAGGACGCTATGGGGTTTCAACACACATGAAGCATGCGTGTTTAAAAAGAATCTGATGTATGGAAATCATATTTATAAAAACAAATTGAATACAACAATAATGGAAAGGTATCAAATAACCATATGACAGTTTAATATGCAGGCATTAAAATTATGCTCAAAGAATTAAAAAAAGGGTTTTTTTAATGTTTATTTATTTTTTAAAGAGACAGCAAGTGGGCGAGGAGCAGAGAGAGAGAGATACAGAATCTGAAGCAGCTCTAGGCTCCAAGCTGTTAGCACAGAGCCCCACACGGGACTTGAATTCGTGAACTGTGAGATCATGACCTAACCCAAAGTCGATTGACTGAGCCACCCAGGCACCCCCATGACAAAATTTTTTAAAACATAAAAAAATACTTAGATAACGTTAACCTTTTCATATGGACAAAGAACAAGCAAAAAGGACAAAAACACAGTGAATGAATGTTAGCAATAACTGTAGTTGGGAAGGAGTGGAAAATGGTGAAGGAGGCATGACTCTCTCCAGTAGAGTCCAGGCCCAAGGGCTGGAGCTCGGGGGGCAGGAGGCTGTGAAGTCCGTACCGGCTGTGAGATTAAAATGGTAAAGCTTTGTGTCGTCTCCTGTATATCAGCATGAGATAGGAAATAAAGCTGCAACCTAGCCTCATTAAAGGCAATAATGAGGAAAAAATATAAAACACTTTTGTGCTTTTATTTCTACTGAGTTCAGACTGCTTAACTGCTTAACTGGTTTAATGAGAGGGAGGCAAAGAGAGAGGGAAGTGTTAACAGTGGTTTCCATTTTTTTTAATGATTCCTATTTCTTTATGCCAACTTTTATTAGTAAATTTTAAATTTTCACAAATTTTTTTATAGTGAATATGTATTTTCCTCTTAAAAAAATCCCATAAGTTACAAAATGGTAACGTGGCATTAAGGATGATTTTTCTATTGTCTTTCCTCACCCCCTTTTCCCCCTTTGCCCCCAGAAAAAATGTAAAACACTTTCTACGTGTTCTATAAGGAAAAGGCTTTAGTTTTATGCTTAGAAAAGACAACCAGTAAACGTTTAAAGAAATAGGAAGTGATTACCTGCCTGACAAAGGTTCATCTGAGAATTCTTTTCAAAACCAAGTTTTCTTGATGAATATTTGATACATCGATGTGCAAAACTGTGCTATCCGGTTGGCCCACACACCTATTGTATCAAACTAGCTATATTTGCACCTAACTTGGCTTTATCTGTTACATTACTTTGGTGGAAATTTCCCCCCAATTATGAGGTTAACAATAGAGTTGCTATCCAATGCTGGTAAATTGAAGGCAAAGATTTTACAGTCCTTTGAAATGCTAATGTGAAATTCTACAAAAAAGGAATGATCGTTCTTGAATACTCTACAAAAACTTAAAGTCATTCCTAGATTGACTAAGAATTGTCCCATCCAATTTCTTCCCATGGTAGAAATTCCAAATGTATTTTTCACATTTCAGATGCAAAATGCTTTTATTGTATTTAATGTAATTTCTCATTTTGTATTTGATTTTTATCTATTTACATTTCCTTTCTTCATTTACCGCTTAACTATAGGATCAGTTTGTGGCCTGCCCTGAAGATACTCTCTTCTATCTTCCATTAAAGGTTACTTTTGATAGAACCCAAGTAGGAATTAAGCTCTTTTTAAGAGCCTTTTCTTCCTCGCCTCTCCTCTAGTCTTTATTCCTTTTTTTTTTTTTACTTCAGATTATAGTCTGTCAGAATCTATACGCTATACGGCAGCAGTTTTCAGTGTCATCAGCGGGTGATTTGTTGGCCTCTGAGAGCCTATCAGGGGGTCCATGAGTCAAAATGATCTTCATGATAATGTATTTATGGTCAAAAGCATTGGTAGATAAGACTGCTAGTCCTTTAATATAATCAATACAGGGACCCCACGCTGTTCCAACAAGCACTGTATTTTTCACCACCATACACTCACAGTAAAAGAAAAATAAAACAAAGCTAGTGTGTGTCCTTTTAATAGTCTGTGTAACAAAATGGGAAGATGCACAAAGCACTTCTCTCTAGATAATGAAATATGGCAGCTTACTATGTTTAAGGATAAGCACACATGTGATTATTTGAGTCGTGAGCTGAGCTCTCTGCCTTTATTCATGAAACCTTTTTTTTTTTACTTGAAGGAAGGAAGGACACACTACTGTTAAACAACAAAATTCAACTGTGGAAATTTAAAGATCAAATTGGCTTTATGAAAAGATTTATGAATCAGGCAACATCCCATCTAGTAAACAGAAAGGAGCCCCAAAGAGCTACAGAAAAGGAAAAAAAATTAAAGGCAGAGGAGGGGTGGGACAAGGAGGTCATGAATTAAAAAAAGGATTATTTTGGGCCGGGACATGTTTTTGGGGGAGACAAAAGGGTCTATTAAATGGATTATTCAACTGTTGCTGCAGAGAATCCCAGACTGTCTAGTTAAAATTGTATTCCTGGGCGGGGACTAAAACAGCAATTAAGTTAGGCATTAAGTTTTGGTTTGGTGACATCAGCTTAGCACAAGTGAGTCCATTTTGGGTGTGTCGTTTCTTTTTTTAACACTGTGATTATTCATACTCAGGTATTTGGTGGACATTTTCTCAAAAAGAAGTGAAGTGAGTTTGTCACTTCAGGGAAAACAAGTATCTGTTGCCAATGATAAAATTAGAGGTTTAGAAAGAAAATGAGAATCTTGGAAAATTTTGTCCACCACCTTGAGTTTGACAGCTTCCCAATACATAAAGGTTTTTCTGATGAATTGGTGGTGATATTAATAAATGTGATTTGGTAAGCCAATATGTTTCAAATTACCAATGTATGATGTCACAAAATCAGACATGAGTGAAAGATGTTCTCAGGGTACAAGAAGATAAATGGATTTTAATGTAATAGAGTATGAAAAGTTTGTTGATATGGTTTCAGATTCCACATTGCAAGTAATTTAAGAAATTACTGCTTATTAAGTTTTAGCAAAGAATAGCCAAAAAGGCATGTGAAAAGGCACATGGAAAGACATGATGTCCAGGAGGCTACAGGTAAGTTCAGTCGTTACTAGAACAGTGGTCCTTTTGCAAGCGTATTTGCTACAGAGAACTGTTTTTAAGACATCAAACTCCTTTGTGAAAATTACTGCTTAGTTTATGAAGTGCTTCCCTGTGTGCAAATGGCCTCTAAGAGCAGTAACTGGTTCATAGTTTTCTTTCCCATCAAAAATTTACATGGTGAGGATACATGAAAAGGGTTGATTGACCTTTGTGAAGGGCTGTTTTGCTTAACAGTACGTTTTAAAGACAATATTTTGAATTGACTTCAATTTTTAATTTCCTTGGGAACATTTCTTCAATTTAAGCCACTGAAATGTCCCAAGAAGAAATGACCTGTTAACAGATAAGTTTAAAATGTCTTTGAAATACACTTTCACTCTCAAGTGCCTCACAGATTAAAGCTTTGTTCTTGGCAATGCGAGAAACATACACCCTTCTTGAAAACTGTTTTTGGGAAAGAATATGCTTACTTTGGATGTTCCTTGTGAACAGTTAGGACACTCTCAAATAGAACAAATGTTTCCTTTATTTCAAGGCAAATGAATGATATTTTCAGATGCCTCCGAACAGACCTCAAAAATGATCCCTGCCCCAGGAAACCAGAGATCTAAATGGTGATAGGCACTAATGTGTAGGGTTTGACCTATACAATCCTTTGGAAACTTGACTCTGCAAAACAAAGAGATGAGTGGTGGGGAATGATTCAGTTTCCTACTAACCAGGGAGTGGTGTTCTGGTGTCTGCTCCACCCCTCCTCAGCCCCACCACACTGATTCCATTCTCTTTCTCAAGATTTTGGGAAATCCCAGAATAAGATAGCTTGTGACTCTAGTCATAATTAGATTCGTGGGTGAATGCACTTTCCTTACAGATGTGATGTTGGGATGTCAGAAACACATAACTTGTCTTACTGGGATCTTGAGATCTGAATTCTATGGGCTGTAGAAATGCCAGCTGTGTGATTTTTAACACGTTACTTGACTTCTCTGGGCCCTAGTTTTCTCCTCGATAAAAGAAAGGGAAAACACATGCTAGTTTCACAGTGCTATAGTTTTATGAAACTTGTCCGATCTTTGGTTCTTGGACACCACAGAAAAGAGTTGGTAAGTATCTCCACACACACCTAACTTTCCCACCTTTGCAGACCTAAGCCGAATTTTCTTTTTTTGTGCTCACATTTGGTCTCAAAATCATACTCATTTCAAGACTTTAGGAAGCTATGACCAAATGATTAGAGTTGGAAAGTTTTCCAGTTGAGCTTCAAAATTAATTCCTGGTTAGAATGACCTCTCTTTATTTTTTATTTATTTTAAAGTTTATTTATTTATTTTGAAAAAGAGAGAGAGGGAGAAGGTGGGAGGGGCAGAGAGAGAGGGAGAGAATCTCAAGCAGGCTCTGCACCATGAGTGCAGAGCCTGATGCAGGGTTCCAATCCATGAACCGTGAGATCATGACCTGAGCCGAAACCAAGAGTCTGACACTTAACTGACTGGGCGCCACCCAGGCGCCCCAAATGACTTCTTTAAATAGTTAACATGTATCAATATAAACTGTGTATCTGTCACAGTTCTAAGTGCTTTGCATATATTCATTCATTGAATCTTGGCAACTTTTGTTAAGCAAGGACCATTACTATGCCCACTGAATGAATGAAGAAACTGAGGAATAAGATTTTTTTTTTTTGTAGTACTTATTACTGTGGTTACTCAGCTGATAAGTAGTAGAGAGCTGTAGTCTGAACCACAATCCTGCATTGTTTTAAAAATTCATTGGGGCGCCTGGGTGGCGCAGTAGGTTAAGCGTCCGACTTCAGCCAGGTCACGATCTCGCAGTCTGTGAGTTCGAGCCCTGCGTCGGGCTCTGGGCTGATGGCTCAGAGCCTGGAGCCTGTTTCCGATTCTGTGTCTCCCTCTCTCTCTGCCCCTCCCCCGTTCATGCTCTGTCTCTCTCTGTCCCAAAAATAAATAAACGTTGAAAAAAAATTTTTTTTAAAAATAAATAAATAAAAATTCATTTCTGCTTGTTTTTCCCTTATTTTACACTGTTTATTATGGAAATATTAAAACATATGTGAAAGCAGCAAGAACATTATAATACCTATCACCCAACCTCAATAAGTATCAAACATGACCAAACATGTTTTAACTATACATTTCTTATCTTCTCCAGCTAGATTAATTTCAAAAAAATCCCATCTATCATATCCTTTCTCTGCAAATACTTCAATAGGTATCTGTAAAAGATTCCCACCAATACCATTAAATAAACTAACAAATAATTCCTCAATATGATAAAGTATTTAGTCAACACTCAGACTTTCTTGATTGCCTGATAATTGTTTAAAATTTATTGTTTTACAGTTTGTTCAAATCAGAACCCAAAAGTGTTTACACTTGCATTCGATTGATACATGTTTTAAATCCCTTTCAAACCATAGGCTTCTCTCCCTCTTGTCATATATTTGTGGAGGAAATTGGTCTGTTTATTGCGTAGGATTTCCTAAGGTCTGGATTTGTTTATTGCATTCTGTGGTGTCACTAACGTGTTCCTCTGTCCCCTGCAGTTCCTGTAAGCTGGAAATTTGATCTAAGGCTTGATAAGATTCAGATTTGATTTTTGGCAAGAATACCTGGCAGATGTATTGTGAATGTTTTATGTATCGTACCAGTAGCCACGACATGCCTGGCTATTTTTCTTTTTGTGATATTAAGATTGATGGATTCTGGTATTGTCAGTCTGAGCCATCCGTTATAATGTTCCCTTTCAGCCTTTCAACTAATGATTTTAGTATCCACTGATGATTATTGGTTACATCTGCTATTTCATTAAGGCTTGCAAAATGGCGATTTCTTTTTTTTCCATTCATATAAAGTGTTTTTAATTTTATTTTT
This sequence comes from Lynx rufus, assembly GCF_022079265.1. Taxonomy (NCBI): domain Eukaryota; kingdom Metazoa; phylum Chordata; class Mammalia; order Carnivora; family Felidae; genus Lynx; species Lynx rufus. Next base: position 50,412,172 of record NW_025814829.1, read on the forward strand.
AATATATTTATATAAAAATGTATTAATATAAATTTATTTATATAAACAATTTATTATCGATATAATTTATTGATATGAATTATACAAAATTATATATAGTTTATTGTCAAGTTAGCTAACATACAGTGTATACAGTGTGCTCTTGGCTTCCGGAGTAGATTCCCATGATTCATCACTTGCAACACCCAGTGCTCATCCCAACCAGTGCCCTCCTCGATGCCCGTCACCCACCTCCCTGCTCCCCACCCCCATCAACCCTCAGTTTGTTCTCTGTATTTAAGAGTCTCTTGTGGTTTGCCTCCCTCCTTGTTTGAAACTATTTTTCCCCTTCCCTCCCCCACCATGGTCTTCTGTTAAGTTTCTCAACTTTCACATATGAGTGAAAACATGATGTCTGTCTTTCTCTGACTGACATATTTCACTTAGCATAATAATCTCCAGTCCCATCCATGTTGCTGCAAATGTTAAGATTTCATTCTTTTTCATTGCCAAGTAGTGTTCCATTGTGTATAAAAACCATATCTTCTTTATCCATTCATCAGTGGATGGACATTTGGGCTCTTTCCTAATTTGGCTATTGTTCATAGTGCTGCTATAAACATTAGGGTACACGTGCCCCTATGAATCAGCACTCTTATATCTGCAAAATGGTGATTTCCAATTCTATCTTTCCTTCTGTATTTGTTAGCTGGAATTCTGATACAAGAAAGAATCTCTCTTTATGAACTATTAGCTTAAGGTAGAGGTCCCATATTTTTCTGCCTATCTTTATGTGGTTGACATATGTGTCTCACCTTTGGCTTCTAAAGCAATGCACAACTTAAACTAGTTACAGTAAGATTCATATGTTGGAATTTTGGAAAAGGCAAACAATAAAATAGAAAGATAATAATAAAATATCATTGCACACCAGTCTTTCGACAACTCATCAAAAATTATAACACATGAAAGATGTGTTCATATTAAATTTTTATCTTAACTTTTGATTCCAGTCTGGACTGGTTTACTCACTTGTTCATTTATACGTTAAAGGAATGTGAATTGAGACCTATTGCAATGTGCTGTGCCAGTCACTGGCTACACAACATCAAACAAAATGGTCTCTGTTCTTTCTGGGCTCCCAGTCTAGTGGGAAAGAGAAAAATTAAGTAATTACACAAATGTGACTTGCTATATGAATGCAGAAAAATCTCAGAGGTGGAGTGGCTCATCAAGCAGTCTGTTTTAAGTCTTTTTTTCTTTAGAATCTCCATTTCTAAATCCTGAACCATGCAGGCAGAACACTAATGCTTTAATTGTTCATGAAAATCACAAAATGACCAATTAGATTCACTACAATAACCTCACTGAAACTTGCTAGAGAATGCTGTTTCCCCATAGCTTAATGATTATATTCCACCCCCACCCCCACCCCCACCCCTGAGTGGCTAATGATCAGCAGAATGTTCCATGATCTTCATGGAAGCCATGACGGAGGTAGTGTGGTGGGGTGTGGAAGGGGGTGTGGTTCAACCACAGTGACCAGCATGTGTCTTCTCAGCGCTCTGTGCAGGGAGATGAGAAGAATTACACACGGATGTTCCTTGGCTTCCAAGTTAAAGTTCTCAACTTCAAAGTTCTGAAATGAGGAATGATATTAAAGTTTGATGTTCCTTGGCTTCCAAGTTAAAGTTCTCAACTTCAAAGTTCTGAAATGAGGAATGATATTAAAGTTTTCTTATTGACACTGTAAATTCCAAAATGTCAATTTTATAATTGCCAAACACTTGCTTTGGTGATATATTTTAGCAACATACAGCATTTATATGGCCAGAACCTGTTAGTGTGGGGACAGTAGTATCACCATTTGCATTATTGAGGATGAGATATTAGGATTAAAACAATTTTTTTAATGTTTATTTTATTTTTGAGAGAGAAAGACAGAGCATGAGTGGGGGAGGGGAAGAGAGAGAAAGAGAGAGAGAGACAGAATCTGAAGCAGGCTCCAGGCTCTGAGCAGTCAGCACAGAACCAGGAGATCAGGACCTGACCCAAAGTTGGATGCTTAACCTACTGAGCCACCCAGGTGCCCTAAGATATTAGGATTTTTAAAATTATTTTATTTTATTTTATTTTATTTTATTTTATTTTATTTTATTTTATTTTATTTTATTTTATTTTATCTTATTTTAAGAGAAAGCATAAGCAGAGGCAGAAAGAGAGGGAGAAGAAGAATCTTAAGTAGTCTCCATGCTCAGTGTGGAGCCCAGTGTGGGGCTTGATCCCTGATCCTGGGATCATGACCTGAACTGAAATCAAGAGTTGGTCACTTAACTGACTGAGTCACCCAGGTGCCTCGATATTATGATTTTCAAAAGAAGGCTAAGCTGACCCTGTAGTCGCTCACAGAGGTCTCAGTTGTTCCACATTTGGGGATTTCCTTTTCTCTCTGGAGAAAGAAATGAATGATTTGTTAAGAACTGAGAAAAGCAAGAGTAAACAAAACAAAACAAAATAACACACATAAGAGAACTAAGAAATGCTTCCACTGCCAAATGGAAACAAAAAATGAGGAAATTATTTGGAAGTTAAGGTTGAAACCTTTTTTCTTGCCTATTTCAAATGAAGCTGGCAGAGTTGGCCATTGACACAGCACTGATTTCAGTGAGAGATGTCAGCATCCGGGGTTCAGGGTTGATTAGGAATATCTGGAACTATCTGAGAGAGTCAACAAATGCTCTGATTCCTAACAAGCTGTGAGTTGATTTTTTTCTAATTTAGTAAACTAAAAAAGGAAGAAAAGAAGCATGTGATTAAACAATACTTCGTGCTGATGGAGTGTATGCTAACTTATTTATGGTCACACAGTCAGTAAGAGGTAGACTTGGGTTTTGAAACCAAATATTCTAATCCTGGGACCCCACGTTATATCTACTGTGTTACACTTTGTTCAGAAAGAATCGACTGACCTACACGTCAGGTTGTTTCACCGATCAAGAGGTAAATACATGGGCTGACAAAATTTGCAAATAATACCCCTAAAATAAAGTAATCATCATAACAAAAATTTTTAATACTAGGATTTCTGATTATTGAAAATTCTGATGACTGAATTTTAAATTGATATAAAAATTAATGGTCTTATGAATTGATTGCTCAACAAAAAGCCTGCAGAAATGTTGCTTTAGGTTATACCACTGCGGGGGCACCTGGGTGGCCCAGTTGGGTAAGCATCTGACTCTTGATTTCGGCTCAGGTCATATCTCAGGGTTTGTGGGATCGAGCCCCACATTGGACTCCGTGCTGACAGCATGGAGCCTGCTTGGGATTCTCTCTCTCTCTCTCTCTCTCTCTCTAAGTAAATAAATAAATAAACATTAAAAAAGATTATACCACTGTGAAGAAAAATAAAATCCATGAAGACTAGCTCTAGTATATGGATACCAAGAAAAAGAAAGGGGCAGCAATAAAGAAGTAGAAGGAGAAGAATACAAGTGTCTCCTTGAGGTTCAGAATAGAATTGCTTGATCTGGGTTTGCCTGGGGATCTCAGGGCAAAAGTCCTCAGAGGCAGGACGTAAATGCCATGAAGGTGGGGCCTATACCCATTTTGATCACCAATGGCTTACCCAGTATTTTAGGCACACACAAAAATTGCTGAAGAAACAAATGAGTGTTATAAAAATGTTTGAGTCCTCAGCAATGAGGCCCAGTGGCTTCACAGGGAATGGGGAAAGAAAAGCTATGAGCTTCCCTTGAAACTGAGATCCAGAGGTTAAAAATGGGTACTATCCAATAAAATCAAGTATATTTGCATGGAAAAAGGAAAAAAAAAGTACTAATCCACTTTCTAGAGTCAAGGCAACATTTTACAGAGAACTTCAATGCCTTTAGGGTCTATTGGGGGCTGTAGTTACATCAATCAGTGCATGTGTATTTTTGAGGATAACTTGCCTAATGTGGTAGCCATGAGCCACATGTGACTATATATAAAATAAAAATCCAGTCCCTTAGTTGCTCCACCCCCATTTTTCAAGTGCTCAATAGCCACATGTGGCTAGTGGCTACCAAACTGGACAGCTCAGCTCTAGAATACTCTCATTATTACCGAGAGTTTTACTGAATATTGCGGCTATAAGGAATGAACAGAAAATAATTATTATGTTCAAAGAGTGGATCTTGATAGAGTTCAGACAAGCAAGTCAACTGCCACCATCCATGCTGACAGCAGCACAAGAAGAGTCCTTATTTTTTACCCACACGACTAGATAAAATTGTCTTTCTGGGGTTTGCTGCTTCCCACCTCTGGGCGGAAATCTAGAGCGGTTCCCATGAGTTTTGTGGTCACTCTCAAATGTGATTTTTTTATTCATGAAATTTAGTTCAGTAATTATTTTGTCTAATTTTACCTCATAATCAAAATTCTAATCTTCACTACTAAGATTAACTACTAAGAGTTCCCTTAATGAGTTCCCTTAAGAGTCCCTCTGGCTGGCAAACACCTCTCTCTCCTCTGGCCCTGGTTTTCAAGCCCCTGTGAGACTGCCTTCTTCGGAGATGACTCTAGGCTGGTCGTTGGGAAAAAATTCATTGTTGTATTTCCAGAACACATAACAATGCCCGGCACTGGTACTCAATATGTCCTTGTAGTTAAATAAAGATAGTCACTAGTTTTGTAAGTAAATGAAGTTTAATTTTATACTCAAGTACTCATCAAGAGTGGAAAAAAAAGGGGCGGGTAGGCATTTAGGAAGAGATGGGATCAAAGAACAAAATTATAGTATGAGTTTTTTTTCATTATAAATCTTAAAATGAAAGTATAATCTATATCAAGTAAAATATACAGAATTTAAGGGCTGAAGAGTTTGCTCAAATGCATACACCCTTGTAGCCCATATTTCTTCCAAGATATGGAACATTTTAATCAGGCCAGAGATATCTTTCCTGCCTCCTTACAGTTAATACCAGTTAATCACCCATTACCCCACCCCTGAGAACCATAGATTTGTTTTAACTGTTTTAGAACAGTTTAATATAAATCAAATACCATTACATAAAATTAAATACTATCAATTCCTTTGTGTCTGGCTTTTTTAACTCTGCATGTTTCTGAGGTTTAGCCATGTTATGTGTGGTATTACACTCTATGGATGCGTGACATTTTGTTCATTCATTTGTTAATGGACATTTGGGGCATTTTCAATTTTTAAGCTATTATGAATAAACTTGCTTTGAACATTCGCTTTTTAAAATATAGGTTTCCATTTCTGTCGGTTAAGTACCAAAAAGTGGAATTGCTGGAATATAGATAAGTATACGTTTGACTTTATGAAAGACTGACAGAATGTTTTCAGTGTGGTTTTACCCTATAATATTCCCGCCACCAGTGTATTAGAAATTTGATCATTCCCCATATTCATTGGAATGAACACCACAATTGGTGTTATCAGTCTTTCTATTTTAAACATTCTAATGAGTAACAACTGGTATCTCGTTGTTATTTTTTTAAATGTTTTTTTATGTTATATTTGAGAGAGAGACAGACAGAGGACAAGCGGGGGGGGGGGGGGGGTGGGCAGAATCTGAAGCAGGCTCCAGGCTCCAAGCTGTCACCAGAGAGCCCGAGGTGGGGCTTGAGCCCACAAGCAGTGAGATCATGACCTGGGCCAAAGTCCCAGGCTTAACTGACTGAGCCACCCAGGTGCTCCAGTATTTCATTGTGATTTTAATTTGTATTTTTTTCCCTGATGACTGATGATAGAGTATTTTAAACTTTTTCATATGCAAATTGGCCACTTGTATATTTCCTTGCACAATGCTTGTTCAAGTATCGTGTCCTTTTAAAAATGTATGTATAGGGGTGCCTGGGTGGCGCAGTCGGTTAAGCGTCCAACTTCAGCCAGGTCACGATCTCGCGGTCCGTGAGTTCGAGCCCCGCGTCGGGCTCTGGGCTGATGGCTCAGAGCCTGGAGCCTGTTTCCGATTCTGTGTCTCCCTCTCTCTCTGCCCCTCCCCCGTTCATGCTCTGTCTCTCTCTGTCCCAAAAATAAATAAACGTTGAAAAAAAAAATTTTTTTAAAAAAATAAAAAAAAATAAAAATGTATGTATATATAAATTAATAATAATATATAAAAAATAGAATATATATACACATAATATATTTTCTCCCAGTCTGTGGCTTGTTTTCAGGTTGTCTTAACAGTATCTTTCAAAATGTTTAATTTTGCTGAAGTTGATTTAACATTTTTTGTTTTATGATTAGTGTTTATTAGGTCATGTTTAGGAAATTTTTGCCTGCACCAACATCAGGAAGATATTTTCCTTTTGTTTTTGTTTTTTTTTCTTTTTTTTTTCCTAGAAACTATATATGCTTGACTTTTATATTTAGGTCTATGATCCATCTCAAAATAATTGTTTATGTAACATGTGAGGTATAGGTTGAGGCTCATTTATTTTCATATAAGTAGTAGTTGGTCCAACACCATTTATTGAAAAGACTTTCTTCCACTGAATTCCTCTGGATTCTTAATTTAAAAAAAAAGTCAGAGAGCCTGGGTTCAGTCAGCTGAGCATCTGACACTTGATTTCGGCTCAGGTCATGATTCTAGAGTTGTGGGATTGAACCTGGTGACGGGCACCACACAGAGCATGGAGGTTTCTTGAGATTCTCTCTCTCTCTTTCTCTCTCCCCCTCTGCCCCTCTCCCATGCTCGCTTGCTCTCTCTCTCTCTCTCTCTCTCAAAAAAAAAAAATCAATTGAGTGAAAACTATGGGTTGATTTCTGAACTCTTTGTTTTGTCTCATTAACCTATTTGCCTGTCTTTATGCTAATATCACACTCTCTTGATTATTGTAGCTTTATATTAAGTCTTGAAATCAGCAGTCTGTGTCCTTCAAGTTTATTCTTTTTCAAGTTTGTTTTAACTCTTCTTGGTCCTTGGCATTTTCCTAAAGATTTTATAAAGAGGTTGTCAGTTTCATTAAAAAAAAAAAAAAGGCCTGGTGATTTTGATTACTGCTGTTTTGAATCCATAAGTTAATTTCAAAAGGATTGATATCAAAACAATATTGAGTCTTTTAATCTATGAACATGGTATATCTCGACATTTATTTAGCTCTTTAATTTCAGCAGTGTTTATAGTTTTGCATGTATAGGTCTTACTTAAACATCACTAAATTTGCCTCTAAGTATATAATATTATTGGAAGCTATTGTAAATGGTATTGTTTTCTTTAATTTTATTTTCCAAATCTCAATGTTAGTATCTAGAATTAAAATTAAAGTTTTGTATACTGGCCTTACATCCTGTGACCTTGCTAAATTTATGTATTTGTTATATTAGATTGAGGATTTGTTTAGAATTTTCCATGTCACCTGTGAATGAAGATGGTCTTATATCTTCCTTTCCAATATGCATGTCATTTATTTATTTTTCTTGTCTTAGTCAATTGGTTGGGATCTCCAGTAGAATGGTGAATAGAAGTGGTAACATGGATTTCTTTCTTTGTCACTTCCAGAAATCTATATTGAAACTTTGGCCAAATCATAAGCTACACATGCTCAGGGCAAGAGTCTATGAGGCTGGACAAAGTAAGACTACCAGAGAAGAATGACTTCTGAGGCACTTTGAGCTAAGCAACTACTAGAGCTCATGCAGGGGTAGAAAATGTTCAAGGTTCAACAGAACGAGTAGAAAGACCTTATATAATAGCCTAAAAATCCAATAAAGATCTAATAAATGCTAAGCCTACTTAGTGGCCTGCTCTCTCCATCATAATAAAGTTGGAACTATCCTAATTCACTCATACATTAAGCTGTCTTTGATACTTCATTTTCCTTTCAAGGTACCATCTAATGATTACCTTAAACAGATATCACTTCTTGGGGGTTGGGAAGTCCTCACTCAGATTCTTTAACATCTTCTCCCTTACACATACCTATCCCTACTCTCAGTACATTAACTATACGAAATGCTTAAGTGCCTTTCTTAACAAGAAGGTCATAACCCATGTTAGGATTACAGCACAATATAGAAGAATGTAATTCAGAGAAGTATGAGTAGAAATTTTGGAAATGAAGAAAGGAAAACCAAAATCAGAAAGAAATAGTTAATAATAAGAATCACTAGATTGGGAAGTCATATGCCAGAGAGAGTAGTGAGAGCATTACCATAATTTAAGGTTAATTTAATTCATAGAAGTCTTAGAATACACAGCATAAGAATAACTCTTTGGCCAGAGCAATAGAGAAGATAACTTACTTTTTCTCAGTTTTGGAAAATACCACATTACCACAGTTAAAAAAATAATAAAAGAAAGAAAAAAATACCACAGGCAAAATTTGAGCTGTTTTGCCTTGCCAAGAATAACAGGAAGACACTTATGCCATCACTCAAAGCATAAAAATACAGTGAACTGCGGTCTAAATCCATCATCTGCCTTTGACACCAAATTTTTACCAGCCATATAGTCTGTCTGCCTTCTTTATCTCTTTGAACTATTTGGAAAGTAATTTATTTTGAGCCACTTTGGGCTGATGCTGGCCCTCAGTTCTGTGCCTGCCTCTCCCAATGCGTGTTTTAGGAATTGCATCAGCACACATGAAAGGAATTCCAGGTTGGGTTAGTCTTTCTGGCTTTATCCAGTCAGGGGAAGCTATGGGTGTAAACAGTGAAGGCAAGGGAGTACAGTGACGAATGGGTTGAGGCATCATTGTCTTTTCAGTCCACAGTAGAAGGGGTCTTTCCCTACCATTTTATATCTCTCTGCAACATAGTGCATTATACACTGATAGGGAGGTCCAGGCACAGTTCCGTAGTCTGGAGGATGTTTTTAGAACTAGTCTTTAGCTGAAGTGTCTCTTATTTTGAGTTGCAAAGTAATCATAAGAATGGAGTGGATCGCAAGAAGAGATTAGTGGGATAGACTGAAATGGTCAGGACACAGAAACTGGCTCCAATCGGTTGTCAAAACAAAGAGGGATCTAAAGCAAGTAATAGGAGCTGGGCTACAAAGCCAAAAGATCAAAGGCCCATGAGATGAGAGATAGAAAAACCTGGTCAAGTGAGCAAGTGAAGAAGTTGGAGGGTGCTTACAGCAAACACTGGCAACAGAGAGCCATTATGTGGGGGGGGGGGGAGTTTTACTTTCTCACACTAGTATGAAGGTGGACCAAGATTAGAGCAAGCAGTTGTATTCAGTTAAATCCAGCTGATTCTACCTGGGCTGAATTGATATAAACTGAAAGAATGGAAAGAAATGAATAGAAATTGTATTGGATTTCACAATTTCCCTTTAGAAACAGTTTATATCACATATATTTATATTTATATAATATAATATACAATATACAAATTTTAATGTCTGTTCCTAAGCCTAAGCTTATGAATAATTTAGACAAAGCATTGTGTTATCTGAATTTAATAGTTGTGTCTGGGTATATAAAATACTATCTATTATATACCATTACGTATAATGGTATTTACATATATTATCTGTGCCCCTGTTCTTTGTACATCTTAACCTGGTATAATGCTATCGATGCTTCACGACGGAAAATAACTTTGTAAAAATATGAGCCCAAGTATGGGATGAGGCAAAAAGAATGAGATAAAAAAGAACTTGTAGACTGAATTAAACAGATTATGAACTAATAACAGCGTTGCAAAATTCATAAATGAATTAGGACAAGGAAGTGAATAGGCATGATTGAAAGCGGAGATAATGGCATGTGGCAGATGTTGACAAAAGATTTGAGCCACTAGGGGAAGACGATAGTTGTGAGAGACAAATATAATCTAGCATTGAAGGAAGTATCCCTGAGATAATAACAAAAATTTCCCTGAAATAAAAGAATGAATTGAATTTACAGCTTGAGAGGGCACTTTGCATATTAAAAAATGATAGAAAATTAGTGCTATCTAGAATCCTGGTTAAATTACTGAACTTTAAAAAAAAAAAGCTTTTTAAAAAAGAATTGCTTTAGATAAATAGGCAGGAAAAGTGAGACACCAAAGGAGGAAAAAAATTCCAGAATATCATGAGGCAGGTCTACAAGCCTCTATAGGAACAAATGTCAGACCCTAGAATATTTAACCCAGCCAATTCAAGAAATAAGAGAAACGACCAACACCTCATATATGAAAAAGATAAAGGACTGTAGAGCTCAGTGAAGATTTCTTGACTAAAACATTCAATAATAATAAAAAGAAAACCCAGCCAATTAAGTGATTTTTAAAGAAATTAAGAAACACCAGATTGGAAAACTGGTCAAGTTAAACCAAATGCTGGTGGCTGTTGAATCCATTTAAAAATAGGAAGAAAAGAAAATTGTAGGCATTTATGGTTGCAAAACACAATATAAATGTTGTAACCCTTAAATAAAAATAACATAAGTAACAAAATCAGGAAGGTGGGGTATTAAAGGAAGTGTAACAATACTAATTGCTTCATTGTTGGTGGGAGAGAGGAAAATGGGTCTGATATTGGGAATGTAGCTACTAGAAAAAGTGGCACCAATTTAATTTTCTTCATATATTCCTATTAAAATTAGATTTTTAAAATCAATAAGTGACACAGAAGAAATTTTGACCTCATATTTAGTAATTTATTTGCTTCTTTTTCTTCTTACAGTAAAATTAAGTGTTTGGTATTATTTAAAATAGCATAAAGAGTATGATCCCGTTCTTATAAAATTAATTCCGTCTATCTACCCTGCTGATACCCTCGATTGCTTTGTTGTATTCAAGTTTTATTAATTTCTTTTCTTCTCTAGAGTTAATTTTTCTTTTACTTCTATATAAGCAGCACATTAGCAAACAAATTACAATTATCCTAACAATTTTTTTAAATTATCCTAAAAAATTACAAAATTTAGTATTTTCAACATTATTTAGTTGTAAATATATTTCTATTTTGTTTTATACCATGAGTATTTTTAAGTTTTTTAAAAATTTCATATAGAGGGGATATTTTATCTTTTTGTTATTAATTTTTTGTTTAATTCTATGCTATTGTGTGGTTAATTTTTTATACATATTATTTTTTTGGGGGGGGAGAGAGAGAGAGTGCATGTGGGGGGCGAGGGACAGAGTGGAGAGAGAGAGAGAGAGAGAGAGAGAGAGAGAGAAACCCAAGCAGGCTCTATGCCCAGCATGGAGTTCAATGGGGGGCGATCTATCTCATGACTGTGAGATCATGACCAGAGCTGAAATCAAGAGTCAGCCACCCAAGTGCCCCTATACATTTTATGTTCTTAAAAACAGTGTATATTTTCTAATTAAAGGGAGAAAATTTCTATGGATATAAAAATAGAAATATGGATATTAGATCAAGCTTGGTAATGGTTGATTCAAATCTTGTATATTATAGTTAATTCTTGGTTTGGTCTGATGGAGGACATATTTATTTCAGATTTTTCTTTATATATTAGAAACTATGGCTTTCAGGTGCATATAATTTCTCCTTGGTGATTTCTCTTTATATTGTTGTGTTGTATTACACTTTATTTATATTAACTTTCTCTAAATTCTATGTTGTCTGGTATGAACATTATAAAATAAGCTTTTTCCCCTTAGAGTTGTATGGTGTATCTTCTTTTCATAACTGCATTTCAGCCTGAATCATTTTATTTTAGTTTTAGGTCTTATAAGTAGCAGATAGCTGGATTTTATTCTTTATTTTATCCAAAACTTCTCATCCCTCTCTTTTAATAGTTACTCTCATTGCATTTACACTTATTTTAATTATTAAAATGTGGATTTATTCCTTCGGTCTCATTTTGTGTTTTTCTATTTACTACTGTTTCTTTTCTTCATCCCCCCCCCCTTTTTTTTGTAGGATCATTAAAGTTCAATATATTTCCCTTTTATTTTCTTCTCTCGGTTCAGAAACTAAATATTTCTAATCCTTTAGTGCCTACCCTAAACTTTCTATTGTTTTACTGTGCATAGTCAGCTTTAAATATTTTAATGGCATATAAAGTTATTCATTACTTGTGTTCTTCTCTTGAATAATAGGATGTAGCACTCATTGAACCTACCAAAGTTAATCATTAGGGGGTGCCTGGGTGGCTCAGTCAGTCAAGAGGCTGACTCTTGGTTTCGGCTCAGGTCATGATCTCTTGGTTCATGGTATTGAGCCCTGAGTTGGGCTCTGTGCTGACAGCATGCATCCTGCTTGGGATTCTCTCTTTCCCTCTGCCCCTCCCCACCTCTCACTCTCTCAAAATAAATAAATAAACTTATGAAAAAATTAGTCATTAGTGTTTTGGTTTTTTTTTATAGTTGCTGATTAATTAATTTATGGACTTGGTTTATTAATTTCATACCTCCTGCTGTTTTTTATATTCTACTCCTGCCTCATAAGCTCCTCTTTCTTCTAGGCTTCCCCTAATATTTACAGGGCTTTGAACAAAAATATGAATAAAAGTCCACAGATCCTGTGTTTAAATATGTAATAGTTGTAAATAAAGCCCATCAATTATAAGTAAATGGTATTCTAAAATCCTTCTTGACAAATATGCCTTTATAACAACCTCAAAGTCTAGGTTCAAATTCAGATTTCTTGGACTTCCAAGCCAGAAAATCATGGCTCGGGAGAGCAGTGTCCTGCAGCTTGCACCCATTCTGCTCTCAACGTGGCTCCATCCAACACAATTAAAGACCTTACGTATGTGTTTAAAGATCTCCCCACCATCCATCCACGCCCCATCCACACCCTTGCAAACAGTTCCCTTTTGGTCATCTCTTGGGTCACAGGGATGTGACCACTGGTGGCAGCTCCCACTCTTGTAACGACAAACTAGGGAAAGAGACCTATACAGGATCTGTAAGTAGGCTCAGGGCTGTTTGGGCAGGAAATTCAGAGGTTCTGGGTATTGAGACCAGGGTCAAGAAGGTGGGCACATCCCCTTAGCTCTATAGATTCTGCCTGGTAGTAGAGGTACAGAAAAATGCAGAAGAAAAGGAAAGAGCTATAGCTTAGGGCTTAGGAGAGTTACCTGATTCTTTAAGTGAAAATGTCATGAAGCACATCCTTTGATAATACTTTCAGTGCAAAATTGCATAGTAAGCTGTGTTTTCCCTTTCCCTCTTAAATAATAGTTTAGCTAAGTAAAAAAATCTAGATTTATGATTATTTTCCCTTCACCATTGTTCTGATTTCTACTGCTTGAATTAAATACCTGATTTTAATCTCAATGTCATTACTTTACAGGCAATCTGCAATTTCACTTCATGTATCAGTTTGAAGGGTTGTCATGAAATGTTAGCCCTTGTCGTTTATGGACAGCAGTCTCATCAATCCATGGATGCATAATAAATACCAGCAATGGTCTTAGAAGTCATTTGTGGAGGAGAGAAATTGCAATGCTCTTCTGCTTCTTCTCCATCCCCTGCTTCTGCCTTCGTTTATTTGGAAGGGGAAGTTCACCCACATTTTTGACCCTATGTTCCTGTGAAGTTGGGTGGCTGAGGCAGGCTAACTGTTCTTATCCACAAGGCTAGTTATTTCAGTAAATTTAGAGTATGCTATGCTAATTATGCTAGATGGGAGTAGGGAGAGAAGAGCCCAGTCCTGCCTCAAAGCCCAAGATGGCCGACAAACCCTCCACCTGAAATGCTGGTATGTCATTCCATATTTGGCTATCTGGCCTTGCTCCAATATCTCCTTCAACAGAGAGCCCTGAGGTAGGGGCAGGGTGGGATATAGACACTAAAACCTCCCGCTGGAATCTTTAGCAGAATTAAATTCATCTTCTTTATTGGATAGAATAGATGGTACAACTGAAGCACAGAGAGGTGAAACTTTATACCCAAGTTATAAAGTTCGTTACTGAAGTAGCAGAAAATTGAACTTAGATCTAATGTCTGGCTCAGGAATAATTCCAGGATCCTTTATTGAGCTTTTCACTTCTCTATTTTCTCAACCTGCTTCCTTCACCAAGGGAGTTTCCTGCACCACATTCTCTACCAATATAATCCTTAAGACAAAAAAAAAAAAATAATAATCCTTAAGACAACTGCATGTGTATGGAAGGGGCAGAGATTTTGGAGTCAGGAAGAGCTGGGTTTGAATTCTGCTTCTACCATTTGCTAGCTCTGGAAACTACAAGTGTTAATCTCTTGGAGCCTCAATTTTTTCATCTTTAAAATAGGGATAAGGACACGTGTTTCAAAGCATCCTTCTAAGGTCACTATGAAGCTCCTAGCTCTGTACTTGGCCCACAGTAAGAAACTAAATAAGTGATTGGTGTTTTTATTGGTGTTTTTTTTATTAGTGTTTTTCATTTGAACGCATTGACTTTGGCCCCACATTCCTCTTTTCTTTAAGGGAGCTCTTATCTTCATCCCATATTTGCCTTTGTGGGTGTTTAATGAATTTATGGAAAGTTCTCCGGGTAGAGATACATCTCATTTGCTGAGAGGGTAGAACTTCATACATTGTACACGAAGACTAAGAAGTGGTGATTGATATTATTATGTGATAAATGGAGAGTTGACAAATAGAACATAGCCATTTGATGCAGAATTCGTGCTTGGAGTTTGTTCATAACTCATTAGTCTGCTCCCAACCCAGCATATGAGTCATAGCCCCTGAATGCCAGCCTCGGGGACATGGAGACCAGCTTCTCCTTGACCGCATAATGTCAGAAGGCCCTCAGTGTGAATGTGTTAAGATGCTCAGCTACTGCATAATTAGTGTCTTGGTTCTCCTTCCTGGATTTCCAGCATTTGCCCCCATATCGCCCTGGGTTGTGTCACCCTGTACTGCCTCTCACTTGACATTCTCATGGGAATTCCTGACTGATTCCTGGAAAATGGGGGATGGGACTAAGTTATGAAAGTTTCAAGGATTTTGTTACAGATCCGTGTAAGTCATCAGAGAAAGAGAGCGTGGGATAGTCGGGATAACATTTTAACTCCAAAGGTGGAAATTATATTACTCAACCTCATGATTCTTGGGAAACAAGGAGAGTCTCTGCTTCTTGGCCAAGGTTCATGAGATCCAAAAGCTACACATACTCAAGCTTCTGGAAACCAAAGTAGCAGGCTGTCATTATGAGAAGACCCAGTCAGTGTACCACTCCAGGAACTTCAAGGGAGAAGTGGGAATGGGTACCATTGTCCCCCCAAATTATGATAATGTGGTTTCAGATTTTAAATACATGGCCGTGAAGTCCCTGAGCTTTGATGTATTAGAGGCAGGCCTTCCTGAAGGACACTTTGAGCGGTGTGTAAGAGACAATAGAGAACATGTATGAATATTGACTTTCAATTAAGACAGATTCCTTATCTCATGTTGGCATTTACTACTAACTGACCGACCCCGGTAAGTTATCTGCCATGTATAGGCTTCAGTTTCCACATCTGAACACTGGGGATATTTAATACCTATTTCACAGAGTGCTTGTTTCTTTTGAGGATTAGAGGAGCTCATGTGTCTAAAACATTCATCACAGTGAATGGACCTTATTAAAGGCTCAATAAATGGCAGTTTTCTTAGGTGGTAACCAAGTCACATATGTCTGTTGGGCTAAAGTAATTGAATATTTATTAAACACCAACTCTGCCCCAGACACCTTGCATCAGATACTAAGCACAGAGATGATCTTGTTGTTCAGTCCTCAAGATGCATGGGTCTATGTGTCATGTCTTATGACCATTTTGTTTTTATCTCCAAGACTCCATGAGAGCAGAGACTTTGTATGTTTTCTGTTAATGCTTCCCCATGGTCCAGAAGAGTAAATAAATTGAACAAATATTCACTGAAGTTTTATTTCTACCAGGCAGTGTTCTAGGTATGGGCAGATGTAAATGTACAAATCAGTCCCAAATCTGTAAGTTCCTTGAGGAACTTACATTTTGGAGGAATGAAGCTACTTAATAATAATAATAATAATAATAATAATAAATTTGCCACAAACCTTTTTTTCTAACTTGTGTATAGAAACTTTCCCTGAAGAACAGAGGTAATTCAGAAATACCTGGGCCCCAGGTAGCATGATGCCATTTATAAGCCACCACCACAGACACGTTTTCCAAGGTCACCAAGCCTCCTTACAGCTTCTCTGAGGGTGACATGTAAATGTGGGGTCTAAGAGAACATTGGGCTCATTTGGGGAGAAGAGTTTCACACTTCTAGCTTAGGAGTCTGGTCTCCAGCCCATAGGACCACTTCATCGTTCCCCACCCTAGAAGGCAGCACGGGGCCAAGCCTGGGGCCCCGGGGGGGGGGGGGGGGCGGGGGTTAAGAGAACTTGCCCTGACCAGTAGGTGTGTGCCTGCTGCATTTCTAGATCTGTTCTCCTCGGGGACCGAGTGCCTCCTTCATCAAGAAAGCTGCCAGCATTCACAATTGGAACATATACAGGCCAGCAGGTTCTGATTAATCCAAATTGGAACTATTCAAACAGTCACAAGAAGAGATCTTTTCCCCTGAAGGAATTTACATGTGAGGAGAGACTAAGATGGGAAATAAACATTTCTATAATGATTAAAGTTAATTGGCTTGAAAGGATGCCTCTGAAAGAAATGCTTTCTGGTTTTAGTTCCAATCTATTTCGGGACAAGCCTGTTTTTCATAAGATTGGTAACTGCAAACAGATACTGCCCTTTCATTGGAAACAGATGGCACAGGACATAATTAAAGAAGTATGCACTGGCATCTCAAATAACTGCTTTCAATTACAGCATTTCAAGAGTATTAAGGGGAAATATTTTAAACAAGACCACTGCAAAAATAGATTTTGTCATTAACTTTGAAATAATATTTGACTTAAGGCTGAAATTTCCATGTGCCAGGTCTGGATCTCACAAGCTGATGCTGATTGGTGCAAGAGAAATTGAATCATTATGGTCCTATCGTTCAAGGGGGAAAAAAATCTTCTTTCTCTCTCTCTCTCTTTTTTTTTTAACACAGAGAAAAACTGTATTTTTCCTCTGGTAAGACTTGCATTTTATTTTGCACTTGAATCTCAGTCATATTTCACAACCTTGAGGGGCTTTCATAGTGAAACCATTTCAAGGTGAAGTCCACGAATGTGTTATGAATGTGGCTGTCTCTGTGTGTATGTAGGCGGTGGGGATAGGCCTGCCCCCCACCATGAAGTATGTTTATATGCCCTGTAGCCCACATTGTTAAGTATATGCTGTACATGTTCATGCTGAGATGTATACATAAAACCTCCATATTAGGTGACGGGCAAAGTGGGCAGATTGCCTGGGCTGGTACATTCGTAATCTGAAGTTTGCTTATTGTAATTTTTCTCATTAGGTCATTTTAATGGAGATTATAATAATTATAAGATAGTTGCACAACACTGACAAGTTACAAAATGCCTCCCTCGTATTGTGCTGTGTAACGTATTGGAATGCTGTTTATTTCTCTGAACAAATACTCATTTACTGAGCGTCTAACATACGGCAGGCCCCGGGGCCAAGCGATAAACAATGAAGCTCCTTCCTTGCCCTCCTGGAGCTTATGGTCAGATGGTGGGTATAGACAAGTGAAAGATCAGAATGCAGGATGGAAAAAAAGCTACGGTGGAGGGTAGTCAGGGTGGCACAGAAGCTCTGAGTAGGGTACCTCACCCCAAAGGTGGCTTCTCCTCTTTAACCTTAAACTTGGTTTTCGAAACAGGTTAATGCAACTGTCCAATACAGGTATCCCCTCCCCCTTTGCAAAAGATGGCAGTGTGCCCCTTTGCTTTGACAGAAGGCCTTACATTTGTGCCTGTTTTCATGAACCAAAAGAAATCGGAAGAAGATGTTTGCTTTCACACACACACACACACACACACACGCACACACACACACACACAAAAGGTGAAAAGTGAAAATAGCGTTTCAGGTTTGTTTTGCAGAACTGTTAGGAAGGGCAGCGCACACCCTGAGAGCCACGGTGAGGCCACCAGGTTCCTTCCCCGGAACTTCCCTGGGCATTTCAGCATCCAGCTTTGAACTGTGTCTTATGAGCATGTTTGCTTTATCGAGTTTATTTTTGTATCCATTAGCAAGATGTGCCCTAAGGTATCAGAAAAGCCTGAGAGAGGTTATTTTTGGGGTCTGGGCATGCCCAAAAGGTTTTCCATGTAAATTAATGGTAATTGTTTCTTCATTTTACTCCATTTTGGCTTATAAAAGATTTCATAGGAACACTCCACTTTCAGACAGCGGGGGTGGCGGGGGGGGGGGGTGGAATCTATATATCACCTTAGCGGCTCAGGCACATATACTTAAAAAAAAATTTTTTAACGTTTATTTACTTTTCAGAGACAGGGCATGAGCAGGGGAGGGGCAGAGAGAGAGAAAGAGACACAGAATCTGAAGCAGGCTCCAGGCCCTGAGCTGTCAGCACCAGAGCCCGACGTGGGGCTTGAACCCACAAACTGTGAGATCATGACCTGAGCTGAAGTCACATGTTCAACCAACTGAGCCACCCAGACACCCCCACATATACTTTTTAATGGACCAATGGCTCCTAATGATGATAGCAGCAATTGGGCAGATATCGTACAATTTACTGATCACTGATGGGCATTAATGAATCAATAAACACAGCATACATTTACTTTTGATTATATGTACACACTCGGGTACACACGCGGGGAGAGACAGAGACAGAGAGCACATGCACGTGCCATACTACTCCTTATCCACCAAAGATGGGTGTTAAGCTCTGTCTACCTGTGGGGATGGGTTAGGTCTAAGCTATCCCTGCTGTCACTCACCCAACTTTCACTAATGGTGTGCATTCTTAAATTTTTTTTTTAATGTTTTATTTATTTTTGAGACAGAGAGAGACAGAGCATGAGCAGTGGAGGGCAGAGAGAGAGGGAGACAGAATCTGAAGCAGGCTCCAGGCTCTGAGCTGTCAGCACAGAGCCTGACACCGGGCTCGAACTCACCAACTGCGAGTTCATGACCTGAGCCGAGGTCGGACGCCCAACCGACTGAGCCACCCAGGCGCCCCAAATGGTGTGCATTCTTGACATGGCTGAAGGAAGGGTTGTGGTGAATAACAAGTAAAAGAGCAAAAAACTAACCAGTCCATGCAGCTCTCTTTTCACCATATGGATAATATATAGAATGTTGCAATTGGATTTTTAGACTTTTAAAAATTTTTTTGGAGTAATTAAGGCTTTAAGGAGCTTAGTAATTTCCTTCAAGGTTGTACTCAATATTCCACTTATCCATGAAGACATTCAGATTAACCCTACCCAATAATTAGCTTTTCCTTATTTTGGATACTCTCTATAGTTTGTGTGTGTGTGTGTGTGTGCGTGTGAGCAGGGAGGGGCAGGAGGAAGAGAGGGTGAGATTGTGTATCTTATATCCTTTATTTTTATTTATAGGGAGTGAAAGGCAGTATCATGAATGTTAATTCCATGTGTTCAAGAAAACAAGAATTCTGGACTCTGGCTAAGGGAGGGGTGAAGGAGATTTAATACCCTAAATGATGATGAAAAGTGAAGGAAGAAAAATCCTTTTAATAAGGAAACTTCAAATTCTTCAGGGGAAAGCCCTTTTTTTAAGGGTTGGGGATGACCCAGATTGGTGGACTAAATGACCCCTATTCTCCACCTTCCCCTGCATCCATACCCTTACCACAGTCTCATTGTGGGGGTGCATTTCCATGCGTCTCAGACTTTGGGCTCAGCCGTGTGACTTGCCTTGACAATGTAGGTGGGATTGACCGGGCCAGTTCCATGCCCAGGTCTTAAGAAGCCTCACATGCTTCCTCTCACTCCCTGTTGCCTCTGCTCCTTCTATGAGAGAAACATGCCTTGGCCAGCTTTCAATCCCAGGACAATGAGAGACATGTGGAGCTGAGCCACCCCAACTGGCCCAGAGAAACACAGTCACCCAGGGATCTACCCAGCTGAGCCCTGCCTCGCCTCAGCTCAGCCAACCCACAGATTTTAAAAATAACTGATTGTTTCATTAAACCCCTGAATTTGGGGGTCATTTGTTATTCAGAAATATTGTGTCAAAACTAATTCATATACTGCGGAAGAAATGTTGGTGTCTGGAGGGAGGAAGCACGTGGAGCTAGACACAGGCTTCCTTCTGGCTCTTCCCCTGGGCCTCCATAATCTCTGGAGAGGCAGCTATCTGGGAAAACGGCCGGCTTGCCTGGTGGTCAGCTGAATTCCTTGACTTGGTGAAATTCATTTCCTGCTTATTTGACCAGAAACTCTGCTTTTCAAAATTTAGAGCAAGATCACACAGTTTGAGGGGTGGGAGGGTATTACTTGTGGTTCATAAATCTTCAAAATCTGACAATAACCAAGCTAAATGCAGTCTGGGGCCAACAGATTAATTTAGGATTGTCTATGCTTCTTATATTCTAAAATACTATGTAAACTCCTGGATTATAAAGGATAATCCCAATTTTTTTTTTTTTGGCCTGGTTTAGTGCCAGGTAAATACAAGAATTAATTAATTAATTAATTAATATATAAACTCTTTTGCTATAAGGGCAGTTCTCCAGTGATGTGGTCCTTATTGTCAGCCGGGCAGGGGGTCATACAATCCAAAATCCCATTTTTAGCATGTGCTTTTGGGATCATTTCTGGTAAAGATTGCCTAAGGTAAGTTTCTCAATGAAACAGTCTCTTTGCAACAGAGGTCACTGGCAATTTCAGGAGCAGCTCCAGAGTTAGGATGTCCCTTAAGGAGAGTGAGACAGGAATTTAAATTCTGCTAAAGAACTAAATGTTAAAGGTTCCTGGGTTGTCAGGCCTATGTTGCACAATCTGGATAATCAGCTGAATGTTCAATTTGTCCCTTTCTTCTCCAAGCCATTCTCAATGTCACCTAATAGCTTTCAGATTCCTTCTTGCCCAACTTTCTCCCCCTCAAATCATGGGATTTATATTCCGTGATTTCGGAAGACATAGGCTGAGACTTTGAGTGATTTAATCTTTCTTAACCAGTCCTTATTAGGAAATCTAATCACCTATACTTATACAGACTGAAGGCTAATTGCCTCAACAAGCACGCATTGAGAATGTCAATGAGCAATTTAAAACTATCTCCAAGGTCAATGTCATTGGTCCCATCTGTCTTCTCTCCTTGATCTCAGAAAAATCCATCTCTGCTGTACAGGATTATACCTTTGAGGTGATGACCAGATGCCCAAGTGGAAGCATCCTGTTGCACAACCCTTGGACTTCACTGAAGAGGTACGTCTAGAAAAAATAATCATAATCATTATCATAACAGCTGGGATATTTACCAGATGTAGGATCATCAGGGAAGTTATGCTTTACTAAGTGCTTTACTTTCATTAGCTCATTGAAACCTCACAACGATCCTATGAAGTCGTAACTATTGTCAACCCCAGGGATGTTAAACCACTTGCAGTTAATAAGTAGTTGGGATGGGATTTGCACTCTGGTCTATCAGACTTCTCAGTTATTGCTTTTCACTACTTTGCTGATGCTGCGTCTGCTTTCACGATTTTGCTGAGACATGATTTTGCTTATTTTCTCAAAAGACAAGGACATTTTTTTCCACTTGTCCTTTTTACAAGTAAAGGGTACTCTGAATCTCACTTCATGCCAACTTTCTCTTGAGAGAACTCCAACAACACTTAACAGCTTCTGAATGTAGCAGTGAATGACCCTAGCTCTTTTCTCATTTAGACTCTTTCCATTCAGTCCAAGGGTCACCACACTGAAGTGTCAAACAAGATGGGTTTATGAAGGAAATACAGAAAAATCTAATGTGTTACTGAGAATTTCACAAGGTAACAGACACAAGAACTACTGTGGCCTTACCCCAATGAGGTCCTTACCTCTGCTGAGTTTTACCATAAACATTAACTTTAAAAATAAATCTCACATGTTTAATTTGCTATTTTCTTCTTTCTGAAAATAACAAAGCATTCCCAAGAGATTACCTGGGGCTAAGGAGAGTAAATCACTGTTTTAGGCAGACCAAAGTTTTGAAGAAAGTCTACTCAAAGAGATTTCATGTGGCAAGCTGTCTAGGTCCTACTCGTGGGACAGGCCATAGAGTTAAAAAAAGAAAAGAAAAAGAAACTTTTTCAAGACTATGAGAAAAGCAGTACTTTATGCTATTTAGAGGAGCTTGGGAGACTTTCCCCCTCTTTGGTAAATGCCACAAAGGAGGCATTTCTCATGAAAACTTAAGTAGGAGACAGGCTGTAACATGGTGAGAGCTGGCCTCTGGGAATAGTTATGGGAGAGAGCGTGGAGCCAGGACCAGTAATTATGAGACACCAAGGAAAAAAGCAGAGGTTGCATAGACGTAAAATATTCCGAGAGGAAGAAAGAGAGTAAATACTTTAAATGAAAGTAGTTCTCACCATACAAAACCCAACAGCGTTCACATCTGGTGTAGCAGAAATTGTATTAGACTTGGACATATCCTGGAAAGTATATTGAAAACTTGGATATATGTTTCAAGCTATGCTGGATCGTCGAGAGACCCGGCATTTGAATCTTAGACCCACGTTTAACAATGTGAGTGACCTTGAGCAATGTATGACAGCCCCAAATTCATTATTTGCAAAAACGGAAGTCATGAAACAACATATGTGGAAGGACCAGCATACCTAGTAGGTGTTCGAAATGTATTTGTTGCATCTAAATCATATAGCCAGTTTACACGAGGGACAAGAAGGCCTATTGTGGCCAACAGAACTGGGAATGGATCTCAGATTTCTCAAAACCAATCACTTGGTAACCATCAGGACAAGAGGATAGAGTTCGGCTACAGAACTAAAAACGAACAGGGTGGAGTCACTGAGTGCCTAAGCGGACAGCACTGTGGTAGGAGCAGAGAATAAAAAAGGAGCACCTATTGGGCACTGCTTCTGTCAATCAAGTTTAGGTGGCTCGCCACAAAAAGAACACAAGCATTGGGGTCAGACTTGCTTTCAAG
Organism: Lynx rufus; assembly: GCF_022079265.1. Classification (NCBI taxonomy): domain Eukaryota; kingdom Metazoa; phylum Chordata; class Mammalia; order Carnivora; family Felidae; genus Lynx; species Lynx rufus. The sequence goes on from NW_025814829.1 coordinate 50,435,063, forward strand.
TCTTGACTTTGCGTGTGTGACTTGGGTATAGCCTTTTCCAAGCCTCGGTTCCTGCATCCATAAAATGGGCACAAAAATACTGCCCTGCCATTGAAAGATTACAGATGATTATGAAAAAATGCCCAGCAGTTAGTAGACGTTTGATGCATGGCAGTTATTGTTACTTAAAAGGCCGTAGCTCCTTCTGAGCAGAAACTGAACCTCATGAATCTTTGTATTCTTCATTGTGTTTAGCACAATGCCTGTCATATATTAGGTATAATAAATCTTCATTAAATGGATAAATAAATAAAAAAAAAAGTGTTCAATGTTCTTGCACTAATTGCCATCAGATGGAGCTTTTGTCTCACTTGAGAGTTTTTTCCCCTAAAAGACCAACCGAGCACCACCTTTGACTTCAAGACAGAAGAACTACTTGGGAGTGTAGCATATCTTTAAGACAGAAGAACTACAATAGACATAAATTGGCTGGCTGGGGGTGTTTGCCTATTAATGGCACATTCAACTCCCACCTAAACATTGGTCATACCTTTGGTTTTGGACTCAGTCCTATATTCATTTCCCAGCGCCATCATGTCTGACAAGTCACTTTGGGAAAGTTAGTTACCTCTTTGAACTTAATTTCCTCATTCATAAATAATGACCTTAACAGTTGATGTGAAGATTGAAGGAGACAGCCTACGTAGAGTGCCAGACATATAATAGGCAGGGCAAGATTTGAAACTCGGTATATGACACCAAAGCTCAAGCTCTTTATATTACATTTGATTTCCAAAGGGTTTTAAACTCCTTGAAGAAAGGAGCCATATCTTATTCAGAAGCACTTTGCATATACCTTAGTGCCCAGCATAACGCAGGGCAAAGAGTAGACATGTAATCAATACTTGTGGAGCTGAATTGCTTCCAACTGTTATCCATTCTGTAAGTGAATCAAGAACATTTCTGCTGGAAAATATGCCTTTGGGCCCAAGGAACCATAATTGATTCACAAAAACAAGAATACCGAAGAAACTTTCTTTCCCTTCTTAATATTATGAGACTGGTTGTTTGAGGGGAAAAAACACAGACATTCTATCGTTTTGCTTTAATAAAGCTTTAGGCGAGTTAAACACTTAAGATGCTTCTAGAAGTGAGTAACAGAAAACCTAGATGAAACTAGCTTCACGAGTAAGTACGTTTATTGGCTTGCATGCTTGGAAGTGTGTGTCAGGACTGGTTCATCCAGTTCAGCGATGTGATCAAGGATCCAAGTTCCTTTTGTCTCTCTTCTGATAACAGTGTTGGCTTCATCACGGATGTAAGTTGCTCACTGGTAGAAACTAGGCTACATGTTGCCTCATTCATTTCTGGAAAGAACACATGAGAGAAAGTATGCCACTCCCAAGCCCAGAACATATTTTTTCCCTTCATAACGTTCCCACTCCTCAAACAGTAATTGTCCTTGGGACGCCTGGGTGGCTCAGACACTTGAGCAGCCAACTCTTGATTTCAGCTTAGGTCATGATCCCAGGGTTGTGGGATCGAGCCACACATGGGACTCCGTGCTGAGTGTGGGTGGATCCTGCTGGGATTCTCTTTCTCTCTTTGTCCCTCTCCCCTGCTTACACACTCTCTTTCTCCAAAAAATTTAAAAAAAAAAATAAAAAAAAACCGAGTACTTGTCATCAGTGGAATGCCATGCACTGATAGGCTTAGATTAGGGATCCTGGCAAGGGATATGATATGATGGTTGGAGTTGGGGTCAATTTCTCAAATGCCATTGTTTCTACATAGGGGTGGGAGTGGAGTGGGGAAAAGAATGAAGGGGATTCAGTCACTGTGCCCCAGCAAAGAGTAGCATGTTTGCAGAAAAGATGTGGAAGTTTTGTCTAGATGATATAATTGGGCTGACCCATAGCTGGTTAAATAGTTCCCTGGCTAACAAGCTAGAGAGAGAAGTGACATATCACATACATCGGGAAGCTTCCATTCCTTTACCCTGCCAGCCAGATTGGGTTAAGTGCTCCTCCACCCTGCTTTTAAACAAAACTAGGAATTATTTCACACAAATACAGCCTGTTTATTATATACTTATGTAATTAGCTTCCAACCCAACCACGAGGCTGTCGAAAGCACATGTGGCCTTACCATCTTATTAGCCTCACCACATGACACAGAACCTGACATACAAAGAGGTCAATTTTTAAATATGACTGAATGAGCAAAACAATGGGTAGAAGTTTTAGGAAGGGAGATTTCAAATCCTCGTATGGGTGAAAAGAAAACTTCCCAACAATAAATGTATTATGTAAATTACTAACAGTCATCAATCACTTAACCATAAAGAAGATGGATGTTGGATGAGGATACCTTTTAGGTTTCTTTTGATCTTGGAATTCAATGATGTTCCGAGTTTACTGATGGTGATCATGATGTACACCACATGATGGTGGCCCAGATGGTTCCCATATAGAAGTCAGGACATCCTGGGTGACAGGAAGGTGCTATGATCAGTTGTTTGGCTCATGAAAATTTGAACCTTCTCTCCAGGGCCACGATCTCTACAAAGGGAGCACATTCCATTCTCCATGTCAGCTGTGATGACCAGTCCTTGCCGATTGTGATGTGGTGTGCACTTAGCATTCTCTGTTTATAGGCCAGATTCCAAGACAACAAGAAACATAATCGAAAGAAGCTCGTGAGCCACTATAGTACCAGAGACGGGGAAGGTATTTCTTAACAGCTCGAGCCATCTTTAGCTCTAACAGTCTTTAAGGAAGAGCATAAACAAACACAGAAGTCAACGTGGCAGACGTCCAGTGTTTACCTGGTGCTGGGTATTGCGCAGGCCCTCTGTTTAGGGCAATAATGAGCACACGGAGACAAGGTTCTGGCCTACAATGAAGTTTAGAGTTTAGTTGGATATTTGCAAGATGCACACATTGTGCGCGCGTGCGTACACACACACACACACACACACACGCAATACTTGAGAAATGTACAAAACAACATCCAGGGCAGCAAAGGGGTGATCAGACACTATAACACCCAGGAATGTTCTACACACAGAACAGCCTTCTACTCACCTCCTATCCTGTGCTAACCGTTCAGTTTGCTTCTAACACAGACACTTTATCTTATTAGGACTACTTTTTAAAAAAATATGTATTTATTTTGAAGGAGAGAGAGAGAGAGAATGCACACAAGCAGTGGAGGGGCAGAGAAAGAGGGAGAGGGAGAGAGAGAATCCCAAGCAGGCTCCTTGCTGTGAGCATAGAACCCAATGGGGAGCTCGATCATACGAACTGTGAGATCATGACCTAAGCCAAAATCAAGTCAGACTCATAACCAGCTGAGCCACCCAGGCACCCCTAGAACTGACTTTCTTAAACTCTTTGAGTTCACTAAATATTTCATGCAACCTTAGCTTGCTCTCTGTTGAAGTCATATTTTTAGCACCATTTTTATTAGTATAAAAGTGACACATCATTCTTCTACCCCTCAGAACCAGTGAGCATAGTGGTATATGTTCTCTCATTGTGTGTGTGTGTGTGTGTGTGTGTTCTTTCACAAATTTATGAGGTTTTCACATGCTAGAACACTACATATATATATATATATATATATATATATATATATATATAGCTCAGTCTTTAAGGAAGAGTGTAATATATACCTAGACATATTCTATATCTTTATATATATATATATATATATATATATATATGCAAAATTGTTAACTGTGGTTTTCTCTGGGGGAGGAATAGTGTTGGGACTTTTATTCTACACTCTTCTACATTGTTCTTTTAAGGAACAAAGAAGTATTTGAATAAATTACTGAAATTTCTAAGGGAGAAAATACAATCTCTAGTTGCCAGTTGTCCAGTTGCCAACGAAAAGTACCTATTCTCTTAATCTGACTCATGACAGTGGTCTTCATCTTTGGGGGCAGGGCAAGAAATGAAAAAAAAAAAGGTACTTTTTTTTCCCTAGAGGGGAATAAAGACAGAAAAATGAGAAAGAAGAGTCTTGAGTTTTTACTAGAGCCCCAAAGTACTTAATGATTAAAAGAGCAAGTTGCAGGGTGCCTCGGTGGCTCAGTCAGTTAAGGGTCCAACTTCGGCTCAGGTCACGATCTCATAGTTTGTGAGTTCGAGCCCTGAATCTGGCTCTGTGCTGACAGCTCGGAGCCTGGAGCCTGGGTCAGATTCTGTGTCTCCCTCTCTCTGCCCTTCCCCCACTCATGCGCACGCGCGCACGCTCTCTCTCTCTCTCTCTCTCTCAAATAAACATTTAAAAAATAAATAAAACAACAACAACAAGCAAGTGTCAGGGGATAAAGGGCACTCTACGCTGGAGAAGTAGTCATTCTCAGAGGGCTTCTCAGGGGGCAGGAGTCTTGTGTAGAGAAAGCTGAACCACCTGGAAATGAGGGAGCATGAGTCTTAGAGCTGGTTCTGCTAAACCCAGATCTTTGAACCTGGAGGAGTCATGGCATCTCTGTTGGCTTCAGTTTCTCATCTTTTAGGATAGATAATTCTGGAATATTTGAAAACTGAAAATCACCAGGGACTCTAAACTCTTCAACCTTACCAAGTAAAGGCAATGAAAAGGAAAACGCAAACAAACTGCAAAACGAACATCTGTCATGGCGTTCCATCATCATGTCATACACGAAAGGACACATTAGTGCCAAAGTGCAAGGACACAATCTTACGTTTAAAAAATTAGGGGCGCCTGCGTGCCTCGGTCAGTTAAGCGTCTGACTCTTGATTTTGGTTCAGGTCATGAACTCATGGTTTGTGAGACCGAGTCCCAAATCGGACTCTGTGCTGACAGTGCGGAGCCTGCTTGGGATTCTGTCTCTCCGTGTCCCTTCTCCACTTGCACTCTCTTTCTGCTTCTCTCTGACCCTCCTCCGCTTGCATGCTCTCCCTCTCTGTCTTAAAATAAATACACATTAAAAAAAAAACTTTAAAAAAATCAGCCTTGTGTAAAAACTCTCAAAATCTGCCCTTATTTGTCTCTTTGCTTCATCGGCAACTGCAAACTTTGTCATGGACTGCACTTGGGAACCTCAACGCCAAGCCCTGTGAATTTCTTCCTGGGGCTACAGTGCCTTCGGGCTCTGATCCTGTGCCTGACCCCAGACAGCTCACCGAATGGCAAATTCAGAGACTGCAAAGGTGGAGTAGAAGCCACACCGCGGGGCACCGAGGTTCAGCACTGAGAAAATAATCATTATTGAATAATGGCCACACGCCAGGTACACATGTGGGTGACGAAATTCCACGGAGAACAAAATAAACACAGGAGCTGCCTTCATGGAACTTATTCTTTTCCATTAGGGAACCAGATTACTAACAAGGACACAGGAAATATGGAGTATATCAGAGGGTCTTAGATACCACAGAGAAAAAATAAAGCCTAGTAACTTTGATAGGTAGTCATTCAAGTGTGAAAAGTGGTCAGGAATGGTCTTCCTGAGCAGAATCTGGAAGGAAAGGAAGGAGTGAACCGTGTAGATATCTAAGGGAGAGCACTTTGGCACAAGGTCTAGTAACTACAAATGCCCTTAAGTAGGAAGTGTGCTTGATATAGTCCAGGAACAGCTAGGCTGGGAGGTAAGACAGGGAGGAAGTTGAAGTCAGAGGTAGTAAACACACAGGACCTTAGGAGCTCGGAGAAGGACTGGCTCTTCTGAGTGCACAGCGAGCTAGTGGAGGGGGTCATGCAGCAAGTGACACAGTCTGATTTATGTTTTAATAAAATTGCTCTGCTACTGTATAAACTCTGGGTGGACAAAGGCAGAAGCAGGGAATCCAGCTGATGTTGTAATTTCCAGCCTAGGGAATAAAAAGAATAGACAGAGGAAGGTGCTCCCTGAAACATACACACGCCTGTGCTGTTTCTCCTGCCGCTTTCAGGGTTGGAGAAATAGGGAAACAATGTGTTTTTCAGTGGGAGGAAGGCTAAGATTTAGAAATACACATATCTGTACCTGTGTATATATGTTTACTATATCTCCGTATGTTTGCTATATATCTTTAGATATTTGCTTATACTGTATGCTACACATGAAATGTTTCTTGATGACTAAATGCTTTCCCTCTAGTTCCACCCTAATTTTAGTTCCCTTAAGACTTTCCTTCTTACTTCTACTTTTATTAGTTAATTATTTTATATATTCCATGGAAACCCCATGTATCAGTCAAGATGGACCAGGTTATGCGGCTGTAACAAACAGACCTCAAAATCTTGATTTAACACCACAAAAGTATATGCCTAATGTGAATCAGCAGGCGGACGCTGATGGTATTGGTTACAAGAGACCAGATTGAAAAAAGCTTCACTTCAACCCTTGGATCCACAGTTGTTGAGGCAGGAAAAGGGTACGTGGAAAATTCTGTACTGCCTTTTAAAGCCCAGAAATAACATCCACTGTTTTCCCTCACACCTCACTGGAGTAAGTCATACAGCCCTACTAACTTCCATGAGGAAGGAAAATGCAGTTGTACCAAGTACCTGGAAGAATAAGTGGAAAAACGTCAGACAGTCCTAATGATTCCCATGGTCTGGCTCTCTTTCTGATTGGATCCCATGTTTGCTTTGCTTTTACCCTTACAATTGGAGCTTTCCTGGATAAATCTTCCCTGTTTATCTTAATTGAAATTTTTATTACCTATAAATACCCCCAATCACTCATACTCATGTTCAGATGACATTGTGCATTACCTTATATTGTAGTTATTTTTGTACAGACATACAAGTGACATCTGCTGTTCCGAGTGCTCACCTATCTTTTTCTTTACCTGACTAGGTTGGTCTTTGTAGCCAGAAAATCAATCCAAAGAGGTCCTAGGGGGAAATGTATTTCACAAAGATTAAAAAAAAGAAAATGGAGATGCCTGTTTCCTTTAGACCCCTTCTGTTCTTGGATAATACAACCTTCCCTTCCCATCTGTCATGCCCTCTTGGGTTTCCAATACATGTGGCAATGGGAGCAAGGAATTCCAGATGTTCTCTGCTGCCTGAAGCCCAGCCAAAGTTCATTTTGTTAAGTGCTTGCTAGCAAGGGAAAAGCAACAGCATCAAGTGGTTCTGTCGTTAGACTGACGCACTGGTGAGTGGTAGGGCGCCATCTTGAACAGTGGTGTTAGGCTTCCAACTCTGAAGACACTCTAAGACGGTCCCAAACAAAGACATTATTTTGATTTTCCAGGTTGGGGACTGAGCTCCACATGTCATCTCACTATTCAGAGTATCACACTTTCTTTCTTGACATTCTAGAGACTCCTGACTGCATAGCAATATGACGTGGAGAGGAAAGTGCAAAGCTGCAGAAGCCTTCCAGGTGGAACCATCTTTTCAGACTTCTTAAACAATTATCTGATTTATTAAAAGTAAGGTCTCCTCTTAATTAAGTAACCTGTGTTAAAGATTGCTATTTTTGTCAGCAGTCCTATAAATAAAGGAGAGTGAACACGCAGGGTGAGAAGAAGCAATAGAGCGATGCCAAGATAGACAAAAATCCTTGGGAGGACCTGGGTGGTGGCGGGGGGGGGGGGTGCGGAATGTCATGTTTTAAAACAGACTCCTACATTTTGCCATGAGTAGAAACAATATTTCATTTGTTTGACTAAATAGGATGATTCTTGCAAGCGGGGACTGTTTTTCCTTTTTTTCTTTCCTTGCATACTGCAGCCTAACATTTTGCATCAATGTCTACAGGAGACATCAATAAACACTTGTCCAATGAACAGACAGAAATGGTACCAAGCTTTCTTTTTCTATCCAACAGGTGGCATTGTTGTTTTATAATTGGCCTTAGAACCAGCCCAGCAGCTAAGCAACCACCAACATCTGTTTCTGTTGTTGTTGCTGTTGTTTAAAAAAAAAAAATCCCACCTATTGTTCATGGAATAGGGCAGAAATGACGAGAACACATATTCTTTTTAGAGCACTTTATTGTTGAGAAGACAAATATGGCTGATGAGTCATTTCTATTACAGGGCATTAGCGAATGATAAGAAATACTTAGCTTTCCCCCTTTCGATTCCTCTGGATGGACGGAAAAGGAATTCTGTGTTTTCTTTGCATTTCTGTCAGTGACCCATTTAACATAACGCACACAGCTTTAATTTACACATTAATTCCCTAAATCACTTACGTATTGAAACAGTGGCATTTACAGACTGTGGGTTTCATGCTTATTATTCAAAGCTGGAGAAGGAGGGAGCTGCAAAAGAAAGACATGACCCTACCTCTGTCGACCCTGCCTCTATCGTCCAAAATTTGTTGCAATCTAAGTAGTGAGATAAGATATATAGAAATCATATTAGTAATCATCTAGGCAATAATTTAGTAATCTAGATAACCTAATAATCTAGTCATAATCTATGTTAATTTTCATGCTAACAATTTGAACTAAGTATTAAACATTATCTTTATGTGACTTTTATTTCCTATAGGAGCTTAATTAATTAGTGCACTTCTCTCTTGACTCCTTGAAAACAAGCATAAAGATTTATGCAAACATGAACTTATTAATTTAACTTCAAACATGACTAAACTCCAGAATGCCAGTAATTTACTAAATATCATGAGAGTGTGCCTCTTTTCCCAAAGGTACCTCAGTTACATTTTATCCATCCTCTTAGTAGAAATTAAAAGTGTATATATATTTATACTTCTTCGTTGCTTCCTTGTCAGGAAAAAACTGTGTTCAGCTGTGAGAAGAGTGGCCAAATGACTAATTAGGATTACTAAAATTTCATCCATTTTGATTCACTAATATAAAGCCTTTAAAATAGGGAAAGTGTAGGGGCACCTGGGGGCTCACTCGCTTAAGCGTCCAACTTCAGCTCGGGTCATGATCTCACAATCCATGAGTTTGAGCCCAGCCTCGGGCTCTGCACTGACAGCTCAGAACCTGGAGCCTGCTTCAGATTCTGGGTCTCCCTCTCTCCCCTGCTCGCACTCTGTCTCTGTCACTGTCTCTCTCTCTCTTTCTGAAAAATAAATAAACATTAAAAAAAATTTTTAACAGGGAAAGTGCATAGACACATATATACACATAAGTTGATATATATATCCAAAAAATAGCTCATCTTTTTCTATCCTTCAAGAAATAAACAAAAAACCCACACAAACTCCAAAAATCTATAACCTTTCTTTCAGTCCAAAAATAAAATATTTCCGGGGAATGAGGAGTGAGGGTTGAGGGGAAACAGCAAAAAATAAGGGAGATCCATTTAGGCACAGTTTGATTTCTAATCAGGGTATAGGTTAGCAAGAACATGTAAATATCATAATCTTATTTAGAAATTTACCAAGCCACTTTGACAGCTCATTTTATGAGCTTGCAAGTATTTTTTTTTTCATTGTTGAGGAATGGGGTATTTTGGTTAATCTAATAATCTGGTTTATCCTTACCGTGGGTACTTATTAACTCATTCCAGCTGAGTTTCAGGATTCCTAATTGGGCATCTGGCCACTTTACATGCAGGCTGAAAAGATTTTATTTTCAAAGGGAAATGACTAAGTGTTATGAATACACATTTTAAATTTCTACTAAGATATCAGTAGGAGTATTACTGGTATCCCTCATCGCAAATTAGAACTATAATAAATTGCTAGAATTCTGAAGTTTATTTGTCTGACATTGTATTAGTACTTGAGTGTTTGCTTAATCACAGTTCAAAAGAATGAAATGTTTTCTTGTGATTCCCATGCTTGTTTTCAAGGGTTGAGAGATGATGCCTTTATATTTATTCTTTAAAAAAAAAAGTAAAGAAGAAAAAACTTGGACATAATTTTGACTCTGGGGGAAAATCCATGGCTCCCTACATTGCGTAAGATCTATTTTTGCATATTTGTTAAGACACTTCCTAGGTTTAGTTACTTTATTTTCCCATCACAGGGAACTAGTTATCAGGGTATCAAACATATAAAATGTTGCCTCGATGCTTTTCAACTTCTTTTGTTTTCTGGAAAAACCCTAAAGTCAGGTCAAGTTTTATTTCCTAGTACTAGGAATAGCCTCCAGAAGTTTCTAGATACTTCCTAAGTACTCATGAGGCAATGTGTAATGAGAAAGGGGAAATGCTGAGTGCACATCTGGACAAAGGCTTTGGGAAAAATTAGAGAGAAGGCTGATACCCCAACATGGCAAGGTGTGTGGAATGCAGGCGTTCTTAACTGTGTTGGTTGGGAAGAGATGTTGTTTATAAACCTTCTGGAATTCACTTGAGTAATTTGTGTTAAAAGAACCTTTAACAACGTGCAAACTCTTTGACCTTGCAATTCTTAAGGAAACAAATGGACTTTTGTACAGGATCTATATACAAGGATAGTCAACACAATGGTTTTGGTTTTGGTTTTTTATAACAACTAAAAATTCATAATAACCCGGTGGCCATCAATAGAGGATTGGTTAAATAAGGTATACCAATTTATATATAACAGAATGTTGTAGAATGATTCAAGAGGAAGAAATAAATACCTTTATTTATTAACATGGAAAATGTTCATGGCATATTGTTGAGTGATAAAAAGGAGATTACAAGTGTTGATACCTTTGTAGGAAGAAATATGAACATACATATGTGTGCATGTACGAATAGGAATAATCAAGAAGACTACCTACTAAAATTCTAACCATAGGGTCACCTGGGTGGCTCAGTCAGTTGGGCGTCCGACATTGGCTGGGGTCATGATCTCGCGGTCCATGAGTTCAGGCCCCGCATCAGGCTCTGTGCTGACAGCTCGGAGGCTGGAGCCTGTTTCAGATTCTGTGTCTCCCTCTCTCTCTCTGTCCCCCCCCCCCCGCTCACGCTCTGTCTCTGAGAAATGAATAAACCTTAAAAAAATAAAATAATATACAATACAATACAATACAATACAATACAATTCTAACCATAATTTTGTTTAGGTAAGATTACGGATTATTTTATTTTCTTCTTATTTACTGTGCTTTCTGCATATATATATATTTATGTATACACACACACATATGTACATAAATACACCCAGGAAAGTAAAAAAAAAAAAAAAAAGCCTATTTTTATTACACACACACACACACACACACACACACACACAGCAATGAAATGAGCTCCTGAAGGTAATGTGCATGCCTTGGTTATCTATCTCTCCAACTAATAGCTTTAACTTCCAATTTAATAAATATTTTGAACAACTCAATGTGCAAGGCTCTGTACTCCTTTGTTTCCTCATCATTAGGCCTCCCTTCTGCTCCCTTTCCTTCCTCTCTGCCCCCTCCTCCTGTCCCCTTAGGTCTCTCTCTTCCTTTTCCTCCCTCTTAGTCTCTAGTCTCTTCCCCTCATTTCACAACCCCTGCACTGGCTCTCTTCAAACACCTGCCACCATGCTCTGAGAGATCAGTCTTCACTCACGCTTCCCATTCCCTTCTATATTCCCTTTCAGTTTCATTGGCTCACTAACCTTCTGCCACCTGGATTTTGCCCTTACCTCTCAAAGAAAATTTATCTGGCAAAACCATGAATAAATTCCCAATTCTAGTTGTTCCTAACGAACCGAGAATTCCAGTAGTCTCATATGAGGGCTTATTTCTGTATTTTCTTCTGGTCTTTCCCCGTGTGTGTACATAATTTCACAGAGCTATAACTAGCATAGAAACAATCTTTGTATTTTCTTTCCTTTTTAACATAATACTGTTACTTTCTATACCTTCACTCCATATGCATCATAATCACCCTCAACATTTGCACAGTAGTGGATGATTTTACTTATGGCTAAGACCCTAGGCTTTGGAGTTCTCTTGCTTGTATTCAAGTCTTATCTTCACCACCAACTGTCTACGTGACGTAAGTTAGCTAGGAATGCACCCTTTACTTTTCTCATCAGTGAAATGGGGTAATACAGTACTACGCCGTAGAGCAATTATGAGGATAAAATGAGATGATGTATACTAAACTCTAGAACAGTGGCAAGTACATAGTAAATATTCAACAGTAGCTATTTTTATTATAGTCTATCAAAATGCACCTTCCTTAACGTGTACACTCTCTTTTCTAGACTTTTAAGTTATTACCTATATGTTGTTATCATAAAGAAAGTTGCAGTGGGCATTTGGTGCAAATAAGTCTTTTTCTGTCTTTTAAATTTGGTTTGATTTTAGAATATAATGCCCTAAAAAAAGAAGTCCCAGAATTGGAAAATGAGAGGGTTCAAGAAGCCTGGACATCTCATGTCTCTGGCACACTCTTCTTCAAATGACAATTTTTATCTCAGTTGTCATCTGCCGTTGGTGCTTACGCAAGTTCTCCCAAATACAACTGACACGGATAGCGTCATTCCTTCAATGACTGACAGGGCCATAGATGTAAAATTGGACTCCATTGTCACGTCAGTAAGAATCTCTTTGACTTTCTATTGTGGCCAGTCTTTTAGATGCTTACCCACCTATTAAATTTTGTCTTGCATAAATCAGCTTCTCCTTAATGTTCAAAACTATTGATTTTCCCCCACAAAACTGCTCTGCCTCCTGTCACCTCCATCTGCCCCTTATAGAGGGACACCTCTATGCACCCAATTTCTCAGGACAAAAGCTTGGCGTCACCCTGGGCGCTCCACACCCAGCCCATCAGCAAGTCTGTCTCTTTTTCCTCAGTAGAATCTGGAAATACGATTCAATCAAAGACAACCCATGCTACAGAGGTGCTCGAGTGACTTTTTTGGATTGACACAACTGTTCCATATCTTGCTTATGGTGTGATCACTTGACTGTGTATATTTGCCAAAGCCTATTGAAATGTACACTTACCACGGATGAATTCTCTATATGTAACTTACACCCTTATGAAACTGATTCAAAATTTTTCTCCTGCAAGCAAGACAATCTTGCATTCGACTTACAGTGCTTTGCCCTTTGTGCTCTACAAGAAATCCAGTTTTCCAACACATTTTGGTCTTTGTCCTTGATTTCCCATTTGGATCTAGATTGTGTCTTTCCCCAAAGCTGCAAATTCATAAAGGCCTCTCCCTACTTGGTCTTGTCTGAAGAATTTGCTTTTACAAGAGGACTCGGGCCATGTAGTCAATTTATCTTGCAGCAATTCCACCTGACAGGGTTGCCCAGTGGGAGAGGGGTCATCTGTCCTTGAAGCACCCAGCACCTTCTTGAGCAACTGTGCATAATGGCCCCTCATGCATGGCACCACCTGGAGCTAGCTGTTAACAGTGCTTGAAATGACTGCCCTCATCAATTTTATTTTGAGGCTGAGTGAAGGCTTGGGAATGCCAGAGGGACGACACTGTGAGTAGTTATTCAGATGTTGACAGTTCACATCCCAAGGGAGTGAGATTCAAGTTAGGGGAAAGGGATAAATCCAGAGAAAGAAGAGTGTTCAAGAAGGCCTGACATAAAGAGTTCTGGGGAATTAGGGCAAACACTGGGTACCCAGAAGAAGGAGTGAAGATTCATGAGAAGCCAGATGCTCCGGAAGCAAAGGCAGGAGATCCTGTTTTATAATTGTACCTGGCTTCTTGCTTGGGTTGGAGCTCTACAGATACCTGGAGCTTCTAGAAATAGAGCTGAATTCCTAGTCCCCCTTGGATATTGAAATGCAGACCACTCCTTTGGGAACCCGCCCTAAAAAAACGTATCCTTTCTTTTTTTTTTTAAGTTTTTAAAATTTATTTATTTTGAGAGAAAGAGAGCCCCAGTGGGGGAGGGAGAGAGAGATCTCAAGCAGGCTCCATGTATTCACTGCAGAGCCAGATGCAGAGCTCGATCTCAAGAACCATGAGATCATGACCTGAGCCGAAATCAAGAATCGGATGCTTAACTGACTGAGTCACCCAGGCGCCCCTGCAAACTCATCCTTTCATAAGACTACATTCCTTGCTTCCAGAGCACTTATCAGTTTGTAACAGTAGATTAATTAATGCACTGTTTTCATTACAGTCCCTTCCTGTCTGAATTCAAATCCCCATGAAAACAGTACCTCCCCCTATTGTGATCATTATTCTATCCCTAGTACCTGTCATATAATATTTATTTAACTAGTATTTCTTAAATAAACAGTCCTAAGAGGTAAGTACTGTTATTACCCCTGTTTTCCACAATGCAACTGAAGACAGGTTAACATTAAAAGCATAAAAGGCAAAATTTTTTAATGTTTTTTAATTTATTTTGAGAGAGAGAGAGAAAGAGAGGGAGAGACAGAGGGAGAGAGACAGAAAGAATCTCAAGCAGGCCCCACACTATCAGAGCAGAACGTGACGCAGGGCTCTATCCCGTGAACTGTAAGATCGTGACCTGAGCCAAAATCAGGTGTCAGACGCTCCACCGACTGAGCCACTCAGGTGCCCCTAAACTGCAAATTTTAATTGTGTTATGGAATATGCTACTGGGACGGGTAATGTGAGTTAGTTTTGTCTGGTTCCCTCATTGTCACATGGCAGCAAGACAGACTTTAAAGAAAGGGAAATCAGAAGTAAGGTTTGATGAAGTACCATGAGGCAAGAAAAGTTCGAGCACGCTTTCGGCTAGAGTCCACGAGAAATGAAATACACCAAAGACAAATGTCTCTCCTGCCCAACCGATGTCATGGAAAGTACAAGGTCTTTAGGCTCAGAGAGGCCTGGGGTTGGGTGTCGGTATTTACCTCCCACAAGGTAAATAATCTTGAGAAAGTAACCTAACTCTTCTGCGATTCCTCATTATACATAGAAACAATTGATCTTTCATGAGCTTCCTGCAAGAACTAAATTACAATGTAGCTTGAATCCAGCAATAGGATCCTAAGGCATTTGCATAAAAGCGATGAAAATGTATTTCCGAAAAACCCTTGCATAGAAAACTTTATAGCAGCTTTCTGAATAATAGCTAAACACTGGGAGCGGCCTGCTGGTCTATCAATGAAAAAATGGAAAAGCACACTGGAGTGTATTCACCCAATGGACTACTTTTCAACAATAGAAAGGAGCAAAGTACGCAACGTGGATAATGTCATCAACATATTATAAGCTCAAAAGGCCAGACAAATGCTGTATGACTCTATTTACATAGACTCTATTTACAATTTTACTTTGTGAAGTAAAATGTAATAGAAATGATCGATAATGTAATAATTAGAATAAATGGTTGCTTGTGTAGAAGGAGGAGAGCAAAGATTGACTAGGAAGGGGTAGGATGGAATTTTGTAGGGTAATAATAGTATTTAATTTCTTGAAAGGGATTTAAGTTTACATGTGTTGTATGTATATATGTTTCTCAAAACCCAGCAAGTGTTTGCTTAAGATTTACGCAAAGATTGGGGCGCCTGGGTGGCTCGGTTAAGCGTCCGACTTCGGCTCAGGTCATATCACAGTTCGTGAGTTCGAGCCCCACGTCCGGCTCTGTGCTGACAGCTCAGAGCCTGGAGCCTGCTTCAGATTCTGTGACTCCCCATGTCTCTGACTCTCCCCTGCCCACATTCTGTCTCTGTCTCTGTCTCTCTCCCAAAAAATAAAAAAATGTTTAAAAAAATTTATGCATTTCACTGTGTGTAAATTCTACCACGGAAGAAAATTAAACTGTAAGCAATACTGAACTAGTGATGTGGTATAGGCAGGGGTAGCACGGTCATGGCTACAGGATAACTAGACTAGAACTAGTAACTGTAGAACGACTAGAACTAGGCCCCGTTTACCGAGCTTGATGGCATTTTTTAAAAAGGTGGTTTGCTGGAGGGATGAATAGATAAATAGATAGTTAATGAAACAAGTCTGGTGAAGTGCGAACGGTAGAATTTCAATGGCGGGTCAAGGTAAAACACTTTGAACTTCTCACAAATCCTCACAAACCTGGGGCCACGACCTCAGCTGAAATCAAGAGTCGGATGCTCAACCAACCGAGCCACCAGGCTCAGGGATCTCTGGACACGCACAGTGCTTCGTTTGATGCTCTCTGTGCAAACTGGGCCTTTTTGTCAGCTGCGTGTTAACCCGTGGTCCCTAATCAGCTGCTGGCTCTTGGAGAAGAGTGTATCTGATCCATCTGTCCCCCTCACAGTTCCCAAAAGACAACCTTGCACACGGTAGAAAGTAAAGATCAGCTGTTTGCCTAACTGATGAAAGCTCTATCAGGAAGAAAGTAAGTTAGAAGAAATATGGGTATTTGGAAACAGGTCCCTCTTTGGCATTTCCATGACTACACAGATCACTGTTTTCAGGTGTAAATGATTGCTCAGCCACTTTTTTTTCTTTGTGGCAATTCTCTTTACACCCATCAGGTTTTGAAACTGTTGGTGACAGATTCTTTTTGCGTGTGGAGTACAGTGGTATCTTTCAGAGGCCAGCCGAAACAACACCAAGAAACAGCACCACCATACTGGTGAATGCACGCATAGGGTTATGTTCAGCTGTTCTCCCCAGATGCTTGTGCCCAGTAGAAAGCTGAATGTCATTTGGGTGTTGTAGCCAGAATAGTGTTTATCAGTTCAGGCCACACTAGGAAATTAGCATGAGGTTATAGTCTCTTGTTACGTTCTCTCTTAACCCGAAATTTACAGATAGTTTCATGTCACAAAGAAAATCTAGTATAAATCTGCTACTCCAGAATGCACATAATAATTAGTGGTCAAAGAGGGCCAGGTTTAAGGGGGGAAACTGGGCATTTATTGCAAAGGAAGTATTAGAGAAATTTAGAGCTAAACGCGACCTTGGGTATTTTGAACCCACAGTTTCACTTTCATGTTAGAGAATGGAAATCTAGAGAATGTAAGTCATTGGCTAAAGAAACTTGGTTCATTAGAAGGGTTGATGGGGAAGGAGGCTCCCGATTCCCCTACAGTGCTCCTCACTTATCCATACCATGTGATTTAAGAGAATTTGATGTAAAAGAGTTTTCCGTGTCTTTCCTTTAGCCACATCATCGTCACCATCATTGCCACCCATAACTACGCTGCATCTGACCATGTGCCAGGTACCGGCAAACCTAATTCATAAATTATCTGACCACATGCACATACGTTATGTCTTCATGCATTACCGCCTTATGAGGTCGCATCAAGTTGTAAGAACCCTCCACCACCATCTTCTGAGATATTTTTAATCCCATCTCACAGATGAGGAAACTAAGCTCACCGTGCCGGGAATCAACTCATCGGCAATTCCTGCTTCAAAGGGTTCACACCTGAGTGCAGGAGAAAGTCTTTGGAAAGGGAATTCCGCCTCTCCCTCACAGTTTGATCAGGTAGTTTCCAGCGTGCCTTTGCTCGCCACAATTGAAATCTGATGACTTTGTTACCGTCATGATGATCTCATGGGGGAAAGGACAGGAAAAGGTAGAGGTCTTTCCTTCTCTCATTCATGTTTCTTCTTCTTCTCCTTTCTTATTCCAGGGGCTCCATAGGTACTCTTCACCCCAATTTCCCTTATATCTTACAGCTATCTGCCGCAGAGACTTGTTCCTTCTTTCTTAGTATTTACCGTTCAGTCCTTACCATATACACACTACAACCTGTCACAGTTCAGCACCCTTAGACAACATGTTTGTCATGAGAGCCAGGAAATAATGCAGGTAGAGTGACGGATGGTTCAACGTCCTTTCCAAAAAGAATCTGAGGGAGCAAAAAGTCATCAGGGTTCTGGGCTTGGGGGTAGGGGGTCAGTATCAGGCGGAGTATCTCGTAGCTTGAGGGAGAGTCAGTTTTCAGGAATACCATTTTGGCTTTCCCTTTTCTTGATGCTGAAGTGAACACAATTGTATTTCTTGATGGGCCACGTGTTCATTTCTGCAGCCTGCCAGCCTGGGTACGATTTGGATCGACAGGTAGTTCCATTCTGTGTAGGGTGTTGGTGTCACAAATGACACCTGTAAGAGATTTCAAAATCTGTCCCGTGACTTTTTAGTCATTCCAAACAAATCTGTTTTCCCAGCGCCGCTATTCCTGCCCTGGAACCCACCTCTGCTCCTTTTCTTTTCTTTTCTTTTCTTGACCAGCAGTGGGAGGGACAGGGGCAGGGACAGCCTTGGTAGTGGCACCTCTGGTCACCGTGTTAATGACTTACCCATTTATTAGGTGCCTGACCTTGGCCACATTACCCGATTCCTCAAAATCTCCATTTTTCTTTGGCAAAGTGGGTATAAAAATAGCGCTCGCCTTGTGTAATGATTAAGTTAGATGATGCGGTATTAAGTACCATGCATGTCACGTGGTGCTTAATAAACATTAGCAAATATTATTATTAATCTGTCATGATACCACCATCCAATAGCAGCTGAGACCAGAAGCAAGAGACCGAGCAGAAAAAAAGAGTAGGAGTAGATTTGAAGCAGAGCAAGCCAAGGACAACACCGGACAAGAGACTGTTCTTGCTCCGCATTTCTTGAAATCCCTGCTGCTGAAATGCTTACAAATCTTGGGCTTATGAATAAAGCCTTGCTTTTCTGTAATTCACAATCAAAATGTAGGCATTGACAAAGAGGAAGAAAGACATCTTTTTATCTGCTTTTCTACATATGGGTAAATGAGAAACAGAGTACAGAGAGACGGGTGGAAGGGTTCGGGTGGATCTCTCCACATGTGCCCCAAGATTGCTCTTTGTAGACAATGTCTTTATAGACATTGAAGGGCTAGCATCTCTCCTTTCCTTCAAGCTAGGAAACGGACCCACCTCAGCCTGCCACGTGGGCAGAAAGGAACTGGAGTTTGACTTTCAAAAGGGAGACGGATGATCTTGGGAGGAATTGTAGTTTTCACTTACTAGGTAACTGTGTGAGCTGAAGGTTTACTAGATAAAATGCACAGCTTATTGGCAGAGAAGTGTGATGTTACCTGGTTGGAATACACATAGGTATCGTGTGGTACAATTAACATTTGGCAAACCCAACCCAGGGCACATGACCTTGATTTCCAAGGTGGACTTGGCCTTAGTTGAGCTTCTTCTTTTTAAGGGGAGCAATGTGGTTGGGTCCCTACATATCCCTTTCCATTTTTTACCAGGAGTCCAAGTGTAAGCTACTACAGTTCTTGGATCCATATTACAGTAATAAATAATCATGGTTTTGATGGCACCTTTGTGTCCCAGAAGCCACACCACAGTGCATTTGTATTTCTACCTCCCAAGATCTGCTCTCTCCTCTTCTGTAGGAAGAAAGACAACATAGGACAGGCTCACAATAACACATCAGTGAGGCTTATCCAGAATAAATGGGAAGAAAGCTGCCACAGATCTATACAACGTTCAGATTTCTTGACTAGCTGTGTGTTTGAAAGTAAGTGGGAGGGCGCAGATGGAAAGAGGAAGAAGACTCACCGCCTATCTTGCAACCCATCACTGTGTCCCCAGAGATTCCCAAACCTCCATTTTACCCAGCCTGCTAAGAATGAGGACTGATTCATTGATTAACATACTAAACAAGTATCAAATATGTCTTATAGTCAAGACACTGGGGACATGGCAATGAACAAAACAGACAAAAGTCTCCACCCATGAAAAGTGGTAGGTAAGATCAGAGATTCAATGTGGGTGTAGGGTGTGCAGTGCAGTGAGCAGGAAGAGTGGATATAGAGGCCATTGCACGGACTTTGGACTTTACTTTGGATGATACGGGAAAACGCTGGAAAGTTTTGAACACAGCAGTGACGTCATCTGACTTACTTTTGATCTTTCTGACTACTGGGTGAATTTAGCCTAAGGAGACACAAGGGCAGAAGCAGGAAGAGGGGCTCTGAGGTTATTGAGACCACATAAACAAGCCATGATGACAGGTAGGGCCAGGGATGACAGTTGGGGGGTAATAATTTGGGTGTCATCGTTATATAAATGGCATTTGAAGCCTGGAAAAAGGTTGAGCTCACTTGGGGACAAAGTTCGGCCAACTACCGAAGGCTGGGCTCTCCAACATTCGGAGGACGGGGAGTTGAAGATGAACCAGTAAAAGACACGGGGAAGGAATAGCCGTGAAGGTGGCACTACTTCGGACCCCAAGTGAAGGAAGCACGTCCAACACAGCTGCTAAATCAAATAAGATGAGAATTGAGGCGTGATCCTTGGTTTTAGCAACTTAGAGGTCATTTGAGACCCTTATGAACTGGTTCTAGTGAAGGGGTCAGAGGAGAAAGAGCAGAGTGGAGAACAATTATCTGGGAGACCAGGAGAAAGAACAGGGTAGGGGAATAAAATAGGCCCCCGGGCAGCATTAAGGATCCACCTGAGTTGGTGGTGGCAGTGACTTTAAAGATGACCAGTCTTGGGGCGCCTGGGTGGCGCAGTCGGTTAAGCGTCCGACTTCAGCCAGGTCACGATCTCGCGGTCTGTGAGTTCGAGCCCCGCGTCGGGCTCTGGGCTGATGGCTCAGAGCCTGGAGCCTGTTTCCGATTCTGTGTCTCCCTCTCTCTCTGCCCCTCCCCCGTTCATGCTCTGTCTCTCTCTGTCCCAAAAATAAAAAAAAATAAAAAAAAAAAAAAAAATGACCAGTCTTTCTGCAGCCGCATAGATGCTGGTGAAAAGGAGGCAGAGGGTTGTTGTAACCAAGGCGGCAGTTTTATCAAGCGAGTACAATGAAGTCAGATGGGGGCATGGGACTGGACAGTGAGTGGAAAGGCCCCATTATAACAACTGATTGGAGAATTTAAGCTGTGTAAGCAAAGTGCAGAGGAGTGACAATAGGGGGAAATTCATAGGATCAATAAATTAAAGGGGAAGTGACATTAAAGGATGCTTGACTTGGGTGCCACAGTGAAAGAGTGAGAATTTAATGTGGGCCAGAGCACGGGGTGTTTGAGATTGATACCAGAGAGAATTGTAGTTATTGATGACAAAGAGGTCTACAGTGTGACATGATTGGCTAGCGTGGCTGTAAAAGGTCAGAATTTATGCTAAAAATGAAAGCTTTTATTAAAAGTTCATTAGCCCACAAAATTGTCCTTGGCCCTCCTTTTTTTTTTTTAAAGTTTATTTATTTTGAGAGAGAGAGCACACGTGTGGGCGTGAGTGGGGGAGAGGAGAGAGAGAGAGAGAGAGGAAGAGAGAATCCCAAGCAGGCTCCGCACTGTTAGCCCAGAGCAGGACGTGGGGCACAAACTCACAAACCATGAGATCAGGACCTGAGCCAAGATCTAGAGTCGGCCACTTAACTGCCTGAGCCACCCAGGCGCCCTGGATATTGTTGCAATTCTTATCACTATGATTCATTGACATACACAGCCCTTCCTTGAGCTAACATATAATCATGTAAGCCATCATAATCAGAGTTTCGGCTCTTCTCTCCTTGTGAATTTCTGTAATTTTGCATTCTAGAAACCAGTTAGGTAAAAATCCCAGTGGTTTCTTCCTTAAGCGGTGAATGGCAGAATTAAGAGTTATCCAGAATGTCAGAATATAAGTGAACATGGTATGATTTAAGTCATTAGCGCCTAGGTCAACCTGCTGGAAATAAGTGAGGTCAGACAATTTGGGCAATTGCTGCATTTAAGTGCACTCGAGGCACATAGCAATGGGTAACTAAAAGCTAAAATCAGGGAGCACAGGCTCCTCAGGCAGCAGAGTGAGATGCTCGGGCAGAGAGAGCAGACCTGGCTCCCATGGCAGCTTCTGGACCCATCTGCAGAAACCAAACCCTGGCCACCTGCCTATGCACCCTGGCCACTGCCCTGGGAAGGTCTGACAAGGATCTGGAAGGGATTATTGAGTTTTATAGCTGCAAGGAAATTGGACTCTGCAAGGCAATTATAGTGTGTCAGACTGTAGAGCCCTTAATAATTTCAGACGTTGGGATTTGGTTCAAAGGGGAGCAGTATGGCTGGCATCGGGTGAAATACAGATAAGGACCTAGGGGTAGTAAGGAAGGCGTTTCTGAATACCTGAGCCTAGCCTGTGAATATCTCTTGGCGGGGAGAAGTGGGACTCAGCCTTTTTCTATTGCCCTATGTGTTTGGGGTTCGAGCACTGTGCTGGGAAAAGTCAAGGCTGGGAAGAGGGCAGCCCGTTGATGTGGGGAGAAAGAAAGAGAAGTGGGCAACTCACTTGCCTATCACATGTTCAGCACCTCCCGTCCATTATTTCATACAATCGTCATAACAATCCCATGCAATTGGTATTAATGTTATGCCGATTTCGTAGCTAAAGAAACTGAGGTTAAAAATATAAGTAACTTGCCCAAGATTACCCAGCTGAGCACAGCTTTGACCTCAAGTCTGCCTGATTCTAAAGTTCTTATCTGTCACATTAATTTGACTCCCCACTGTGACCACCTTCTATGAGCTTCTCATGGGCAGGGCAATGTATTAGGCCGTGTCTATCTAATGCAATGTCCTCAGTTCACAGAGAAGGAAATAGAGGCTCAAAGAAATGATACATCTAAGTTCACACAACCGGTACATGGGGGGTCAACACTAAGACACCCTGTTTTTCTTGAGTCTTAACCTTCTTTGGGTGACAGTCAAACAGGAAAAAAGAGAATAGTTAGCCAGCCCCCTTGCTCTCTTTATGGTTAACAGTCATTTCCACACACAGCTATTTCATTTAGCCTTCAAATAACCTGAAGGCATTTAGTAATACTGTTTCCATTTTTTCTTTCCGCATAAAAAAACAAGTTTAGGAAGGCTAAGTGACTCTCCCTGTAATACTTAACTTGTAAGTCATGAAGAAGGGCCATGTGTTTGGTCTTTGGACTACAGATCGAATTTACTTATTCATTCAACATTGGTTGAGCTCTTCCCACGTGTCAAGCTTTGGGTTAAGAACTGCAGCCATAGAGGTAAATGAGGCACAGTGCTGGTTCTCAAGGAGCTCACCGTCTAATAAGGGATTCAGCCAAAACAAAAAACAAAACAAAACAAAAAACAAAACAAAACAAAACAAAACACAAAAACACCCAGACGATGTCAGGAAGTAACCAGCTCTTACTCTTGGTTAGCACAGTCCCAGCGTTCTTATGGGGATGTGGGACTGAGGTCTCACTTGCCAGAACTATTAAGGTACCAACAGTGGGAACTCCTCGTTCCTCTTCAGCCTTTGTCAACAGCAGTAATTTTGTGTATGTGTGAAAAGTAAAGTGTAGCCAAGTTCCCACTGAAGCGAGGAGGGAATGCATCACTGGACAGAAGGACAGTTCTTTTCAGGGTTTCATGACCCCAAATGCCTTTACATGTTCACGATCAAGGCACCGTGCTTCTCTACTTCTATCACTTCCATGAGTTCCTCTCAGAAATAGCAGTTAGGCCAGAGAAGGAAGCTCGCGTCCTTGACAGGGTAAGAAAAGGAAGAATTGGGGAGTGTGAAAGAATGGTAAAGAGGGGAAGAACACGGCTTTGTATGGGCTCGGATAACAAAAGAAAAGGCTCTGGTGAGAAAAAAAGCAAAGTAATATTTTCATAAAAATTCCTTTTGGAAGACAGCCAGACAGGCCAGGTCAACTCTAGCCTCGGAGGCCAGCCTCCATGACTATTTTGGGATTTCCAAAAGGGAAAGCCACAGCGATGAAGCACAGCTGAGCAAGAGGAAGCCAAGAGTTTCATCAGCAAAGACTTCATCTTGACTTGTTTTGCAGGGGAAACAAAGGTGGGGAGGCCCTGTGCTGTCCCTCAGGGATGTGTGGAATATTCAAAAATATTAATTTTGGAACAACAGTGCCTGTGGTTCTGAAAACAAGATAACTAAGCCAGAGATATGGTTGATTGGATTGGCGAAAAGTCCCTCTGAACCCCCTGAGGACGCCCATTCCAAGTCCCCACAGGCCTTCAACAGAAAATCAAAATGACACAATATACAGCCAGATGGACTGCAGCCTCGGGGTGCCTCCAAATATCTCACACAAACCATAATCTAGCAGGGTAGGGGGAGGCCAGAAATTTTAATAATTACAGAGGAAATCAAAGCTTGATCTGACTAGCCACAAACTCCTTGCTACAAAGTCTAGGTGTTTTGCAGCTGGCCCTTCCAGAATACAGGGACAACTCCACACTGCAATGTCCCTGACATGTGTATGCACTTGGATGCCCTGTTTCCCTGCCCCCAAATGCCAGGTTTAGTCCTAGTGCGTAATAGCCACTTGGAATCACCAGCACAAGTCTTAGCCTTCTTTCCTGTGTCTGCCCAGTTCAAAGCTTGCCTGTGCAACTCAGGAAATTCTGCCTAGTAGCTGCTCATTTGAATGTATGGATGTGTAGACAATACTAGCGGTTTGATGTGTTCATTCTCCTAGAAGTAGGCTGTTTTAACCTCTAGATTCAGTGCATTAACTCAAAAGAATGACTACCTGCTGATGGAACTTTTGAGGAACAAGGGCAGATTAGAGAGGGTGTGTGAAAGCAGAAGGTACCTTCCTTATCTCTGTACATTATAACACAGAAATCATTACGTGATCTGCTTCTGGGTAAATTTAACTCTAATTCCATGGACACACTTAGAAATATATTTTGGTCACTCATAATAAGATTTATAAACTTCTAGAATCCCATTTCACAGGGAGGAAAAAAAATCTGTTAGTGTCTTGATACATTTTCTTCTAGTCCTGTATCCTAGGACTCAGTATTGTAAAAAAAAATGTCAAATTGCCACGAATTGATTTGTAAATTCAAAGGATAGTGGGATAGATACGTGACGAATCAAAAAAGTAAAATGTTAATGGTGGATGAAAGTGATGGGTCTGAATGTATTCACTGTAAACTTTTTTTTTCAAATTTTCCATATGTTTGCCATTTTTCATAATAAAATGTTGGGAAAGTATATTATTGTTGTGACTACAATTACAGAAAAACACTTGCCCCCTATAAACTCCTGGTTTAGGATGAACTTTTAAAATTGGAATTACTGAGTCAGAAGTATGAGTATGTCAAGGTTTTTTATACTGACATGAAAATACTCCAAATATTGATTCCAAGTTATACTCTTACTGGTAGACTATCTGAGACTATTGAGATAGCATTTTCAAAAATCATGAACAACTTTAATGAGTTCTAATTTACAGAGTGGAATTCACAGATCTTACATGTATAACTCACTGGGTTTGTATAAATGCATTCACCCGTGTAGTCAACACCCCTAACAAGATATAGAACATTTCTATCACCCCAGAGAATTCCTTCTTGCCCCACCTCACCTCAGGCAACCACTATGCTGATTTCTTTCTACATGATTACTCTTGTCTTTTTGGAGTTGCCTATACATTGAGTGATACGGTATATATTCTTCTGAGTCTGTCTTCTTTGCATGTGTAAAAGATCCATTCATGTTGTTGCAGTAGCTTGTTCCTTTGTATTGCCGAGTAACATTTCATCGTAGAGGTAAATACAGTCATTATTCATCGCCTTGTTAATGGATGCGACATAGCATTTTAAATTTAAAAAAAAATGCAATTCAATGTACCTATATTCCATTCATGTGGGAAAGTAAATTGTGTGCATTTGACCAAGGTCTTTTGACGTCAATGTCTGTGCACAGATAAATAGATAATGTGTAGTGGGGGGTTGGGAATCGATTTTAAATCCGAGGAAAGCGATCTACAGAAGGGTGACGTTGGTCGCCACCTGGAGGTTGGACCTGATTACGACACAAAAGCAGCACCCCAAAATTATCTTCATCCACACTGTATTTCTCGTAAAAACCTATAAATGATCTCTAAGAAAAGACTCAATGTTCTATGGCCAATTTCTATTTTCCTTCTGTGGCATATATTTCAAACAGTGGGTGAGAATTTCCCAGGAGAAGAAATTCGTTTTATCTTCTCTCTAAACATTTCACTACAACTTAATTAATTGGCAATAATTCTATTTTTAATCCTCACGGAATTAGGTTTACGTAAGACATGAAAGGCATCTGGTCAAAAAATCACAAAGTAGTATTCCAGAATTTTAGGACCGGAGGGGACACTTGCAGTCACCTAGCTCAAATTCCTTATTGTTCAAGTAAAGAAAGTGAGGCCCGGAGAGATTGTGGGATCTGTCAGAGGTCTTAAGGCAAATTGTACCAGACATGGGACCAGAATGTTGGCTTCCTGGGGTACAGTGTATCTATCACCATCCCACACCACCTTGCCTTTCTATGGGCTGAGGTCAGGCAGCCTTGTATAACTCGGGTCCTACGAGCCATGAGCTGTTTTCTAGGGCACAAGGGAGCTATCAGGACCCAATCGGGAGTGTGTCCCCCTCTTCTATGACCGTGCGCTTACCTTCCAGCCCTGAGGTCACGAAGCCTCAGGCCTCTCTATTCTTTCCTGCATGTGGATGTCTCACAATTGGGCCATCCACGACTCTGGCCTCATACTTTAGTAGCCTACCAGGAATGTGTCAAGCTCAACACCCATGAAACTTAACAATTTCTAATTTTTGCTTTTGAAAATTTTTATGTTTTTATAGCAGCTGTGATTACTCAGAAGGTCTACACAGTGTAATGGGCCTCTAATTCAGCAAAGGCAACAAGAACAAAAAGATCTTTACTAAACACCCAGCCCATAGCAACAAACTCAGACTTAAAGACATTGCCATAAATAAATAACTTCCCAAATGAAAAATGTCAGCAGGCAAAGGTTGGTCTCTATATCAGAAAAACATAAAGTAGGATGAGGAAGGACAGCGTTCGCATGAAGCTTTGGTGCAGCCTCATCTAGTAAGATGACACAAGCTTACTGCTGATGGAAAAATCCTGGGTGCAAGTTTGCATCAGCGCAGTGAGTCCCCAAGGTGTCCCTGGCTTCGTGTTTTGCAATATTCTCGGGTAAGGGCTTAGCAACACCTCTTTGCTGGTGGAAGAGGGGAATGTGATGCCAACCCACACCCCACTATCGGTTAGATTCTTAAGTCGGGTGGTTATCCTCAAACTGGTTCCAGAAAATACCTAGAGGTCATGATGCTCCCTGTAAAGAAAGTATCAGGGAACACTGATCTGTCTCATCGCACCAAATATACACGAACAGTTTTCACTAGCAGAAAACATGTCGCTGTTCTGTATAAGCAAGGTGAAGTCATAGCCACATTACACTGCACAGAAAAGCAAGGGATTATGTTAAGCACCCCTGGTTGTTTACAAGCACTTTCTGTTTTTCCAAGAGAGCAAAAGCTCAAGGCAAAGTTAAAAAAGAAGACATTCTATTCACTCTTTTTTTTTTTCAGTGAGAAAATGTGAGAACAGAGCCACTATTTTAGGAGCTGAAGACTTTTTCCCAATACTCTGTTGAGATTCAGTTTGAGAGCTACTATTGTAGAAGAAAATATTCTCCCTGAAGGGCCCTGATTCTTCTTTCTCCTTCTTCATTATCTACCCTCCTCAGCAGGCACATAACCCCCTAAGGGTCTTCTTGCCACCCCCTTTCTAAAAAAAAAATGATGGGGCACCTGGGTGGCTCAGTCGGTTAAGCATCCGACTTCGGCTCAGGTCATGATCTCATGGTTTGTGAGTTGAAGCCCCGCGTCGGGCTCTGTGCTAACAGCTCAGAGCCTGGACCCAGCTTCAGATTCTGTGTCTTGCTCTCTCTCTGCCCCTCCCCTGCTCACGCTCTGTCTCTCTCTGTCTCAAAAATAAATTTGAAAACATGAAAATTTTTTTAAAAAAATGATGATGATGATTGTTTAATAAATTCCTTTGCAATGAGATATAAATTACCATTAGGGCACAATGTGTGTGTGTGTGTGTGTGTGTGTGTGTGTGTGTGTGTGTTTAAATTATATCCAAGGAGGTTTACTTTTGATTTAATAAGAATAAATAGTCTTAAGTCAAAGGAATGAAGCTGTAATTGTAGGCATCAACAAACAAGGTAACAAGCTCAAATGGCAGCCAATGAGGACACTGTCACAGAGTTAAAGGCAACATCGCATATGCCAAAAAGAAATGGCTGAGCTCTGAAGGGTATAAAGCTACGTAAAGAAAAGAAGGCGCAGGAAAAGCTATTCCATCTGAGGGTGGCTTGCCTGAAGTTTATATTCCAGCATACGGATGTAGCACTGATGAATGAAGGATTGTTGGAGGTTTAGATATTGGTGGAGTTTCAATTCTTTTCCATCTGAAACTGGAACCTCCCTGTCCATTTCTCTGTATTCTGAGACTTCAGCTTGAATTGATTTTTCTTTTAATTAGGATTATTTTTTAACTTGTCCTTTTGAAATAATGTTAGATTCATGAAAAATTGCAAACCAGCGCAAGAACTTTGGTCTACCCTTTCCACAGTTTTCCCCATGGTACAATGATCAAAACAAAAACAAAGGAAACGAAACAAAACAGCAATCCTGATACAATACTACTAATGAACCTACAGATAGACCTTATTCAGATTTCACTGGTTGTCCCACTATTGTCTTTCTTTTTTTTTTTTTTTTTTTTTTTTTTTGGTCCAGGAACTATTTACCGGTCACGTTGCCTCAGCCTCATCCAGTCTGGGACTGTTCCTCAGCCTTTCTTTGCATTTCATGACCTTGGAACTTTCAATGAGCTCTTCCATTTGGTTTGTCTGATGCTTTCCTGTGATTAATTCGGGATGCTCATTTTTGGCAAGGATTCCACGGGAGGGATTTTGCCCCCTTCTCGGTGCATCATAATAAGAGGTAGATTATGCAGAAATGTCTCATTGCTGCTGATGCTAACTTTGATGAAGGTGGTGACTTCCAAGTTTCTATACTAAGTCACTACTTTTCTCTTTGAAATTAACAAGTTTCTTGTGGGAGATTTTTTTAGAAAATGCAAGTATCGTGTCATACTTCTGTCTACTGACTTTAATATTCAGGATCATTTTTGCCTGCAACAGAAATAATGGTGGTACTTGACAAATGGTAATTTTCTGTAACCTCCTTGCTTGCTTTTTGTCTTTTCTTCTTTTTCTCTCCTTCCCTCCCTTCCGTTCCCTTCCCTTCTCTCCTCTCTCTCCCTGCTTCCCTCCCTCCCTCTGTCCTTCTTTCTTTCCCTTTAAATTGTCTCTATTTAGCCTTGGGAGTTCTTCCAAGTCAGCTCCTATGTCTTTTCAATGTCCCTCCATCACTTTTGAGCATTTCCTTAATTCCTGGCACCACAGAATATTCCAGGCTATTTCTGTATTTTCCTTGGCCCAACCCTGGAATTAACCATTTCTCCAATGAACCCTGGTTCCTTTTATTGGATGGTAGTATTTAGAAACCAAAACCCGGTGCTAGTTACGCTCAGATTCTACTGCCATTGCTTCTAGAAAGAGCAGAGAAAACTAGGAAATACATGTATGCCCATACGTACACATGCACATGTCTGTCACCTGTCTCCATCTATCTGTCAATCATCCATCACCTGCGAAAGGCCATGAGATCGTACTGATACCTCTGATTTGAATTCAACACCACAGGTTTCATTATCTAGACTTCTCTCTTTTTCTGACAGGGATAAATCTGGCTCTCATTTTCTGCAGTATATTTTTCTATTTGCTCAGTCCTAGAAAACACTAAACGTGGTTTCAGAACTCGTAACCCATACTCCTGTGCGAAACAAGTTTATTAACTAGAGTACGACATGTGTTACATTTGGTCGGGTGGGGGGATTTACTCTTACAGTACATGATACTGTACATAGTCAAATACTGTCTTCCAAAGTTACTTAGGCTAGTTGTTTTCTTCCCTGTGGTTTGGTTATTCAGTTATTCATTTTTATATATTTAGGCTCATTAGTTACTGTTTGTATTACATTACCCCCACACCTCAGTCCATCTAACTACTTATTTATTTGGGAGGTATATGAAACATTCCATGGTTCCAAAAGTCTGAATTAAACAAAAGGATGTGCCCAGAGAAGTTTGGTTGATGGTTTACAGTTAATATTTTATGCCAATTATTTATTTATGTCAGTGTCTCTCTGGATGTTATTTCAGCCCCAGATGAATGCTCAATTCATGATTTCTCTGTTCTTATCTCAGACAGTTTGTAGAAGGGAACTCAAGTTATAGACAAAGTTATGGATACATAAAGGAAGATATATCCAAGGATTTATACAAGTATATATTTGCGCGTTAATGGAAATCATTTTTGTCTTCAAAATGTTTTTTACTCAATAGTCTACACTCAAAACCAATATTTCCAGGGCAGTCCTGATCGAGTCGAAGTTGTTAGGAAGCTCTGGTAGCACCAGAGCCAGCAAAGGCTGCTGAGGGGTCTGAGAGAACCGTTTCCCAAACTTCTGAACCACAGCACGTGTGCCTACAGAAGCAAGGACATGTGCGGGACCACAGTGGCTAGCTGAGTGTTTCTCCTTGCTTGTTTTCTCTCCTGTAGGGAGCTTTGGGCTGTGCTGAGTACTCACTCCCTTTTATCTGGCCTTTACAACCCCATATTCACGGTTGCTTTTTCCTTTTTTCTTCTTCTGTCCCTCATGTTTCAAACTCAACGTGCAGAAATCTATTGCATTGCTAGACACTAATAACGAAGCAGCAGAAAGAGAAATTAAGAGAACAAATCCATTAACAATTGCACCAAAAATAGTAAGGTGCCTAGGAATACATCTAACCAAAGAGGAAAAAAGACCTGTACTCTGAAACCTTTAAAACACTGATGAAAGAAATTGCAGATGACACAAAGGAATGGAAAGACATTCCACGCTCATGGATTGGAAAAACAAACATTATTAAAGTGTCTATACTCTCCAAAGCAATGCACACATTCAGTGCAATCCCTATCAAAATACCAACAGCACATTTCACGGAGCTAGAACAAACAACCCTAAAATCTGTATGGAACCACAAAAGATGCCAAATTTCCCAATGTTTCAAACTCTTGTTCTCCCATCAGAGAGTCTCTGATCCACATTTGTTGCCACAAATTCTGAGAAAAATGTAAACACAGGATCAAAAATCCAAACGTGGGCTGTCTTCTTTATAAATGGCTATTTGTGTTCTTTCTTTTCCCTCCAAACTACTGCGGATTGTTTTCCCCAAATAGCCAGAACAATTGGTTCAAAGCAAACATAAACCATTTAGTGAAGAACAAATCCTTTCCAAATCCCTCTCCATCACAGACAGCACGAGTCAGGAAGGAAGTAGGATCCTTACTGGAAGAGATAGTGTGTGGGAGGGGGGTTAACGACCGGCTCTGCCCAGAGAGTTTAACTGTGCCAAACTAGCAAGGTCATCGTCTCGCAAACGCACAAGCTTAGTCTTCTTTCTTGTGCACCGTAGACTCTGGTATTAGATTTACTTTTATATGAATATAACAGAAGATAAAGAAATCATGGTGAAGCTGAAAGAACGATGGACTTCAGGTAATCGTTTTTCCACGTGAGTTATTATTAATGCTTCAACATACCCCCTATACTGAGAGGCACAGTGTTCTGAGAAGCATTAGTCAGTTGGAATACTACACTGGAAAAATGTACTATTTAATGCCAGACAGTATGTAATGATTCTCTACTATGGCATGTGAGGAAAATAATTCACCCGAGGTGTGTGCAAATTATGTTATTTTTACAATGTCAAAATGTAAGCCCATTGAATCTTATTATTTGACTTCAATGTCATAGTTATTTAATTCTATGTTCTGTGTTTAAATCAAGTCTCTAATTTCTACCAGTCCTTGTATCATCATGACCTGTCCTTTGCTGAGGTGCTCTGAGTTCCTGTAAGCATGAAAGCATGTGTCTCTTGCATTTGTACCTCGACGATCTTTGTCTAGCAATGAAAGTCTTTGTTTTCATTTTTGCCTACCTGCGGGTTTTATAGACCTCGTTCCTCTGTCTTCCAGTATTGACCGCTACAATGTCAGGTCTGACACCAGTGCCATTTCTTCCCCTTTTATGAGTGATTTTAATGTCTGTTTTGCTTCTTGCCTGGATGTTCTGACGTTCTTTCATTTTTCTTCAAGTTCAGTTACTTCACCAAGAGGTGTTTCCAAGTTCCTGCCCTTGTCTCTTTTTCCTAAGACACGTTTTGACCTCCAAGTCCGACACATCTTGCCCCCCCCCCCACATCTTTTCCAACCATTGGTCTTTTCCAGCCTTTTCTACAGTAACCAACTTGGTAAGACGAGACCTGGCAGAATCTTGCATCTGACAGCACCCAAATCCATCCTTTTGTGCCGAGGGCTTCTCTGAGGTAGAGATTCGGGATTCCTGTGGGGACTCTCTCCGCACCTGTTACATGTGTAATCCTGGAAGTGCATGGGGTTAACATTCAGTGGAGATGACCTTGATGGGGGAGGGCAGGCGATGGTGCATTAATGCTGTTCCTTCTATCCTGAGTGCACATCCCCTTCAGTGGTTCTGAGTGTTCCACAGTAGTGCCTGACTTCAGAAAACCCACACTGGCTTGTCTTCTTTCCCTCCTTTATTCTTCCCCTATCTTCTCCTGTTGCCTGCAACTATTTCCTCAAATAACTACCTGCATACAGAGCTGGTCTCAGCTTCTGCTTTCTGGGGACAAATTGATTCCTAAAAATTTATTATAGGTCTGCAACTTTTCATTCAATCATTTTTTGTCAGGTTTTCTTCTCTGTAAATGTTTTCCAGTCTTCACTTTTCTCCCCCCATGGTATTTACTGAAATCTCCTCAAGTCTGCCCCGAGTTTTGAAACAAATTTTCACAGTCCCAAGTGATGCAAATATTTGAAGTGATATTATTTTTCTCTTTTATGTCTTTCCAGAGCTCTGCCAATCTACTCTTCACTCCTTTGGGTAGATGATCCTTCTTTGAACTCTTGTTTCACCTATTGGTATCTTTTTTTTTTTTTAATTTTTAAACTTTCAAAGGATCACGATGTATGTGAGAGTAATTATAATTTCATGATGTGTGTACTTTACATGCTTCTTGCTTACTTTCCTTCCTTTAAAAAAAAATAAAATCAAATCATTGCTTTATATACGCCTGGATCCCATGCAAGTTTCTTTCTGCACAGATGCCATTTCTAGTGAGTCCTCAATTAGCTGGAAAAGAGTGGGAGGGAGGGCGGTGTGAACAAGGAACACAGTGTGTATTGTGGGGTCTACGTTACTCCCGTTTCCTTAAGCAACCATCTCAGTTCAGCTTCAGAGCAAATAGATTATGTAGCACCCAGTGATGCCCTTTGTACTGTTATCTGCATTACACTCTCATGGTTTCTATTTCTCCTCCCCTTTTCACCTCGTTTTCACCTCTGGTGCCTCTCTCAGTCAAGAGGTGGGATGAGAGTAGCTACCCTCCTTGTGTTATTTTGTGGCATTTCACGGAGCAACTCAAGAGACAATCCTCGACTTTCCAAGGGCCAGTACCAACCCCTAGAGTTCCGTGCCCTAATTAAAAAATTATAGAGGGTTTTCAAGTTCCCAAATTCTGGTCCCCAACTAATAACATCAGCCTTCCCTGCGAACCTGTTAGAAGTACAGATTCACAAGGGTCACCAATTGAGTGAGACACCCTGGGGGCCGAGGCAGTTTTCTGTCCCTGGAGAAAATCCCTACTCGGTTCTGATGCAAACTAAAATTTGAGAACCACTCTTCAGAAGAATCTCTTCCTGAAAACAAAGATGGAGAAGAATCTGTCTTAATTCTCAATATCTTCCCTCATTTTTGGTCCACATTACACAGCATTTTGGGTTGAGAATTGTAGCTTAGGGTTCTGGCTTTTTCTTTGCCATAAGAAGATGGAGGGCATTATTCTCCTTTAATTGCTTTTAGTGTGGTTCAAGGGAGGAGGCAGGAATAAAATAATTCAGGTTTGTTCTTGTTCAGAGATAGTGACCCTTTCCTCCAAGTCAGGGCAATGTATTCAAATTTCAAGTCTTCATCAAAGCTGTGGAGCCTAAGCAAGGCCTGCTTTCCATTTGACCAGGGATCTGCCGTTTTAGGGGTAGAAAGTTCAGGAACAGAACAAGCTGACTCCTGCTCGCAAATTGTGAGACTGGTTCAAGTCATCACAAGTCTGCGTGCTGTTTCTTTTTCTTTTTCCTTTTCTTTTCTTTTCTTTTCTTTTCTTTTCTTTTCTTTTCGAGAGAGAGCTGTGAGAGAGAGAGCATGGGGGGAGGGGCAGAAAGAGAGGGAGAGAGAGAGCATCTCAAGCAAACTCTGTGCTTTCAGCACTGAGCCCAACTCCGGGCTTGATCTGACAGCTCTGACATCTTGACTTGAGCCCAGATCAAGATTCAGACGCCCAACTGGCTGAGCCACCCAGGTGGCCCTCTGTGTGCTACTTCTGACTTTTCCTGTGCCTCATCTCGTCTTAAATTGAGGTCATGACACGCCTTCTTCTTGGCTGGATGCTTGTCAAAAATGTATCATCGCACGTGGCCAAGCTGTGGCACACGGCAGGAACACCCACAAACAAAAGCCACCCCACCCAGTCATTTCAAGCCCTCCTGCTCCCAACATCCAAATGGATTCGCTTATTCTTCATTTTGTTGGTCACCGATTAAATGTGTAGGAAAAGACTACCTGAGGTGCATCTTGTCTTGTTGGCCAATCTACAGCCGGTTGTTACCAATCTGTGCTGAGACTGGTCCAGAGAGACTGAGCACTTAGAAACGTATACAGCAGTTTGACAACGCTGTGACATCCCAGCAGGTGGTCAGCAGAGGAGTATCACTGGAGCAGGGTATAAGCCAATGTGAGTGGGCTTACACTCAGGAAGTGAGTTGCATGTGTCTCGAGTTATCAGGCTGGCTAGAACTGGTTGCATAATTTTCAGGGCCCAGGGCAAAATGGAAATGTGGCCTCCCTTGTTAAAAAATGATTAAGACCCTCAAGATAGCGGCCAAGCATTAAAGCCAGCCAGGGGCCCTTCCAAGCACTGGGCGTTGTGCAAATGGACAGGTCACACACCCACGAAGCCAGGCCTGCATGCCCTGCGGGATTGTGTCATAACCTGTGATATTTTACATCACCTGTAAACGAAACGTGTACAAAAATCTCAGAAAGGATAAGCATATTTTCTTATAACTGACTGTTTTTATTCCCAATTTGAATTTGAATTTGGCTCAGTTTAATTTGAACTCAGGCCTGCTTTTCAGTTTACAGTTTAGCATTATTAGATCAGTTAAGATTATAAATTGTCGTATTAATTTTTAACTCATATTTGCAGAGTGTAAAATCTCCCTGGACTTTTTGTCAGGAAAAGGTGCACCTCTTTTGAAGGTAGCAGTGGTGATAAAGCAAATGATGACAGTGGAAGTAATTTAAAAATTCAAAATCCAAGGAGTTTGGATTAGTTGGATTGAGAAGTCTCATGACCCGCGCCTATTGGATTCTATATTGTAGTCATGACAGAGGGTGGCATGAGTTATTGCAGAGATGTATTATTGGCGGATAAAGCAATGAAACCACCAAAGCATGAGTACCATTAACATATAAAACATGAAGAACTAAGTTCAAATCCAACAAATATTTTTATAAGACAAGACATATTAAATAAGCTTTTTCTAGTCATGAGTCTTTGGAATGTTTTGTTACATTTAAATGTTGACACAGCATTGATTGCCTGTAGATTTTCTTTCATTCTGGTATGGTCATATTCATCTTATCAAAAACGGGAGTTGTGTCAAAAAATTCTCGGGACACCTGGGTGGCTCAGTCAGTTAAGCGTCTGACTTTGGCTCAGGTCATGATCTCATGGGCCATGAGTTCGAGCCCCGCATCGGGCTCTGTGCTGACAGCTCGGAGCCTGCAGCCTCCTTCCGATTCTGTCTCTCCCTCTCTCTCTGCCCTTCCCCTGCTCATGCTCTGTCTTTCTCTGTCTCAAAAATAAAAACATGAAAAAAAATTTTTTTTTTAAATTTTCAACATGAATATTAAATCTATGCAGTTAATGACAAAAATGTGGCTGAGTATTCTGGGATAGTACTTCTTAAGCCAAATTTTAAAAGCATGTGAGGCAAAATAATTTTATACAATACACACATACATTATATAGATTTGATATTTATTTATTATTTATTTATTTATATCAAATTCAAGGTTTTCCGTTCAGTGAAAGACCCCTAGACAAAGTCAATAGATGAATGACATTGTATTTCTAACGTCAAAAACCAGGATGAAGTTATTTGGAATTTATTAGAAACTCTCGATAATTAACTGGAAGAAGACAAAAACACCAAAGATACGAAAACATACTTGACAGAAGAGGAACCCCTACAGGCTAATAAGCACATGAATGAGCTACTCATAATCATGAGTGATCAGAGAAATAGAGGCTAAAATAACGACCTATTACTTTATATGTGTTAGACTGGTCCAAAAAAAAAAAGGGAAGGGGAGCGGGCTGAAATGCCAACATTTAACATTTATCCTGAACATCACATGGAGTCAGACATTCCAGGGTTTAAGCAACAAATCACATTCATTCTTCCCCCCCTTGGGAAGATGACTCTGGCTCTGGGACAGACAATCGGGCATCCCACAGTATCGTTTCCCACGTCTTTGTTAATAATAGAAATCCCAATTTGTAGCTAAATCTATGGCCACTTGAAATAAACTCCATGCATACCCACTTCTCATAGCTAAGTGTGGCAATATGACTAAATAGTGTCCAATAAGCTGCAAGCTGAGTGAACAGATTGAACTTCTGGAAGTTGGGATCCCTTCTTTGTCCTTTCCCCCATGCTGCTAGCTGAAATACGGTTGTGATTGCCCGAGCTCAAGCAGACGTTTTGGACGGCATGGAAAAAAGTCACATGCTGTTGAGCTCCTGATTCTTGAGTTTGGCTCAGGTCATGATCCCAGGGTCATGGGATCGAGTTCTCCATCAGGCTGCTGACAGCACAGAGCTGCTTGGGATTCTCCCTCTCCCTCTCTCTCTCTACCCCTCTCCCATTCGCTCGCATGCTCTCACTCTCTCAAAATAAATAAATAAACTTTTTTTTTTTTAAGTTGCATGCTAAAAACCGGGGAAATAGCAAGATGGGAGGAACCTGGGTCCCTGCCAAAGAACCCCAGTTCTGACTCTTGCCCCATCAAAGTCCAGGCATCTTAGGAGCACCTGGGTGGCCCAGTCAGTTAAGCATCCGACTTTGGCTCAGGTCACAATCTCACAGTTTGTGGGTTCGAACGTCACATGGAGGTCTGTGCTGACAGCTCCGAGCCTGGAGCCTGCTTCCGATTCTGTCTCTCCCTCGCTCTCTGCCCCTCCCCCGCTCGTGCTCTGTTTCTCTCTGGCTCTCAAAAATAAACAACAACAAAAAAAGTCCAGACATCTTGTGCTTGAGAGGGCAATACATTTCTATCTTGTTTATTCTGATTTTCCTCTTACCTGTAGCCAAACCCTAACTGATACGGCCTGCGTGAGAAAAATAATGCCAGCAAATAAGACAAAAAATTACACAAAAACCAAAAAGTGACGGGGACCCGAACGAGGATGGTGAGGCAGTGAGAGGACAGAGAGATGAGCAAATGTGAGGCTTTTGGGAGTTGGCACTGACAGGGGCTGTGACTGGTGAGATGTGGGGATAAGAAAGAAGGGTGTTGATACTATTGACATTGGGGCCGGATAATCCTTTGTGGTGGGGCTGTCCTGTGCACGGCAGGATGCTTAACAGCATCTCTGACCTCTACACCAGTCACCACCACAGCAATCAAATTGCCAAATGTCCCTTTGGGGGCAAGATTGCCCCTGGCTGCGAACCACTGACATAAGAGCAATTTTGCTGCTTGTTAAGTAAGGTACTTGCCTGGCGTTCCCGCGTCTCCAGGCTTGTTGCGGGAATGGACACTGATATGTAATTCACATTAAGAATCACACCTGGGGGGCGCCTGGGTGCCTCAGTCAGTTGGGCGTCGGACTTTGCCTCAAGTCATGATCTCATGGTTCATGAGTTCGAGCCCCACGTCGGGCTCTGTGCTGACAGATCAGAGCCTGGAGCCTGTTTCAGGTTCTGTTGTCTCCCTCTCTCCGCCCCTCCCCTGCTCACGCTCTCTCTCTCAAAAATAAATAAACATTAAAAAAAGAAAAAAGAACATGCTGAAGAAGCTTTCTAGGGGTTTCTAGGAAGAGTTTCTGGTCTCCCAAAAGAAGGCCACAAGAAGGGATAGCTTTTCCTTTTCAGAATATGACTGTGTCGATGGAAAGCCTGGATCTATGGCCACCATTGTGTACTCAGCTGACTCACGTGGTAGTGTAGACCTGACCTCACTTGGTTGAGTGCTGTCTTATCCATATTCTATTCCTGGTTTTCCGAGTATGTGAACCCCAAACCCCCTTTAAAATTTAACCCGGTTTCTGCTACTTGCAGGCAAGATCCTCTAACCTACACAGTGACTGGCAGGATCAGTTCTAGAGGAGTTTTTAGGGGCAGATGCCAGACTGAGGTGGTTTGAGCACCGAGTGGGAGGCAAAAAGCAGAAGTCGATGAGTGAGAAAGACTCTGGAAAAGTTTTAACAGCGAGGGGACACAGATAATGCATTAGGTGCAGGATGGAGATTGCAGAAGTGTATTTGTTTAGTTAAATGTGGGGAGGACTTGAGATCTTTAATTCTTAATGAGAAGGGGCCAGTAAAAAAAACAAGAGCTGTAGCTATAAATAGAACAAGGCAGGAGAGTTCCCAATAGAGCAAAGTCCCTCAGGAAGGAGAAGGGTGTATAGATGGAGTGGATTATTTTGGGGAGAAGGCAGAACGTCTGTCGTAGTCTGACACCAGGGATGGAAAAGGAAATGCAGATAAATTTGCAGTGTGGAGGCAACACGCTAGGGAAATCCTACTTTGATCATTCCAGTTTGTCCACGAAGTTGGCAGGGAGAGAGCAGAGGAGGCCGTGTATCAAACACACGAGGACATTCTCAGAAACTCGAAGGAACTATTCAGATAGAAGGTGCTACGTATTCTTCATGTACATAAATCGGGACTGTAATTCGCTCACTGCGATCACATCTATTGGGCAAAATGAGTCCTTTTCACTGTCCACGTCGTACAAGATGCCCAGAGACAGGTTGGAAGAAAGAGGTCCGAGAGTGGCATCCAGCCTGGGCTTCACGGGATGAACAGTTGCAAAGGTCAATGGAGCCCCCGCCCCACCCCCAATGCTGAGCTACTTGTCCTTGGTGTAGTGTGTTGTGTATCCCAGGCCCTTCTGAGATGAAGTTCAGGGCAGGGGGAGCCTTTACCGCTACTGCTTCCCAAACAAATGTGAGAACGGCTGCTTAAAGTCCGCTTTAACATGGTTTTCCACTGGAACCTCTTGTCTGAACTTTAATAATCGGGAGTTTGGAAATCGTTAAGTAGCTGCCTTGACTTGTTTTAACTCGATGGCTACAGACATTTCATCAAGCTGACATAGGATTTATGTCTCAATAACACAATAACATGTAGTGAGCACCATGGTTCCAGAACGATTTATGCCTGGTCTGCAACTGGAGAATGATTTACGCCCGAACGAGGGGTAGAGTAATGAGAGCCTCCGCTAGGACACCCCGCATCCTGCTACTGGACTGCTTTCTCCCCCGGGGGTGGAGAGGAGATAGCAACATTCAGTCCCTGACCTTTCTCCTTGATCGTTGTGTCATTAGGAAAGAAAAAAAAAAAAAAAAATAGAAGCCTGAACCAGTCCTCTTTTCCATGCAAAATGTTTCCAATCACTCTGGTTCCCATTAAACTCTAAATCAAGACTGATTCAGTCTTGGACAAGACAGGGGTGGACACTATCACAGGAACTCAACACCAGACAATGTCCCTCAGTTTTCCCATCCCTAATTTAGCCCTGCTGACAGGACTGTGCCGGGACCACGTGCCCACCCAGGAGCTGATCCTCTCGTGCGAGAGCCACTGGTTGCTTGTCTCGAGTCTGTGCTGATACGCACAACACATCGGCTGCTGGGTCCCCAGGATGCCACAGAGGTCACCGCGAATGCTTAGGTGACTCCCGAGAGGCACCAGCACGGAGAAGGAAATCCCCAGTGGTTCAGAGTATGGGCTCTGGAGTCAGCAAGCCTGGAACGCACCCTGGGTCCACCGTTATCTGGCTCTAAAACCTTGGGCCCATTACTTAATCTCTTTGTGCCTCAGTTGCCTCACCTAGAAATTGGGACAATAGTATCTAACTCAGGGGATCGTTCTGAGAAAATCTGACCCCTAGAATATCCCAAATGCCGGTAGCGGAATAATCAAAAGAGAAAACAAGGGGAAGGCAGAGGGGAACAAGCTTAATTTCAGCACCGAAGCACCTTAGGACAGAGAAAAGAGAGTGAGACTTGTAGTCATGCGTCCTGGCTGAACTCCCAGTGTTTCCATGGAAACGATACTAAGGATGCCACGTGGCTCTCAGGAGAAACACGTGAGAAAACATTTGCGCAAACACCTAATGCTCGGCAGATATTACGTAGATATGCACGTTCTTCCTTCTTTGCAAGCAAGCAGGGAAAATTAGATGCGTACCGATCTGGATCCCCCGAGTGTTAGTTCCCGAGGGTGGTGTCAGTCTTGTGGGGGAAGGCTGGTCTTGCACAACTTTGCAGAGGGGGTACAGGTTTCTTCTGCCCTCCTCCTGCTTTCCTCTCGACATTGTTTCTCCAGCCAGGCACACCCACTCCCGGTGTCCACACAGACTCGCCTTTTCAAATTGTTGTCCCAGGCACAAAGCAGTACTTCGTTGTACTACTAATGACAGGAGGGGCCATGAAAACGAGGGTACCAGAATTTTAATTCGAAACTCCTCGTGGTTAAACCTCCTGACCCCCAAGGAGAAAAGGAAAGCCTTAAAGACCGATGGGCACTGTGATAAGGATGACATCTTAGAAAGACTTCGTGTGCAGGCCCTTCTAGCTTCTCCATCTTTCCCCCCCTCGCCAGGTAGCCTGAGGATCTGTGTCTTCCAGATCCTCTGCTTTTGACTCAAGCTGGCTATCATCAATCTGCTCTCCTCTCATGTGGCCCCCAGCCCCGGTCCCTTTACTCACAGAATCTGTCTTCGCTAGACTTGTCACTGAGCCATTCTGGGACCTCGCGCACCAGACTCCGAGGACAAGTCCATGTTGTCATGGCTCTCTCACCTCTTTGCCCTCTGGCACACACCCGTTACCATGGAAATAAATGCCCAAACGAATCCATGCTCCTCGTAATGCCAAAGCTTCCACAGGGCTTTCTATCGCCAATCTGAAGGAAACCTGTACACGCTATTGAATTTAAATTTCGTGCAAGTATTTGCTTCCTAAGCAATAAAGAAACCGGAAGTAAAACCACACGTGGTTTTCAAAACTGCCTCAGAGTGGCCCAGTCATTGTTTTTTTTAACCAAAATATTTTATTTCCTTTGGACCTGAGGGAAGGTGAATACATTATAATTCATTCATTCCAAGCAAAAGTTTTAAAGGTGAGAAAAATAGATTAGCACGTGCACTCAGAGCTGCAATATTTTCACCCACCCAGTTCTGCACGTAGATCCTGACCCCATACCTGGAAAGGTGTTGGTATTATTCAGGACACAGCTTAGACCTGGTTTCTACCCCAAGACAGCATACCGTCTGCATATGGACTATCTGAGTTTTACCAGGTTGACCGAAATTACCTGTTCAGTCTGTCCATTTCCCTCCACTGGACAGGGAGCAGGAAAAGGGCTTCGTTAACTTTGTGATTCAGATGTCTTCTGTCCTAAGTTGACACTTAAAATCCATTTTGTTGCAGATTTCAACACTACTTAATATTCTCCAGGGGAAAATGAATCCTCAGGCCCAACAGCATTATTGAACCACAGAGACTTTCCTGAAGTTTTTGCAGGAGAGATTAAGACAGAGTTTAGAAAATCTTAAAGCCCCACAGCAGGCGTCTTAAAGTTCTTCATCAGTTGTGGGGTTTTCTCCAGACTCCTTCCATCTCCCCAGACAATCTCTGAACTCAGATCGGAGCAGTCCTGTTCATTCCGCAGGCGGGGTTAGGGGGGCCTGAAGCCCAGCCACGCTGCCCTCTCCAGGCTGAGAGCCCGTGTGCGGGCTGTAGACACCACAGGAAAGAAATCTTTCTCTTTTCTTTTCTTTTTTCAACGTTTATTCATTTTTGAGAGACAGACAGAGGGACAGAGCGCGAGCAGGGGAGGGGCAGAGAGAGAGAGAGAGAGGCAGAATCTGAAGCAGGCTCCAGGCCCTGAGCTGCCAACACAGACCCCAGTGCAGGGCTTGAACCCACGAGCCCTGAGATCACGACCCAAGCCGAAGTCGGACGCTTCACCGACTGAGCCACCCCAGAAATCTTTTTCTTTGCCCGTGGACACTGTCCACTTTGCAAACCGTGCCTCCAGCTCGGTGTCACTTGAACAGGGACCTTTTCTTACTTTCCACAGCAGCTCTGATGAGTTAGAGGCCCTGGCGTTGCTCTGTCTTCTCTGTACCTGTCTGTCAGAGCGAATCTGATGCAGAATCAATGTTTTACAAGTAAAAACCAAGTATCAGTCGACACCAAAAGAGTATCTGAGACAGCAAATGCAAAAAAGTCTTATAAATAGAAAGTGGTATAATTTTTGAATGCCCTTGTCTTATGCCTGTAGGAATCACGTGTCTTGGCCAACATTTGCAGCAACATCAACATGGATTCTTGCTAAAATTTCCACTTTATCATGTGTACAATTTTTTTCACAGCAAAATCTGTAGGAATATTTTTTCTACATCTCCTTTTAACCATCAATAAAATTAAATTCAGAACAGGAGGAAAATGAGGGAACTTGTTCTCCTTCAGGGAAAGTCTGAAGTATAAAATATCTTTAGAGAAATACATTTTGTTACTTCCAAGGACTCAATAGCCTCCAGTTAAGAAAACAAAATGTTGCCAAGTGGAGGAACTTAAGCAATCTATTTTAGTGACTGCATACAAGTCGGTAATTAAAATACAAATTTCTTTGTTGCAGATAGATCTTTCCAAAACTTGGAAATTCCCTCTCTCATAAGTAAAGCGTCTCCCATAAGTAAAGCATCTCTCTTTGTGCTTTTATTGAGAGTTGCATTCATTTAATAAACTACCTGTTAACAACTTAAAAGTAAATTTCATCCTCACTTCTGTGAAAGTGGTCATTTTCTTAAATAACGAAGTTCAATCAGGGGTCGTCTACTTTGTATTCCCCAATGCAGCTAACTATGTAGGATTACTCTCCCTCCTGCTATAACCTCCCGCCCATCACCCCCTCCCAAATCCGCACACGCTCAGATACTACTTTTCCTTCAAGAGGTCCCCATGGAAGAGAATATCGAAGTGCCACCATCCGGTGTGGTCAGAGCTCACAAATAAAAGAGGTAAATTTCAGTTACCTGGAAACACCTATATCCTACCAAAGTTGCAATCATTCTCTCACTTATAAATTCTAAGTTTAAATTAAACCAAATCCCAATCTCTCTTGGCTCCAACTCTTCCTTTTGGTGAAGTTTTGCATTCTTGGTTTAAAGAAAAGAAAGGCTTACTTTTTTTTTTTTTTAAGGGGCTCAAGGCTTCTTGGACATCGAATGGTTTTTACAAAGTACCATTTTGTTGAGTGCAAAAGAATAAGAAACAGCTGGCTTACATTTCCTTTGAAATGCACATTTAGTTAAAAATTAAAGACAAAAATAAAAAGCACTGGAGAAAAACACTTTCTGGTTTTGCCAAGACCCAAACCATTTAAGAAAAAGAAGGGATAAGAAAGAAGAGAAAAGAATGGTTTGACATGTTTTTGCCAAACCAGGTCCCCTTTCTGTGGTCCTCAAGTTCATTAAGCCTGAAATAAAATAGCGCAAGATACAGAATTAGTTTGAGCTGGCTCTGGAAACAGTTATAGGTCTGTTAAGCATGAAGGGATTCAATAAATATTTCTCCTTTCTTTTCTCTTCTATCCCAAGAATAGTTGCAGTGGTTTTTTTTTTTCTTACTAGTTTCTGAATTTTGCCAAACTCTCCCTGATAGATAGAAGAGGGATTGAATTTAAGTAGAAAAGTACATGCTGGTTGCTAAAGTTCCTGGAAACATGTTTGTACTACAAATAGTAAATAAATAATAAAAGTGATTCCAGGGAATGAAAAGTTACTAGCTCCCTGCCAACTTGCTTTCATCACACAGTAGAAAAACAAAAAGTCCATCTTGCCCTAGAATTATAGGTAAAATGGGCCCATATGTGGTCATGTTGACTCCAATTCAATTTAACAAACACTATTCAGCACCTACCATGTTCAAATCAAAGAACTAGGTGCTATAAGAGGATTTAAATACATGAACAATGACTTCAGAAATGGGTGAAAGGGAAAAAACTAAAATGAGCTGGAAAACTTCCCGCATCACAACAGTGAAATTGA
This sequence comes from Lynx rufus, assembly GCF_022079265.1. Classification (NCBI taxonomy): domain Eukaryota; kingdom Metazoa; phylum Chordata; class Mammalia; order Carnivora; family Felidae; genus Lynx; species Lynx rufus. The sequence goes on from NW_025814829.1 coordinate 50,479,150, forward strand.
TTTATTCGACACCGGAGTTCTCAAGATGCAAAATTTCATGAAATTATCTTTTTTTCCTAAAGTGGTTTACAACGTTAGGTTCCGAAATGTATATCAAAACCTTACATTCAAGGCATCACCTGACTATCCCATTACTTCGGAAACACTTGTTTAGAAAGTGCTTCAGAGTGGCAAAATTTGGAGAGATTCATCATGCTTATTTGAAAGTCTCCCTTTCGAATTTCCAGAGCTAAGTTACCTGATGAGAAAAAAAATATTTTTTATGGTTTCATCCATTTATGTGGCCTAAATTTAAATGCCTCATGCCACTGTTGGCAGACTTGAGAAAAGTTCATCTTCTGTACTTGTGATTTTTCTCCCTTTCAGATTTCCTTCACTCCCAACACAAACTCAGATAGACCCAAGTTTCTCACTACTCTTCAATGCTGCCTGAATTTTTCTCCCGAAAAGCAATCTGATATTAATGCTAAAGTAACACTATCTTATGTCTTCTGGAAAGTCTTTGTACTTCTTAAAAAGACACTCACGAGGGGCGCCTGGGTGGCTCAGTCGGTTAAGCGTCCGACTTCGGCTCAGGTCGCTATCTCGCGGTCCGTGAGTTCGAGCCCCGCGTCGGGCTCTGTGCTGACAGCTTGGAGCCTGGAGCCTGTTTCAGATTCTGTGTCTCCCTCTCTCTCTGACCCTCCCCCGTTCATGCTCTGTCTCTCTCTCTGTCTCAAAAATAAATAAACGTTAAAAAAAATTTTTTTTTAAAAAAAGGACACTTACGAGAGGCTTTTAATAACCCATAAAAGTTGTTTCCCATCAGGATTTGTAAGGAGAAGGTTCCAGGGCTGGCAGTACACAGCCGGTGCTATGCTAGTGGCTGAGAGAGGTGGTTCATCATGACTGAGACAGGGAAGGTACGCATTACTGGGGTCATCAGTGGAGATTCAGGGATAGGTGGTTGGCACCGGGGACCCAACATGACAGCGTGGCACTCTCTGGGAAAATAGGAGCCGGCAGCTGGGCATCCTGGCAACAGGCGGTAGATCCTATAGTCCAGACTGACTCACAGGCAGTAGTCAGGGTGCTTGGGTGCCCAGGCACCAGTCCCTGACCTGGGGGCAGCGAGGAGCCCTGTTGTCTAGGGGAGGAAAAGGCAAGAGTGGAAGAGAAGGCCTGGGAGACCAGTTTCTCAGAAGGGAGCCCAGAACAGAAGCTCTGGTTTGAATCGGGACAGCTGTCAAGCTTTCTGGAGTGGCCATAAGGATGTGCGCGATGGGTAAGGGGCCAGCACGGTCTTAGGTTCGGAAACAAGAGCCTCAGGCTCGCAGAGCCCCACTTTCAGTACGAGGTCACTGCTGGAAGGAGCTGGGCATCCTGAACAGATGTGGAAACTCCTTTGGCTCGCCCTGGGGCTGACTGAGTCCAGTGAGTTCAAGAACAAAGCCCGCCAGAGGGGGGACAGGCAGAGGAGGAGGGAAACGCAGGGGAGACGAGTCTGGAGATGGCAAGAATGGGTTTCCGTCATGTGGGAGAGAAATAGGCCCAGGACAAGGAAGGGCACCTCCTCTGGTGTTCGGAAGATGTGTGATCTATTTCTTCTGGTTAGACGTCAGCCTTAGGAATATTCCGGTTTTGAAGTCTAATATGCCTTTTCGTCCCTCGGCAGGTCTGCTTGCCGCTCTCAAAAGGGCAAAAAAAAGCTTCGCTTTTAAGTATTAATAGAGTGGGATTTACATTTCCTAATGAGAGCATTGCAATTTAAAATAGCAGGAGACCGCCAAAAACTTCCAAGAGGGTAATTCTGTTTTTGCAAAAGCTGATGAAACTTGATGACAAAGTCATAGGAGGTAGGAAATTCTGGGTAAACTGAGGATGGCAAAATTTTGGGATCAGGGCCATGTCTCTCAGTCTATTAGTACTTCTTAAAACCCTAGGGACACGGAGGCTGGACCCAGTAATCCTGTACAGCAAGAAATTGCTAACTGGTACCAGTAGGTGACCATCCACATGACCTCACCTTGCCTTGCCCAGCTCCAGCTTTGTCTTGAAAAGGACTTGGTCTTGACCCACTCTCTCGGGTTCGTGGTCTGCCCATCCAGCCCACACTTCTGTCTTTCCTTCTTGCTTGGCCCTCCTCGTAGTGACCTGCCTCCCAGTCTCTAGCCACTGCCCGGCAGCATCCCAGCCCACACTCCAACTGCCTCCTGGGGTTTTCTAAACCTGGCACCTTTCTCTGTTCTTGACCGAGCTCGAGTAACTTTCACAGTGCGTCACAGAGCTTGGCACTTAAGCATCGCTTTAAAACACTTACTGAATTTAATTCGGTGCTCATCTTTCTTACTGGTGAACAGAAGGAGGATTTCCCAAATTATCCTACCCGTGATATGTTGAAAACACCTCTGAGCTCTACCTGGGGTCCGACGACGTAGAGCCATGGAGGAAGTCAAGCGCCATTTATGCTACCTGTATCCTGGGGCAACGCAGGCTACAGTGGGGCTAAGGCCTTCCGTGCCTTGTGCTATGGGTCATAAGGATCCACTTCTGCGAACCTGATTAAATCACAGCACAAATCTACATACCATCTGAAAAGTGCATTTCTGTGGGACAGCTTATTCCCCATGGGGCTGGAGAAGTGAGACATCTCTGTATCTGATTCTGTTTTATGAAGAACACAAACAATTTGGGACTTTTAAGAAAACCCTCTGGGCTTCTCGAGCAATGTTGAGGCTGGCCACCAGCCACTCCTGCTGTAGGCCAGTGTATGAAAGAGTGTCTTCCGGGCAAATCCCCTGTTTTATAACAGCAAACCCACACCAGCCCTCCGCACGACAGTACGTCGTGCTTACTGCTGTTGGTTAACAAAAGTTCCCCAAAAGGGACTGTCTGGGAATCCTTCTGCCTCTCTTCCCTTCCGAGTCTTTCTCCTCTCCTTCCCGCCCTGCGCACAGGATGCCATCAACAGGGGTGTGCATTTCCAGGCACCCAATACAGCCAGCAGCATGCGCCCTGTAATAGGTTTACCAACATAAACCAGAAGGATCAGTCCAGGAAAGCCTCCTTTTCAGGTGTAACCTAAATGTTTGCCTATTTCTCAAAGAACCCCGAGGGAGTCATGGTTCTTGCAGGATTGACTGCCTCAGACCACTTTGTGATTTGACAGGCTGGTTCTAGTCTCCGGGGGACACTGGTGATCTTCCTGGGCCCCCTCCTACCCCCTAATGTACCCCTAAGTAACAGATTATCCAAATGAAACTCAGTCTTAGCTTTACCCGGAAAACGAACTCCAACTTCTCCCATACCCCAAAGTCAGATGATCCATGCAGGCTTTGCAAAGGAGATGCCTTTGATACCTTGGCCTTGTACCCACTTGGGAGCATAAAATACTTGAAGTTAAAGTGCCCAGGGACTGTACGATCAAAACAGAGTTTTGAGAGGAGCTGTTAGTGTATTATGGTTTGCTTTCTTGCCTTGTCCCCGACTAGAGAATCCTAGGCAAAGGGGCATTTTGGAGTGTTTGATACACGTCCCCGGGGGCTCGGACCGTATGGTGGCACCTGGCTGACACCTGAGAAATCAAAAAGACGAGAGACTGCAGCTGACCAGTGGGATCTGCCTGCCATGGGGCGCTGGGGGACCTGCGTCCCCAGGGAGAAACAGTGGGAGGGTGGCGTTCCCGGTCGTCACCAGAGACAGATGCCGCTTCACAACAGTACTAGTCAGGTAGACTTCCTGGCCCCTTTTCAGGGCACTAGACGACAGAGGGAATGCAGACGTATCACCGGCTCCGCGGCAGGTGCCGAAAGGTGGACCCACAGGGTGGGAACCAGGCTGAAGGGCATGGCTGGCTCCAGACCCGCGCGGCAGCCGTGGGCTCCGGGGCCTCCCAGAGTCCCCTGGCATTGGTTTGCTGCACTTAGACATTTTAGGGTGGCATGCTATTTCGAGAATTTAATCAGAGCTTCAAGTCTTGCACAACATTTGAAATGGGATATCAGGGCGTCTCCCGACCTCTCGAAGGCTGCTCGCAGACCACCTTTTACTTTTCTCTACCACCTGTCCTACCAGGTGAAGAAGCCCTGATTTAACCCAGCCCACTCCATGCAGCGAGCCCTGAGTATCAGCCAGTTCCCGGTGTTTGCGTGGTTTTCACGGCCTCCTCCGGAACCACCGGCCAGGGAACGCTAGCCTCACGCTCCCGCTTCCCAGGCCGGACCCCTTCTTCCCGGTCTCTGACCTGGAATCTTATGTTTTTCACATTTGTGATGTCTTTCTGCCCACCCCCCCCCCCCTTGATTATAATTCTATAGCTCCCTTCTTTCCACCTTAATAATCCCCCACCCAATGCAGTCTAATCCTGACCCTGGGAACCCCGTACCTCCCATCCAACATCCAAGCATCCTTGTCTGGAGACCATCCCTTTAAAAATCTGTCTAAATCTTGCTTAGCTTAAGGATTGGATCTAGGTTAAAGTAAAAACAAAAAATGCCTTTGGGAGAAGTAACATTTAAACTCTTTGTCTTTCATTTGCATTTCCGTGTTAATAAGTTTCAGATCTGTGCTTCAGAGACGATTTTGTTGAAGAGAGTTTGAGAATAGCATCATGAGAGGAAACCCTGTTAAGAGAGGGTGGGGTGTAAAAGTGTTCATTTTTTTTTCTGTTCCTCATTTGTGCTCTGGACCCACCCTAAGCTGGAGGTCTACAACGTAGTACAGAAAAAAGCTTCTCTGACAGAAAACACTTGGGTTATTGCTGAGAGTGTTTTGGATGGTGTGGCATCAACTACCACGAGCTAGAAATTGTGTGTGTGTCGTGTTGATGTGCGCCTGATGAGCGAGAGACCGAATCGCTACCTCTATCCTCCGAGTGTGGCCCCGCGGAAGGCATAGGATGGACGCAGCACTCTCCCAATGCTGTGGTTCTCAGTGACTCAGTAATAGACGTAGGTCAGCGAACTGAGCAAACCAGACAGCCTGACTTTTTCTTACCCAACAGAAACTTGCATTTTTAACATGTATTCGCATCATCATTTAGGGATTTATGCCTGCAAATCCACTATCATTAAAGAGTTACGTGCACGCACTCCCCCTTTCCACTGCAGGGATTACAAACCCCTAATGATAGTAAATTATTCTCTCCTGCACCGTATACTACGATTCCTCTGTGGCATTTTCTAGGCTGTTTTGGAAGGCCCTACAGCCCTAATGAAGTGTTATTTATACTACACGCTGATTTTCTGCTTTCTTTTTAAAGTTTCTCCTGGTTCCATCTTTTTTGATTTATCGTACATTCAGCAGACCTAAGTATAAAAGCCATTTTTCTGTCACTCTTCAAACTTAAAATGAACAAGACTTTTTATGAAGTGTAATTTTCAATAACAATGAAATATTAGAAGCCCCTCTTGGAGTTCCTTGTTCCATTCCTGCCTGTGTTTTTTTTTTTTTTTTTTTTTTCTTTTCTTTTCTTTTCTCCCTGGTTTCCCACCAGGGTGATCTATGACCGCCCGTAGCCTCTGCAATATGGAAATGGAGATCCAGTGGGGGTGTCAGAAGACTTTCCCGCTACTTGATTATTGAATACCGTAGACGTGTGCTCAACAGGCCGTGCGTACAATTAATGAACTAATGACTTAACTTAATTTGGGGTTTTGTGAGGCTTGAAAGTGCACAAAGAGGTATAAGGTTAGCTTTCTAGAAGGTAGCCGTTTTCCACTGATGTTGGTCTCCTGTATACTTGCATCTAAAACAAATAACTTCTAATCATTCTAAGAGCCAAAGACCAGGTGCTTTCTAATCAGTCGATCTAGATTCAAATCACCACTGCACCATTTTCTGGCTTTGTGATTTAAAGGCCTCTATAAAGCTTCTAGAAAATGGATATAATCAAAGTACCATCTGAAGAACACGTGATTGGATATGTGAAAGGGGTTAATGTGATTTATATAATATATTCTCAATAAATGTTATCTGCCCTCCTCTCTCTTTGCTTTCCTTTCCTTTCCTCTTCTCCATTCCCTCACTGTACTAGAACTAAATTCATTCCTAAATCAATAAGTTCGTTGTGGTATCCATGGTGGACAAATTTCCTTGTCTTCCCACGGCCATCACCACCGCCCCTGTCCCTACGCACTCCCTTCTTTTGCTTGCTAAGGGAAGTTGATTCCTAGAACAGCTTCGGGCAGGGAATCTTCATTGAAATAGGACAATAGTAGTAATTCCATAATCTTGGAAAGTGACTGGTTTAGGCATAGACAAGTGGCTTAAGCTATGGTGGGGGAAGGAGGGCCTTGGGGGAAAGTTTTTCTCACTAATAAAAAGATTTTGGGGGGACTTCTGGGAAGATAGCAGAGTAGGAGAATCCTATGCTCACCTTGTCCCACAGACATACCTACATCACACATCAGTGCAACCAAGCCAGAAAACGACCTGAAGACTGGTAGAACAGACTTTCCACACAGGGGAGGCCGCATCAGAAGGTTAGGAAGGACAGCAACTCAGTGAGGAACCAAACTTCCAGTGAGACTGATCACTAAAGGGAGGGACACCACAATCACAAAGGAGAGAGGAAAGCATACCCCACACCAGACGATCCAGGCACGGGGGACCTGTAACTAGGAAGATGAGTCCCCATAACATTTGTCTTTGAAAACCAGTGGAACTTAGCTTCATGAGCCTTGTTTGCCTGTTCCTTTTGTTTTGTGTTTGCAACCAGGGGGGCTTAGGTCTGCCTAAGGTAAAAATCAGTAGGTTTAGCTCTGGAAGAACCAGTGGGCGATAGGAAACGGAGTCCTGCCCCTTAAAGAGACAGCATTACAAATAACTCCACTGAAATACAACATAGAAGCAGCAGTTTGAAAAGCTCCTGGAGTATAGGTGAAGGAGATTTGTTTACTGATCTCAGAACACATGCTGGCAGGGCGCGGATCTTTAGGCGACTTCTCCAAAAACAAAAGAGCTGGTCCGTGTCATTTATCTCTCCCCCACCCCCACGCAGCCTAGATAGCCAGACACCTATGGAAATCCGCAAGAACATCTTCCACCTACTTGGCTGACGCTTCATGCCCCTGAGCTCTCTCCTCCGATCTGCCCCAACCAGCCCCACTCAGCAGGAGTCCCGCCAAATCTCATCCCGCCAGCCCCCCCCCCCCCCCCCCCGCAGGGACCGGCGCCACCTCACTGTGACTCCTGCCGTGAGGAGAGGGGAAGATAACCGCACACACCAGTTCCACTGGAGCACCAACAGCTGGGTCTTACAACGACGGCGGCAGCGGCAGCGTGGAGAGAGTGTGCTGCTGATCAGTGCCTCTGTGGTCCCAGCACACCAACTGGGGGCAGGCCTCTGATCTGACTGCCAGTCCCGCCTGTTAAGAGCTCCCCAGGGGACAAGATAGGGAGAGTTCCCTGCAGTTAGGGCTAAGGCAGCCCCCACCCATGGCCTGGGGGCAGGCATCTGATTTGACTGCTGGGATCCCCACCAACAGAAACCTCTCAGAGAACAGCAGAGGGAGAGTGCCTTGCAGTGTGGTGCCACTGAAGTTCTGGCAAATGGGCTGAGGGCAGGCGTCTGGTCTGACTGCTGACGTCACCCAGCTACAAGCCTGTGGCATCCCTGGGCTGACCCCTTAACAGCACAGGGCAATAGGCAAAAAGAGCCATGGCACCGAAAATATATCTATAAAGATCACTCAAGGGATTCACAAAATAAAAGGGTGTATAGTATGACGTCATATACATAAATTGTGGAGGGAAGGAGTAAAAATTAGTGGTTCTAGAATGGGCTCAAACTGTGACCATTGGGCACAGCACACTCTACTGGGCATGTCTATTGGGCAAAGTAGATTTCACACAAAGTCTGTAACAAGACAAATAAAAACACTGCATAAAGGTAAGGAAAACAATCCAACAAGAAGATATAGCAATTATAAATATTTGTACATTTAACATGGGAGCACCTGAATACATAAAGTAACTATTAACAGAGATAAAGCAAGAAATTGAAGTTCTACGATAATAGTAGGGGGCTTTAACACCTGACTTAAATCAACGGATAGGTCACCCAAACAGAAAATCAACAAGGAAACAGTCACTTTAAATGACACATTGGACCACATAGATCTAACAGATATATTTAGAACAGTCCATCCAAAAACAGCATAATGCACATTCCTCTCAAGTGCACATGGAACATTCTCCAGGATAGATAACATGCTAGGCCGCAAAACAAGTCTTAACAAATTCAAAAAGATTGAAATCACATACGTGCATCTTTTCCAACCACAATGGTATGAGACTAGAAATCAACCACAAGAAGAAATGTGGAAAGAACACAAATACGTGGAAGCTAACTAGCATGCTGTTGTAAACAATGAACGTGTCAACCAGGAAATCAAAGAAGAAATCAAAAAATACATGTTAGACAAATGAAAATAAAACCACGATGGCCCAAAAATCTTTGGGACGCAGCAACAGCTGTTCTAAGAGGGAAGATTCTAGCAGTAGAGGCCTACATCAGAAGCAAGAAAAATCTCAAATAAACAACCTAAACTTACACCTAAAGGAGCTAAAAAAAAGAGGACAAACAAAACCCAAAGCCAATCGAAGTAAGGAAATTAAATAAAGATGAGAGCAGAAATAAATGCAATAGAGACTAAAAAAATAATATAACAGATCGGTGAAACCAGAAGCTGGTTCTTTAAAAAGATCAACAAAATTGATAAACCTTTAGCCAGCCTCATGAAGAGAGAGAGAGAGAGAGGACTCAAATAGCCAAAATCAGAAATGAAAGAGGAGAAATACCAACTGGTATCACATAAATACACAATATTATAAGAGAATATTATGAAAAATTATATGTCAACAAATTGGACAACCTACAAGACATGGATAAATTCCTAGAAACATATAACTTCCCAAAACTGAATCAGACAATTTGAACAGACCAATTACTAGTAATGAAACTGAATCAGTCATCAAAACTCTCCCAACAAACAAAAGTCAAGGAACAGATGGCTTCACAGGTGAATTCTATCAAACATTTAAAGAAGAGTTAATACCTATTCTTCTCAAACTGTTTCAAATGATAGAAGAGGAAGGAAAACTTCCAAATTTATTCTACAAGGCCAGCATTGCCTTAAGACCAAAACCAGATAAAGACACTACAAAAAAGAAAACTATGGGCCAGTATCTCTGATGAACAGATATACAAAAATCCACAACAAAATGTGAAGAAACCAAATCCCAGAAGGCATTAACGTATCACTCACCATGATCAAACGGGATCGATTTGAGGGATGCAAGAATAGTTTGATATTTGCAAATCAATCAGCTTGATACATCAGATTAAGAGAAAAGATTAAAAACCACATGATCATCTCAAAAGATGCAGAAAAAGCACATGACAAAGTACAACATCCATTTATGACAAACTCTCAACAAAGTAGGTCTAGAGGGAATGTACCTCAAAGGCCATATATGAAAATTGCACAGTTAACATCGTCCTCAGTGGTTACAAACGGAGAGCTTTTCTCCTAAGGTCAGGAACAAGACAAGGATGTCCACTCTCACCACTTCTATTCAACATAGTACTGACAGTCCTAGCCACAGCAAATCAACAAGAAAAAGGAATAAAATAAAGAAAAGTACTCAAATTTTGTAAGGAAGAAATAAAACTTTCACTACTTCCAGATGACATGATATTATATATAGAAAACCCTAAAGAATCCACTAAAAAGCTACTAAAACTGATTGAATGGATGAAAGATCTAAATGTAAGACCTGAAACCATAAAATTTCTAGAAAATGTAGGCATTAATTTCTTTGACACCAGCTGTAGAAAAATTTTCTTAGATATGTCTTCTCTGGCAAGAGAAACAAAAGCAAAATTAAACTCTTGCAACTACACCAAAATAGAAATCTTCTGCGTGGTGAAGGAAACCATAAACAAAACAAAATGGCAATCAACTTAATGGGAGAAGATATTTGCAAATTATATACAAATGATATATTCAATAAGGGGTTAATATGCAACATATATAAAGAACTTATACAACTCAACACTAAAAAATAATAATCCAATGAGAAATGGGCAGAGACCTACTCCAAAGAAGACATACAGATAGCCAACAGACACATGAAAAGGGGCTCAATATCACTAAGCATCGGGAAAATGCAAATAAAACCTCAGTAAGATACCTGTCCGAATGGGTATCGGTGAGGATGTGGAGAAAAATGAACCCGCGTGCACTGTTGGTGGGAATGCAAACTGGTGTCGCTGTGGAAAACAGCATGGAGTTTCCTCAAAAAATTAAAAATAGAATGACCATGTGATCCAGTAATTCCACTCCTGGGTGTTTACCTCTCCAAAATGAAAACACTAATTTGAGAAGATATATGCACCACTATGTTTATGAGAAGATATATGCACCACAATATGAGAAGATATATGCACCACTATGGCTATTATTTACAATAGCCAAGTTATGGAAGCAACTCAAGTGTCCATGGAAAGATGAATGGGTATAGACATGGTATATATATAAACAATGGAAGATTACTCAGCCGTAAAGAATGAAATTCTGCCATTTGCAACAACATGGGTGGACCTAGGAAGTATAATGGTAAGTGAAATAAGTTAATAAAAGACAAACACTGTATGATTTCACTCATATGTGGAATTTAAGAAACAAAACAAATGAACAAAGAAAAAAAGAGACAAACTAAAAAGGATTCTTGACTATAGAGAACAAACTGGTGGTTGCAGGAGGAGAGGTGGGTGGGGGTGGGTGGGTGAAACAGATAAAGGGAATTGATGAGCCCTGAGAAATGTGTACAGTTGTTGAATCTTTATATCGTACACCCGAAACTAATATAACACCGTATGTTAATTATGCTTAAATAACAATAAAAAAAAAGATTTATGAAGCACATCCCCCCCCGCCTCCTCTTTTTATTTTTTTTTATTTTTTATTTTTTTTATTTATTTTTGGGACAGAGAGAGACAGAGCATGAACGGGGGAGGGGCAGAGAGAGAGGGAGACACAGAATCGGAAACAGGCTCCAGGCTTCGAGCCATCAGCCCAGAGCCTGACGCGGGGCTGGATCTCACGGACCGCGAGATCGTGACCTGGCTGAAGTCGGACGCTTAACCGACTGCGCCACCCAGGCGCCCCCCGCCTCCTCTTTTTAAATAAATGTGCTCATGTCTTCATGGGATGCTTGAAACTGCTGCAGCTACGCTCTTGAACATGAGATGTCACCAACACGTATGGCAGAGAGACGGAAACCCCATCACTGTGCTGCTGAACAGTCTCCTTCCAGATTCCCTGCCGCGTTAAACAACACATGCCTCAGGACTGAAGGGTCTCTGTGGCAGAGTTCTGTTCCCCGCAGCAGAAATCAGCTAACTGCCAGCGTGCCACAGACCCAAGTAAAAGTCCCAGCTTTCTTTGTGCATGAGCTTCGGCATGTTACCTAAATTCACAAGCCTCAGTCACCTTTTGTATATAATGGGGTCAGTAATTTTACCCATTAAAATTACTTGGATAGGAGGCCTCAACAAACGCACATAGACTAGGGGAGGATTTGGATAAAAACCTCACCGATGTGTGATACTCAATTCCGCTACTCCGGGCAGCTAGCTGGCTCTTCTCTTGCTTCTCCCGTCTCTAGGTTTCTGTCCCTGAAGCCGAGGGCCTGGAAAGGGGCTGGACACCCCATTACACACACTCACACCTCAAAGGAACTATGAAGGGGGACCCAGTGTTCATGTGACCCAGGTAAGAATCTGTAGTCTCGCGGGAAAATGTGAGGCCTGAAGAGCTTTTTTAATGCTGGCGGCTGAGTGGGGAGAGGAATTGGATCTCTTAATTTCTCTCTAGAATAACTGTCTTTGACATAGTACCCCAAAGTGTCTTCCTTTGCCCCCTCTAAGTTCTTCCTGGAACAATTGCTTCTATTGTGATATATGAATTGGGATCTTCTGCATTATTAGATATTGGTTCCTTGCATTCTTTCCATCCCCAAATATATAAAACTAGTCTTATTTTCTTAATCTTCACCTGAATCCTTTCCTAGATTTTAGTACTTGTGTTTATGTTTCCTTTTTTCCCCCTCACTTTGCCTCACACTTGAACTTTTCCTTGATTCTTTCATAGTAACTGGATCCCCCAGCCCCTTTTCCTTTTTGGGCTGAGTCTGTGTCATCTCAGTTTCCCAGAAGTCTGCACGGAAATCCTCCAAACTGGGAGCCCGAGTTCTTTCCTTTCTGCCCTTATGCCGGCAAGTTGGCTCAGGGTCGAGGTGTCGCCAGGCACAGCAGATAAAGCCAGCATCACCATTTCTGAGATTTAAAGTGTATTTATTGCTTCGGATCACAGAGAATGTCAACATGGTTTCCAAAAGAAACCCTATAGGACGATCAGTGGAACTTGGTTATTTATTTATTTCTTTGTTTAGGTTGCCCAGCAGCAGAACCTTCTCCCTGTGTTGGGGAATTTGGCACTATAGGTTTGGAGCAGCAAGGCCCCCACAGGCCAGATACCTGGTTTCTCTGATCCCTAGCCACTAGGGGACAGCCACGCCTTCAGCATGAAAACACAGCATTATGAAGACACAAGGACTGTTTAGAATCTGCTTTAGTGACCATGATGGCAGAGCTCAGTGTCCCCAACTGGGGGCCATGGCCACACGCTCACCAGACCAGACGGTTGGGGGGGGAGGGGAAGGGAAAGGTAGTGTGTTTCTGGACAATCAACTTTCCTTCTGGGACCTTTCTCTCCAGGCCACCAATGAATCTGAGAGCTACAAAGGACTCCTCTAATCACTTCCTTTTGCTTAAGTTAGCTAATCCCTGTTTCTGTTGTTTGCAACCAAAAAACCCTCTTACTTCTTACTTCTCTTATTTCATTAAGTCGTGCAAATGGCAGGGTCTTTAGATGAGAGGACTTGGGGACAAATGCTCCCATTAACATTGCCTTGGGCAATGAAGTTAACTTGTCTGAGCCTCAGTCTTCGCCCCTGAAGAAGGGGGAAATAATATCAAACTCACAGAAGTATGGAAAGAATCAAGTGAAATTTTATATGGAAAACTCTCGGCCATTTTTATTAAAACTTGGCTCTGCCTTCCTGCCACTTACAGTTTATTTGGGAAACTATGGCATGCACACATATTAGTGATGGGTAACATTCGTATTGACGCATAGCAATATCTCGTGCATCATTCTAAATAAATGCACTGTTGCACTTATTAGCTCATTAACCTATGTCACAACTCTGTGAAGTAGGTAGTATTACTCATATTTTATAGATGAGGAAACTGAAGCTTCTAGAGAGGTTCATAAGTAGTGAAATAGAACACAGTGGGAATTCAAACCCAGAGCGAAGCCGGGACTCGTACCCCAGATCCTAACTGGTTCACCCTTATGAAGTTATTCTGCCTTCTGAGGGTAGCATACAACTGCCAAAAGATAGATGCAAGCAACATATTCTGCTGAGTTCACAAGAGAAAAAGAATGCTCAGAGTTTCAAGAAGCAAGGGAAGGCTTTGTAAGAGAAACAGGTCACATTTCTAAGATAATCAGATTACAACGGTACCAGAATCTCAGACTCTTTGGACATAATTTTGTTTTTACTCTGCCAATTTTTTCCCATCTTTCTTAGTCTGTCCAACTTTTATTTATTCTGAAAACTCAACCAAACAGTATTCCCTCCAGGAAATCTTCCCTGACTTTCATTGACTGGGTCAGGCACCTCTTCGATGTTCGCCAAAAATATACACATTCCTATGCCTGTCCTATAAATATTGACTCATTTGTCTGCTTACAGTCACTAGCCTGTGGATACTGTGAATGCAGGAGTCATGTCTGTCTTATTAATCACTCTACTCCCAACATCTAACACAGTACCTGGCACGCAGTTAAGTTGTCAATCAGTGTTTATTGAATGAATGTAGAATGAATATTCCCAGCAGACAAAACCACAGAGAGACAAATCTGCCTGAAGACAGAAGGTTTGAGGTAGAAAGTATTTTGCAATTTCACCAATGTCAAAGTATCCTGGCTTCTTCCAGAATTTGATTGCAAAAATATAGATAACCAAGATAATTAAATTAGAAGAGAGGCCAAAGCAAACTGTGGGTGTTGTATAAAAGAGATACGAAAATGAAATTTTATGAGCATGTTTAATCTAAAAAAAAGAAAACTACCACTCCACCTCATTATGGCCACAACCAGTCATTTTGAATGGATAGTGGTGATTATAAGCTCAGCTCAGGGGTGTGTGTGTGTGTGCGTGTGTGTGAGAGTGTGTGTGTGTGTGTGCATGGACACATGTAGTTATGTGTACGTATATTCTTGGGTGAAATTTTGTGATTAATCATTTCATAGACAATCAGAATTTCATGTGCACTGGGATTTTTTCCTAAGCTATCCTTTTGAAAGTCTCACACTCATAGAAATAATGTTGGCTCTTTTTTCGCCATAACGTTTTGATTAGTCTGGCTCCAACAAGTCTGGGTTTGTCCTCTATCTGCATGCTTCTTGAGGAAAAAGCTCCTTGGTCACGACAGACCAATATATGCACCTGAAACATTGTTTGAATAATCTAAGTGTTAGAATATGTGCCAAGAAGAAGGATATAGGAAGAATTATAGGAGTCAAGACACAGCAGGGCAGAATGGGCTGGAATTATTAGGGGATTCCTCCTGGGTAGGAGAAGAAGGATCATAAGTGTCTTTGGGGAGCAGTTTCAGTGAGACAGCGAACAATATGGCAAATACTATGGAGTAGGGCATAAGAAATGGGTGCGGATCACTTTTTGGAAGGATGGCAATGTGGCAATAGAATGTAAGAATGAGGATAATATTTGGTGGCAGAGAGAGCCTGGGAGGGTGCCGGTCCTAACAATTTCTTATTATTAATATACAGTAAAATTGAATTTTGTCACGCACAGTTCTGTGAATTTTAACACCTGTAGAGATTCGTGTAACCACCTGACCATAGTCAGGACACAGAACTGTTCCCTCATCCCAAATAACTCCTGGCTATGCCCCTCTCCAAGCTCTCCCTCTCCCCATCCCTAGCCCTGGCAACCACTGATCTCTTGGCCATTATAGATTTCTTTTCATAAATACCATAGTAATGTAATCATACAATATGCAACATTTTGAGACTGGCTTCTTTCAGTTATCACGATGTCTTTGAGGTTCATTCAGCTAATGTCTCAATAGTTCATTCCTTTTCATTGCTACATAGTATACCATTGTATGGATGGACCTCAGTTTATCGACCCATTCAGCTGTTAAAGGGGCACTAGCTGTTTCTCGCTTTTTGGTGATTACAAATAGAACTGCTATAAACATTCACGTACAGGTTTCTGTACACACAGGCTTTCATTTCTCTAAATACCTAAGAGGGAAATTGTGAGGTCTTATGTGAAGTGTATGTTTAACTTTAGAATAACTGTGAAACTGTGTTCTAGAATGGCTGTATCATGTCGCATTACCGGCAGGAAGTTACCAGACGTTTCGATTGCTGTGCATCTTTGCTAGCCACGTAGCATTACCTCATCATAGTTATAATTCACGGTAATTCAGTGGCTAAGGATGTGGAACATTTTTTCATGTGCTTATCTGATGTCAGTGTATCCTCTTCGATGAAATGCCCACATCATGGACCCATTTTTAAATTGGGGTTGTTTGTGTTTTGACTGTTGGGTTTTGAGCGTTCTTTACATCTTCTGGATACAAGACTTTGTCAAATGTGTGATTTGCAAATATTTTCTTCCAGTCTGTGGTTTGTCTTTTCACCCTCTTAAACGTGTCTTTTGCAGGGCAACATTTTTATGCAGTCCAATTTCTCCATTTTGTTTTCTTTAATGGATCGTGCTTTTGGTGTAATGTCCAAGAATTCTTTGCCTGCTCCCAGGTCACAAAGATTTTCTTCTACGTTTTCTTCTGAAAGTTTTTAAGTTTTGCCTCTTGTGTTTAGATCTATGAACCAACTTGAATTCATTTTTGTAAAAGTTGTGAGGCTAAATTTCATTGTTTTTGCAGACTGATGTTCAATCGTGCCATTTATTGAAAAGACTGTCTTTTCCTCCATTGAATGCCTTTGTGCCTGAGTCCAAGAATCAGGAAGGAGTGCCAGTATCTGAGGACAGGAAAAATTGGATGGCTCAGCTCAAGCAGAGAGAGAACAAATTTACCCTTCTTCTGCTTTCTTGTTTCACTTGGGCCCTGAAGGCACTGGGTGATGCCCACCCCACCCACACTGAGGAGGGCCATCCCCTCTACTCAGCTCACTAATCCAAATGCTAATCTCTTCTGGAAAACTCTTACAGCCACACCTAGAAATAGTTTCACAAGCTATCTGGCCATACCTTCGCCCAGTCAAGCTGGCACAGAAAATTAAGCAACACACAGTGTTTTCTTCCGGTGTCAGCAGTGCTTGGCTTTTGACACACTTTCCTAAAAACCCCAAGTTTCCAAAGGTCTGATATGGTCTGTGGCAAAGCAAGGGAGATGCTTTTCTTGTGTTTCCCTCTCAGAGGAATCCCCAACAGCTTTGTCTGGTGCCACAAAATTTTATAAGGACTTTAGTTAACAGCTCTCTCTGTTTTTATGCTCCACTTAGTTTTTGGTCTGAAGTTCAGGGAAGACTAGGATGGGAGACAATTTCTACTGACAAACACCAAACTTTATTTAGAATTTTTCCTCCTTTACAAAATTGAGTTTTTATCATTTGATCAGATTTATTACCCCTGGATCCTTCTTTCCTGGGAACGTTTTCCTCGCGAAGGCTCCTCATGTCTCTGCAAAGGGACATGTGTTGAGCCCATCTCACCATATCCTGAGACATGCCAGAAGTTTCCAAAGTACCCATGCGAGTAGGTTTCTGGTAAATCCCCCCCCCATCAGTTTGCCAATCATTTTGGACTTCCACTTGGACTCAAGCTGAGGTAGCCCCACCCCCGGTACAAGTTCCTATAACGTAATGACCGAAGCATCTCTGGGAGGAAATTCTTAATGTTATCAATTCTACAGGCAAGAAGGTTACGCCTTCAACTCATTAAGGGATGTGCTTGAGGGCTTCCTAGACTAAGAAGTGGAATGCAGATTGTGTGACTCTAAATACAGTAAAATCTTTATTTTCAAGCATGATTTGTTCTGGAAACATGCTTGTAATCCAAAGCGCTTGCATACCAAAGCAAATTTCCCCATAAGAAATAACGGGAACTGTGACGCTTTATCCCAGAACTCCAAAAATATTCACATAAAAGCGATTACAATGCTGTGATATAACAAAATAATAAAGAAAATACAAGCTATAAAGAAAAATAAACAAATGAACCTGCACCTACCTTTGAAAACCTTCATGGCTGGTGTGAGGGAGGCAAGAGAGAGGAAGGTTATTGTGTAGGACAACTTTCACTATCACTAATGGATGTTGACTACAGTACGTTATTAATAAACTCTTGTCATATACTGTATTTAACATATATATTATGTATAATAATGTATACATATAAAGTATTGCCGGCAATAAGGCAGCAGAGGAAAGGGTTTATATCTTCAGTCAGCCCGACCTAAAATAAGGCGAAACATTCCTAAGCTTCCTCTCATACAGAAAAGCAGAGGAATGTCCATTCCTTTGAAGTGACAAAAAGTACACTACTGTCACTTGTGGGCACCTTCCAACATTCAGAAAGATCCCTGATTCTTGCCAAAGACCACAGCCTGAGACTGAGCATCCGAGCATGGGAGACGATCACCCACAATCCCGCAGCGCGAAAGAGAGAGAGAGAGAGAGAGAAGAACCATTGGCTCAGTTGTGATCATGTGACATTTGACATCGCGTACTGTCACATTGCAAGACGTCGCTCGTTTGTCAAGTTACAATGTGCTAGAAACGTTTGCCCGCCTTGCGGAACACTCGCAGAATAAGTTACTCGCAATCCAAGGCCCTACTGTGCTATTATTCTTCCCATCAAACTATAGACAAGGGCTTAGAAGTCCTCCTTGGCGATCATCTGCCAACCTGTCTACCAAAGCCAGGGGATCCCACCAATCAGTTCAAGCCCCCCTTCGCATGCTGCTCTACGGTAAAGGCAGAGCAGGTTGGGAAGGCTTGTCCACACTATCACTGAAGGTCTACATGGCAAAGGAATTAAAGCCAGAGACACTGTAGCCACGAAGAACCCTATTTGAATTCTCCCTCTTCCACTTACTTAGGGAATATTTCTCAAACTCGCTAAGCCTCACTTTCCTACGTACAAAATAGGGATATTAAGAATTGCCCCACAGAATTGTTTAAGAGGAGAAAGGCGGGTGCCTGGGTGGCTCAGTCAGTTAAGCCTCTGACTTCAGCTCGGGTCACGATCTCACGGCTTGTGGGTTCAAGCCCCACATCGGGCTCTGTACTGACAGCTCAGAGCCTGGAGCCTGCTTTGGATTCTGTGTGGGTCTCTCTCTCTCTGCCCCTCCCCTGCTCGCTCACTCTCTCTCAAAAAAATGAATAAACGTTAAAAAGTTAAAAAAAAAAAAAAAAAAAAGGGGAGAAAGGAGCCAGCATGTCAGGTTGTTAGTACTGTCCCTAGAATGTAATGCTTCCTCAAGAAATGGCAACTGTTACAGATTAATTCATTAATTATTGTTATTATATTTTGAACATATTAGGTAATATTATGTACATATTTGAACATATTAGGTAAATTGTACTCAATATATCATCTTTTTAATGGGCAAGAGCACATTATTGTGGGTAGTAAGTTCCCACAGTTCAAGTGCTCTCCAACATTTGCAATTAAATCAATTTTGAAAACGGCACTCAGGATAGCACCAGATTGGACCCCAGAGTAGGGTTCAGGAAATGAGACATAAGGAAGAAAGTTTCCTCAAAGAAATGAATTAAAATCTGGTTAGGATTTATACTCTTCAGAACGTACTGAAATGGTGGGGGATTAAATTTCAGCCATCTTTACTCCAAAGAAATATATAAAGCAAAAGTTAATTTGAGATACATTTTCATTTCAGGGGATTATTTTTAAAGTTTGATTACTAGCATTCTTAGTCTGTTTGCTGCTGGGAAGTAAAAACACACAAACAAACACAAAACACAAACACAAAAAACACTCCCAAATAACACCCCCCTCCCCAGTTTTGTCCCTCAGATTCAGTTGCTCATTCCCTTTTGGTTAAATGCTACAAATGAAGGTTTTCCCCAAGGCACATTTTCTTTTTCTTTTCTGTTTTCTGGAAAGAAAACAACAGATTAAGAGACAAAATACTATTTTTCCCAATAGTCATGTTTGGAGGCTATAATCATTATAGGAAGGTAATGTTGAAAAATCAACCTGAAAAGAGTTTATCAGGTGCACTTATTGTATATTGAGCAATACGTTGAAATTAGATAAATATACAATAAAGAAATAATGGTCTAGTTAAGACAGAACTGGAACACATCAAGCGATAAAAAGAAAAGCAGTTTCGTAATTTGGCACTGAAGTTGATACGTAAAAGTAACACAGAACAGCATCATCCGATCCCCACAAAGCTAACTTGAAGAGACAGAACATTTCCATGACCAAGTACAACAAAACACAGTCATCATGTTATATTTCTAGAGAGAAGATATAAATCCAAAGGTATACATCCAAGTCTGTCCAGTTAGAGAAGACTGAGAAGGAGACATTGGTTGCATCATTTACAGACCAGGCGATGATACCAAATGGATAGCACATACATTTGCAGTTATGACATTTTATCATGTTAATTTCTGTGTCCCCAATGCCAAGTGCTATGCTTGACGGTGTGTAGATGTTTGTCCTGGTACTTTAGAAAGCTCTAAGGACATAGTGCTGTACATGAGACGTTAGTCCTAAACTCTCATGGAGCTTATATAAATAAACAATATAGCAGGGGCACCTGGGTGGTCCAGCTGGTTGAGTGTCCAACTCTTGATTTTGGCTCAGGTCATGATCTTACGGTTTTGGGTTCGAGCCCCACATCACTTTCAGTGCAGAGCCTGCTTGGGACTCTCTCCCTCTCCCTCTCTGCCCCTCCCCTGCTTTCTCTCTCTCTCTCTCTCTCTCTCTCTCAAACATTTTTAAAAAGTAAACAATGTACCACATAGTGAAAAAGCTATGAAGGACCATGCTGTTATTATTATTATTTAATATTTTATTGTTGGGGGGTGCCTGGCTGGCTCAGTTAGTTAAGTGTCAAACTCTTGGTTTAGACTCAGGTCATGATCTCACGGTTTGTGAGTTTGAGCCTCACGTCAGGCTCCGTGCTCTACGCCTGCTTGGGATTTTCTCTCTCCCTCTCTCTCTCTCTCAAAATAAATAAAAGAACATTTGAGAAAAAGAAAAAAGGAAAAACAGAGAAAACGTGACCTGTCATTCTTTGCCTTGTCACAACTACCCTAGTCTGAGAGACTGTAGGATCACATCGCTCCCCAGTTTACATCAGAGATGTCATGTGTCCTCTCCAATCCCCCCTCCCCGAGACACTAAGTTCTTCAATATCTAGTTTTATATTTCATTCATTATTTTTTTTTTCACATGCTCTGAATTTTCTCTCCCGGGGCCTTACACACATGAGCAAATAAGAAATATGTGCTGACTTCCACAACCTTTTTAACACTTGTTGACTCATCTTTAATCTCTTTCTCCATGTCACACTGTAAGAATACATGCCTTCTGTTTCCATCCTTCCCCAAAGCACGTGCCCTCTTCTTTCGAGAAACCTTTTATTTGAATATAATGCCACAGACTGTTGCGTATGATGCACTGATTCGCCGTCTCTGAACATTCCGCTGTGCTCACTGCAAGTGTGACTGCCGTCTGTCAGCATACAGCGAGTGCTATTACAGTACCATGGACCAGATTCCCTCTGTTGTGCCTTGCTTCCCATGACTTATTCATTCCATAACTGGAAGCCTGCCTCTGCCACTCCCCTTGCCCCATTTTGCCCCTCCCTCCACCCCCTTGCCCTCTGGCACGCACCCTCTTTTGTGGATAGTTTTTACTCTGGGTATTGTTGCAAACCTTAGGCTACTTTCCACCTGATTTGCACGGCGACAGAGAACCTTACGAGAAAACACGTGAGATTTATCAAGGTCCTGAATAATTGGGCCTGGGCAGCACAGCAAAGGAATGGAAGTTCTGTCCTCCTAAAGGCAGATCCTAAGAGAAGGTAAGAAAGATATGCCAAACCAGGCTAGGCTGGGAACCTAGGACTCTTACCCACGAGGAATCAAGAAGAGGTCAAAGATGCTACAAACATAACAGTGGATGCAAAATCTGACATCCAATAACCCCGTGAAATTCAGAGATCCAGATGTCAAAGGCAAGTGGCCACCAAAATGTCACCCAAAAGCCCGAGCAACCAAAAGTGTTAGACCTCGAAAGAAACCCATTTTTGCTTTAAGGATGCCTTCTTCATTCACCCCCTTCGTTCCTGGCTCATGCTTCACTAGAGGAACTTCCCGTGTGAGGCAGAGAAAAATCTACTCGTGGGGCCTCAGTCAGAAAGGATGCTATGCTTACTTCTTCCTGAACTCGACACCCAGGGGTTCACGGGAAAATCAGCCTAACAGTAAACCTCGGTTTCATGGTCACACGCCTGCCATTAAATGGCGTGTTAGACACCGCACTCCTATCTTGTTATGTGTTTTCATCCGCTGGTATTTGGCTCACTCTTTCCCATTTCTCGACTCCAGGAATAGTTTATCTCTTAAATAAAACAAATAACACTGTCAGAAAGTTTATCCTAATAATTAGCTTGAATTTATTGCTTTAAAGGCACTAAATCGTTCTCCTTCGTAGGCACTGGGAACTTTAAAACATTCACACACCATTACACACATCCCTCCTGAATTATGGTTTGACCGGGCAGAGTCGAATCTCTCGTTGTTTCTTCAACCCTGCTAGCAATCCTTCAAATCACTGCCGTTCTTCTATACCTTCTCCATCAATCACCAGCATCTCTGTTGCATCGAGGGTGCTGATGTTTAAACCTCTCAGATGCAGCGCCTCATTGGAAGGTCCCTATTCCTTTCCTAAAACTCAGCAATGCCTTTCCTGATGTGTCAGATGTTGACTTATTTTTCTGTCTAATCTAATTTATCGATGGTTTCCATAACCCAAATTTCTTATGGAATCAACGGGATAAAGGGAAGTCTGCCGTATGGTAAAGCTTGAGAGAGTGAACTTCTGATAGCCTTTTACCTCTTGTTCATTTATTCAGTGAGGTTCCCATCTATTTATATCTGTAGCTTTGAAATATTCTTAACCCTCTTCCTTGAGCAGTGCGATTGACGTACCTCATTTGGGTCTTTAATCCAACTTTAACTGTATCAATTGACGTGGCCAAGTTGAGCTTCATCTTCAAGATGAAACCATACTGATTGGGACAGACACTTGATAGAGTAACAATTCACCAGTGTTCTTGAGATTCCACCAACTGTGACTTTTGCTACTTACACATCCTTTAGTTTCTCAGAGTTCATCCAATTGATTGGCAACACTCCCCGCTGTGACATTATCCCCTAGTTTTGCTTTGCTTGGCAGAAGCTCTCACATCATTTACACCATACAATCACTAATTTAAAAGTTACGGGCAGAGATGACACGCAAGAATTTGAATTCTGTAGCAGCGACTGGAGTCATTCACTTAGATCTTTGGGTGTTTCTCTTGGAATTCATGTGGTTCTAAATAGTCTCACCAAAAACTTAAAAACAAAGAAAAAATATACTCTGTGGTCTTCTGGCTTACCAACAGATAAACGTTCGTTTCAAAAGTGCAAGTTGAATAATAGCTACCAAGCCAACGGTGCAATGCAATCTAAACATTCAAGGAAAATAAAATCTGAGTACGACCAGCTTGTTATTTGAGACTGTGAGAGCCCAGATTGAGCCAAATGTGAGATTCTTACGAACCCTTACCACACACCTGACATCAGAACAAGTGACTCAGAAAGAGTTCAGCCAACACCACGACTTTCTCCAAACATTTCCTCCAAGCGTCCTTTAGTGCAAGTTTAAATTTCACATCTTCAGGCTAAAATGAAATTCCTCAAGTCTTTCCTTGCATGACTTGTTTTGAAACACAATAAGGCTTTTTCCTGATTGACCAAAATTATTGTGCCTGTGTGCAGTTTCCAAGATTTAAGTCGGGGATAAATCTGAGCAGGATAAAATGTCTGGCACTGTTTCTTTGCTGGGTATAGAGAAGCGAGGGTGGGGAATGCTCTTAGAAGAGTGTAAAGGGAATTCAGTGCTTTGGACACCACCTCCTGATCCACTCCATCACCAGAAACTTCAAATCACTAAAGCTGAAGCAATTCCTGGGCATTCCCGCCCCCAGCTAGCAAGGACATTTCATTGCCTTCACGCTTCAAGAGCTTTTTTTTCCATTCCCAGAAATGTCCTATATTTTCTTCTAAGTTATTTCTTCTGACAGTTTCTTAAAAAAAAAACAACACATTAACTTCTCAATGCATCTAGCATTTGTTTTGCTGTATGACATAAGGTGAGAATCTAATTTGTTTTTTCTCTAAATAGTCCATTTCAACACCATCCTACCTCTAATTTAATAGTATTTTTATTTTATAGGTATAGAGATTAAAAAAGATCAATAATTGGGTAATCAGATTTCCAAGTGACCTACTAACTTATGTCAATCAAAACCTTTACTAATAAAATAATCCAAACAACTACCTATTAATGCAAAAATGATTGAGGAAATAGTTATGTAAGCCCCTTGCAAAGTGTGTTAACATTACTGTGAAATAGTTTAAACAACAGGAAAGTCCTGTTTATCCCCCTCTCCATTAAATAAACAGGCTTCTCATCCCCTACTCATATATCTACAACCTTAAACCTTCCGTCTTCTGCTTTCCATAGCTTAAAACTCTTCTCAGACTGCTATTTTCATAGGGCTTTGTTTCCTGTTCAAATTCTCCGAGGAGGACATTTGCCTCATGTTGTTCTAACCCTTTTGTCATGGAAAGGAAAGAGATGGCTTTGGAGTTGGACAAACCTGGAGTCACACGTTGGCTTCATTGCTTAGTCATTGGTGGCTTTGGATAAATTACAGGGCCACTCTGGACCTCATGTTCCACATCTGTTCACTGGGGATCTCTGAGACATAAGAAGATTAGCACTAATGTAAATGCACTGCTTTATAAGAGAAAGTCATGATTGTTTTCTATTGTGTGATTTTGCTTGAACCGCAGGCTGCAGACTCATGATGTAGGCTGATAAAAGAGTGATTACTCGGAGATCCTGGGCTTGGAGGTGGATGTAGTTTGGGGTTATTCATCTTTAGAGAGAGGACGAACGCATTTTCACTGTGGAATATTTACAGGTATGTTGGCCAAAACATTATTGAAAGTTAATGCATAGAAATGAAAAGATGGAGGGGGGCACCTGGGCGGCTCAGCTGGTTAAACGTCCAATTCTTGATTTCTGCTCAGGTCATAATCCCAGGGTGGTGGGATCGAGCCCCATGTCAGGCTCCAGGCTGATCATTGAATCTGCTTAAGATTCTCTCTCTCTCTCTCTCTCTCTCTCTTTCTCTCTCCCTCTGCTCCTCTCCTCTGCTAGCACTCCCTCTTCAAAATAAAAAAAAAAAAAAGCAATGAAAATGTGGATATTTGGATGGCCAAGAGCATGGAGTACATGTAAACTTGGTTTTGGTTTTGTTTTAATACAGTAACTTCATATTTGATGGAACCATACAAAAGATGCTCTGTGCTCCCCTAGCTGGAAGATAAGCAAAGAATCTAAATCAGGTTATTTTTTATTTTATTTATTTTAAATTTTTAAATTTTATTTATTTATTTATTTATTTATTTATTTATTTATTTTTATTTTTATTTTTGTTGAGTGCAAGTGGGGGAGAAGGGAAGTGGGAGAGAGACAGAGAATCTTAAGCAGGCTCCATGCCATGAATCTGGGATCACGGCCTGAACTGAGATCAAGAGTCAGATGCTCCACCGACAGAGCCACCCAGGCACCCCACATTTTAATTTATTTTTTTATTTTCATTTATTTATTTATTTTATTTATGTAAATTCAAGTTCGTTAACACACAGGGTAGTGCTGGTTTCAGGAGTAGAACCCAGTGGTTCATCACTTATATGTAACACCCAGTGCTCACCCCCACAAGTGCCCTCCTTAATGCCCATCACCCATTTAGCCCATCCCCCCACCCAACACCCCCCCCTAGCAACCCTCAGTTTATTCTCCGTATTGAAGAGTCTCTTAAGGTTTGTCTCCCTCTCTGTTTTTATCTTATTTTTCCTTCCCTTCCCCTATGTTCATCTATTTTGTTTCTTAAATTACACCTATGAGTGAAATCATGACATTTGCCTTCCTCTGACTGACTTACATTGTTTAGCATAACACCTTCTAGTTCCACCCACGTTGTTGCAAATGGCAAGATTTTATTTTATTTATTTTATTTTACTTTATTTTATTTTAGTCCAGTGTAATCAACATACAGTGTTATATTAATAAATTAGGCTATTTGGACCCAAGCTTTCTAGAATTTCATCTTAAGCACACCGACAAAGGCTGAATATTCATCTCTGACATTACTAAACTTTGGAGGGGCCAGGCTGGTAGAGGAACTAACCATCCTTTCCTGCTACCTGGATGTGTGGGGTACCCTGGTCGCTGCTCTTTCTAAGCCTGGTTCTGCAGCTTTCCCTTTGATCCACAGACGGCCCTGTGTTCTCCCAATGCGTTCAAGTTAGCCAGAGTCAGGTTCTAAACTTGCAGCAAAGAACCTGAGCGAATAGAATCCTCACTTGATACAAGCGGCGGCTGGACTTCTGAAGCTAAGGAACTCTCGGGAGGTTTCCATAGCCAGTATGTGTCAGTTCCAGGATATGAACCTAGACAGTTCAATTTTAGAATTAGCATCCTTCTGCCCCTGGCTCTTGCCACACATGCGACTTTTGAAATCTTGAGATCACTGGGCTTTGGGAAGCTTCCTTTATCCTTCGGGGAAGCGTCTTCATGCCAGGGTTAGAAAAACCAACAAAAGCGTCAACAACAATAAGCCGGGAAGCAAATGACATCACTTAGGGGACTCTGTCTGGTTGTAGCACATATTTTCCTATCTACACACTGTTTCCCATGCCTTTTGAGTTTAAGCAGTCTCTATTTGAATTTTAGCCACAGCAGTTCCTTTCCTCCTGCTTCTGAAGCCTGAAGTGAAAAGTCAGAAAGCCGAGCAAACTTAGCAGTAGCTGCTTCTGTTCACTCCCCTTTCACACCTGTCAGGGAAAAAAAAAAAGCCCCCTCCTCTGTGAACCAGTTTCTGCACATCCCAGCTAAGCTAATCCAGTCTCTCAGTTATTCCTTCAGTAATTACTGGACCCGCTCTGTGCTGGCCACCTTGCTGCTTCCCCAACCGCAATTGCTTTCTTAGGAATACTCCTCTTTTCTAGATCTCTCTCTCTGCTGGAAGCTTTTCTCAAGTTTGAGGTTCTCCTATCCTAACACCAAAAACAAATCCCTCAACCTGATGTTTCCCTCTAGCTAGTGACCTTCTTCACAGTATCTTTCAATGTTTGGGTTCTCGCTGTATTTGAAATTGATTCTCGAGTTTGGTTTGAGGCAGTGTTATAATTTCACTTTTCTCATATGTGAATTATAGCTGTTTCAGCTCCATTTATTAAATAATTTCTCCTTTCTCATGCCACCTCTATCCTATATCAAAATTCCACATAGTCATATACTGTTTTGAGAGCTAATTTGTGTAATTGGTCAATGAGTCCGTCCCTATACCATATACTCTTTCTAATCTTTATATTTAGAGCCACAAGTCTCTTCTCCCTCTTTCCCTTTTCAGAAACAAATTAGCTATTCTCTGCCTTTTGATTCTCTGCATAAATTTTAAAGTCAACCTGACCAAAAATCCTGTTGGGATTAATTCTGCTCCTTGAGAATACACAGCCTATTTACCTCTATTTATAATTGTTATACACTTACTTTGTCGGGACTATTCTATCACTATTGATCACTGATTCCTTAGGACAATTTTCTAGATAGCAAAATGTTTAGTATAATATATTCTCTTCCCACCAAACATTGTGTTATAGAAAATTTTTAATGTCCAGAATAGGTTGAAAGAAGAATAAAATGCATTCCATGTACCAGACATCTAAATGGAACAAGTGTTAACATTTTGCCATTTCAAAGATGCAGACGTTGTGAGTCTCCTAAAAATTAAGACATTTCTATATCTCTTCAAAGTAAGGAAATTTTTCTTTATATTCATACTACTATTATTACCTTAGATAAAATTAACCATAAATCTCTAATATAACATCGGTTCATATTAAAATATCCCCCAGTTGTCCACAAAATATCTTAATTAGCTTTTTTATGAAAAAAATCTGATTGATTGAAGTTTACCCATCATATTTGATTGTATATCTTTATAGTCTCTCTTAATTGAGAACAGTCTCACTACCTCTTTTTTTTTTTTTTTTAACAACATCGAATTTTGAAGAGACTGGGCCAGTTGTCTTGTAGAACTTCTACGATCTGAATTTGCCTGACTGATTGTTTCCATCTGGATGTCAATTATCTTGCTTCTTTTATCTTCTATATTCCTGTAAACTGGAAGTTTGGTTTAAAGGAATAATTAGCTTCAGGTCAAACATGTTCAATATGAATACTTTATAGGGAATGCTATGTGTTTCATATTATGTTATATCGGGTGGCACATAAAATCAAATTGTCTTACTCTTGGTGATGTCAAATATGAGCCCTTGATAAAGAGGGTAAGAGTCAGATCTTTCCGTTGTAAAGTCGTGTATGTTTTCATCCTTAGAGTTAGAAAGTTACGAGATAGTTTGGTTCCGTGTGAATATAGCCTTTTTTCAGCTTTATTAAGGTATAATTGACAAATAAAACTATAAGATACTTGAAGTGTATAACATGATGGTTTGGTATACATACACATTGTGAAAGGATTTCCACCATCAAATCACTTAACACATCCATTACCTCTCATATTTACATGTGGTGGGGGGAGGGTCTGTCTGTGGGTGTGTGAAAACACAAGTTCTACTCTCTCGGCAAATTTCAATTAAACAACACAGTATTTTCAACTCTAGTCACCGTCTAATATAGTATTAGATCCCCAGACTTGATTCATCTTAAAACTCTAACTTTGTACCCTTTAACCAAGCTCTCCCTGTATCTCCCACCCCCAGCCCCAAACAACAACCATTCTACTCTGCTTTTATGAGTTCAACTTTATTTTTTTAGCTTCCACATATAAGTGATACCAAACAGTATTTTTGGTCTTTATCTGTCTGGCTTATTTCACTTAGCATAATGCCCTCCAGTTTCATCCATGCTGCTGCAAATGGCAGGATTTCTTTTTTTAAAGCTGAATATTATTTCATTGTCTTTAATACACACACCTCACATTTTCTTCATTCATCTGTTGACAGATGCTAAGGTTTTATCTTTATCTTAGGTTTTATCTTTAGCAAAGATATCTTTGTTATCTCTTGTCTTTTGATAATAGACATCCGAACAGGTGTTTAAATTGAGTTATTTGGTGTTTTTGCTATTGAGTTGTATGAATTCCATATATATTTTGTATATTAACCCCTTATTGGGTACGTGGTTTGCAAATATTTTCTTCCATTCTATAGGTTTCCTTTTCATTTCGTTGATAATTTCTTTTGCTGTGCAGAAATTTTTAAATTTGATGTAGTCTAATGTGTTTATTTTGTCTTTGTTACCTTAGCTTTTGTTGTCAAATCCAAAAACTCATTTCCAAGATGAATGTTAAGGAGATTATTTCCTTTGTCTATTTCCAGGAATTTTATGGTTTCAGGTCTTAACATTAAACTCTTCAATTTTTTTTTTTTATTTTTGTGGACGGTGTCAGAGAGGGGTCCAGTTTTGTTACTTGGCATGTGGCTATTCAGTTTTCCCAACACCATTTATTGAAGAGACTATCCTTTCCTTCTTGTATATTCTTGGATCCTTTATCAAAAATTAGTTGAACATATATGCATGGATTTATTTCTGTTCCACTGATCTATGTGTCTGTTTTGTGTTAATATCAAATTGTATTACCTTTCATTTTCTATTAATGTGGTGTATCACATTTACTGATTTGCAAGTGTTGAACCATCCTTGTATCCCTGGAATAAATCCCACTTGATCATGGTGTATGATCCTTTTAATGTACTATCTTTTTTACAATTTTTTTTAAATGTTTATTCTTGAGACAGAGACAGAGCGTGAACAGGGGAGGGGCAGAGAGAGGGGGAGACACAGAATCTGAAACAGGCTCCAGGCTCTGAGCCATCAGCACAGAGCCTGACGCGGGGCTCGAACCCACGAACTGTGAGATCATGACCGGAGCCAAAGTCGGACGCTTAACTGACAGAGCCACCCAGACACCCCTTTAATGTACTATTGAATTCAGTTTCTTAATATTTTGTTGAGGATCTTTGCATCTGTGTTCATGAAGGATATTGGCTTTCAATTTTCTCACCTTGAAAATGTCCTTGTCTGGTTTTTATAATCAGTGTAATGGTGGACTCATGAAATGACTTTGAAAGTGTTCCTTCTATTCTAGTTTTTTGAAGGAGTTTGAGAAAGATTGATAACAATTCTTCTTTAAATGTTTGGTAGAATTCCCCATGAAGCCATCTGGTTCTGGACTTTTCTTTGCTGGGAGGTTTTTCATTCCTGATTCAATCTCCTTAAAAGTAACTGGTCTGTTGAGGTTTTCTGTTTCTTCATGATTCAGTCTTGGTACATTGTACATTTCCAGGAATTTTTCCATTTCTTCTCAGTTATCTAATCTGTTGGCGTATAAATAATTGTTCATAGTCATTTCTCATGACACTTTGTGTGGTATCATTTATGATACCATTTGTCTCCTCTTTCATTTCTAATTTTATTGATTTGTATCTTCTCTCTTTTCTTAGTCTAGCTGTTTGTCAGTTCTGTTTATCTTTTTAAAAAACCACCTCTTAGTTTCATTGATCTATTGTCTTTTTAGGTTCTTTTTCATTTATTTCCACTCTGACCATTGTTATTTCCTTCTTTCTGCTAAATTTGACCTTCCTTGTCCCTTGCTACAATTTTCAACTTAAAGTTTATTTGGTCTGATATAACTATAGCTACCCTTGCTTTCTTCTGATTTTGATTTACTTGTAATATCTTTTTCCATCCCTTCACTTTCAGTCTATATGTTTCCTTAAAGCTGATGTGAGCTTTTTGTAGGCAGCATATAGTTGGGTCATTTTTTTTTTTTTTTTAATCCATTCAGGCACTCTAGGTCTTTGGATTGGAGAATCTCGTCCATTCACATGTAAATTCACTATTGATAGAATATGGATTTACTCTTGCCATTTTATTGTTTTCTGGCTCTTTCACAACCCCTTGTTCTTTTGTTTTCTCTCTTTCTTCCTTTCTTTTTTCTTGTCTTTCTGCTTTCTTCCTTTGTGATCTGATGGTTTTCTGTAGTGCTACGCTTTGACCCCTCTCTTTTTATCTTTTTGTCTGCTCTATGTTTTTTGCTCTGTAGCTAACACAAATCTTACATAAAACATATTTATTACAGTCTATGTTAAATTGATAATAACTTAAATGTATTCAAAAGCTCTACAGTTTTCTGCCACCCCCAACATTCTATGTTTTGACATCACCGTTTACATTGCTTTACATTGTGTATCCACTGACAAATTACTGTGGCCATAATTATTTTTAATAACTAAACCTAGAGTTTAATGATACTAGTGTTTCATAATACTAGAGTTATGTTTTTCATCCACCCATAACATGAGAGATTAGATTTATCCTCGAATCATTGCTAGGTTAACATATGTAAATGTGGATCTAGTCCATCTAGACTCTACAACACCAACTCAGAATTCATTTTATCCTTTGAAGCCAAAAGCACAAATGCTAATACCTATTATAAGGTTGAGTAATGCCTCTACGTGTTCACATTCTTTTCCATAAATTTGAGCGTGCGTGCGGATAGCACTGAATTTCCTTCCTAAGTCTCAGGACTGACCATGTTATTTGCAGGGACCCGTGTAAAATGAAAATGCAGGACCCCTTGTTTAAAAATTGTGAAGAATTTTAAGGTGTCAACAGCACAGCATTAAATCAAGCATGGGGCTTTTCTAAGTACAAGACCCTTTGTGACTGCACAGGAAGCTCACCCTTGAGCCAGCCCTGCTCACTCTCCTTCCTAAGGGGAGATGAACAACTGATCTCTAATCTACACTTGACAATCACTTGACAACAATACTGCTTAGATTTTCTGTATGTAAGACTAAAAACTCTATCCTCCACTTTCTTTTCTTTGTTTTAGGTAGGCCCCATGCCTAGTATGGGACTTGAACTCACGACCCTGAGATCAAGCCCCAGACTCTTCACCCACTGAGCCAGGAAGATGCCCTTACCCTTAACTTTAAAACAACACCTTTAAGTTACTTAAAACAGCCAGGGTGCCTGGCTGGCTCAGTCAGTGGTACATGTGACTCTTGATGTTGGGGTCCTGAGTTTGAGCCCCATGTTGGGCGTAGAGATTACTAAAAATAAACAAATAAACTGAAAAAACTAAATAAACTTTAAAATAGCAAACCTCACTCCCATGATCACATCACAGAACTTTTATAATCAAATCAGGAATCTGGTACATATAAAGGATTAGGGCATTTTACCCAGCAAAACACTGTCTTCACGACTCTGTGGGGTAGAAATAAGTGTTGCTATTTTGCAGATGAATAAAGAGACCGAGAGAGACTAAGTAACTTATATATGATCACTTAGGAGGAGATTTTACAAGCTACTAGTTAAGCCCAGAGCCACCTGCCCCTAAAGCCCACAGTTTTTCCATTATATCATGCTACTTCTTTTGTGGCAGTGGAAAAACACGCAAAGTCATGGACTAAGGAGTTGGATTGTGAGACATTTAGTATTTTCCCTAAGCAAATAAAACCTTCCTCTTGTTTTCTCTGTATGTCTTCCCTGTTTATCCCAGATCCTTCGGTCTCAGGCATGTGTGAACAAGACAATATATGATTTTTAAAAAGAACAAGGCTATCTACTGAGGCTCAGGGAGATCCCTACCGGGACTGCTGTCATGGTCAGTCTCAAATATCAGGGGCAGATGCAGTCTATTAGGAATTACAAGGCCAGCTGTTGTTTTATATCATTAGGCCTTTGAAACCAACTGGGAAAAATCTCCTTCTGCCAAGAGGCAAGTCTCCAGGCTCTGCAACAAATATCAATTCCAATTTGGTTGAAGTTGTGCAGGGTTTTTTGTTTTGTTTTGTTTTTTTCATTTTCTCATGATTCCAGAAGTGATTCTCTGCACATTGGTTGGAGCCGAACCTGAAGTATGTCATATTTTCCATCTAGACTGAAGAAGATGTGCATTTATCCATGCCTTCTAAAACAGAGCTGGGGCACACCATTTCCGTCTAGATTGAAGATGTGCATTTATTTATGCTCTCTAAACCGGAGAGGAGGCTTAACAGTTGTTGGGACTTTGAGCCCAGAACAGTGCATAATTTGCAGAGGCGATCATCTTGCCTTAGACAATGGAAAAAAGGATTATAATTTGTTTTCCTCTCTTGCGAACAGTTCCATTGTCCAGTCAAGGTTACCAGCCATCCAGAAATTCACAAGTGGTTCTCCCTGGCAAAATTGGATTTGGGATTTGACATTAATTCTGATGATTTCATAGCATTTTAGAAGCATGAAATGTTAACGTTGGAAAGGACTTTGGAGACCACATAATCCAAATACCTCATTTTAAGGATGAGGACATTGATGTTCAGAGATGTTTCAAGGTGGCCGAAGTCATAAAGCTGGAGTATGAGCTGGTCCTGGAAATCAGAAGTTCTGATCCTTATTTACTTCTGTTTCTATTACCCCACAGCTGCCTCCTTTGATTTAGTTGACATGTCAAACTCCGTTTGCTCTGACTCTGCCAGCAGTTTCCAATTCAGTGGGGAAGCTCCTTGAAATAGGAACGTTGAAACGAATCAAGTTTTATTGAGCATATACTTACTGGTTTTTTTTTTTTTGAAAGAGTATTTAACACAGCACTCCGCGTGGTGCCTTGTACATGCAGAGACTTCAATCATCCTTCCATCCATTTACTTAGTCAACAAGTATCAAATATATATTGAGCATAAGAAATAATAGATGCTCATAAAGATGGAATTCATCGTTCATTTCTACTAAGATAAATAACAGGTGGCTTCTGCCCTAAAGGAGCTTGCAGTCCGGTGGGACATAAATATGAACAATTAATAATGGTTTAATCAATAATCACACACAAAAGTAGATTCAATTACAAAGTCACAATAAAAGCACTACAGAAAGATGAAATTTTACAAAGGGCCTTACTGAGTAAGTAGCATATGGAATCAAATCTATAGACTCCAATGGAGGAATAGCATTATAGGCTGAGAAAAGAGCAGGCCCAAAGGTGCAGCAGTATGAAAGGTCAGGCGATATTCTGAAATCATGGAAGGGGATAGGCTGCACAGCCCATGAACAGGATATGGAGGTAGAAAGACAAAATTACATCAGGACTTGGTGGCAATGGGACAATAGGCAGAGGAACGCACGTCTCATCATGGAAACAACGGGGCCATTACAGTGAGGGAACTGAGATGATCCAATCTGTACGTTTGGGAATGGCGTAAACGTTGTACCGGAAAAGCAAGAGAAGAGAGATAATTAGTAAATAATTACCAAGGTATCTCCACCCAGTGTAAATTAGATAATCCCACTGATTGTGTTTGATTAGGTCACTTTCTCCTTCAAGATCCTAAAATAGCTCCTATCGATAATCCTTTAAAATCTAAAATCTGGGGCGCCTGGGTGGCGCAGTCGGTTAAGCGTCCGACTTCAGCCAGGTCACGATCTCGCGGTCCGTGAGTTCGAGCCCCGCGTCAGGCTCTGGGCTGACGGCTCGGAGCCTGGAGCCTGTTTCCGATTCTGTGTCTCCCTCTCTCTCTGCCCCTCCCCCGTTCATGCTCTGTCTCTCTCTGTCCCCAAAATAAATAAACGTTGAAAATCTAAAATCTTTAGCCCTTCACCAGATTCCTATCCTACGTTGTGGACAAAAAACAAATGTAATAAAATCTTTGTGCTTGAACATTGGCAGATTATTTACAAGACACTTTCTTATTCACTGTCCCGTTTGATCCTCACAATTATCCCCTACAGTAGGCAGGAAGGAAGAGGTTGATAAATTCATTTTACAGATGATAAAATAAAGGCTCAGAAAGGCTAATATTGACTTATTGAGAGCCTATTAAGCATGTTATTCTATTACTCCACTTCTCTAAACTCACATGTCTAGTAAATGGCAATGACCTCCCAGGTCCTTGACTTCTCTTCTCCGATGATGTTGCCCTCCCTGACCTCGGTGACACCCTCCCATGGGCATTGCCTGGACTTTGTCACTACCAATAACCACAGCACCTCCAACTTTCTTCATTCTTATCCAATTTTCCCACCCACTCCCCTTGTCAATCCCATCAGTCCAACCTCAGTAATGCTTTAACCTCACCGCTATGAATAACCCTACCCCCTTCTCACTGGTTCTCATTCCTTTGATGTCTCTT
Organism: Lynx rufus; assembly: GCF_022079265.1. Lineage (NCBI taxonomy): Eukaryota > Metazoa > Chordata > Mammalia > Carnivora > Felidae > Lynx > Lynx rufus. The sequence continues at coordinate 50,513,784 of NW_025814829.1, forward strand.
GTCTTACACAGCATAAATTTATAGCTAATCATTAGCATCTCTCTATTACATACATCCTTAAGAAGCTCGCCTTTCTCGTTGTGTCAAAGCCACAGCCCAGAAGCCCAATCATTCCATCTATTCTGCTCCTGCACTCAATGCCACTGAACATGGCTGGAAAAAAAAACACAAGCCACTCTGTCTGCTCTGACCTTAACTTCATAACCACAAACCTCACATGGGCCTTAACGCTGTCAGAAAACCAAGGTATCCGCACCTAGTCCATTCATTGTGCTATTTAACAATTTAACACACCAGCTTTTCTTTCCCCAGATGTCCAACACCCCCTTCCTCCACCCCAACCCCCCCCCTCAACTGATGACCTTGTCTCCTGCTTTTCTGGGACAACTGAAGCAAACAGAAAAGAAATTTTAGACTCACATCATGATATCCACTTACCTATTGGCATATGCGGCCACATGCTCTGCCCTCCTGCCTGTTACTAAACATGCACTCTCTCCCTGCTCCTCCGTAAGCCAAGCTATCCACCTGCATTGGGCAGATTCTGTCCCCTCTCACCTGCTTGAGGACCCGAATCTCGGGGTTCTCCCTTCTCACACCCACATCAATTTCCCCCTCTGTAGAGGTCAGTTCCAACCAGCATACACATATCTTGTTATTTCCTCCATCTGAAGACCAAAACCAAAAATAGTGCTTCATCTATCAATACTAGTCTATGCCCTTGCTCCCCTCTGCAGCACAGTTCTGTCTACACTTGGTGCTTCTGATTTCTCTCATCTCTTAAACTCACTTTAATCAAGCTATTACCTCCTATTAAAAGTAAAGTCACTAATGGCTTCCCCATTGCTAAGCCCAGAGATAAGGGATTCGTTAAACACCATAAATGCACAGGACAGCACCACCCCCCACCCCCAACAAAGAATCATCTGACTGGGAATGTCAGTGCTGAGGCTGAGAAACTCTTGTTTATCCTCATCACAGCTGTTAGAGTGATCCTTGCTTTTGAGAGAGAGAGAGAGAGAGAGAGAGAGAGAGAGAACAAGCAGGGGAGAGGGGCAGGGGGCGAGAGAATCTTAAGTAGGCTCCACACTCAGCACAGAGCTGGATACTGTGCTCGATCCTATGACTCTGGGATAATGACAGAGACGAAATCAAGAGTCAGACCCTCAACTGTTCAACTGACTGAGACACCCAGGCGCCCCTAGAGTGGAGTGATCCTTTTTCTTCCTTCCTTCCTTCCTTCCTTCCTTCCTTCCTTCCTTCCTTCCTTTCTCTTTCTTTCTTTCTCTCTCTCTCTCTTTCTTTCTTTCCTTCTTTTTGAGAGAAAGAGAGAGGGCACAAGCGAGCGAAGGGCAGAGAAAGATTGAGAGAGAGAGAGAGAGAGAGAGAAGCAAGGCTCACCAGAAGCGGAGCTCATGTTTTACCCAAAGCAGGACTTGTGCTCACCAGAAATGGGACTCGAACTCATGAACCGTGAGATCATGACCCAAGCTGAGGTCAGATGCTTCACGACTGAGCCACCCAGGCATCTGATCCTTTTTTAAGAAACAAAATTAAAATTTCATATTAAAAAAGAAAGAAAGTGGGTGATGGGCATCGAGGAGGGCACCAGTTGGGATGAGCACTGGGTGTTGTATGGAAACCCATTTGACAATAAATTTCATATTAAAAACAAAACAAAAGAAAAAAACCAAAATTAAATCTGGGCACCCCTCTGTTAAAAACTCTTCAAAATGTCTCCGTATCGTGAAAGTAAAACCACCATTTCTACAATAACTTATAAGGCTCTATAGGATCTGGCGCCTGATGTTCTAGCATGCTCCATCAGGCTTATTCTGCTACAGAGGAACTGCCTCTATGTTGTTCTTTAAATATGCTGGTTATGCTGCCCCTTGAGGCCTGCTGCAATCATTCACTCTGGCCAGGATACACTCATACCCCCACGTTTAATCCAAATCCCACCTACTCTTACTGGTTGGCATCACAACCTGCTTCCTCCCCTGCCATTTCTGACTCTCCTTACTCCGTTTTCTGTTTTCTATTTCCCATAGCAATTATTACTTTCTAACATGCTATAAAATTTACTTTGTTATGTATGTTGTTTACTGTCTGTCTCTAGAACATAAGCTCCATCAATGTGCCCAACAATCTAGAAGCATGCTTGCAGACGAGGCGCCTGGGTGATTCAGTCAGTTGAGCATCAGACTTCAATTCAGGTCATGATCTCATGGCTTGTGGGTTCGAGCCCCATGTCGGCTCAGAGCCTGGAGCCTGCTTCAGCTTCTGTGTCTCCCTCTCTCTCTCTCTCTCTCTCTCTGCCCCTCCCCCACTCCCACTCTGTCTGTCTCTCTCTCTCTCTCAAAATAAATAAACATTAAAAAAGATTTTTTAGAAGGATGCTTGCATATAGGAAACCATATTTTTTGAATGGTTGAAGGTTGCTTGAAGGCAAGAAGCCCAACCCAAAGTTGGGTTATGTTCACATAAGTAGATAGATCAAGTCATTTGCAGAACAAATCTGAAAGGAAGACATTCTCAATCCTATTCTTCAGGTAAACAAGAAGTCTGTGACTTGCCCTAATTCGTGCAGCTAGTATATAGGGAGCAGGCTCCAAACCCTGGTCTACTTGACCCCAACTCGCTGTTCTTTAAGCAGTGTTAACCTGCATGTCAATAATCAGCATGAGATTAACATGGGCAGAGTGGGGGAATCTTACGTGAGTTTCACCACTCAAAAAGCTGAGCATAATAAAGGTGCAGAAAAAAAAACAGGTTAATAAACAAAGTTGGCAAAACCCTTTCTGAAAGAATCGAGGCAGTAAGAGTAGAAGAAAAGAGGGAAAAGGACAGTATTCTCAGAGAATCACAGAATGGGCAGGAACATAGAGACTGTGCAGTCCTCATTCAACAGATGAGAATGCTAACGTCTGGGGGCAGGACAATTTAATCCCGTTAAAAATAGCTCTGACATGGCAAGAGTCAGGATGGAAACTTGGACATCCTGCTCTATCCAGTGCCCTTTTGATCATATCTCCTCCGTAAAGTAGAGCTGCTCTTCAAAATAAAATTGGCCACTGTGAGAAGACACAACAAAAATTTGAACAATTCGATTTAACTCAAGGGTGAAGGGAGTGGACTACTCAGGATGAGAAACTATTTTTAACAGATTATTTTCAAATTCAGATGATAACAAAAACTACGTTTAGGAGTGTTGTTAAATATTAAGGCTGCAGTGGTCTATACTAATTAGCACACTATTGTTAATGTGCATTGCTGATATATAAACACAGGCTATAAATACATAAATACAGGGGCACCTGGGCGACTCAGTTGTTAAGGGTCTGACTTTGGCCCAGGTCATGATCTCACAGTTCACGGGTTCAAGCCCCGTGTCAGGCTCTGAGCTGTCAGCACAGATTCTGAGCCTGCTTCGGATTCTGTGTCTCCCTCTCTCTCTCTCTGCCGCCTCCCCCCACCACTTGCGCTCTGTGTCTCTTTCTCAAAAGTAAACATTAAAAAAATTTCAATACACGAATACATATTTTTAACACATAATTATGCTTTCTATCGTAATCCAGAACTGTTTTCTCTCTTAAATTCCAAACCTTTCCACAAGCCATGGCCCACCTCTCAAATCTAGCAGATAGGCATTTATTTATGTGTGTACGTGTGTTACGTATGTATAAGTACTTATTTATGCCTTGTCTCTGAGCGTGCCAGGACTATGCACTCATTTCCCAGATTCTACCCCTGCCCCACCCATGTATATTTATAGCCACCAGAGCTGCATGGAGGATAGGCGGGTCCCCCAAGCCTCAGCATGAAGCAACTTTCCAGAGCACCAGATCCTTCTCCCTTCTCAGTGGCCAGCGTATCTCTGGCATTCAGGATTCCATTCCGGCTGGCTGCCAAACAGGAGAGCTACAAACCAGAAGAAGAGGGTAAGAACGGGATTCCAGAGGACCTTACCCTGGGGTCCAGTCTCTTGGGTTAAATTATAATACGTTACTAAAAACTGTTAATTTCTCTTCAATTAGTTTTCTATTCAGTACATCAGAAAATTCTTCCTTCTTCCTAAATAGGTTAGTGTGCCATAAAAAGTCATACTTTTGCTATATCCTGTTTTCCAAAAACCTTTTATAGTGGCTCTTTGGGCACTCATCTGCCTGCTTCTAAGTTATCTTGCATAGATCTTTCTTCAGACAATAGGATCTTCCAGAGCAGGATCTCTTTCTAGTTAATCTTGTGTGCCTGATAATAGTAATAGGAGTAGTAATTCTTTTCTAAAATTTTTTATTTTAATTCCAGTACACTTAACCTACAGTGTTATATTCGTTTCAGGTGTACAATATAAACATTTCCACACAACACCCGGGCTAGTTGTGGTAAAAGGATAATCTTAATCCCCTTCACCTATTTCACCCACTCCCCACCTCCCTCCCCTCTGGTAACCTTTACTTTATTCTCTATAGTTAAGAGTCTGTCTTTTAGTTTGTCTCTTTTTTCCTTGTTCATTTGTTTTGCTTCTTAAATTCCACATATGAGTGAGATCATATGATATTTGTTTTTCTCTGATGGACTCATTTCACTTAGTATTATACCCTCCATATCTATCCATGTTGTCGCAAATGGCAAGATTTTGTTCTTTTTATGGCTGAGTAATATTCCAGTGTGTGTGTGTGTGTGTGTGTGTGTGTGTGTGCACCACATCTTTTTTTTATGCATTCATCTATTGAGGGACACTTCTTCCATTCAATAGGTTGCTTTTTAATATTGTTGGCTATTTCTTTGGCTGTACAGAAGCTTTTTATATTGACACAGTCCCAATAGTTTATTTTGCCTTTTATTTTCCTTGCCTCAGGAGCCATATCTAGGAAACTGTTGCTATGGCTTTTGTCAGAGAAATTTTTGCCTGTGTTCTCTTCTAGGATTTTTATGTTTTCAGGTCTCACATTTAGATCTTTAACCCATTTTGAGTTTATTTTTGTGTATGGCGTGAGAAACTGGTCCGCTTTCATTCTTTTGCATGTGGCTGTCCAGTTTTCGCAACACCATTTGTTGAAGAGGCTGTCTTTTTCTCATTGCCATATTCTCACCTCCTTTACCAAAGGCTAATTGACCCTATAATCATGGGTTTATATCTGGGCTCTCTATTCTGTTCTATTGATCTATGTGTCTATTTTATACCAGTACCATACTATTTTGATTACTACAGCTTTGTAGTATGTCTTGATATCTGGGACTGTGACACCTCCAGCTTTGTTCTTCTTTTTCAAGATTGCTTTGGCTTCGGGGCACCTGGGTGGCTCAGTCGGTTGAGCATCCGACTTCAGCTCAGATCACAATCTCGCGGTTCGTGAGTCTGAGCCCCGCATTGGGCCCTTTGCTGACGGCTTGGAGCCTGGAGCCTGCTTCGGATTATGTGTCTCCCTCTCTCTCTGCCCCTCCCCAACTTGAGCTCTGTCTCTCTCTGTCTCTCAAAAATCAATAAATGGAAAAAATTTTTTTTAAAAATTAGAAAAAAAAGATTGCTTTGGCTTCTTGGAGTCTTTTGTGATTCCATACACATGTTAAGATTATTTGTTCTACTTCTATGAAGAATGTTGTTGGTATTTTGATAGGCATTGCTTTAAATCTGTAGATTGCTTTGGGTAGTATGGACATTTTAACAACATTGATTGTCCCAATCCACAAGCATGGTATACCTTCCCATTTGTTTGTGTTGTCTTCAATTTCTTTCATTAATGTTTTGTAGTTTTCAGAGTACGTGTTTTTCACTACCTTGGTTAAGTTTATTCCTAGGTATTTTATTATTTTTGGTGCAACTATAAATGGGATGATTTTCTTAATTCCTTTTTCTGCTGCTTCATTGTTAGTGTCTAGAAATGCAATGAATTTCTGCATATAGATTTTGTAGCCCGCAACCATAATGAATTCATCTATCAGTTCTAGTAGTTTTTGGGTGGAGTCACTAGGGTTTTCTATATGCAGTACCATGCCATCTGCAAAGAGTTTTACTTCTTCTGTATCAATCTGAATGCCTTTTATTTCTGTTTGTTGTCTGACCGCTGTGGCTAGGACTTCCAGTACTATGTTGAATACAAATAGTGAGAGTGGACATCCTGGTCTTATTCCTGACCCAAGGGGAAAAGCTCTCAGTTTTTCCCTATAGAGTATGATGTTTGCTGTAGGTTTTTCATAAATAACCTTTATGGTGTTGAAGTATGTTCCGCCTAAACCTACTTTGTTGAGGCTTTTATCAGGAACGGTTGTTGTACTTTGTCAAATGCCTTTTCTACATCTATTGAGATGATCATATGGGTTTTATCCTCCTCTTATTAACATGATGTATCATGTTGATTGTTTTGTAAATATCAAACCACCCTTGCATCCCTGGAATCAATCCCACTTGATTATGATGAGTGACTTTTTAAATGTATTGTTGGATTCGGTTTGCTAATATTTTGCTGAGGATTTTTGCATATCTATTCATCAGAAATATTGGCCTATAGTTCTCTCTCTCTCTCTCTCGGTAATGTCTTTATCTGGCTTTGTATCAGGGTGATGCTGGCTTCAAAAATTGAATTTGGAAGCTTTCCTTCCTTTTCTATACTTTTGGAATAGTTTGAGGAGAATAGGTATCAACTCTTCTTTCAATATTTGATAGAATTCACCTGTGAAGCTGTCTGGTCCTGGACTTTTGTTTGTTGGGAGTTTTTTTCTTTTTTAAATTACAGACTCATTTTCATTGCTGGTGATCAGTGTGTTCAAATTTTCTATTTCTTCCTGATTCCGTTTTGGAGGTTATATATTTCTAGGAATTTACCCATTTCTTGTAGATTGTCCAATTTGTTGACATCTACCGTTTCATAATATTCTTGCAATCCTTTGTATTTCCGTGGTGTCAATTGTTTTTTTTTTTAATTTTGTTTTTAATGTTTATTTATTCTTGAGACAGAGAGAGACAGTGTGAACAGGGGAGGGGCAGAGAGAGAGGGAGACACAGAATCCAAAACAGGCTCCAGGCTCCGAGCTGTCAGCACAGAGCCCAATGCAAGGCTTGAACCCATGGACCGTGAGATCATGACCTGAGCCAAAGTCAGACGCTCAACCGACTGAACCACCCAGGCACCTCTCCGTGGTGTCAGTTGTTATTTCTCCTCTTCCATTTATGATTTTGTTTATTGGATTCTTCTCTTTCTCTCTTTTTCTGGATACTGTAGGTGTAAGGTTAGGTTGTTTCTTTGAGATTCTTCTTGCTTCCTGAGGTACGCCCGTATTGCTCTAAACTTTCCTCTTAGAACAGCTTTTGCTGCATCTCAAAGATTTTGGATCATTGTGTTTTCATGTTCATTTACCTCCAGTGATGTTTTGATCTCCTCTTTGATTTCTTGGCTTGTTCATTAATTGTTTTGTAGCGTGTTATTTAACCTCCATGTATTTTTGTTCTTTCCAAGATTTTTTCTTGTGAATGATTCTTAATATGAGCATAATGCATCACAATTTTCAAAGGATGTTCATACACCCTATCTCACTTTATTTTCACATGTTGGTAAAGTATACGTATTAGAAGTTTAGGTCTAAAGACATTTACAAGACTCACTTGGTATCATAAAACTAATAAGCTGTGACTCTGGATCTAGAATATAGAACTCTTATTGCTACCAATGTTAAAAAACAGTATAATAATAATAAGAAGAAGATTTTTAAAATCCATTAAACTTAGTGATTACAAAGTCATTGGAGATATTCATGAGTATAGTTTCTGTAGCATAGTGGTAATAAAAGCAGTTTTAAAAGTCTGTAGTATGTCTCACAGTAAGAAAATGGAAAAAGAAAATTAACTTGAGGATTTTGATAGTAAAATGGAGACAGGTAAAAAGATCAGGTTGATGGAGTTGCAGGTCAAGAGCCTGTTTTTAGGTCATAAAATATGAGCATATTGACATGTAATAAGAGAGCAAAAAGGCTAGAAAAACTATATCAGCATGGTATAAAGAGTATCTTCCTGAAGAGTTGTTTTGAGAGAAGAGAGAAATAAAGACAAAAGTGTCTAGAAAGAGATAATTTGATCTCAACGTCTCTCTTTAAATTGCATTTTTGAGAAAATACCACAGCCGCCGATTTCAAATTAAAAATACATGAAGATGTTCTACAGACGTATCTTCTATTCATTCAACAGATGTTGATTAAGTCTCTGCTGTATGGTAGGCACTGTTTATCCTTGGATTTAACTTCTCAGCAATGACTCTCTGAAGTAGTTGTTTCGATCCCCACTTTTCTGATGGGGAAACTGAGTCTATCAAGTCTGTGATTTTCCTAAGGTCTCCCAGCTAACCCAGGGACAGGCCAATGTCTCACAGGAGCTCTTTCCAGCACATTAACCCCCCTTGCAGAGGATTTACCACCTACTAGGCCAGTAATACAGGTAAAGTGGGCAATTACTGGATACCCTGGACACACCCACACGGGGGGCTGTGAGGTTCCTATCCACCTGGAGACCATCAGAGGAGGCTTCGTAAGATAAAACAGTTTAAAATATCTCTTTGAGATATTTAAGAAGCTATTTCAAATACGCAGCAAATGTTCTATTTTTAACTGCCTTGTTTTTCTGAAATTCTCGCAATGCCTTTGAGAAAGGCGTTGCAGCAAGGAAACTGGTGTTAGCTACTTTGTCCTCTAGTGCAGTTCTTTCTGGAGCCACCATGTGGTATTGTTGTGCAATGAAAATAGCTCCGTCTTCCGGCAACCTGGCCTTCCCTTGCCCAGTTCCAATCTGAGTATCTTCTCTGAATATTACCTGTCAATTCCGTAATAGGTGCTTGTATCCTTTCCCTGACGTAGGGCTTTATAAATGTCTACGTTCTCCACTTTCTCTAGAAGCTGAGGGAAATGGCTGGCCAAATACATTTGTTCAGACAAAAAGCCACTAGGGCATCTGTTCCCCTGTCACTGTTTCAAAGAAAAAGGACACTTGTCTATCTGTGGGCTGGCCGCCTTTTATCACAGCATCACAGGGGATAGCAGTAGTCAGCCCACACTCTGTTGAAGCGACCCCATGGCCAGGGCATAGGATAGCACCACTCGGATGCACTGGCTTGAGCTGGTTCTTTGATGCTCCGCAGCTCTTCCATCATGAAAGCCACATAAAAGCACATGAAAAATTAGGTCTCACATTGTCACCCCCTAAGGGAAAGCTATCGCTGGGGGAGGGCAGTTCACACTGGCTGGGATTTGTGGAAGGAGAACACTGAGCTTTGGAATTTGCACCGGAAGTCCTGGAATCTCCTTGGAAACCTCTGGAAAGGGTTGGGTCTCAAATTTCCCATCTGTCCTTGAAAGATTATCCTTGTTTTCTACCCATCAGGATCACCATCGTTACTGTTTATTAAATTCTTATTGGCTTTACATTATTTTGCCGTCCTGTCTGGATACGCTAAAGGACAATTGCTCAGACACCATCTGAGATTGTGTTGGAAGTGAAACAACACCTCAAATCAAATGGAAAGGGTGTGCTTAAGGCAAATAACCGTACAACCTCTAATACTTTTGTATTGCTGAGGAGTTTTCAAAGTATCTTCTCATGCATTATCTCTTTCGATCTCACAGCAACTCTGGAAGGCAGGTGTGACGTTTAGTGATTTTCCTCAAGTCACCAAGTGACAAAGGCGAGGTGGAACTCAGGCTTCTGATGCTCAGTACATTGTGTTTCCAGCATGCCTCAGCTACCCAGGCTAAGAGGCAGAATATAACAAACAAATTGTACGCTCAGTAAATGGAGTTTGGGACACAAGGCAAGGAAAAGGCATGACAGGGGACAGAGTATTGGGGAAACAAAGGACAGTGAGATTTCGCTGATCAAAATATAGTACATGCTTGGAACTCCCTTTTGGTAGAAATCTCATAAAATAGCTGGGTAGGCTGCAGGGAAGTTGATTCCACAACTTAAGAAAATCTCATCAGCTAATGTTTGTCATGATGTCTTTCATTTGAAAATGTGCTTTGCACATGTGAGTGCCTAATAAATGCTACTTGATAATGACAATGAGGACTGATGAACTGAAATCACCTTTGGCACTGAACTTGTCAGCTTTCACATGAGCTGCATGTGATGAGGCACCCTGCATCCCATTACCAGCTTGCTGAGCATTTGAGTCTGTAATAGTCACTTTTAGAACCCACTGTGGTGGGGGTACAAGGGCTGGTAACACAAGGCCATATACACGCAATGCCAATCATCCCGATGAGAACTGAAAAATTCAGTCAATCATCTAGGGATCTATCCACATGACACCAAACATCTGGATCCCTGAGTGTCTCCAGTTTTCACCAGCTTGGTGCCATGTAGATGCTTACACTGACTCATAGAGGCCAGTAATGCTCCAAGATAAATAAACTTTTACATAGCATGGCACATTTGGGGCCACAAGAGTATATTCCATTCATTCCTTCGCTCAGTAAACACATTTGTAAGAGGGAGAACTATGTGTCACCAATCACTGTTCTGGTACAAGGGACCAAACATATACAAAGTCCTCATGATCTAATTCAGGAAGACAGTGATTATAATGCACGGTAATAAAGTCTATCATAAAGACGTAAACAAAATGCCAAGAGAATGCAAAGCGGAAACGAGCTATCTCTGTCTAACAGAGCCTGCAAAGCTTCAAAGATGAGGTAGCATTTGAACCAGGCTTTGTGACACGTCAGCAGAGTGGGCGTGGGTGTTCCAGGTGAAAAAGAAAGTCAGGGAGTAGCATATAGGAAGACAAAGACATTCTTAAAAGCACTTTTTAGAAAAAAGGAGAAATTAAGAGGGGAGTAGAACTTGAGGTATATTGGCTATACCTTCTCGAGGTCCTGTGCATTAGAGGACCAGGCTTCAGTCGGCCTCCACCTACACACCTTCCATGAACCAAGAAGTCCTTGGGAAAGAGAACATACTCACTCAGAGCTCATACCCGTGCCCTCCCCACCACCCCACCCTTATCCTTTGCAGACCACAGTCTGCTTTCCCAGGGTCAAAATGCCCCTGTCCAAATGGCCCCCAAACATACTGGAGAGCTTGCAAAGGCCTTTCCCCCAAATCCATCCTTCCAAATGCAGACCACGCGATTGATGAGAGCACCCACGGGCTGAGATGAAGCCAAAGAGGGTGAGCGTGTGGTCAAGCTTGGATGCATGAGCCAGAGTCCACATGGTGTGTATGAGGCCCCTCACGTTGTGGCTGAAGCTGAAGGTCGGCTGTAACCAGGGGCTGGGAGCAGCCACCCCACATGCTTAAGAGTGGAACTCACAAGAGTCCAAGAAATCTAACTTAGAAGGTAGACTGCCAGATTGTTGTAAAGGCAGGATACTCAACGTGGGATAGTACAGCATGTATTATTTAACAGTCTGTTATCTTGTTTTATAACTTTAAATATCTAAATGCCTGTTATGTGAGCTTCCACTGATAGCCTTGACCTGCATTTTATAAATTTTAGAGACAAGTCTGTATTTTGGGGAAACTGGTTAGAGAAGGAGCTGGAAAGGCTGGGTCCAGACTGTGAAGGGTTTTACATGAAAGGCTCGGCATAGACTTTTCTAAAAATACCTTTGTGAGATGTCAAATGGCTCAAACTTCCCTCTTTCATATCTTCTCCAACTGCTCCTGCTCTCAGAGATGCCTTTCTTTTCCAAGCTACCATTATGACGATTGGCCACAACATAGAGGTTAGCTCTTAATTAGACTATCGAATTGATTCATGAATATCATCTTAACTCCCCTACCTGACTATTAGCTCTAATGTAAGATAATAAATGTCTAACATTTATTTTTTATCTTCCGTGGATGTCTTGCATAATTTTAGGGTGGTGGTTTTTCTAGCAACCACTTAAGGATTCATTGCACAAAGTTGTTGACGAAAAGCAAATTTCAGGGTCACAACTGAGCCATGTTCTGATGCCAACCTTTTCACATTCCTCTATCCTTTTGGGACTGGCTATACAACTTGCAGCACCCAGTGCAAAATGAGAGTGTGGGGCCTCTTGTTCAAAAATGAAGAATCCCAGGAAGGAGATAGGGCCAAGCCTGGGGTCCTTCTGAGCATGGGGTCCTGCATGATGGCACAGGTATGCTTCCTTTTCCTCACTTAAGACAAGATGCCTTTCCAGCAGGCTTTGTTAGTCAACTCAGTGGAAATGGTCTTTATAACTCTTTCCCAAAGTGTGGTTCAGTGGTAGACAATCTGATTTTAGATGGTGCACAGATGGACATTTGTTTAGTGTAATGGTTATGTACCAATGTGTTATGATATATGTAATAGTTATGCAAATAGGCTTTAGGGAAATACAATTTGCACATCAATCAATAACTTCATGTTTATTATTGTTTGGGACAAGGCTAAGTTAAAAAATGGATTGAATTAAAGAAAAATATTAAGTAAATAAGAGTACGGATGGTATGCAGATGTTGTAGAAAGCATAAGATGGTATTTACATGATGGGAGTTTGGAAGCCGTGCAAAACTGAATGGTTAAGGTGTCCTAATGCCCTTATCTATTTGCGTAGCATTCTTGGGCCACAACTGACCTTTGATTTTTTGTCCTGGCAGATCCCTTTTTTGTGTTTTCCTACTTGTCTGGTACAAGGTTTTCCAGTTTTGAAAAAGAAAGTCCACTGAATCTGGAGTCTGGGAGTCCCCAGAAATCCCAGGATTCCACAGTCCGTGATGGACCCCTTCACCCTACCCTTTCCTGACCCTATTTTGCAGATGGAGAAGACTCTTTCTTTACTAGGGGCAGAAAACGGAACCACAAAGCTCTTTCTACCAATTTCGAGTTGACTTTCCACCCAAGCTTTTGCTCTTCCCAGTTTTAGACCTGTGCATGCAAAATTTTAGCAAAGATCATTCAAGACAACCGCCCGAATTTATACCCTTTATTTAATTAAAATACTTTGGTTTTTTCAATTTTTTTGAACGTTTATTCATTCTTGAGAGACAGAGCATGAGTGGGGATGGGGTGGAGAGAGACAGAGGGAGACACAGAATCCGAAGCAGCTCCAGGCTCTGAGCTGTCAGCACAGAGCCCGACGCAGGGCTCGAACCACAAACCGTGAGATCATGACCTGAGCCGAAGTCGGACGCTCAACCGACTGAGCCACCCGGGCGCCCCAAATTAAAATACTTTTAAAAATGTACAAAATGAAATTCCTAATCTTATTTGATCTTATCAACCTTCCAGGAAAGTGTTAGTATATCTGTATTGCCAAGTGGCTTGCCCCGGATTGCCCGGAGGGCGAGTCTGTGTAGGAAAGCTTGTATATAGCTCTTCCAGTTTCCAAATGTGTAATATTTCCACCATCCTTTGCTGGGGCACTTAACACCAGAGCTCCAGGATTCTGTTCTAGAATGAGATTTCTTCCTAAATTTATCCAAGGCCAGTGTTCTACATTCCCAACAGGTATTAATCTTAGGGACTTGGGAACAAGAAATCCGAATTCCTAGGAATTCCCGAAGTCATAAGGTATTCTTAAAATACTTCCAACGTTCTTTATCCTCTGTACTCATCATGGATGTCTAAAAAGTGCTTGTTTAATAAATATATTTACTATTGCTGATGGATTTATCAATGTTGATTGTGAACAAGTAAGAGATACTAAGTTTGGTTGTACCAGCAAGAACTATGATCCACAGCAGATATTCAAACAGTAGAGAACATTATTGGGTACTCTTTAAATGATGTAACATTTGGCTTTTCAAAACAGGATAACGGCAGTACATAGAATCGCATGCCAGTATCATCAGCTGAAGGACTCATTTCGCCTCCCCAACTTGTTATTTCTAGAAATGCTATTCCAAGAATTTATATCAAACATTCCACGTGATTAGACTTACTGATACTTGTTTTATTTACAGGAACGACTCTGTTCGCAGCACAGAGACCGTGGTCCGACCACAAGCAAGGCTGATCAGACTGTGATCTCTCCTGCGTGCTGCCGCCCTCCTAGTGAAGATGCTGCCTTTGCACTTGCCCTCCACACGTCCCCGCTTCCCGAGATTCCTTCGACTCAGCAACATCTCTGCGTTGCTGATCAAGTTTAAATCTCTCAGGAGATACTACATTTCTCACCATTTTCTTGATTTCTCAGCCTATTTTCCTTGGGATTCATTTAGAAAAGACGATAAAGGTAAAAGATACACTGGAAGAAATTTCCAAATGAAACACTACCTGTGCCGGGCAGGGATCCAGGATCCCAAGCATCTGGGCGGAGCCCTTAGGTCAAATTATTTGTGTTCTGAGAAAGAGAAGGGCAACAACTAAGTAACGTTTTTAAAAGCACTTCCTGTTTTTAAGTAAAGAATGCTTTAAGCCTCATATTAGGTAATAAGCGTTCTACATGGACTTAAAATCCAGTCTTCCCAGGAAGAGCTATTATTTAGGAGTTAATTGCTGTTGCTTGTTCAGTCTTTCTGTGGCCGTCAGATTATTGCTGAGTGGGGGCCTCATAAACAAGAAGCTTCCTAGCCTGTCCTCTCCAGACCAAATGGACATGTGTTTCCCATTTCAACATTTCATTGCCCCAACTGAAAACAAATCAGCTGTGTCTTTGGGATCTGAAGGGGAGAAGGTTGGGATTTATTCCTGGACAAGCCTGAGGAAAACATTACCCTAATGGATGAAATATGTTTGTACTAAAGACTTCTTAGAAGTGTTGAACTGATCTTTCCCAACTCGATCTCCTTTTCTTTGAAAAGAGAGAAAATGCAAGAAAGTCCTTGGGTACTCTCCTAGAGCTTTGTCCTCAAAGGAGGAGTAATGGATACAACTTGCTTTGGTTTCGGTAAGCATCAGAAGGAGTGGCCACTGTCTTTGGAGATTATTCACGCACCTTTGACAATGTGGTCCAGAAGTCCCATTCTCTGTTGGCCATACACAGCAATAGAAACCCACTTCCTGTTTTCTAAAGCCAAATTCCTCCTTTGGTTCAGTTTTTCCCAAGAAGGCTCTCCCTGATTTCTCAATACTCAATGTGGTCAGCAAGAAAATTGGTGCTGGAAAAAATATTTGACTTTCTGTGTAGAAAATAATGGTCTCCTAAGACTGCAAGCCCACTGTGGAGGAATTTTGGCTTATTTTATGTTTTGTACCCTAATGGAGCACAGGAAATAGGAAAATAGATTATTTTCCTTGGAAAACCCTGAGTGTGTTTGGTTTAGCAATTGGACAATTTTTAAGAGTTCAAACTGGCCAGCACAACGTGGAGCCATTCTCAAAACGGCATGTCAGGGTCTGAAGCATAATTAGGAAAATTCATCAACACTAACGGCTTTATTCTGAAATCTGTGCGATAGGACTGCCTGGCCAGCACAATATGTGGGTATTTTTCTTTTCCGGGTTTCATTTTGCCATAAAAGACTTGGAAACGCAAAGAAACTGGAGAGATGGCATGCCCCACAGGGTCCCCAAGGACCCGCTAGCTAACCAGAAGCTGGCACCTTGCTTGTTTCAGTGCTAGGCCACTCAAGCAGTGAAGGTATGTCAGAGTGGTATAAAAAGTCTATTTAAAATTATCCTGGGGCACCTGACTTTGGCTCAGGTCATCATCTCACAGTTCGTGGGTTCGAGCCCCACGTCGGGCTCTGTGCTGACAGCTCAGAGCCTGGAGCTTGCTTCAGATTCTGTCTCTCCCTCTCTCTCTGCCCTTCTGTTCACGCTCTGTCTCTGTGTCAAAAATAAATAAACACTAAAAAATTTTTTTAAATAAAAAAATAAAAAATAAATTATCCTCATGTAGATACCCAAATCAAACTGAAAATGAATTGTGGAAGTCACTCACAACAAGAAACCTCACTCAAGCTGGTAAGCCTCCATCTGGAGATAGCATGAGGGAACTCTTCTTATTTTAGGCAAGAACAAACCTAGGCTCCCAGAACCAACCTGATTGTCTCTTAGCAGAGACAATTTGAGCAGAATCATCAGGGGTCAGTCTGTGGTTTGCCCTAGATTACCTTCTGGCTTTCCTATTCCATGGTATGATGTCTTTCTTTTTGAGTTTTAATTTTTTTAATTTTTTTAAATGTTTTGTTTATTTTTGAGACAGAGACAGAGCATGAGCAGGGGAGGGGAAGAGAGAGAGGGAGACACAGAATCTGAAGCAGGCTCCAGGCTCCAAGCTGTCAGCACAGAGCCCAACGTGGGGCTTGAACCCATGAACTGTAGATCATGACCTGAGCCGAAGTTGAATGCTCAACCAACTGAGCCACCCAGGCGCCCCTTGAGTTTTAATTTTTTAAAGTGAGACCGTAGGTTTTCCTTACAATCATCATTCTGTAATGCCAAACGAGAGTTTACGTGGCAAGATGATTCGCATTCGTGTGAAATGTAAGCATATTATCTCATGCTGAAAATCAGATTCAGTTTGTATTTGGTACCAACATGGTTGCCTTCCAATAGTAGACGGTGCCTAAATTTCAGGAAATTTCAAGGTATGCATACAGATATATTAATCATCAAGAGAAGTATAAATACAAGAATAAGTAATAAAGATTATAATAATGGTTATCATTGCTTATTTGCAGATCCTAGTTCTTGAGGCGTTGAGGACAATTCTGAACATATAAAATTCTCAGAAGTGATAGTGGGAACTTTGTTTTGGGTCTGGATGTTCCATCAGTTGATCGACACACACCATGAGTTTAACCATTACTTTGCAGCTCAAGCCATTGATCAACAACGGTTCCTAGATCTCACTTCCTACAAGTCAAACTCTGCACCACAGGGTCGTTCCAGGAGCTTCTGTTTCTGCTACTACATACTTTATTGGTGTCTCTAAATTTTTCTTAGAGTTCTACAGTCAGGCTATTTTTAAATCAACTTTATTGAGGCCATAGTTTACATACAAGGAAATATACTTAGTTTTTGCATGTGGTTTGAAGAGCTTCAGCAAACGTGTGTAGTCATGTAACTATCATCCCAGTCAAGATGGAGAGAACAGTGCAACCACCCCAAAAAAGATCCCTTGTAATGTTTGCAGTCAATCCTCCCAATTCCATCCCCAGGCAACCTACTGAATTTATACTCCTCCAGATTGGATTTGTCTTTTCTAGAGTCTCACGTAATGGAAGCAAACATAGACACTCTTTTATCTGTATCTTCTTGCAGTCAACATGTTTTTGAGATTCATTCATGTTGTAGCATGAATCAGTAGTCTGGCCTTCTCCTTGCCAAGTAGTATTTGATTGTATATATATACCACACGTATGTTTATTCATTCACCTGTTGTGGGCATGTAGGTGGTTTCCATTGGGGTTATTATGAATCAAATGGCTATAAACATTTGGGTATAAGTTTTTACATAGCTAAATGTTTTCATTTCTCTTGGATGAAAACCTAGGAGTGGAATTTCTTGGTCACATGGTACTGTATTTTCAGCTTGATAAGAAACTAACACAATGTTCTACAAAAGGATTATATCATTTTTCATGTCCACCAGCAATGTATAAGATTTCCAGTTGCCCTACAACCCCACCAACAGTTGGTATTGACGATCTCTTTCGTTGTAGCCATTCTAGGGGGTAGGTAGTGGAAAACACACCAGGAAAGACATTGCTTTACATAGATTTTGTTCCTTTGGAACTAGAAGTCCACTAACCGGTTATCTAAAATATATAAACAAT
Source organism: Lynx rufus (assembly GCF_022079265.1). Taxonomy (NCBI): domain Eukaryota; kingdom Metazoa; phylum Chordata; class Mammalia; order Carnivora; family Felidae; genus Lynx; species Lynx rufus. Next base: position 50,531,443 of record NW_025814829.1, read on the forward strand.
GAGGACCATTTTGAAATGAATTCTGTGCTTCAAGTCCATGAGCTATTCTTTCAAGTTTTGGGTCATTTGAGATTTTGACAAGCTTACATCTTTTTTTACCTTCGTATAAGTAACCGATTAAACGATTAAGAAAAAATGGACCTAGTCCCAAGTTCTGAGATAAGCTAATAAAGACAGATAACCTTTGGATATGGTTTCTCAGCCAGTCAAAAATCATATCCAATTGCACTCTGTCATTATCTATCTCATTTTTCTGTTTGTTGTTGTTGTTGTTGTTGTTGACAAATGAGAAACTTACTAAAAAAATCCTCTTGGGCATCTTCAACTTTGTAGCTACCAGTCTGAGGATAAAGCCATCAAGTAAAAGAGTACAGAATCCCTACCATACTAAGTTTCTTTTTTTTTTTTTTAATTTTTTTTTCAACGTTTATTTATTTTTGGGACAGAGAGAGACAGAGCATGAATGGGGGAGGGGCAGAGAGAGAGGGAGACACAGAATCGGAAACAGGCTCCAGGCTCCGAGCCATCAGCCCAGAGCCTGACGCGGGGCTCGAACTCACGGACCGCGAGATCGTGACCTGGCTGAAGTCAGACGCTTAACCGACTGCGCCACCCAGGAGCCCCCTGAGTTTCTTAATTTGGGGGCACCTGGGTGGCTAAGTCGGTTAAGCATACAGCTCTTGATTTAGTTCAGGTCCTGATCCCATGGTTTGTGGGTTCAAGCCCTGCATTGAGCCTGCTTGATTTTCTCTCTCTCTCTCTCTCTCTCTGTCTCTCAAAATGAATAAACTTTAAAAATCTTTAAAAAAAGCTTTCTTAATTTTTAAAAGGTCTTCAAAAAGGAAAGTGACAAGTACTTTAGAATATCCTAACCTACCAGTTTACTAATCCTGCCCATTTAAAAGAGCATAATCAACACATCCTATCCTCTTGTGGTCATATTCACTTTTATCTTTTTCTAGAAAAGCATCCATTCACTAGTTTTCTGGGAAACAAATAAAACAAGACAATACATTTTAGCAGGGGGCTTGGATTGACCTAAAGACCAAATGCAAACATTACTTCAATAAGTCAAGCTGGATTCGCTTTTTAAAAGGATCCTTAAGGAAGTTAGTACTGTTAGAATACACAGCACAGTTTCCAGGAAAAATGGAAGGGCACATTTCCACACCATAATATCCCGTACAGTTACGGATGCTAACATCTTAGTAAGTGAGGGTCACATCAGCCTTCAGGAAACCTAGCTGCTTTGCTTCCTTGGTCCTATATAGGCCAAAGCAGGCCTGAACATATGCCTGAGATTATCAAACTGATTATTACACAATGTCTTATATTATTATTAGGTACAGTTCCGCATAGTACGTTCAGAAATCTCCCTCAGCCTCCATAGGTCACCATGAGTTCAGTCCAGGTATGTTCCAAAACTCAATAGAGTGGGATAAAGACAAGGGTCAATTACTGTGACGTCTCCAACAGCCAGACCAGCATCATCATAGACTGCCTGTAGGGCTTCTTCCCTACACACGCACAGGGAGAATATCTGTTATCTCCCCTCCTTAAAACTTTGTAATATCTTCCTGGACATATGCTTCTGGAATACCTTCTGCTGTCTATGACTTTCAGATATGGCCTATCGTGTTTTCCCATCATATTTCTTTAGTTAATGATATGATGTTTAACCAATTTATAATGAAAAGGTGGTCTATATAATGAGCTCTTTGATATTTAAAAATTATTTTATATTGTCAATATTCATAAAAATCAAGCTCATTAGTTGTCTTGTTCAGCTCTTCTGTATGCTTCCTAATTTTTAATCTGCTTTATCATTGGCTGAGAAAAGTACGTTAGAATTTCCAACTGTGATTGTGGATTTTTATGTAATTCTGTCATTTTATGTTCTAGAAATTTTAAGGTTATGTCATTAAATGTTTAGTGTTCTTTCAAATTGTTACGGCTTGGTGTTGAATTGTTCTTTTTGTCATTATGTAATGATGCTCCCTATCCCTAATGGTGCTTTGCCTTGACGTCTATGTTATCTCTCATTCGTATGGAAAGACTAGGTTTCTTTGGTCTAATACTCATCTAATTTATATTCTCTTCAAAATCCCATCCTTGTGTTTTATGCATCTCCTGTCAATAGCATATACTCGCAGGCTATTTAATGCCATCTGACCACCAGCAATTTATTTCATATTGGCGTGAGATGGGGGAAAGAGGTGTATTCTTTCCTTGGGAGGATGGGGACTGAGTTAGGTACCCAGTGAGAGAGACTGCAGGGTGTGTGGGAGCCAGCCCCAGACTTCAGTGTTTTGAGGCTGAAAGAAGGACATGTCACAATCATTCCCAGGCCCCCATGGTGACTGCTTTTTCCCTCACTGACCCAAAAACAGTTGACTCCAAGAAGACTCTCTGAAAACTCGCTTGGAGCCAGGAAGGCAGAGGTTGGGAGTGAGGAGAAAGAGGGAGGGCCATCCAGGCTGAGGGAAGTTCTCTAGCAGGCTGGCATCTGACACTCCATCCCTGAGGAGAAGGGACATCGCACAGACAAGGACACTAGGGAGACGGAACTGAACTAAAACACTTCAGGGCCTTGTCTGCCCTTAGAAATGATCTCTGTGCTCTAGGGCTTTGTGCCTGAGCTCTTCTGTGTCACTAAAGAGAAAAAAGGAATTCATTGAAACTCTGTAGTCACTGTTCTGTAGAATTGCCATTGGGGTAGGGGAGAGGGCGTCTCAACTTCTGAGCGCCATTTTGGTATCCCAGGCAAAACACACACACACACACACACACACACACACACCCCTCAATTTTTAAAAAGTTTTTATTTAAATTGCAGTTAGTTAACATACAGTGTAACATTTCAGGTGTACAATATAATAGTTTCAGGTGTGCAATAGACTGATTCAACTCTTGCATACAACATCCAGTGCTCAGCATAGCAAGTACCCTCCTTAATCCCCATCGCCCATTTAACCCATCCCCCCACCCCCTCCCCTCTGGTAACCATCAGTTTGTTCTCTATGGTTAGGAGCCTGTTTCTTGGCTTGCCTCCTTCTTTCTTTGCTCATTTGTTTTGTTTCTTAAATTCCACATATGAGTGAAATCGTATGGTATTTGTCTTTCTCTGACTGACTTACCTCACTTAGCATAATACTCTCTAGCTCTATCAATGTCCCTGCAAATGGCAAGATTTCATTCGTTCTCATGGCTGAGTAGTATTCCGTTATATATATATATATATATATATATATATATATGTATATATATATGTATATATATATATACACACACATATATAAATAATAAGCAAGTATATATGTATATATGTATATGAATATATATAATATAATATTATAACATATATAATATTATATATTACATATATTATATATAATAAGCAAGTACATATGTATATGTGTATATGAATATACAATATATAATATATATTATATATTACATATTATATATATTATATATATATATAATAAGCAAGTATATATATGTATATGTGTATATATACACCCATATAAATTTACACACACACATACATATACCACATCTTCTCCATCAATTCATCACCTGAAGGACACCACTTGGGCTGTTTCCATAATTTGACTATTGCAGACAACATTGCTGTTACAACATCAGGGTACATAGGGTACCTGTATCCCTTTGAGTTAGTATTTTTGTATTCTTTGAGTGCGATTGCTGGATCATAGGGTAGTTTTATTTCTAACTTTTTGAGGAACCTCCATACTATTTTCCACAGTGGCTGCACCACTTTGCATTACCGTCAACAGTGCAAGAGGGTTCTCCTTTCTCCACATCCTCGCCAACACCTGTTATTCCTTGTGTTGTTGATTTCAGCCATTCTGACAGGTATGAAGTGATATCTCATTATAGTTTTGATTTGCATTTCCCTAATGATCAGTGATGTTGAGCGCATTTCATGTGTCTGTCTGGATGTCTTCTTTGGAGAAATGTCTGCTCATGTCCTCTGTCCATTTTTAATTGGATTGTTCATTTTTGGGGTGTTGAGTTGTGTAAGTTCTTTATAGATTTTGGATACTAACCCTTCATCAGATATGTCATTTGCAAATATCTCCTCCCATTCTGAAGGCTGATTGTTTCCTTTGCTCTGCAGAAGCTGTTTATTTTGATATAGTCTCAATAGTTTAATTTTGATTTTGTTTCTTTTGCCTCAGGAGACATGTCTAGAAAGAAGTCAATGTCAAAGAAGTTACTGCCTGTAAAAACACCTCAATTTTAAGAGTAGCTAGGCAACAGGAAAACCATCTTGTGTATACTTGTGGGAAGAACAGTGAGGTCGCCCACATTCTATGCAATATGTTCCCTCTTTTCCTTTCTACATTCTTCCTCCTCCTCTTGCTGCCACACTTCCCTCATCTTTAAATTCCTTCTGCTTTCATGCCACACAGAGAGCCTGGGCCTCCTGACCTTTTCAGGACTCTTTTCGCTGTTTCTGAGTTGCCCCTCGATAACATAGAAGGGAAAGGAAATCCACAAGGGGATTCCAGTAGGATGTTAATGCTTTATGGATGTTGTCTTAGTTTATGAGGTAGGTATCATTGTACAAAAGAAGAAAAAAGACACAGAGGGGATAAGCAACTTCCCAAGATCACACTGCAAATAAGTAACCAGGCAGGGACCGGAAACAAGGTCTGTGTTCGTCTCATTACATCCCGTTATCCCCTCAAATTCCCCTCTGTAGAGTTCTCCTCAATGTTTGCAATTCTGCAACAGGATTCTCAGACCCTACACACATACCTCTCTTTCCCCCCATTCCACGTATCAAAACTATGTTCTATTCTTTCAAGATCATGCAGGAATGGCGATGGCTAATAATAACTTCAAGGTATGGGTCACCTGATAGAGACCAGATAATGGATCCTGGAAACTCATATTCTGAAAGCACAAATTTAGGTACAATAGTAAACTGAGGGAGATGTTTTTGGCAGAAATCTTTCAGAGCCGTTGACTCTTCAGTGCCTAGAAGTTTGATTGGGTGAGTTAAGATATATGCAGGATTTTTTTTTTTTTGTCTTCTAAAAAATATAACATTCTTCCTCCCCACTTGGCTACAGCAAAGTCTAGAATTACACAAACACACCCACCTCAGTCTCCCGTCTTCCCCTGCCGAGGCGGTAAGATATACATGCCCATTCTTTTCTCTCCACATTTAACAAATTTTGAAACATGATATGCACAGAAAAGTACAGAGATCAACATCATGAACATGTTGTACTTACCACACAGCTTTTGTTAAACTTTAAGACTTGTCGTACTGGCTTCTCGTATTTTTTATAAGATATTTCAGATGTGTTTGAAGGACCCAGTGTATCTCTCTACCTCCTTACTCAGAAATTGCTTTTCTGAAATTATTATTCTGAAATTGTTTTTCACTCTTACGCGTCTTTTTACATTTTTGCCACTTACATTTGTGTTTACAAACAATACATGATTTTAGTGTGCATTTTTAAGCTTCATGGAAATATGGTCATACAGCTTTCTGCAACTTATTTTTCCCCCTCAGAGTTATGTTTCTGAGAAGGATCCAAGTGGATATGTGTAGCATGGTTCATTCATTTTTTATTTCTGAATAGTATTTCATTATATGAACATATCACAGTTTATTTATTCTCCCGTTGATGGACATTTCATTTGTTTCCAAAATTTTGTTATGACAAGCCATTCTGCAATGAACATTTTCGTTCATGTCTTCCTGTACACATGGGTGAGTTTCTCTAGCTGTCTGGTTTTGCTAGCCTTGATTTACCTCTTCTTAACTGAGTGACACTAAGCAAATAAACATATGACTCTAAGAAGTAGTTTTCAGATGCCTTCAATTTGTGGATGACCTGGCTATCTTCCTTTCAGGAATGCTCCTTTTTTATAACTAGAATAACATTTTCTAGGAAGTCCAGAGTGTCAGGCGTTAATTTTTTGACAGTGTTATTTCATGTATTCATTTACTATTACATCCAATTACTTTATTAGGGGTAATCCAAAAGGCACAAGATGCTATATAACTATATAATATTTATATATATAATATTATATATTATATATATTATATATTATTAAATATAATATAATATAATATAATATAATATAATATAATATTATATAATATTTAAATGTCCAGGGTGGGAGAATCAGAGTGTGTGGTCATTGAGAGCCATGTCTATGAGTTACAACAAGCATCTTGAAATGCAGGTAGTACGGGAGAAAGGAAGGAAAGAAGGATGAAAGGAAGGAGGGAAGAAGGGAAGGAAGCACTGAAGGAAGGAAGGAAGGAAGGAAGGAAGGAAGGAGGGATGGGCTGAAGGAAGGGAGGGAGGGAGGGGGAGAGGAAGGAAGGAAACAAAGGAGAGTAAGAGAGAAGAGAGAGGAAGGAGGTGTATTAGTTAGGTTGGGCTAGGTTGCGGTAACAAATAGACCTGGTTGTATAATGATTAAACATGATAGAACTTTATTTTTCTGTCATATAACACACCAAGATGGTTCCTGGTCAGCAAGATTGCAGCTCTGTTTCCTGCAGTCACTTTTCAGGATCCCAGGTTCTGCTGCTTTACCATCTTTAAAACATGGCTTCCGAAGTTGAAGTCCCCTGGGGGCCAAATGCTGCGGTAGTGCCTAGAACTAGAGATGGGGACAAGAGGAGATGTGTTGGTGCCCGATACAGGCAGACACCCTGGTCCGGATGCACAGTACGCCTCCACCTGCAGGATATAGTGACTGGATCATGGCCGTGCACAGAACAATTCAGGACCCTAGAATCCACCCTCAGGATTTTTGTAACAGGAGCTTGTTTCTCTGATCTTTTCTCCAAAGTGAAATGGACAGATGGTAGCCTGCTATGTGGAGAAAACTTGCCTGCGGAGATGGGAGGCAGACAGAGAGTTCTGACGATGTCAAGTCTCAGTTCTAGTGCCCGAGGTTCTCAGAGCTACCCTAGTTCCTATAGCCCCTCCTTTTGTTCTTTGACCACCCCTACCCATCTAATAAATCCCCTAATGAAACCATCTCAGCCTAATTAGAGTTGAGTTTCTGCCACTTGCAACTGAAAGGTACTTGACAATATAGAAACTGATAAGTAAGTGGAGCATTATCTATTACAGGCCTTGAAATCTAGAAGCAGATGACCAGAGGCACTTCATGGAACAGGGAGGATCTCTACCCAATCCCAAATCTCCAAGACTCCCAAGGGTCAGACAATAGTAAACTCGTTTTTCAAGCAGAGTCGGGAGGTTTGAGACGCGGTGGAAGATATAAGGGCTTAGAAGTATAGGGCAGAGAAATGACTGGAAGTGTTCTTTCTCGGTCCCTTCCCAAACCTCTCTGCTGTCCCTTCTCCCCATAAGCCTGAAACAATGTGTCAAGCCCCCCACCCCCCCCATTCACCGCAAAGCATCATATATGGAGATGCTGCTAAGGATGAAGGGCTGAGTAACTGTCCAAAACTCTTCTGCCACGCTGTCTCAAGGGAGAGGACTAAAGGAGGCTTTCAAACTGAGGTCTTGGGTGAGCAGCGCTCTGTCCTGTTTCTAAGAGGGATAAACAAAGTGAGGCCAGAAGGGATTCACATTCAAGAATTACATCTCAACAAGGTTTCTGGCATGGGTTTCTGTTTCATGGAATCTCCAGAAAGTGACACAAAAGACAGAGCTTTAAAAAAGGTGTATGGCACCCATCCACTGGGGACACTAGAGCAGCGTCGGGGCCCCGGGGACAAATGAAAGTCCGCGTGTTCACATCCATAAATTTGTTATAAATCAACCTAACCAACCGTTCAACAAATTCTGTTCTACCCTCTTATTTTAATGAACATACTTTCGCAGTGACCCGGAAATTCAAGCTATATGTAGAATTCTCAAACTATTTGGAGTTCCTTTCCAGAACACGGCAGTGTGGGGACGCTCTGACTCTCGAAAGCCAGCCTGTGGCCTGTCCACTTCTCTTTTCCCATCCACCCACCCAGCACCAAAAGCAGACCTGCGCATACAAAGGGGGCAACTGCATTATGCATATCCCAGATTCATCTGCGCATCCTGACTCACACAAACATTGGTTCACAGGGGCCTGAAAATGGGCTCAGATGATTGAGCCCTAAATCCCAAGTGCCTGAAGGATGGTCTGCAATAAGGAGTGCAGGTTCCAGGTGGGCACGTCCAGTTGGCCCTGCAGACTCGTTGCCCAGGAGAGGGGCACAGTCAGAAGAGTGCTCATGGATGCCAGGACAAACTGTGCGGATCTTGCCTGATCTAGGGACTTGGGCCTTCTTCCAGGATCTGGGATCTCAGGAGCTGCTTGGGCTCCAGCAATACTTTGGGTTCAGTGAGCAGCCCTAGGGGGCTTTAAATAAAATCCCTTGTAATTTGAACCGGGTGGTAGGTCTCTGCCACCTGCAGCTGAAAGAATCCTTATTAATAAATTTTCAGTGCCAGAATGTCTCAAGCAAGGGGCCTATAAGCCGCTGTTTCTGGTTTTTCTGAAACGCTTATTCTTACCCTGACTTGTCAAAAGGCACCTTCTTCCTCCGGCACCGTGGTAAACTGTACTCTAGAAAATCATGCAGCCAATGGCCTTTCCTACATTCCGGTTAAGCTGGTCTGCTCTACAGCCTTTGAGCATATTGAACATTCCCTTCTCTTTGACAGTTCCTCTTTTTTCAACTCTGGGATAACAAACAAGCTAATCTTCCCCTATTTCTCAAACAGCTCCTTGTAAATGGTCTTCCATAGCCTTTGCTCCAACTGTAGATGTTCTGCAAAGTATAAGCTTCTTCCCTGGGTTGAAACTACAGTTGGCCTTTGAATAACCTAAGGGTGAGGGGCGCCAACCCCCGGTACAATAAAAAATCCATGTATAACTTTTGACTCCCCCAGAACTTAACTACTAATAGCCTACTCTTGACCAGAAGCCTGACCAGTAACACAAAAAGCCTATTGACACAAATTTTGGATATGTATTATATGCTGTATCTTTACAATAAAGCCAGCTAGAGAAAGGAAAACGTTGTTAAGAAAGTCATAAGGAAGAATAAACACATTTACAACACTGGACTGTCAAAAGATCCACGTATCAGCGGTCCCACGCAGTTCAAACACCCGTTGTACAAGCGTCCACTAGACTCCCAAGGGCCATTTATCAGAAGCATGATTTGAGCACGGTGATGATGCGCTCTCTTCTCGAAGAACTCATTCGCTCTGGTACCTCACGGTGTCACCTCCTTAGAGATGAATCCCAAGGTTCGATCTCCATTCGTGACCTTGCCTTCAAGCCCTACTTGCATATCTTCACTTACTGGACACTGACATTTTGGTTTTCAAGTTCAGTCGCACGCTTAAAACTGCAGTTATTGTCCTCTGTCACTGGGTGTCTCCTGTTTCTCTTGGGTTGTCAGTTTTGTCCACTGAGGGATTCATTGTCCTGGTTCCCAGGTTTCAAACCAGTATCATCTTGGACTCTAACCTCTCTTTCCTGACACAAGATCCTACTGATCCTTTCTTTGCAAGACGTGTCCTATTCAACCTTTGCTTTTTGGCTCCACCCCCCTGCCCCCCACCCCAGCTGTTTTTCTGCTTCTCAGTCCTGTTCTGCTCTGGAATAGCTTCATTCTTTGGCCACAATGACCCTGCTAAAGTTGTATTTTTTGCATGACCTCCTTTTTTTTTTTTCCTGATTGATAACTTCCAATGGGTTTCTATGGCCTGAGCAAAATTCCAAACGCCTCTGCCCTGACACACAATACTTTGCAAGATGAAGACTCGGTTTCAATCTCCAGCGTTTTCTTCCATTCAGCTTCACAACAAACCCTCCATTCCATCTGGGCCCATCTTGCCATGGTCCCTGAACACAGATTCCTCCTTTCTGTGTCCCCGTCTTCATCCCATCTCTACTCCCGGGCTTGAAAGGCCAACAACATCTCCTCTCCTCTCAGCGCTCACTGATGAAACAAGCCAGGTCCTCCGAGAAACCCTCAGCCACTGGAGCTCGCTGTCTTGTTTTGTTTTTTCTCCCTCTCCTGGACTGCCGTCTACACTATTTGTTTGTTTGACACAGGGGCTTACTGTCTTGAACTGTTGCATACCTTGGTTCACGGTTAATTTGTATGAAAACGGAACCCATGTCTCCCAATTTGGTTTTCTAGTTCCCTCCCAGGCTCATTCACCCAGCGCGAAACCCAGTAAGCAGCTGCCTAAGAAGTTTTGCCCTGTTGCTTCTGTACTCTAAAATGAAAGTCTGTGCTTTGTATTTTGTCTGTTTTGTCATCCGTTAGCTGGTATTGTGGGCGCTAAAGTGGTGGGTAAAAAATAAGTGAACTTCCATAAAAGTTTCACTTTACACGTACCCATTATACCGACAAAGGCCCCCTGTCCCTCCTACCATTGTCCTTGCTTTAGAGGAATAGATTCTTTTCCTTTTTGAGGAAACACTATCACACTCCAATAAAAGTTCTCTCCTACAAATCCCTCTTACCTTCACTCTTTCCTGCATGTAATCTTAGGTCCCAGCAGATCTATTTTTGAAATTCGAAGAGAAAACAATCAGCAGACTCAAATGTACATAACAAAAGACGACACAGTAGTATCCTTCTTCTTTTTATTGAAAAGGAATCATTTCTATTCTAGCGCAAACAATGTATATTTTACATCATAAAGCAAGATATAATTTACATATTACATTTCTTATGAGATCTTTATACCCTAAGTGTCATTCCCTTTTTTTTATTCAATCACCTTCTCTGGTTAATTTTAACCTGGAAGGTATCCTACAAATCAGCATCTCGTTTGGGGAGGGATTGGGGACACAGATAGTTGGTACGTATTATCTGCACCTGGGTATAATGATGGCGAGGAACAGGGGTGTGTATGCCTTGGGACTTTGTGGCCCCGAGACCCTCTCTTGAGACCTGGCTTGGGAGCCAAAAGGCTACTCCTCTAAATCCGATATCCAACTTCTACCTTAAAAAAAAATCAATAATAAATGAACAATACTGAGTGCTTGTCCCATGTGTATACTTCTTGATCAGGTGCTTAAATAACAGATGCTTTCGTTATCAATGAAAGCTCCTATGGCTGATCTCGGATATTCTCGGATATTCTCATCGTTAATCTCGGACATTCTCAGACATCGCTTCCCAGGCTCTAGTAGTAAAACTGCCCAGTTTCACAGAGCATTTGGGTTTGGGGTTTGGGGTTTTCTGCGCACCGCTGAAAACGGGTGTCAGGATGAAAGCTTCAAATGACTGTTTCACAGGACCTTCTATCCCTTTACACCCTCTTCGAAGACTCCCCCATCCAGCAACATCTTGTCGTGTGTGATTTCTGTTCCCTGCACTATCACCCAAACGCACTTGTGGCTCTTCTCCCCAAAGTCCAAACTCCAAGAGTTCGCCAATGTCTCGGATTGTACTTATTTCACAAAGAATGTTTTAATCTGTTGGACCACACCGTTCCTTTGAATCTTGAGAATCCACAGCAGCTAGCGGGACAGAAGACTTCACCGAGGGACTCTTTAGGAAGCAAGTCATATGTGGTGTTCAGCCAGCCTACATAAAACATCTGTTTAATAGTTGTATTAAAAGAAGAGGGGATCAGTTGGTGAAAGCAAAATGCATAAGATGGGCTTCCTTCTCATTGTGAAAAGAAGTACAGAAGCAACATTCAAAATATGTTTTCAGATCGGTGGCTGTTTGGCTGAAAAAACTACCACCGTTCACTCAAGGTGCCAGGTGGAAGGCGTAGCAAATGTGTGACGAAAGTGCATCTTAGTCCTTGCCTGTCATTCAGAGTTGGCATATTTGGCCAAAGCCAATCTAAAGCTTTTTAATTACTGACAACTAAGATTACTGGAACCAACCTGGTCAGGAATAAAAATAGGTCAAGAATATGTCTGTTCTGTGCATCTTACATTATTCTTTGGTCAAGTGATGTGATTTTTGAGAGGTCTGGAAGTATAAACCTACTTCTCATTTCCAAATATGAGGCTGTAAGTATTTACAGCAAGGTAGCATTTTCTTGCTAGGAAACAAGGCTTCCAGGTACCATATCTTTCCATTAACGTTGTGTACTTTTATAGTCTCTTTCCTCCCATGGCTACAAAGTGCTGCACAAAGAGAAAGTACAGGAAAGAATGAAGGAGCAAATGAAAGGAGCCTCACAACACCCCTGTGAGGTAGGTAAGTATTGTTAAACCCATTTTTACAAAAAAGGTAAACTGAGGCACAGCACGGTGGTGTAGTTTGGTCTAGTCCACCTGACAAGTTACCAAAGCACAGCTGGAGACAAAAAGAAAGAAACAAAGACAGGTCAGTCCTGGCTCGCAGCCCTAGGCACTAAACTTTATTTCAAAATACTGTATTAGAAAGAGAATGGCCCACAGTTGCCTTTTCCATTTTTGGAACTTAGACAAGCCTTTAAGTATCCCATTTAAACATGGTCTTTCAGATTCCTGTCGAGTGGAGAAGCAGAAAAGTACATGGCTTTCCATCCTCTGAGTGTAATTCCCATAAGGTGTACCAGGATCTATCCCCATTCCACCGGAGCTCAGACTCCAAACTAAGAACACTGTCAGAGCCTCAAATAGGTTCTGATTTATTTGAAGCCCAAATGTGAAAATGAGACCTGTTCTCAAACAGATGCCCTATCAGTTGCTCTGTGGCCTTGATGAGAATTGTGTGTAGAGAAAGAAAGGAAACAAGATCCCTAAAAACATCTCATCACTGTAGAGATAAGGACAGTGGTGACAGCGTGAAACCTGCTTTTTGTAGTGTTTGAGTTTGCAAACTCAAGCTTGCAAGAATATTTTATATATATATATATATATATATAAAATATATAAATATATACAGTATATATATATAAGTGTGCATCTGACTACCCTTAAGGCACTAAAGAGATGTAGGCCATGCCTTTCACAACTCAGTCTCTGTTTTCCTAGAGAAATTTCTCTCCCTCTCTCAAGCGAAATATATTTCTTTTAACAAATAGCCCGTGACAGCAAATCATTCAGAAACAACAAATATCTTTAACTTAATGTGGCTGACTGCTCAGATGGGGGTGAGGGGCGGTGGTGATGGTGATATTATCATCTACAGCTTAGAGCTTAAATCTATAGCTTATAGTAAATAGAGCTTAGATCTACAGCTTGGAGCTTAGAACTAGCCAGACACAGCCAATCGCGTTGGATCTGACAAGCCAGTGGCCAGATGTGGTTAACAGTAGCTGATGGAAAAGCCGTACCGTGACCAACAGAGATGGAGACAACGAGAAAGGAAATCGTATCTGGCACAGATTCTGCAGAAAGACTTTGGCTTTCCAGAAGTTTCTAGAGCTTCTATACAGAGAACTGGGAAGAAGGAAAGGGTAAGGCACTGAAGTTCAAGCAGGTCACTGAGGAGACTATAGACAATGATTCTGAATATATATACGATTTCTTTGGCTGCTGTAGGTTTTTTTTTTTTAAACCCATACAATCATGGGGGTGGGTGGGCTGAACCTAACTGAAGAAGCTTGGAGTATATTAAAGCAAAGCGCATGAATAGAAGGAAAAACAAAATTAACACACACAGAAACAAGTGGTGGTGGGATCCCAGAGGGAGGAGAAACATTGGTTAACTAATTTTCATTTTGCTCCTCTCCTGCTTTTCTCTGCCATGGTCCCAATATTTTAGTTCAGGTTTTTGGTTTGTTTGTTTTTATTGATTTTTTTTTTCCAGCAGATGAAGAAATGACAGAGCAGGATAGGTGTCTTATGGTTTTTGATTTCTTCTTAGGCCTGCTTAATTATTTTTTTTTCCTCAGTTGACTGTTGGCACCTGGTTCCTCTGTAAACTATATTCCTTGGCCTTCAGTCTCAGGTTGGCAATGCTGTTGGCCATGTTGATGCCCTGTGCAGGGCTATTGTTGGCACATGTGGCAGAGTAAGTGGCCATGGCGCTGTAGGGACAAAGGAGAGAGCAGGGAGAATAACAGGCATTAGTTTCACGAAGCCGCAAGTCTGTGCCCCAGATGGATGCAATTCTCAGCACGGGGCAGGTGGGGGCAGGTGGGTCGGATGAATGACCTCTGAGGTCCCTTACTTACAGCCCCAGATCTCATTGGTCTAAGGCACTTGGGAAAGTGTTTGGAAGGGCAGGGGAGAGGGGGAGAGTGAAACAGGGCAGGGAGAGGTATCTGCTGTGTTGGACACGGTGAGTAATCATTTATTTCTGGGGTGAGAGAAGAAAGCTGCTTATGTTGAATAGCAGGTGTTTCGTCAGCCGACCAATTGAAACAGTATTGAATCTCTCTTCCTGCTTACATCGCCAGCCTGGGGGAGCGGCGAGCCAGAGAAGCAGGCATTTGAAAAGGAACTGAAGGGCATTTTGTCCTCTTTGCTCTGAGTAGCGGCCTTTAATTCTAACACATTTTAGGTAATCAAGGAATACCATATTAAATAGTGTACTTGAGAACCAGTTCAGCAGCCCATTCTTGATTGGTGAGTGGCGCTAAGTATAGCCAAATCAAGAGCTTCTTATCCCGACTGGGCTTGATTTTATAGCTTCTTCTCAAAAGCAGTGAGAAGCTCACGATGTCTTCTGGGTCAGTTATTTGGGAAATGTTGAAATCCCCTAGATACACCAGCAGAAGCTCCAGCCGGTTTCAGGATCCCTGACCTCAGAGGTAACGATTTCCCTCTGTCCTTATTCTGGAGGAAAACCTGAAGTTGTTTCACATTGTCAGAGATTGTAATTAAAAACCTAGAAATACAACTAGACAGAAATGTGCACTTGGGTTTTGTTTTTGTTTTTGTTTTTTTGCTAATTGCATCCATGAATTTCTTTTAAAGGAAAAAGCAGTGCTTTCTTAGCCTTGAATGTAAATTATTCATTACTGTGTACTAAACAGTTAAAAGGGAGCTCATGTTAATTAAGTGAAAATGTTTCTAGTTGTTTCTAAGATTAGCAAAATCCTTTTCAACTGAGGCCTGAAATGAGATAGACTTATAAATGGAATGACATGTGCTTTGCTGTTGCCTGCATTCCAGTGCAATTTTATCGGCCACACAGGAGTTTGTGGCTCTGGGGATCAAGTGACAGACCAGAAAGAGAGAAAAAGTAAAGCTACTCTACAAATAGAAAGACTGTATCATGAATACTCATCTGGGAGACCGTATAGTCAAGACTTATAGTCAAGACTCACAATAGCCTATTTCAGTTACTAGCAATTAACCCAGGAAAATTAGGTTAATGAAATGTAATTAGTCCCAGATCACTAGGTTTTTCCAGAAATGCACATCCTTAACTTAAAATCCTTACAGCACTGGTGTGTGTGTGTGTGTGTGTGTGTGTGTGTCTGTGTGTGTCTTATAACTGAGAAATAGCTACTATAATTAAACTGATTCCTGCTCAGTGTCATTGATCAAGCAGGGGCTGATGATTGCATATTCTTGATCCATTAAAAATATCTTTTCATAGTTAAAAAATGAACAAATATCAGTGCAGGTTAGACCTACTCAACAGACCATCATCACTCTACCACCGTCTACCGAATGAGGCAGAAGGGACCCCAGTTAAGGTAGTTTTCACTTAGGAGTGAGATAAATGATCAGAATAACCTCTTAAAATGGGGCAAGGTTTTTTTTAGTAATATCTCCAAAGTTCTCATTTGTTTTCGAAACCCATACACATATCATTCAATTCCTATATGAATTACGTGCTTCCATTCAAAACACTACCAGAAATCTAAGCAAACCTGTAAATCTTACACTCAAGAAATTGCTAGGATATACTGAAATCTAAGATTTCAGTGAAATCAAAGATGTAAATAGTGAAGAAAAGAGAACTGAATTTGGGAAATGTTCCTAAGTTATAGATAATAAAGTGAACCAAATCAACTGGGTTTCTGTGAGAGAATTAAGTCCTAAAGACGGTTCTTAGTACCATTTAACATGTGCAGGAGAGAAGCTGAAATGGTGAGTTATCTGTATTATTTGTTAAACACTGAGAGTCAAAATGAAAGACTTCTGAAAACAGAAGGCTAAAACTTTATGAGACAGCATAAAGAAAAACCTTCCCTGATGGTAAATTGTAGAATGTCATAGAGTATTGCATTTTTAAGCACTTGACCTAATTTTCCAAGGAGTCTGTTTTCCAGCCTTTGAGATTCTAGACAAGCAAAGTCCTATTTAATAGAGATTCCCTCCTTTTTTGATGGTCAAAGGTGTGGTCCATTTTCCTTGGCAGACAAAGGGAACTGGAACCTTGGGGGATTATTTTCATTAACTGAAGATGCTACTACTGTTTTCTAGAAATGTCTACTAGAGTTGTGACTTCAGTTTCATCTACTGTAGAGTCATTTCTGCCATTCTTGCATCATAGTTTACTAACTTCATCTGACAGTCTGGTTTGAAGACTTCATATGGTGACACATCTCTTAGAAATACTGAGATTCTCTAATGCGGGCCAGATAGTAACATCCCAAATGAGATGAATGTTGGTCCACTTTCCATCTCAAAACCAAATCAATGCAAATTAGACTTGTATGTCGCACTGGTCACACTGGAAATTGGATTTTCACTGGGACATTTTCCCTTAAATGGCAGCCTGAGCTGCTAGAGTTGAGTAAGTACCCCTGTCCGACTGTACTGTGGTGCCATTCTAAGGACAGCACTGTATTAGCGATACTCTGACGATGCCTTGTAGGTAGCCCTCAAGTTCGTGGGGCTTGAAGACAAAAAAGCAGCTGATATTAACGAGTTTTGCCATTCCCTAGGAGCTTAATAAATGATAACATTTGCACTTGATAAATGTCTAGGAAAATTATTAACTTTCAAAAATGGATTCAACGTACTCCAGCACCTTCCATAACCCTAAGAAATAGGACAAAAGAACAGAGGCAGTCTTACTTCATGGCCTCTAAACCAATGTTTAGAATATATAATCCTGCAAGTAGAGACCATAGGGAGATTTTGTGCACATACTAAAGAATTACAAGTCCGTGTTCCCTCCGGTAGTTTGACATGGGTCTCGTTTCTCAACTTGCACCGAGAGAGTCATAGAGGCAAGCAGAGAACAGTCCTTTGACACCCCGGTGGCAAGCAAGACTTGTGACAGGTCAGAGAAGACAGAATTAGTGAGTGGGTCCTCTAGAGCAGCTTAGTCATGCTTTAAAAACAGCATGAAAAGTAAGTTGGGGAGGGACCCGCTTCCTAAAGTGACAACAGATGCAAGAGAGCCTTGAATGGCCGCCAAAGTGAAAGATTGTTTGTGACCACCTGTTTCCCATGTCATCAAAACGTATAAAGCTCTGTGTTAGGAAAAGGGAACCTTGAAACGTTTTCTCACAGGACGGAAACAAGTGAGGATAGTTAGCTATTTTCGACAGATTTTATAGGCACATTCCAAAGGTGAAATACCTGCTCGTTCCTATACAGGATCAAGCTTCCCGAGATTAGAAAGTGAGACAGAAACTAAGTGATTTGTATAGATAAAGCACATGATAACTCCAAGAGCCTCCTTAGCAACCCTGAGAGATCCTGTGCATTGGTCCTGCCTTCTAAGAATCACCTGCTCCTCTAACAGGATGCAGACATGAGCTGAGTACAGGGACTGGGCTTATGGGATTTGGCCGAAGCATCATTTCTATTGAGGTTTGAAGAATGTATGTTCTTTGTGTCTGTGACCAAGAAACTGCATTGCCAAATACAATGCATGGAGGAATTAGAGATGAAAAGGAAATGCTTGTATCCCATCTGTCGATTCAGCAGATCTGCACCGGGACTTGCACAGACCTGACACATTGAAGCAAGCTTGAAATTTTTCCATCTCCTTATTTGGAGATTCCTAACAGATGGAGCTCGGCCATAGACAGCAGAATGCTAACCACCAGCGGGGTTCGAGTTCTGTTTGCACTGGGGACAAATCATTTCTGATCATTTCAACCTACCCCGAAAGGTTGTCGGGAGGAGGAACGTGTTCGAGTGACTGCCAAACACCAAGGAAGCATGGAAAATTCTATATACGGTATGATTTTAAAGCCAGGAAACTTACGGACATCTGCCCCTCTGCTTTCGAATCACCCGTGGTGTTATGTCCCACAGATCACAAAGCAATTGAGGAGCGCTGGGGGAAGAATAATACCTGCCTCAATTTTCAACTCTAACTTTGTTTTCTATTTGGCCCTTTTGGACAAATGATGACAAGCTGTTGAAAATTTCCCCCCAAAGACAAATCTGTCAGCCCAAGAAGCCCATGTGTCATCCTGAGATCCTAAGGTTTCCCCAGCTTAGGGTTTTTTCCAAAGGCTGTAGAGCTTGAGGCATGTGTGACCCTGTCTGCGAGGTGTGGAGGTTGGAGACCATCTTTCTGGCTTGTCCTCTCTGTGCAAGAACAGAGGTAGACCTGCTCCGTCTAAGACAACTCAATACCAGCTTTCCTGTGGACATTTACTTATAAAGAGAGACCCCATAAATCCTTTCGGAAACCATCTTTCGTGATTTAAATAGGCATTTCTAATTTCTGTTTTTAAAATTCAGGAGCTGATTTTTTTAAGGGCGTATTTAGCTCTTAAAGTAGGTACACTTGGACCACAGTTCATTGGCAAGCGAGCCTGGAGTTTGCACTGAAGGTTCTGTGAGCCTTCTGCCATTTTTAAATGTTCTTTCTAGACACGTCTTTGTACCTGGAGCCTTGCGTCTTTCTCTCGTCTCAAGGACTTTCTTATCTCCTGCTTGAAATGCACAGTGACTACCTGAAATCAAATGCCCCTGGCAGATACGCAGTAGGGAAACGTTGCTAGCTCAACCTTAGATGCAAGGCTGCATGAGGGACCGATGATCCAACTGGCCTGGGGAAGAGCAGGAGCCAGGATGAGAACGCAGGTCTTCGGACCCCTGCCCCATATCCTAGCAGTCATCGAACACCCGGTGTCGATAGCATCAGCACCACGTGGAAGCACGTTAGAGATGCAGACCCCGACTCCTGCTCCAGACTCACAGAAAGAGTCTGCCCTGTAACACGCTCCCAGGTGATTCACACGCTCAGCGATCTTCGAGGAGCCCTGCTCCAGGCCATCAGACTACCCTTAGCTTGAGGGACACGTATGCTCACGGCTCTGGTTTCCCGGGGGTATCCCCCACTCGAGGACCTCACTGCTGCCATTGCTACAGCTGCAAGCCCCGCTTTCTCGAACACGCTTCATTCCCACTGAAACCCTGCCCCCGCAGCAGCCACCCTCTTCCCCCTCTGACAAGTTACCTTTTCAGTGTCTTCCGTTAGAATCCGTTATGAAGCCCCTCGTGTAAACAACATCTTGGGAGGGACGAGGATCTATTTTTGAAAGCGTGAAAGGGAGAAATGAGCCAAATGCGTTCAGCGGATGTCAGGCAGCACCGTGACCACGATCAAATGGGGGAGGAGGAGAAGGGCGGGGGAGGGGAGCCGTGGACAAGGATAGCTGGCCTCTCTTTCGCTTGTCTCGACTTTTCTGTGAAGCCCAGCCCCCCACTCTGGAATGGGCACCACAGACCCAGCGCTGCAGATCCAGGCCATCCTCTACCTCCCAGAGGAGAGGATGTCTCCGGGGAGGGGCTTCTTGACCACTTCACGGAAAATAACAGTTAAAAGCCTAGGATTTGGTCGATCACTGCTCCCCAGGAGGCAGAGCACCACTAGACTAGTGAGTCTTAATGCCTCTGGTGTGGTGCAAGCTCTCCTTCGCCTATGGAAAACAGATCTGAGCTAAGCAGCGGGCCCATGTGCCAAAAACAAGCTTCCCTCAACCGGCTGTGAGTAAAGAAGACACCTGCCCGGACAGTAGTGTCTGTGTCGTCAGAGAACGCTTGCCTCCTCCTGGTGACTCAGTTGCCTGCCTGACGTCATCACCTGTAACATGCTCAAGGGAATGGACAAGGCCATGTCGTGCTATAAATAGGATGAACCATATGTCCCGGTTCCGCCTGTTGTCCTGGTGTAACTATTCACAGCGGTCCCCTTTCACTCTCAGCAGTGTCCCAGCTTGGATGATAAATTGTACAGCCACCACTCTGGATATAAAAGACACCCAGAAAGAAAAATGGTTGGCTGCTTCCCATCCCATAATTCTGCCCAGATGCAAACAATTGCTTTGAGTCTTGGTTTCCTCCTCTCTTCTTCCAGGGGAGAGCCGCGGAAGTCAGCGAACCGTCCCCCCTGGCCAAACTGCTCACTGTCCCTGGGTTGCAAGGCCAGGCCACATCCGAGGGGAGGCTCACACACCCCAGAAGGTGGCTTGCAGCTGTGGGCACGCTGCACCGATCTGAGACCGAGCCTGAATCAAAACGGCATGATCACACAGTCTCCCGATCTTCTAGTTTTTATTACGTCCAACGTAACGTAAGGTTTAATTTGAATGAAAATATGGTTATGTGGCCTAATATGTTGGACCGAAACAGGGATCACGAGCACTGGGTCTCGTTCTGCTTGCTGAAGCCTTAAACTTGGGCCACTGTTCAGTTTCTTCTTTGGAACCAAAGCAAGGACAGAGCCGCACACAGGCGCGTTCCAAGGATTGACCGAAAGAAATGCCTTTTAATGAATGTCACACGTGAGATAACTAACTTGACATAATAGTGCCAACAGAAATAGCCCATTAATTTTTTTTATAACACAAAAGGTCTATCATTGCCTTCGCTTTTCATCACGTGTTTCTCTTTTATGTTTCCGAAACAAGACATGTTTCCTACCAAGCTTCAATATGTGAAACCATAATGTATTTTGGTTCTGAACGTAGCAGAAAAACCTCCGAGTAACAGAATAGCTTTGCCACTGTTAGAAATTAATCAAAATAGAAACACTTCAGTCAACATTGGGTCAAAAACATTGAGGTTGATTAAATTACTGCTTTAAACCATCATTCTACTTCTGTCTGGAGATTAATTTATTCTTCACACAGAATATGAACAATCAGATTCTATGCAATTTTTAATTATTTTTTTTTTACAAATTCTGTATCTAAGAGAAAAATTATATAAAAGTATACCATGAAATGAGTAAAAAGCACTAGTTTATAAGATTTTAAATGAAAACAGCAGAATACAAAAATATGTAGACTAAGGCTACACTATATAAAATACTGTGCTCTAATGGCAAAAATAAACAAACTCGTCATGTAAAGATGATAGAATTATGTTTTTTTTAAATGTACCTACTATTTCTCCATAAACTTTCAAAATAAAAATAGAACATTTCCCAAAAAGGCACACACAAACTGCACGTTAATAATTTCAGTTAGATGCCCATATACAAAATACATACGATGGAGGCAAAGGAACTTGAACTTCCACTGAGGTGCAGGAAATCTAATCCAATATTAACGCAGGAAGGATTTCATCCCCACCCGCGCAGTGTCCCCTTAGACTCTTACTGGTAAGGATAACACAGCAGCCAACTGCACTGTTCAGAGCTGAGGTGAAAAGTTCCTAACGGGGACCCAGGCGGAAAAAGGAGCACTATTTCCTGGTTGTGACCAAATCCAAACCAGAGCCCTTGAACATCAAGCTTTGAATCACATCCATTTCCCAAGCCATGTAGCGAGTCTATGAGCTACCAATATATCAGAGAGACAAAGCAGTCCTCCCCTTGTTTAAAAGACTAAAGAACACGTGCTTTTACAACGGTCTCCAAACTGTGTTTTTAGTAAATCCTATGGGAAAAGAGTCTACGTTTTAAGTAAGACATACAGATGTGACTAACCTCTGGCAATCAGCAAGGCTTACTATATCGGAGAGCAATAGAAATTTCCAATTTCCCATGTATAGGGGTCTCTGAGTTCTAAGACCAACGTAATTCAGGCTGATTTCACAATGGGGGATTTAAAAAAAAAATCCCAAATACATTTATGGCATTTCTTTCAAGGAACTGATTTGGAACAGAAAGAACATTTAGGGGAGGCCTCATGCTTCGATTAAAACCATCAACTTTTGAAAATTATTTGTACATTTCGCAAACGTGGCATTTCACATCAGGAGTTCAGCTTTAGCTGGGAGATAATCTCCTATGATTAGTTTAAGACCTCTCCTTAAACCGCTAATTAACCTTAGCAATAAAAAGGCCAATAAATGGACAATAAATGAATTTGTGAATACTTCCTCCACTGCAAATGGCCAGAGACAGCACACGGCCTTGACCCGTTTTCTAAGAGTACTCAGATTTAGGTTCAAAGAAAGGCACTTGGGATCAATGACAATGTCTCAGGCACTCACGTCTCAACTTCCCTCTAGCATTCACCTGTATCGTAATAACCTGAACAGCGTAATAAAAGGAGGTTGAGAACCTCTCCAAGAGATTGAAATAGTACTCTATTAGTTGCTTCTTTAAAACTTTTCACCTTTTTAATATAAAAGTTTAGCGTAAATCATACATTGTTGTTTTTTTTTAATTTTAAAGACTCCACACCCACAAACCGACCCCCAAAGAACTTCAGGTAAGTAGATAAGAATTAGCAATAGAACAGGAAGGTATTTTAGATCATGAGACGTCCACACCTACTGACAAGGACAGTGGCCGTGAGGGTGATCGGGATGATTGTGTATACTCCTTCCTCACCTCTCTCCTTCCTTCCTCCCTTCCTTTCTCTTTCCTTCCTTTCCTGGTTTGGATTCAAAACCAGTTTTACTGTGAAATTTGCCTTTGAGCCTACACTTAGAGCCTTCCAAGTTAAATTTCTACTTGAGCATGGCGAAACCAATCTCTCTTAAATTTGGAAATGGAGTCAAGTTTTGTTCCTGCGTGGTTGCAAGAGGGACTCTGGGCATAGCTTATCAATCTTTTCTTTTAGATTCTTCCCCATCTTTGAAACCTTTGCAAGAGTTCCTGAGTCCAAGAGAAGGTTGCTGATGGCCTGCCCCTCTCTCTTCTGCCCCGAACCCTGCTCCTGGGGCAACTAGTAAGCTCCCGTGAAAATCTGGGGGTGTCAGCAAGTTGAATGTCTCTGAAGAGGTTAACCCAGTAAGAAATGTCAGCCAGCTGCACAAGCAGCTTTGCACGTGACCGAGCGCTGAGAAACGCATGGAAGCGGAGCAAGGGAGGGCGGGCCAATCATTCACCTGTACGGAGAGGCCGTCCCCCAGGACAGATAGTCGGTGGGTCTTGGAGCAGGACGAGGTACAATGGGTTGTTCCACGGCAGTCACGTCCCCTGAGTAGGATTTGAGGAGGGAAGCGTTTTTATTGGCCAGCATGGCTCTCTCATTCCTGCGGAATTTGGCTCTTCGGTTCTGAAACCACACCTGGAACAGCATGGGGAGGAGAGGAGGGCGTGAGGAGGGAGAGGGAAACAAAGAAGAAGAGGTTACACGAACAACGTCCTGGCTGACTGACCCTATAAATGCGTCCCCGAGGAAGACACAGGACAGGGACCGGATTCTTCCCAGAGCAATATAAATATGCCGCAGTCCTTCCCCGGTGGGCCAAGCTAGAGGGCCACTGAGGGCCAAGACCCTTACAACCGGACCCTGAGGTACTTCCCTAATCGAGCCTCCAGAGGTGAGATCCATGGCTAACATATGGGTTGTGACCCCTGTTGCTTTGTAATCAAGGAAAAGAGACAAACCTCATTAGAGTTCGGCCATGGATACAACGACATTTCTTTTTTAAGTTGTTTCAAAATTCTTCAAAATGTGACAAGACCATCTGCTTTCAAAGTACTTATTGGACATTTAAAGAAAAGTCTCTCCATCTCACCAAAGGGGCGTGTGGCAACAATTTACGAGGCAAGTGACTTGCTTGGAAGGTGCGGGGAGCATCGGTGTAAGAGCGAGGTGAAAGGAAGTAAAAGGAAGTAACAGAGAAGAAGAGCAGCTTCTAGAAGTGAGTTTCCAGGCAGCGCCCCCGTGATGGCCCAGCCCCGGGGCCCTGAAGACCAGTGCAGGACACAGGGCCCAGCCGGGGTGAGAGAGCCCACGATTTGTACGCTGGCTCCCATCAGTCGTGGGTGATGAATGTTCCAGCACTTCTAGCATGCGGAACACAGGCAGGGCAGTCTCCTGACGTTCTAGAAAGAAACACGTAAAATAGAAATGCAGATACCCAAGGTTGGAAGTGGACTGGAGCACGTTTCCCGGCAGGGTCTGAGGGATGTGGGCAGCTCGGCCACCAAGAGCTGCACCCGATGACACAGCAGCATTGATCAAGTGCCGCGAGGACTCGGAATTACGCGAGCACGTGGCGTACATTACTTCCAGTTATCGTGGCCATTCCATACTTTAGGTTGCACTGTTTTCTACTTCGGAGCTGAGGAAACAGGTTCAATGAGATTCGTCTGTTGAACTTCACACATAATAAGTGGCTGCGTGTCTGTGCTCACGGACATCTGACTCATGATCATACAACTCCTCCAGAGCACCACGGAATTCTATTCACTCGGTTACTCATTCAAGAAATCTTTATGGAGTTCCTGCTGTGTTCCAGGATCTGTGCTAATTGCCGGGAATAGACATGAGATTTACTCTCTGCTCATAAGCAGCTCATAGTCTTTTAAAAGAAGGCAGGCATGCAAATGTCAAAAACCGCCAAACAAGTCTTTTAGGTACAATTATAGAAATGCATGACAAGATATGGGAGAAAGAAATTCTCTGGTGTGGAGTGGGACAGGTGCACAGCCTTTGGGAGCAACATTCCTATAAAATAGCATGGGGCTGGTGCCCCACAGAGTCGCGTCACTGGAAGGGCCCTGGGGGAAATCGGTAAAGGAGAATCTGGACATCTCTTTCTGGCTTCGCGCGTGCCCGGCTCTTTCGTTTCTCATGTGTCCTTTGCATGGCTATTAGATTTCTCATCTTAAATGCAGATAGAATCGTGTTAGTGCCCTGCTTCATAGCATCCACTGACTCGCTCTCCATTACTCACAGAATAAAATCAAAACTTCTTACCATAGAGCAAAGGCTGTTCAGGAATTAGCTCTTGGTCCACCAACCCGGCCACATCGTGCATCACTTGGGCCTCACACGCTGGCCCTCCATCATTTCCAGTTCCTATCCTGGACTCAAGACTACCAGACGTATTCTCTCCTCTGTGTATTCACACCAAATCTCCCTCTGCCTGCGATGGTCTCCCCCTCTTTGTCCAGGTATCAAAAGACTTGTTTTTCAAGATTAAAAATTTTTTAATGTCTATTTATTTTTAAGAGAGAGAGAAAGTGGGAGCAGGGGAGGGATGGCGGGGGAGCAGAGGATCCAAAGCGGGCTCTGTGCTGACAGCAGAGAGCTTGATGTGGGGCTCGGGCTTACAACCCGTGAGATCATGACCTGAGCCGAAGTCGGGTGCTCAACTGACTGAACCAGCCAGGTGCCCCGGTTTTTCAAGATTTAATACATCACCCCTCCTTTGTAAAGTGGTGTAGTGGAAAGAATGTGACTTTAAAGTCTGTCAGAGTTGCATAAAAATACTGGCCCTATTACTTTAAAAAATTGTCATTGAATAGTTCTTTAATGTCTCTGATCCTCTGTTTCCTACCCAAATGGAGGAAATAATAGCCACAGGGCTCTTCTGAGAGTTGGCACAGAACAGGTGCCTGACATATGTGTATTTTCACCCTTTTTCACCGGGCAGGTCTGCTCATTCCTTCCTCTGGTCTATCGCTATTTCTTGTATATTCCTTCAGTGTAGGAATCATCTTACTATATCATAACAGTGTGGTATGCACATCTGTCTTCTCTGCCTCCAGTCTACGACACCCTAAAGGAGAGGGCCAATGTCTTACTCATCCCCAGCAAACCAAAAACAGTTCCAAGAGTATAACAGGTGCCTGATAAATGTTTGGGGGTGGGGGCGGGGAAAAGAGAGGAAAAAGAAAGAGGAAGAAAAATGACTTGTGCAAAAATGATACGCTATGACCTCCATCCAAGAGGATTCGCAGTCTAGTTGGGGAAGCTGGCCCACATACAAGTCAATATAATACGTGTCATGTGATAAATGCCATGAAAGAAAGCCAGAGTCACAAGGGACTGGTTCAGGCTGGGGAAGGGTAAGACTTCACGGAGGAGGAATAAAGTTGCACAGGGAGAATTCTGTCCTGCTCGTGTATGAAACGCCCGCAGCTCTGAGAGGCATGAGAACATAGTAGGGTTGGAAAGGAGGAGGAGAAAATAGTTTCAACATATATGAAAGCATTCGTTCATTGTTGGACTGGGAGGAAGACCAACTCACAAACTGCTCCTTCACATTAAAAAAATTATTTTTTTCCAGCTTTGCCCCATCCAGGTTTCCTTATTTACAATTCAGATCACCAGGGCAGAAGTGGTACTTCAAGGTACGGGGGGTGGGGGGGGAGGGGGGGCGGTTATTGGCCTAAAATGACTCATTACACCGCTGTAGGCCAAGCTTGGGGCACAGAAGCTATGGGGGTTTTGAAGGGAGAGGAAGGGATTGAAAAGTGGAAATACGGAGCATGTTTGGAGAGCTGTGGTTAGCTGCACAGGGGACGAGGATGTGGGAAGGCAGACCTCAGGATTTCGCTTTGGATGGTGGGATCCAGGCAGCAAAACCGAGTCCCGTCCCTGCACATCCTGCCGGTCTCTCTCACCCGGCCGTGAGGGATTGCCACGCAGTGCCCAGTGCCTCACGCTTTCTCCTGACCCACGTGGCGCCATGAGGTCTGGGCCACTTCCCCTTTGGTGGCTGACCTCTTTTTGTTCTCCTGGGGAGCACTTCTAGGTGAGGCGGATGCGTCCCTATGGGGAGAACTCTTGCAAAGTTTCTCGCCAGGCTGAAGGGACCTCCAGAACCCTCTCCGTCAACTCAACCGGTGTCCCTCACGGTACACTTCCTGTCAAGGCACAGACAGCCTCAACGCCCTGAGGGTCTAGCTCAAGCGCCTGTCAGTCGAGAGATCTGTCATCTGCAGAAGGGAATCCCTCAAGCCCAAACTGAACACAAATATACAAACAATAACTTCCTCAAGAAGACAAGACAGATTGGCCTGGTCCCCTTCCACTCTTACCAAGATGGCGGCCCACCCCCGGCTAGGCAGAGGACAATGAGATCTTTACTTCCAGCAGAGGTAGCAAAGGGCCCCTGGAAAAGCACTTAGCCAGCAGACTCTTATTTATTCAAAGTCGACTCCATGCTTAAAAGCATGAACTCTGCATATCTGCACTCAAATCCGAGCTTAGCTACGCTACGCCCTAACTGCGTGAGGCCCGGCAAAATAGTGTAACCTGTCTGTGTCTCAGTTTCCACGTCTGCAAGGTGAAGAATACTATCCACCTCATTGAACTAGCAGGACGATTAAACAGACAGTTTATATAAAGGACTTAGAACACTACTCGGCCTATAAGGGTTCAAGTAGTGTTATTATTACATTATTACCTTCATTAGTACTAATCCCGGGTTGTGTTATTTCTAGATGCCTGGATTGCAGTTGATGTGTCATGGCATTAATGTCAGAAAGAATTGCTGTTCTCTCTCTACGCGGTCTTACGTGCCTTTGCTCTTCATCGCTTCACAGAAGCACAGAATCATCTACCGGAACGTGCTCTTAACGCAGTTCCTAAACTCAAGGTCTCTGATGGGCTCATTTCTACTGCCACCAGGGTCCATAAGCGTGTATATTTGTAATACGTCTCTTGAAGGTTTGTATGTTCCCAAAGTCTGGGAAGGAAAACTGACGTGGGGAACGGAGAATTCATCTCCGTGGCCACCCTAGAGCTCAAATTGAAAGCTGGGGGGTGGGGGGGTGGGGGGGGGAGGGCCAAGTCAAATGCTCCGAAGTACAACGTTCATACCATGAATCTGAAAGGGCGGGCAACAAGGAGTGAGAAGTCAGAGCTGTAGCGAGGCATATTCTGCCCACCTAAGGGCTTACATCTGATTTTTAAAAATACTAAGCTGCCCAAAGAAACGCAGCTCGGATCCGATTCTCCCTCGTGCTGCCCCTTTATCATCTTTCTCAGCAGCAGCCCCTGTTTGAAACCAACGACCCGTGTTTCCGAGCAGTCTGCAGAGGTGTGCCCCTGAGGTGGTACTTTGCTTACCTGCACTCTGGCCTCGGTGAGGTTCACCCGGCGGGCGAGGTCCTCTCGCACAAAGGCGTCTGGGTAGTGTGTCCGCTCAAAGACGCGCTCCAGAGCCTGCAGCTGGCTGCTGTTGAAGGTCGTCCGGTTCCTCCGTTGCTTTCTCTTCTTCTTTTCCTCGGAGTTCAGCTGGTCATCTGGAGCAGAAGAAATTGATGCTAAGGAGCTAAAGTCATGTCGGAGTCCCCAGGTACACTCTGGCTGAATATCTATGGTAAGGGATCATCGCATTCGCTCACATTCTTATCAAAGTGTTGGAACCAAATGCCACTTTCAGGGGGCAGATTCGGGCATCGGCGCTCTTGAGTTCACAAGCCGACGACCCCCAGGGAGTTCTGATGTTTGGCTGTTGCTTCTAAATCTGGGACCAGACCCGAACCGACAGGGAGACATTTCTTGCACGTTCCTCGAACCCTGTTCTGTCAAAGATGGCTAAAGGAAAATCTTACTCCTACCCATGATCCCTAGACTTCTCTAGAGATGAGGGAAGAAGGGTGGATTGCTTTGGACCTTATTTGCCTTATATTATGTTCATTCAAACAATTTCACAACCAAGGAAACCAACTATTCCCTGGTTCCTTCTCCTCAACATACCCACACAAACACAAATGCAGAGTTACGGAGGGAAAAAATGTGTTCAAACTGATTAGAATGATTCCTGTTTTACCACGCATTCTCCCAGAAACCTCAAGTCATTTCTGACTGCATCTGCTCTCGCTAAGGCTGGCTAGGGAGGCCTCAGCCTAGTTCAAGGATGGTGCTCCAACACCATCAACCAAAGCCAGCATCGGCTTGGGATGTGCCCTAGGAGAACACAAGCACGGGGAAGAGTACTGAAAGATCTCTGAAACAGTTTCACCCCAAACTGGAGTTCTAGGGCCCTGAGATCTTAGGAACCTTTGGAGAATCGGGACCCCAATTTTTCACCTGTCAAGATCCCCCCTGCCTTGTTTTCCGCTGAGTTCTCCCAAAGGCACCTTGGCAAACTCATCGCCCAGGATGCTCTTGGAAGTAAGAGGGTAGCATGCTCCTATCCTGCCACCTGACACAGTCCAAGCAGGAATGACGGATGTGTGAATCCAAGCGGAACACCTGTTGTGCTACCATGACCACCATCCAGGTGAGGTCCAAACCACGGTAAAGGCCATGTAGTTCTCAGAGGTGCTGAGGCCTAAGACACACACTCTGCCTGAGGAACTGGACTTACACTTCCAATGGTCTTCCCCTAAGAGTCTCGGCCCAAAGAAAACCAGGAATGAGTGGGAAAGCGGGGCTTGGGCACTTGCTCCACGTTCGGTAGAGATTAGCTCTCAGCCAGTTTTATTTCCAACATGTGAGGTTGGAAATCCTGATCCTCTCTGACCATAAACATACAACCCACTCAAGAAAGGGACCAGCATGAATCATGATGTCCCAAAGAAAAGTGATGCCTACCTGAGCTATAGCATTATGTAGATTTGGGTGTGCATTCAAAGCATAGCTTGAATCCAAGAGCTCCTGGCCCAGATCTCTGAGCGCCTGACAACTGAGGCCTCTAAGTAGTTTTGATCAGAGTTTTCATGAGTGCTGCCTTCCCAGAATAGATACTTGGGGTAGAGACTGTGCATTTCCCCCGGATATTTAGTATATGTGCTGCCGAAGCGAGCACATCCCCCGGATATTTAAAGCACCTGGATAGAGTAAGTACTTGTTGCATTTGTTTTCAAGGAAAATGTGAAACTTTTCTTGTCTTTAGAAAACTGTTACTGTTGAAAGAAACCACATGATCCCAATCCCATTCTTCCAGCGAACAAGGTGCCGACACCCATTCTGTCAGCTTCGGGGTTGTGATTCACAGTTGACCACCTCCCTGGTTTCTTCCACTCGTGGTACCCCAACCAGGAGCCCTGCTTTGAAGATGCTGCTGTGACATTTTCAATAAGAATGTCAGACCAGTGGCATCCTGAGAATGAAGCCAATCTATCGTGATCTCTGGGATCTATCAAGGCCGGGAACATTC
Organism: Lynx rufus; assembly: GCF_022079265.1. NCBI lineage: Eukaryota > Metazoa > Chordata > Mammalia > Carnivora > Felidae > Lynx > Lynx rufus. The sequence goes on from NW_025814829.1 coordinate 50,561,497, forward strand.
CACCCAGCATCCTGTTCGGCTACCAGCAAAACCCATTTGCAATTACATCTACACTAGAATTCACACACCTGGGGTCAAACCGCTCTCAGCGGCTGCCTCACATCTGTGTTCTCCTTCCTATTAAATATTGGGAGGCTTTCCTGTTGGTCTCATTCTCTTTCCCAAATCTCTTTGTCTACAGTTTGATCTGTCTTGCACTTCAGTTCTCTCTGGGTCGTCTAGGCCTTTTTCACAGTGCCACCATCTGGATTTCATGCTCCTACGAAGCCAAAGTCTGGGGGAAAAAAAATCCTTAGTTTCCATACCTGCCCAGGACGGAGACCAATTAGACCCTCGGCTATTATTCTTATTCCTATCAAGGAAATCCCTTCTTAAGCCAATCCCATGATCTATTTCTTCCCTCAAAGAAGTCTTCCTCAGGTATAACCACAAATTCTAAATCCTTTCTTCTGCTTTGTGAGCCTTTTCTTTTTGTGCTGCCACACTCTGATCAAGAACAAGGGTATTTTGCGTTTTGTTCTTAGTACTACAACCTGCTACATAATCTCTTGGTAGTTCTTTGAAATCGTCCACTGTTCACTCAAATTCCACCGACTGTCCACCATAAACCACCAGCTCCCCCGACGTGGGAGTAAGGGAAGTGGAGAATTATAGTTTGTGACACAGAATAAATAGCTATGATGGCCTGAAACAATTCCAGCAAAAGTTTCCCAGTGAATGTTCTTGTTGTTTTTAACAAATGAAAACACCAGTCCAGATCACGTCAAGGTGAGAAAAGACACACAAATAACAGGGGTCCACGGACTCTCGATCTGGCAAACGTCCTTCAAAGTGCAAGGATAATGGAAAGAGACACTGAGTGGGCAACAGAGACAGCTTGAGCGGCAGTCCTTGGCTCGTCTGTCTTTGCTCACTATCCACAAGCTGTGCGCTCCCTGTTTTCCTCCAAGAACACCGAAGACAGGACCCAACACGGTCTCCCGGGCAGCACAAGAGGAAACGTAAACATTGCAGAGGTTCACAAATGTGGGGCATCTGAAGGGCCTGTGATAAGCTCTTTTACCAGATTCTGGACTCCGGTTAAGTAGAGGGGAGAGAATGCAGTGTATTTTTATCACTGCAGGTAAATCATCTTTCTCGTAAAACCAGTTGCTTCGAAAGTTGATTTTGATACCCTTGCTGCCCAAGGATACTGATGTCCGATTGGACTTCGGGAAGCATATCCTGTTTTGAAATTCTGAAGTGGGTAGGAATCACCAAGCTGCAGAATAACCACAGAGGACACGGACGGATTCGTCTCAAAATCAATATTTCTATTCCAAGGTGTTTATGGATTTTATGAAGGATTCTGTATTTTTATGTATGCTGTGGATGACTAGTAAATTGCAAGTATACAGTTACTGCCACGATTTCTAATAAAAAACTTGGACTCACGAGTCATAAAACATTGGCACCAAGTGAAGCCAGAGAAATTGCCTAATTCAACCCCCTTATTGTATAGATGAGGTAAACGAAGGCTTGAAGGATGAAGTGACTTACCCCAAATTACACTACCAGCTGTGACTGAGCCAGAGCTAGAAGCCAGGACTCCTAATTCCACTCCAGTCTCAAGTACAAATGACAATAGTCATGTTGTACGAAGCATCAGAGATATAAATAAAAACCCCTATTCTGGGAAAATTTTCTGGGGAACACAGGTTTTTCCATATGAGCTACATAAAGAGGGTCTAAGATAGGGGGTGCATGTGTATCACATGTTGTCATTCCCATCAGAACATTTAAAAATGCAAACAGTCTCATCTAGAATAGCTACTTTGATCCAGATGTTCTTGAATTTTCTTTTTCAATGGCTTCTATAAGTCCCTGCCTCATCAATTAAACATGTGCAGGGGGATTTTTGCACAGTAGGAAACTCCGTCTTCCATCTTCTCTCCACATCCATATTAGCCCTTCTCTTCCTTTCGTTCTGGGACACAGTTCAACATCTCTGCTTCCTGTGGCACATCCCAAATGTTACCTCCTCTAAGACTTTGCTGATAACTTCTATCCATATTGATCTCTCCATTCTCTTAATCCCCACATATATTTTAGTATACTACCAAATAGTTTCTTTTAGAGGGGGGAGGGGGGCAAAGAGAGAGAGAGAGAGAGAGAGAGAGAGAGAGAGAGAGAGAGAGAGAATCTTAAGCAGGCTCCACGTTCAGGGGTGAGCCGGACTCAGGGCTCAATCCCACGACCCTGGGATCATGTGCTGAGCCAAAATCAAGAATCAGACACTCAACCAACTGAGCCATCCAGGCTCCCCTAACCAAATATTTTTTTAAAAATTATGGTTTCATCCTTTCTGTGTAAATGTTTTGTCACTTCGAGGCACTCATATATTCCTGTAGAAAAGGTATAGGGTCCCTTGATAAATGGCATGACAATAAAAACGTAAGAGTCAGGTAGTAATTGTAGCATAGAAGCAGTCTCAGAAAATCAGAGCTTTGGTGATTCATCTGGTTTTAAACGGCTGAATGATTTCTGAATTCCAATTATTTTTTTTAACAGCCCATAGCAAATAGTTAGGCTAGCAAATAGTAACCATTTAGGTTAGGTTAGGTTAGGTTAACAGTCTCTTTTGTTTCTGGATCACCTTACCGGTGGAGGAAAGAAAACATTTACCGTTTCTTTTTCAGATAGGTCAGTCGTCATCAGATCTAGACCTGGGAAAAATCTGCGTGCTTCCGATTCCTTTGTAAGTGCAGGAGTTAGTCCTTCATTTTTATTCCTTACTAGAAAAGCAGCTCCGAGATAAATGAATGGTTTCCACAAGCGGAAGCACAGGCGAGAAAGAGGTACTAAAGGTGTCTGCAATGGATCAGGATGTTAGAACACTCCAGAAAAGAGAGCCCCTAAGTCCTAGGCGGGACGTCCCTTGTACATTCAACCAGTAGTTAAAGGGAACACCAGCTCCGTCCCTGGTTCTGGGCTGAAATTCACGGTGGACTCCACTTATGGCTGCCGGAGGCTCCCTGGAGAGAGGGTGGAGAAGACAGCGTGAGGCGTGAGGAGGGCCATCCTCAAGCAGAAGGGCCAGGCGGCACGCCGTGACCCCCCCTCACTAGGGCGCCGCACGCACCACGCAGGCTTCATTAACTCCCAAAGACCTCGGCCCTCTTTCTGCCCCGCATCTGGTGGGAGATGCCTCGGAGATTCCAAATAGGTCAGCCAAATGTAATTTAAAGGTAGAGCAAAAACATATTTTAGGAATAAAATCTGAAGAAAAATGTGTTTCGTACGCCTGAGTCACATCAATTTGGAAAGAAATCTGATGCAAGAAGATAAAACGCCAGCTTCAGTAGCAGAAACCAACCACCACATCAAAGCGTGTCTTCTTCCTTTGGGTTGAAAACATGGCAGGCAAGCGGATCTAAAGAGCAGCCCGCTGATCATTTTATGGGCCTGGAAGAATGTTTTCAAAGGAACTTCCATTGCACAACAACTACTTACTTTAATGGGATTTGTGTGGTTCGGGCCCGGCAACCTTTGGAGAATTGAAGGGAAGTATAATTGCAAAAGCCACTAAAAACCGTTTAGCTTTTATTGCAAGGCCTATGAAAAGCAGCAAGATACAGCCGTGGTATTCGTTTGAGTTTCTTTGGTTACACTAAGCTGCAATTGCAATTGAGACAGCATCCTTTTAATACGCACCCCGATAGATGGCACATGGGTCACTTAACGGGGATGGCTGTTGCAGTGTGAGCTCAGTGCGTCACAACGACCAGAGCCAAATTTAGCAGCACATCTACACCTTCTCAAGAGTAGACCTGGTACCTTCCATCCCTGAACCCCAGCAACTGTCAAGAGTGCCCAGGTCTCTGCCAACGCAAGTGTCCAACGTGCAAGCTATTTCCACCTTAGGGTGCAGCTGCCAGACCCTGAACGTCGCGTGACGGTCCTTGATGTGTAGAGTTTTTTTCTTTCCTGTCAACTTGGCAAGTGCCACTCTTTCTTTTCAGTCAAGTATCAGTCCTAAACCCTAGAAATGAGCATGAAAACACGTTAAATGTAATTTTGGGGCCATCTGTCCTTTGGAGAATACAATACTTTTCTCATAATTCTCAATCATCTTATCTACTTTACCTCTCTTAAGACACTTTTCTGAAAAGATTCCTGATCGGAACCCCAATGAGACCCGATATAAAGCCAGCCTCCTCATGCAGTCCCATACTGGAACCCTAGCTTTCTTTTGGGACGAGGTGCATAATTTCCCCCTGCTGGCATTTTCCACGTGGCTCTGAGTTTATTTTATTTATTCACGTATTTCTTTTTTGTTCAAATTCGAGTTCGTTAACATACTGGGTCATCTTGGTTTCGGGAGTAGAACCTGGTGATTCGTCTCTTACATAACGACTCCTGAGTCCGATTTAGTAACCTCAGAGTACAAAGTTTATGTTTGTACTCAAATGAAGCTCTTATCAATACTCAATAAATACAAATTAGTAATCAGGTGTAAAATATCCTATACTGGAATTATTATTACAGAGGTTCAGCTGCTGAACAAGTTACCTTCTCTTTGATGAAAAATAAAATTCTGGCTTCAGATATGTAACCTACTCCCAATGTCTCTGTGGACGAATCACGTATACACTTATTTTCAATTCATTTTTAGATGTCAAAAAAAAAACCACTGAAAAATAAGAATGTTTCCATCAGACCCAACTAAACTGCCACTGGCAGGTGGGCACAGTGACAGGGAGCAGAAGTTGAACTGGCTTCAGAATCAAGATGACCCGTGCTCTCCCACAGGCCCTGCTACTTCCTGGCTGTGTGGCCTTGGGTAAGACCCCTCCCTACTCTGAGACTCAGTTTCCAAAACAATAAAACGGAAGACCACCTACCTCCCAGGGTCATTTGGAAATGTAATGACCACACAGTAGGCATAAAGTCTGGCACATAGTAGGCATTTGGTAAGTGGTGGATTATATAGCTACTTCGTTACCCCTCAGAGACAGGCTGCTCAAAACCCCTGCTGTTGTTTCTTTTTTCCTTCTGTTCACTGTTTGTTGGTATTTAATCGGCAAGCTTTCTATCGTAGCCTAACAGTGGAGAAAGCGAGAAAATCATTCACATGTGTGAGAGGGCTTCGTTCGTTTGAAGGAGGGCAGGACTGAGACCTAGGGAGCTTGAAAAATGAGCAAAAGCCTTAAAAAATCAAGATCTGAGACATGGTGGTTGACCAAAAATTGTACCATAGAAGTCATGCACAGACATTTGTCCAAAAAGCCTCATTCGGGACATGTTCTGTCATTAGTCAATCCTGGCTTTCTAACAAGACATTTTTCCTTTCTCACTTCAAATGTTGAGGAAACATTCAGAAAGCAGGCCGACTCTCCACTCAAAGACAGGGAAGCCATCGGTACCTTGAACAAGTAATCCCAGAAATGAATTTTAAAAAAGAGACAGACAGACAGGAAAAAGGAAGGAGGCCAAGGGCTAAAGCCAGGCTATGAAAATTCAATGATTTCCCAGCCTGTTTGCCTTGGGTTGACTAATTTGGTTGCCACATGTCTAAAAACACAAAACTTGGGTCATATTACTCAATATTTATTCAGTGACTTTTTTTTTTTTTCTAAATGTCTGAGCACTTTGGTAAATGCCAAAGGGATGAAAAGAAAACCAAGAAAGGCAAAGTTCTGGGAAAAGAGCGAGCTCTGACTGAGATTTTAAAAGCTTTCTAAACTTGCAGTATTCCAGGTGTGTGGTCCCCTTGGAAGTGCTGATGTTCCGAGCAGGATTACAAACACAGCTCTAGATGAGCCATAGGCTCCTGCCTTCTTCTGGTGCCATTTTTTCCTTTGTAGTGAGACTGTTGTCATCTTGTAAATGACACAACATCAATCTTGACATGAGCAGTAGAAATTGGTGCCTTCATGGGAGGTAACCACCGTGTGTTGGTTTTTTTTTTTTTTTGATGATTTCATTTTTTTTTTGGCAATAAATTTTAATGGTTTTAAAGAAAAAGCTGGTTAAAAAAAAACAGCTTTAAAAAAGCACAACTAAAAGCAGGAGGAATGAAGGAGATGTACCTCATTAATGAGGAAGCTCAGCTCTTGGAAGGACAGTAGCGATGGAACAACTCTTTTAGTTGGAGAAAAAGACAATTATGAGGCAATTATGAGGCATTTAAATACTTGAGAGCAGGGGCGCGACTCGTGCTTCCTTAACTTTGTCATCTCAAGGGTTTTCTCTCTCTCTCTCTCTCTCTCTCTTTTTTTCACCTCAAGTTTTAACTGTAGGACAAGAAGCCCACAAGAGAGAAAGCCACGGGGGACAGAGAATTCACGTTTCATTGCAATAAAAGACGGGGCCAAGGTAATTCTGTAACAACACCACATAGAGTAGAAGAGGGAGGCCGGAGAGAAAATAAAAGCCCCTCTCAGGTGTTGCCCCAGTCTTTGACATCAGACTAAGATGAAGGCCGAAACATATTAAAATGGTCAACATAAGAGGATTGGTATTTTTAAATAATGTTTAAATGAAAGGAAATAAAAAATTGTCCTTCAAGAATAAGAAAAACCACACAGTGATATAAAGCTGAATGTTCTTTGGAGGAATATGCCACACCATAACATCGCTGCATTTCAAATTTCTCATCTGTCAAATGGGTCGTGTTGAGATATAAACAATACATGTTTTTAAAACTGTAATGATTAGGCATGCACATTTCCTTCTATTTTTTTTTATTTTTTAAAGATGAGAATTCTTTTTTTTTCAAATGTTTATTTATTTTGAGAGAGAGACAGAGACAGAGAGAGAGAGAGAGTGAGAGTGCACGCCTGAGCCAGGGAGGGGCAGAGGGGGAGAGAAAGAGAGAGAGAGAGTTGTAAGCAAGCTCCACGCTCAGCGCTCAGCACAGAGCCCATCCTGGGGCTCGAACTCATGAACCGTGAGGTCATGACCTGAGCCAAAATCAAAGAGTCGATGCCCAACCAACTGAGCCACCCAGGTGCCCCTTCTATTTTGTTTTAAATGCTACTATGGAGCAATTGTGGAGACGGCTTTGGAGTGGCAATCAGGAGGCTCACATTCTACCCCAGCAGCATTCCTGGCCAAATCTGTGATGTAAAGCCTCGGCGGACTTACGGGCAAAGTTACAGGTTGGAGTAGGTGACTAAGATCTCTTTCAATTCCAACGTTGTGGGTTTCTACAATTGTTTTATATTTTCCATATCTTGCCCGATAGAAAAGTATGAATAATTGCTTATTTAAGGCAATGTCTGAATCTTGTCCTTTGTTGTTATTGTTGTCACATTTTTGTTTTGCCTTGTTTCGTTTTGTCTTTGTTCTGGAACATCCTTGGCTAGGTGTTATATTGGAAGAAGACTATACTGTAATTACCCGTGCCTGGAGAAAGCCCAGGTGATTGACCTGTTCCTCTATATCCAGAGCATACTGCAGAGGTCAGTCTCCAAGCTGGAATCAATGTGACTATTTTAAAAGAAATTTTAAAAAGCAGGGGGTCAGAAAGTGCCTGGTGGCTCAGTTAACAGTCTGACTCCTTCAGTCAGTTAACCAGCTGACTCTTGATTTTGCCTCAGGTCATGATCCCAGGGTCGTGGAATTGAGCCCAGAGTTGAGCCCCACATCAGGCTCTGTGCTGGGCATAGAGCCTGCTTAAGATTCTCTCTCTCCTTCTCCCTCTACACCTCTCCCACTTGCACACTCTGTCTCTCAAATAAATAAATAAATAAAATCCGGTCACCTTTAAGCACAGTCTAGAGAAAGAGGAAATCTGAGAGGTTCCTAAAGAGACAGCTATTCTAATCTTTAAATTTGCCAAACAGAAATGAGAATAACTGCTATTTCTTTTCTTTCTTGTACCGGCCTTGACCTCCTAACCACGGCTTAGCTAACCATGGCCTTGCTGAGAACACTGTCTATATCAACCACCTTAGGCTAATCCCAAAAGTGACATCACTAACAATGGTCACACTCAATCTTGACCTTCACAGGTTTTCACTAGCACCCAGTTCATTCATTTGAACAAATATTTACTGAGCACGTGCTAAGTGCCAGGCAAATAGGTGCTCTGAGAAATGTCGACAAACCCTTTCAAGAACTTCATCCCTGGTTTGGGGAAAGAAGTCACAAGTACTTGAAAAGTAAAGTGACAGTAACCAAGAGATATTCCAGGAGGGGTGGCAGCCAGCAGAGCCAATGATAGGCAAGGGAGGAGGGCAGAGACAGCAGCCTGAGTGGTAGGTCCAAAGACAGTCTGTAGAGGTTTTCTCTGTCCTATGAAAGTCCAGCATCACTCTCTCAGCCACATTGTGACATGTCACTCCATCACCCTACTCTAGTTGTGCTGCAGACAGTGGTGACATTTTCCTCGTCTTTCATTTACATTCTTCTTTCACCTTGATTCTGCCTAACCCCACAAGCTTACCTGGATCCACTGACTCTATACATCGATGGCTCCTTCCTTCTCCAAGCCTCAGTTTACCTGTCAGCAATTCACAAGGACCTTCTCTGATCACCAACCAAAAGCAGCCTTCCTATCATTATTCTCTGTCCAGCATCTGAACCATCTGCTCTACGACAACCCTTCTGACCATCTGTAATTACTGCTGCTGACTGCCTCACTCGAATACAAGCTCCGCGAGGAACGATTTCTGACTCGTTACCTGTAGCGTCCCGGCATCTGGCGTTAGTGTCTGGTACATTTTAGGCACTTTTCTTGGGACGACTGAATGAATATGTTAACCGTGCTTGGTGAAAATGCCTATTTGGCACAGCCTGATCGGTTCACATTCAGCCACCAAACCTGACAGCCCCTTCGGGGATGAGTCTCAGGTGAAGTCTCAGCACACAAATTTTCCTGAGATGAAGGTTTACTTCACTCTTTATAAGACACGTAAATTCCAAGAGCGTGTGTTATCCAGGTCTTGCACGAACTTCCTCCGTGCGAGACTTTGCATCAGTGATTAGCTCCCCAAATTAGAAGGCAAGCCTGGAAGGCGGGTGAGCCAAGCCTATAGAATGGAGCCCCCTACGTCTTGGCAGCCCCCAGTAAATGCTTGGCTTTGATAATGATGACCCGTATGGAATTATTGACCATTTTGGACATGCCCTGGCACGGTCATGTCTATGTGCCAAAAAATATGTTTAGCTTTGGGTTGTATTTTCTTCTAGTTAGTCATTTCTAGTCACTGTGTTTTCTGTTCCTTTTCACTGGCAGAGGAGCTTGGGCCAAAGCCTGGCTACTTTATTCTCTACCATACAGCGACATGACTCCCTGCCAACCACACCTAAACCTTAATTATACGGTGATTTCCTCTCCAAGGATGTGTGACTGTTTTAACTAGTAAGAAAGCTGATGCACTAAGGTCACATGAAGTTAAAAAAAAAAAAAAGTTTTGGGCAAAACACTCAAAACTCCATGCGGAATAATCTTAGTCCACTGAATCATGTCCCCTGTTGTTGAACAGCCCTAAAGAACTCCTTGTTAATAGGTGATTCTGTCCGCCTGGAGTGGAAATCTATGAGTAATCTATGTGTCACTGTGAGTCATGTCATGGCCACCACTTCCAACTCCCCATCATCTGAAAGTTGGCAAGAAGAATTCAGACTGCTCAACTCATAACAGGAAGAAGCCAGGATGGAGGAAAGACCTAATAACCAATTTTATTGATTAAAAAAACAAAAGATACCAGAAAAGGAGGCTAACCCAAGGTAAGAACAATGGCTTCTTCGTCGCCACTGAACACATTCTCTTCCTTGGCATCTGTTTCCAATGTGCCTCTGGCACTAACACAGGTGCTCTTCCTTCCACAACCTTGAGTCTTTTTCCAGATTTCCCCTAGTTTTAGAGGGCTTTCAGACTTGTGAATTACTTTCAAGAAAGGACTTTGATAGCAATATGTTGAAGCAAGAGGAAGGACAAACGGGGGCAGGCCAGTGTGTAATCCCACTACAGCCATTCCCCAGCCATCGATAGGACTTTCGTTTGCCAGCTTTCTTCTTATTACACTTCCATTCCTCTGCAATTCCAATTAAAATGGCACAGAGTTAATGATGTGATTAACTTACTGGGAAGTCAGCACATTCAAAATAAAGTGTCTCGAGGATAAACTGGAAGATTTTATGAACTCAAGGGACCCCAGTAAAGGACATATACTGATTTGGTAGGTAGGTGGAAGAAGAGATTTTGGAAAATCAGATTTTATAAGCAAACTGTTTGCCATAAATTGGTTAAAGGAAAGTATGTGTATGGCAGTGGGTTTAGGCAAAAGTGGGGACATCTTAGCGTGTACAATTTTTTATGTAGCCAATGAGGGAGTTATTTACAAGGACGTATGCTCCTCTTTGGCTCTTCAGACGTGTTTTGCAGACCCTTGCTGGGCTCCTTCATCTTATTCATTTGATTATTTCTATCAAGGTTTTTTTTAGGGATAGTGATCACACCTCCTTTGGTAGCATCAGTAAACTTCTTCCTTTACTACAGATCTGTTAGTTTGGGGGTAAAGCTCCTTGGTTAGAAGGATCCTTGTGATTTTCTTTCCTGAAGACTTCAGTTTTAGATTGAGTCCCAGCTCTTCCCAAGGCTAAAGGGACACTAGCTTTGCCGGCCGCTGTGGTTAGGTGGTCACTAAATAATATGAGATAGTTAACTTCTTGACTGGAGAGAGCCCATTTTTTAATATCAAAGCTTATCTCTAGTCACAGCCCCAGACCAGATTTATTCAATAGTTTTATACCCCTTCTCACATTTTCCACAATTCAATATTCTAAAAAGTTTTTTCATAGAATTTTATCATTAAGGCTTTACATAATGGTTGGGGGTGGGGCTTCGGTGGATTAGAAATCAGACAATGTGGGGTTTCACTCTGTCCCTAAAAAGTCATGTGATTTTTTTTTCCAGCCATGTAATCTTAAGAATGTAACTTTGCCAAGTGGGTTTCCATTTCTATTGCTGTCAAAAAGGGTACTGCACTAGATTGTTTCAAATATCTCTTCCTGATTTTAACTTACAAATTCCTTTTCAAATACTTGACCAATGGAGAAATCTAATAATAATATGTTTACTCCATGTTTGTAATCTACTAATTTAACAATGGATTAACTAGAGTTTATAGAATTCCACAGCTACAGATTTCTATAGTCAAATGTGTAATGTTCTCGATGTCCTAAATAACATTGCTGTCGAGTTTTGCGGATGTCAGGGTTATTTCAACATTGTATGGATGTTTATTTTCTTTTAAGTAAGTTTTAAAGAAAATGATCAGATCCGGCAGGTATTCAAACAATTGAGAAGACAGCAAAGATGAAAAACTGCTTTCGCAAAGTTCTTGAATTTTAAAATTATTTTACACTGAAGGATGGGGCAACATATTTCTCATAAAATGTCTGCGTACCTGTGCACGCATACGTGGCACGTGTGGGTGTCTGTACGAGCGTATGTGTGACTCAACTCAGAGAATCCTGGGTTGAACTATAACAGCGCTATAAACACGAGAACCAGAAGCAGATCCAATTGCCCACAGGGAAAAGGACAAACCTGTGGCACTGTGAGAGATCTTACTTGTTTGGGCTTTCTGTAGAGCCCACTAAAACTGCTGAGACCTATCATCATTACCTAGTCTCATGCCAACTATATCTGGTAACGCACTTTGACATATCAGTTTCTAGGTAGACGCTCCAAGACAATGGCTCATGTGATATCCGTGCCAGCTGGAGTCAGCTGCAAACAAAACACACACACACACACACACACACACACACGGTATTTTAAAATAGATATTTCAGATGTTTCAAATTTAAATAAAGCAAGGCGGAGTGTGTGATGTTCCAAGCGAAGTCAATTGCCAAGCTGTGCTGGTTGGTACAACCAAGTGCTGTATCAACGGAGCCATAAATCGCTGCATAACGCAGACACGGCGGAGGGAAAGTGGCAAGAAAAAAAAAAAAGAGCGTGTGTGCATTAAAGATGAATCCCTAAGGATACTCTTCCGTGAAACTCTGAGAGTTTCCAAAGTGACACCATCCCACCAGGACCCACGGAATATGTGAGCCTTTGGAACCATTTGCAGTATGTGTTTCAAAGTCCAGACAAAGCTACTAGGCAAGTTTTATTGGTCCCTCTAGAAAGCAGTTTTTTGACAGGGCTGGAAAAACGATGTTACAAAGGATCCAGTAACAACAGAGTCTAGGCCTGTTAGTTAGATTCCAAGTTGATGCCTCTTCCAAAAGCAGAGCATCCAGAAAAACACCATATTCCCCGGACTAGGAGAGGAGGTCCAACATTGAGGATTGAGAAAAGTTTGGTAGATAGTCTATTATACGCAGGGTGCACATCTGTTGGCGCAAATCTGTTTTACCCTCTTATTTGTTTCAACAAAGACTATCACAAAGGTGAGTTTCTCCAAGATCATCCCATGTGGGAACTTGAAACAAACGACGGGAGGATGTATGTATCGCTGGCTTTCCAAAGTCTATCTTGCTTCTCAAGTTTCTTTAAGAACTAGTACAGCCGAGAAGACAAGTTTGCATGCATACAGTCCTGTACAATGACCTCAGTGACCAAAGGCCAATGAATCAATTACATCACATGCACCCTACTTAACCTTTGGGTATGATGAATATTCGGAGTGTGTTTTTGTGGTCTCGAGCCAAAAATTAACCGCAGCCTAGAGGTTGTTGAACCTCAGGAAAATCTCTGTTCCCCACTTTATTTTCAGTGCAGTTGGGGAGGACAGAATTCCATTAGAGAGAGACAATGTAATGGTGTTCATAACTGTGCAGTTGAGAGGTTGCATTTATATGGTGCCTTTCTTCCAAGGATCATAAAACACCTCACATATGCTATTTCGTTTATATTTCAAACGTCTTTATGGTATAAGAGCACAATGCAGTTTCAACAAAACAAATGTACCAATAATTTATAGAGTTTAGCAAAACTAAGCAAAGTAGCATTTATTAAATTTAGTATAGAGGGGAAACCAACATCTACTAACATGCGGAGAAAAAAATGGTCAGTAGGTGGGTACATTATTTTTAACCTTTAGTGAAAATCTTAATTTTATTTTACTTTTCTCAGCTTCTCCAGATCACATTAATTACTCTCTTTTCTTAACTCTAACTGCACTAAGTGCTTGAGTCTGACAATTTAGTACATCGTTACACACCGTCATATTGTCTTCTTTGTTTTCTATGGGTTTGAGTCTCAAGAGCTACTAAGCAGAGATACTGGGGTATATTGAAAATGGCACTAGAAGGCCGAACTCCAGGGTGCCAATCTTGCCTCTGTCGCTCCTTATCTGTCGGCAAGCTCCCTCATCCTTCCCACGCTCCAGTGTTTTTACGAAAAGGTGACATTAAAGTCTGAAATGTCTTCAAGGATTGCAAGTGAAGTTCAAGTGAGATGACTTTTCTGAAAGCACGAGGCGGATAAGTAAGGCAGTATCACTGTAAACTCCGTGAAGGCAGAGACAATATTTTGTGCCTCTTTTACACACTTTCTAGGATCTGATGTTGGATGAACACGATTTCCCAAGTAAGGACTTAATAAACGTTCCTTGGTAACAATCACTGGAGCACTTACCATTTGCCAGGAACCACTGTTAAGCGTGTTACATGGAATAGTCTCATATTTCGCTCCCCGAAGAGGTCATGTTATTATTAATCCCCGTGCTGCAGATGAAGAGGCAGAGAAGGGCACACGGCTGAGGCTCCTTGACGCCTGGTAGTTTGGGCACGAAGCCCAACTTCTGAAAGGCTCTCCTCTGCCTGCCTCTCCTACAACCCGCGGTCCGGAATGAATGCGGAGGTTAGGAAATGTGCTTCCCAAACTATTAAAAAGCGGAAGAACTTTTAAGAAGTAGACAAGAGGGGCGCCTGGGTGGCGCAGTCGGTTAAGCGTCCGACTTCAGCCAGGTCACGATCTCGCGGTCCGTGAGTTCGAGCCCCGCGTCGGGCTCTGGGCTGATGGCTCGGAGCTTGGAGCCTGTTTCCGATTCTGTGTCTCCCTCTCTCTCTGCCCCTCCCCCGTTCATGCTCTGTCTCTCTCTGTCCCAAAAATAAATAAACGTTGAAAAAATTTAAAAAAAAAAAAAAAGAAGTAGACAAGAATCGGAGAGAGCGTGTTGGGTATCATGTCAATCCAGAAATTGAAATAAAGAGGCCAACTTCTTGATGTGATTGGTTTGCAATCATACGATTTTTGTGAGAGGTGTTTAGTTCTGAGAAACTCTCCTAAACATCTGATTTGGCAAGAAATTGAGAATTGAAGTTACGACCTGCAAGCTAGTTCTATTCTCCTCCTGATCATCTAGCTGCAGAACTCTCCCCGAATCGTGGGAGCATAAATCCGATTATGCACGAGGCCAATGGGAACGAGATAATTGCGTGGATCCAGTACCCATCCATTACGCTCGGCACCATAAATCACTGAGCTGCCACAACCTCAGCTTTCTGGAATCCCCAAGTTGTTTGAAATACTCTACGACTGCCATTTATGGAAGAACCATATTATACTGTCTTTGCCTTAAGTGCTGTCAAAATAAAATTTAAAAGTTGAGTGTTTACCCTTCAGAGGATGTTCATGTGACACAACAGTGGAAAACACGAGAAAACCCATCAAAATTTGTGTCTTCCAACATCAGCATGCACAGGCACGAAGGAACTGGCTAAGAAATTAAGCAATGACGTTGGGTAGTTCTCTTTTCCGTCCTTTGGTGATGAACATTACATTAGTTAGCAGAAATGTGGGTCTGGTTTTCCCTCACACACACCTCACACACGTGCCAACTTCGTGGGTTGGCGGGGGGAGGGGAGCTTGACAAATGGGTAATTCTTGAAACCAGCAAGCGAAGCATTTGGCCTTAGTAGAGATGGAATGATCAGATGGCCACAAATTAAAATGAGTTCATGCCCAAGGCTTATTTGAGCCCTTAAACCATGCAATTGAAATTAAGTTTTCCTACCTTGTATTTTCTTTCTATTCATTGTAACATATGTTTACTGAACACCTACTGGCTGCTGGGTATGAAAGGTGAGTGGCCTCCCTGCCGCCCCACAAGGAGCTCACAGTGTAGTGGGAAAAACAGATATATACACAAGTAAGTGTTTTAAACGAGCTAACTAAAATAGTGGAGGCAGACACCGTAAAGCTGCGGCACCAAGGAGGAATTAACTGTATCTTAATACGTGAGAAAAGAGTCACAGAAAAGGAGGGAGTAATCGCACTGAGTTCCGAGGGGAAAATACACATTGTGACGGGGAGGAAAAGTCTGGAGCGGATGGAGCAGAGTGATAAAGAGCAGTATTACTCATTCCTAATAGTGGATTTTCACCTCATTCATTCCTCACTAGGGTGCTGTGTCGGGGCATGTCATTGTCCCCATTTTAGAGGTTCAGAGAAGGAGACGTCTCAAGAATGCAGGCAGGGCTGGGAGGTGGGAGGATCTTGACCCTCTCGCACAGATGAGCATGGGGGAGCTCTGAGGAGAGGAGAAAGGGAGAGCTGGAGGGAAAGCAGAGCCAGCTGCTGGAGAGCCTCTTACAAGGAGCCTTGCAACTTCATTCTTCAGTGCAGGGGGGTCAGGAACGGATTTTTTGGCTGGGTAGTGGGCAACAGGAACACGTGTGCCTTTCAGACAGCATCCTGGAAACGGCACGGAGCTTGCCTTGGGCTGGGCATGAGACAAACATCCGTGCTTTATAGATTCAGAAAGTT
This sequence comes from Lynx rufus, assembly GCF_022079265.1. Classification (NCBI taxonomy): domain Eukaryota; kingdom Metazoa; phylum Chordata; class Mammalia; order Carnivora; family Felidae; genus Lynx; species Lynx rufus. The sequence goes on from NW_025814829.1 coordinate 50,577,215, forward strand.
AGCACAGATAATGCCGCCCATCCGGCTACTTTTAGTGGTCAGGATGCTTGAGGCTTCTCTGATTCCTAAACTGCCACCATAATATTTCACTGTCCACCGTCTCCCACGATCTCCCCGACCTGGGCCTGTTTTTAACTCTCCTGCTCATCTTTCTTCCGACCTATGAAGTACGTATGTATCAAAGTTACTAAAGACGCAAAGTACACGTTCAAGACACAAAGAAATGTGACTCTTAATGTGTGGACGTTCCAAATCGTCCAGATACGTATCTGAAAAGCCCACGCACCCCTAGGTGGGAAACCTGCAGTAACACAGCGCACCGAAGGCTCTACACCCACCGGAAGTGTGTCTGCCTTCTAACCTTCCCCCGGAGTGAGACGGGCGGAACCTGCCCGAACTCTGAGGAGCCTCGCTTTAAGACACTGGATTCATAAAAAAAGGAAAATCTCCAAAAATACAATATCGGATGTGACAAAAATTGATCTCGGGATATATACTGTTCTTATTTTAGAGCGGGGAGGGGGGCGGAGGGAGAGGAAGAGAAAATGTTAAGCAGGCTCCACGCTCGGTGCACAGCCGGACGTAGGGCTTGATCCCACGACTCTGGGAACGTCACCCGAGCTGAAATCAAGACTGAGGTGCACAATTGACTGGGCCACCCAGGCGCCCCGACATTAGTATATTTTAAATTGCTAACTCCACTAGTACATTTAAACTATAATTGGGGCGCCTGGGTGGCTTAGTTGGTTACATGTCCGACTTCGGCTCAGGTCACGATCTCGCGGTTCCCTTGAGTTCAAGCCCAGCATCGGGCTCTCCGCTGTCAGCACAGATCCTCTGTCTCCCTCTCTCTCTGCCCCTCCCCCCTCCAATAATAAATAAACATTAAAAAAAGAGAAATACTTAGATATGCTTTTAAAACAATAATTAAAAAAGAAAATAAAATACAGTTTCATATATAGGAAAAGCCCAGAAACACATCCATTTGTACTCTGAGGGAAACTAGTATTTCTCATTGTGTTTTTGTGTCGCTTCGTTTCATTTTTAAAGGCAGTAATCCCAATTCGAATCTCAGCAAGCCTGTCTCCATTTGAGGCCGCAGGAACCCTTATTTCTCTCTTCTTTGCCACTTTCCAGCCCCTTTCACTGTCACTTCTCCGCTCGGGCCTCGTGCCGACGGGCAGACCCCCTGAGACTCTCTTCCCGGATTCCACCGCTCATAATACGCTTTTCTCCAGGCTGAGGGGAGGCTCCTCCTTGCCATTCATCCGGAGGAGCTGTAGGCGAACCAGAGCTCCAGAATGGAGCAGAGGAAGAAGCGAGACACCCTGAAAAAACTCGAAGAATCCTCCTCCTTTCAGAGCACCAAACATTTACCTCTCTGAAAGAGTTTTGCGAAAGAATCAAAGTGAACCATGGAAAAAAAAGGAACACAAAACCTTCTTAATGTCTGCCGGGGAAACAGAAACGCTTTCTCCACGAGAAAAGTCCTTTCTGTACTGAAATTGGCAGCCAGACGGCCTGCACATTTATCTCCTGCACAGAAAGTGCTCTGTCAGGCAAGCTGTGACTAACAATGCACTGAAAAACACGCCACAGACTTCCCCTGTATTTTATTTGGCAGAGAGGAATTATTCCTCGGCACAAAGAATTTGCAACTGGCATCGGTTAAACAAGAAATTACAACCTTTAAAAGCCCTATTTATCATTAGCTGCAAAAGTGCAGACTTCACCGTCAATTACTCTGACAAAAGATTACAGATCATCAACGCCGCACGCGGGAGAACAACAGCCTTGGGGGCCAGCGGGCCTCTCTGAAGGGAGGATTAGAAACTTAAGGGCCAGGAGCCCCTTCTCCGGGGACCCCCCCCCTCCGCACCGCAACACCCTTCCTCACCCACCCTCCTCCCCTGTGCGGGCTGACTCTCCCACCTCCAGCATGCTCTCTCCCTTCGCCTCGCCAGCAGAGGCTGGTAGACCAGCAAGCCTTCCCCAGAAAGACTGGACGATGGTTGTGGAAGTCAGTGCCTGAGGATCGCTGGCCAAGTCAAGTCAGCAGCAACTTTGCTCCAGTTCTGCTCTCTGAATGTGTTCTGTTGATAAATATGGAAATCGCAAGATTGATTTCCCAAAGCTAAAGAAATAATATGGCGTTATTCCTCTCAGCTGCTCCATTTAGTGGGTCAATGGTCAGAAAAACAGTGGATTTTAATAAGCAAAAGGCCTCTACTGTGATGCTAAGACATCCTCCCAAACACTGAATGGTGCCTATGTATTCTTGGAAGAAGCCTTTTTGCATTTCACTGAGGCATCTACCCATCTTTAAATGATTTCATCCCCTAGGAACAGAAAAACAAAGAGATGCTTTGTTCTCCACACTTTAAAATTAAAAAAAAAAAAATGTATTCTCAAGTACTTATATAAGTGGCAAGAGATCTTTATTAAGAAACATACTTATACATCCTTACTTGGCTTTAACTGTCCAAAGTCTGAGGTCATTATGAGTGTCACCACCACCTTGTTGCCAGTTAAATCAGTTTATATAGTCCTGAAGCTTCTCTCAGAGGCTTACGGGTTAATATTATCATTTTCTTCGATATTTTATATTTATTGGCTATGTTTGTCTCAGTATACAAACATCAATATTTCATGAAAATGAAATAAAATAACATGTAAATTACTTATATATGGTTTGCTACAGAGTGTTCGATAAATGATGTTGGCGATGTTTCTAACGATGAGGAGGGGGGATACGCGATATGAATAGTTATATTTATAAAGGTGTTTTACTATGAGAGCACCTGTGAGTATACATGCATGTATATTCGTATCCATTTATATGGATACAACTTACACATATGGTGTATTCTTAACTATATAAAACAATATTCAGCAAAAAATCAAAAGACTGGAAGGAAATAAAATGTTAAGAGTGTTCACCTCTGAGAGATGCACTAAGGGATATTTTCCCCTTATTGCCTTTTCCGTACTCTATTCTCATTTTCTCTGATGAGCTTGCCTTACGTTGATTATGAGAAAAAAAATAAATAGGAAAACATAGATACAAAAATAGAAAAGTTACAGGCAAGGCAAGGATAAAAGCTAAAACATTATACTTGCCAGGTGATCGTGAATGTACACACTTGTTTATATCCAAGAGGATAACTCTTCATGGGAGACAATTGTTCCCATTTCACAATAAAGCAACTGAGAGTCCAGTGGATTTGCCCAGTGCTGCAACCAAAACCCTTCCTCTTTGCTGCTTCCTGGAGTAATGAGTGTGTGCGTGCACACGCACACGTGTGCATGTATATAAGCATGGGCGCAAGTGCGCACTCACGCACGATTGCAGGCACGTTCACATTCCACATCTTTTCCAGTTAATGCGTGTTTAAGGAGTGGGTCTATTCGTGTATGAAGCTCCTAAGCTCTCCAGATTAGAGCATGCCCTGCACATTCAGTCTGCTATGTGGATAAAAACTCTCACAGCGCTATCACTTGTGGGTGACCTCCTTTAAAAATCACAGGAGTTTGGATAGCTTTATTTAGCTCTATTAGGTTCAAAGAATGTACCAGGCAGATTCTCAGTCCAAAAATAATCTCCCTTTATTGGTGCTCTAAATTAACTCATGGAGGAGTGAGCTGAGCTAAATTAAAGCTTTCATACGGCGAAGCCCAGGGATTTTTACTGAGTGGTAAACGTTTTCTCTCTCTGTGAGAACTTTACTGTTTCCTTCCTCTAAGAGAGGCTGTGCTTAGACGCAAAGAAAGTAGCTCCAAGCAGATCTCGGAGAATTCCTTTTATTTGACAAAGACTCTTAGTTTAAGCCCCCTGGTGTGGGACATTTAAAATTTTATAGGTTTCCCTAGCTTTTAAAGTAATTTGCATGTAAATAAAGATACTAATCTCTAGCACAAATGGCAAAACGTGTCCTTCGCCCTTTTTACACTGGAAAACTGGATTCATAAGAGTCATTGGGGGCAGTATTTTTACGTATAAAGAACTTCAAATGGCTTGACAAATCTTAACCACATCCTTCTGCACTGCCGGCTGCACCTTGCGTTATCTTTTCATAACTGTTGGAATACTGTGGTACGTTCCCATCTGAGAACCACACACCAGGCGACAGCCAACCACAGACCTAAAATACGATATTGAGATTCAAGGTTGCCTCTTTTTCTATGATACAGGCGTGTCTCTGCTGGTCGCAGCTAGTGACGCATTTACCATCATTCCTGCATTGTGGGACTAACACCCACTGAGTTTCTAAATAGCCACAGAAAAGCGTGCCCAGCTTGTCTTACTTACTGCCACATGGCCCTGGGACTTCTCATGGGTCACTCTCTCCTTTGCTCCTGCCTACCTCGTACCCCGAATGAGTGACTGGCCAGGTGTGAGGTGTTGATCTTCTCTGTCTCTCTCTCGTACAGGATTTTGGATATGTGCACCACCACCGACAGAGCAACCTGAAAGGCCAAAGCCTTTCATGTTGAAATCTAGAGGACAGCAGGTCTCCATTTTATTTCTCCACACTGAACATCTGGAAGGTCCCAGAAAAATCATCTTAAGTTAGTCTAAGCCTGTGCTGGGTTCAACCGAGGTTCCGGCAAAGGTCCCCAAGAATAGAGCAAAAAAAAAAAAAAAAAAAGAATATACCCAGGTAAAGAAGTGACAAGAGAAGAGGGGGTCAGGATAGCCGTGGGGAAAAGATTCAAGTTCCTACCTCCGCCAGATTTCTTGTTGAATTTGAGGAGATATGAACTAACAGAAACTATCATTGGCTGGGAGCTTGTGCGTCCAAGTGAAAAGAACTCAGGCACAACTGGGAAGAGAAAAGGCTTCCTTCTGGTCCTGACTCGGGAAAAGAAAACACTCTCCTCTACCTAAGTGTGGCTGTGACTCTCCCGCATGTATACATTCTCAGCATGAAAGAGTGAACTTTCCACCCAAGGACACTCCCTTCCTCCACCAAGCATATGTGAATACTTTCCATGAAGATTTTGCTAAAAGAAGGGGGCGGAAGGGGGCAAGTGATCGAATGCATGGGTGCATAATACTGACAGAGCCTCTGATTCTGAGTGGTCACAACCAAAACGCAGCTATGGGAGGCCATCGGTGGAACGTAGTGGGCATTGAACGGGAGCTTGAGTTCCAGCCCCACTTCTGCAACTAGCCAGCTGGTCTTGTGCAAATGGCCTCAGTTTCCCCACTCTGCAAATAAGAGGCTTGGGTAGACCACCCTCGGCAGCCCCTTCTCAGCTCTGACAGTCCATCGGGGGCAGTGAATGCCTTCAGCCATTCTAACAGCAGATAGCTTATAAATCAGGACCCCAAAGACATCCCGGTGGGGGAACCCGACCCAACAGCATGCCATCTCTCCCAGGGCACTGGATTCTCGCTCTCTGCCAGTTTTCGAATTTGTTGCAGGAAGAGCCTGAAGGACAAATCAGAAGAGCTGATGCCTTTAGCCACCTCTTAATTTCTATACGCATTGTTACTCCAACAACAAAAACATCCTTCGATGTTCCCGTACTTTAATTTTTATCTATAGGAACTACTTGAAGCACAGCTGTTAGTCATTATCCTCTAGTGGCTGAAGTATTTGGTGACTCCAGGAAAAGGAAAAAAGGAAATCAGTTAAGTTTTATTTACAATCTGCTTTCGTTGTGAAATAGTAGAAGTCCCTGAATCAATAAAAAGATGCGCTTGTTTCTACAAGCATAAATATGTTTTCTTAAAACACTGGTAAATACTGTGGGCATGTTTCCCAGATTTTAAGTGCTATCCCCATTCTCTTATTTTCCCCATAAGTACGCTCACACTTCTTAGCCCACGTGACCAGCTTTTCAAAGAGAAAATGCAGTTACATAAAAAAAAATATATATGCCTCTTGGGGCACCTGGGTGGCCCAGTCGGTTAAGCGTCCGGCTTCGGCTCAGGTCATGATCCCGCGGTTTGGGGGTTCGAGCCCCACGTGGGGCTCTGTGCTGACAGCTCAGAGCCTGGAGCCTGTTTCGGATTCTATGTCTCTCTCTCTCTCTCTCTCTCTGCCCTTCCCCCACTCACGTTCTGTCTCTGTGTCTCAAGAATAAATAAACGTTATAAAAAAAAAATATGCCCCTTACAGGGCATATGTATTATACATGCACACAGGCATATACATACACACAATTTTCATATAAACTTTATAAAAATAATTTGCACCATACAAAGAAAACAGCTGTTCTGTGAGATGGTGTCCTCCCTACCTGTGAACATCTTTAATTAAGCAAGCCTGGCTTCCGTCTGCCAGGAATACCAGAGAAGGAGTTCTAGATTCTAGAGTAGATCTGATTCGACCACTTACAAACTCAATTTTGAATTCACGGATTCCCTGAAGTCACTATTTTTTTCCTAAATCCATTAAAAAAATTGATCCAACCTTCCACCTGTGTTTCAGGTGTTGGCCTGTACCCATGTGAGAAACGGAAACTTCTCAGTACTGACATCTGGACACAGGAATCGAAGTCCATGGAGTAAGTCCTTCGTGGTCATCCCCTTCCTCAACGAAAACTGCAAAGTGCTTTGGAACACAAAAACTGGATTTTGAATTCACGGATTCCCTGAAGTCACTATTTTTTTCCTAAATCCATTAAAAAAATTGATCCAACCTTCCACCTGTGTTTCAGGTGTTGGCCTGTACCCATGTGAGAAACGGAAACTTCTCAGTACTGACATCTGGACACAGGAATCGAAGTCCATGGAGTAAGTCCTTCGTGGTCATCCCCTTCCTCAACGAAAACTGCAAAGTGCTTTGGAACACAAAAACTGGATTTGCCTCATGGGATCTCTGGGTGGTACACGATATCATTCCCACTTCTCACAAGCAGAAAACATGAACGTTAGGAAGTAAATATTTGTAAGTAAGATGATTATTGCTCCAAACCGTTTTACTTGGTGGGCAGAAACTCACCTGAGTTCTACAGAATGTGGAAGCATCGCTTCGCTGCTACATCTCGCCTTCAGTTAAGATCAGATGTCGACGAGAATACGTGTTCCTGGATCCCTTGTCTCAGCCGGAAATGTAGTCCAATTCCAGATCTGAGTTTCTCAGCTTTCTAGCTCAGTCTCTGAGAAATCGCAAGGAATAAATGGACCCACTCCCCCTACTGTCCATCCTCCATCATGCTACCCATACAACCCAACTTCTTATTCATAAGAGTTTTCCTTTGAAGAGTCTGGCTGAGCAAGTTTTACCCGGCAACACAAAATTGCAAATTATTTACGATGGTGACTGTGGACTTCAGTGGGTGTGGGGGATGGGGAGGTGGGGGATCGCAGCCCAGCAAGAAAGTCAACTGTTATTCTTTCCTGGTCCCCTTCATAGGGAAGGCAGGACTGCCATATCAAATATCCTGTTTCCTGAGAGCCTGCCTCTGAGATCGGTATGTGCAGGAAATTACATCATTGCAGAATTCGGTCACACTGACCCTAAGCGCACCCCTATTCCAGCATTTGCCCTCTGACCCCACCTCCTTAATCACATTTGCATGCTGTCTCCACTCCTTAGAGTAATATTTAGAACCTTTCTACAGCATATTCTATGCTTGCAAGTCATTTATCAATGCTAATTCATCTTTTCTCACCTTCGTTCCGCTGAGGCAGAGCCCTGTGATTAGAAATAATAACAAAACCATGGTATTTGGCTTTTCTGTAGCTTCTGTCTCCTGAGAACTCTACATATATTAACAGCACGCACATGGGTCTCCCGGAATGGCTCAGGTCACAGGAGGGGTGGGGGAGAATGCTGTGTGACTAGCCCAAGTGGAATAAATTGAAGGCTGGGTTGGAACCGAATCAAGATGCCGGTGTTAATATGCCCGACTATTTAGGAAAAGTTCCAGGATCGCTTAATGATGAAAAGCAATAAGGCTGTCAAAATTCGCCTGGAATATATATAGGATTAGGCCAGCTCCTAAAATTTCCCAAGGTACCTCAGGGTCAAGGGCTTTCTGCAGAAGGTAAGCCTTCTTGATGATATAAAAATTTCAAAAGCCCCAGATGCAGAAAAATGTAAGAGAGGTAGGGGTGTGTGTGTGTGTGTGACAGAGAGAGAGAGAGAGATTGATTTAAGGGTTTCTTTCACTTATTTCCACAAAGGTTCTCTATTGGACACATTCCAAACCTCATTACTTGTTGTAGACTCTCATTTCTTATCTTGAAAAAGTGATTCTATATCCAGGACAAATCTGACTAATAAATAATAAGAGAATGCTAGTGGTCTGAAATAAAAAGTGTTAGTTTTCCATCAAATACATGTAATACAGCAACTTAATAATAATGTAAGATTATAATGCTTATTATAATGTAAGGTTATACTCAATAATAATGCAAGGTTATCCTTTAATTATATTCTAAAGAGTCAGCTACATAAAAATACACAATTCAACAGTGAATCAAGAAAGGATTTCCTGACACATTTACTAACTCCCATTTATTGAGGTTTTTAAGGCCTTTCTTTTGAGTTAAATAAAACTTTCAAATCAATTAACTTAATGAAAAGTGTTAGAACCATGGAAAAATAAGAAATTAGTTCTTAACTCATAAGGATTATTGGAAGTTATTGGAAGGACTTCCTGATCATGGACAATTGTAAACATAAACACCTATTCTTTCCTGGAAACATATAGAAATGTTTTTCCTGGAAATGTATTTCCAGAACAGATCCTTCTTATTCCAATTTTGAACTGCCAAGATAAAGATAACTCCCATATCATATAGTCCATTCCTCTTTCATAGTATCCCTTTCCACTTGTTATTATATTTATTTGTTTCCATATCTAATCTAGAGTCTAGATTCTAGACCCATCAACCAACTCTTAAGTTTCCTGAAGAACAAGGAACTTCATATCCCCCGGAGTGCTTAACATAGTACCAAGTACATACAGTTGTACATTAAATATTTCTTGAATAAATGTTGCAATAAAGCAGGCTTAAGTGTTGTGATAAGGCACCGTGTCCTCCACCCCAACAGAAGTTCCCATAGTTCCCTGAGACCTGCTGCCGGAACTCTGTGAGCCACCCAGAGCACAAGGGTTAATGTTTTCCCACTTCCCATTAAGCCCTCGGGACTACACTCCTTTATTTTATTTATTTTCAGTACTACACTTGTCCCTCACACAAGAACAGGGGAGGGAAAAAGAGGGGAGGAAGGGGAAGAGGAAGGAGGAAGGGAGAAAAGGAGGGTGAGGGAGGGGGTACAGACAGGCAGAAGGGGGAGAAATAGAAGAAAGGAGAGGGAAAAAGAAAGGGAGAGAAGGAGGAAAGAAGGAAGCTGAGGAACACATAATTCCATGTACCTGAAAAAAAAACATGAGAAAGGAAAAAAGAAGGAGAGAGGGAGGATGGGGGGAGGGACGAGAAGAAGGGAGGGAGGAAGGGAGGAAGGAAAAAAGGAAGGAAGAAAGGAAAAAAGGAAGGAAGGAGGGAAGGAGGGAAGGAAATTTCTTCTCAGTGGTGTTGGAATCCACTTGAGCGGCAGCTCAAAACAAGTTGGATCTCACCACTTCTCTGTTTTACCTGATTATACCCAGCAGCAGTCTCTAAAAAACACTACTTTATATTTCACTCTCAGGTTGGCTGATAAACATATTAACCCAATCTCTGCTTGCTGGCTGGCACCCAACCCATCTGCTTTATTTCACTACTCATTTGATAAACACCTTTGAGCAACAATTTTCCAGGTGTTGATTGGCACTGAAAAAACAGTGGTGAGCAAGACGCATCTCTCACTTGAAAGGCTTGCCTTACTTTCTCCACAGCCACACCAAACCCACATTACTGGTATGATGCATCCTCAAATTGGATCAGGCAAGCACCTTTTTATAGCATTATCCTCACCAGACTCATCTGGTCTGCCGAGACAGAACCTTCTCCCTGCAGTCAAGCCTCTTCTAATGAACCGCCTCTGATCAATTCAAGCAGTCCTTTGTTCCCATACCAATGACATCACCGGCCTGCGTCAGGCCAACTTACTATTCTCCCTCTGGGCTCTTGCATTTTCTGAAATTTCCATCTGTTTGAATAGTTTCTAAATTTTATTTTACTCATGCTCTTCCCGAAATCATACTTTTGGGACCTCTCCGGCACATAATCCAGGTACCCCGTGTCTATCCATCCTGACCTCCCCCCCCCAAATCTTGCATATTTAAGCCCAGTTTATATTATAATTACTCTTATCACACAAATTCTCACATATGACAGGTGGTGGAGAAGTCAAGTTTTGCCAAATGTGTATTCGCTCCCATTTTCAAATTCAAAAACTAGTCTACTAATGGTAACTACTGATTGTGCTTTCGAGCATGATTATGAATAAATGCTAAGACCTGACCAACTTTTTTTTTCTCATATGTGCCACACACTTGAATTGTTCATGGTGGCAAAATTAACTATTATAATAATCTCCCTCTCTCTATCTATTCTAAGCGATGGATATCTATTCATCTTTCACTATCCAGCTCAAAGTTCATATCTTCCATGAAGTTTTTGCTTGACCACTGGATAACAACTCTATCCTTTGCATCCCTTCTTTATCCTGCCCTAATCCTGACTCCATTCTAGAACCCATAACATACTGCCGATTTAGGATTCACACGTCTTCTTTTTTTAACCTCTGAGCTCCTAGGGGGCAGGGACCAGACCTTATATGTCCCAATATTTCTAGTGTTGTGCATAGACTATTGTAGGTGTTCTGCAGAGAATGGATGGAAGGGAAGAGAGTTGAGAGAATCTTAAACATAATGAAACACTAAAAAAAAAAAAAAAAAAGTGACTAGCAGGAGCTAGAGACCTTCTGGTAGCTCCTGAATTTTCCAAGTGAAATATTATCTGAAATCTCATGAGAGAAGTGTTTCATACAGATGATGAATGCCAACCTCGTCTTTCTCAGCCAAAAGGTAACCAAATCTTCAAAAAGTTTTCCCTTTTGTGATCTATTCATCTGTGTGTCTCTAAAATGCACACTGATCAATCTGCTCTCCGGATCTCCATCCACATGCTTTCCCCCCTCTCACATGACATGATCCAGTCTCAGTGCCCCACCCCCCGCCCCCCCACAAGCTCCCCACACCTCACCCCATATCGCCCCCTGGTGTCCTAAAGCAAGAAAAATACCCAAGAAATGAAAATGATTTTTTTTTAAGCTGATACATATCAGGACCCTGGAACTATATACTGAAAGTTAAACAAACAAACAAACAAAAAGCAAAAACAAAAAATCCACGTCCTTCTGAGCATAGACTTCTGGGCGCAAACATAAAAGATTAAGTGTATAAACCCCCCTCAAAGCACAGCCTTGTTTCCACATATATCTTCACAACATAGAAATGCTCTCAATCTTTTCAGCTCCATGGATTGCCTTCTCTCCATAGATTCCATGTTTTGCAACCCTTTCTACCAAGTAAACTATATTCCGTCACTTGCATTAATTAAATTCAAAATTGTCTCTCTACAGTACAATTTAGCTTGTGACAGGCAAGAATATCATCATTCATTACTGCATTCATTCAGTTCTTTGATCAGCCCCTACTGTGTTCAGGGCTCCACAGAATCACACTAAACTCACATTGATAAAGTCAAAAAATCTTAAAGTTTTTTTTTTTTGTTTGCAGAGGATAAACATATATTATTATGAGGTATCTTGAAATACTGAAAATTAGTAAAAGTTCCCTTTCCTGCCCCCTAAGACATTGGGGAATATGAGATTGGGTACCAGTGGATTAGGAAAAATATACATCCTGGTGGATTTAGTACAACTTCAGATCAATAATTCATGTCCCAAATGTCTACTTTTAGCTCAGATTCTCTTTCATCTGGTTTTAACTGTGCATTTGGTTATTCATGCATATTGATGATCATTTTATTAGCATGGAACTAGGAACCAAAAGATGTATAGCTAAAGAATAATAGCAACTTTGCTTGAACTTGGGTCACCACGAAATCATCAAATGAGTATCATTAATGAAATCAGCAACCATATAGTGAAGTGTAGAAAGCAAAAAATGCTTCAATCAGAGATTCCCAGTCAACAATCCTCAGAACAGAGACAAAGTTTTCAAGACTCCAGAATAAAATGCGGAAGGGGGGATAAGAACAGTATAGTGAGTTTCTTCTTAAGTTAAATCCATTCGTTTTGAGATTACAGTCATTTTGTTATTTTGGTGCTATAATGTCCTTTCTTTTCTAAAACAATATACACAGAAAACGGTAGGAAGTTTATGTAATATCCTTACTTAGCTAAATAAATAAGGATACTCAGATTTTTTTTTTAAATAAAACTTCACTGGGTAAATAAATTTCTAAAGACTAGATAACCCTGAGCATAAACCTAAAATTAATTTTGAAGGGATAACATTCAGAATCCTTGCAACATACTTTGCTTTCTGTTATCGTTAAGATCAAATTTAAAAATCAAATTGCTTTTTCAAATGGATTGGTTAAATAAAAGCAATCTTTTTAAGAAACATAGAAAAAAATCAGACGTCTTAATTTTGCCACAAGAATGGCCCAATTGCAGAGATATCTACTAACACTATGTAACATTACATCTTCCTGACCCACACTGTACCTTCAGTATTAGTGTTTTCTCAAGCTATTTTTTTATTTTATTTTATTTTTTTTAATTTTTTTTTTCAACGTTTATTTATTTTTGGGACAGAGAGAGACAGAGCATGAACGGGGGAGGGGCAGAGAGAGAGGGAGACACAGAATCGGAAACAGGCCCCAGGCTCTGAGCCATCAGCCCAGAGCCCGACACGGGGCTCGAACTCACGGACCGCGAGATCATGACCTGGCTGAAGTCAAACGCTTAACCGACTGCGCCACCCAGGCGCCCCTCTCAAGCTATTTTTTATTGCTTTCACAGTCCAAAGTTGTAGGGGGTTCTAGGTTTTATTTTCTCTCCCAAGATCTCTTGGTTAATAGGAAAAATGATAGTAACAATTCAAATTTCTAGAGAGGGATGACAGCAGACTTAGAAGTCACTCCACAAACATGTGAAGGGATAGGCTGATGCTCTGACTCCTACATGACGTAAGAAACACCATGTTGCTTCTCAATCAAAATATTCTTGATGCTTAGACTCAAGCAAAAGCTATTTCTCTCCCGCCTCTTCTTTTTCACCCTCTTTCTTTCCCCCTTTCTCTCATCACAAAACTTTCTGGATCTTACTTTTAAGTAGTTGGTCACTTGCTCTTTGACCCCAGAGTCTCCTGAGACTATATATTCATTTTAAGAATGAGTCCCTTTAGTTACCTAAAGTGTCCTCGGACTAAATTGCTTCCAGATGTTTGCGACTATTTCAAGGAAATATCCACACAGCTTTTATGGCTGAGTGATAAAGGACTCCACAGTGTCTGCTCAGTTGTATAATGGGAACCAAGTACTTATTATAAGACAACTTCCATCCAGTAAGGATCTGTCGCATGCCTGGCTCAGCGCTAAGCGTGTCCCTTACTTTATCCCAGTGCATGCTGACAACAGCCTTCTGGGGGAGGCCACGCGATCCTCATTCCAGAGAAAGGTGAGGTTCCAGAGAAACTGCACAGAACAATGAGTGACAGAGATGAGTGCTCCCCAGAGCCCGTGGTCTTGGCCTCGGGGTCCTCCCTCTCCCTCTGAGCCAAACTCTGTTAGCTTAGAACAGAGAAGAACAGAAAGAATTCAGGAAAGTCATGGGGTACTGCTGAGCCACCAGAGACATTTCCTATAAGACACTGCAGAGGGGGGTTCGCAGACCAAGAATCCTTGTTCAGTGTCAGTGAGCACCTCCAACCGAGTCACGCACCAAATATGACTTCAACAGACTATGAGCGTTCAATGCCAAGATGTTCTCATCATTTCAAAACCAGCTTTCACATATGGGGTCTGAACGCCGCCTGTTTAGCGTTGGTGTTGTTCTTCACTCAGTGTTCTGAGTTGTAAAGACAAAAACAAAGACACAATCCCAAATGGTCAAGGTGACCTTAAAAAAAAAAAAGAAGCTCTCAATATCATTGAAATCACGCTTTCTGTTTAATTCTGTGCTACCCTCAAAACAGGCTGTCATTAGTCCGAAAACTTAAAAGACTTGGATTTGGGGTGGAGGTAGGGAAGGGGCCAGTGGATTCTTGATTATTCTAACCGGTGGAAAGAAGCCGGGTGGAACCATTGACGAGGTACTCCGGGAATGTTAGTTCCATTCCCCCAAACAAAAGCCCGTATTTATTTCCCGGGAAATTATATGGGGTCCTTGCTTTCATTTACCCGGAAGGTACACACTTCTAAAGTTTCACCTAGGTTGACTTTCCAGATGACGGTGGATTCTCAAAGCGCATCCTCCCTGACAGCGAAATGAAGGAACTCCGGCGTGTGCGCGTTAGAAATGTCAACTGCAGATTTTAAGAAGAATCCACCAAGCGCGGAACCCATATGCAGGCAATTAAGAGGTGATTCTGTTTGTTCTGGAAATGCCTCCCATGGAATTGAGTAGGCAAGCTGCTGCAGCCGCCTGTCTCCTACCCATGTTAAAAGTCATCTGCTCAAGGCTTCTCTTCCTCTGCTCTCATCAACCAGCTACCCCCCTAAGGCTAGAATTTGAATGAGTGTCAGAAATTGCTGACCTTGGCAAATCACATTTTCCTTAGTCCCACTCCCCAAGGCACCAGAGAACTCTCAGACTTTTGACCTTGCTGAAAACCATGGGATTATTTGAATGAGAAATTCTCTTCTCCACTTCTCTTCCTTCGCCTTCTGCTTCTCCCCCTCCCTCTCCAGGGCCGCTCTAGCTCCTTCTAAAGAAAAGCTGGGTTATAAAATGCAGGGTGCCCTCTTAGGGTTTTGGTCCTCTAAGCCGGCATTTTTTCCAAGCTGCCATTCTCCACGCAGCAGACCATATTTTTTAAAAATATCTGAAACACAAACAGCAACTTGTTTTTTTGTACCCTTGACCAAAAATCTAACCGGGCTTTTTTTAATTCTATTTTTTTAATGTAATGTTGTTTCAAATCATTTTTAAAGGAGTTTAATGTTGGTGAAAGGTGCCAGATTGACAGCCTGGAGGCGGAGAGTCTGTATTTTTAACTATAACAGGGTGAAGCAATGTCAGCTCCTGCCAAGGAAACTCACAGGCCTCGCCCTTCTACTTGGAAGGGTTCTTATGGGATCGAACAGGTACGTGCCCATGTGAGATTTGCTTGCTTGGTGTTTATGTTGTTCTTAGCTCGCAGTCGTCTGACTTGTAAAACAAAATTTCTGGTACGCTTCAGTCCCGTTCAGGTGACGCATCTTCCATGAAATCTTTCCTCATGTGTCCCTGTCAGGTGTGAAAAGTCCACCCTCTGAATCCCTAGCAGTGTGTTACCCACTTGTTGTACTAGAGTCTTCCAGAAGTATTGATCCGAGCTGGAACCACATGCATCCTTTCTTCCACACTGCACCCCCGAGACGCCACAATGATAAAAATATCAGCAGACATTATCGTTCCATTTTATAGACAGGTGACAGAGGCCAAGAGGGGCACGCGCAAAGCAGAAATAAAGGCAGAACCGAAATCTAGATTTTTCTGATTCCGGGTTCTTTATCCTTCATCTCTGGAAACAAATATTTTTTAAACTTCCTAGTCTGAGCAAAAGTACTGTAAGTCCCCAATCATCTTCCCTCTAAACGTGTCTCCCGAACCGCCCCCCCCCCAGGGCTGGGAGTGAGCCTTTTGAGAGCTGCTGAGGCGTTTCCTAGTCAGCTGTGAGTCCAGACTTGAGTCAGCCTTTGACAGGACATCCCACGCCTGCCACTCTGACGGGCCTTCCCCACCTGGCACTGTCCTGCATGTCCCCTGACATCAGGAGGCGTCGGGGCTGGTGGCGTCAGTCACATATGGGGCAAGCTGCTCTCTCCTGACTCTATTTTCTCTGCTCTTTTTTTCAGACCATTAATGAAGACATTCGGGGATGCTCGGAAGAGAGAAGCCCAATAAAACCTCAAATAAACCCTCTTGCGAAGCCAACGTTTCAGCCTCAGGAAAAATATGGATTCGGTTCCCCGTGCTAAGAAATTAAGACACTGATTGCCTCTGAGTTCTAGCGTGGAAGCCTGTCGTCTTGTTCCGAGGTTTGGTGTATATGAAGCCTAGTCTTTCTATCCGAACGCTGAACTTGTTTGCACAGTTTGTTTAATCGATTGCATACATAATTATAAGTGTATGCTGACTATAACTTTCCATTTGCCAAATTACTCAAAATAGCATGAGGGGTGTTGGCAGACTTAGAATATTCCGGAAGATGAGCTACGAGGAGCTTCTCAACTCGCCGGGGCTACAAGTTGCAGAATGCCTAAACTACTTGGGGTTGAAAATCTTCTTTATTTACAAAAACTTTTTTAATGTTTATTTTTGAGAGAGAGAGACAGACAGACAGAGCACGAGCGAGGGAGGGGCAGAGAGAGAGGGAGAACCAGGACCTGAAGCAGGCTCCAGACTCTGAGTTGTCAGCACAGAGCCAAACGCGGGGCTCGAACTCACGGACCTCGAGATCATGATCTGAGCTGAAGTCGGGTGCTCAACGGCCTGAATCAGCCAGACGCCCCTCAAAATCTTCTTTAAAAGCAGGATGGAGCTATTCAAAATTTCTCCTGATAGTTTGCCAACTGGTGGTTTCTTACAGGTTTGAAATTCTTCCTCTAGGTCATAAAGTTCCATCTGTAAGGAACTGCGAGGAAAGATCCCACCCAGCCCCCCTGTGACACAAAATGTCTGCCCTGAGAAACAGGCCTGTAGAATGAAAGACAGGAAGGGGGTGGGGTTGCTGTTGAGATTTTTGAGCTGGTTCCTCCCCCATCCCCACCCCACAGCTTGAGATACTGTTGAATAACAGGGAAAAGAGGAGGAACAGTTTGCAGGATTGATGATTTCAGGATTGGACGTGTTAAAATTGCACAGAGGGGAGCCACATGAGAGCCAGTATTAGATTTATCTCACCAATTAGACAATTGGCTCTCTTGGCCATTGCCCATGGCCATTTGCTTCTTTCGGATCCTGGGGAGTGCTCCGCACTGGGCTGAACACAATAAATATTTGTTAGCTGAATGACCGGTCGTAGGTAAAACGCCCTGATTGCAGCTCAAGGGAACCAGGATTGCTATTCCATTGTTTGGAGAAAAGACCTGATGGATTTCTGACCTTGGGCGGCATTAATGCATACACACGAAAGCAGAGGAACTCTAACCTAGGAAATACAAACCCCTTCCTACGGCAACACAAGCCTTCACGTCTCCGGATCGTAGCTGTTAGCGATGCTGCCTTCTGATGTTTTTGCTAAATTACAAAGAGGCTGCTTTTGCAGAACTTAAAACAGAACCCTTCCTTTCTGGGAAAATTATAGGCAGTACCTGAATTACAGGCTCTAACTTTTCAAATAACAAACTCAAGAAAACACTGCTCCCATATCACACCCCGATGCATCCAACCACTCCCTCTCCTTTGTCAGCTGCTTCCAGGGAGCCCGCCAGGGAGAGGCTTTTGAGTTTGAGAAAAAACCCGGGTACAGAAATACAGAAAAGACGCGGCTAAGAAAAGCAAGTACCCTGAGTGAGTCCTCCAGGCAAGGCCTCTTGCAGCTACGAGGCCAGCTGGCTCATCAGCCTTCTGAGCCCCTACAGCGAGGCCACTCTGGGTGCCCACTGGGAACCCAGTCTGCTCCGCGCCTCACCCAGAAGGCCATTCAAAACACCATAATCCCTTAGCTGCCCCCATTGCAAAGGCCTCTTCATCACGTCTCCTTTCTCCCCCAATATACATTCTCAATACAGCAATCAGATTGTTCTTTGGGGGCGCCTGAGTGGCTCAGTTGGTTAAGCGTCCAACTCTTGATTTAAGCACAGGTCATGATCTCCCGGTGCCTGAGTTCGAGCCCTGCGTCGGGCTCTGCACTGACAGCACAGAGCCTGCTTGGGATTCTCTCTCTCTCTCTCTCTCTCTCTCCCTCTGTCTCTGCCCTTCCCCTGCTCACATGCCCACACGCACTCTCTCTCTAAATACATAAATAAATAAACTTTAAAAATTGTTCTTTTAACTACATAAATCAGATTACAAAACTCCCCAGTTTAAATCTCTCCAATGGCTTCCCACTGCCATCATTCTTAGCCTATAAACCCAACTCCTCACTGTGATCTACAAGGTCCCTGTCACCTGACCCCTACTCCAGTTCTCCGACCTCATCTATCACCTCCCATCACTTGCTATCTTCCGGCTATACTGTCCTTCATTCTGTTGCTCGGACTTAGCAAGTTTATTCATGCCTGGCGGCCTTTAAACTGGCTATTCACTTCTGCTTTGCCTGACAGACTCTTTAATCTCATCTCCACATAGTTAATATCTTCTTTTCATTCATATCTCTCTGCTCAAATAACCCTGGTTCGTCTCCTTTATAGGACTTATTATTATTTATGATTGACTTATTTATCTAGTTGTTTATTTGCTTGTGTATTGCCTTCTTTTCCTAGGAGAGCGTGAGGCTGATGAGAAGAAGCAAGTTGTGTTTTTCACCTGAACCCCCAGGCCCTGGAACAGTGACTGGCACACAGCTGGCACTCAATACACATTCGCTGAACGTAAGACAAAGTGAGTGACAGAAAGAGTAGACAGGGAATCTGTTCTGCAATCGTAACAGACTTAAGCCTAGGCCTCCAACTTTGTCGTATCAGCACATCCCCAAAGACGGGGCCAGGGCTGATTGAGCGCTTGTCCAGATGATGGCCATTCAGCATTTTATCCCCACTCATCTCTTGCTCTGTTGTTTCTCTTCCTCACTGAGAACTCTGGAGAAGAGGGGTGAGCAGGATGACGGAGGCACCGAGACGTCAGTGGCATTCTTAAAGAGGCCATGCAACGTGCCCATGCCATGGAGGGTGACGGGAGGGCACACAGGAGGAGCACCAAATACAGACACTGATAGTCAGGGTGGGTGTTGCAGCAGGCTGCCCGGAGATTAAATTCATTTAGGTCTAAAGTTTACCCGGCACTGGTCCTACACCAATAAAGAGGGCAAGACATCCCCTTGCCCCTCACCGCTGAGACGCTTTCTTCTAGAAGCAACACCCTGGCTGCCTCCACCATCACTACAGTTCATCTGCATCATACATTTACCAGCCTTTTGGGGGCTTCCAGGGAACCTAATCACTGCTTGCAACATTGCATCTGGAAAATGAATTTCGGGCTCCAAACAACCAGATCAGACTGTCTGAATCTTTCAAATATAATCCTATTCTCGGGGCACCTGGGTGGCTCAGTCAGTTGAGCGTCTGACTTCGGCTCAGGTCACGATCTCGTGGTTCATGAGTTCGAGCCCTGCATCAGGCTCTGTGCTGACAGCTCAGAGCCTGGAGCCTGCTTCAGATTCTGTGTCTCGCTCTCTCTCTGCCCCTCCCCTGCTCATGCTCTGTCTCTCTCTGTGTCAAAAATAAATTAAAAAACATTTTAAATCCTATTCTCAACTTTAAAAACACACATACAAACAAACGAGCACCACTCATTCCCATAGAGGAAGAGAATTGAACCAGAAATTTTGGATCTGCCTTTTTTTTCCCCCTCAATATTCCAATTCAGCATTAGAACTGACACAAATCCAAAGCTTTGTGCCACCTGCGAGGTAAGGTAAGACAGATCCACATACACCTGATTTAATCTTCAACAGACTTGTCAAAAATACATTGCTATTCTTCCAGCTTCATAAGATTATAGTTCAGAGGGGCGTGGTGGCATGTCCAAGGTCAGAGGCGTGATCCGAATCAATTCTTCACCTTCAGGAAAGCCCTCTGGTTCACCCGGTTTCTTCTCTCGTACTATCTTCCTACTCACTCTTTCATTCAAGTTCCCCGAGCCCCGTAATTAACCTCAGTTTAGCTGCTCAACTGTCACTGAAATATCCAGTGCCACAGGGGTTTTCTTTACAAAGATACAATTTCCTGATGGATTATTTGCATGTTTTCACTTATAATCCCAATACACAGTCCAGGACTACAATCACCGGAGTTCTGTGTTCCACTCAATAAATGTCGCAGAGAAGCCATTGAGCTCAACCAGCTCCTTCCAATTTTCTAGCCACCGGAGGGTAAAGGCGAGGACAATGGAACACAGTGTTCCAGAGGGGTCAAGACAAGTTCTGGTTTTGTCAAGACTACCTTTGAGGCTTCAGGCAAGTTGCTAAGCCTCCTCGGAGCCTCAAAGCCTACTTGTAAATCAGGGCGACAATATCTACCACTCAACCTTATTCTGAAAATTTAAACAACATAAGTAGTACAAATCACCCAGCACATCACGTGGTCATGTTGGGTGCTCAATAAATCTTAATTTCTTTCCTTTAGAAAAGACTTAGGGAATCTTAATTTCCTTCCCTTTTTTTCCCTTTCTCCCATTGAGAGCCCCCCCCCCAAGGCACTAGATAGGTGGGGACATTTCTGAGCAACAGGGCCCAACACGATGAAATACGGAGACTAATCCACCTTCCCTTTGCTAACCCAGAAACCTTCTTTGTTATCTGATTGATTCATTTTGTATCCTTATGGGACACTGGGAATAAAACCACATTTTATAGTTCCATTCTCAAAGTCAGTATCACATTCGGGACTGTCTTTCTATAGAAACTCAGAAAACTGCATTCACACTCGGAAGCCCAGCTGTCTTGGGTAACTGTTCCTGCAAAAGGAAAACTCATTGAGAAGGTGAGTCAGCCGGGACAACTTTCAGGACAATCACAGCCGAGGCCAGCATCTGCAAAGGTCTGAAATATGGGATGTTATGACACTTGGTGAATTACTTCTGACGTACTTAATTATGCAACGACAAGATTTGCAGGACCATAACCACACAGTTCCCCTGGGTATGCTGCCAGTGTGCTCCACAAATGATTAAATATAAAATAAACAACAGCTAACTGTGAGTTATGAAGTTGTAATTCCGCCAAGGGGGCTCCAGTGATGTCAGAAACCACCAGAGCAAAGTTCATGTCACCAAAGGATCCCAGATGGGCTCGGAGGCCTGTTACACAGCAGTTGTCTCTGCTGCAAAGAGGGCTCCAAAAAAGCCTTTCTCTTTGCTTTTTGGCCCTTCTCGTCTCTGCAAGCGCCCTCCATTCTTTTTCTCTTCCTCTGAGCTTTCTAAAGTCACACAAACCCTGCTTTTCCAAATGAGTTAAATGGTCTGTCATTTAAGAGGCTACTTCTATCGGGGCGCCTGGGTGGCTCAGCCAGTCAAGCATTGGACTTTGGCTCAGGTCATGATCTCGCAGTTGGTGAGTTCGAGCCCCGCATCAGGCTCTGTGCTGACAGCTCAGAGCCTGGAGCCTGCTTCGACTCTGTGTCTCCCTCTCTCTCTGCCCCTTCCCCACTTATGCTGTCTCTCCTTCAAAACTAAACAAATAAACATAAAAAAATATTTTTTTTTAAGAGGCTATTTCTATTCTCCCCTTCTCCCCATATACACACTCTTTGGAAAGCAATCTATGAATTTACACATACTTCATTAGGAAAAAAAAAAAGCTTTATATATAATAGAAAATCTGCTTAATACAAAAGCCTTGCAGCATACCTTAAAAGGAGACATTTCAGATGCAGCTTTAGTATATGCCAAGTCTAATACCCCACGGATGGAATATACTTGTCTTTAAACAGGGCAAGGTTGGAAAAGTTACATTGAAATTTCAAATACAACCTTCTCATGGCCAGTGTCTGAAAAACAGGGTAAATTTAAAGACTTGGTGCCTCCACCCAAAAGCTCCTGAATTAAAATTCTGGGAGTAGAGTCCAGCACTCTGTGTTGTAACACCCTCCAGTGATTCTGGTGAGTGCTAATGTTGGAGAACTACAGGTCTGTAACTAACGGCACCCAAGGCTGAGTCTGGACTTGGCTTCTACTCAGTAATGCAAGACCGTATCCGTCTGAAAATCCCACCCCTCCCGAGTTTCTGGTGGGTCCTCAGGGGTGCCTCCAGCATGCTGATGGATAGCCTAGTCAGTTACCACGTGACACCCCACAGTGGTTTTCCTCTGTAGTATGAGTTTATGAAGTTATGCAGCACCTTATCAACTCAGGCTTCAGGGTCTTGTTTAGAAAACGTTGCGATCCATCCTACTCATTGAATGGTTTTTAATAAAATTCTATATACCGACCAAAAAAAACCCACTTGGCTTTTTTCAGACCGTGTAGAGAAAGAGTAAGCAAAATTGCATAAACATTGGAAGAAAACTGGGCTTTATCAACCATGAGACAGCAAGGAAGGACTTTGTAAAGAAAAGAGACACACAATACTGAAATACGGCTTTCTAAATGTGGCATACTTTCATCTGAAAACGTACTTAAAACTAAAGTCAAATTGTAAATATTAGTGTCTGTGTGATAGCGTGCCCTGTCTTTGGCACAAGGTTTTTCTTCTAGAATAAGAGTTGAGAGGGGCGCCTGGGTGGCTCAGTCGGTTGAGCGTCCGACTTCGGCTCAGGTCACGATCTTGCGGTTCGTGAGTTCAAGCCCCGCATCAGGCTCTGTGCTGATGGCTCAGAGCCTGGAGCCTGTTTCAGATTCTGTGTCTCCCTCTCTCTGACCCTCCCCCGTTCATGCTCTGTCTCTCTCTGTCTCAAAAATAAATAAACGTTTAAAAAAAATTAAAAAAAAAAAGAGTTGAGATAGCAATCACCTAAAATTAGCCACAGTTAGGATTTTTACAACCTTCAAGAATCACCTTAGTTTCACCTTAAATGGTGTGTCTTTCTTTCTTTTTTTTTTTTAATATGTGAAGCAGTTAAAACAGTACCAGGCATCTAGTGAGTGCTTCATGCATTCATTTACTCAGTAACTGCTTATTAAAGTCATTTACAATAGGAAAAGCACCATCTGTTCTCTGACGTATAAAACATCTTCCTGTCTGCCCTTGTCTTGAAAACTTTACATACCTCGTTGAAGAGATAAGACTAATGCTTAGGGAGAATTTAGTAACAACGGACCACACGGGACACAATGGACGGCACACACAAAAAGACGTCATTCGACCGATCGGTATTGGTAGAGAACACGGTCTGCGTCCGTGTTGTCAAAACTTATGGTATATGAAAATCATCTGCAGTCAAAAGGCACATGTTTGGGAGATGCTGATTCACTGGCTATAGACTGGGATCCTGGAATCTGCATTGGAAGACATTTCAGTTCATTCTGATGAAGAGGAACCAGGCATCATCACCCTTTAAGATATGTAGGGTTCAACTGTAAGCACATTAGAGAAGGGATCCGATTATCTGTTATTTCTCTTTACCTCTTTCCTCTAAATCATTAGAAATGAATAGCATATGGGAGACACATAGAAGGTGGAAATGCAGGAAACAAGGACCAAAGGAAAGTTTTCCTACATGAGGAAGGATTCCGTGCTCTCTAAAGGAGAACAGTAATCCAGCTATCCACACCCCAAACAGAGACTACATACTACTGTAAAGCACACACAGCATTTTTAGCAAACACACAAACACTTTTCCATATGTCAGAATGGATATTCCTGACAGATCCGTGCTCCTAATCTCAACTAATACCCACTGAGCATGCTTACAAGCTGACTTGCCTCTCTTTTGCATAAAATGTACAGTAAACTGCTTCTCTAGACCAGCACACAAGTCATGTGACAAACTCATCCAAGTCCCTCACCCCCACTGACCCGTTTCCTCCCCATGGACCAAGGAGATGCGCATCTATTACCAAAGAAGCTCATCTATTACCAAGCATCGTTAATTGTTTGGCAAAAAAACAAAGAGCCCTGGATGCTTTATGATAGAGAAATGCAGTCTGAATACCTTCCGGGTTTCCCATATTTCGAAGCAACATATCTGAAAGCAGGTCACATATCAAACTGGGGGACAGATGTTTATCCTACTCACCTGGTTGGGAAATCCAAGTTGGCACAAGAATGGCAACTTCACATATGATCACAGTGTGGCGAGTATTATTCATGTATAAAAAATTAAATAAACCCAAGAAATCTCAGAGGGGTGGTAAGACAGTGCTATGTCAGAGATATTACACTACCGAGAAAATTTAACAGGGCTGGCGTCCAGGAAACCTCGTGGCTGTGTCAGGTCTGGGATGAGAAGTCTTGATGGCTGATGTCCTAAGCATATGTCGTATCTTCTCCATTAAACTCAGTGTCTAAACTGGGGTGAGGCATTTGTCTTCTTTAGTCACCGTTCAGTCCGCGGTGATGGATGAAGCAAGTGGAAATAAAAACGGTTGGGGCCAACTCAAAGTTTAAGAAGATTTAGATTACTGGTTCATGCTGATGAGGAGAAGGGGTGGCCTGAAGGAGTGGACCACAGACCGGGACTTCTGAGCCAGACTCCTGGCTCTGCCGGGCACACATGGTGTGGCTTCTGCCCGTCATTAAGAATCATAAGGCATCAGTTCCTGACCGTAGATCAAAAACATTTGTCTATTTGGTCTCTTGGTAAGGGACATGTTGTAAGAGCGTGACTTTTGGAGTATGGGAATATTCCTAGTTTTAACGACATTAAGTGGCCTCCGACATCGATTGGGAAACCACATTGAATACATATCCGAGCCTGGAATGAGTGACACTTGTCAGACACGTCACAGAAGTGGGAGCAGGAAAAGAGCAAGCATTTATCTGAGTGCCATCAATGGGATGGGAAATAGGGTATTGGGGTCTTTGTTTACACTACCTCATTATTCCAAGCAACAGACTTGTGTAATAGATATTAACGCGCCGGGTTTTTAGGTGAGGAAATCGTGACCCAGAGATGCATCTAAAGTCAAGCAGCAAGTAAATCGTAGAATCGTAATTTAGCACAGAAGTCTCTAAATACAAGGTAAAAGGCTTTGAAACCCCCAATGCCCCTAAATCTGAATGAAAGAGTCTTGCTTTTGGAGGGCTGGGCATCAATCTACTGAGACACCTTCTTAGCTTTAAATTTTTGCTTGATGACATCATTTAGAAAAGTCTCTACTCGATTCCTTATGTATGATGATAAATTTGGCCCTTTATTCCTCAAGTGTTTTCACAAAGGCAGTATCTTTTGGGGCCTGCTGCATTCCCACGAGGAAGACAGGTACAGTGGTTAACACGTTCCCTTTATAACACAGAATGCGAGCCAGAGGAAATAAACGAGAATTGTGCCGCATGGTCATGTGTTACGAAGTTGGCATGCTAGTCTCCCTATTCGTGACTCAGCATTGTTTCACTGAACTATAATGCATGAACAAGAATTTGGTTGACATCAAAGATGATGAGATAGAATGAAAAAATAAATAAAATGGGATCAAGAGAGAAATCCTCAAGTCACTTAACAGTAGCTTCCTAAAATTCTCTGAGCCAGTTTTCTTACCTGTAAAAGGAAAATAATCATGCTACCCCTACCTGCTTCTTAGGACGGGTTTTATAGCATGGATATATATGTTCTTGGAGTTTGTGAAGCAAGCTTTCTTTTTTTTTTTTATGTTTTTTATTTATTTTTGAGAGGCAGAGAGAGACAGAGCACGCGCAGGGGAGGGGCAGAGAGAGGGAGACACACAATTCGAAGCAGGCTCCA
Source organism: Lynx rufus (assembly GCF_022079265.1). NCBI lineage: Eukaryota > Metazoa > Chordata > Mammalia > Carnivora > Felidae > Lynx > Lynx rufus. The sequence goes on from NW_025814829.1 coordinate 50,602,800, forward strand.
GGTTCTGAGCTGTCAGCACAGAGCCCGATGCGGGGCTGGAACCCATGAACCGCGAGATCATGACCTGAGCTGAAGTCGGACGCTCAACCAACTGAGCCACCCAGGTGCCCCACAAGCTTTCTTATTCATAGTAATGTTATTAATTCTTTAAGACAAACTAAGACATTAACTTACACAAGTAATCAGGGAAAAGAATTAAATCCTCCCACAGTCAGAGTATATATAGTAATTCAGTTAAAATGATCGTGCTTTAAGGCCTACCCAGGCACATCTGGAATTTCTTGGCTGCTCAAGGTAGCCCTGACTCTCCAAGCCAAAAAATGCAAAACAGGGCAGAAAACAGATATTCTTACCACCCTGAGAAAGAATACTGTCAGGGCAAAGGCGGGGGGTGGGGGGGTGGGGGGGGGAACCATACATTTAAATAGAGCTTCATATATTCTGAGTAAAACTAATCACACCCAGAAAAATCTCGTCTTCCCTGAGGGAAGCTAGGAACAGACTTCTAACAGTCAAGTGTACATGGTAGGATTTTCTGTTGCTCTTGACAGAAGGGATTCAGCCTTTGAAATATGTGGAGCAAAACTGCAGATTTCAGTTTCATGATTAATGAACTAAATTACGTTTTATTTCTTAAATGTGTTGAGGATTCATCCTGTGGTCTTCCTTCAAACTTGAGTAGGGCTGCTGAACAGCACATCTGGTTACAGGCAAAGAGCTCTCTGGGTGGTTCTCCTTTCTTCCCTCAGAAATAGGCAACGCAGGGAACTGCAGAAACTTTTATTGGACAAGTGTGGTTTTTTAATCCTCAAATGTAATGATTATTCTCTCTGCCCCCCTTTCCCAGGAGAAGGAGATTCATTATTAAGATATATCTAATTCATATTTTAAAAATTCTGTTCCACATGATTTTACATCACTTTTTAATACTTGCCTTAAAGAAAATATTTGCATGCATCAGGCAAATATTTTAACATCAATTTGCCTGGGAACGATGTTTAAGTATACTTCATAATAACAATTTATATTTTCTCTGTAATTATCACTTTAAGTAAGGGCTGTGGTACTGTAGACTTTCATATACGGATAAATGCGTTATTTTTTTATTTTTATAAGTGCTTCTCCTATCAAAACACACTGCTGTGTGATGAAATGTGTCACTAACTACCTGACCATCATTCTACAAGGTATATAGAGAAATAAATGTTGCCTTCCTCCTCCTATGTTACAAAAGCATGTATGAGTTTTAAAACATTTCAAAGAAACGTCAAGGGGGTTTGTGAATTCGAGCCCCACGACGGGCTCTGTGCTGACAGCTCAAAGCCTGGAGCCTGCTTCGGATTCTGTGTCTCCTTCTCTCTCTGCCCCTTCTTTGCTCATGCTCTTTCTCTCTCTCAAAAATAAATAACATTTAAAAATTAAAAAAAAAAAAAAAAAGAAACACCAAGGGGAGCCTGGGTGGCTCATTCGGTTGAGCATCCGACTTCAGCTCAGGTCATGATCTCACTGCTCGTGAGTTCGAGCCCCGTATTGGGCTCCATGCTGACAGCTCAGAGCCTGGAGCCAGCTTCATATTCTGGCTCTCCCTCTCTCTCTGCCCTTCCCCCGCTCATGCTGTCTCAAAAAATACATAAACACACAAAAAGTTTTTTTAAAAACATCAAGATCCAGAGATCTACAATAATAGAAAATGTGCAGTCCTTTAAGACACTTTCTCCCCACCAGTTGTGTGGAGCTCTTCCTTACCAAACTGTGTAAAAACTAATTTCTTGAGCAGTAGCCCTCCAACTGTGGTCCCAGAATGCCCTTTAACTATTATGCCGGCTTTTCCAATTTTAAAAGGAGACATGTGCTCATGTCTAGGGAAGGTTCCCCGCTAGAACAAGCAGAAAAGAAACAGCAACTGTTTACTCTGAAGGTCCTCACTGCTGGATGGAAATGGACCCACTGGCACCTGAGGATTCTGGGAAATGGCTGTGATGTCAGGGTTCCCACAATCCTTGAGGGGTTGCTGTTTGTTGTTCGTGTGCTGGTTGAATTTTTCTGATGAGAGCAAGTGGGTTATATGTTTGTGTATGTTCTGAATGTGGGGGAAACAGAGTCTTTGAAAATGAGATTAAAAATTCTTCTGTTGGGGCACCTGGGCGGCTCAGTTGGTTAAGCCTCCAGCTCTTGATTTTGGTTCAGGTCATGATTTCAGGGCCATGGAATGGAGCCCTGCATCTGGCTTCATGCAGGGCTTGGAGCCTGCTAGGGATTCTCTCTCTCTCTCTCTCTCTCTCTCTCTCTCTCTCCCTCTCCCTCTGCCCCTCCCCTACTCTCTCTCTCAACGGAAAACAAAACTGCTCCGTTGGTTTAAGAAAAATCAGTAATGGACGACACTAATACAAAATTGTGTAAAAAATAGAAAGGAAATATTTCAGCACCAAACTATGAACTGTGTCTACCTCAGGGTGGTGAAACATGGGTGACTTTATTTTCCCATTTAAACTTTTTAGTGTACAATAGAACAGTTTCTAAAATGAGCATGAATTGCATGTTGGTGTTATGCCTATATATATGCGTATGTATATGTATGTGTATATATATGCATATATGTATGTGCATATATATGTATGTGTATATATATATATATATACACATATATATATGTATTTTAGGGTTTTTTTGAGAGCGAGTGAGAGAGAGTGAGTGGGGGAAGAGAAGAGAGAGGGGGGAGAGAGAAAGAGTATCCTAGCAGACTCCACACTGTCTGTGCAGAGCCCCATGCAAGGCTTGAACTAACAAACCATAAGATCATGACCTGAGCTGAAGTTGGGTGCTTAACCAGACTGAGCCACCATGCTTTATTTCTAAAATATTACTCTCAGCTAGAGAGTGTAAAACCAGCAGAACCACACTATACAAAAAAGAAAGAAAGAAAGAACAAAAGAAAGAAAGAAAAGAAAAAAGAAAAGACAAGACAAGACAAGAAAAAAGAAAAGAAAAGAAAGAAATCTATTTACTTACACAGCTTTGCTATATACACTATGGAAAATGCCTCCCCACCTCCCTACAAAACTCTCTAATCTTAAGAAAATCCTCAGGGTAAATTAACAATCATAGCTCATTTAGAAAATAATTAAGCAATACTTGTAAAAGTGCCAATCACTTCTACCGGAAGCATGGAGGAAAGGGGTTCACTCAGGCCAAAAGGAAGCAGATCAAGGAAAGAGTCTCAAGGAAGGGAGATGGGAGCAGAACCTTGCAAGGGAGCACAGGTGGGTTTGCAAAGAGAGGCGCAGAGAAAGGACATCTCATCAGAAGTGAGAGAAGCAGGAAGGAGACTAGAGGACCTGGGAAATGTCCCAGCCTAACTAGCACGCTAGGGAAAAGTAGGGGAACAGTTCTGATCTACAGTGAATGGGCAGGCTGCTGGGACCTGGATGGAAATCCAGAAGGCACTGGTGATTTTAGAAGGTAAACTTGCTCGGATCCCGACATGGATTGGCCAGAGGTGGAAAGGAAGGAGTCAGGGTGAGCCTGTAATTTCTGAGGTTTGCATCCTGGGTTGTGATACAGAAACACAGGAAAAGCTAAAAGGGGATCGACTGGGAAAAGGGAGCGCCATAGTGTCATGTTTTGTTGTTGTTCTGTGATGTTCACATGGAAATCAGTTGAACAGGGCACTACCTATATGGATGTGCAGTTCCAAGGGGGGCCCTGAAGCTGTAACCTGGGAGTCATTAGTATGCAGACCTATGCTGAAATGGAGAGCCTGGGGGAGATCTCCCAGGCAAACAGTATAAAGTGGGAAGGGAAGTAGAGGGGACCCAGTGCTTGAGCTGGATTAGAACGGGGGACCCACTAAAGATGGGGAGGTCACCCATTCACTTAAGCATTCCCTGAGCCCAGGCAACAGTTTAGCAGCTGTCCCAGTGGTATGGGACTACTGTGACCCAGACAGGTATTTGGGACAGTAGCCCTGGTGGAAAATGAAAGAAAAGTCACGATGTACACAATTATTTAGTGTCACTTCCCAGTCTGGATTGATGACAATATGTCAATGCCCAGGCATAAAAGTTGAGATTCAATACCTATTTCCACTGGAAGATTCGACTTCAAATATTTATGAATCACCTGAAAAAGAAACAAAACAGTAACCAGTTCCCCAAACCTCTATTTCCGAGAAGTCTCTAAGTACGCTAGTATAAAATGAAATATCAGAGAGAAAAAAATACATGAAAATGCTTGGTTATGTTATAAACCATTGACCTCAACAGACCCTCTCCTTTTCTGAGGATTCTAGAAAGCAGCATTTAGGGGATTTCCAGGGTCTGTAGGCAGGAGTCTTCTGGGCAGCACACATACCTTGGGCAGCCAGTCGGGGCACAGGGCATGAAAAGAAAAGGATGGCTGACGAGGGCAGGAGGCTGGACACTGATTCCCCTACCCCCCACGAGGCCCAGGCCAACTCCACCAAGCCCTTTGCACCCTAGCATGAATCTGTGTGGATAAATACAATGGAGATTGGAGAAAATGGGCTTGTCTGTAAAAATCCCAAGTGCTGGAGAGGCCTTTCAGTTTGCCCCAGAGTCAAGCTGATTAAACTTAGCATGTCCTGGCTCAAACTTTGATTGAGTTGGGCCCCTCGGCCTTTAAGTTGTATATCTGAATCCTCTTTGAAAAGATTTGGCCTCCCCATATACATTTCGAGTGCTGGGAGAGTGCCCATCTGTTTTTATGCTTATTTATAACCACAGCACCTTCCAGCACCGTGAGGTCCTTAAAAATATAATGACATGACTGATGATGAGTAATTAAGTGAATAGGGTGAATGTTCTTACTCTCAGACAAACGTTTGTGGGAAAGCAATTTCCCTTGCGGCCCTGGCCTGGCACTTTTGCTTCTAGTGAACACCCAAGCTCCGATTATCTTGGAAGCTATGTGTGAACCACCACCTCTGCTAAGAAGACAAAGTATTCTTTCTGCCCGTTCGTTCCTTGCTCTCACTGCTGCCTTGCCTTGTTGACCTCCAAGTTCAGCGTGTGGTAGGGAGCCCAGTAGAAAAACCCAAGATTTACAGAAGGGGGTTCAGAATCTTCCTCAAATGTCCTGTAAGCCATTTGCCTAAAAAGGGAGGATAAGGGGAAGCCAGGGGTCAGATCTGGGGACACACACACACACACACACACACACACACACACACACACACACGACTTGGGGTAGCTGTTGTTCTTCCCTTGAGGGAAAGAGGGTTCCGCTAACCCCAGGGCCTGACTCTAGGGTGGCCAGTGTCTGTCCTGCGTGAAGACTGGGGTACAGTGAGGGTGTGTGTCACAGCTGGGCGGCCCCTCCCTAACACGCCAGCCCTCCCGCTCTCGCTCTCCCATCTGCCCCGGTTTCTTTAAGCACCTGGAGTTGATGTGCAGAAGCATCTCACCCGCCTCCACGGAGACAAAGCCTCTCCTTCCCAGGCTCCATCCCTAGCACCCGCTGACCAGGGGCATCTAGTCCCCCCCCCTTTCTCCCCCTTCCTGGAATCCTGACCACCCTCATGTCAAAGGCAAGAAAGGCAGAACTCCTACCAGCTAACTCCGTGTTTCTGTGAACACGCGTGTATGGCATACATTTATGCAGTCCCTGGAGTGTCTTCGTGACACAGATATTTCCTATCTGTTGCTACTTGCGTAGACGGGTCTTCCAGCTGGTCGCTCTGCTGCCAAAATCCAAGGATTTTGGAAGGCAAGGCCCGTCCCGCCCCGGCCCCGGGGGGAATGCGCCTCCTTTCGGCCGGAGAAGGCAAGCAGGCTCGCGGGTACATCCCGCGGCGCCCAGGGCAGCCGCCTCGCCGCCCTGGGAACTGGGAAGGCGAGGGCGGCGGTGGGGTGGGAGTGTTTGCATCTTTGTTCCGGCCCAGATGAAGAGCAAGAAAATCTAAGCCACTGTCAAGCTCTGTTTCGAAAGTTAAAATCTAATTTCTCTGTTCTATCAACTCCCTCCTCCACCGCCCCCCCCCACCCCCAAATGGAGAGCCTGCTGTTCAGGCCGGGTGCTATCTCCATTCCTGCAGAGAAGTTTCCCGAATGGTGTCTCCTCGCCCGCCCGTTAAGAAAATTCCCAGTCGCTTGCAAACAGCTCCAAGCAGACGAAACAGGAACCGGAGGACCTGTCCTTGTCCTTTCTAATAACGCGAATCGTGAGGATTCAAATAAAGACGCATTTTTCAGATTCGTTCCTCATTTGAAGCTGAGTCTGGGGGTATCAATAACGGCAAAAATAAGCCTCAGAGATCTTGGGAATTAGAGCTCCCTCATGACGTGGTGCAGCAAAGAGGCTGGGACATCCAGTACCCGAGGACTGATTTCTGGTCATGACTCTCTTCCTGTATCTGAGAACTGCGGGGCGCAGAACCCTTAAGATTCCGATTGTCCCTGGGCTCTTCTGAGAAGTCACTCGTGTATGTGTGTGATTGATTTGTTCTGACAAGTTTATTTTCTTTCATAAAATTTCCTTCACCAACCACTGGTTGTGTCTTTGTTCCCCACCCCACCCTTAAAGTGACTATCGTCCCTGTAATCAGCTTCCTAGATATTTTTTCAAGAAAAGTGGTTCCAGGGCAAGTGAAATGTAGTGATTTTTTGTTAAGTCTAAAGCTAAAATCGGTAGTTCCTAATTTTCTGTACAACTACTTCCTCCAGGCTGCCTCACTATATTAGACAAAATGACCACGCCAAGAATCTACTAATATTCAGACTACGGTGGAGACATCTTACTCAACAACTTCTACAGGTGGAAAGCAAACCCGCAGACCCCGAACACCGATGACTGTCCCTTCCTCAGATGTCTTGGCAATGCATTTCTGCATTTCCTGATTTAATAAGAAACAGCATTTAGAGAAAAGAAGGTCGTGGCAGTTTGTTGATATTGTTATTACTGTTTGAGATAGATTTTAATTGAGTGTTGTTAGCCTGCTCCTGGAGCTGGTGGAAATTACAAGAATCCAAATTCTTGTGGATAAACATTAATGCTGTTGACATAGACATCCTCTCTGTATTGTTGAAAAGGGAGTTGAAGGGAAACCGTTTGGGGTGGTACTCGGTCTGAGTTAAATTAAAACCGAATTCCACCACAGAGCACCCAATCAGATTACAATGGTGTGCACTCACAGGTAGTTCTGTAAATGTTTGGACACCAAGTGGACACAGGAAGTTAGACCTTATCCAAGTAGACCTGTAAATGTCTAATCTCTAGCTCAGAGGAATACTCCAAGAATCCTGTTGGTTGACCTTACAAATTGGCTTGAATAGAGGATGCTGAACTCCCAAATTTTACTTTTTTTTTCCGGGTGGAGTTCTTCCCCAAGAAACTCTTCTACCCCTTGGGGGGAAAAAAGAAGCAAAACTCAAGACTTATCTCCTTTTCTATAAACACTACTCGCCCTATTAAAAAAAAAAAAAAGTACCTCCTAGCGCTTCTTCTAGCTCCATCTCTCAAAGACTAAAAAATAAATATATGATCTTAGAACCGCCACGGACAGGAGGCACGCGGGGATCGCGTCGCGCGCACAAGCTCGCAGAGATCTGCGACATCCCGTTACCCTAGTCCCCGATGAGCCTGCGAAGAAGCCAGTTCTCTCTGGGCTAGCGGTCAGCTGGGGTGGCGGTCCCGCTGAAGGAGGGAGCAGGTAAGCAGGGTAGAGGGGAGGGATTGTAAAAGAAACGCATTTAAAAAAAATAAAAATCAAACTGACCTCTAGTTGAAATCTACAGATGCCATTTAAAAGTGAAAAAAGGTCTCCGAGGTGGCTGCTGGCCGGGCACGCAGTCCAAGACCCGGATCTCAGTTTATCGGAGCCAGTGGAGTAGGAAGGTATCTGTGGTTCTGAAGTTGCTGGGGTTCCCCACCCCCCGCAGGGCAGGGGAGCGTATGTGACACCTTGTTCGTTTGGAGATGGTTTATTCACTCGTGTTGTAAAATCTAAAATGACGCCGCTGGGAAGACGAAGGAGCTGCTGGGCCCCTTGCGACCCCCGGTCTAATCTAAGTATGCGGGGGACCCTAAAGTTCACCATGGCAAAATGCACGGGTGCCTGACGCCTAAGATGCGGCAGAGGCGCGCTCGGGAGTCTTGGAAAGGGCTTCGTCAGATAAATGAATGGTGGAGACACTCGCTCACTGTCTTCTACAGTCCAGGGGTCTGGAGACCCGGCGAGTATTGGCAGTCTGCGGCCTCGGACTGTACAGGCCCGGATCCCTGACCTTCGCACTCCGGGCTGCCCTTCTCCCCAGGGCGGGTGAAAGTCACCAGACTGTCAAATTCTCCAAAATATTAAGAGAAGGAGGCCATCCAGCGCCCTGCTCCTGCCTGTCAGATAAACAGGATTTGCCACCTCTCCTCTGGACTTGACTTGCGACCATAGGGGCTCCGTGACCTGTCTTGATTCTGGATTTCACTGCCTCCTATAAAGAGAAAAAAATCTCCAGGCTACCTTTAAAATGATATATTTCCTTGGCTCCTCTTTGAATCAAGATCACTGAGGCCCAAATTCAGAGTGCCAGCACCGGCTCCAGGGCCCCAGGGTGGTGCCGCAAAAATTTCTGGCGCCTTGGGCGTTACAAATGCTGAAACTCCAGGGAAATTGATATTCTGGTGTGAATTCCAACTAGGGAGCACCCTAGAGAACATTCCCGCTCCCCTGGGCATACCTCGTGCGGGGAGGAGCCGGCGGAGCTGGGCCCAGGGAGTGTGGCCGGCGACTCCTTCGCGCCGCGTTTACACCTCTCCCTTTGTGACAAATCGATTTCCCGCGCCGCTGTTCTGCATTTGCATCCCGCCGAGGCCCGGGGCCCAGCTGCGCCCGGTGCACACTTAGCACCGGCTTGGGACTGTGTGCGTGTGTGCACGCGTGTCTAATTGACTTTCCGTCTACCTTTTTATGACTACATGTGTTTCCAACAAAAGGTCTTATTAGGACAATCTGGTTTCACTAATTTAGAGGTTGGGAACGTGGAAGGCAGGCGCTTTTTTTTTTTTTTTAAGAGTTTGCAGAAGTTCAGATTAAGAAATGACAGCGGGATGCACCGTGGTCCTAGGAGTAGGTCTGCCTATTTTTATGACCTGTTCCTCTTTCCTCTCCCTGGCTTCCCCTGTTCCACCCCCTTCACACTCCACACTGCCCCATTAGCCACTGGATTCCTAACTGTTAAAGAACCATTTCTTTAACACTTGAGGCGTTTGAACCCAGAAGTCTGAGAAATTTACTGGGCTGGGGAAATCAGTAAGAGGGAAAAGAAATCATTCTACAGAGAAGAAAGTGCAATGAATATCAACCGAGGAGGAAACAGAATTGTGCTGAGGAGTGACAGAGATCAGTGAGGTCTTACTAAGGTCGGCCCAGGTTATAACTGGAGAATTTGCAATATCGTTGTAAATGAAACCTGTTTTACTAACGGGAGCTGAAAAGAATATTTAGGAAGAACAGGTTTCTATGTCACTGAGAGAGTAAACCCGGGTCTTCTACATGTGCTCCATCCCTCTGAAGATTATGGCTTCCCACTTTGGGGTACACTGCCAGCAGGCTGCAAGGGGCACCTGATTCTTGGGGTCATTCTCCGTCCCTGTCGGGCTCCAGAGCCCAGCTTTAGTCGTCTGCCTGAAGACTCCTCTCTTCTCTGACTCGCCCTGGGAGCCTCACTGTCCACTGCCCACTGGAAGCCCAGCAGGGCCCAGTGGGGGGCCCCACTCGAGCAGCTCAGGACAGCTTCCTTCGAGACCCCTGATGGCGGACCCGAGGACTGAGGACAAGGGTCCTCCTGAACACTATCACCCCACTCACCAGACCTTCCTATTCTCATCTCAGAGATGAGTGAGGAGGTTGAGGAAACAGGGCTTCTAAAAGCAACAACTGTTTGTTGGAAGAATAGGCCCCAGTCATCTCCAGAAAGCCAGGCCTTGTTGTGTTTCTCTGCTACTTTCTTAGCCCCAAGTGTCGGTCACTTTGTCCCCATCAGCGCGGTCTGCATTTCTGCTACCTTCTTCCAGAACCGTCTGTCCACCATCCTTCCTTAAACAGCCTCTCGTTGGCTGGCACCCGAGCCTCAGTTTCCTCTCGGGGGCCCACTCCCCACCAGGCCTGTCGTTACTCCTTGAAACTCTGAGATGCGTTCAAGAATCAAGGGGGCGGGTTCCCGAAGTTCGCATCCCCTTCCCTCCGGACACACGGTCCCCAACTTCGCCCGCTGCCCTTTTTGTGTCCTCCCGCACCATGGCGGACGCCACGTGCGCAGCGCGACCTCTGGCCACGCCAGGTCTGGGTCTCACAGGAGCCACCACCGCGCGCCACCTACACCTCAGGCGTTTCCCAGGCGGCCTCCACAGTCCAGAGTCGTTCCATTCGCACCAGGAGGCCACCAGGAACCCGAGCTCCCTTCTCGTGGCGTTCCCTCGGCAGCCCTCCAGCCCTCTTGTATCCGGCGCCCATCCAGGCCGACGCGGGCCCCGGACTCGCTGTGACCACCGGCCTTGGGCCTGCTTTTCACATCCCTCTGCTTGTTTTAGGGGTAAAGCCACACTGGTTGGTCTCGCCCGCCCCATCCTGGTCTTTTCACGCAGCCGTTTCTTCACGACCGTGTTTTCGGTTGTGGGTCCAGCCTCCAGTTCTCCGAACAGCGATAAAGGTGGCGATTAATAATTAACCAGGGCGAAAGGAGAACCGCGGAAGGTGCGGAATCAGAGAAGCTGGGCGATTCAGCAGCCTAGTCTCCCTGTGCTTTGCATATTTAAATTTTCCCTAGCGAAACGTTTAAAAAACAATCACATTCCGCCGCGCTTTCTCTTGGAGCTCCAAGTGTGTACGCCAGCAATTAACTCCTGCTGCGGACGCGTGCAGCGCGAGCAACCCCCCTCCCTTCCACCCCTTCCAGGCTCCAATATCTTCAAGAGAGCCTCCGCCGCTGTGCCCAGCCATTGCCCGGGACTTGGGGACACCGGGTCTTCATTCCTCAGAGCTGGCCTTCTTTCTGTAGTAACAGAGCGGGCCACATTTCCATCAGCCTGAACTCCCCGTCGCCCTCTGCCTCTGGGAATACGTAGGGTGGATCGACCCCAGTTCGATTTGGGCTGAAAAACGCGGAGGGGATCCTAGGCCTGGACCCAGGAAGCTGGGCGAGGGGCAGGCGGCCTGCCCGAGCAAGGGGCTTCCCCTGCCGCCTGCTTCTTTTCAGCCCTTTGCCCGGGCCTTGCTTCCAGCTGTCTCTGGGTCCTGTTTGCTTTGTCTATTTCCCGAGAGTCTGATATTGGCTTTTTTTTTTTTTTTTAATCATGGAATGCCGGCGGGTCTCCTGTGTCTACAGGTTCCCAATTTGAAGACCAAATAAATAATGACACGGAAAGGAATTAGCTTCATTTAAAAACTTCCAGCCAAGCTGAGACCCTTGAAATCTCAAAAAGGAAATATCAAGCCCCATGTCACCTGGGATGAGCCAGGTGACAGGTCTGTTACAGACCCCAGAACGCAGGGATACGTTTGGGGTCACCTTTTAAGGCATGGTTAATGAGGCCAGCGACATATCCACGGAGACGCGGTGTATCAGTAGGGAAGGATGGGGAAGGGAGACTGTACGGGGACTTTTCTCGAGGTCTTAGGGCCAATAGGGAGAGCTCCTCGAATGTGACACTAGGCTCGGCTTTGGGGCCCGCGCTTCCCCTGCGCATCTCTCGGGTGCGGGACCGTGCGGGCCGGGAGCTCGGGTTTCACCCCCAAAGGACACTCCCTCTGCTTCGCCGAGTCTTCCCCAGGCACAGGCCTTTGATTCCGCCGGGGGTCTCGAACCCAACCGCAGGTAGAGGGCGGCCACCGCCGGGCACAGAGAGCGGCTGGGCCGCTGGGGCTCGGCGCTCCAAGCGGCCCCTCCCGCACGCCCCGGCCTCAGGAGCCCCGCGCGCGGGGGCCGCGCGGGTGTCGCCGCTGTGCGCCTTGCCCTCCTCCTCCTCTGCCCCGCCTGCCTCCGAACCCGCGCTCGCGACTTGGGAGGAGCCCCCCCCCGACCCGGCTCGGCGCCTTTAACCTTCCGCCTTCCCGAACAGGGCAGGCTCCTTTACACCCCTCGGGGACCCTTGCCCAGCCAGCCCGGTTGCCCCGCGTCGCCGCGCGCGCCCCGGACTGAGGGGCGGCCCAGTGGGTTTCAGAGACAGTCGGCGGCGGGCAGAGTCCCCGACCCCGACCTCGGGGCCTCTCCCTGCAGCGGCCGCCTGGGCTACGCCCTCGGCAGGGCCCTCCTTTCCTCCCCGTCTGTGACCGGCCCTTCCTCCGGCCACTGCCACCACCTCTCCTCGCCCCCTCTCTCCCCTGGCCCTGGCGGGCTGCAGGCGCCCGGCCGGGACCCCCAGCGTCCCCAACCCCCACCCCCACCCCGTCCCGGACACACACTCCCGCGGGCATGCGCCCCTCACTCACTGTCCTGCTGCGGGGTGTCGCTGCCGCTGGTGAGTCCCGGCGACTCCAGTAGGCTCCGGCCGGCCTCGCCCACGCTCTCGTCCGCCTGCGCCGCCACCATGTCCCCGGCTTCCTCCAGGTCTAGCAGGTGACTGACGGAGAAGTTCTTTTTCGCCTGCAGGGTGTCGAGGTTGCCCGGGCTGTCCAAGCGGCCGCCCAGCGCCGGTTGCCGCTCCAGAACGTGCCCGTAGCTGGAGGTCATGGTCTCCCCCTCCGATCCCACCCACCCCCCTCTTCCCGCTCGAATCAACACCAAACGCTGTGGGCGCGAGGGGGGAGAGGAGCCGAGTGGGGAAGAGAGAGGGGGGAGTGGAGAGAGAGTGAGTGAGAGAGAGAGAGAGAGAGAGAGAGAGAAGGAGGGGAAGGACAAAAAAAAAAAAAATTGGAAAGAGGGCGGGGGACCCCCTTCTGCGGAGCAGAGTTCTGCACCAACAGCCTTCGACAGCCTCGGTTGCTTTCCTGAGGCCAAGTCCGGCGCGGTCCAAGGAGATAATCCACACCAAAAAATAAAATTAAAAAGTCACCCTATGTTCAAGTCAGGAGAAAAAAATTCCTTCCAGCTCTCCAAAAGCGTCCACACGCACACACTAAAAATAATAATAAGGGGGAGAAAGGAAAGGGGAGGCCAGCAGGGCGGGGGAGTTAGGCAAACAGAAGAAGAGAGAAGAAGGGGTGGGAGAGAAGAATCAAAGTGGGTTTTTTTTTCAAGGTTAAAAAAGTTATTCCCAGGCAAGAGTTCAAGCACCAACAGAAGAAGGCTTGTTCCAGCTTTAAAACATCTTCAAGAAAACGTGTTCCCCCTCTCTGCACTCCTGTGGATTCTCAGGAGTGACTAAAGTTTCAGGAGGAGAGGGTGATGTCTTGCAGATGTATTGGAGAGCAGGATTCTCACTTTACTTTTCGTAAGAAGAAAAAAAAGGGCTTCAAGAGTCCGAAGGAGGGTGGTGGTGGGTTTCCCCCCTTTCCCTTCTCTCTCTCCCCCTCTTCTTGCTGAGCTCCTTTTTCCTTCTCAGTTGGATCAAGAAGCTCTCTGGCACTTCAAAAGGCACAAACTGGCATGCAGAGGAGGCTTTGTAGGGAATACAAGAAAATTGGAGACCCCTGGGAGGGCAGATCTCGACTTAATAGGAGCCTGTAATTACGTGGCAAAGCCTTTGTGCGGTGCCTGACGTTTTACAGACCCCCTTTCTCCATCACAATCTCCTTCTTCCTCCTTTCCCTCGGACCAAAAAACAGTCTGATTAAGAAAACCCCCTTTGCCAACATCTGAGCTAGAGAGAAAGAGAGAGGGAGGGAGCCGGAGAGGGAGGAGGGAGCGAAAAGGGAGGGAAGAGAAAGCGAGAGAGCCCCTTTGGATTTTTTAAGTAAAGGTCTAATTATCATTCCCCTGCAATAGTATCACGGGGAGGAAAGACAAACTGAAACCCACAGTCACTTCAAACGGACTGATTATTTTGCTTGGGCATTAACTCCTCCAGATTTGTTTAAGATCTTGTTGGAAAAGCTCATTTGCATGTTTTGATAACAGCTGCGGGGAAACTTGTTGGAAAAAAATCCACAACTATCTCAATCAAATTTTCTTCTCTCTCTCTGCCTTTTTTTTTTTTTTTTTTTTTAGCGTTTCCTGCAGTTCTAACAGTTTTTGGGAGTGGGGGTGGGGGAGTGTCTGAGAGAGAATGAAGGAGAGAGCAAGCAAATTAAAGCTACGTTTGGCTCCGTAGAGACAGCCTCTTAAATAATGTAATAAACTAACAGGAGCGGTAATAGTGGGAGGCTCTCCCACGCTTCTTCCGCGAACCAAAGGCAGGTTAGGGGAGATCTAGAAGGCGCCGAATCGGTTCGAGTCTCTCGCCGCTAGGAATCCCGGGGCCAGGGCAGTGGGAAATTTACATATTTATTTAGCCGGAGGAAAGGACTCTGCGAGTGTAGCATAATTGCTCTCGCCCCCCCCACCCTGACCAATTTCGTAACCTCTTTGGTGCGGCCAAGGTCGCTTCCCCAGGCGACGACGCTAAGCCGGGAGGGTCGCGTTGCCCAGATGCTCGGAAGGCAGGGGCACTCCTGGAGCGAGCGGCCGGCCGGGCGAGGCTCCTGCTTAGTTCAGGGTCCGGCCCGGGTGCCTGGGCGGGCGGCGGGGGGCGGGGGGTGGGGGGTAAGAGGAAGGACGCGGAGGGATAGAGGAACCCCCAAGTCTACGGATAATGCTCTGCCGTCTGTCTGCTGAGCCCTGACTTGACAAGGAACAGAGAGGTGCTGAGGGATTTTTTTCATGACCTGTTGGAATTTGGTAACAGCTTTAATAGTCTCATTAGAAATGAGTTACTATATGACGAGTAAGTAAAATATTAAGTGCTTATTTGTGGCATTTTATGTTCTTCAAATACACACACACACACACACACTTTCCCACTGCCTTGATTACTAGACTCCCCCCCCCCTTTTTTTTCCTCCTCCTATAGCCGAGAGGCTCTACTGGAGAGAAAGAGGGGTCCGAGTGTGTGTAAATGCTTTCTGGGCTCCAAACGGCCATAGTTAGCCCAGAACTCCCAGCCCTGATCTGGGAAAAGAACATTTGATGCCATCAAAGGGCTGCAGATTGAAACCAGATGTGCTCGCCTCGGTTCTTTCCATGCATTTAATTAAGGAGCCGGGATGGAGGAGACTTTTTCATCATTAGTCCACCCACTGCCCCCTCCTATTTCCATCCCCTCGCCCTCCCCCGCCCCAAACCGGCCCGCGCGCACCCCCGACCGGGAGCCCAAAGCCCCGCCAGCGCCGCGCGGTGCGCCGCGCGGGTCGCTGCGTCTCCCCAGCGGTCGGGGCTCCAAGCAGTAAACATCTGTCCGCGTCTGGGCCCGTGCGAGCGGCGCGGCGGGGCTAGCGGGACGCCGGTGGGAGGCGGACGCGCACCCGGGTGGGCCCGCACCGAGTGCGGGCGCCGCGCCGGACGCCCTCCGCGGGGATTTCCAGCACCGCAGCCTCTGGGAGCCCAGGCCGAGCGCCTCACGTGGCACTGCCACCCGCTCTCTCGAACCGACGCGACTCGATCGCGCAGAGGTTTCCCCCAGACGTCCTGCTGGATGAGCTTAGGGGCAAAGGCCGAGGGGCCGTCTCCCCCTTCCCCGCACGCCGAGCGCGAGGCACTGCTGGGTTTGTTCCCGCAGCCGGGGGCAGCCTCCCCCGCTCTCCCCTAGCCTGCTCAGACCCGGAACGGGCCCGGGCCTCTCCCGCCTTCTCTGCCCTCGTTTACAGTTGAATTTCACGTTTCTTTCCGTCCTGACACTGACCGAACTGCCCTTTGGGACAAAGGGCTGGGTAAGAGGCCGTGGGGCTTCTGACGGCCCCCCGGAACGTGCTGCTGCCCCTGGAGACCGACCCAGCGATCTGTCAGTCGAGGAAGATCGCCCTTCGGAGAAAGTTGCCTTGTCCCTGGTATGCGGTCGGGCGGTCTGGTTACTGACCGAGAGGTAGCGACGGGGGAGATCAGGGATGGGCCGTTGGAAACAGAGTCGGAAGTCTCCACTTCTACTCCCCCGTGTTCTCGGGAGGGATCAGGCACTCCCTTAACATCATCCACTTGTCATTCGTGTAATAATGTCAACCAGTCCTACCACTACCAACGAGGATGCTAACGGCTTCCACAAAAACATCAGACACATTTGCTTAACATTTGCCGACTAAATATGTGTATGTGTGTATATATGTTATATTATATAGAAGTTTCGATGCACAACATTTCCCTAAAATGTCTCCGGGAGTGAGAGCTCGAATACCGCCGCCTGCGTGGGGCTCGCTCAGCGCTGGCGAAGCGGCCCCTGCAGGGGCTCCGGAGGCCCGAGTCTGGGAGCCCTGCTCCAGCAATTGGGGTGGCCTTTGAGGACCTTGGTGAGGGAGTGGGGGCAGGGTCCAGAAACTGGAACTTGGGAAAGAGAGATGCCAGTGTTGGGACAGGGATTCCAGGCAGGAGGCAGGGTCCCCGTCTCGCAGACCCAGAGCGCTTTTTCTGGAATCCTGCGGAGGAGGCCGCGGGAGAGGAGAAGGCTCGCGGAGCTCTTCAGCCCTCCCGAAGGCAGCTCCTTCCCAGGGCATCCCGTAGGCCGCCGTTGCAGGGGTCAAGCCCCAGAATCCCCCAGCCTCCGCCCCAAATCACCGCAGGGAGTCGGGGCTGCAGGGTGGGCTAGAAGAAGGAGCCGGCAGGATCCCCAAGAAAGTAAATCCCCGAGGCATAGACCCTGCAGAATTGATATTTTTGTTTTACTTGTTTACACCTTTTTAGTTTTTTTCTCCCCCCCCTTTTTTTTCTATTAACAATTGCTAGTGGATTGGATCCACATCCTGATTATGTTTACATACATTTGTAATTTGCTGAGATTCTGGATTTGCTGGATCGTAATTAAAAGCCATCGGGATAACCCTACAGGGAGACTCAAGACTGACTGGAGAGCGCAGTTGGCCCAAGTAAAATGGTGAAAAGCACGGGTTCGTGCCGCCAGCCGGCCAGGCCGGAGAAGGCTCTCTGGGACCCTCAGAGCCAGCGCCGCCAGGTGCTCTCTTTTAGGCACACAGAGGTGGGCAGGAGAATGCCTTTCCAGAGCACCCAAGGTCGCAGCCTGGCCTCCCCTTGCTGTCCAGGCGCCAGGCCTTGTTCACTAGAGGGGTGGAGGGAGGGGAAAATTGGTGGATCAAAGTTCTCTGGGCTCAGGTTGCAGGAATCAGAAGGGCCAAGCACCTCTAGAATTCAAGAAGGACCATCTGGCAGAAAGATGTCAGAAGAAGGGAAGCTGTGGCCGGGAGCACATGCCCATCTCAGCAAGCAGGCAGCAGGCCTGGCCTGGGAATTTAGAAGGCCCCAGAGAACGCTGTGGCCTGTTTAGTTCCTTAATCACTGCTTTGCTTTCCCCCTGTGATTTCCTTTTGGGAAGACTTGGAAGGAGAGCATTTCGAACTCACAATCTCTGAACATGTGTAGATCTTTCCTTGGCTTTCACTTTGACTTCCATCCATCCATCAATCTTTATTAAAATTCTGAAGCGCTGGGTGATGCAGCTAAACAGAACCCTCTTCCACATGATCCTTCCGGCATCTGAGCGCGCCTTTGCAACCCTTCCTTCTGCCCCGCCCTGTTTGAAAACTAACTCCTGTTTCTGGATTCCTCCATAAGCAAGTGGGAGCAAAGCTGGGACTAGCAAGGAAACATGATGAGAGATCAGACCATGGTAGGAAGGAGGTTTGGTTTCTAGCCACGTGCCCTTGGGTGGTCCTATTCATAGGCAGGTTTGGTACTGATCACTGTCCAGGGTTTCCCTGGCACGGGGAACTGGCAGAACACTGCCTCATCTGGCTAGCAGAATGTCCCCCACCCTAAGCATTTCTCCCCCTGAGGTGGGAACCAGGAGTTGCACTCCCTGATGTGTTAATAAGCTGATGTGGTAATCACATGTGACAGGTCACAGGTCCCACGACACATAAACAAGACAATACCACCCTCATGCAAATAATACGCTTTGGGGGTAGAAATGTTCTCCTGCTCCTGGTTGACAATCTAATATATTATATATTCATAGGCGATGAAACAGGGGAAGAAAATGAGATGCAAGATGGATTCCACAGGGGTGTCATATTTTAATGTTTCTGAGAAGAAGGCTCTCTGCCAGATTTGAAAGAAACTCTCCTTTGCCCTCCCAATTCTGGTTCTTATAACCATACGTGGCATTTTAGGAACATCCCATGCATTGGGTGAATGCTCTCTACCCACACCCACCTCCATCCAATAGCCCTATTGAATTATTTTGAAATTTTGCAAGAATGAAAGAAAATAGGACTAAAAACACATTTCCAAAATAGGACTAAAAACACATACCCATAAGATGGATAATGTGTCCATCCTACTCCAGGCTGGGAGACCCAATATATTCCCCGGGGCCATTTCACCACTGGATACTAACTTTGCACGCACCGTTGGGCCAGCTTCAGCTAAAGATATCTGTAATCTGGGGGCACCTGGGTGGCTCAGTTGGTTGAGTGTCTGACTTCAGCTCAGGTCATGATCTCAGTTCATGAGTTCGAGCCCTGGGTCGGGCTCTGTGCTGACAGCTCAGAGCCTGGAGGCTGCTTTGGGGTCTCTGTCTCCCACACTTGAGCACGCAGGCGCGTGCTCTCTCTCTCTCTCTGCCCCTCCCCCCCCCACACTCTCTCTCTCTCTCTCCAAAATAAATACACATTAAAAAATTTTTAAAAAGATATCTATAATCTGTAATCACATTGGCAAGTGCAATGAATATTCTCAGACCTCAGTTTGTTAAGTGCCTCAGCTGTAATTGACAGTATCGAACACTCTCATTTTGAAATTTCTTCTCCTGGCCCTCTGCTTCTCTGAGCACTTCTTGGTCTTCATAGAGTACTCCTTTGCTTTAGCTTACTCCTTAAATATTAATATTCTCCAGAGTCCTGCCTTTTGTCTTCACTGTCCTTTCCATTAAACAGGTTGTTACTATAAGATCTCATAGATTTTCATGTGCTAGCTGCCTCTTGTTTGACAGTGAGTCTAATATCTAAATCTTAAGCTTTCTCGTCTACTGACGGTTACCTGGGGCAAATTGAGCAAGTTACTTAATTCTCTACGCCTCAGTTTACTCATCTTTCCAATAGGGCTAATCATGGCCCCTACTGGCATATATTTGCAAGCATTAAATGAGAATGTATGCAAGCCATTTAACACAGTGCTCAGCATATAGTCAGCCCTGAAAGAAAAAATTGCTGTCTTCTTGCTGACATTCATTCATTCATTCATTCCGGAACCTTAACTCAACATGTCCAAAACTAAACTGACCTAATCGTTCCATGCTTCTCCTCTTTCCCCAGTAGGAAACCAAGGAATTACCCCCAATTCCTGCCTCTTTGACACCAACTCTGGCTTATCCAGGCAGTCACTAAGGTCAGCCTATTTTATCTGGCTGGCATCAAATCTGTCACCAAATAGTCACCAAGTGATTGTTGCATTGGTACTGAAGACTAAGTCATACTGGAGCGAACGAACAGGCGACATTACGTGCGAATGCATAGCTATGGTTATTATAGAGTGTTCACGTGACATAAAACATAACAACTCGTCAGGATGCCTTGCCAAATGCCCTCGGAGGAAATATGAATGTGCAGGTACTCTACCTTCTCTCTCCTGAGGAACTCAAGCCCTTCTCGCCAGGCGAATTCAGAGGGACCACACATGGCTGTTGGGAACATTAAGAAAACAAAAGCAAAGTGCCTTACCATAGTCGTTATTCGTTATTCGACAAACGTGAATTTCCTTCCTCTGCTCTTTCCCTTAGGCTCAGATGGCCGGGGCTTCAGGTAGCTCCGGGCACCACTGAGAAACAGGAGGCTAAATTCCTGCTATCTTCCTATTTTAGAAAAATCCTTTAAGGACAGGCATACGCATGTGACTAAGAAGCTGAAAACCGGGAAGGGTTCTAGGCAGGCAGCAGCACACAGCGCTGCCAGGGAAACCATTGCTGACCCTTCATTCCTGCGCCAGAACAGCTAAAGCCTGCTGGGTTTTTGTATCACACTCTGAGAACCAGAGAACCTGCGTGTTCACTGGATTCTTGGCCCCGCACGAGACATCTGAGCTGAGGTCCCAGGCTGGCTTGCTGCCTCGGCGGGCTCCCCAACTCCTGGGCCCTGGAGCTCTGTTTCTAAGCCAAGCAAAAGTGAGGTGGACTCTTACAGGATAGGTACAAAATGCTTTGGGCCTGGCTAAGTTTGGCTGATTTGAAACCCGTAAGGCCCTTCAGCTGACTTGAGTGCTTATTTATAGCATACCCAGTGGGTGTGCCGCTTTGGATAACCTTCTTTGGCTTGCTGCTTTCATAAATGTGGAGCCAAGCACGGCCCATTCTCCACCTGCTTTCTTCTTTGGAGCCCTTGCACAAACCCCTACTCCCAGACGGGGCTCTCTCTTCTCCTCTCCTGTTGTCCCCTCTGCCTTTAACAGTGGCCCATACGTAAACAAACTGGCTGTGTCTTCTATTGGCCAGTTACACTTGTTAGGTTAGGTGTATATATATTATCTTCTTTTTTTTCTATTTTTTAATCATATCTATTTTTTTTATCATGCCTTATTTTAAGTTTACAGTAAACAGTAGCAACACATTTCGGCGACATTTTTTTTTTTTCTGGCTCACCTCAAAAGGGTACCGTGAGATAGCAGGTGTGTGAAGGACTTAATATAAAAGGTATGACTGTAGATAAGGCCAGCTGTAGCTACCAATACCTCTAGTTGTCACATTTTCCTGACACTCTTTTCTCATTTTCATCACTACAGAAGGAAGAATTGATAGAGCGGGATTTATGAATTTTTGAAGTTTAAAGTCTGAAATAATGTATTATTTCAACACTTTGCAGCTCAGGACCCATTCACTTAAAGTCACTATTCACCTCTCTTACACAATACATACCTTTGCTTTTCAGGAACCTGGTGTCCAGCTTCATATTTAAAACACCAGAACCGTCCCTCCCAACATACATGATAAAAAACAAACAAAACAAAAACACTCACCTTTTGATCCTTTCCTCTTTCTGAAATTTTTCTTGTGAGTATCTTCTGCTCTTTAAGCCAGAAGTCTGAATCATTTCCTTCAAAATTTGAAGGGTGTGGTTTATTGAGCGCTCTAATTTGTCAGGTATCTTAGTTTCTCCATTAAAAATTAGTATACAGAATCTCGGATATCCAATTTTATGTTGTTTTTGGACCAAATGACCATTAATCTTTAGCCATTATCAGACAGGCTATTTTGAGCCTAGTGTGACAGAGAGAGTAGAGCTTTAGAGGCTGTGGAGGTACGTTCCTTGGTTCTGCCTCTCAAAAATTTTGAGCAAGTTACTTAGTCTGTCCGAGCTTCAGCAATTCAAAGAACTGCTGAAAAAATGTGAGCCAACACAGGTAAGGATCCATCAGAGTGCCTGGCAAATAGTAAATACTCAACAATAGTTCAGCATTTCCACTTTGGGCTATGACATGGTAGTTTGTAGCAGACCAACGTTGTTCCCTCGGAGAGCAACTGGAAAAATCTGAACTACTTATGTCGTCTTCACCCTAAATATCAGAGGGCTTCTAAGGCAACCAAGACTCAGTGGTTGGCTCATGGAAGTAATCATGTTCCAGAAAGAATGCTTTCTGAGGTAAACCAAACTTGATCCATTCTCTCTTTATCCTTGGGTTCTCTTCCACCTTTTGGCATAGAGCAACAAGAGGGAAGGACTTGAGTCCGGGCAGAGCTTTATCAATTGTATGACCTTAAAGGAAGATACATGTGAATCCGGGATTGTTGAGATTTCATAAAGGAGGGAGACTGAGACAAATGAGACCAATATTCACAATCGTTCTCCCCCTCCCACCGCCCCGAGGTAGTTGCCAGTTAAGCTGCACAAGGCCAAAGGTTAAGAGGCAATGTGAATAAAAAGCAGATCAGAGATTCTGGCAACCGGACAAGGGCCAAGAAGACCACAATTGAAGTTCATGGCATACCAAGGAGAATCCATGAGAAACACTTCAGGCTCTCTGTTAGGAGATCTAGATAACTATATCCTAAGAAAGAAAACAAATTAGATGTAGGCTGACTCTTACCAACATTGAGTTCAGTCACAAAATGAATTGAGCTGATTTGCCTCTCTGTTGTCCTTTAAGATAGGCTGAATCCTCTATGAAGAAATATCACATCCAGAGTCACCGTAATTTTCATACAAAATGTCCAGCATTTGATCCTAAAACAGAGAAGCAAAACTAGACATATTAAGAGACAAGACCAAGAGAAATGACACATACAACAGAAGTAGGTGGCCCAGGTATTAGGGAAAGCAGGCATGGACTTAAAAGATTAATAATTAAGGGGCCCCTGCGTAGTTGAGTCAGTTAAGTGCCCGACTCTTGATTTCAGCTCAGGTCATGATCTCACAGTCGTGGGATCAAGCCCCACATTGGGCTCTGTGCTGAGCATGGGGCCTGCTTAGGATTCTCTCTCCCTCTTTCTCTGCCCCTCACCCCTGCTAGCACTCTCTCTTTCTCTCTCTCTCTCTCTCAAAATAAATAAATAAACACATTAAAAAAATAAATCTTTAAATTAAAAACATTAATAATTCATATAACCAAAGGAACATATAAGATGAGAATTTCACCACTAGAATTGTAAAAACTAAATAGAATTTCTAGCACTGAAAAAGATGACTGAACTTGAAAGCCCAGTAAATAAGTTTAACTGGATATTTGACACAGTTCCAAAGAGAATTAATGAGCTGAAAAATAGACCAGAAGAAAATATCTAGACTGAGGCATGGAGGGAAATAAATACTGGGAAGCAGAGAGGATTCTGGGAGACTGGAGGAGTCAGAAACACCAGAAACTGTCTCTCTACCTAGGCAACAATTGCACTGGCAGAATCTGTCTAATATAATTAATTTAAAACTCCAGAGTCTATTAAAGGCTTGAAACTTCCAGGGGTAAGGCTTGGATGGTAAATTGAGGTTAATTTCAGTCAGTTTCTCAGCCCCATGGCAGGAAGCTGCGCACATGTTCCCAGAGCAGCTACACACAGTTTATTGGACCCTATCCTCCAATATCAGGGATTTGTGCTCTAATTGCTGGTTGTGGCTTCTGATCACAGAGGTGCAGACAAAGAGGGCGGGTGGCAATTATTTTTCCACTCCCCGCATTGTTGCAAGCCCCCTCCCCTCAAACTAAAGTGATTTCTAGGGGTTTTAAGTGGCCAGTGCCCTTTCTCCCCCTTCATTTTTCTTTTTCCCCATTTGGGAGATAGACAGTTTTTAAAGACGAGGACATTCAAAAGCAACTGCCTATGTGGGGAAAATTAGAAAGTGACCATGTATGCCCAAGGAAAGGTGCAAGCTCAAGAAAGACCTGAGAAGATCTTAAGTTTGCACCTCAGGCTGATCCGTGAACAGAGAGCCTGCAACAATAAAAAAAAACAATACACAAAAGCAATAACTGAAACCTTGGGAAAGGGGAAGAATATGATTTCCAGGATTACCAATTAATTAGATTCGAATGTCCTGCTTTCAACAAAAAGTCACAGGGCATACAAAGAAACAAGAAAGTGAGGCCTGTTCAAAGTAAAAAAATAGATGAACACAAAATGTTCCTGAAAAAGATTTGATAGAAGATCTGCTAGAAAAGCCATTAAAACCATCATTGCCTTAAGGATGTTCAAAGACTTACAGGAAGATGTGGAGAAAGTTAAAAGAAAAAAAAAAAGGTATATGAGCACATTGGAAACACTAATAAAGAGATAGAAAACATAAAAAGGAGCCAAAAAGAAATTCTGGAGCCGAAAAGCACAATACCTAAAATGAAAACTTCACTAGAGGAATTCAAAAGCAGATTTGAGCCAGCAGAGGAAAAAACCCACAAATCTAAAGGTAGGAAGGTGAAAATTATCACATGTGAACAGAAAGAAAAAGTATAGAAGCAAAGTGAATACAGTCTAAGTGCCCTGTGGGGTGCTATCGAGCAGGCCCTTTACATGTTATACGAGTTCTAGGAGAAGAGAAGGGGGCACAGGGAACATTTTCTGGAGAAATAATGGCCGAAAACTTCCCATATTTGAGGAAAGACACGAATAGAAACACCTAAGAAGCTCAACCCTGTGCAAATAAGAGGAACTCAAAGAGACTCACTCCAGGACGCGTTATAATCAAACTTTCAAAAGCCGACGATAAAGAGATCATCTGGAAGCAGCCCAAGAGAAGCAACTAATCACGTGCAAGGGAGCCTCACTACAATGATCAGCAGATTTTTTCGTCAGCAGCTTTAGAGGCCAGAAGGCAGAGGGTCAATATATCCAAAGCACCTGAAGGAAAAATAAAAAACAAAAAACCTGCCAACCACGGATCCTATATCTGGTAAAACTGTCCTTCAAAAGTGAGGGAGAAATTAAGACATTTCCAGACAAGTAAAAGCTGAGGGAGTTCGTTACAACTAGAGCTGCTTTACCAGAAATGCTCACAGGAATCTTGCAAGGTGAAATGAAAGGAAACTAGACAGCAAACTGAAGCCATTTAAAGGAAAAAAAATTATATATATAAAGTTAAATGGAAGCTAGTATTATTTGCAATTTCACTTTTTCTGTTCTACATTGTTTAAGAGACTAATGTCTCTTAGTCTCAAAAAAAAAAAAATATTGTCTAGGGATGCCTGGGTGGCTCAGTTGGCTAAGCATCTGACTCCTGATTCCAGCTCATGATTTCACAGTTCATGGGTTTGAACCCCACATCAAGCTCCATGCTAACACTGCAGAGACTGCTTGGGATTCTCTCTCTCTTTCTTCTCTTTCTTTCTCTCTCTTTCTCTTTCTCTTAAATAAATCAACTTAAAAAATTATTGTCTAAAAGCTAGTATCACTGTAACTTTGGTTTGTAACTCTACATGTTTTATATATAGTTTAAGAGACTAATGCATTCAAAAGAATTATTTGTTTAGGTTTGGGGACTCACAATGTAAACGATATAATTTTGTGACATCCACAACCAGAGAGGTAGGAACAGAGCTGTCAAGGAGCGGAGTGTGTGTGTGTAACTGAAGTTAATCTGCTATAAATTCAAATTAGAGTGCTATAACTTTAGGATGTTCAATGTGATCCCCATCATCACCACAAAGAAAATAACTATAGAATATATACAAAGGATATGAGAAATAAATTTAAATGTTTTACTACAAAAAAAATCAACTAAACACAAAAAAAGATAGTAATGCAAGAAATGAGGGACAAAATGCTGTAGGGTCTAAAGAAAATAAATAACAAAATGACAGAAGTCCTTCCTTATCAGTAAATGGATTAAGCTCTCCAATCAAACAAAAGACAGAGATTGGTGAAAAAGCTAAAGTGTGTGATCTAACCATATGCTGTCTACAGAATTCTTTTTTTTTTTAATTTGAGAGAGCACGTGAGCAGCAGAGAGGGGGCACAGGGAGAGAGAATCTTGAGCAGGCTCCATGACCAGCGTGAAGCCCGATTGGGGGCTCAATCCCATGACCCTGGGATCATGATCTGAGCAGAAATCGAGTCAGATGCTCAACCAACTGAGCCACCCAGGCGCCCCACAAGAGACTCACTTTAAATCCAAAGACACAAACAGACTGAAAGTGAGAGAATGGAAATTGGTTACTTTAGCAAATGGTAACCAAAAGAGAGCAAAAGTGGCTAGAAGAATATTAGCCAAAATGGACTTTATATCAACACAGGTTAAAAGGATAAAAAACACTATATATTAATAAAAGTTTCAATACAGCAAGAATATATAACAATTATGAACACTATGGAACTGATGACAGACCAGCAAAATATAGGAAGAAACTGACAGAATTAAAGGGAGAAGTAGCTCTATAATAATAAAAGATTTTAATACTTAACTCTCAGTAGATGGAGGTCTTCAACAACATCAGAGAGCAGCTAAATCTAACAGACATTACAGAACACTCTACTCAACCACAAAAGCACTTGCTTTCTTTTCAAATGTGCATAGAGCATTTTCCAGGTTGGACCATATGTAAGCCACAAATTAGGTCTCAATAGATCTGAAAAGACAGGTATACGAATCCTTTTCTCCAGCCACAATGGGATGAAATTAAAATTCAACAACAGAAGAAAACTGGAAAATTGACGAATTAAAAAACACACTCTTAAACAAGCAATACTCTTTGCAACAGATTCAAACTGCAAATAACCCAAATATTCAATGGTGTTATCAGTAAATAGTGTTAGGTTTATATAATTGAATACTACCTGCTGTTACATGCATCAATATGAATGAGTCTTACAGAGATCATGTTGATAAAAAAACGCCAGGCACAAAGAACAGATTTTGTTTGTTTATTTTTTTAAAAAGTTGCTTCCCTTCATATTCTGCTTCCCAAGCTGAAGACATCCCTTGTTACATTTCCACAGAAACTATAATTCAAGGAAGAAATTGGAGGCCCAATGGGTGTCATTTATCTATCATTTGTCTTTGACCGAGAATTTCTGTAAGGATGAGTAGAAACATGTAAAAAACAATACTTAAAACTGAATATTACTTGGTCTAACAAGCATCAAATATTTTTCAAATTGCCTTCTGACATTTAGCAGGATCTTAACTATATTTTTGTGTGTTTAATTAAGTGATATACTAAGTATATAGCATTGAAATCAGATATCTGGAACATACAGGCCATGAGATTTTCTCCAGCTATATGATTGTTCACATTGATCTCGATGTCGTAACTTTGGACCTGCAGTAATAGTAATAATTGCTATCATTAGATGAATACTTACTATGTGCCAAATACTGTGCTGAGTGTTTTATATCCATTACCTCAGCTAAGCCTCACAATAATCCCAGAAAATAGGTTTTACTATCCTTTTTGCCAAGGTTAAATCATTTTCCAGTGCAGGAGAGGTCACTCAGCCACGATTAGAATCTGGTTGACTCTGACCATGATCAGGCGTCTGCTGGTAACTCCCTTGATAAATGTTGTATCATGTTGGCGTGTGTATCAGTGATTTAAAGGAGTGTCAATTCAATGGTCTGAAACTGTAAATGTAAGTTTTAGTACAAATTTAGCCCTAAGAGTACCTATTTCCCATCCCTTGGCCTCTACTCTCACTTGACCCTCGTGAGATACTATAGCAGTAATGAGAAAAAAAACCTAGATATATCATGAGGAAGAAGTCCTCAATCCATTTGCTTATCTCACCAAAGGGTCCATATCCCCAAACAGGGTTATCATCAAGCATTTTGGACCCTGTCTTTGCTTTCTTCTCCTGGGAATGGAGTAAAGAGAAAAGTTGTACGGTAGCATTCAGAATGACAAAGCGTATGCTTAGATAGTCTATAAATCAAAGGATATTTGTACTTAGATTATTTTTTCTTTTTACCGTTTTACTCAGCTCTTGTTTGAAAGGTTCCAATCTTTTGTGTCTCATGAAAGATTCCTTTGTCGTGTCACATTGGGAAGAGTACTGTCATACGCATGTTCCTCAGTTGCCGGGACTCAGACTCCTGTCCTTAGATCGTAGGAAGGACGTGTTATCATGACCTTGGACTGTGTTGGTGAAATATGTTCTCTCTGAAGATAACAGTCTCATTGAAAAATGAATCTGCACTTCCATAGGTTGAAGAAGAATTTCAGCTCCTGCACCCTGCTGTAGCAAGAGTACTAATAAAAACCTTGAACCCATTACTCATGTATGAGAACAAAGAGACCTTTATTGAAAATCAAATAAAAAGTATAGAGAGTCAGGCAGCACATTAAGTGAAGATTCCAGCCTTCTTCTTCGCTCATATTGCTTTTCATGGCATTGAGATTAAAGGTTTGATAGAATTCAACACAGTGACCTTTGCAAGGCTTGATTTTGCTATATCTGCAGAGTCTATTCACCTCTTTACCCAGAACTGACCTTCACTTCTCGACAAGATGTCTGTCTTCATTGTACCTTTCATGCCTATCTCAATCCTCACCAACAAAATAGGTACTTTTAAAACAGTTTCTCAGGCCTTTCTGCATTCAATACGCATTCATTCACTCACTCAACATGTGTTGAGTGCCTACTAACACTGAGGATTAAAATAAACAGATAAACAAAAAAATTGGTCGCCTACAGTGTGCTCACTATCAAAGAGAAGATATAAACACATAATTAAAAATGTATTCATGTAGCAAAGTTGATGATTGAACACTATATTTTTCTCTTTATTTTCTTCTTTCTTTCTTTCTTTCTTTCTTTCTTTCTTTCTTTCTTTCAGAGAGAGAAAGAGAATGAGTGGGGAGGGGCAGAGGTCAAGTGCAGGAGAGAGAATCTTAACTAGATTCCATGCCCAGCACAGAGTCCAATGCAGGGCTCCCTCCCGTGACCATGAGAGGATGATCTGAGCCAAAATCAAGAGTCAGACTCTTAACTGACTGAGCCACCCAGGCACCTCTGAAAACTATAGTTTTCAAATAAAAAAGTAATTTATTTAATTTACAAAATCTATCTATTTCCCTAGTCCACCCCTCTGCCCCCCGCCCTTCATCCAGCAGGGCCAAAAGAAAAACTTAAATTCAACATTTAATGGTATCTCAGACTCCTGGGGAGCAAATATTCTCTTAAAGATAACTCAGTCTCTTTGGGGATGTTGATGCTCAATCTTTCCACTTGCTTTCCATCCCCCTGGCTTTCTTCTAGGATAGCATCTGAGCACATCAGGGAGGGGCTTCAAATCTCAAAGAGGAGAGAGATCCTAAGACCCACAAATAAGATCCACAATCCATAAATAAGTCCTGTTTTTATTTCTAGGTCCTCTGTGACAAGGCTTCTGGTTGGGACCAATTCCTGGCTTCCCTTTTGCAGGTATTATTGATGAAAGTATGATTTCTTGGTCTTAGATGGGTAGGCCAATGTTCACCATGGCTTCCTAAGCCACACTTTGGTGCAATCCAGCACACCCGTCTCAGTTTTCAGCCCGTGGGTTCAGCTCTCCAGCACTGGGATCCTTTTTACAAGTCTCCTCATCACTTGCCACAACAATACCATACAGGTGCAATGGTTCAACTCATTTACTTTCCTTACCCCCCATCGTCCACACCATTGGCATGTGAACCTCTGGGTCTCTTCTATACACTTAAGGAATTGAGGGAGTCTTCCTTCAGAGGGCTAACTCAGGCCTCATAAGCAAACCAAGCCTTTCCATGTTTTGTTTGTTTGTTTTTTCTTGATACAGGATAAAACTCTGTGAGGTCATCTCTTCCTGAAGTTCCAAATAGGAAATAGAAAAGCCCTTGGAGTTGGAGCGATGGGGGGGGGGGGGGGAATCTCTATGGGAGAATGCTTGAGAAACGGATTCTGACCATTTACTTCCTCCCATCTCTTTTTTCTTTTCTTTTCTTTTTTTTTTTTCCCACGATCTCTTACTCCAGAAGGTGGGATTTTTCACTTTCCTATATGGAAAGGACATGTGTCTTCTGAATTCTCTCTACCCGTGGGAATTTGATGCTCAGGTCAACCTTTCCTGGCCCTTGATGATTTTTAAAGAGTAGAAAAAGTTAGAGGTTTATTTTGCTCCCTCTACAATGCTTGGCTTCTAAGAATATTGTCATAAAGATTACTCAAAAATCCCATTTTGGGTAGCCAGTGATTGAATATCACCTCTTTCTTTGCTGTTCCTGTTTGGTATCTCCAGTAGATGGATATCGCTAAATAACTAGGAAGCTACATTCATGGAAATATAACAAGAAAGCTTCACATTTTCATATTTATTATATATTATGATTATTTATACATCTTCTGAAATTTAAAATAGATTACATATTTGTAGTTTTATAATATGTTATATGCTATTATATAAAACAGTCAAAGATTGCTTCTCAGCCTTATGGCTAAGATCAAGTGTAGTATCTGTTCTTATCAGTTTAATAAAACAGTCAAAGAATATTCTATCAGCTTCTGTGATTGAGTGAACAAACAAGAGTTGGACTGGCTGTAGTTATCACAATCAGGTGCCATTTATTACTATCGTTTATGCCAAACAGAAACTCATAGAAAAGCAGAAATAGAACAGATCCTTTTTGACAATAAGACAATATAGTTAAAAATTACATTTAAAAAAGTATAACATAAATTATGACAATTAAAATTAATCTTTATTAAAATTTTATTTATTTATTTACTTATTTGAAAGAGTGTGTACAAGCATGCATCACAAGAGCATGGGAGGGGCAGAGAGAGAATTCCAAGCAGGATCTGTGCTTTCAGTGTGGAACCCTACATGGGGCTCAATCGCAGGAACATGAGATCATGACCTGAGCCGAAATCAAGGGCTGGATGCTCAACCGACTGAGCTATCCAGGCGCCGCAGAAAATTAACATTTTAAATTTGTAAAAATACATGAACCTAAGCATAATGAAAACTAGAATTATAAAATATTTAGAAAGTTATATAGACTCCTGGTAAACATGGCAAGTTGAGTAGGCAAACGCCAAACCAATGAAAGGAATGACTGAGTCAGAAAGGAGACCCTGAAGGAGCCTCCTGAAAAATAACTTGCACTGAGTTTTCCTCTGGTGCCTTGATCCTCTCTCTTTGCTGTAATTGTTAAAAATTTCACAACTGTTTGAATATGTGTGAGCTTCTTTTAAGCTCCTGCTAAGGATTTGATATCTTCCTTTTCATGTCTTTTTTCAATTCTGGAAAATTTTTTAGTTCTTATCTCTACCATAATTGGCTCTCTCCCATTCTCTCTGTGCCCTCTGTCTGGAATTTTTTTAAACAACATATATCAGAATTGGTGATTACATCCTTCATGTTCCTAACTTCTCTATCCTATATTGTCTCTGTCTCTCGGTATGGTGTTTTGAGAAACTTGACTTCCTCAGACCTATTTTCCAATTCTTTTTTTTTTTATTTTAATTTTTTATTTTTTTATTAAAATGTTTTATTTATTTTTGAGACAGAGAGAGACAGAGCATGAGCAGGGGAGGGGCAGAGAGAGAGGGAGACACAGAATCTGAAGCAGACTCCAGGCTCCAAGCCGTCAGCACAGAGCCTGATGCAGGGCTTGAACTCATGAACCGTGAGATCATGACCTGAATCAAAGTCAGATGCTTAACCGACTGAGCCACCCAGGCACCCCCTATTTTCCAGTTCTTGACCTCTTTCTTGAGCAGGGTCTGGTTTGTTGTTCAACCTATCTGAGTTATTTTATTTCAATGACTGCCTACATTAATTGATTCTTTTCCATTCTGTCCTATTCTTGCCCAATGACTTCTAACACATCTTTTATTTTTTGAAATACTCTGAACATATTTATTTAATCTCTTTTAGATTATTATCTTTCGTTAAGGTAAAAAAATTCCCACTTATGCATCCAGTGCCTTCCCTCAAGTTGGTTTGCTCATTTTTGATGTTTGTGATTTTATTATGAGTAAATATAAAAATAATCACTAAATTGTTATAATTAAAAATCAAGCTTGACCAAAAATCTAGGCAAAAATTACATGGAAAATAAGAGCGTGGAGCTAAATCATTCTAAGGTTTTTTAGACTGTTTAATAGGAAGATATAGATAATGATTAAATTTTAAACTATTAAATTAAATTAAATTAAATTAAATTAATGTTACAGATTTGAGGTTAACCACTAAAAGAACATAAATGGAATGTATAATTCCAAAACCACTAGAGGAAAATAAAGAATTTAAAAAATTCAATAAAATCAATAGAAAACAAAAAAAAGAGGGGGGGGATATAGAGAGAAGCATGGTAAATATAAAACACAAAATCAAGTATATCAATACTCAAAATATTACAAACAGATTTAAATTAATTATTAAAAGTCCAAATTGGTCAGACAATATTTAAAGGACAAATCCAGCACTATGATACCAACAAAAGACACACTTAAAGTAAATTGCACCAACAAGATAAGTAAGTCCAGGGCAGGTAAGGTATCATGGTGACCATAGTTAACAATATTAAATTTTATATTTGAAAGAGAGAGTGGATTTTTAAAGTTCTCATCAGAAGAAAAAAAATGTAACTAAGTGTGGTGACGGATGTTAACTAAATTTATTTTAATCATTTCACAATACATATACCTATATCAAACCATTATGTTTTATGCTTAAAACTATATACAGTGTTATGAGTCAATTATACTTCAGTTTAAAAGAGTAGATTATACCTAAAGACTAAAAAATAAGAGGATGGAAATATTAATAAATGAAGGGATTAAATAAACGCTGGTTTAGTCACATGACAAAATACCATACAGCGGCTAAAAACAAATGAGCTCTCCATATCCAGATGTATCAATATATCAATCAATCTATATAGGTCCATTAGTATAGTTTTTGAAAATTGAATATAAAAGATGCAGAAGTATACATCGGTATGGTAGTATTATAACTACTTTAATAAGTGCTTTAAAAGCATAAAATAGAGGCGCCTGGGTGGCTCAGTCAGTTAAGCGGCTGACTTCGGCTCAGGTCATGATCTTGCGGTCTGTGAGTTCGAGCCCCGCGTCGGGCTCTGTGCTGACCGCTCAGAGCCTGGAGCCTGTTTCAGATTCTGTGTCTCCCTCTCTCTGACTCTCCCCCGTTCATGCTCTCTCTCTCTCTCTGTCTCAAAAATAAATAAACGTTAAAAAAAATTTTAAAGCATAAAATAATACTGTATTATTTTATGTATGTTATGTTATGTATATGTATATTATTCATGAATTTGTAGACTTGTAAATTTAAAGGTGTGGAATTGACAGTCATATCAAATTCATGATGATGATTGCCTCTGTGAAAAGAAGGAGAAAAATTATCATGGAACAGGAAACAAAGACAACTTCAACTTCATAATGTTTTATTTTTGCCAAATCCTAAGAAAAAGTAAAAACTAAAATAATGAATACACTATTTAATAAAGTAGTAATAATAGGAACATTATTATCAAGGAACATATTCTATGTGCCAGATATATATAATATTAATTATATAAGTTATTTAAGAAATAAAGAACGATAGAAGGAACTTACAATCATTGATTAAAAAATGTAAAAGCATTGTAAGAGAATACATCCTATAACTTGAAAGTAAATAAGCAAAGTGTTTCAGGAAAATGAAAATAAAATGTACCGCTCCTAGAAATGGTAAAAATATTTACTGGATCAAAATTCATGGAATAAATAAAGACATTTGTTAAATAATTGTCCCTTCAAAAGACACTGGAGCCAAGTAATTTTATGGATGCATTTATCCAAACATTCAGGGAACAAATAATTCTGGGCTTTTTAAATTGTTCTAGAACATAGAGAAAGAGGGAATGTTCCCAATTTCTTTTTTTTTCTTTTGATAGCTAACAAAACTCTGATACCAAAATTTTATAGAGAAGCGCAAAAACCAAAGGACTCACCAATTTCCCAAACAACCTAAAATATTTCTTAAAAGACTAAGCTATAATGACTAAGCAGGATTTGTTCTAAGAAGAAATGAGTGGTTTGATATTAGGATATGTATTACTATCATTCATCAAAAGAAAAGCATCAGAAGAGATGCTGAAGAGGCAGTTAATAAAATTCAACATCTATTCTCATAAAAGCTTTAAAAATAAGATTAGAGAGTAACTTTTTAGCATGATAAGATACACAGCTTAAAATAATTGAACAATATCATGTCTTATGATGATGTAACTCTACAGAAAGTCAGGAATAATGAAAAGAGCCTATGATCACAAAGGTTGTGTAGGATTGTCCAAGAAATGCCAGCTAACACAATTAAATAAGAGAACTGTGTAATGTTGGAAAGAGGAAGCACACTTATCAAGTGTTATAAAATGATATGATTGTCCACCTGAATAGCCTGAGAAAATCAACAGAAAAAAAACCCTTAGAACCAATGAGTTCAATACTGTAGTGAGTTACAAATTAAAATTTAAAAGTTCCATAGTTTTCCCACATTTCAAGTATAGTCAGATACAATATACAATATTAAATAAAATACCCTAATCATAATGGTAATAAAATGTCAAATGCCAAATGATAAAATGAAAAAGACATGTATAGGACTTACAAAAGGCCAACTGTAATCCACTCTTGAAGGAAATCAAAGGAGACTTGCTTTGAAGAGGAGAAACATAGCACATCTCCAGATGAAAATACTCAATATGTTAAAAATGTTGATTAGTCCTGGGGGGACGCTGGGTGGCTCAGTCAGTTAAGCATCTGACTTTGGCTCAGGTCATGATCTCGTGGTTCCTGAGTTTGGGCCCCATGGGGGACTCTGTGCTGACAGCTCAGAGCCTGGAGCCTGCTTCAGATTCTGTGTCTCTCTTTCTCTGACCCTCCCGCACTCGTGCTCACCCCCTCTCTCTCTCTCTCAAAAATTAACATTAAAAATCTTTTAAAAATTAAAAAAATAAATTAAAAATGTTGACGAGTCCTGAATAAATCAGTAAATTTAATGTAGTTGCAACAATAGTTACTTTTTTTTCAATTTCCAAAATTATTTTAGAGTTAAGCTAGAACAAAGATACAAGCCCAATTTTCTAAAGTGTATTCTGGCAAATTGTATCAAAAAATGTATGCTTTGATATAATAAATTCAGCTTTTAGGAATAAATTTCTAAAACATAATCAGGCAGGAGCACAGCAATGTATATACAAGAATATTCATAAAAGTATTTTTTATAATGGAAAAATGTGAAAAGAACTAAGTAATAGGATAATGATTAAATACATTATAAATTTATTAAATACTATGCAGCTATTAAAATAATGAAGTCATTGGAGTACACTAGTTTGGGATGATGTTCACAAGGTACGAGGGTTTTTTTTGTTATGTTTAACTTTTAATTCCACGATAGTTTACATACAGTGTTATATTAGTTTCAGGTGAACAATATAGTGATTCAACAATTCCATACATCACCCCAGTGCTCATCACAAGTGTCCTCCTTAATGCCTGTCACCTATTTCACCCATCCCCCCACTCACCTCCCCTCTGGTAACCATCAGTTTGTTCTCTATAGTTAAGACTCTGTTTCTTGGTTTGCCTCTCTCTCTCTCTCTCTCTCTCTCTCTCTCTCTTTGGCTTTCCTCATTTGTTTTGTTTCTTCAGTTCCACATATGAGTGAAATCATTTCACATTTGTCCTTCTTTGAGTTATTTCGCTGAGAATATACTCTCTTGCTTCATTCATGTCATCACAAATGGCAAGATTTCGTTGTTTTTTATGGTTGAATAAAAATTTTTATGGCTGTTTTTATGGCTGAATAGTACATTCATTGAATATAATATTACATTCTTTATCCATTCATTTATCGATGGATACTTGGGCAGTTTCCATAATTTGGCTATTGTAAATAATGATGCTATAAACATCGAGGTGCATATATCCCTTTGAATTAGTGTTTCTGTATTTTGGGGGTAAATAGTAGTGCAATTACTGAATCATAGGGTAGTTTTATTTTTAACTTTTTGAGGCACCTCCATACTGTTTTCCACCGTGGCTACACCAATTGCATTCCCACACGCTCGCCAACACTTGTTTCTTGTGTTGTTGGTTTTAGCCATGCTGCAAGGTGTGAGGTGATATTTCATTGCGGTTTTGATTTCCATTTCCCTGATGATGAGGGACGTTGAGCATCTTTTGATGCTGATGCGTTGGTTGGTCATCCAAATGTCTTCTTTGCAGAAATGTCTGTTCATGTTTTCTGTCCATTTTTAATTAGATTGTTTTTTGGTGTTAAGTTGTATAAGTTCTTTCTATATTTTGGATGCTAACCTTTTATCAGATGTCATTTGCAAATATCTTCTCCCATTAAGTAGGTTGTCTTTTAGTTTTGTTGATTGTTTCTTTTGCTGTGAAGAAGCTTTTTATTTTGATGTGGTCCCAATAGTTTACTTTTGTTTCCTTTGCCTCAGGAAACATATCTAGAAAAAAATTGCTATGGCCAATATCAGAGAAATTACTGGCTGTGCTCTCTTCTAGGATTTTTATGGTTTCAGGTATCACATTTAGGTCTTTAATCCATTTTGAATTTATTTTTGTGTATGGTGTTAAGAGAGTGGTCCAATATCCTTCTGCATGTAGCTCACCAGTTTTCCCAATACCATTTGTTGAAGAGACTTTTTCCCATTGCACATTCTTTCCTGCTTTGTCAAAGATTAATTGATCACATAATTGTGGGTTTCTTTCTGGGTTTTCTATTCTTTTCCATTGACCTATGTGTCTATTTTGTGCCAGTACCATACTATTTAGATTACTAGAGCTTTGTAATATAACTTGAAGTCTGAAATTGTGATACCTCCAGGTTTTCTTTTTTAAATGTTTGTTTATTTTGAGAGAGAGAGAGAGCACATGTGTGCAAGTAGGAGAAGGGCAGAGAGAGAGAGAGAGAGAGAGAATCTCTAACAGGCTCCATGCTGTCAGCGATGAGGCTGACACAGGTCTCGATCCTACAAACCGTGAGATCATGACCTGAGCTGAAATCAAGAGTTGGACACTCAACCGACAGAGCCACCCAGGCTCCCTCAGCTTTGCTTTCCTTTTTCAAAATTGCTTTGGCTATTTGAGGTCTTTTGTGGTTCCATATAAATTTTAGGATTTTTTTTATCCTAGTTCTGTGAAAAATGCTATTGTATTTTGACAGGGATTGCATTAAATGCATAGATTGCTTTGGATAATATCAACATTTTACCAACACTTATTCTTCCAATCCATGAACATGGAATGTCTTTCCATTTCTTTGTGTCATCTTCAATTTCTTTCATCAATGTTTTATAGTTTTCAGAGTATAAGTCTTTCATCTCTTTGATCAAGTTTATGCCTAGGTATCTTATTATTTTTGGTTCAATTGTAAATGGGATGTTTTTCTTAATTTCTCTTTCTGCTGCTTATTAGTGTATAGAAATGCAACAGATTTCTACACATTGATTTTGTATCCTGCAACTTTATTGAATTCATTTATCAGTTCTAGTAGCTTTTTTGGTGGAGTCTTTAGGGTTTTCAATATATAGTATCATGTCATCTGCAAATAGTGAAAGTTTTACTTCTTCCTTACCAATTTGGATACCTTTTATTTATTTTTGTTTTCTGATTACTGGGGCTAGGACTTCCAGTACTGTGTTGAATAAAAGTGGTGAAAGTGGACCTCTTTGTTTTGTTTTTGACCTTAGGAGAAAAGTTCTCAGTTTTTTCCCATGGAGTATGATGTTCACTGTTGGCTTTTCATATATGGCCTTTATTATGCTAAGGTATGTTTTCTCTAAACCTACTTTGTTGAGGGCTTTTATCATGAATGGATGTTGTACTTTGTCAAATGCTTTTTCTGCAGCTATTGAGCCGATCATATGGTTTTTATCCTTTGTCTTGTTGACATGATGTATCACGTTGATTGATTTGCAAATACTGAGCCATTCTTATATCCTGGGAATAAACCCCACTGGATCCTGGTGAATGATTTTTTAATGTATTTTTGGAGTATGTTTGCTAGTATTTTGTTGAGGATTTTCACATCTATGTTCATCAGAGATATTGGCCTATAGTTCTCTCTCTCTCTTTTTTTTTTGTGGTATCTTTATGTAGTTTTGATATCAGGGTGATATTTTCTCATAAAATGAATTTGGAAGTTTTTCTTTCTCTTCTATTTTTTTGGAATAGCTTGAGCAGAATAGGTTTTAACTCTTCTTTAAATGCTTGGTAGAGGGGCGCCTGGGTGGCGCAGTCGGTTAAGCGTCCGACTTCAGCCAGGTCACGATCTCGCGGTCCGTGGGTTCGAGCCCCGCGTCGGGCTCTGGGCTGATGGCTCAGAGCCTGGAGCCTGTTTCCGATTCTGTGTCTCCCTCTCTCTCTGCCCCTCCCCCGTTCATGCTCTGTCTCTCTCTGTCCCAAAAATAAATAAAAAAACATTGAAAAAAAAATTAAAAAAAAAATAAATAAATGCTTGGTAGAATTTGACTATGAAGTCATCTGGTCTTGGACTTTTGTTTCTTGGTAGTTTTTTTGATTACTGCTTTAATTTCATTACTGGCGATCAATCTGTTCCAATTTTCTATTTCTTCCTTCTTCAGTTTTGGTAGGTTATATATTTCTGGGAATTTATCCATTTCTTCTAGATTGTTCAATTTTTTGGCATATAATTTTTCATAATATTCTCTTATAATCCTTTGTATTTCTGTGGTGTTGGTTGTTATTTCTCCTTTCTATTGGTGATTTTCTTTATTTGAGTACTTTCCCTCTCTCTCTCTCTTCTGATGAGTCTGGCTGAAGGTTTATCAATTTTATTGATGTTTTCAAAGAACAAGCTCTTGGTTTCATTAATCTGTTCTATTGTTTTAGTTTGTTTATTTTGTTTTTGTTTTTAGTTTCTATATCATTTATTTCTGCTCTAATCTTTATTATTTCCTTCCTCTCGCTGGTTTTAGGTTTTCTTTTTTGTTCTTTTTCTAGCTTCTTTAGGTGTAAGATTAGGCTGTTTATTTGAGATTTTTCTTGCTTTTTGAGGTAGGCCTGTATTGCCATAAACTTCCCTCTTACAACAGCTTTGCTTTGTCCCAAAGGTTTTGGACTATTCTGTTTTCATTTTCATTTGTTTCCATGTACTTTTGGATTTCCTCTTTGATTTCTTCGTTGACCCATTCATTGTTTAGTACCATATTATTTAACTTCCATGTATTTTTGCTCTTTCCAGATTTTTTTTGTGTGGGTGATTTCTGATTTCCTAGCATTGTGGTCAGAAAAGATGCACAGTATGACTTCAATTTTTAAAAATTTGTGAAGGCTTGTTTTGTGGCTGAATATGTGATATATTCTGAAGAATGTTCCATCTGCACCTGGAAAGAATGTGTTTTCTGCTGTTTTATGATGGAATGTTCTGAATATATCTGTTAAATCAATCTGGCCCAGTGTGTCATTCAAAGCCATTGTTTCCTTGTTGATTTTCTGCTTGGATGATCTGTCCATTGATGTAAGTGGGGTGTTAACCTCCTCCCATTATTGTTGTTGTTATTGTTATTATATTGTTATTAACTGTTTTATGTATTTGGGTGCTTCCATGTTGTATGCATATATATTTACAATTTTTATATCTTTTTGTTGGATTGTTCCCTTTATTATTATATACTGTCCTTGTCTCTTTTTTAAGCCTTTGTCTTAAAGTTAATTTTGTTCAATGTAAGTATTGCTATTCCAGCTTTCTTCTTACATTCCATTGTGGGATAAATGTTTCTTCATCCCCTCACTTTCAATCTGCAGGTGTCTTTAGGTCTAAAATGAGTCTCTTGTAGGCAGCATATAGATGGGTCTTGTTTTTTTATCTACTCTTTCACCTTATGTCTTTTGATTTAGTCCATTTACATTCAAAGTAATTATTGATAGGCATGTATTTATTGCCATTTTGTTACTTCCTTTGTGGTAGTTTTTATAGTTTTTCTCTGATCCTTTTATCTCTTTCTCTCTTTCATGATTTGCTGATTTAGTTTAGTGATATATTTGGATTCCTTACTTTTTATTTTACGCATATCTACTAATTTTTTGATTTGTGGTTACCATTCAGTTTATATATAACATCTTTTGCATATAGAAGTCTATATTAAGTTGATGGTCACTTAATTTTGAATTCATTTTTTACTTCTCTCCACAT
Organism: Lynx rufus; assembly: GCF_022079265.1. Classification (NCBI taxonomy): domain Eukaryota; kingdom Metazoa; phylum Chordata; class Mammalia; order Carnivora; family Felidae; genus Lynx; species Lynx rufus. The sequence goes on from NW_025814829.1 coordinate 50,642,425, forward strand.
TTCAGATATTTGGAATCATAGTTTACATCCTTTTATTTTGTGCTTCTCTTGACTGACTTTTATAGATATACTTAATTTTTTTTTGTTTTTGTTGTTATTGATTTTCTGCTTCCTATTTTTCTTACTCTTTTTTTTTACACTTAAAAATTTTTTTTTCAATGTTTATTTATTATTGAGAGACAGAGACAGAGCATGAGCATGGGAGGGGCAGAGAGAGGGAGAGACACAGAATGCGAAGAAGGCTCCAGGCTCTGAGCTGTCAGCACAGAGCCCAACGTGGGGCTCAGACCCACAAACCGTGAGATCACGACCTGAGCTGAAGTCGGATGCTTAACCAACTGAGACACCTAGGTGCCCCATATTTTTCCTACTCTTACTTCTGCTTTTTGTTTTCCACTCACAGAGTCCTCCTTAAGATTTATTATCAGGCTGATTTAGTGTCATGAATTCTTTTAAGTATTGTTTGGGAAACTCTTTATCTCTCCTTCTATTCTGAATGATAGTCTTGCTGGATAGACTATCCTTGGCTGCAGATTTTTTCCTTTAAGAACTTTGAGTACATCATGCCACTCCCTTCTGGCCTGCAAAGTTTCTACTGAAAAATTAGCTGATAGCCTTATGAGGTTTCCTCTGTATGTAATTGGCTCCTTTTCTCTTGCAATCTTAAAAATTCTTTCTTTATCACTATTTTTTCCCATTTTAATTCCTATGTGTCTTAGTGTGGACCTCATTGGATTGTATTTGTTTGGGGATCTCTGTGCATCCTGAATCTGGATCTCTGCTTCTCTTCCCAGATTTGGAAAGTTTTTAGTTTTCCTTCAAACACATTTTCTGCCCCCTTCTCTCTCTGTTATTTTGGGATCCCTATAATACAAATGTATTACCCTTCATGGAGCCACTGAGTTCTCTAAGTCTATCTCATTATGCAATATTTGTTTGTCTCTCACCTGTTCAGCTTGGTTGCTTTCCATTACTCTATTCTTCATGCCGCTAATATGTCTCTGCCTCCTGTAGCCTACATTTTATGCCATCTATTGTATTTCTAATTTTATTTATTGACTGCTTCATCTCTGAAATGATATTTTTTATCTTTTTGTGAAGGTCTCACTGATATCCTCCACCTTTTTCTGAAGTCCAGCAAATGTCTTTATGTTCACTACTTTAAATTCTATATCAGGCAGATTACTTATATCTGTTTTGCTTAGATCTTCTGCTATGATTTTGTCCTGTTTTTTCTTTTTTTTTTAATTTTTTTTTTACATTTATTCATTTTTGAGAGACAGAGAGAGACAGAGCACGAGTGGGGGAGGGGAAGAGAGAGAAGGAGACACAGAATCGGAAACAGGCTCTGGGCTCCGAGCTGTCAGCACAGAGCCCGACGAGGGGCTCGGAACTCACAAACTGTGAGATCATGACCCGAGCCGAAGTTGGACGCTTAACCGACTGAGCCACTCAGGTGCCCCTTGTTCTCTTTTTTCATTTGAGACATATTTCTCTGTCCCTTATTTTGTCTAGGTCTCTGTTTTTGTGTGTTCGGAAAGTCAGCTACATCGTCTGCTCCTGAAAATAGTGGCTTTATGAGGAAGAGGTCCTGTAATGCCCTGGGGTGCAGTTTCCCTTGCTCACTAGAACCTGGCACTTCAGGAAAGTCTCATATGTGTGTTCCTTGTGTCCCGCTACTGCGCCTGAGTCACTTTTCCTTTCGGTTCAGGCATATGCACTGACTCTCTGCCCGTCGTGGCTGTGCTTGCTGTGTTGCAAGTGATACCCAGGCAGGCCAGCTCTGAGGGGGTGTGACATTAAAAGAGCTTGGAGGCAGGGTGGTGGTGTAGAACAATTTTTGCTGAGCTTAGGTCAGATCCCCCACAGCCTGGTGGCTGCCGGGGGCACAGCACTCGGTGTTGGTGTTGGCAGCCAGGAGCATCGGCAGCAGGGGCGTGTGTGGTGTCTTCGCACCTGGTGGCTGGGCAGGCCGTGTGCAGTGTGTGCGATGAGCCACTGGTCCTAGGCCAGATCCCCTGAAATACAACGGCCACCAGGGGCATGACATGGAGGCAGCAAGGAGGTGGGGAGTACACAGCGTTAACAAAATTTGTGCTGAGCCTAAGGGTCAAGACCAGCAGGCTTGGAGTGGGTGGGAGCTCGTGGGTGGGGTGCACAGCAGGTTACTAGCTCGTGTCTGTGCAGTGCCACCTCCCCCAGGTGGAGGGGACTGGGGGAGGAAAATGGCACCTGCCAGCAACTTTGCTCCTGGAGAGGTTATCCCGACCTGCTCTGAAATCTTATAAACAGCTTTCCCGCCCATTGTGTAAACGATGGCTTGCACATTGCCTCTCCTCAGGCTGTTGTCTCTTTATGGGAGGGAGCCAGTGATCACTCACCCTCTCGGCTTGCCTGGTGCCATGTCAGCTGACTTAATAAAGCTCCAGGCTCCAAGTCCCGCTGGATATACAAGCGCACAAAACTCAGCCCCTCTGGTTTTCAAGGCCAGATGTTATGGGGATTCACTTTCCATATGTGGGCTCCCTGGTGCTTTCCCCTTTCTGCACCTGCGGCTCCCTCCTGTCTGTGGGCAGCTCCCCAGCACTGTGTCTGCCCTTCCTAACCTCTGCCATGTGGCTTCTTCTCTACCTTTAGTTGTGGCCCCTGTTCTGCCAGTATTTAGATCGCAGTCTGGTTTATTTACTCAGATGTGAGCGGTATCTAGTTGGCACCGTGGGAGAAAGCGAGCTCAGGGTCCTCCTACTCCACCATTTCCCCAAGCCTCTCTCCACAATGTAGGAGTCTTGTGAAAATTAGGCAAAAATATTTATAAACCAAATCTCTGTTTGCATAAAAATGAGACCAGAAGAAAGCACACGAAATATTGAAGAGTCGTCTTTAAGTGCCGGAATCTTTTAGTGATTTTAATTGTCTTATTTTTTGTTTGATTGTTTATTTCTTCCAAAATTACATATATTTCTTGTATTATAAACAAAACACAAAAGGCAATTAAAGGAAATAGAAAGAAACCATTCTATAGCTATAGGAGACTAAGTAATGTCAGTTTTCCTTTCTTTCCTTTTTTTTTCTTTTTTATTTTTCATTTATTTTTTTGTTTATTTTTCCTTTCTTTCCTTAATATCATTTGTCTTCACCCTTTCTCCACTGCCTGGACCATTGCAGCAATTTCCTCACTGGTTATTTTGTGGCCAATACCCCTCTACTCTGCCAAGAAAGTGGATTTCCTAAATTGCAAATATGATCATATTTGCCTCTTTTGGCATTATCCAGTGGTTCCTTATTACCTATGGGAGGATAAACACCTTAGTAAAGTGATTGCATCCACTTCCTTTCATGAACTAGACTGACCTTACCTCCCACCCTCCATTTAACATATCAGTACCTAAGCCATTTACTCATCCGTAATGGTCATCCCACCTACTTTGCTTAAGATTAGCTTCTGATCATTCTTCCGGTGTCAGTTCCAAAGTCACCTCTCACAAGAGTACTTCCTGGACTTCAAAGAGTTTTTCTGTTCCTCATCTCCTCTCTATTCTCCACCTTAGCCTTCACTTTTTTTCTTTATAAGCATTTATAATTAGTGCTTTAAATTTTTACATAATTATTTACATAGTACTTTTAAAATCTGGGCGGGCATGGGCTGAACACATCTTCTTCACTGTTTTAAGGAGTTTGTTTAATAAATGAATCAGCCCTTATTCTAAATGGCACTAGCTTCAGCTTTCTGAATGTACTGAGCTGTTTCAGCCTCTACCCTCACACGTTCAGTTTCCTCCATCTGGACCATTCATGTCCTTCTCTGGAAAGTCTGATGAATACATGGTCATATTTCATGACTGGGTTCAAGTTTTACTTCTTTAGAAAACCTGGTAGTGTTGACTATGCATATCTTTGTGTCCTGCTGAATCACAGTTCACCGTCTTCTCAGAATCTATCATTCAATTGCTTTTTATTAGTTCACATGTCTTTTTCCCCCTAGAGATGGCTCTCATTCATCTCTATTTTCCCCATGATTAGCACAACATATAGTTGGCCCTCAATGATCGATTGGAGCTGATTGGATGAATGCATAAATGCATTTCTCTGAAATGCTTCATAGCACTGTGACTTAAACTTTCATTTTATGTCAAGTGATTCTTATTAAAAACCGCCACAAGATTATTTAGTTCATAGTAGGAAAAAAAGACAAGAGGTTTCCAAAGGAATCTTCGAAGGCTATTTCATTTCTCCATAATCAATGGGATTTGTTAAAATAGCATCCATAGTCTTTGACCAATACCACCAAAAGCAACAACAAGAAATAAGAGTCAAAATAGAGGTTAAATTCATTGACTTCACCGATCTTAGCCAAGTACCATACTGTATCACAGTCGTGCAGCCCTTTGAAAGGACTGAAATTGGGCACGGTCTAGAATTCTCAAATCTTTGGCTTATATTTAATTTCTTAAAAGCTGCATTGACCTCATCTCAGCTCACTACCTCTGAACCGGAGACGCTTGGGACGCCTTCCTCTTTTGGTCTTGGGATCATCCTTGTGCTTTCCATGTCCAGGTCTATAGTAGTGATGTTATTTCCTCAGCTTCAGACTCACGCAGTTATGCAAGGACAGCTTCTGCTGCACAAATGAACATGAAACAGCCATCACTGCAGGTGCAGAGATGCTTTTATAATGAATTACTGCCTCCTTACTGGGAACCAGGAGAGACCTGCTGTGTTGTCACTTTTTAGTTATTAGGCAATGTCTGCAGGCACTCAAAATTTCTATTCCATGCTTACCCTTTTCTGGAGCAGAAAGCAAGTGCTATAACAGCTGTGTGTGTATTTGTTTTCTTTGGGGGCAAAGAGAGGCCAAAGAAACCACAAAACGGTCTAAATCACAGCTCTTCCCTCACTTACGTAAGGATTACAGAAGCAGGTGCACACTATTTGTTTCTTCTGGGTGTGTAATAAGGCCTCTGAGTTTTTCTATTACTAATTTATGAGAAGCCTATCATTACTGTCATATGTGTGGGGTGAGTGCTGTCTTAGCTACACGATAGAACTCCTTCGAAACACACACCCGATGGGGGTCTGGGACTGAACATTTCAGTCCTATCTCAGCGTCATCGTTCCTCTCATGTTTGAGGAACTGCAAAGTGAAAGGTCACAGCTACCTGGTGTGAGAGAGGTCTACGTTCAACTGAGGCTTCATTCTAAACCTTCTAAATTCCGCGGAGCCAAAAGGGTCGAGCAGAACATATTTGACGTTTTAGGGATATTTCTCACTCCACTCCATTCTGCTCTTGATCGTTCACTAAGGGGAAGAGTGGACCGTTTCTGAAAGATTCACATCGTGACACACCTAAAAACGAAGACTGGCCTTTTCCCTGATCTTCACACACTCCAAACTTGTATTCACCATGAGGGTCACGAGGAATTGCTTGCTCATAGACTATCATCACGTTTTTCATTTTTATAGATACTGCCAAATTGTGAAGCACAAAATTTCCCAAGTTTCTCACACGGGATTTCATGTGGATAATGGTGATGGGCGAACAACATCTTCGACCACAATTGCTAGTAAATACAATAGCCCGTCATGTGTTTTGAAAAAGACTAGTTGTCACTATCAGTAGTAAGTAGGCATAAAGCAAAATGCTTTTGAAGCCCAAGGTGTGGCTATTCAGTTTACTTTTCCTGATAAGTGGGAGCCTAAGGAATGTTGTTGTGCTGCTGTGTTTCGTGGGGTGGGAGGCATCCTGCATCTGATTTCTGTGCCTGGAGCAAAAAAAAAAAGAAGTTATCAGAAGCAGCATCCCAAGGTGACGTCGGATAAAGACAAGTGCGTTAGTTTGCTAGTGCTGCCTCAATAAAGTGCCACACAATTGTGTAGCCTACACAACAGAAATTTGTCATCTCACAGGTCTGAAAGCTAAAGTCTGAAATGAAGGTGTCGGCAGGGCTGAGTCCTTCCGAGGGCTGGGAAGGAGGGCTCTGTTCCAGGCTCCTCCTTGGCTTGTAGCTAGCCTTCTTCCCTCCGTGTCTCTTATCATCTCCCCACCATACACTGGTGTCTGTGTCCAAATTTTCCCGTTTTGTAGGGACACTAAGTCATGGTCAACACCAGTCATTTTGACTGGATCGCTTCTCTAAAGACTCTCCAAATCCGGTCAGAGTCTGAGCTACTGGGAGACACGACTCCAACACATCTTTGGGAGGGGGCAACACAAAGACACAATGAGGGTTGGTTTGATGTCAGGTGACCAACAGATGAGAAATCCCAGATCCAAAGGCAAGGGGAGATTTGAGATTTAAGATAACCAATTTGTGAGGGGGCTCAAAGAGTTCAGAATGATCAGAAATTTGGAATAATTCCTGGGCTGAAATGGCAGTGATTATAATAACTTATGTGATGCACATAGCCCCTGAAATGTTTGGGTTAAGAGCATTTGAAGGGGCAGAGACGTTGGACAGGAGGAGGAACTGTGGTAGTAATGACATAAACAAGGCCAAGTTGTGGCACTGTTCATAATTAGGAGATGACAATACCGTTTGGTATTAGCATGTTTGACCCTTCTGAGTTCCTTATTGGTTATAATTTGGTTGTTTGGTTTTTTTCTTGTTTCTTTTGAGCTCCTTCCTATAGCTTTACACTGATTTAATTTAGGTTGGGTTTAATCCAAAGGGGATTTTGCAGAAATAAAGTCTACTTTGCTGAAGCCCTCTGTGTTCCATATTTATTACTTTTCTGACAATGGTGAATCCTGTTAAAAGAAAGCTAGAGAGAGGCGCCTGGGTGGCTCAGTCCCGGTTAAGCATCCGACTTCGGCTCAGGTCATCATCTCACAGTTCGTGAGTTTGAATTCCTCGAAGGGCTCTGTGCTGACAGCTTAGAGCCTGGAGCCTGTTTCAGATTCTGTCTCCATGTCTCTCTGACCCTCCCCCACTTGCGCTCTGTCTGTCTCTGTCTCTCAAAAAGTAAACATTTAAAAAATCTTGCATAAAAGAAAGATAAACAACTTTCTGAAACTATTCACTACATGCTAGATGTGTACCTTTATTTTAAAGAACAAGAGCATAGGGATCTTATAAAAGTGTAAATATGGCTACAAATTCAGGTCAGAAAGAAATGTTGCTACTTCCTTCTCCCTCATCATAAATCAATTTAATTCATGTCTTAAGCAGATTCCATTCCATAAGGCAGAAAACATAAGCACCTGGACTTCTCCACCCTGTGTTATATTTGTTCTTAAATTTTATATAGAGTGAAGATATTGGGTGGGAGGGGGGGCATCTGGTTTTCAGTCTTTCCGCTTCACTGATAGCCACTGAAATGGCTGCATGACCTTTTCAGAAAGTACCAACAGATTCCTACCGCTCCCCTATATATCGGGGGGTGTACCCCTTTCTTGGTGAGATGGGCTGTTCTTCCACCTTCCAGCCATTCCCTCTCAGGAGATATCAGCACATTCCCTGTGCTGCTACTGAGAAGCAGAATGTAGATCCTTTTTCTGTGGGCTCACAAATCTCTGTCTTCTCTTTCCATCCCCTAGCTTGCAGTGTGGGGGGAGGAGGGGAGAGGATTATTTTCAGTTTGGTGGAAATCATTTTCCATTGCACCATGCTGTTCTGTGCCCTTGAATTTCCTTCTTTCCACTTCCTCATAAAACCCCATAACCAATCAATTCTCCTAAAGTGTAGGCTTTTGGAAAAACGATAGGCAAAATGCCTTTGGGTCCATTTTTGGTTCCTTCCCTACTCTGTGTCATCTCCCCTGAAGTGATGAAAATAGGGCAACCTTGAATGTGGAGAAGAAATGGTGGAAAATGGAAAGAGAAAAAAATAGTTAATACCACAAAATACTATTCTAGGTACACAATTAAGGCACAGGCTTTTCAATCCAGTTACTGTCATCCACGGTAAGCGACAACCAAGACTAATATGAAAGCTAACATCGTGGAAAGAGATCATACCCAGAGTTAGCCAATAAGTTGTTTATTGTCTCGCTGCAGTAAGGACCAATGAAATCTGACCTAATTGAAAACCTACCAATAGTTATTTTCATCTTTGAGCATGTGCTAAGTCCCTTCAGTTTAGAATTTGGTGACTCCGGAATTCCCCAGTGCTTCACTGAGACCCCACTTTCTAGAATCTATGTGTAACTTGTATATCACTGACATCTTGGTCATAGCATCAGCAAAGGATGGGCCAACGGAATACTCTCCATTCTGTCAAAGCATCAGATTTTCCAGTAAAAACAGAAGTAATTTGGAAATTACAGTTGCTTTTCAGACTTGCATGTCTCAGTCTGCACTGGAGTCACCCTGTGAAAGGTGTGAGATATGTGTGTGTGTGTGTGTGTGTGTGTGTGTGTGTGTGTGCAAAGAATGCTGGCCTTATAAGGATCACTCATTTATTCCATACTTTTTCCCCCAAAAGCCACACATTCCTTAGCTGCTTCATTGTCTACCAGAAAAAGTCATTCCATAGCATTTGACTCACCAGAATGAGAACCGTCTTGTTAAATTTTTTTAAGTTTATTTATTTTGAGAGAGAGAGAGAGAGAGAGAGGGAGAGAGAAAATGAGCAGGGGAAGGGTAGAGAGAGGGAAAGAAAATCCCAAGCAGGCTCTGCACTGTCAGTGTAGAGTCCAATATAGGGCTGGAACTCATGAACTGTGAGATCATGACCTGAGCCGAGATCAAGAGTCAACACTTAACTGACTGACCCACCCAGGTGCCCCACGAACCATTTTTTTTTTAATTTTTTTTTAAGTTTATTTTTGACAGAGACAGAGAGCGAGCATGAGCTGGGGAGGTGCAGAGAGAGAGAGGGAGGCAAAGAATCCGAAGCAGGCTCCAAGCTGTCAGCACAGAGCCTGATGTGGGGCTCGAACTCACAAACCGTGAGATCATGACCTGGGCTGAAGTTGGACGCTTAACCGACTGAGCCACCCAGGCGCCCCCCAACGAACCATTTTTAAGTTGTTAAAGAGTTGCTGACTTTAGAATCTCTGTTCTGACATCATAGTGTATATGATATAAGCACTGTTGCTAAAAGTATTCGTCTGATGCAGTGGAACTGAAATTAAGATGAAATTACAGATAACACTGGAATATTATTTTTTCACCTCTCAGAAATAATGTCATCTGGGCACAGATAGATAAATAAGGGCTCACTGTTATCTCAGGAACAAACAATTAGCCAACTGTAACAAGCATGTATTTGTAATTTTATGTATCATAAATTAGACTTCCGGTTTCTGGTCCAACATGTAAGGAGCTTGGAAACCACGGCTCCCATCCTCACGACAGGGAGAAAGCTGAACAAACTGAAAACAACTCTTTTTAGATACATCAGAAAATTAACGTCACAGGGCAAACCACTGTCCCTCAAACTGAAGTAACAAGTGAATACAGAGAATCACAGTTTACCAGAGCAGAAGCCCGGGAGCATACGACCTCTGTGAGAACAAGTGGCAGCATAAGAGAGTTTATACTGTAATTGACAAATCGTTGAAGGCTTAGTCGGTGGCAAGTTTGAACATTAGAAACTCCAGGGGGCCTGATCTCAGGGGATCCCTCACACTTCTGAGAGTTTTACCTCCAGCAGTCCTGCCAGGTTCTCACAGTGAAGATCCAGTAAAATTCTCCTTGTGTTTTCAGCAGAGAGAGAGGAAAATGGACCATTTTGAAATTCACCCAGAGTATTCTGTACTTCTCAACAAGACTTGACCTCAAAATAAACTATTTTCCCCCAAGCTAAGTGGGGTCTTTATCAGAGACCGAATGGCCTGGGAGAAGGGAAATTCCCAACACAGTCCATTCTTGTCTTCCTGACTTACCTAAGTGGGGGGAGGGTCTGACCGAGAAGCACTTATGAAAGTCACAGCCCAGGGGCACAGGCTCACTCAAAGACGGAGACCTAATCACAGGACTACAAGACCCTCCCCACTCCCTACACCTTACCACCATACCAGTAAGTTCATGTATAATAAGTGGGGAATACAATGGAAAGAACAGCCTTCGTCAGATGTTATTTAAGAAGGAAAACCCAAAGTCAGCAGGGGAGACAAACACAAGGACACCTTGTGGAAATTTTAGCTTCTGACACCTACAGATACAATAAACACTAAACACAACCTAACTCCTAGTGAGATAAATGTAAAATCCCACACAAAAAGCCTGTTTACCTTAGTTCCTTTTACCCTGTATATCATGTCTAACTTTCAATAAAAAAAAAAAAGAATGTTCGAAGCATACTGAAAGCCAAAAACCACAGTTTGAAGAGACAGAGCAAGCACCACAGGGTCAGACATGGCAAGGATGCTGGAATTGTTTGACTGAAAATTCAAAACAGCCACGGTCACTATGGAAAGAGCTGCAATGGAAAAGGTGGACGGGATGCAAGAGCAGATGGGTGATGGAGGCAGGGAAGTGGGAATTTCAAGTAAGAATCAAAAGGAAATACCAGGAAGTGAAAACGTTGCACCAGGAATGAAGAATGCCTTTGATGGGCTCTTCAATACACCAGACACAACCAAGGAAAGAATCAGTGAGATTGAAGACACGTCTATAGAAGCTTCTAAAACTTAAATGCAAAGAGAAAGAATGAAAAAGACAACAGAATATCCAAGAACCATGGGGCAGTTGCCAATTTTATATATATTACTATATATAAAAAACACATAACATACATACAGAGGGAACAGAGACACATTTGAAGTGATGATGACCGAGCATTTTGTAAAATTAGACATCAACCATAGATGCGGAAAGTTCAGAGAACACCAAGGAAGATAAAAACCAAAAATTTACACAAAGGCATATAATACAAACTGTGGAAAATCATAGATAAATAGAAAATTTTGAAAGAAACCAGAGGAAGGTGGGGGGGGGGAATCCACCCTACCTACTGAGGGGCAGGGGTAGAAATTGCATCAAACTCCTCGGAAGTCATACAACCAAGAAGAAAGTAGAGAGAAAGTAGATATTTAATGTGTTGAAAGAAAAGATCTACGAATCTAGAATTATTTACCCCATGAAATTAGCCCTCAAAGGTGAAAGAGAAATAAAGATTTTTTCTGAGATAAACAAAAGTTGAGGGAATCTGTTGCCAGGAGAGCTGCCTTGCAAGACTTATTAAAAGAAATTCTTTAGGAAAAAGGGAACTGATGGAGCTCAGAAACCTGGGATCTACATAAAGAAAGACAGTGTTAGAGAAGGAATATATGAAGGTAAAATACATCACACACTGTGAGATTCTTCTTCAAAGGATGTGCTTATGGACCTACCAAACTCACTAAGGGTGCAGAACTGGGGTTTCTTTCAGCAGAGAGTCATGAATAACAATGGTACGTTTTTCCTTTGTTCGAAATGTTACTCCCCATCAGTACTATAGGTCATTCCTGGTGCTTTATTTCTTTGTTCAATGAATAATTATTGAAAACCTACTAAATGCCAGACCCTGGCACTAGGGGAAAGGAAAAAATAGATCAAAAGAACTATGTCTACCCAAAAGAAGTATACAATTTACTGAAGATAGAGAAATACTACTTACAATTTAATAGTACGCTAAGGTAATAAATAGCTATAAGTGGCGTAAGCACAAAGGGAAGTGGTGCTTTCTGGGAAGGGCTTGACTTTACTTAGAGTTGTCTAGCAAGGTTGATGAGAGGACACAGCGTTAAAGCTGAGACTTTAATGGTAGGAGGAGCCTGCAAAGGGATGACACATTGTAAAGATGGCATGAAATGTATAGAGAAAGCAAAGCGATTTGGTATGATTAGAATTCCGACTGAGGAGAAGGATGGGAAGTGAGGCTGGGCCAGTGGGCAGAGTCAGATGGGAAAGGTCTTGCATGCCTGGCAAAGGGGTTGTTTTATGTTCTTTTGTTTTTGTTTTTCTACAGGCAGTGCAGGTTCACTGAAGAACACCGAGTTATAATAACAAAAATACTAGGTAACATTTATTGACTCTCAACCATATCCCAGGCTCGGTTCTAAATGGTTTACACATAATAATTCACTTAAGCCCCACCACATCCCACTCTAAGGCACAGCATGGTTAAATTACTTGCCCAAGGTCATGTAGCTCAGTGGCAGAGCTGGGTAGGAGTGTGACAGAGTGGCACTTCTGTTTAGAGTTACCCTCTGATAGCCATGCAGAAGACGAGGTGGGCAGCAGTGGTCTTGGAGATAGGAAGGAAGGGCAGATATTCAGCAAACAGAACTGACAGAACTGATGACCATTTGGGTATGGGAGGACAAGGAAAGGAGGACTGCTGAGAATACTCTGAGGTCCTCGGCATGGGAAAATGGAAGGATCTGATGACTCCATTCTGAAAACAGGGAAAATTGGGAAGGAAACTGTTTTGAGAATACTTCATTCTTGATCTGTTCATTCTTCTGTTCATCAATACTGACAATCTACCTACAGAAGGCTCAGGCATTCTGTTAAGTGCTGGATATATATATATAATACTGAGCGAATTAGACAAAATTCTCATACACCTTACAGTCTAAAAACAAATCCAACTTTTTGGAAATGTTGAGGCACCTATGGATCATCAATATAGACATGTGTAGGAAGCAGCTTTGTAGATAGCTTTCTTTCCTGCTGATTCTCTAAAATTTATTGGAGAATTAACCTCTTTCTAGATGTCCAGTCCAAGTCCAGAATTAAGCCTTGAAATATGCCTCAGACTCCATTCACCTTCTCTCTGGTCTAGGCAAGTCCACACACAGAGCCAGGCTCTGGTCTCTCACTAGTAACCATGCAGCAAGCCACCCTTGGGGGAAAGGGGATTCTATCCCTAGGAGAACAGGCCCAGAAGTGGACTATGTATCTGGCTTAAAGAGAACTCTGAGCTGGAAGTGTAGAAAAGTGAAGGTCATCAGCATAGAGGAGGTAGATTAAGCCACTCATGCGAATAGCATTGAGAAAAACAGAAGATTGAGAATAGTGCTTGGAGTAGGCATTAGGAAGGGGTGTCCCACAGAAGACTTAGAAGAAAAAGCCAGACAGGTATCAGGAAAACCCGAATACTGGTTCACTTATGCTGACCTTTCATCCATGTATATATTACAAAACTTTTCTGGGAATTTTCGGTGTCGATAAACAATGAGTTTCTATCATTATAATGAGGTCTTGCACCTAAAATACACAAGCTCTAGAGTGTTTTTGGATTGGAGGCGTAGTCACGTCGGCAAATCATAGTCATAGTCAACTTGATGAGGTGTTCTTTCAGGATGATTTGTTTAAATCAGAAATCTTAGACGCAGACCTAGATCTTCTGAGCTCTTCTATTTTTTATTTTTCTTTGATACCTCCTGAAGTAGGAAAATAGCCCAAAGGCACAGGAAGCAGTATTTCTTCTTCGGATGGTGGATCTATTGCAGTGGAGTTTTTATTGGGGTAAATCCACATGATCATCAACTTGGTCAGAAATCTTAAGATGTTATTTATCTGGTCTATCCACTTTAAATACCAGAACGTTGACCTCAAGAATGAATTTGGCATCCCTCTCATCCAGGTATCTTTTGACATTCAGGCAGAGCACAGTGGACGTGGCTTGTCTCTGTTCCATGCTATGTGTGGCCTCAGCTGGAGACACTCCAATGACTGGGAGTGACTTGAACGGCAGGGGGACAGAATCATGCGGAGGCTTCTTACATGTCTGGCACCTCATCGGGGATAATGCAAAGGCTGACTCAGTTGGGGATGTCAGCTGGAACTCCTACATATGACCATATGGCCTGGATTTCCTCCCAGCAGGGAGGCCTCTAGGTGGCAGGACCTCTCGATGGTTCAGCATTCCATGAGCAAGTGTCCCAGCAAGGTGGGAATGTAATGCCCTTTTATCACCTATTCTGAGAAGTCATGTGTGTCACAGTTTCACCCAAATCAAGGGGAGGGGACATAGACTCATTATGGGAAAAATACCAAAGACTCTACAGCCATGTTTTTAAAAACTGCTATACTTATTAAAGGTGTTGAGAGAATCAAATAATAACAAAAATGATTAGTTAAGATCAACTAGGTATATTTTATGGTGTAAGAGTCGTACGGAGCTTTAGTTGGAAAGACTTGTGCTAGAATTAGCTTTCCAAGATTCAGAAGGAGTGCAAAGAAGTTCTGGATTCAGGGGTGTCTGGGTGGCTCAGTCGGTTAAGCGTCCATCTTCGGCTCAGGTCATGATCTCACGGTCCATGGGTTCGAGCCCCATGTCGGGCTCTGTGCTGATAGCTCAGAGCCTGGAGCCTGCTGCAGATTCTGTGTCTCCCTCTCTCTCTGCTCCTCTTCCACTCATGCTCTGTCTCTTCTCTCTCTCTCAAAAATAAACATTAAAACAATTTTTTAAAAGAACATCTGGATTCATTCATTCATTCCACAAATATTGAGAATACAGTTGTAAAAAGACAAAGTCCTTGATCTCATGAAACTTAGATGGTGGTAGAAGGATGGAAAGGAATGAAACAGATAATAAAGAATGAAAGAATATGTGGACAAGATGATTTAGGATAGTGGTGTGTCTGAAGAAAATGAACCAGCTTGATAAACACTGAGCATTTACTAAGAAGTTCAGGGCTAGACCAAAGGATTTAGCTTACCACAATCATGAGAACATGGGACACAAGTTATAGAAAATCCAGAAAAATCCGTAATGAGGAAAAAAGCCGAGATGACAAAGTTTAAGCACTGGACAACATTTTTAGGGGCCATAGAACATCAAATATCTAAGTTCAAATGTCAAACAAAAAATCATTTGAGGCCCACAGAAAGAATAGGGAGCCAAGGGTCAAACGCAAGTTGTAACTGGAATTGACAAGAATAGAGTTGACAGAAAAGCAAAGTGAAATTGCTGCATTTCTTCTTGGTGGATTGGGCGGTCTTAAAGAAGAGAGGTGGGCATATCAATATGTAAACATTATGTACAGGAAGAGGCATACTACAGGGAAGTTATTTGCAAGGCACATAACTGTCAAAGAATTGATATCTAGAATCTATTAAGAACGCCTGCAAACTAATTTCAAAAAGTCAAACAACCCAGGGGAAGAAAATCAGCATCATTATGATCAAGGAAACACAAACTAAAATAGAAAAATAAAATGTACAATACAAATGAAAAATGATAATAGGGGACTATCACTAGATGGTATCTCCCTGCCCCCACCCCTACCCACACATAAGCAGACCAGTGTTAATGGTCACAATGATTAAACTAGATACGTATACCAACTTGGATAAATGTTAAAAACATTGTGGAGAGGTAAAAAAAAAAAGTAGAAAAGAATGTAAACATTATGCCATTTGGGCAAAGTTAAAAATGTGCACACGATACTATATAATATTGTTTGATGCATACAAGTAGAGCATGAAAACAGCAATAAGAATACACACCAGTATCAGGTCATTGCTGAGGAGGGACAAGAAGAAATTGAATTGCAGGGTGCTGTGTGGAGGGCGGTATTCCATTGTGGGGTTCAAGTGTATCTGCTCCGTCCTCTTCTTTATAAACAATTACATCTAAAGCAAACTGGCAAGATGCTAAGATCTGTAAACTGTAGCTGGAGATAGTATACCGTTTGCTATATACTGTTTGAAATATTTAATAGTCAGCTTTTTAAAAATATTAGAAACACAAGCTATGTGGGATATTGACATTTAACTCCTCTGCACAGAACACCTGGGGAAAGCCACTTGTTCAGAGCTGGTCGAGGAAGATGAGTTCATTGTCCAATTTGAGTCACATTTTCCTTTAGCAAACTTTTTCTTTATCCAATGAAATTTTTGTCCTGTACCTTAGAATTTAAGTGTTTACTTCCATACTTCAGAATTTTAATATTAATTACAGAAAACTTTTGTTTTTCCACTTTACACATTGAGTTCACACAGAAAGTGCAGTGTTGTTTTGTTTTGTTGGGGCTTTGTTGTTGTTTTTTGTCTTGTTTTGTTTTGTTTTGTTTTGTTTGAGAGAGAGAGACAGCGAGCGAGCAGGGGAGGGGCAGAGGAAGGGAGAGACTCAAGCAGGCTCCACACTCAGCGCAGACCCAGACACAGGGCTCGATCTCATGACTGCGAGATCATGATCTGAGCTGAAATCAAGAGTCAGATGCTTAGTAGACTGAGCCACCCAGGCACCCTGAAAGTGCAGTTTTTTTAAATCAACTTTATTTCTAAGGAGATTTATGTACCTGACAACAGGGATTTCTAGCTACTTCCCAAATGATATTGACTATAAGGCTCCTTATGTTTCTCTCACTTCAGTTTTCAATCTTACGTTCTTCTACGTTACAGGGGAAATTTGGGCGTGTGTGTGTGTGTTTCTTTTTGTTGTTGTTTTCTGGGATTTTGTTTTGCTTGCTTAAAATTTTTTTTTTTATTTAAGTCTCTGCTGGGAAAAGAACGCTATCAGTTTGAGCAAGATTTGAAGAAAAGGCTCATTCACTGTTCAGAAATTATGAACTTCATATTTCATTTCTAAAACTATTTACCCACCTAGTTCCTACTGCTAAGTGGCATTTCAGGATTGAAGCTTTAGTTTATCCAAAGGCCATGTGGATGACACTAGAACACAGGGAAGCAGCCCCTTGGCGAGTCTCAGGAAAGAGACACCGCCTTCACAAAACTTAGTGTAACGATTTGGCAAAGGGTGGTTGTTAGGTAAGGGTAGATTTTGTAGCAATTTAAATACCAAATCAAATGCCCCCAGTATTAAAGGGCAGTTCATCCTTTCCCTGTCTTCTTTCTAAAGCTCACAATGGTACCAGTAATTTTGGAAATTGTTTCCAATGAGATTTTGCTCAAGTTATTACTACTAAAGTCTGATTTCTTTTGCTTAGTGACATCACATCCGCATCAAGCACTCATGTTTCTCAGTAAGCTCAAAGCTTTGGCTGGGGCAACCTGAGCGTAGCTTTCTGCCAGGCACACTGGAATGTACAATTCACAATGGTTTCCAGATCTTTCGGTTCCCTTCCTGTCTAGGACATTGCATTGCCACATGACCTTTGCCAAGTCACTTCTTTCTGCTCTCCCATAACATAAGGTTGTAATTATGATGTTCTCCCTCACAGAAATGTGATGAGAAGCTATTCATAACAAAGACTGTAAAAATTGTGAACATGATGAGAGATGCAGATATTAAATGTATGAAAAAGTTCTTAATTGAGTATCTATTTCCTCCCTGGCTCAATGTGTCCTTAAGAGTTATTCGTAAGGACAACAGTAGCAAGGGTGTCTCATTAGGCCCTTCTGATAATGCCACCCATTAAATATGAATTTTTCAACCCCAAATGTGGCCTTGATTTTGAGATTAATGATCTTTGTGTGTGTCAGATATTTTTTCATTGTTCGCTCATCAGCCACACGGTCTTTTTTCTTTCCCAAGCAAACTGAGGTCATTTAGTTGGTTTTAAATTGGCAATGTGATCCTGTTTAGTGCCAGACACATGACATGTTCTAGTAGCCGTCTGGACTTGGGTCTGGGATCAGATTCCCTTCCACCCCCAATATATGTTCCAAACACTTGTGAGCGCGCTGGAGGGCAGAAGGCTTAAAGAGGTGAGATCAGGCCAGGCTGGCATCCACTCTGTAGGATTCGGGGACGCAGTCATGCTTCAAAGTGGCGCGAGGGAGTGATTGACAATGCACCGGGGTTGCTCGTGGTGGGTGGAAGGACAACGGGAGAAAAATAAGCTGCCTTGGTGCATTTTTTTCAAGTTTCTGTTTATCTTCCATCTGTAGACTCTTTAAGCTGCCTTCATATTTGGATGTGGACATTGAACTATTGCTGACCGATGCCAGAGTCACAGGAATATCCTGCTGTGCTTTTGATCTTCCCATATGACTGGATTTCCTGAATCATCATGTTACTGTGTGTGCACATATGTGCACACGTGAATCTTCTGGCACATCTCCCAGAAGCGTTAGTCCTGGGACAAAGGGCCCATTGGTGCTTTCAGAATGTAATATTGATCACTTTGGCTTTCCTTGGCTCAGGGCCAGGCACTTCGTCTTTCACTGCACAAGATGGCTGCCGGCCCCATAGGCTTGTCTCGTGGTGACAGCGCTCCGCAGTGCTGCCTGAAGCGCAGAGTCATTCCTTAGAAGCCTTGAAAAAAGTTGTTGCAAACTGGAACTTTGCGTTTTGCCAACTATGGGCAGCGCTCAGAATTTGCCTCTTGGTTTTTAACCCTTACGGTCTGTGGTACCGTCTATTTTTAGTTCCGTTACACCCAAAGTTCAGTTGAGTAGGAAAGTCAGTGAGACAGAACGACTCACTGGGTTCTTTTCCCCTGTGGTTTTACATAACTTGCCGTGTAGTACCTGTCTTGGTCAAATCCATAATTTGGGCTTCAAACTTAATGATAGTTCAAAGGTCAAATTCACAAGGCTGCGGGGAAGAAATCACCTCCTAGGTTTTCACAGTGTACCTTTCGTGTAAAGGATTATAAAAGTTATAAAGGCAAATAATTCAGAGAAAAACCTGATGCTAGTGCTTGACTTTTAAAACGATACAAATCATCAGTGAATACCAGAATAGAATAAAAAATTATGATTATCTTCAGGCAGGCTTCCTTCAAATTAAGGACATGGCTATAAATTTCAGACCCATTGCAAGTTTTTAGATTACCCACAGAAAAATACACCAGAATCTTATTTTCGCCTTTTTTTCCCCAAGTACTGAGTCTAAGATTTGACCTAAGCAGGAGATAAAACGACATTCTCTCATTTCCAGATTTCCATCCTTCTTTTCTGCCCCACCGCCTTCTATACACCAAAATGTGTTCGACCACCTTTTCTTCTCCTCTCATAAGATGACATATTTACACCCGAGAATGTACCAAATACCTGAGTGTGAATTTATTTCATGTACAAGCCTTTCCTGTTCTTCAGAGAAATAATTGTGGTTTCTTTTCTTTTTTTTTAAAAAGGGCATAAGGATGGGACACTCGCAGTGGACTTTTAGAACTCATGGCATCTATGATAGGGATGGCTGAGAGAGTTTTCACTCCTGCCTTAATTTTTATGGCCAGTAGTGAGACCCTCTCCCTTGCTACTGTGGTGTGTTATGCTTTGTTAGGAGGTGAATCAGCTCTTTTCATTAGCTTCTATTTCATTCGATTCCTGAGAGGTGCCACAGGGTAGGTCTTTAATTCAGGCCCGAACAGAGTTCAGTCTGAATTCCAAACATTCCAATTGTAATGGAAAGAGCACATGCTTCGGAATCAGGTACACTTAGGTCGGCTTCCTCATTTTGTCACTTACCAGCTGTGCGAATCTGGGGAAGGTATTTAACCTCTTCAAACCGCCAGTTGCTCATGTATAGAATAAAGATAATAATGCACTTAGTTAATGGGGTTCTCAGGAAGCTAAATGAGATCGGGGCTAACATAATTTGACACGGCAGATTCTTTAATAAAGTAAATTCCCTTCCTGTGTATCCCTTCAGTGTTGGTAGACTCTATCAAACTCCATGGAGCTCAGTTCTTAGGGACAATTTGCGTAACGTAAACACTCACCTATGACATTTCTAAAAAATTATTTTCCGTGCTTACGATATCACCAGTATCAAATCTGAAACTGTGATGACAGCACAGCTGTGAACTCCTTGGGTGTCATAGACTTTGTAAGTAGGGCAATGTGACAGTCCTGGAGAAAACTGCCATGTTGGGCATTCTTTGAGTACACTCAGATTCTCAAATTCCCACACAGAAAGGGCTGATTGAATCTCTTTCATTTATTCTGAATAGCATGCCTCAAATCCTTTCTTTGAAAGTAGGCAGATTATAAGTGTGTAGTGTTATTATACACTCCATATTCCTTCTCATGGATAAGTGGATCCAATAGTCTCTGAGGTTAATAAGTCTGTTTTGAAACTCATGTTTCAAACTCTCGGAGAGAGAAAATTAACAAAGAAATTTAAAATTAGAGAGTAAAATGAGATGGGTTCAATAGTAAGCCCAGGACAAGTCTACTAACTCAACAGAATGACACTTCTTTTTTTCAGAATAATATCAGCAGCCTCGAAAGTCTAGACATTAATATTTTGACCTCTCTCCATGCTCTTGGGGGAAAATGGTGTTTTGTCACAAATGTTACTCAGTGCGCCTGGTACTCTCTATTAATCCCATACATCTTGATGTTGTCTAGGAACACCAAAGGCAGGTTGTAATTAGGACTGGGGCTCAGGTTAATACAGGCAGAACTATGGTGAATAGACCATCAGAGCCCAATCAGGGGTTAAGTAGGTTTGCAATTCAAACCCTGGAGTTTTGGCCTTTCTCCCTCAAATTTTGAAATCATGTTTGAGCCCTCATCTCAGACAATCAATTTTGCAGCATTATAATAGATTCCTGACAATGATTCCATTGTTTTTCTTTCCCTACAGAAGTCTCTTGAGAGAAGCATGGCAAATAGGAAAAAAAAAAAAAAAACAAAAAAAACCAAAACTACAGTTCTGAGTTCATCCTCAGACCCTACCTTACTGGACAAGAGTTTGCATTTAGGTGGTTGTTAGACTCTAAAATCTTCAAATCCACATGGCTGGGACAAGACTTCCTGTCCTTCTCCTTAATCAGTATTCACTGCTCAGCTAGCTCTTTGCTACAGAAAAGTTGGACAGCTGAGATTTTGCAAACATTCGGTGTTCTGCACAACTCCCAAGTATACGTTCCACTCACCTCCACTAAAAGCAATTTCAGGGAGTTTGTTTTCCACAACACAGGCCTCATCCCTCTTTCATTTTCGATCGCCACATTAGCTGCTTCTTTACTGCAGGACTGTTTATATTCACAAAAGCCAGACCAATGGTCCATTAGTTCCTGATGGTGGAACCAACAACTGTCCTTCTTTGTTCCGTAAATATACATTCAGTGTTCTGTGCCTACCTTCTGCTATACTTGGAACCTTGGAATACAAAGCAGAGGATATGGTTCTGCCTGCAAGAAGCTTGCCTAAAAAGAAGGCATGATAGTTATCCTTCGTGATGCAGAACTGCAGAGTTAGATATGGCCATCTAGCATCCAGAGATCTATCATCTGCTCCAGAAATCCTAACCTGGGAGCCCACAGGCTAAATTCAACCTAAAGACATATTTGGCTTGTTTCACAAAGTATTTACAACACACACACACACAGAAGTCATCCATATTTTGAAATGGGAAGATAATACACAAAATTCTGGATTTATGATTTCTCTTTTACAAATGAGAAGATGTTGGGGCACCTGGGTGGCTCAGTCAGTCAAGCGTCCGACTTCGGCTCAGGTCACGATCTCATGGTTCGAGAGTTTGAGCCCCGCATTGGGCTCTGTGCTGACGGCTCAGAGCCTGGAGCCTGCCTGCTTCAGATTCTGTGTCTCCCCCTCTCTCTGCCTCTCTCCCGTCCCCAGTTGCGCTCTCTCTGTCTCTTTCAAAAATAAATAAGAATTAAAAAAAACTTTTTTACAAAGAAAAACGAGAAGATGTCACAACAGGGCCTTCCTTGTCACTTGGCAATAACTGGATGGTGTGCTCCATTTTTCACAGTCCCTATCTGTTACTTTGTTCTCCGAATTTCAATGATTTCTACAGAAAAGAGTGGAAAGTTTCTAGGAAGGTAGCAACCGGAAAGTATTCTGTTTTCCCTTTTAGTTTGGCATCAGTGTATTCTGCTTTCAGCCTCCAGACCCCTAAAGCTGATGGATATACTCTCATGTGCTAATAAACCCAAGCTCCAGGGGACACCTAGAGGAGAAATCTCACACAGGGCTTTTTTTTCTGTGTCTGGGAGAACCTGGAGATCCCCGAGGTAAAGACTGAGAAACTATGGATCCTGGAAAGCACCTAGTTCTAAGCCTGCATGGATCCTTGGAAGAAGTGTGTTATTATTCCTTTGAAGGTGTCTGGTCTTCTGGCCTGTAAGAGCCAAGGAGAGGGGCTCCTGGGTGGCTCAGTCGATTGTGCATCTGACTCTTGATTTCGGTTAAGGTCATGATCCCAGGGTTGTGAGATGAAGTCCTGCATCAGGCTCCATGCTCATTGTGAAGCCTGCTGCTTAAGATTCTCTCTCTCTCTCTCTCTCTCTCTCATTAAAAAAAAAAAAAGAGCCAAGGAGGAGCAAAGCAGATTGTTTAAACTCTCATTATCCCTAGGACTGGAAGAGAGGAGGATGGCTAGAAGCAGGATGGTTTTCACAGTCTCTCAAGAGCAGTCAGCCTCTTGTTTGTGAAGGCTGCTTCTACAGTTCAAGAGCTGTAATCACTTGTATTCCAATAACCAGACAATGAGTTCATCGTGAAAAATAATCAGTTGAGGAGAGTCCAATGGTTCACAAGAACACGGTAGGTCATAATACAGTGTACATTTCACACAAGTGTTGAAGGACAGATGACAATTCGTAAAGATTCAGGCAGCGCTCGAATACTTCCTGTATGTAAAATCCTAATTTCTGAACTAGGCAAGTCAGTAAAAGAATGATGGAATGGTTGGTTACCACTGAGACTCAAATTAGTGGCCTGGAATATCAAGTAAAGGTAATAGCTCAAAGCACAAAATCGTATCTCAAAAATATGGAAAACGGGCGCGCGCGCGCACGCACACACACACACACACACACACACACACACAGGAAATTGAAGGATACAGCAGGAGCCCTACGTGTGAATGATAGAAGTTCTGGAAGAAGGAGGCACAAAAAGTGGAGAAGCAATAAAAAAAAAAATAGAAGATTTCCCTCAAGTTCAAATAGAGGTCTAATCTGCAAATTAAAAAGACTGATGAGAGAAGACATAAACCCAGTAGATATTTTAAAAAGAAAAATAGTAGTAATATGATTAAAATTTTCTCACAAAACTGCTAAAACTTTAAGAGATAAAGTATAAATAAATAATGATCAGGAATTTAAAAAGACATATCATATATTCATAAAAGATAAAAAGAATTATAAATGAGTATTTCATACAACTTTTAACAATAAATTTGGAGATGTCAAAAAGAATAATTCCTTAGCAAAGTAAAATTACTGAACATGATCCAGGAAAACTGCAATCAATTACCACAGAAGAGATCATCAAATGATTAAAGATTTACCATTAAAACAGTACCAGGAACAGCTGGATTAATAACTATTTTAGCTAACCATTTAAAAAGATAATTCCAATGTTGGTTTTACTATTCCATTTTCCAAATTATTTTTCAAAGCCTATACATGGCTTTCATATTAAAATCTAATAATTAGAAATACAAAAGAGTGATAGTAAAGACCAATCTCACCTACAGACAATGATGCAAAAAAAACCCATTCAAAATATAAGCAAACAGAATCTTGTGCTATATGAAAAGAACAAACAATTATTTTTACAGGGACAGTTCATTGCAAGGATGAAGGGATATTTCAATAATTATCAAGATACTCCATAATGTGAAATCTGAAGGTAAAATTATATTAATTTATTTATATTATTAGATGTTAAAAAGTCATTTCATCACTTTGGCAGTATTTCCCAATTTTGAAAAACTTTACCAGCAGCTAAGGTTATCCTAAGTGACAAAACACTAAAGACATTTCAATAAAATCAAGAACAAGATAGGTGTGGGTACAAACCCTGTTATTATGGAACATTATTGTAGAGGTAACCACAAGCAAGTAAATCAGTTAGAAGAAACTATTAATAGGTGTAGATATGTTTTTAAAGAAATAGAACATACATGAAAAAAACATAGAATCAATTGAAAGATATATTTTCACAAATGAAATCTTTCCATATTCTTTGATTAAAATATAATAAGAATGTCAATTTGCCAAAAATTATTGCTTAAATTTGATGTAATATCAGTTTTAACATTACAGAAGTTTAGGGGAAGCAGATAGAAAAACTTCTAAGTTTACAATGAAGAAAACATTTAAGTGAATAGCCAAACAAGTTTTGACAAAGATGAATAGTGAATAGAGACTTGCCTAACAATCAGAACATACTGTTAAAACAGTTGACATTGAATTAATATGGTTATAGGCATAGGAAGAAACAAAGAAACCAGCAGAACAGAATACAGGATCCCGGAAAATACATGATTTGATATATGAAAAGAGGGAAAATAATGGAGTATTTCATAAATAGTGCTGGCACAAAAAGTTACCCGTCTGAAAAAAATGAAACTGAACTTTATACAAATATTAATTCCATATGGATTAAAACCTTTAAGTATATAAAAATAATAAAATAGAGCAAGAAAATTTAGTGTACAACAAGTATAATCCAGGGACAGGAGAGACTCAGCAGCATAAAAATTATTTTGACGATACAAAAATTAAATTTTTTGAATGTCAAAATATTATCTATCATCTATTATATATTAAAATATTAAATATTTACACATAATATATCCCAAAACATTCATAGAACTTATTTGGGAAAAATACTTGCAATTCAGAAGATCACCAGAAGTTTACCAACTATGATAATTAAAAGGCTCTTACTTATTATTTTTTTTTATCTCAGAGAGAGAGTGTGGGTGGGGGATAGGGCCAGAGGAGAAAGAGAGAGAATGCCAAGCAGGCTTCATGCTCAGCGCAGAGCCGGACCTGGGGCTCAATCCCATGACCCTGTGATCATGACCTGACCCGAAATCAAGAGTTAAACTAAGCCATTCAGATGCCCCCAAAATCTCTTACTTATTGACAAAAATGAGATAAGAATCCTAATAGCAAAGGATTTGAATAGTCAACCAAATGGCCTACCAACATATGAAGATATTCTTACATTAATTTATATTTCCCTAATTCTCTTTATTCCTCACTAAACTGACAGAATTAAAAAGTGTTGAAACATTTATTGATATCAGGTTCATGGAGACATAGGTTCTCCTATATTGCTGGTAAAAATGTGAATAGTTTCAGCCTTTATGGACCTCACTCTGGCAAAATGTTAAAATTAGCAAGACATGTACACTTTAACCCAGTAAATCCCATTCCTGGAAATCTATCCCACAGAGGGAAAAAAACCATCAACTTTTAAAAATGGATTTTATATGATTGGATATCTATTGAAGCACAGTTGATACAAACAAAAATAAAATAGTAAAGTAAATATACCTGAGCATATAAACAGTAAATTATGGTTTAACTACACCATGGAATATAATGGAAGGAGTCATTAAAAAGAATGAATTAGAGGTCTAGAAGTTAATTTGGAGAGATTGAGTAGGTGTTTTTGAATACAAGGAAAGATAAAGAAAAGTATAAATGATGCCGTTTTTATAAAACAATGACAAGATGCTATATGTATGGGTATCTATGAATATGTACATTTATACATAGAAGGATGTGACCAGAAGACACGTGAATGATACGGTGCTAAGTTATTAGCGTGGTATGGCAGAGTTAGTTAATAATTGTGTTTTTTCTGTTTCTCCCAATTTCTTCCTTGTGCCTCCCAACATTGCCCAACCACCTTTGCAGTTAGGTTGGGGCCACGTGACAAGTCCTGGCCAATGGATTGTGAGTAAAAATGAGGCAGTTAAATGATGTGCCTCCCGCATCTCTCTCTTCCCTTGCCTTAGAAAACTTGGAGGCCACATGTTCCAGATGGCGTAGCTACAAGTTTGAGGAAGATTGCCAATCCACAGTAAACTTTGTATGAGAAAATTAAACTCATTTCGCTAAGCCGTTCAGATTTTGACATTTTCCCCTTATGGCAGCTATATTAATTATCCTAATCCAGAGATTAATATTTTGAGAAACGAGGGATTGTGGAAATAAAAAAAAATCTAAAATATATGCCTTGCATTAGTGTGAAGCAGGCAGTGAGGAAACTGACATCAGGGGAAAGAAAGAAAAATGGATGTTATTCAGTGGCAAAGATAGAAAGGAAGAAAAGGGAAAAAAAAGAAAGAAAAGAAAACGTAAAACCATCACTTATGATAACTTGGGCATTAGGCCAGACCACATGCACAGCAGAAGAGATTAGAAAACATAACAATTAGAAATGAATATTGGTATTGCTAATTGCTTTTGTCAAAATATTATAAGTGATGAACTCAGAAAAAAACGGGCCAATTTGTGAGTAGAAATGAAAAAAATTACAGAGAGAAGAGAAATTTTAGATCATACAGGGTTGGAAAAACTGATTTTTTTTTATCAACCTCAAAGAGTATGAGATAGTAATGACAAAAAGTGTAAGGGTAAATGTTCCATAAAACCTCCCTGTTGGCAAAAGTGATCACATTCTGATTTCTCACCTTCAAGCCTGAAAGCCTCCACTTGGCTACTGTTAAGCTGAAAAAGACAAGTGTAGAGATAAGAAAGCAAAGACCTAAAGCAGATCTGAAAACTATGCCTAAAAAAATTTAGAGTATGGTTATTGGCACATAGCACCGTGTGAGTGGATGAGAAACCTACTACATTTAAATGTTAAGCTTATCAAGATTTTAAGGAACGACATTGCCAAAGAAACACGTAGCTTTAGCCCACGGATATGGAGATTTCTATTTCCCATCAAAATGGATCATCCCACATAAAACAACTAAGTAACCAAAGAAAATATGTGAAAAATTACTTTTCAAGACATCAGGGATGAGGCAATGAAGGAAAATCATTCTTTTTTTTATTAAAAAAAATTTTTTTAATATTTATTCATTTTTGAGAGACAGAGACAGACAGAGTGCAAGCGGGGGAGGGACAGAGAGAGAGGGAGACAGAATCCGAAGCAGGCTCCAGGCTCTGAGCTGTCAGCACAGAGCCCGATGCGGGGCTTGAACCCACAGACCACGAGATCATGATGGGAGCTGAAGTCAGCCGCTTAAACAACTGAGCCACCCAGGCGCCCCAAAGGAAAATCATTCTTGAAAGATGGGAGACAAGGGGAGCTCTACAAGTATCCAGCTTACAGCCCAGAGAAAGTTTCCAACCAGGGCACAGATAGGGAAATTCAGGTGGATAGTGGCATTGGAGGAATTTGAAGAAGCAGAGCTGGGGGACTGGGCTAGATTTTGCCAGAGAAGAGAGAGCTCCACAAAGAAAATTCTAGACATCTGCAAAGGATTCTTCTCAAGTATGTAGCTAAATACTGATGAGCACATGCCTTTAATGGAATACCCAAGATGGGGAAAAATCACCTGAAGAGATCAGAGATAACAATCCCCCACCAGTCAGAAAGGAAAGACTCATAATGCATGGAGCTTTGATTAGAGTATTCAGAAGGATTTTGTCTCAAGGTATGGAAAAATCAGTCCCTGAATCAATGTTGTCATGTTCTAGTCAAACAAAACTTAAAAGCAAGATCCAAAAGATCAAACCATTTCCAAATAATTTAACAATGTCCCAGAATAAAGCTGAAGAATATTTATAGAAATGGGGTGCCTGGGTGGCTCAGTTGGTTAAGCATCCAACTCTTGATTTCAGCTCAGGTCATGATCTCAAGGTTCCTGGGATTGAACCCTGCCATCAGGCTCTGTGCTGACAGCAGGAAGCCTGCTTGGGATTCTCTCTCTCCTGCTCTCTCTACTCCTCCCCTGTTCATGCTCTCTCTCTCTCTCTCTCAAAATGATGAACATTAAAAAAAGAGTATTTATAGAAATAAAAACAATCAAATGAAACAAACAAAAACCTCCTTAGCCACCAATGTAAAATGCACAATGTCTGTCATCCAATCAAAAATTATCAAGCATGCAGGGGCACCTAGGTGTCTCAGTCAGTTAAGTATCCAACTGTTGATTTCAGCTCATGTCATGATCTCATGGTTTCATGAGTTCAAGCCCCACATTGGGCTCTGTGCACTGACCATGTGGAGCCTGCTTGGGATTCTCCCTCTCTCCCTCGCTCTCCGCCCCTCCCTCACTCATGCTCTCTCTCTTTCTCTCTCTCAAAATAAAAATAAAAATAAACCTTAAAAAAGTTATCAAGCATGCAACTACTTTGATTGATAATATGGAAAACATTAAAAAAACCAAATCATAAATGAGACGTGATAGAATTAATAGGCAAGGGCACTGAAACAATTATAACTGCATTATGTATGTTCAAGTAGTTAAGGGAAAGTTTGAATATTTTAAGTAGAGACATGGGAGATATAAAAGAGAACCAAACTGAACTTATGAAAATAAAAACTACAATGTCAAAAATGAAAAAGACATTGGGCAGGATTAAGTGCAGATTAGACATTGCCTAGGAAAAGATTAGTGAATTTGAAGACATAGAAATAGAAACTATCCACAATTAATAACAGAGAGGAAAAAAGCATATTGAGGAGAGAACAAAGCTTTAGTAAGTTGTGGTGTAACTTTAAGCAACCTAATATACACATGATCCTAGTACCCAAAGGAGAGGAGAGGAGAGATGGAAAAAATATTTTGAATAATGCTGAAATAATGGTCATAACAATTTCAAATATGATAAAAACTATAAATCCATAGATCCAGGAATGGAAAGAATCCAAAACAAGAACAAAAGTATGAGGATCATGACACCAAAGAACATCAGAATAAAATTTCTTAAAATCAATAAAGAGAAAATTCTTGCAAGTAGTCAAAGAAAACACGTTACAAAAAGAGAAAAAAGATAAGAATGATAGCAAAGTTTTAATCAGAAATAATAAAAATTAGAAGGCTGACAACTGCTTTTGACTTACCTACCCTTTGTTTCCCTGCTTCAGCTTCAACCCCAAAACCTATCTAGTACTTGGCACTTCTGGAACCTACTTTCCTATCTTAAAGCCTCTGTCTAAAGGCATGGAACAAACTTTTTCTTTTTTTAAACTACCAAACTCTCCACTGTTTAAAGAAAAACATATCATTTGCTTTAAGAAGACATACTGCATGTAATCAACTAAAATATATAGAATTTAAAAGAAATTTATATTCCACCAAGAAAAGGAGGGTAAGAAATAGATTTATCAACTGGAGAATAAGCTAGTTTACCCAGGAAGTCTTTTTTTTAAATATTTTATTTATTTTAAGAGAGCACAAGCAGGGAATGAGCAGAGAGAGGGGGACACCTCTGTCCCCACCTCTGAAGCGGGCTCTGCACTGACAGCAGAGAGCCCGATGTGGGGCTTTGAACTCACGAACCGCGATATCATGACCTGAGCCGAAGTCGGATGCACAACCGATAGGATAAGCAACCAGCTGTACTTGAGATCTCTTCTTTCTAGGTATTATGTTTGGGACTTGGCAAAGTTAAGAGATGCTGGTTAAGGACTGAATTGGAACCGAGAGGCATTCCTGACTCTGTCACTTACTAGCTTGGGAACTTGGGCCATTACCTAACTTCTCTAAGCCCTAGTTTCCTCATCTACAAACCAGAAATAGCTAAATGTACTTCATATGGTTATAGTAAGAAGTAAAGTGTTGACATCTGTAAATCACCATGTGCCGTGGATGCACAGTCAACAGCAGGGACAGCAGCACATCAAAGTCCTGCTCCCTGTGCAATGCAGGCTGCGTATGAAAAAAAATGCTGTCATTGGTTACCAGATTTATCGTCCGTTATGAAGAATCTCTGAATGAATTAAATCAGGTCAAGGCTGAAATAAACGGAGCATAACTCACCAGTTTGTTAAAGATAATCGACAAAGTCACCAGCTTCCACTGACAGTTTTGGAGGGAATGCTTGACTTGCTTAGTGGCTTACGTTAAAAGAATACACAGGTAAAAGGGGCCACTTGTGATCCATAGTGGAGTTGAACTCATGGTTGTTTTGTATTATTTTATTTTAGCAAGAGGGAGAAGAATGCAGCAAGTTTTCTAAGGGTTAAAAAAAAAACACAGGCGCAAAAGAAGTAATTTCAGGAGTAACTGTCACCAATTGCTTTTTAACCACCAGATACCATTAAATAGTCATCAATGATTCACTTCAGGCCCCTGATTTTGCCTTCTTAAGGATTTGGCCGGTATGACAATGACCAAAGCTGTGGACCACTGCAGTACTGGAAAAACTGCTCAGCAATTTGGGAGTCTGTCATTTGGATGTTAGGAGCACCAAGGGCTCCGAACAGACTCTGACCCTAATCCAGCTTGAGTGTTGCTGAAATGGGGGCCTGACCAGTGGGAAAACTGTGTGCTTCTCCTGCCTCTGTGGCTCTCCTCTGTGGCCCTCCCCTGTGGCTCTCCTCTGTGGCCCTCCCCTGTGGCTCTCCTCTGTGGCGAGCTGGACAACTGCCAGGGGCCAGGGCTTCATCCTGTTGCCCGTGAGGCACCTCACTTTCCTCCTCGACAAACTGAAGATGGACGTCTCTCAGCTCATTTCCAGACTGTCTTCTCTGGCTCGAGGATCAGAACAAACCTTGCCGATTTATTTTCAGACTTTGCAAATGGGAACGGAATTGAAAACATTTTTTATTTCCAAATGCTAAATTGGATTTCACACACACACACACACATGTGCACATTCAGGTTTAGCACGAGAGAACTCTGGCCTCTCCTACCAGTAATTGCCATGCCTTGTCTCTGCCACAGAAATGCCAACCACGCAGGACTGTGGATATTACAGATTGTCTTCCTTCACCTCCAGGCAGCCCAGAAAACACACACACACACACACACACACACACACACACACACACACCAACTAAACTGAGCCTAAGTGTAAGTTAGTTCTTCCTAAGCCATGTAAATATAATAATACCTATTTTTACCTAGAGTAGGTATATACATATTAAAAGCTTTCTAGCCGAGGTGCCTGGGTGGCTCAGTCGGTTGAGTGTCTGACTTCGGCTCGGGCCATGATCTCACGGTCCGTGGGTTCGAGCCCTGCGTCGGGCTCTGTGCTGACAGCTCAGAGCCTGGAGCCCGTTTTGGATTCTGTGTCTCCCTCTCTCTCTGCCCCTCCCCTGTTCATACTCTGTCTCTCTCTGTCTCAAAAATAAAATAAAACGTTAAAAAAAATTTTTTTTTTAAATAAAAAAAAAAAAGCTTTCTAACCAATTCATGTTCCTTTCCAAAAGTTGAATAAATGTCTTCCTAGGATTCATTTTAGGAGGACGATGTTTTCAGAGATGCCTTATGCTAACCTATGCTATTTGTGTCTTGCTTTCACCTTGTAAGCCCTTTCAGTGCTGTATATCATTTTAGAAAAAGAACAAAACACCAAAGGGTTTTAATGTTTCCCTCTTTCCTTTGCCATTCCCTGTGGCCCACCTACACTGGAATCGAGTGGATTTCCTCCAGAGGCCTTGCGAGTGTCTGTCTTCTTTCTAAGCTGTTCCTTCCCCTCTGCTGGGCGGCTCCCTGGTATTGACAAAGTCTGTGTCAAGCTCTCTCTGCCCTTCCTTGGTGTGCTTGTTTGGATTTTCCCTGCCTGAGGTTGGGCTGACTGTGGGGCTTTCCACAGAAGAGGCAGGAGTTTGGATAAGCCAGCAGTTTAGGCAGGTTTTATGACCAGCCAGTGTAATAAAATGCATTCAGGGGTCACCCGAGAAACTTTAATCAGCACCAGGGGTCACTGGATAGCACTTCTAGACAGGAGAGACAGAAATGAGGAACAGAGATTCAAAAGAGAGGAAGAAGAGTTGGGGGAGGGGGTTAGGGACCTAAGGTTCTCCAGTTATCAGAAATAACTTAAAAAAAAAAATCAACGTGTCTTGCAATCAGAAATGGCAAAAAGCGCCATAATTGCCCAGCGGAAATGAGAGATCTGCTGCAAATTTAGATGAGAATTTTACCCAAAGACTTAATTTTTTCCCCTTGTGCAGTTTTGCATGAAAGTTTAGCCTTATGATTGGTCTCAGGATGGATATCAGATATCTCACCCTGAAGGGAGAAACATTCCCACCAAATCCTTCTCCCCTGAAAGAAAAAAAAAAATTCTGCATCCAATAATCAGAGCCTGGGCAGACAAATTGGCACCACTTTTTTGCTTTCCAGCCTCTTTTTTATTTTCTGCTAGAAATAATTCTGCAGACTTGAGTCACAATTCACAAATATTTGGTAGTATTATGTTGCAAGGAACTGGGGGGGAAAAACCCAGAAGAAGGTAATTCTTAAAAGCTTTGCCTTCAAACAAACTTTATGCTTCTCAATAAATCTTCTGTTTTGTAAGTGGCCATTAAAATAACAGATCATTTGATTAAAATTCTGTTTTCACAACGGTCATTTGGAGTTTTGGGGAACCTCCAAATGTGGTCTTGGCCATGATGTCATTAGCATTTTATTAATGCATTCAAAAGGTTAAAAGCTCTTACTTTTTATAGGGCTTTTAAAAGCAAACATTTGATTGTCTCTTGCATAAACTGACTCTGAACCCATTAAAATGTGACAACAACTTCAGAACTGACCCTGTTTAAGGGTAAGAAAATTGATCAAGGATTTGCCACATTTTTAATTGCTTTGAATGAAATGGAAACTGAACTGAGGCCAAAATTTGGGAATGGAAAGAATTAAATCCAGTCCAACACCTTTCAATATAATA
This sequence comes from Lynx rufus, assembly GCF_022079265.1. Classification (NCBI taxonomy): domain Eukaryota; kingdom Metazoa; phylum Chordata; class Mammalia; order Carnivora; family Felidae; genus Lynx; species Lynx rufus. Next base: position 50,674,790 of record NW_025814829.1, read on the forward strand.
ATGATATTTTTTAAATTAGGGTTTTTCCTTTTTAGAGTTGAATGATTCTTTATGGCACAAAAAATAGTTTATAGTTTGAAAGGTTTATTTTTTTCCTCTAGTCCAGTCACAATGCAGTTTGTCATTAAAAATAAGATGGAAATATTTTTTTAAAAAATACATTTCAGGTGTCCTAGCCTAAAAAAAAAAAAAAAAATGCTCAGGGCAGCAACTGTAAGTGCGCCTTTGTTGTTTATTTGGATGCAAAAGCATGTGTGTTTGTGTAGATTTGAAATGATGTTATCAAACTTTCAGGCTCTTATTTTTCAGTTAGGCACTTTGGGGAATTAGGTAAAATCTCCACAGTAAAATAATAAATCCAGTGGTGCTGGGGTCTATGTAGCCATTTATTGCTCTTTTCTATTCTATCTCATTCGCATCCCATATAGTTTTTAGGTTGGAAGGCCCCATTTCATGGAATATTTTGTATATAAAGAGAAAATTTCTGCCCCCCAGCTTCTACTCCAAATGGAAACATACACCCTCCATTCTAATTTTTTCCTGTTCTTACATCACTGGTCATGAAAAGTTTTCAATTACCCTTATTGTTTTTATTCCTTTAGTTTTTAGTGACTGATCACATTTCTCACTCTAGTACATTCTGTTTTTTTCAGAGCACATTAGGCCTTTATTTTTTTTATCCCTTACAAATGAACTACTGAAAAACCCTCTCCCTGAGCCTTTCTGTTTTAATCGCTTCTGTGTTCTGAGGCATTGGGGGAGCTCCATAACTAGCAGGAGCCGATCAGCAGATAAGCTTGCATAACACGGGCTTAATTATACAAACAAGTCTTTCTGGAGAAAGTCTTCTGACAATTACCTCCCGAAATAAATATACCTTGGTGACTGTCAATAGTAATAAAACCTGCACAATCATTTCTTAAAGCTTTTATTGTTTGCCTGTAATTAGCATGTTGATGTGATTAAAGCTACATTTGACTTCTGATAAACCCCAGACTCCTATAGATAACATTTCCAGCAGTTCAAAGCTGCTTTCATTAGAAGCGATATTTATCTGATTTGTAACCAATCAATTGGAAATAAAACTTTCCTGTGGCATGCCGTTAAAACAGCCAGCAGCAGCCCTGGTTTCCTCAAACCCCTCTTCTCGTCTATGTCCTTGGATGAGATGGATTCCATATGGTCAGGCGCAGGACGGGCAGTGGATTGGAAAGGTAGAGAACGCAGCTCTGCGGAGGCCCCTCCACACTTACTGCCTTATTTCTACTTGCAGCTATTAGAAGGCATGGTCACTGCTGTAACCAATTTTCCCGAAAAACACACTTTTGTATGGCAGTAGAAAAGCCTGCATAACTGGGGTTTGCAAAGGGCATATTTGCATGTTCACTGTGCTCCCCTGTTTTTACGCTTATGTTGGACTCTTTTACCAGAGCCTTTCAATTCTGTTTTTAACTTCATCGTCTTTGCCCTTCCCCAAAGTTATTTCTCCCTTTATTTCCATATTATTGTTCTCATTTTATAACTCCTTTCTTTCTTCCTTTCTGATTTTTGTTTTTTATGTGTCCGTTTTCTGTGATAGTATTTGGTTTGCAACTACTTGACATTTCCTTGTTCAAAAAAATCACAAAGCTCTAAATTTTGATATTCTGACAAACAGGGACTTTCAAAAGTTTATCTGTCCCAGCAAATACGCTGAGGGCGTTCTAAAGGCCCAGAAGCATTTGAGGAGCACAGAGCTAACAGCATCTCTATATTATCACTGCCGTGACGCCACATCCTATTCCTCAATTTCTGTGTAATTTCACCTCCGCACGGATTGATCGATTCTTGTTCTCAATAGGAAGAAACAAGAAGGAAGAAAGAAAGGAGAGAAAGAGAGAGAAAGCAAGAAAGCGAGAAAGCAAGAAAGAAAAAAAAGAAAGCCCACTTTCAGAATCTGTATGTGTTTATTCAGAGCACTTCTTCCCTCTTATCCTCCAACCTCTCCAAACATTTCATATTTTTAGAAATGAAATAGAGAAAGGAAAGTATTTTCTACAATGGATCCAGTGTTGACATGCAAACCTTTATGGATTTCCAGCCATGGCTCATTAAAATCCGTCTTTAAATATATGGTAAACATGTGCATAAATGCCACATATGCCATGCTTTCTAAGTAGGGTTTTAAAGTGCATGTACATAAACAAAATACTTTATTGCCATGAAAATGAAAACATGAAATCTGTGTCTGTGAAGCCATTTATACTAATCTGGACGTGTTCAAAGGCTTTCAATTTTTATTTAATTATATGGTTTCTCAGTGCCCATGTCAAGAGTTTTCACAAACACTGTAATTTATAACTTTATAGATAATCCTGCAAATTTACAACCTTATTTAAACGCATGTATGTCTTTGCACAGATAATTCAAGTGCATTGTTTTGAAAACACTGATTCTTTCTAATCTTAAAGTGACCTCCACTATGACATTTAATATCTTGGAAATGAATACCATTTCATGTGCTTATTACCTAGAGGCAGTTGCATTTAAAAATTGAGGAACTAGGAAGAGGGAATATTTCTGTAAAGTGAACAACTAGGAAGACAGCAAGATTGGGTGCGACAAGTATGTCTCTATGGGTCTGGTGTTTATGAATATGCCTTATAGCCAGGAGAATTTCTGGAGAAATCCAGGCTCAGGGAAAATGTCAGTAGTATACTGTGTGGCTCTTGAAAGCAGCTTTTATCAAATAGTTGAAACATTTTCTTCCCATTTTTTTAAGAAAATATTTTAGAAATCATTAAAAATCCATTTTAAGTAAGTCGACTGTAAAGTAGTTCTTCACCTTGAATGCACGCCCTCATCTCTCCATCTCCTAATCAATATACATTCAGGTAAGTTTGTTGGCAAATATTTTATGCTACTAAAACACGAAACATTTATTCTCATCATCTTGATCTGAGATCCCTTAATCTAAGGTTATTAATTGTGCTCTTCAGATACAGTTTTCATTTCTGTTGAAAAAAATGTTAAGTAAATTTTAGAAACTGAAGCTGGAAATTTTTTGCACATAAATTATCTTATATTTTCAGCAACCATACGATCACTAAAATAACAGACAAGTCCAGAGCACTCTGGGCTTGAGCAGTGCTTTTAAAATATACTCTGCACATAACTGAAACCACAGTGACAATATTTCAAGTAATAGAAGGAAAAATGGTTTGCAGATTTACAAAGAGAAATCATATACTTCTGCAAAGTTTTACTCTCGTAGGAGTTGTCAGGCTTACGGACGAGTAAGATTAAGATAATATCATATCAAATAACCAAAGACAGAGAGGGAAATCTGGCCTAACTGGATTTTTTTTAATTGGTGCTTGAGTGTGTATGTACTTGTGTGTGTTTATGTGTTTGTGTATAAAAGAGACACATAGGTGACCATGGCATCGTGACTGAACTGTTTTTGTGCGTGTGTGTGTGTCTCTATTATTTATTTTTTTTGTATTACCTATGCTGTGTATGTGTGTGTGTGTGTACATACATATACACAAATATATATATATTTTTTAAACTATTTTTTTTTGGTGGAGAAAACATATACTTATCTAGCCATTGATTGTAGCCATTGACTGTATCAGAATGAAAACTAAAAAAATCTGAATTGTTTCCTTTTATAAGGCTACAGCACTGAGTGTCCGAAAATCATCAAGGCACTGAACTAATGGTTTCAGTTTTTACCCAAGTGTTTGGCATCATGTAGACATGGCCACAGGCTCTGTTCCCTGTTGGCTGTGGGTTCTTATCATCTGTAGATACGGCATATTTCAAAAGAACTCAGCAGAGCAGTTGCAGGAGTGGTTGAAATGACAACCCCCAGGCTACATACTTAAAGAGGGGAAGGTCTGACCACCTTTCATTGCAGTTAGCCAAGCCAAATCATTCCCGTTCACATCTCTCTTCTTACACCTCAGGTGATTTTCTCCCACATTGGTCTTTGCACTTGTGTGTAGATTAATGCCTTTAGTTTTGTTTCCTGAAATTAACACGACTATTTTTAAAAGTCCTCTACACAATGGATATTTAAATTTTGCTCATAAACGCTAGGCACATCATCGATAAATGCTTCTGTGTTTCTATGTCTTTTTGAGAAGTGCTCCTGATAGAGTAAAAGAAAAAGAATCTTATTTCAAATTTTACCTGAAAACAGAGTGGGCTTCATTTTTCACAGGTAAGTCTTTCAAAGACACAGAATGTCCATGAACTTGGGCAGGGTCTAACAGGAACAAAGAGTCTGATTCTACTGTTATATTAAACCACAAAGCAAGTTCAAGTTAACTCAATTTGTTAAAGGAATTGATTGGCCTTTTATTTTATTTTTGATTAACATGCCCGATCTGAAGCACACTTAGGAGCGTATTTTGATGTTAAATGTCCTTTCCAGTCTGATCCCACATTGATGTAAACAATCACACGAGCTAAACCCACTCCAGCTCCCCAAGCAATCTGTAAACAAATGAATATAGTAACCTCTACTCTCTGGGTCTCAAAAAACTAGCTCTTAGCAGCAGCTGGGAAGATTCCTCTGAAGGAGGTTCTCCACACAAAATGGCGGCATTGGGCAAGTCTGCTCACAGGGGAAAGTGTAGGGAGAGGTACAAACCCTCCCAGAGAAGTGGATCACAGGCAACACGAAATTGCATTCGTGAACATGTTCCCAGGCCACTCCTCAAGTCTGCTCTTTACATGTGGCATGAAGGCCTGATGGGAGCAGACGGGGTGGGCTCCAGAGGCACGCCTCAGGTTTGCTCTGGTCTTAGAAATTTTTGCAGAGTCACTGCAGAGCCCAGAAGAAAGAACGCCAAAGAAGAACACTGAAAACACTAAAAAAAAAAAAGTTTTAAAAGGAAAGAAAAGAAAAAGAAAGGGTGGGGGAGAAGAAAGAGCAGGCCCTCTCAGCTCCAACGGAAGCTATGCCAAGAAGCAACTAACTAAAAACAGACTGAACAGAGAGGGGAAATGAGGAAAGAATAAAATGGTTTGGAGTCAGGCTGACAAATGCACGAGAAAAAAATTCACATGGTTTTGGAGCAGTACTTGGCATCTATCTCAGAATTTCGTGTTTGTGTATGTGTATGTGTGGTTTTTCATTTTTGTTTCTGGAAGAATAGTTTGTAATTTCTTTTTACTGAAAAAGATGAGCTATTTTCCTTCGTTCAGAATAGTACAGAGGGCACCCCTATCTCCCCTCAAAAAGTCCACCTCCTCCGACTTCATATAGTGTTTAGGCATGTTTTCTTGTGCTGAATCACTAGATGGCTTCCTATGGTCTCTGAGCAAACAGAGTACTAAACCCCAAATGTCTGGGCTCACTGTCTTTCAACTAATTTCCTAACACCCCCTTCTGAGGAAATAGAGGACCCCTGGTTTGTTTCAAAAGGAGGCAGGTTGCAACGTGGGCCAATTTTGATTCTGTATTACTTTGAATAGTCTAAGCAGCCCCAGGGCTGTGGTCTGCACATATTTGGCTTATTAGATCTAATCCACTGATGGCTCGTGTGGTAACGAATGTCTGAAATGCTTGTCTATGATTAGAAATTTTTAATGCTGTCCTCATGGGCTCTGCTGCGCTCTCCTGCTTGTAAACGGAGGCTTAACACACTCAAATCACCGGTGGAACTGTGGGAGCTGGCTACACCCAGAGAGAACACTTGCCATTGTGATGCTAATTTCCCTCTCACCTTTGACCAGAAGGGGTAATTACATATATAATTTGTAGAAACAGTCGTTCTGCAATGAGAAAACCTAAGGGAAACATGGAAGTTTGTTTAAACCTAATTGAATACCTTTTAGATAAGAAATACAAATGCAGTTTGAACTGGATTATTCCCCTCTGTCCCATGATCAAAGCATGGTGGGGGGGGGGGGGGTTGTGACAGTTCTGAAAGCCAGGAAACAGTGTGGACATTCCTACGTGGCCCCTCTCTGCAAGGCTACAAAGACTAGAGTTGGTGAAGCAAACACCCTCCAAACACCTGCCAGGGACTTTTCTTTTCTTCTGTGACTGACATCGTCAAAAGGCACTGCCAGTGACTTATTATAAATGATTTTGTCCAAAAGAGTAGCATTCAATCAGCCTTGTCCTGTCCTTCTCCCTTGCCACTTTATTTCCCCTCACCCCCCACCCCCCTCCCCAACCAAACTTCACTAAGTTGTGTCAGGATAGACACTCTGGAGAAGTCACTCTAGAGAAGTGTGTAGGTGACCTCAGGTTGCCCTGAGACCATTTCTATGATAACATGCAAGTTCCCTGTGCCTTTTAGAAGAATCTCTTGGAATATCTATTCTACCTTTTGTGTCCCAATTTCTAGCATTTTTTACATCAGAGGTGAGCTCTTCCAAGGGGTAAACCTTTCAGTAGTACAGAAAAAGATGAAATCCAAGCAGACTGATGTGGATAATGGTAACGATTCCCAGATACAGCACTAACTCCCTTTCTGGGGTAGATAGTGGTAGCTAAGGCACATGTATTTTAATCATTTTAACCACAGTCAAAGAAGAAGCCAGAATGTTGGTATGTTAATATTAATTGAAATATTGTTTCTATCACTTTCTACTATTGATTGAAAGTTTCAAACAATTGAAACTCAAATCTGGCCACTCCCATGTCTTGGAAATAGCTTGAGTTTTAAAGTCAGACGGGTCTGGATTCACACATTAACTATGCAATATTAACTGTGTGACCCCTGACTTCTCTGATCCTCAACACCTCATCCCTAAAGTGAACACCACTGCATGGGATTTTTAAGATAAGATACAGAAAGTGCTTGGTATGTTAAAATAGACAAACAAAACAGAGGAAATAACCTCAACACTCAATGGAAGTTAGTTAGTTCTTTCTTCTCCCCTAAAAATAAAACAGAACAGCAATTTCAAGGGGAGCCATTTTGTCGCAAATCATTCTAAGGTCCAGTACTCATCTCTCCTTAATAACTGATGCCCTTGTTATGCCATCATAGACCACCACGGTTGGAGAAGTTAAAGAAGACACGATGACCAAATGCTGAACCTGCTCTATAATCTGCCTTTGAGCCAAGTATCTATAGACAGTTTTCTCACGCTGTAATAATCATAATCCTATTTTTGAATGTTGTGCTGAGAGCTATAGATATATGTTTTCATTTATTTCACATAACAAGTTTACAAAGTCGTTTTTCATAGTTTGCAAATGGGAGAGTGGAAGCTCAAGACGGGTAAAGATGTTTGCCACCACACAAATAGTGTGAGATGAGATGCGAACCCGGTTCTATCTGGCTCTGAATCCTAAGCTCTCAACTGCTATCTATGCTGCCTCATGCTACCGGACAACACAGTATGGAACTTCAACATGCATCGGCGCACATCATCTCTTAGACTCTACTCAAATACTCTGATGACATGAAATTCACTTTGCCATCTAGGCAACTCATTCCATTTCTTGATGGTTGTGTTTTTCTATGAATCTTTAATTGGAATCTGATGGTTGTCACTGTGAAGCCGAGAGGGACACTTAAACAATTGTATGCAAAGAAATGTGCCGTAAGAGGGAGTAGACAAGAGAAGAAGCTGTTGAATTCTTTACAGGTCCCCTGGCCATTATCCAGTTTTTAGAAATATTCCCCAAGGTCACCAAGTGTTATGTCCTCATTTGTTGGAACATTTTCGTGACCAGCATTTTAGGACTGTGCTTGCTGCATCTGGCTATTAAGAATCTGAGGGACTTTTGGGTGGCTCAGTCAGTTGAGGTCCGACTTCGGCTCAGGTCATGATCTCATAATCGTGAGTTTGAGCCCCACGTTGGGCTCTGTGCTGACAGCTCGGAGCCTGGAGCCTGCTTCAGATTCTGTGTCTCCCTCTCTCTCTCTGCCCCTCCCTTGTTCACACTCTGTCTCTCTCACTCTCAAAAATGAATAAATGTTAAAAAAATTAAAAATAATCTGAAATGTGGCTAATCCAAACTGAGATGTAAACTGTGCATACAAAATATGCACTGTATTTCAAAGACCTCATGCCTAAAAACAGCAATAATAATACTTTTGAAAAATAACAGAATTATTTATTAATTGATTATATGTTGAAATGATAATATTTTGGATATGAATAATTACTTTATTAAAATTATTTTCACTTTTTTTTTTACTTTTTAAAGCATGTCTACTAGAAAATGTTAAATTCCATATGGATAGATTTACATTTGCAGCAGACATTATATTTCTATTGCACAACGTTGTTCTGTACCCTCAAGCCTGGAATGTACCAGATGTTTGAAATGTATCAAATCCACACCTTGCCCCATATAGTCTCAGAGAACAATAAAAGCAAAAACTTATTTTTCTTCCAATCTATGCTGCTTTAGCGCTTTGAGTATAAAAGTTATTTTGTATGTATTGAGGGACTGGGGCATGGCTATTGGTAAAGTGACTATCGCTTATCCACCCGTTTAAGGTTGACAGAATCTTTATTTACACCAGAAATACTGCTCTTTGTGTTACAGGGGAATGCATGGCCTTCGCCCTTCAGACCCATGAAGTTAGCCACGGAAAAATTCAGGCATTTGTCCCCAGTTTTGCTGGGCGTGGGCAGATGGATACTGAGAGGTGATGTGGAGAAGACGAGTGGGGGGCTATACTAAACAGACTCCAGGTGTAAGGATGCTCACTTGAACATGTATAATGAGGTGTCCAACTAAACACAACAGAACGTTATCCAGGGTAACCAATCGTGTTGAAGACCTGAGTCGGCTCTGATAACTGCTCCCCGAGAATCCAAATGGCGTTTCCAACCACCCCGCCTAGAAATAGTCTGTGCAGGTCACAGAGAGGAGGCTACAGCTGATTTCCATCTTGGAGGAAGGAATGGTTCCCGTCAGCCTTCCTGCCTGCCTGCCGCCTGCCTGCCTGCCTGCGATTGCAGCTGAGCCATATTTAGCCTCTAAAGCTAGATGTTTTAGTGCCTGGCTCTTTTTAACTGGCATATGTTAAGAGCTTTGAATTAACAGGTGCATAAAAACTGTCAAAAAACACTTAAATCTCAAGACAGACTGTCAGTTGTATTAAAAAATATGGTGTTACATAACCATGCACTCTCAACACGTCCAGCGTGTAACAGCTTGGAAAGTCCTTTCTCCCTGCTCGAAGCCCAGCGATGCTAATCCATCCCATGAAACTAAAGGCCACGGTCCTTTAACTCTTGATGGAGGAGGCGGGTTGTGTGTGTGCGTGTGCTCACATGCGCGTGTGGAGGGGGGAGTGGGTCAGAAGCATGGAGGGGCAACGTTTCCATTCTGCAACAGAAACTTCTTTCCGTTTCCAAGACCCTCATTTGAAAACTAAGCTAACTGAAGGAAAAAAGAACTCTCAGAGCCCTAGAAGGCACACTTGAAGTTGTTCTTTTTAAGGAAAATAAACAATTCATCACGTAATATAGTGAAATTCAAATTCAAATTAGCAAAGGATGGCAGAGAGAGAGAGAGAGGGAAAATGCGTTCCTTAAAACTGTGTGAATTACACAAAAGTCACTTTGTGGTTAAAATATAAAGTAAATAGAATCGATTATAGAATAGATAAATAATAGAATAAATAAAGTTGCTTTATTACTTTAAGATAATAGTTATAGACCATTAACTCTAAAATTGGGATGAGATCTTTTGAGATGAGCACTGGGTATTGTATGGAAACTAATTTGACAATAAATTTCATATAATAAAAAAAATAAAAAATAAATAAAATCGGGATGAGAGAACCAAGCATCTCTGAATTAAGTACTTTCTTGCACATAATATGTACTATAAAAGCATTAAAAAAACCTCAAATTAGAAGTTAAGTACGACCTTGGCTGTGTTGTATACAGTGAGGTCTTGGATTCAGCATGGGGTCCTAATCTACCAAATAGCTGGGTGATCATGGCCAAGTCTGTTACTTAAGCCTCATTTATTTTTTGAATTGTGATATGCAGCTGGAAGGGGGTGGGATGGGCGAGAAAGACTCCTTAACATTCATGTTGATTCTGAAAAGAGTAAAATCCTATGATTTATGAAACTCTACCTGGAATGAGAGGATCACTTCTAGATATCCCTATGTTGAATACTAGAATCGCTATATTGAAATGACGAGGCAGGTTTGTTTGTTTTCTTTTTGTTCCTCTTGTGTCCTGGTATTAAACGTCTTGTTGTTGTTGTCTCATTTTAATATGCATTCCAGAAGGGCATCATAGGTCAGACTTTCCAGAAAATAGACTCTGAGATGGAGAAGCAAAAGTTGATTGCAGGGTACGTTTGAGGACAACAATGGTGAAGGGGGTCAAGGAAATAGCACTTGCCAGAGAGAGGTTGTGTTGTGACGCGTCACAACATAGGCCTCAGATGGTGGAGGAGTTCTGGCCCCAGTTCTTCTCAACTGAGGCAAGGGGGCCAGTCCTTTGTGTCCCCTTAACTATTAGTCCTTGATTGCAGGCTGCCTCCCAGGAAGGGAGCACTCCTTTGGCAAGGCCATTCTCATTAGCCTAGGGCAACTCCTGGAGAGGGTATTACAGTGAGCCATTAGTGGCCAACACTCCCCCTGGAGAGGGACCAGGGACTAGAGGCCTTGGCCCTGGAAGGGTCATCTGGCAGTATCCACCACGAAGACAAAGGTGGGGTCTGTTCTCATGGCTGTTATTGGAGTTGTCTCTTACAGGATGCATGATCCTAGACAAGATACTTAATTTTTGTCTTCTTAACCCATACTTTGCTCGTTCCCAAACTGGGAATAATAACAGAACCGGGTACAGTTATAATGAAGGCTAAAAGAAATAATATTTGTGAAGCCCCTAGGGGAGTGCCTGACACATAATGTATGCTTTGCCGTCTGCTCTCACGAAAGGATAATCCTTCTTTGTGTCCAGGGATAGTTCCACAAAAGGGAGAGCCAACAGATATTAGATTGTCTTGAGGTTAGTCCACAGATGAAAATATTTTCCTGTTGTAAACCGCTTTCTTTTTTGAGGGGTGCTGACATTTTGGATCTAGGTTGTACTTTCTGCCTTTTGAAGGATGTCACTCTTGTCAGAAAAAAACGTATTGGAATGATGTAATCTCCGCCCCACCACCTCATCCCGTCTTGACCCCAGCTCTAAGCATTACTGGGCGTTTAATTGTTAATACATCAGGGAATGACACAGGATGTATCCTCCAGAAAGGCCTTTTCTGCCCCACGTATACATTAACTTGAGAGGCTATCACTAAGCACCCCGCCAAATTCCTCAGACATCAGTTTATTAAGATGCACCGTGTTTGGAAGGGAGAGCGGGGAGGTAGACAGAGGCCCATAGTTATTTTGCCAAATTCCATTTTAAATGTGAAACCCAGCCAAAACCAGATAGCACACCGTTCCCAACGCTGTTTGCCCATTGGAAGGTGTTAACATTACCGTTATTGTTTTATCCTTATTGATTGGCAATGACAAGTTAGTTTCTGTAATGGGTATGGAGGAGAAAGAGTTTTTGCCAGAAGGAATTACATTCTAAGAGAGATCAAAGTGTGGGTGTTGCATCTGATACACATTTCCTCTCTGCTCGGATCCTGGGCCTTATGGCCTGTTTTGAAATTCCGATACGCATGTCAAATAGTCAGGGCTCCCTCCTCATTCCTGCTCGTTCTCTCCTTCCCTCCACTCTTTGCCCACTGACTGCGGTTTCCTTGGGGCTTCTCCCCTGCTCAGCGTCAGCTAGTCTGATGTAACTATCAGAGCAGGCCAAAGAGGGAGAGGCGGTGTCATAAAACCAAACCCTGTTGGTAAATATTTTGACTTCAGAAAAGCTGAAAAACAATTGTTATTTCGGAAGTTGGATGGCCAAGTCCCGGAAGGAAATTCCTGGAAAGGGCCCTGGCCCTGGCATTGACAGTCTCTTTAGCTGGGAGATATTTTTATCTTTGAATATGGAACAGGAAGATCAATTTCTCCAAACATCGGAATGAAACTGAATCTTTCCCAGCCCGCCAGCAATTTATAATAGAAGAAAGTCACTTGAGCCCTAACTGTGGAGGAGTTAAAACCATATCAATAAAACAAATGAAAAAGACCCAAACAAACGAAACCCACTTTTCATTCCACTGTGCGAGCTAAACAATCCCATCCCTCGGGGTGTATTGGTTTTTATTTGAGTTGATTTACATTTAGCCATCCACTTTGCTTCTCTTTAAAGGAATCTGAGGTGTCTTAGGGATGGAAATGCGTTTTTCTAGGTTATTTATATTCACAGTCTTCATTGTGCCATCTTGATGATTAGGTAACACGTCAGACAGACCTTTTTTTTCCAACCTTGAAAATAAGTATATAACAGGTCCCTGAGATACAGTTAAAAACTCAATTCATTTGACACCTTTAGCTTTGCTAAAAAGAGATGTTCAATGGCTTCATAACTGATTCCTACCTGGCACTTTTGTCAAAATTCAATGGACTGTGTTTCTGTAGCACAAACCTCCGAGCCAACCGAATCTTGTACTGAATGACGGAGTTCCGGGGTGGGGGGGCTTGGGATGCCCGCAGGACCCTAGGGAAAGAACAGGATGGAGGTGTTGGGGGAGGGACTTGGAGGGGGACTGGCACATTCTAAGCACCTCTCAAGACTACCCAGGAGCCTCTCACTTCCCAGTCCCTCACCTCTGACTTGCCTTGCTTTGCCACAGCCGGGCCTTGCCGGCTCACCTGCTGGGGTGGGCAGTCTGCCGCTTTGCGAACGCCCAGGCCTCCCCCTCAGCTGCCTCCCAGGAGGCCAGAGAGTCCGTCTCCGCCCGCGACCTCCCGACTTGGATAGAGCCCTATAACCACAGGCGCCCTCCACATATGGCTTTCTTAAAGCCCATCTGCCAAAGTTCCTGCTGCGCCTGCCTCCTGTCCACCGCTGCGTCTCTGTACCACTGTGGACTGGGTACCCAAAGCACTGGCCAGTGCCGTGTGGTTTCCTATTCTTTCTTATCCTCCCTTGTTTCTTCCTCTCTCCATCTGACTTCCCCGAGCCAAGCCTTGTCAGTTCGTTACCACGGGCCTCAGGATCCAATAAGGAGCCAGAGCTAAAACAAGGGCGTGGCATGAAGTCTTCGGAAAATCTAGGCTTTTCAACCACCCTCACAGACCACTGTTTGAATCTTAGGAAAGGGGTACACAAGTTAGGAGATCTCTCCGAGGAACTGGGAGTTCTAGACAGTCCCCCTTTAAAATCCGGGTAGCAGAGGGTGGCACAGATACACGCCTCTGAGGGCAGAAGGGGAAGAGAAGTCTCTCTACTTCCCCAGAGCAGCAATTCAGCAGGACACTCTGGGCACCACTGGGGAGTAAGGGACCACTGGGGTAGGAGACAGCCCAGCCCTCGTGGCTGTGATGACGAATCTTCATAGGAAGATCACTAAAGAGGAATACAGAAGGGGAGAGTATGATGGGTGGTACACGGGGGGTTTGAGAACTCGTTCAGAAGAACCTGCGAAGCCCCTCTTAGAAGTTTTAGAACTATTTGGAAATTTGGGAAAGGCGATGATTGATGGAAGGGTGAAAGATTCTGCAATACAAGCTGGACCAAAGCCAACTTTTATAATGCAGTTGTTGGGTAAAACTGACTAACGGCAGTCTCCATGAGCTAGCCACCCTGTGATAACTATTTGCTATGTACCCTTGCCATATTTCTGTAGGGCACAGTGTGACAGTTGGTGAGGGCCATTTGCTAATGGGATGTATCATGATTCGCTTGACCTTATTATGTGTTTCCTGCATCCAAAGCCCAGTTATCAACCCATGAGATGTTCCCTTTCTGTTAGAAATGAACACCGACATCATTTAAGTCTTCTTAAATAAGACTTTCATGTTACATACTCAGAGCTAAATGCTTCTCAAATGATAGCTCTGGGGAAAATGGGATTGAGAACTAGACACTTGAAAAAATAATGTGTTCTGGGGTAGGGTTCCCAGAACACATTATAAGCTCTCTACTTATAACAAAAGGCAACTTCCAGATACTCTCAAACTATGTTTGAGAAATTATTAGTGATTATTAAGCTAAAAAAAAGTGACTATGGGGAAAAACAAAACAACGGCTATGAACTTGTACTTGAGAGCTGATATTAAGTAAGAATGAAGGCAGAACAAACGACTTCTTCCATTAAATCTTAAATTATCTATGTCATTTCTTTTTTTAGATGTTTATTTTTGAGGGGGGGGGAGGGAGAGGGAGAGGGAGAGGAAGAGGGAGAGGGAGAGGGAGAGGGAGAAACCCCAAGCAGGCTCCACGCTGTCAGCACGGAGCCTGATGCAAGGCTCCATCTCATGAACCGTGAGATCATGACCTAAGCCGAAGTCAAAAGCCGGACGCTTAGCCAACTGAGCCACCCAGGCACTCCACAATTTCCAAGTCCAGGAATAATTGAGGGGCCTACCCGGTCGCACAGCATTAAGTGTCTGTACAGCAAGGAGATCGATATGAAACAAATGTTTCCCTACATATTCCCTACAACCCCGCCAAAGTAGCTCAAAAGTCCATACCAGCTATGCTCATGAAATTCCTATTTTGGAATTGTATGATTTTCTTTTCCTCCTAACCCTTTCTTTGAGTAGTTAGAAGGGTCACCATTATTTTAATCTTAAAATAAAAATACTGAATAAAAGCAACAAAATGTCAAAATTATCACACATGACATGAGATTTAAGGTTCAATATCTTATGGTCAATAGATCTATTACTACTGCTTTATTCTAGTAGATATTCAACTGTGATATGTTCGCACATATGTTATTATGTATACACAAAAGTAACAAATGGATACTGTTCATCGCTGTTCATTACTGCCTCTCCTCTCACACATCCCCTCCCCACCTGTCACTATACCTTCTTTCATTCAACCCAGGGATCAAACTTCGGTTGAGTTTCATTGAGGTGTTTCTAGTATCACAGCCCCTGACATATGGTAGATATTCAAGAAAGGCATGTTCAAAGAATGAAATTTATGAAAGGAGATCACTGCAGTGGATTAAATCTCTTGAAACTATCTCCTAGCCTGAAAAATCTAGACGGTCTCAGGCTACGCACTAAGCTATTTGAAGCATATCATTTTGGGACCTAACATTTATTCCTTTTTGTTCTTTTACCCGGAAGAGTATATTCCAGTTAATCAGGCAAATAAGAGACCACAGGTAGAACCATACAATGGGAGCAATTATATAATTTTTCATAGAAAAAAACACATGGGTTTTGTGTGTGTAATAGGGCATTATCTTCCTCCTCTGGTATGTGATGATCCCCATCCTCCTCATCCTCTGTGAGCAAACAAACACCACAGAGGACGGTGGAGGAGGCAAAGGTGGAGACAGGAAGGAAGTCTCCGGAGACAGTAGGATGTGCTTGGAAACAAGCACTGTATTAGGAATCAGGGGATGGGGTCTTTGATAACTTACTGAACTTCTCGGTCCTCTACATCTTCAGCTATAAAACAGAGGCAATAGTAATTGCTTTGTCAATCTTAACTGGTAGAACTCTGAAGTTCTGTATAGCTATAAAACGCTATTTGGTTCACATGACAATCTACCGAGGAGGTAATGGGGCATTAGAATCAGACAGACATGAGTTTAAATCCCAAGTCCCTGAAATAGAACTCTACGATCTTGGCTGGGTTATTTAATATTTCTGAGCCTCTGTTCTTCATTTTAAAATGTGTCTAATCATACGTACTAGAGCGGATGTGACAACAAAAGGCCATCGTGTTGCTAGACGTAGCACTTGAATGCCTTGTTCTTGTAAGTTTTGTTTAAAATGCGATCATTTTAAACAAACGGACATTTGTGGAATATTTCAATTCAAGAGTCTGACAAATTGAAACTTCTCACTTATTTACTAAAGTAGATGGCAAAACTTTGTAAAATATGTCATGCAAACTAAATTAAGTCCCTGAAGATGAAGGCATAATCTGTTTTCTGACTGGTGGTGAGACCCAAGGGAACCCAAGAAATTTGAAGCACTTAGCAGTACCTTGGTCACATGATGCTTACAAACAGAATAATTGTTTTCCATCAGATCCCAGCACTCAGTAACTAATTAGAGAAATAGCTGACATGGAATATTAAAAGAGCATATGTCAAGTGAAAAAATGAATCACCTGTGATGAATGACCTACAATAAAAATAAGGTTTACTCATAAAAATGTTTACAAATGGCAGAGGACATGGTAAGAGCCAACAATTTATTTATTTTTTTAGCTTTACTTATTTGTTTTGAGAGAGAGAGAGAGAGAGAGAGCCAGCACAAGTGGGGGAGGGGTTGACAGAGAGGGAAGGAGAGACAGAGAATCAATCCCAAGCAGGCTTTACACCGTCAGTGCAGAGCTCCAAGCGGGGCTCAAACTCACAAACCTACGAGATCATGACCTGAGCCAAAGTCAGACGCCTAACTGTCAGACTGAGACACCCAGGTGCCCCAGAGCCAACAATTTAAATCAACTTTTAACAACAGATAAAAGTCTAGAAACAGTGGCATACACAATCTTTCTCCAAGACTGCTGGATTTGGTGGGCAAAAAGTTTCAAGGCTACTTGACTAGTTTACAAGATTTGCAAAAGGGCAAAATTACCCTGGTGTCTTTTTCTGTGTTATTATGGTCTCTGTTGGGACTCGAAGAAAGGCATTTGCTAAGATAACTTTTCATAAGGTAGCAATAAAGAATAACACGATCATGAAGAAATGTACTGAGGGCAAAACCCAAGGTTTAACAAGAAAATCTGTGTAAAGATTTTCCACAGATCAACAAGAGTTACCTGAAAAGATGGGTGATGAGACTCTCTAGAACCGGAAGGTTTATAGGTCAAAGAGTGAGAGGAGGAGAAAGGGGAGGCACATGTGTGTGGTCATGGAAATACGTCATCCCTGGGCACGAGAGTGGCACACCATCCGCCAGGTGACAGCAGATGCCAGCTCTTAGACATGATGCTGAAACCTTGGACTTCATTCCTTGCTGACTGTTGAAAATCTCTCTAGAACCCACAATCGGATTCTGTCTGCTCTGGGCTGACCCTGTGTCCTGTGCTCTGGATGCATGTCATTCTGGACTCTTCTATTCTCTTTGGGGGCTGATTGCAAACACGTTTTTGTAAAATCTTCATTGCTTTCTACTTTTCTGGTTAGGAAAAAAATATGAATAGAAGAGAAATAAGAATGGGGGAATGGTGGTGAAGGGCTTTAGACTTGCTTGTAACCACAGGTGCCTTGTAGGACTGATTTATGTTTGGCCAACTTAGAGAATGTTTTTTACCAAAGCGATCCAGCCCTAATTCACAGAGCTATGTAGTCTTTCACTCTCAATCTGATGTGAACTACTAACATGATGTAAGCTCTCGAGTGCACACACCGCCTAAGGCAAGGATTTCAAGTGAGAGTCAAGTTCGCAGTCTTTTACAAAGTATACTTTCTTACCCCGTCACTTCTCCAGTTACCAAATCATTTCCAACCTGTCTGGACCTTCTGAGGCTCGTGCATAAATCAGGAGAAATGTGGTTGGAAATGGCTTCCTTTTCTTCAAAGCAACGTGTACCAACCTCAATGGAGCATTAGAAATCCATAATGATGCATGTGGTTTCCATTATGCCAAGGGAAAGCCTGTCCTAACTACTCCAAACTGTCTCTCCTGTGTATGACATCACAGCCCAAGTTGATTATAAAAATTACAGAGAAGTCCCTGGGTTACAATCAAGAAGGGATCTTCTAGGATCTCAGACCTAGTTTCTCATTCCGATAGAAGAGGCTGGTGTTTGGTGGTTTGGCATGATCTCTGAAGAAGAGACTCTGTTATGAGATTTCTGGACTTTAAATACCACTATCCTTTTGGGATTTTAGAACTCTTCTGAGGTTGTTCCCAGCCTGAGCCAGAATGATCACGAGAGGCCTGGGAACAAACATAAAACATGCAGCCTTGAGGCAACAACAATGTGTTCACGGCTTTTTTTTCCCCCTTCTTCTGTTTTTCTTCTTTTTTTCCTTTCCTCTCTCTTCCCCCACTCCTGCCTCCCTCCCTCTCTCTTTCCCTTACATCCTCCTTTCCTTCTTCAATACCTTTATTATTGGTAGCTTAACTTTTAGTTTTTAGTCTCCTGGTATAGCTCAGCATCCTGGGCAGGTGGAAGAGGTTAATAAATGTACATATTTGTCAAATGCCTTCTTCTAGCTTCCTTGTTTTTTCCTAAGATTATTATTATTATTATTATTATTATTATTATTTCCATTAGTGGGGAGTAGCACTGAAGTTCATAGACAAATGGGCTCATTACCATGATAAATGGATCTTTATGTGCCATTGAGAGTTAATCTAGTTAATAGAGAGGCCAAGCACTTAGGAGAAAACACTCATCAAAGCTCCTCAGCAGTGAGTATATGAAAAGATACGCATAATCCCTGTCCTCCAAGAATTACAGACTAGTGGAGAAAACAAAATAGAAGAAGGTCAATGTTTACTACACATGTTCATTAACTCAGTTGATAAGCATTAATTGAGCACCTACTCTGTGCTGGGAACTTTCCTAGGTGTCAGAGATAAAACAGGGAACAAGAGAGAGCTGTGATATACTTTGTAGAGTAAGCGACCAAGTGTTTTGTGCAGACGACTTTATTCGATGTTACCAAGAACTCTGTCAGCTGGATACTATTACTTCCAGTTTACCCGTGAGAAAATGAAACTTCAGAGAGGTTAAATCACTACGGTTTGTTAGGGAAAGAGCTTCAATCTCCAACCAAGTCTATCTGAGTCCAAAGCTTATATACTTTCTAGTATCCTACATGGCCTTCAGAGACTAACGAAATCATGAGATACAACAGGGTAAGGTAGACCAAGCGAAGTACCAATTGACAGGAACCCAGAGGAGAGAAACCCGGCAAAGGCTGGAGCCGCGCAGGAGGGTCGCAGGGAGGCACCCAGTCTGAAGGCTACAAGACAGAGCTTAGACGTGGAAGGAAGGGAGGGAAACCGCACCTGAAGGTGCAGAGGCACATGGGTGGGTGTGCATAGCCCAGGTAGGGACAATGAGTGCTAACGGTTCACTGAAAAGCAAGATTCTTCTAGGCGCCAACTGGGAGACAGAGCCGGAGGCAGGGCTGGGCCACACTGTGGTGTGCCAGAGTCGGTGCTGTGTCTTAGGACGGTGGACAATGTGGAAGGTTAGACTCGGATGCGATGACCGTATGTGCCCTCCTGCTCTATGACCACTGAAAGCTGTCTACCTTTGCAAAGGTATCATTCCCGTGTCAGTGAAAGGGACAAGCATGCTTTTAGGTGACTTCAAGAATGACCAACTAATAGAAACATTGGTAAATTACTGGATAGAAAAGCTAGTGTATGATTAGCTTTCCACTCTGGATGTATTTTTTTAATAGCCACTCAGATTCTTCTTTGGGCTGGCTTGGTGTGCGTACAACTGGATACATGAGTATGTAGCCAATAAAACTGGTTGAAGAATGTGAGAAATTTATCTACTACATGAAGTCATTGTTTCATATTTGTCTGAAGCTCCCAGCGGACTCTGAACACCAGATTTTTGTTCCCTCTGCTTTCCACATTGCTCTTTCCCATGGGGAGAGCCTTTTGATATCAGCATGGGGTATATGGAATTCTTTGGGGGTGAAAGGTGTTCTTTCTATTACAGTAACTTTTTATTTAACCAGTTCATTTCCACATAAAAGCTGCTATTAATGCAACAAAATTAGAAGGGGCGTACCAGACTTGTTTTTTAATTTTCCTGGGGGGGGGGGGCAGTGTTGCTGAGCAAATTTGTTGAGCAGCTGCAATTGCTAAGGTCACACTAACACTGAAAAGAGAAGGTCCTGACATCAACATACCCAAAGATCTGAATAATTCTGGGCTGCCTCCAATTTTGAAATCCGTTTCTCCAGGCTGTTCGTTTCTTCTTTTCTTTCTCCCACACAGGTTTCTGGCTTTTTCCCTTTTCCTAATGAACCCAATTTTATGTGAACGTTTTAATTTTGCCTGCTATAATGCAAATAGCTCCTATGGTATAACCTTTAGGTCAATTCTATCAAGTATTATTTGCTCAGTCTGTTCAGGGGGGAAAAATCACTTTCTTCTGCCTAGACCTTGTGTAATTGCATGAATTCTCTGATTTCGTTGGCTCTGCAAATCTATTCCAAGGTGCGTTGACTGAGGGGATGGAAGGGAACTCATTATACATTCCCTGCTGAGATCGTGACCTGCAAATGATGATGGGGAAATCAAGCTTGATCGCTGTGCTTTCTCTTTAGTCTAATTTCTGCTGAACTTTGGACTGTAACTTGTTTTTTGGCTGGAGAGCCCCAGGACATACCGGAGTCTGACCAAGGGGGTGCCGAGACCTGGATTTTCACACCATGAAGCTGGTAACAGTTTTGACTTCAATGCCTTGAAAAGTAGGTGATTTCAATTGCCCTGTTTCCTTTCAGGGGAAAATGCTTTCTTTGCACCTAAACAATCTTCCGGTGCTTTTGACTGACAAGCATATTGTTATGATTATGACTGGACTTCTTGACTCCTGCAGGGATAGCATTTAAAACTGCCTGAGACTGGCACAAATCAAAATATTCATCAACTTAAACTATGTCAGCTAAAATGGAAAAGCCAAAATTGTAGTGTTTTATATCATGTCAGAAGTCCATGAACATGGTGCAAAACTGCTTAACTCTTTCCCTGCCTAAACAAAATTATAGTACATAACAGAAGTTATCTGGATATTTTTTCAAAATTATACCTACCATATAAATGCCCTGTTATTCTCCCTTTATAGTATCCATTGACTCGAGGGGCTTATTGATTCAATGAACTTTCCTTCATTCCCATTCATTGATTCATTTGACCCTTCAATGGATACTTTTGAATGCCTGTTATGTGCAGGGCACTCTTGTGGGAGGGGAAATTCAGTTCTTGCCCACAAGTTGCTGGTGATCCATTATCAAATAGCTATATATCCATAATAGCTATAAAATAAACAGGACTTACGGTAAGTGCTACATGATAGGTACAGGTAAGCTGCCCAGATAGGCTAATAAGGATGAAATCATCTCCAAGCAAGAAACGGTAGACTGGACATCCAAGGAATTGTTGGTCAGCCTCCACTTTTTCAAGACTTTTCCTCTCCTCCGTTGGTGGTGGGTAGTCAACAGCCTTTTTGTGAAATGGGATTCTGCCCTTCCCTACTAGCCCTCCCTCAGGTACTTGACCATTGGCCACAATGATCTGATCGGTAGCCCTTCCACTGGAATTTAGGTAGTAGAGCGAGAGACTTCTGTCTCTGCATAGTAGAAGGAGCTGAAATTTAGACCCTACCTATAGTGGGGCCAGAAAGTGTAGAGTGAATGAAACCAACATGCTAAGAAGAGCAGAAATCAGAGAAGGCATGGTTTTGGTGGGGATTCAGGACTTCGGTGCCTTTGTAAGTCGTGATTACATTTCTGTCTCTGCCTCCATTCCTCCCCACCCCCTCTCCCAACACCTGCATCTCATTTTCAAAGAGAGGGTGGTCAAGAATGAGTTGACTTCTATTACTTACATCCCAAAGAACCCTATCTAATGCAGAAGGCTTTGTAAGAAAGGAGAAGGATGGGTTTGTCTCCACTTAACAGAGAATAAGAGAATAGAAATCCTAGTGTTGCAGGATCATATTTTGATGTATTAACAAATGTGTTTTTCCTTGTGATTTCCTGTTACCCTTGACCCTCCCCCATCCAGGCAGCTAGACCATGAGTCATTCCTTGCCTCAAGGGAGGGTTGTCACAGCAGAACCAGAGAACAAAAGAGACAAATTCTTGGCTTTTGAGTTTAAAAGGCTGAGCTTCAGGCTTCAGACAAAAAAGATTTGGAAGAATATTTGATCAATTTGAGCCAATTTTTTCCTGCCCACGTAAAATAAAAATTCCCCTGGCTGGAAGACAAGAGGCTCTTCTGAGGAGAGCAAAAGGGTTAGATGCTGGTGAGTCCCCGAAAGCGGTTCTTGCTCTCTACTCTTGCCCCCCTCAGCAGGCTGAACCCTGGCATGAATGTGGGGTTTTCAGCTTCTGAGAACAAGGAGACCTGTGCCTTATTTCCAAGTTAGAATCCAAAAGATGGCAAACCTCAGAGAGATCCCCTCTACCCAGCACATTGCCAGAGAAGCTTTCTGGCACATCTGGAGCAAAAGGGGGTGGGTTGCCTCAGAGAGTTTTCCATGGTCCCAGAGTCGTAAAAGAGGTGAGCCTAGTATTTTCTGTGGCCCCTAGCGACGTGTAGAAGTAGCCAAAAGAAGGTCAGCCCTGGAGGACTCCCACAATCTGGTCTCAGGGATGTTGAAGATATAATCTATAAGAATTGAGCATGATGGACGAGTGGTACCATATAGAACTTAGAGAATGCCAACCTAGACAGATATCAACCAAGGACCAGATCCTGAGACATGTAGGGGCAATTCTGAGAAAGTAGCTTAGCCTCCCTTCAGGTAGCAATTTGAGCTGGACCCACAATTCTCTGCGCTCTGCACTAAATATTTCCCCAAATGGATGCTCTGGTCAGATGGTTTAAGCATCTTTTAGATATGGCATACACCTCCCTAGATGGGACAGAGTTTCTGCTAATCACCCTAAGGGGGATGGCCTCCTTTATGGCCAGCTTGTATTTCATTGCCTCATACAAATACAAGAGCTCCTGATTCAATTTCCTGTGCCATATCAATTATCTATTGCTGCATTAAAAACTACCCCCCAAATTCTTCTCCTAAAACAACAATCATTTTATTTGTTTCCTATTCTGTGGATAAAACGGCAAAAGAACTGCCCATGTGATTCTAGTCCAAATTGCTGATGCAGAATGGTGAGAAAATAAAATAATTGTTTTAAGTCACTATTTTTCCGCAAAGTCTTGTTTTCTGAGGCATGATTTATGTAAAATGAGAGTTACCCCTTTGAGATGCATAGTTTTTTGTAAGCCATACCTGATTTAGATGATATATATTTATTTATTTTTAAATGCTTATTCATTTTGAGAGAGAGGGAGCACATGTGTGCACGTGTGTGCGTGTGAACGGGAGAGAGGCAGAGAGGGAGGGGAGAGAGAGAATTCCAAGCAGGCTCCACACTGTCTGTGCACAGTCCAATGTGGGGCTTGATCCCATGAACCGTGAGATCATGACCTGAGCTGAAATCAAGAGTTAGATGCTCTACCGACTGAGCCCCCGGGGCCCCCGAGTTCTCTTCCTGGCTTGCAGATGGCTCCCTTCTTGCTGTGTCTTCATTTGGAGCATGTCGCAAGCTCTCTGTTGCCTCTTATGACACTAATCCTGTGGGATCAGGGTCCCACCCTTGTGACCTCAATTATCCTTAGTTACCTCCTTACAAGTAAGCCTTATCTCCAAATACAGTTCCATTGAAGGTTAAGTAAGTTGTCGGGGTGGTGGGAGAGGGGGGGACAAATTCAGTCAGATACAAAGATACAAAGACAATATAAAGACAGATATAAAGTCAATAGAGGTTTTCATAAAAAATAATTATAAATGTGGCTTTGGAGTTATGAGTGAACCCCACTAAGAGTCAAAGAGAACCAACACAGTTTTAAGAGAGTTAAATGGACAAAAATCACCATCAGTTTGAACTAAAAGAGACTGAGACTTTCCAAAAATGAAAAGAGGTCTCTGGACCCTCTAGTTAATACGGATGGGAAGCAGGCTGGTAAAGCTGTTCAGTGGCAAACGTGGGTCATTTCTTAGGGAAAGGGAAAGCTATCTCCGAGTACAGAGCCCAGAACTGTGGAGAACCCTGAACTAGGGAGCCATCCCCTGAGATCAGAACTCAGGCCCAGAAAGAACAGACCTGGCAATGTGCCCCGGGCTGGATTTCAGAATGCCTTTGGTCTCCGCTCTTCTTCTTTTTAAAAGGGAAGGTCCACAGAAGCTACGCTGTCCCATTTGCATGTGGAGGTGCGGTGAGAATGGGGAACTTTCCATTTCCATTTTAGCTCACGGGTCTTTAGATTAAGAGGAACAATGCTGGCGGCGCAAGGGGTGGGGGGGCAGGCTCAAGTTGTTAGGCATCCGACTCTTGATTTCAGCTCTGGTCATGATCTCACTGTTCATGGGTTCAGGCCCCACATCAGGCTCCGCGCTGGCAGCACTGAGAAAGAATCTTAGGATTCTCTACCTGAGGAGGCTCATTTACACTTGATCAGGTGAGGAGATCCTGGACTGATGCCTGAAACCATTATGGGATGAGACTTTTGAGGGAGGTGGTGTGTGCAAGTTGCGTGTGGAACAAATGTGAACTACGATCACAAGCGGGGGCAAATTGTGGTCAACGGTCTGTGAAGACGGCCGCCACGATTCCCCCTGTTCCTAGATGACTGTGCCTTCGCGACGTGACTCTCCTGCTCCTCTCATCAAGAGGTAGAGTCCACTTCCCCCCCCCCCCCCCCTGAATCTGGGCTTGTCTTGTGACTCGCTTTGATCAGCGGAATGCAGCAGAAGGGAGGTATGTGACTGCAGAATCTGGGTCCCAAGAAGCCTCCCCTGCTCTTGCCATCTTGAAACCCTGGCACCTCCATGAACAGAAATTCAAGCTAGTCCTCTTGCAAATAAGAAACTAACTGGAGAAAAGGCCCAGGGGACGGGCATCACCAACTGCCAGAACGTGAGCGGGGCTCTCTTAGACCCTGTAGCCCCAGGGAAGCCACCAAATTACTTCAGCCGCATGAGAGATCTCCAGTGATATTAGCGAGTTGCTCAGCCTAGATCAAATTATTAACCCACAGAATCTTACGCAAAAAAGTGGTTGCTGTTTGAGGACACTCAATTATGGGATGGTTTACTATGCGGCCATAAGTAACTGATCTGTGTGCCCAGAATGGCAGACTTGGTTTCACGTCTTAAAGGGCATGTTGCACTAGCAATAGGAAGTCAGGGGAGGACGGCTTGGGGTAATTTCCCTCGAAGGGAGATTATTACGCCACGGGCAATAAAGGCTCCAGGGACTCATTTCTCAGCGCACGCAGTGGAGTATGATGGCAGGATTTCCTCCAACCCTCTCCAGGCAGCGGCATACACCCCCATTCTCACACCTGCTCTCTGATGCCTGGAATTCCTTCAGCTGGGGGCTAAGGCTTCCATTGCACAAGTTAAAATGCATTGCTTTAAAATATTTCATTATATTAAAAAGGGACACTCTCTTGGGAAAGGTGACCTACTGGCTTAGCCCCCGCAAGACACAACTGTTGTCTTAGTGCGCTTGGGCTGCTGTAACAAAATAGTGCGGATTGCGCGATTTACAAGGAACGGTTTACTTCTCACGATCAGGGTGCTGGCAGATTGGATGTCTGGTGAGAACCTGTTTCCTGGTTCATAGACGACTGCCCTCTTGCTGGGTCCTCGCGTAGTGGAAGGAGCGTGGGAACATTCTGGGGTCTCTTTGATAAGGGCACCAACCTCATTCGTGAGGGCTCAACCGTCATGACCTAGTTACCACCCCAAAGTCCCAACTATCACATGGGGGTTGTTTCAACACAAATTTTGGAGGGATGCAAACATTCAGTCTGTAGCACTATCTTCAGATCTTTTCTTAAGAGCAGATTTTGAGGGAGAGAGAGAGAGAGAGAGAGAGAGAGAGAGAGAGAGAGAACTGGTCACCTGGGCTATCTAAGATAAACCACTGTTTGGCCAGAATTCTGTCCAGGGCCTGTGCCACGGGAGACATGAAGAACCACAAAAAATCTCGTTCTCAGAGGTTGGGTCAGAAGATTTTTTAACCATCTTCTGAAGTGATGAATAAGAATCATAGAAACATGGAGAGGGATCTGGCAGTAAGACAACTGCCTCGATTTGCTCTTCAGGGCATCTGTCAGTTTGGAAAATTTTCACCCCACTACGGCTAGTGGGTATCTGGATTCTCCTGGGTAGAGGCCGGCCTCTGCCACAGTATAGGGTGCAGTTGGCCACTAGCTCCAGAATTCTCGCTGTCTTCCACCAGCAGCACGGCAGTAAGGGAAGGGAAAGCCCAGGCTAGAAGACCAGAGATGTTTCTGGATCTGTGTGACACTGGGGCCGCGTCTATTGGTAGTTTCTGAGGGAAATGCACATGAGGTAAATAAGCCAAGATATTGATAATTACTCAGTGTGACTGCTTCGGCCATTTGTCAGTTATGAAGGCCAGGTCTAGGCAACTGCCATTATAATTATACCAGACTGCAGTTCCATGGATATGCCTGTGGGCTTTCAAGTTTGTGACTTAATTGCCTGGTTTGTGTTTGGCTAAGAAAATGAGAAAGTGGATAATTCTGTGGGGTCTTCAAGTAAGTGAGGGCTCTGGTGCACATGCAGAACTTCAAGACGGATGCTGGACACAACTAACGGCCACGTGTACTATGCACGTGGAAGTCTAACCCAACGACTGAAATAACAGCTCATGAGATGACTCTTCTAACTCTTATTATTCATTTCCTTCTTCTCCCTCGACCCTCCCAGTGGGATGCTATACATTGCAGGGTTATTATTTCACTCATCGTATGAACCTTGGGCCTAGTGACTTATCCCTTGAGGCATGCTATAATCACTGAGAAATGTGCTCCCTGTCACGTCTTATTGCTTAATTATGGCTCTATTTTAGGCTCCTAGAGTCATTTGGCTTGGAAAGACCCCTCTTATATGTGATCTCGGAACACGCATCCATGTTGAGTTACCCTTGAGCCCACACGAGGCTGTTCCATCGCCACCTTATTCTGGCTTGGGTAGTGATTATTGCCCCTTGATTCAGCAAGCCCTTGAGTTACTGTCATGAGTGTTTACATTCACGCTACTGTCCCAAGACGCTATCAACCCTTTGTCAGAAAGGCGTGTAAAGTTACTTTTTCTAACACCTGGGATTTTTTTGTACTGGTAAGTCCTAGCAGCCCCCTCTTTGAAATCAATAACATGCAAAAACCTCTTTTTCTAATACTCTTGTTGTGGTGGTGACAATTTTTTTTAACTCAGAATCTGTACATGTTGTTTAACACAGGCTTTTTGTTGTCTTAGTTGTGCCTCACTCCTCACTGCTAAAGGCAAGCTGAAAGATACGGCAGGTCCTAGATACATTCACAGATTGCAAAACAACTGGATGGAATATTTAAAATGAGGAATGTTCTAAAAATTGTGGACTTTTGGAGCATGCATCCCTGTTGTGTTCCAACCACTCATTTTGTCCCCCTTCAAGAAGACATGATGTTTTGTTATCAGCCTTCGAATGTAAATCCGGGTCCTTCAAGTAGACTACACGAGCTTAAGGACAAAAGGCACAGATCACACACCTCTCACACAGCTCTGTCCATACATGTAGCTACATGCAGTTGTTTGATCAACTGCATGAAGAGATAATGTTGCATTTTCAAGACAGCTGTTTGGGATTAGGAGCTTGCAAAAGTAGCCTGACATGAAGGTAAAGGCAGACTGGAGAATAGTGTCCTGCTTCATTCCTCCAGAGAGCACTTCAAGTCAGGCCTGGGGTAGATCTATGTTGAGAGAGGGTATAATTACCCTGGGTCCAGAGTGGCCCCAGGTCTTGTCTGGCAGACTGAGTTATATCTATCAGGGTCTTTTAAAATGCTGACTTGGCTTCTTAGAAATACAAAACCCAAAACATCATTTATAAAGGTCACTGGGAATGGCCTGGGTCAGAATAACTTGAGTCCGCTTTGTGCCAGTGTCTTCGAAGAGGAAGTTGCTGAATACTTAGATAAAGCTCTTTGAGAGTACTATGTTGCTAAATCCAAACAAAGAATGAGCAAGGTTTATAGCTGAGTTTTTACTCTATAATTCAAATGCCAATCCAGCAATAAAATACGTTCTAGAAATTCCAATCAGAGATTTCTATCATCTGACTTGGAAACCAGCTGTGCTCTCAGTGACTATAAAGATTTACCACCTGCAATTGCTGTAATTCAGTAGAATTATGCAGAGGTTTGAAAAGCGAGAAAAACTCTCGCTATATTTTAAATGCAAGGAGAACTGTGCTTTAAGAAATTCTGCTTCTCTGAAGCCTATAAAAATTTAAAAGAAAGCAGTGGGGCATCAAGGTGTACGAACACTTAAATTTGGGAATTCAAGTTTACCCTTTTGAGCGTAATTTTTAAAGATGATGAGTAAAAAGTACCACCATTGGTTGGCTATCTTTTAAACAGAACAAGCGACAGAACCACAAGTAGTTAACTCCTAAATTGCATATCACATCAAGAGCCCCGGTAAGCTTATGCTTGAACTGTTTGAGAAGTAGGAGCAAGAGAAGAAGAGTTTGACCAGGGAGGGACAGCTAGACAGAGCGCTCCAATAAACTCAGGGCTGTAATTTTGAACCAATAATTTCCTTCGCAGAAAGTAACAATTATTTGTGGATTTGTGAATCCATATATCAAAAGTCTTTTGAATGTGTTTTATGATTTTAAAAGATATCAGGGCTATCCTACTAAAGCCGGTGCATATGGTCCTCATACCAGTGAGCCCCCACTTCTCTTGCTCAAACTCCTCTCACACATGGGATACAGCTGCCTCGTACAAAACTGATGCAATATAACTTTGTCACTTATATCATCACCTGAGCACTCGGATACCACCCTGGGAAAGCCGAGCAAGGCAACTTTTTTAAAATAATGGTATCAGCGGACCTTTTACAGACACATTTGAAAGCATTTCGCAAGCACGAACACAATCCCTGAATGGGTTATTAAGGAAAATTTTCAAGTGGAGGGATGCAGTGAACTTTATGGCCTGATGCATATAAGAGATACACCAAGAGTTTTAGAATGGCAACGTTACTAGCACTTGAGTTAAGAGAAGCCAGTTGGCCAACATGCCGTAAGTGAAATCTCAGGCTCTCAAATTCCTCTTCCGTAAAGCGAGAGAATTAAATCAGATGACCTGTGAGGTCCCTTCGAATTCATTTATTTCATGGTTTTCCTTTTTCTGTATACCTTATAAATACTTTGACAGAGAATTAGATTGCGGCTACCTGTATGAAGCGAATGTTACAGAACCTCATTAATGATGAACTGTCCTTAACAGAGGCTTATATAAAAGTAGATGGCTGTATCTACCACATGGAGATACGGAATACATGACCGCCATGTAACACTTCAGTATACATACTAAATTGTTGGAAACATTAAAAAAAAATTTTTTTTTAACGTTTATTCATTTTTGAGAGAGAGAGCATGAGTGGGGTAGGGGCAGAGAGACAGGGAGACACAGAATCTGAAGCAGGCTCCGGGCTCCGAGCTGTCAGCACAGAGCCAGATGTGGGTCTTGAACTCATGGACTGCGAGATCATGACTTGAGCTAAAGCCAGACGCTTAACTGACTGAGCCACCCAGGCAGCCTTGAACATTTTGAAGAGTAAACAGAAGACCATGTTATGGGTGTATCAGACTTGTTTATTCCTTAGAAAAATAAGAGTATTGGACAATGATGTTTTTAGTTTTTATGAATGTCATTCATAAATAAAAACACAACTATCTATGTAAATGCTTCTGTTCGGAGAAGTCAGCACTGGAAGGCTATAATTTCAACCCAAATTACAGAACATAAAAATACACAGCTCATCCACATGAATAACCTCAAATTCATTTAAAAATAGGATGTCCCCAACTTTTTCGACAGTATTATAAATACAATATTACATTTGTCTTTATTCTCTTTTATAATAGGTTTTTTTTCAAGACTTTAGTATTTGCACTTTTGGAATTTCTGATAAATAGATCATAATTTACTGTGAAATTCACAGATTTTGTGACAAAACAACAGTATTTATATATTCACATATAGCACAATGTGGGGGTCAAGTATTAGTGAAGTGATAGTAATTAACGGACTATTAAAATCACCATTTGGACAATTTAAATGCTTTATGACAGGATAATTAATATCCAACGTATATAACACATATTTACAGACAACTTTAGAAAGAAAATATATCAATTTTTTTTGATAATCAAAAGTAGTAATAGATTTTCTGTATTATTTTAGCCTCACTACAGAAACGTTTTCATTGTCTAAATTTAATCAATGTGCTGATTAAAGAAAAGACAATACATTAACAGTAAAATTACGCATGCTAATGGTATATTTGTGTGTGTGTGTGTGTGTGTGTGTAGCAACTGATCAAAACTCAGGTTGTAAGTTAAAGCCATTTAACAGGCGAACTGAAGACGAAAATGTTACTGAAGCTGTCTGGTTCCTTTTGTTAAATTGCAGCTTCCGAGTTGGGTTTTGCAGCTCGACTACGATTCAATAGACAATTCAATATGCTACTTCTGTTAGTTTTTTCCCCTTCTGTCTCTTTCACATGCTAATTTTTATGTCTTTATGGACTACATAAAACAGGTATCTCATCATCAACACCTCTCCTAGGAAAAGTCACAGGAGTCTGATTAGGTGTCGAGTATCACTTTCCATCTTACTCTTCCAGATTTACCTGGTGCAACACACTCTCAATCGTTGTAGTGCCTCTTCCGTCTGTTTAGGTGGTTTGTTTCCACCTGGTATTAAGAGTGCACCAGGAGGACCTGGCCCTGGATCAAGGTGAACGTGTGCCTATATATCAAATAATCATAATGCGAGGGGGTTCAGAATGTCAAACATGTTCTACTGAAACTAACCACGGTAACACCGTTTTATCAGAGTTCACGGCATAATCCACAACAGACGTTTACCAGCCGCAAGGTACAAACTCTGGCACTTCATGTGGTCAGAGCGGCTGAAATGTCCTTTACAGTAATTTTAACTTCTTGACTTTGGTCTGCATTCAGAAGGGGATTGCTACTGGAATTTTCACACCGTTCATCTACCTTTTGAGAAGCGGCTGGGTCTCGATGATTTCTGTTCTCTTTGGCAAATCCTAAAGTCACACTCTCCCCAGAAGGCTGAGGTGGCCTCTCCAGATGAACCATCTGTCTCCCTGCTTCGGCTTCTTGTTCACGCAGCAATCTCTCCACCTCCACCTCAAGCTCCAGGGTCTCCTCATCAGCTTGTACGTCCAGTTGTTGCATCAACTCCTCCAACTTCTTGGCCTTGCGGAGCTCATTTTGCTGTATGATGGTACAGAGGTGTTCAGTGAGTTGCTCTTTGATCTCAGTCTTGCGCTGTAGCTCCAGCTTTGCCGTCACGTACTCTGCTTCCGCCCTGTCAAAGCGCTTCCTGTGGGGACAGGTACACAGATTGGTCCATTGGTTTTCCACTAAAGAAGATATTCAAAGGAGGTTCTAGAAACAATAATTAAGCTCCAGAATTGGAAAGACGTAATGAAGATATGGATAGTGATACTTTGTGAACACTTGTCCTACACGTTAGACAAGCCAGGCTGTCGCTGCTGAAACTTCCACAACATCCACACTTGGACCCTCCCAACGTAAGCACGTTCTTCTGCACTCATGTCCTCTTTCCGAAGCTGTGCTTGAAGGTTAACTCAGTGCAAACTAGCTCCAGTGGGGCTCCAGTGAGAGCCCTGATGGGACAGTGTTTGTTGATTTCTGTTGCACAAACACCACCACCACCAGGGCCAATTTCAGGCTGCCCATGTGGCGCAGCTGAATGCAGAACTGGGAAGAGATACATGACATTGGCCCTGGTGAACCGGTGCAGCCTGTCTCCAGCACACAGCTGGTTAAAATGTAGGAGAGGTAAAGCAGTAAGAGAAGTGAAAAGCAGAAAATCTGTACCTCTTGATTAATGGGTTAGAAAAGGAAGAAATATTTTGGTGGAGAAGGATATGGACAGTGGGTCCAAGGCGAATGTAAATGATACTAGGTGAGGCAAGAAGCAAGCATCGAGTAAGAACAGAAAAACTTCAGGCCGGGTTTAGGAAAGGTTTGTCAGTCCTGGCACTGACCCCTTGGACCATATCACTCTCTGTCGCGGGGGAGCTGTCCTGTACATTGTAGGATGCAGAGCAGCATCGCTGGCTTTCTCCCACAAGCTGCTGGTAGCACCCACTACTTGTAATAGCCAAGAATGTTTCCAGATGTTACCAAATGTCTCCCAAGGGGCAAAACTGCTCCCAGTTGAGAATCCCTGCGTTAAGTTGTTCTGTCTCCACTTTGCAACAACAGACTGTTAGACTTTGATTAGGGTATTTTATCTATTTACATAAAAACTCTGCAGATACGCAATGCCTGTCTTAGAAGTAAGGTAATTCTGGGGCGTGTGGGTGGCTCAGTCAGTTAGTGGCCGACTCTTGATTTCAGCTCAGGTCACAGTCTCAGGGTTTGTGAGTTTGAGCTCCACGTTGGGCTCTGCGCTGACAGTGTGGAACCTGCTTGGGGTTCTCTCTCCCTCCCTCTCTCTCTGGCCCTCCCCTGTTCACTCTCTCTCTGTGATCTCTCTTATTTTGTATTAGCTTGACACAAAAAGAAAAATTATCATACATTGGTTCACGGTCTTTGGCCTTTTCCACACAAATTGTTTGTTTTGTTTCATCAGGAAAAGAGATTGGCCCACATTTATCAATGAATTATAAAAGCCACTAACAGTTGTCAAAGCCTTGCTGCCTTGCTGTTATGATTGCCCACATCAACTCAAAGAGAGAAGTAACTTCTGGTACTACACTTACAGCAACACAAAAACAGGTATAGCTCCTGACGCAAGATTCTGTCTTGAAATGTGATGAAAAAACTGAAAGGCTTTGATTTGAGAAAACCCAGGGTTCAAAACCTGCCTTTGCCATTTACTATGTATGTACCTGTTCTGGTCAAGGCCTTTTTTGGATGTAAAGGACAGACACCCAGTCAAGCTAGCTCAGGTGAAAAGTGGGTTTTATTGTAGGATACACGAGGCAATCTCCCAGGCATGTCATCAGAATCAAAAGCTATCCTCTTTAATTCTCTCATTTTGGCTTTCCAATCACACAACCCAATATGGCCACCAGCTGTGGCTCCACATCAAATTCACTCCAATTTCTCAGAGCTCCACTTCCAGGAGGAGGACTTGGCTTGGCTTACCTTGGCTAGTTATCAGTTTAAACAGAGTTCTTAGTGTCCAGCCATGCCACGAAACCCTATTTAGTCTATGGATTAAATGTTCTGGAGTTGGCAGCCCATCTTTGTTCTAATCAGGTATGCCCCAGGGTCAGCTTCCGGAATACAAAACACAGATAGGTTCCGAAGGAAGAGGCTGGAGAGTATGTGCGCAATGTCTGAAAATTCCAGTATGGTGACCCTTGACAGTATATTCAACTGAATTTTGGCTTATTTGTACAATGGTGATACTAACAGGAGTGTAGTATAGGACACTTCATAGGAGTATTAAGGATTAAACAGTATAAACAAGGGCCAGTGCCTGGTAGGCACTCAAGAAACAGAACGTCTTCAGAGCACCAGAATTGAAATGCATTGTTCGTGTACCATTAGAAACATGTACTGTATCTAAAATTAAAATTAGGCAAAGTTCAAGGACCTCGTGTTTATACTTGAAAACTCTTATTTACATCATGGTCATTTATCATATTTCATTTTTTTTACTATCATCTAGTAAATATAAGAATGACAAAACTAGCTGTTTTTCAATTACCCTCTATGTTAAAAGAATTATTCTAAAGGAGCTCTGCTGGACATGTGAATCCCTGCTTTCCATACTTTATAACATATCCTATTTAAGAATGTTCTTCCATCAAGCTTAAGAGCTCTGACAACATTCTCTACAGGTATATGAATACCTTGTCCCCTACCCCGACTCAAACCTCCTTTCTGTGGCCTGTGGTCTCCCTCAGCCAGCCAAAGTCAGTTAGTAAAGATTTACTGACCGGGCTCATGAATGCTGAATTGAAATTAAAATTCGCAAATAGGTCCCTAGGTTTCCATCGATCTTTCACCCCGGATAAATCACTGAAGATTTTGCATTTTGTTTATTTATTTAAAGTTCTTCTGGCCAGAAACATGCATATATATTTTGTACAGAGTGATTTATGTTTAAAATATTGATTAATTTCACAAACTGCTCTATGAGCCTGAGGGTCAGGTGGATAATACCAAATCAGAATATGATGACATGTTTTGGGACAGAATAATAAGAGCATTATACATAACACAGGAAGACAAATTGAACTGGAAATGTATTCACAGAATTACTTTGTTATTTTAAACGGACACTGAGTGATTTAATGAATGTTATTTAAA
Organism: Lynx rufus; assembly: GCF_022079265.1. NCBI lineage: Eukaryota > Metazoa > Chordata > Mammalia > Carnivora > Felidae > Lynx > Lynx rufus. The sequence goes on from NW_025814829.1 coordinate 50,708,934, forward strand.
GAATTCTAGAAACTGTCTCTTGGTTTGGGGATCCTGAAATTTTTTAAGAATTCAATGATTAACCCTCGGCATTCCCTTAGGTTCCACCAATCTACTTTTAGTTTTCGGTTCCTTTTCTGAGTTCTACCTCTTTGTAAGTATCAACACATAAAGGTTTTTATCCTTTCTTAGAAGTCTTCCAGAGAACAAACAGAAAAACTACTAGTATTTTAAAGGACAGACTAAAACTACATTTTGCAATTACTGTATGTGCCCATTGTACCCTCTTATAAATCTGAGATACATTACGGGATTGTTGAGATAGCATTTTTCCTGTATCTTGAAACATTTTGCCATTTTATCACCCTGGCATTATTTCTTCATTACTCATCAATTATTCTCATTTCTACAGAAAAAAGATTAATAAGAAAACAGAGAATGATGGAATAACCTAAAAGATGATGCCACAGTGAAATAAATCATCACTGTTTACAGTAAAATAAATCACTGTTTAGCTGCCTTACTGTGTTATCCAAAGTATTACATCATCTTTAACTTTTTTTTTAATGTTTGTTTTTGAGAGAGAGAGAGGACAGAGACACAGGCAGAATCCGAAGCAGGTTCCAGGCTCCAAGCTGTCAGCACAAAGCCAGACGTAGGGCTCGAACCATGCAAGAACTGTGAGATCATGACCTGAGCCTAAGTCAGATGCTTAGCTGAGCCACCTTGGTGGCCCCTATGTCACCTTTTAAAAAGGTATAAAAAAGGACTAGAAACACGATATTTGTAATCTGTTCTCAGCTTTCATTGAACACAGTTCAGAATTAGCTTTTCTAGCCACAGTGGCAAAATAAAGTTGACAGATGAAGATATTTTGCAGCTATTAGACAAAGCAAAAGACGAATGTTGTGGTAGGCTAAAAAATTACCACCCAGAGATATTCACCTCCTAATCCCCAGAACCTGTGAATATTATCTTACAGGGCAAAAGGTGTGATTAAGTTAAAGATTTTGAAAAGAGTTTATTCTGAATTATCCAGTGGGACCCTAAATATAGTCACATGTGTCCTTTTAAGAAAGAGGCAGAGGGGGGCACCTGGTGAAGCATCCAACTTCAGCTCCAGTCATGATCTCACAGTCTGTGGGTTCGAATCCTGCATCGGGCTCTGTGCTGACAGCTCAGAGCCTGGAGCCTGCTTCAGATTCGGTGTCCTCCCCCCTCTACCCCTCCCTCACTCACGCTCTGTCCCTCTCTCTCTCTCTCTCAAAAATGAATAAATATTAAAACAAAAAGAGGCAGAGGAAGTTTTGAGAGAAGGGGAGGAAGCAATGTGACTACGGAGGCACAGAAGGTAGTGGTGCAGCCACAAGCCAAGGAGTGCCTACAGCCACCAGAAGCTGGAAGAGGCAAGGAATGGATTCTTCCCTCAAGTCTCTGAAGGAAGACTGACGCTGCCAACACCCTGGATTTCAAACCTCCAGCTTCCAGAAATGTAAGAGAATGCATTTCTGTTGTTTTAAGCCACACAGTTTGTAGTAACTTGTTATGTCAACCCTAGGAAACAATACAAGGCAGAAACAGACAACCTAGGTTCTAGATAGTGAAACTGATCATGTGCGTGAAATCTCAAGAGTATGAGACTTCAGAAAACACATCCTACGTGAATTTTCTCAAACTCAGAACCAATGAATGAAAAATATGTATCTAAGGACAAAAAGGCAAGGTTACTCTCATAGAGTTAATAATTTCAACAGAACAAACTTGATCACACAGTATTTTACAAGTACCTGTAGCATCTTATGTTGTGAAAGGATGTAACTGTTCTTTCAACTTTTAATGTTGGGGGCCAAACATTACTTGAAAAAAAGAGGACTGCTATGCTTATATTCTTATTAAACTTTTTAGTAAAGTTGTTTTCCACAATCATTATTTTTACTTTTGTAAATTAGACATAAAATGACTGCATACATTTATGTATATGCGTGCATATGTGTATGAGCGTGTATGTGTCTATGTTAACAGGAGTGTCTATTAAACACAGATGGCAAACAGTGCTCCTAGTTCTTCCTGGTACACTAGGGGTCAAAGAGATGCTCTACACACATCCACTCTTGTTTTACAAGCTGGTCTATGCAGCATACAGCATCCTTGAAGTCACAGATATGAATAGTGACAATAACTCTCAGTTTGGCTCCCAGAAGCTCTGGTCTCCTTGGAGGGGTCTACCCTAATGCTGTTCTCTGGAAGCCGATTTTAAAGCAAATTCTGGCCTATTCTGTATCCAAGAACCTTTTGTGGACACAGCACTGTACCAGGTACTATAAAACTACAATATCATTTTTATTAAAAAAAAAAAAAAGTCAAGGAAATCTCCCACAGAGATGGACTGTCGTGGGGACTGGCTACCAGTAGAAATCTAAATCACAATACTGTTATCACCAATCTCTAATCTCTCAATAACCGCAGATGTAAATTTAGAAAACATCTTAATCTTATGCACGAACAAGGTACGATGCCGGTCCCAGTCACAACTGTCTATGGCTTCTCTGTGACTTACCTCAAGAGTTTAGGATTTTAAAAATAGCCTCACACATCAAATATGGATATTCACATACAACTATGCCAATATCAGTACCATGAGAAATTGCCATCTTTAGTTTAAGAAATATAAAAATTTATGTCAAATTTTTTTCCTACAGAAACTAAAGTTTCATTAAGCACATTTTATATGATTGGATGTTTTCTTTTTTAACCAGTAAACCCACTTTCTTTGTGGTTCTCTGAAGAATAAAACTATGACATTTCTTATATAATGTTCAATATACAAATGTATCCTTCTCCAGTCTCCTTCAGGACAGAATTAAAACATAATCAAATGATTTTCGGTTGAGGTATCTAGAATAATCTGAATTATTCACATTAAGGTCTACAAAGGCCTAGGAATGTTCCTCTGGTAAACTTAAGTTACAGAGAATAACATATGCTAAAAACTAGGCTGAGTTTAATCTTAATAAAATCTCGGTTACCTCCTTAATGTCCTTATTAATAGAAATAGGAACTTCCAGTTATCAGCTACTGATGGCATTAATTTAAGCAGTTAATTAATAAAGGCAGTCCATTAAGTCTAATAGCATGTGGTCAAACAACAATTACAAAAATCACAAGGACACCACAAACCTCTTTCTTAATAAACGGTGAATTGAAAACACAATCAAGCATTTCCGCTTTATTAAACTGTTCTATAAACATTCTGCTGCTGTGGTTTACCCTGGACTAATGAGGCATTCGGATGGATTTCTAGTGTTACAGAGAAAGATGCAAAACTGAGTCATTAACACAGCATTCCCTTGTGAGAAAAGACAAACCGGGATGATTAAAGCAACGCGGGAAGGACTGAAAACCCTGAAATTGGACTTAATTTTTTGCCCTTTTATCTGCTTGCGAGGTTCATGTAATTCTTTACATGTGTTCATGCATTTTAAAAATACTCCATGATGATTTTTTTTCTCTAAAATGCCAATGATTGAAACCAAGGAAACACATGATAGCAAACTATTATAGGCAGAATACAATCGAAAAGAAAAAAAAAAGGAAAAACTTCAAGCTTTCAAGACAGAGTGGTATTTTCTTTAAAATACTTGTAGCCTTTTTTAAAAAAAAAGCTGGATCTTCTTTCTTTGGTGAAAATTGACATGAGAACTAGGCTCATCTCTAAGGACCATCTCAGATCATCAAAATTTCTTAACAGAAAGAGTACAGACTTGGTGTTAAAATAGCAGAATTTGGGGGCAAGTCATTAAGACTCTTAGAGTCCCAAGCAGTATACAGATGATTGATGGTTTAGCAAAAAAGACTAAAACGTAAATAAATAATGCAAGAAATGAGCTAACAGGAATAAGAACAAGAGTAGGCCAGAGTGAAGGAAGAGGCACTGGATTTAGTACAAAACAGGAATAAACAGAGCACCTGATGGCCTGATGGGACCGTTAGGAGGCTTAAGTGATGACACACATGAAAGCCCTTGGCCCAGCCAGCAGTAAATACTTCTGAAATTTCACTCCTGATTCAGAGTTCTCTCAACTCACCGAGCGTATGAATACTCAAGGCTGGCTTGATCAATCCGGTTCCTGAGGATCCCAATGTCAGCTGACACCATGTCATCTAAAGCCTGTAACTCCTTTTGGATCCGCTTTAGTTTCAGGGTCTCTGCTTGAGTTCTTTTAGATCTAGAAAAATGAATAGAAAAATAAAAACATTTTAAAATCACATATCCATACGCAAGAGAAGTGAAAAAAGCAACCAACTATATATATGATACTATATATACGATAGGATTATAATGTATAATTTTTAAAAATCAGAAAAAAAACACAAATCGAAATATAATAAACACTGGTAAAATTTTGGTATATCTCTAAGACTGCATTTGTGCTATTTTCCCTTATTCTAAGCTTTCTGTTTTCCTATGTACCAGTAATGAACAAGTGGAGTTTAAAATTAAAAACATGATACTATTTGCATTAGCACTAAAAAAAAAAAAAAAGTAATACTTAGGAATGAATCTAAGGAAAGAAACTACAAGATCTGTGAAGAAAACCACAAACTCTGTTCTATATGGAAAAGGTAAAATCAGGTATATATCAGATCCATACTTCACACCATATAAAAACAAACAAAACATTCTCCAAATGGATTAACATATAACATTATCATACATTTTCATACACAAAGGAAAGAGTAAGATTTTTCAAAATACCAATAGTTCACTTATAGGTCTATATTCATTCCACGAGGATGAGAATAAGCACTAAAAGAACGTTATCTATATTCTCTTTACACAGAACATCTAAAAAAACTTTCCAAATTTCTAGCCTTAAATTCTTGCTCAGGCCACTTTCATTTGTCCAACACTTAGTGGACAGAAAGAATGGACCCTTACGTTAAACACCATTTCTTCATGTCTATTCGGTCTGAACCTTCTTAGGACTCATTCCCCCAAACTTTTATTGCTTTGATTCCTGTGTTTTAGGCAAGACTACAGCTTAAAAGCGCATCTAACCTCAGTCCTCTCAGCACCCCAAACACAGTACACACTGAAGAACAGAATACACAGATACAAAAGCCTTTAATCTGATTTCACTCACTTCAGAATTTCACACCCATTTTCACAGGAGAATAAAACTCCCACAGAAAACCACTATCTTGCAACTTATATTCTCCTGATTTTTACTCCATTATGCATTTCCCCTTGTTTTCTGCCCACAGAATTAACAGTATGATTCTTTTACTTCAAGGACTTCACTGGTGCATTTATCACTAATCTAACCATGTTGTGTTTTCTCACATTTCAGCCTGTATCACTATTTCGTCTTAAACCAAAAGCACATCAAGAACAAGTGCTGAGCCTATAAATCCTTTTGTAAAATCCCTAGTGAACAGCCTCTCCAACCACTTCTAAACTGAAGACTACTGAAGTGATTTTCAAAAATCACTTTTCACTTTGAATAATCATGGTTTTTTCTTGAAACCTAAGTTCAGTAAGTTGCACATTTCCTGTTTCATGCAAATCAAGTGGGACCAGCTGGAGGGGGGAGAAATCATTTTCAAATACATATATCCTTTTGACAGATAAAATTCTCCATTACTCTTCTACCTACCTGCCTTTCTCTCTATCCTTGTCCCTTCCCCTCCCCGATACACACGGCAGTTTCAATACATAATAGTTTTGCCAGGCTTTTCTGGAGATCTAAGAAGAAAATGCCAAGAAAACTTGCTTGCATTTAATTCTCACTATTCTCAATCATTGCTTCACTGACTAAGTTTGGGTGGGTTCCTAAGGCGATAGCACACTGGAAAGCACAAACTAAAAGGGCAGAAAGAGTGGGTGAGGGGTGGAAAGCGGCTCAAACGGGAACATTGCTGCTGGAGGCCATCATGATGCAGTGAAGGAAAAGGAACTGCTGACAAACTGACGCCAGGAGGGACAGAAAAATCAAATTGCACACAGTATGGCAGAGTACTCACAATGGTGACCCCGAGTCATCGATGAAAGGTTAAATTATACCGTGTATCAGTGGGGGCAGGGTAAATTCTTTAAGAAAAATGTCCACAGAAAACACAATTAAAACTTCTGGAGTGGAAGTCATTTATGTGGAATAGTCTTATTCTTCTACATGTCACAGGATTAAGGCCTCCCCACGTCAAAATTAAAACCTGCATTTGTTGCTAATGCACTTACACTGATGGCTATTCATTGCTCCCTTAGAATGTAATTTATTTATACCAAATAAATTTGGTATAATCTATGCTTACAAAGTCCTCCTTAATGAATTAACACTGGAATTTCTGTATCATTTATAAAGGAGAATTATTTTAGTAAGCCTTAAAAGTAATGCTGTAGAGGGGCACCTGGCTGGCTCAGTCGGTAGAGCATGTGACTCCCGACCTCCGGGTTGTGAGCTCAAGTACCACACTGGGCGTAGAACCCACTTTAAAAAATTTTTTTAAAAGAATGTTGTAGAGAAAATATCAACTTATCAGAACAGACAAGGGAAAATAAACATAAAACATGACAGAACTGACTGCAGGTTACAAACAACCTCTCCTAGTTCAGATGCCTCACCTTTCTGCAATAGCTTTAGCCAAAAGAGCTTTCTTACGTTTATTTTTCTCTTCCATAAGCCGTTGTTCTTCTTGGAGGACTTCCCAACGAGATTTTTCTTGCCTAGGGAGCAGAGTATAAAAATGAGTTTCTGAAACCCCATGCCACACCTTACCAGTCTCAGGCCTCTATGTATAAAATTTAATCAACCACATTATGTATATTTTCCTTCAAAAGCCCTCTTAAAAGGAACCCATCTGCAACCCATTATTTTGTTCTAATAGGAACAAAGATTATCATTTGAAGTCAAGAAGTCTTACATAAATTGGCCCTTTGAAATCCATTATATGTATATAATCTAGGAAGCCACAAACTGGAAGCCAGAGTACTGTGGCATTTATTAGGAGTACAAAGAAAGTTGTGTAAGTTAATTATGTATTATATGCAAAACGGAGAAAATTAATTGGCATGTAGCTAATGTCATATCTTTTAGAGTTTTCTATAATGAAAGTCTCTACCATTTAACACCCTTAAGACAATAACCAATGTTTATTTCATTTTTTTTTTCAATTTGCTCACTTCTTTCCATTCTGAGACATTTTTAAACAGAGTGAAACACTATGAGCTAAGACTTGAATACTGGACTCCAATCTGTCCAATTCTGAAAGAAGTATATTAAAATTTCCCAGAAATTTAAGAACTTGATGTCAACTCAAAGTAACGACAAAGCTATTTATTCCTATTATTGTCATTTCTTATGGCCACTGTGTCAAAAATCTCTATTCCCAGACCTACTAACCACTTCCAAATTTATCATTTTCTTTCCCTTCCTAGAGTCTCCATCTTGGTACAGGCACTGGTCCTCTCTCATTTTGACTACTGCAGTAGTCCAGCCCAGCCAGCACCCTCCCCCAAATGGGCTGCAATCCTGACATGTGGGTTTTCTCTAACCATTGTTTTGGTAAGGGCATCTCCCCTCCAGAGGCCTGGGTGATATTCTACTGCATGGGGGAACTCGGTAGGTAGGAATTCTCAGCTTCCACATCCTTCTTCATTTCCCTAATTCTCTACTACTCTCTGGCTTAGCTCTTGCCTCTTCCAGAGAAGGGAGATGTCATCTCTGAGCATTCTCTAGGATACAGCTTTCCTTTCCCCTTCTTGCAACCTCCAATTTCTCCTTTCCAATGACAGTTCCTGAGATTACATGTCTATGAAAATTTTCCCAAGCATCTAAAAAAAAAATTATTTTCCCAACAACGTTCAATCTAAATTATCCAACTCAATTTAAACCCACCCTCCCCTACTTATCTCAGGCCTTTGCTGGTAAACTACACTTAAAGACATTTAAATACATGCACTTGTTTGGGGCGCCTGGGTGGCTCAGTCAGTTAAGCGTCTGACTTAGGCTCAGGTCATGATCTCACAGCTTGTGGTTTCGAGCCCCAAGTCGGGCTCTGTGCTGACAGCTCACAGCCTGAGCCTGCTTCGGATTCTGTGTCTCCCTCTGTCTCTGCCTCTCCCCTGCTCACACTATCTCTCTCTCTCAAAAAATAAATAAACATTAAAAACTTTTTTAAAAAATGCACTTGTTCAATGTTGCTCTCATAATTTACATGGCTTTAGATCTCCTGTAAAAATGATTTCTCGGTTGTAAACCCCTGGTGGGCCAGGAAACACTTTAAACTTATAGTACAGAACCTGGATCAGAGAAATCGTAAGTTACATCGAAATAGAAAGACTCAGAAAATGGAAAACAGAAACAAATGGCAACCTGATAAATCAGGAGGAAACAAATACGAGTGGATATCAAAACAAAAGGTATAGGATAAAAATTCTGAGAAGAATTCATAAGTCATACATAGAACAGCAATTTCCACAAAACTGTTTCTAAACTAAATTCTGGAGGTGGTTTCTAATATAAACACATTAAATAAAGAATAAAAAGAAATCTAATGATGTAGCTGAATTGTTTTATCAGTCCTCTCAATTTCCTACACACTCTTCTTTGACCATCCCTTCCTATCTTTTCATAAACAACCTTTTCCAGGCCAGTGGAGATGGAGTGAAGCTGAAGAAGGGGTTCGATTTGGGATGAGGGGGAGCACTATGCATGTAAGAACTGCTTCTAGTGAGGGTCAAGGGCAGACACTTTGGATCCAGAAAGATTTGTATGTGAACCTCAACTCCGCCATTTATTAAGCTATGTATTTGCTTTGGGAATAAAGCATCTTTTCTGAGTCCAAGAAATCTCATCTGTCAAGTGAAAATAATGAACGTGTATTATAAGGCTGCTATGAAGACTACATGGCATAAAACATATAAAATGCCCAACACTGACTGGCTTACAACATATTTAGGTGGTAGCTATTCTTCAATAGTTTATTCATGATGTTTCTAGGTTAGAATATGAAAGAGAAAACGTTAAAACTGTATTTCTTCAAAGCCCAGTGGAGGGGAAAAAAAAAAGGTAAAATGGAAAAAAATCTCAGGGATATATAGACTTACTAACAATTCCACTTTCTTTTTTTCCATTTTGCAATCTGGCTTTGGAGGTAGGACCTCAGTGTTTTTGTGACTATCATGGGAATTCTCAAGTCCCGGTTCCCTTGGTTGACCTTCAATCCCCTGTGGTTTTCCATCACCAACAGGAGAAGTGAGTGTAAGAGGATTAGGAGGAACAGGGGAAGAAGAGTGTGGTTTTTGAGTATTAAATCTTGGTTTGGGTGCAGAAAGCAGCTGCTCTGGAGGTACTGAGCTTGATCCATCTTGAAGTCCAAGTTTTTGGCTTTGCTCTTGAAGGGCTTTTTCTCGCTGAAGTTGTTGTCGACTTTTCTTCACAGGGAGACGCCGCTGTGGTTCAAATGGATCTATGTGAAAAAGAGGAGAATTCCTTTGTGTGAGCAACAAATAATTAGAATTTCTCTAAGAAAATAAAGCATTAACATTAATAATAATTCCACAGGGTTTCTCCCCCTTCTCTACCATAAAAACCCAGGGAAAAACAGCCATTTTCCTGTAGTATTTTTGACAGTTCTTCTATAATCATACTCTTAATATTTAACAAAAATTATCCCAACTCAAAATTGAGCTTAAAAGAAGTCCATTTGTCTGTTGAGTTAAGCCTCAGAATAAAAAGCAAGGTTTCTTTTTCAACTTGAATTGATAACTGACTAAACAATTAACTAATCTGACCAAGCAAAGTAGACAAATGAATTCTCTAATAGGTCTTAAATTTGACTTATGATTCTATTTGCTCTCCTGAAATAAAATGGTGGTTGCGGTTACAAATGGGCTGCACTCTTCTTAAATAACAGATCTTAACCAGTTTGATACATAGGTAGATATTATACATAAAGTGTAACTGAACGAAGTCTCTTATTTCTAAGAATGCCAGTTAACCCTCAAATGTTAGCTTTCATCTTCCAAAGCAGTGCAAGGTTGTCTTCCCCAAAGTTAGCTAGCCATGAGTCAATGTATGCAAGCTAATTTTAACAGCAGCCTGAACAAACCAATAGAGGAAGAGAAAACAGGGAGAATTTTTTTTTACAAAAGCACTATAAAATAAATAATACCCCTATTATACTTCTTGGTTTGTCCAACCAGTGTTAACCTTGTAAGGCAGAGTACTGGAGAATTTGACTCACATTCATATTATATTTAATAAGAACTGTAAATGGTATTGTTTATAAAATGCCTGGGAAGTGAAATTGTGTAAGTTCTTATTAATTAACTCAAATAGGGCTTTAAAAATTCTGCATATTGATCCATGAAGCAACATAAGCCTATTATTTAAATCTCCCAAAGGAGAATTAAAAGCTCTGGAGTCACAGTTCTGGCACAGCTTTTGTTCAGCTCAATAATCGTAGACAAGTCAATTAATTATTCCATAACCCAGTTTTTCCAACTGTCAAATGGGTTGAAAATTCACCTGCTCTACTTAACTCATGAAGTTACTGTAAGGATTAAATGAGACAGGTAAAATATTTTAAAACATAGATGTGCCATCGCAAGTAAAATGTTATTACTGTTGACTTTAGCCAGGAACACAAAGTAACCTCCTCTATCTTGAGACAGGAACTTATTCTTGACTACTGATCTTTATGTACACCATAAGAAAATGCCATTGAGCTTACTTCCTGGTTACACTCACTAGTTGAATTATTCTTTTGCTTTTCACAGAAACTGCACAGGAGATTAAAAATGCTACAATAAAATAATAAACAAAACAGTAAACAAATCAGGCCTGAAACAATAAATAGAAAAACTCCTGGAACTAATAAGCCATTATAGCAAGGTTGCAGAATTCAAGATTAATATACAAAAGTCAACTGTTTTCCTATGTACCAGTAATGAACAAGTGGAGTTTAAAATTAAAAACATGATACTATTTGCATTAGCACTAAAAAAAAAAAAAAAGTAATACTTAGGAATGAATCTAAGAAAAGAAAGTACAAGATCTGTGAAGAAAACCACAAACTCTGATAATGAAATCAAAGAAATAAATGGGGAGATAGTCTATATTCATGAAAAGAAGATTCAATCCTGTCTTATTTTGCAAATACTGACACAATGATCCTAAAGTTTATATGGAGAGGCCAAAGACTCAGAATAGCTAACACAATATTAAAGAACAAAACTGGAGAACTGGCATTACTTGGCTATAAAACTACAGTAATCAAGACCGTGGGCATTAGTGAAAGAATAGACAAATAGACCAATGGAACAGAATAGAGACCATAGGAATATTATAAAGCTTTAAAATAGTGTGGTATTGGTGCATAATAGAGAAACTGACCAATGGAATAGAACAAAAGAACCCAGAAACAGGTTCATACGTGTATGAAGCACTGGTATATGACTAAGATAGCATGGCCTATCAACAGCAAAAGGTGGAATCATTCAATAAATCGACTTGAAAAAAAAAACCCAGCTATATGGAAAAGGTAAAATCAGATCCATACTTCACACCATATAAAAACAAACAAAACATTCTCCAAATGGATTAAGGATTCAAATGTCAAATCAACATTTTAAAACTCTTATTAGAAACACATTGCTTTATACAGTGTTTTGAATCTATATAGCTTATAACAAAAATGATTCTTAAAAATGCTTAATTGAATATAAGGACTAACATCTTATGGAAGGGTACTACTACCTCATGGTAGGGTACTAAGTGAAGACACAGAACATGTGTACAAATTTGACCATATTAAAATTAAATACTTTGTTCATCATAAGATTAAAGTTAAAAGACAAGTTACAAGCTGGGAGAAGATATTTATCGGAGAACATATTCATAATATACCTGGAAAAGAACTAGTATCAAGAATAAATAAAGAACTCATGAATATTTTCTTTAGACATTGACAGCATTGTAGTTGCACTGTTTTTCTATTTCCAATTTTTTTATTATGAAATAAATTTATTTTTTATTATAAATCACACATCAAATGCATGTATTTGCTACAGACACACATCCAACCTGTATGGATTATTAAAAAAAACAGTCACATTAAAAAAAATAAAACATGGCTAGAGTAGACACAACTGCTATTTAAAGATAGGCATGTTATCCTCTTTTGGAACACTCAAGATAATTGTATTTATTGCCCTCCAAACCATATTACTTGCTTTTATTAAATGAAATGTAAGTATGAATGACATCTATCATTGACTGATGGAAGCATTTAATTGCCAATGCTCGAGTCTCAACTTTTTTCTCCTCATGCCATGGTGCACTCCCATATGACAACATGAAAACACAATGACGAGTGACTATGTGGAAGAGTCACCTGCCAGTCTATGTTAGACATGAAGCTATAAAGAAAAATAAATCTTTATTATTTTAAATAATTGATATCTTAGGGCTATTTGTTAACTGTAGCATAACTTGTCTCAACTTGATTTCATTATTACCAATATTTTTAAAATTTCCTACGTATTTGCCCCTTCCTGATCATATTCCCCCTTTCTAGTACTGGGTATTTTGATTTCCTATATTCCCAGAAGAATATACCTGCTTTGTACGATTTTGACCTTCTACAAATGATATCAGGTTGTATGTATTTTTGTAACTTGTTCTTTTCACACGTTATATTTATGAAATTTATACATGTTAATGTATGTGGGTATAGTTCATATATTCCCACTAGCTCTATACTGGCCCACTGAATGGCTGTATCACAATTTATCCACTTAAAAAAATTTTTTTTAACGTGTATTTATTTTTGAGAGAAAGAGAGCATGAACAGGGGAGGGGGAGACACAGAATCACAAGTAGTCTCCAGGCTCCGAGCTGTCAGCACAGAGCCCCACAGGAGCTTGAACTCACAAACCGTAAGATCATGACCTGAGCCAAAGTTGGACACTTAACCAACTGGGCCACCCAGGCACCCCTATTTATCCACTTTTATTAATGAACACTTGGTTTGTTCCCAGCTTTTCAGTATTATAAATAAGAATGCAAAGAACATTCTTGATTTTTCCCAATGTGCACATGGGGTTTCTCTAGAGTATGGTCATCCTTATTTTTGCTGGCAACCAACTCTACCTTCATGGATTAATTCTATTTTTAAGGTTGGAGAACAGCTGGAAGGAGTCTTAAAAATGAAAAATCCAACTCCTCTACTTTCACACGTGAGAAATCCAAGGCAAAAAAGATTTAGAGGCAGAGCTAGGAGATCTATATGCCAATCACTGTGTCTGGTTATGAGAGTACAAAGATGCTAACATGTGTTCTCTTACTCATGGTGGTCATAGACTAGGGGTTGGTGTCTATGCTTCAACATCTCACTACGAAATTATAGGCCTTGAAGCTAAGGTCTTTCCAGCCCCTCTCTCTCCCAAATTGTAAAGATATTTAGAAATGTACTTCCACATAATGAATCTATTGTTACAATTTAGTCTATATTAAGTCTTCTTTCCCTTGGCAAACTCACCTCTACTAACACATAATGTCTGTGAAATGTTCTCAAGTTCTGCCCAACCCCCAGCAGAGTCAAGTTCCTGCTAGCTCTGTTAACAAGCTCTTGTAAACTATTTTTTTTTTAATTTTTTTTTCAACGTTTATTTATTTTTGGGACAGAGAGAGACAGAGCATGAACGGGCGAGGGGCAGAGAGAGAGGGAGACACAGAATCGGAAACAGGCTCCAGGCTCTGAGCCATCAGCCCAGAGCCCGACGCGGGGCTCGAACTCATGGACCGCAAGATCGTGACCTGGCTGAAGTCGGACGCTTAACCGACTGCGCCACCCAGGCGCCCCTCTTGTAAACTATCTATTATCACATTATATTACAGCTTGTCTCCTCAGTAGACTATCAGTTCTCTGAATACAAGGATGATGCCTTGTTCATCTTAGTATGTAGATGTACTTACATAGTATGTACTATGTATGTAGCATGTATGTAGCTTTAGTATGTAAAATACAGAAGCTGATACCTCTAACTTTGGGTCAGACCTGAAACAGGAATACTTGTACTCTGTACATACGAATATAGGAATGGATGTTCAAAACATAGAGCAAAAAACTGAGATTAAGTTTGATAGTTAATTACACACCGCAGTATAACTTTTATGATATAGTTTTTAAAGGCCTCTGGACCAGTCAAAACTTCCTCCATCTGTATAATCTACATTGGTCCTGTATTCCTACTTTACTTCCTTTTCCACTTGTTAGCCTTATTTTTACATCTATGCTAAAGATGCAGACTTACCTGAACAACATCCAATTTGATCACAAACTCTAACAAAAACCATGCCAGGGCTTACTGAATTTTCTTCCAAAGTATATAAATTATGGTACTAAGAGGGATGTAAACTCACAGAAGGAGTGTGCAATACCAGGATCACCGTATAGAATTTCATGACATTACATTCATAGTTTATATCACCAAGGGTTTCTCACCAAATAACAGTAAACTTAATTCCTTCATTAAGAGAAAACAAAATAGTACAAGTCCGTCCAATAACTACCCTACAAAGCCAGCGGGGGAGGCACATTGTAGCTTACAACAGTCAACAGGTATAATTTCACATCTAACCTTTCAAAAAGTCTTGGTTTTCTGACTCTCAAGAGTTACAATTTCAAAAGTCATCTGGCAACCAGAAGTGAATGCAAGACTCCAGATGTATTAAGAAAAGCATCGTCGTTTTGCGTTTATTCAGATCCCTGTACTCCCTTGTTCCCAACCATTGTCAACTTACATACATACATTCATCACAATTCGAATCTGGTGTGTGCCCCTCCCCCTTCTTTCACCCCAACCCCAACCCTCCAGCCGTGGACTTAAGGCAGCAATCTTCCCACAAGAGACGCCGAGGCTGTAGGCTCACTTCCTCTCCCAAGTCCCGTCCCTTTCACGGGAAAAGTCAAATTCCTGAAGCGGATTCCTGAACTTTCTTACCTGCAAGATCCCAGTCCCCTGGACCCGCCCCTCCCGCTGTGGCTCCCACCTCTGGAACCCCTCAATCCCCTCCTCCCGTTAGAGCTCCTTCCCCAAACACCAACACATTACCCTCTTTCCCGCCCCCTACCCCCTCAAAAGCTGCAGCCCCGCCCCTTCCCCTCTAGAGACCCAAGGATGAAACCTCTGCAGGAATGTCCCGTTACCTTTAGTTTGCTTCAGTCGCCTCAGCTCCTCCTCAGAGAAGCCGGCCCAACCCCGCGCCATCCGCCTCGGCTGCCAGCGCCCCCAGAACGCCCACACCTCAGAGCCCCGACTGCCAACACGACGACCCAGTCACATCCGGGTTCTTCCCGACCGCGGCCGGCCGACCAATCAGCGCGTCGAGCTCTGGCTACAAGGCCCCCGTCGCTTGCTGCGGGGTCCTGCTCCCTTGGAGCTGCCTCCGGCGGTGCCGGACAGCCGGCCTAGGGAAAGCTCGGCCGCTCCGACATTCCTGTTTTCCGAACCGAGTCTGCTCTCTCTCCCTGTCTCCTGCTCTCGCTGGGTTAATCGCTTCAAGAGATAAGGGAGGGACTGGCGACGAGGATGAGGGTGGAGATAAACAGGCAGTTAGGAAGTGGCTACAAGTCGGAGGCGGAAAAGGGCGGACGCACCTGCCTCCGGGGTCCTCGGGGAAGTCACGGGGGCGGTACCCCTTACCCGCTAGGTCTGGCCGGGTACGAGTCGGGGTTCCGGGGGGTCTTTTCAAAACTGTGCCGGAATTGTCCTGCGAACTGACCCCAGAGAATGTTCGGATTTAGGCTTCTAATTGTGAAGAAACATTTATAGGGCCGGGATATAACAATGGGGAGGGAGCAGACATGTTCAGCGGGGTTTCTCTGCGTAGCTGTCTCCCAATTAACTATTGATTGTGGGCTGTTTCCATGTGTTGTGAATGGTTCTCGAAGACCTGTAGCCTATCTAAGGAATGCTTAAGTCTTTCCCCTTAAAAATGGTTCCTTATCAGTTTTAAGTTCAGAGGAGACCATGGTAAAACAGTATCGGCGCTGGGGTATGGAGAAATACTAGGCTTTTTTCGCTTGGAGTCCTGATTTCAGTGTTCTGGTTCTATCCTGAGCACTTCTCTGGGCTTCTGGTTTCTCATTTTAAGCAAGATTTCAAACGCCAAGATGCAAGCATTGTCAGAATACATAGAAATGGGACGATTTAAAAGGGATCAGTTATTACATTTTTCATGTTTCTCATCACTAAAAATGCGTTTTTTTTTAAAGCATTATTTTGGCTTATATTGCAAAATCCCGAGTGTGATTTTGGTTTTAGTGTGCCAATATTTTTAAGCAAATTCAAATGAAGTAGACAAAATAAAATACCGTACCAAGAAAAGAGTTGGAGTCGGTATTTCAGGTTTAGATAGGTATAGTTAGAAAGTGAAGGATATTTGGAATTCCTCTCGTAACCTTTGAACTTTTAAACTTAAAAATGATTTCTGAAATTTAAGAGTGCACAAACCCTTCATTTTAAATGTGAACTCATTTTTCTTCACATTTAAAAATTAAAGTGTCATTCAAAAGGATTGGCGAGAAAGATCATCAAGTTTTGGAACATAGACTACATACTTGAAAGGTACAGATTTTCTAGCAGGTGGGGATCAGTAGCAATGGTTATTAATTCAGTTTCCCATTTACAAGCATCAGCCATGTAGTTTCATCTAATAAAAACAAAGCACCTTGTAGGCCCCTGTTAGCTTTTATATATAAACTTTTTTTTTTTTTTTTTTTTTTAGCTGAGGGTGAATTTCCAGAATTCTCAATAACGTTAATAGAGGTGGAAATTATGGCACTTCAAGAGGTTTGTGTCAGCCCTGAATAAGAACCAAAATGAGAGTGAGATTATAGTAAAAAATAACATCTCTGTAAAATTACAGTTTCCAGTTTACAAGGTTCTAACTCTTGTTTGTTGTTTCTCTTGGCTTTCCCTCATGGTGACTGTTTTCTTCAAATGTTATGTAAATTGGGAGCTTAGCCTCAAAGAAGTTTTTTGTTTTATGAAAGTCCTCTGTATCTTGGATTGAGAGACTGTTTTTGCAGATTGATTTTGCTGGGTGCTAGGACTTTCAGTTGCTTTAAGTCAAATTTAAAGTAATTTTTTCAACTTGTGATGTAAATTTGGATCTTTTCCCCTGTGTATGATCCAGGGGTCAGGTATCAGTTTTTTGTAGGTGCCCTTAAAATATACATGTATATATTTCTTCTGTATAGTAACTACATATATAGTTAACAGCAGGCTTCCTACTGCTTTTGTAGAGCAGTAGGCTGAGTTTTTTTAATCCTTTGTTTTCACATGGATCATCCTTTCCAGGCTCTGAACCCTTATTTCAGTGATCTTGCCTTCAAATGTGTATAGGAATCCCAACACCCAGCACTTATACTCGGGTAGTCCCTCTGGGGTTTGCTTTCTACATCTTTTTTTCTTTCTTTTAAGTTCTAGGATATATATACATATATGTATATGTATATGTATATATATATATGTGTATATATGTATACATACACGTGTATGTGTATGTATATATATGTATACATATATGTACATGTATATACACACACACACACACATATATATATTTTTTTAAATAAAAACATGTTATATGTTACCGGTTTTATCTGTTTATGGCCAGAGGAAGCCATCTGTGATAACCTAGACCACTATATTCCCTCCAATTGATTCTCTAGCAGAGCAACTAGAGATGATATTTTAAAAAATGAAAATCTACTGTGTGTGCCTGGTTAAAACCATAAAATGGCTTCTTGTTGCGCTTTGAATAAAATACCAGTTCTTACATACGCCTGCACAATCTGACACCTGTCTACCTCTCCTAAGTGACCATTAGGCTTATCTTTCCCTTTACTCCACAGTCCCTATACTCCCGCCAAATTGACTTTCTTTTTTTTTTTTTTTTTAATTTTTTTTTTTCAACGTTTATTTATTTTTGGGACAGAGAGAGACAGCATGAACGGGGGAGGGGCAGAGAGAGAGGGAGACACAGAATCGGAAACAGGCTCCAGGCTCTGAGCCATCAGCCCAGAGCCTGACGCGGGGCTCGAACTCCCGGACCGCGAGATCGTGACCTGGCTGAAGTCAGACGCTTAACCGACTGCGCCACCCAGGCGCCCCTGAATTGACTTTCTTTAGAGGTTTGGAGTATGCCAGGCTCTCCCCAAACCCCTACTGTCCTACCCAGGGCCTTCCCAAAGGCTGTTCTATTTGGCCATAATAATCTTTCCCTTGTCTGGCTGATTCTTCCTGCTTCAGGTTTTGACTTGAATGTCCACTTAGACTTTCAGTGACTTTCCTATTCCTGTGGTCTTTATTACTTTATTACTTTAATTACGACTCTTAACTAATTTGCATTTGTTTGTTTACTTGTTTATTTTCTATTTCCCTCTGTTAGGTAACAGCTCCATAAGATCAGAGGATGCATCTTCTATTCACCAAGTGTGTTACAGAATGATGCCTACTGAGCCTTCAGATAAATGCTGAAAGACTAACCCTTTCCAAGTTAAGTATTGAGATTAAACATCCCCACATATCCTGTATTCTGAGATTCCTTTCTAGTATGAATTTCTGTGATGGTGAATAACATTAACCCCATTTATTACTTATTGCTTAGTTGCACCCATGGACTCATTGATTAGTAAATAAAAAACTAAAATTAGGTTGAGAAGAATCAATATGCCCTTTTATTTTTTAATAAAGCCTTAAAATAGTATTTCAACAGTATTCTGCAGTTCTCAGTAAATGGGTCTTGCACATCTTCTGTCAAATTTATCCCCAAGTAGTTAATAGCATGCTCCTTTGTAAATAGCACTTTTAAATCGATATTCAATTTTGTGTGCATGTGTGTCTCCTATATAGAAATAAAGTTGATTTATGTTTGTTGATCAATCATGAGAAACACACTTATTAGTTACAGCAGCATTTTTTAAGGTAGATTTCTTTGGATTTTCTACATGGATGGTCATGTCTGCAAATCACAATTTTATTTCTTTCTTTCCAATCTGCATGCCATTTATTTATTTTCTTGTCATATTGCACTGGCCAAGACCCATCAGTATAATGTTGGATAGAAGAAATGAGATCGGATACCCTGTTTTGTTTCTGATCTTAGGGGAAAAGCTAAAGTTTTTCACTAAATATTGTGTTACCTTTAGGTTTTTTGCTAGATGCCTTTTATCATGCTGATGAAATTCCTTTCTAGTCCTAGTTTGCTGAAGCCTTTTATCAGAATTCAGTAATGGTTTTTCTTGCATGCTTTTTCTGGGTCTGTTGAAGTGATAATAGGATTTTTCGTTTTTAGATTGTTAGTATGGTGAGTTGCATTGATTGGCCTGTGTTACACAGGCCTGTTGCATCCTGGGATAAACTTTACTTGGACATAATATATTATGCTGTTTGTATATTTTTGGACTTGATTGGCTAAAATTTTGTTTAGAAGTTTTGCATATGTTCATGAAGGATACTAGTGTATAATTGTTTTGTGTGGTATCTGCCTTGTTTAGGGATCAGGTTAATGCTGGTCTCACCAAATGAGAAATACTTTTTCTTTTTAATTTTCTGGAAGACTTACATTACTTTGATATAAATTCTACTTTGTAGAATTTACCAGTGAAGCCATCTGAAATTTCCACGTGTGAGGTAAGCACAAATTGAATTTCTTTGATTGATGTAGGGGCTGTTCAGATTATTTATTCTTGAGTGACTTTTCATAGTTTTTCTTTCAAGATATTTGTTTCTTTTGTGTTATTGACTGTATTGGCATAAAATTGTTCATAATATTTTCTTATTGTGTAGTAAAGAGTTCATTTAGAGGGTTTGTGATGCTCAAACCCTGCACATTCCAAACAGAGGACTGGCCATTGACTGGCTCCTTGGAGAAAACCTCTAAACCCTTGGAATATCCTGTGTGATAAAATTGTCTTTAAATACCTAGGGCCTTTGTGCTCATCATGTGGCTTTTGCTAACAATATGATTTATGGTGAATGGCCTGTTTTTGTTTACCTGAATTCCTAGCCCATGCTTTATCAGTTTGATCTCTGGAACGACTGGAGACTGGGTAGCTAAGGTCAGTCATGTGGGTGTTCCATGCCTGCATGACTGATCCAATAAGAACCCTAGACAACAAGTTTTAGATGAGGTTCCCTAGTTGGCAGTACTTTGTATGTGTTGTCATAGGTAGTTGCTGGGAGTGTTAAGTGTGGTCCTTACAACTACACAGGGAGAGGACACTGGAAATTTATACCTGATTTCTTCTGGACTCTTCACTAGGTGCATTTTGCCTTTACTGATGTTAATCTGTATTTGTTCACCGTAATAAACGGTAATTGTGAGTATAACAGTTTTTCTGAGTGCTTTGACTTTTTCTAGTGCTAATTATCAAAACTAAGTGTGGTGTGGGGACCCCCAATACCTATTATCCTTTTCATGACTAGGTAGTGATCACTTCTCTAATTCCTAATATTGGTAGTTTGTATCTTGTCTCTCTTTTTTTTTTTTTTTTGATCACTTTCCTTAGAGGCTTATCAATTCTATTTTTTTAATTTTTTTAAATGTTTATTTTTGAGAGAGAGAGAGAGAGAATAAGCAGGGGAGGGGCAGAGAGAGAGGGAGACACAGAATCAAAGCAGACTCCAGGCTCTGAGCTGTCAGCACAGAGCCCAGTGAGGGGCTCGAACTCATGAACCACGAGATTATGACCTGAGCTGAAGTCGATGCTTAAGTGACTGAGCCCATCAGGTGCCCCACAGTTCTATTTTTCTTAAACAACCAACTTTTGGTTTTGAATTTCTCTTTATTAATTTTCTACTTTTTTGATTTCTTCTCTAATCTTTATTATTTTATTTTTTATGCTTACTTTGGGTTTCGTTTGCTCTTCTTTTCCTGAAATAGAAATTGAGGTCATTGATTTAAAACCTTTCTTCTTTTCTAAATAAATGTTCAGTACTATAAATTTTCTCCTACACATTGCTTTAGCAGATTCTCATGAATTTTGATATGTTTTTCTTTTCATTCAA
Organism: Lynx rufus; assembly: GCF_022079265.1. NCBI lineage: Eukaryota > Metazoa > Chordata > Mammalia > Carnivora > Felidae > Lynx > Lynx rufus. The sequence goes on from NW_025814829.1 coordinate 50,729,995, forward strand.
TTCAAAATGTTTTTTAGTTTTTCTTTTGATTTCATCTTTTAGTTACTCATTTATTTTATTATTATTTGGAATTCTTTTGTTTAGTTTCAACTATTTGGAGATTTTTAGAGACCTCTCTTATTTATTCTGTTGTTGTTTTTTTTTATTAATTTATTTATTTATTTATTTATTTATTTTTTTAGGAAAGATTTTTATTTTTAATTTTTTTTAATTTTTTTTTTCAACGTTTATTTATTTTTGGGACAGAGAGAGACAGAGCATGAACGGGGGAGGGGCAGAGAGAGAGGGAGACACAGAATCGGAAACAGGCTCCAGGCTCTGAGCCATCAGCCCAGAGCCCGACGCGGGGCTCGAACTCACGGACCGTGAGATCGTGACCTGGCTGAAGTCGGACGCTTAACCGACTGCGCCACCCAGGCGCCCCGTTTTTTTTTTAATTTAAATCCAAGTTAGTTAACATATAGTGTAATAATGGTTTCAGGAGTAGATTTAGTGATTCATCACTTATATATAACACCCAATGCTCATCCCAACAAGTACCTTCCTTAATGCCCATCACCCATTTAATCCATCCACTCCCCCAACACCCCTCCAGCAACCCTCAGTTTGTTCTCTGTATTTAAGAGTCTCTAATGGATTATCTCTGTCTCTGTTTTTATCTTATTTTTTCTTCCCTTCCCCTATGTTCATCTGTTGTGTTTCTTAAATTCCGCATATGAGCGAAATCATATATTTATCTTTCTCTGACTTATTTCATTTAGCACAATACATTTTAGTTCCATCCACATTGTTGCAAATAGCAAGATTTCATTCTTTTTGATCACTGAGTAATATTCCATTGTATATATATACCACATCTTCTTTATCTGTTTATCAGTCGATGGACATTTGGGCTTTTTCCATATTTTGGCTATTGTCGATATTGCTGCCATAAACATTGGTGTGCATTTACCCCTTCGAATCAGCATATTTGTGTCCTTTGGATAAATACCTAGTAGTAAAATTGCTAGGTTGTAGGGTAGCTCTATTTTTAATTTTTTGAGGAAACTCCGTACTATTCTCCACAGTGGCTGTACCAGTTTGCATTCCCACTAGCATTGCAAAAGTGTTCCCTTTTCTCTGCATCCTTGCCACCATCTATTGTTGTCTGAGTTGTTAATTTTAGCCATTATGACAGGTGTAAGGTGGTATCCCATTGTGGGTTTGATTTGATGATGAATGATATTGAGCATCTTTTTGTGTGTATGTTAGCCATCTGGGTGTCTTTTTTGGAAAAGTGTCTGTTCATGTCTTTTGCCCATTTCTTCACTGGATTATTTTGCAGGGGGGGTGTGTTGAGTTTGATAAGTTCTTTATAGGTTTTGGATACTAATCCTTTATCTGATACGTCATTTGCAAATATCTTCTCCTATTCCATCGATTGCCTTTAAGTTTTGGTGACTGTTTGCTGTGTAGAAGTTTTTTTTTTTTTTAATTCTATTGTGGTCAGAGAAGTAGTTTGTGTAGTTTGAATCCTTTTATACTTAATGAGACTTGTTTATGGCCCAGAATGTAGTCTCTCTTGGGAAATGTTTTGTGTGCATATGAAATGAACATGTATTTTACTCTTGTTGGATGGAGCGTTGTCAGCACCAATCAAGTCAATTTTGGTTGATTATAATTTTTATGTCTCCTATATCGTTACTGGTTTTCTATTTATTCAGTTATTTATTGAGAGATGGTAATTGAAATCTACTAGAATTGTGGATTTGTCCTTTTTGCATTTCTGTGAGTTTTGTTTTATGTGCCTTGAAGCTTTGCTATTAGGTGCATAAACATTTAGGATTGTATGTGTTGTTGATTATTTGAGCCACTTATTATTATAAAATCTGCCCTTCTTTTGTCTGATAATGTTAGTCTAAAATCTTAGTCTGGTATTAATTTACCACTCTAGCATTCTTTGATTAATATTAGCTTGGTTTATCTCTTTTTCCTTTTCTTATTTTTTTTATACTATTAACCTACTTGTACCTTTATTTTACGTGGCATCTAGTGGGTCTTGCTTTTCTATCTAATCTAACAATCTCTGCCTTTTAATTGGTGTGTTGATACATTTAATGTGATTATTATGTTTAGGTCTTACGCCTCTAAGCTGAACCTTAAACCAAAACATTCAAGTCTTTGCTCTGTCTTTGTCTAGGACATTGTTCCCTTTCCCTATCGTCTTTGTATTGATTTTTTTTTTATAAGATTCTGTCTATTTCCTATGGTAACTTATTAGTTGTAACTCTTTGTTTTGTTATTTTAGTGGTCATTTGGCATCATAGTGTACATTTTTAATTCATCACAGTTGACATTCAGGTAATATAACACTTAACATATAGTATAAGAAAACTGTACAGTAAAACCTTGGCTTGCTAGCATAATTCGTTCCAGAAATATGCTTATAATCCAAAGCACTTGTATATCAAAGCGAATTTCAAGAGCCATTGGCTCAGTTGTGATCATGTGACATTTGGCATCACTTACTACTCCTGTTGCAAGATTTCACTCACTTATCAAGTTAAAATTTATTAGAAATGTTTGCTCATCTTGCAGAATACTAACAGAACAAGTTACTCACAATCCAAGGTTTTACTGTATATCTTTACTTCCTTCCTGGCCTTTATGTTACTGTTTTTATACATCTTAATTTTACCTGGTACAAACCTCACAATTTATTGCTATCTTTGTTCAAACAATTATCTTTATCTTTTTTTTTTTTTTTTTGAGAGAGAGAGCATGCGTGCATGTGCAAGCATGTAAGCAGGGGAGGTGCAGAGGGAGAGAGAGAGAATCTTAAGCAGGCTCCAAGCTCAGTGCAGAGCCCAACTTGGAGCATGATCTCATAACTGTGAGATCATGACCTGAGCTGAAACCAAAAGTTTGACATTCAATCGACTGAGCCACCCTTGAGCCCCAACAGTTACCTTTTTCAAAGATATAAATAAGAAAGTCTGTGTTTTTATTAATATAGTAACAATTTCTTACAGTCTCTAGTCCTTTGTGCAGATTATACCTATTTCCATCAGGTATAATTTCCCTTCTGAATGAAAAAGTCTTTATTTTGCTTTTGTCTTTGTAAGATATTTTACTGAGTATAAAATTCTAGTTTGCCTTTTTTTTCTCTTAATACTTTACAGATGCTGCTCCATGTCTTCTAGGCTGTATTCTTTATGATGCGAAATCTATTATCATTATCTTTGTTTCTTTGTATATAATTTATCTTTTCATTCTGTCTGCCTTTAAGATTTGTACTTTATCATTGTTTTTGAGCAATTTGAGCATGATGTTCCATGGTGTACTTTTTTTCATGTTTCTTGTGCTGGAGGTTATTTGAGATTCTTGGATGTGTAGATTTATAGTTTTCATGAAATTTGAAAATTTTCTGGCCATTATTTCTTCAAATATATTTTCCATCCTCCCCAATCTCTTCTTTGGGGGCTTCCATTACCCAATTTGTTAGCCACTTGATGTTTTCCTATACTTCTCTGATGCTCCTTTCATTTTTAAATTTTTGTTTCATTTTGTATAATTTCTATTGCTGTGTCTTCAAATTCACTAGTATTTTCTCCTCTAATGTCTAATTTCCACTAACCTCGTCTGATGTGTCTTTTCATCACAGACTTTGTAGCTTTCATCTGTAGATGTCCACCTTGGGCCTTTTTTTTTTTTTTATATCTTTAATGTCTGTCCATAACTTTTTGAACATGTGGAATATAATCATGATGTCATTACTAATTATAATTAATGTCATTGATGATTCTAACATCTGTGTTAGTTCTGGGTCAGTTTCAGTTGATTAATTTTTCCCCATTTGATTCATGTTTTCCTGCTTCTATGCATACCTGGTAATCTTTGATTTGGTTCAAGACATTGTGAATTTTACCTTGTTGTGAATTTTGCTTGCTATTTTTGTTTTCCTATAAATGTATTTTTTTAATGTTTATTTATTTTTTGAGAGAGAGAGAGAGAATGAGTGGGGAGGGGCAGAGAGAGAGGGAGGGAGAGAGAATCTCAAGCAGGCTTCACCCTCAGTGAGGAGCCAGACATCGGGCTCTATCCCAGGAGTGTGAGATTATGACCTGAGCCAAAATCAAGAGTCAGATGTTTAACTGACTGAGCTACCCAGGTGCCCCTTCCTATAAATATTTTTGCACTTTGTTTTGAGATGCAGTCGCTACTTGGAAATAGTTTTATCTTTTTGAGAATTGTTTTTAAAATATATTAAATGTGACCAGAGAAATGTTTAGTCAAGATTAGTTATTTCCTGCTCCTGAGGTAAAAGTCTTCTGAATACTCTACCAAATGTTCTGTGAATTGTGTGATTGTCCAGTATGACTGGTGGCAATGGCCACTATTCCTGGTCCTGTGTGAGTACTGAGTGCTCTCTGATGCTTTTGGACAGTTCTTGTCCTCACCTGGCATAGTTTCCTCACCTGGCACATGCTGAATACTTGAGGGGATGCTCTGCTGGTTCCCATGATTTCAGGGTTTTGTTTGTTTGTTTGTTTGTTTGTTTGTTTGTTTGCAGCTCTCTCCTTTCTGGTACTTTGTCTTGCAAACGCTAGCCCCATTCTTCTCCTCATACTCCGAATTCCATCTTCTCAACTTAGGGAGTCTTGCAAGCTTTGCCTGGATCCTCCCCTCACCTTCCTTCTATACTGTGATCTGGGAACTCAAGGCAATAAATTGGGGCAATCATTCAGACTTGCTTCATTTGTTTCCCATGTCTCAGGGATCACTGTCCTTCATTGCCTGATATACTTACTGTGTCTTGAAAATCATTATTTCATATATTCTATTTGTTTGTTTTTGGTAGCTTTAGGTGGGAGCATAAAATCAGTCCCTGTTACTCTGTTTTGGTTAAAAGGGTGAGTCCCAGCACTGTTTTAAGTTCTTTATCTTTCAACAACCATATGGAATAGTTTCAAATGTTATTCCCATTTTGTAGATGAGAAAACTGAGACATCGAGATTAAGTTAGTTGCTTAAACTTGCATAGCTTCGTAGTAGAGCTAGGTTTCAAATTCAGGCACCGTGGCTCCAGAATCTATGATCTTAACTCTCCTGCCATTTTATAGCATTCCTCAGTTTACAAACAACTGTGCCGAGGGGGCACCTGGGCGGCTCAATCAGTTAAGCGTCTGACTTTGGCTCAGGTCATGATCTTGCAGTTTGTAAGTTCGAGTCGCACGCCGGGCTCTTTGCTGGCAGGTCGGAGCCTGAGGCTGCTTTGGATTCTGTGTCTCCCTCTCTTTCTGACCCTCCACTGCTCGTGTTCTGTCTCTCTCTCTCTCTCTCTCTCTCTCTCTCTCTCTCTTAAAAATAAGTAAACATTAAAAAATTTTTAAAAAATAGCTGTGCCGAATATTTCATTAAATTCTAATGTAGCTCATATAAGTAGAATGTGAATGACTGGTAATCCTTAACCCCACACCCCCATGTTATTTGTAGTTTCAAAGGAGTATGCTTCCTCATACAGAAGAATCTTTAGTAAATTAAATATCGCGAGATCTGACAAAAGAGAAGTGAGTAATATTTCTGAAGTGTAACAAAAACTTTTTAGTTACTGACTCTTCCAGTTTACTCTACCTTGTAGTTTTCTGGCTTGGTTTCTCTAAGTTGGTCTTGATTTTTGCCAACTTCTTTTAGTCTATTCTTTTTTTTTCTTTTGTTTATTATTATTATTTTTTAAATTTACATCCAAATTAGTTAGCATACAGTGCAACAATGATTTCAGGAGTAGATTCCTTAATGTCCCTTACCCATTTAGTCCATCCTGTTTTTAGTCTATTCTTTAGATTGTTACAGATGACCTAAAAGTTTCCCTTTTTTTTAGACTTTGCATCTAAGGCATCAGGTACTAGTAAAGATGGTGGTTATTTGTGTGCTAGAGTCTTTTAAAAACGAAGTGCTACCCTTTGACATTGGCTGTAGTAACATTTTTCTAGATATGTCTCCTGAGGCAACGGAAATAAAAACAAAAACTTTTGGGACTACATCAACGTAAAAACCTTCTGCACAGCGAAGGAAACAATGAACAAAACCGAAAAGCAACCTACTGAATTGGAAAAGATATTTGCAAATGACATATTCGATAAAGGGTTATTATTTGAAATATATACAGAACTGATAAACTCAATACCCCCACAACACAAAAAATCCAATTAAAAAATAGGCAGAAGATATGAACAGATATTTCTCCAAAGAAAACATCCAGATGGCCAACAGACACTTGAGAAGATGCTCAACATCACTCATCAGAGAAATGCAAATCGAAACTACAGTGAGATCATCTCACACCTGTCAGAATGGCTAAAATCAAAAACATAAGAAACAAGAGTTCGCAAGGATGTGGAGAAGAAGGAACCCTCATGCACTGTTGGTGGGGATGTGAGCCGGTGTAGCCACTGTGGAAAATAGTATGGAAATTCTCCCCAAAGTTAAAAATTGAACTACCCTACAACCCAGTAATCATACTACTTGATATTTACCAAAAAAATACAAAAACATTAATTCAGAGGGATCCATGCACCCCTGTGTTTATGCCAGCATTATTTACAATAGCCAAATTATGGAAGTAGCCCAAGTATCCATCAATGTATGAATGGATAAGAAGATTCCAGTATACACACACACACACACACACACACACACAATGGAATATCATTCAGCCATAAAAAAGAATGAAATCTTGCTATTTCAACAACGTGGATGGAGCTAGAGAGTATAATGCTAAGCGAAATAAGTTAGAGAAAGAAATACCATATGATTTCACTTATGTGGAATTTAAGAAACAAAACAAATGAGCAAAGGAATAAAATAAGAAAGACAAACCAAGAAATAGACTCTTAGCTATAGAGAACAATTAATGGTTATCAGAGGGGAGGGGGGGATTGGGGGAAATAGGTGATGGGGATTAAGGAGTACACTTATAGTGAGCACTGAGTAATATATAGAATGGTTGAATCACTATATTGTACACCTGAAACTAATATAATGCTATAAGTTAACTGTACTGGAATTAAAATTAAAAATTTAATTAAAAAATGAAGTGCTGTAATTAATTTAACAGCTTGCATTTTCCTTTGGGAAGTATTCAGAGCTCTTTCCATCAGCTTTTGGATTCCAGTTTATTTTTGTATTAAAATTTTTGTCTGTCTCCAAGTACACAATAATTGGGCAGTTAGGAGAGGTATATGGGAACGTAGTTTTGCTACATAACAAGTAACTAGAACAGTGCCTCAAGTGGTGGCTCAATATTGTTGCCTAAATGAATGACTGGTTGGATGAATCAAGGTATGCTGGTGGCCAGTTGGAGGAACCAAAGGGAAACTGGACAGGGCAAACATATACTGCAGAGAGAATATTCACTCTGAAGTGAATACCTAGCACAAAGGCAATTGAGGCTTGAGTGTATGATGTTCTGGCTTTAGGACACCTTTTCTACTTACATCTGAATACAGTTGTGTTTTGATTTCACAATTCATACTTAAATCATACCGACTCTAAAATGATACTGGAAAACTGAGTTTCTCCTTCTTTTCCGTATGCTATCTTCACTGGAATTTTAAACATGTTTCTCAGTGAAGAGGCAATTCCTTTTAATTGCCCTAGTATTTCAAGCATTTTTTAAAAATGAAAATCCATTAAAAGCATTAACGTGAATTGCTGTGCAAAATAACTCTCCTGTTTAACAGTTTCCATCAGTCCTCAGTTTAATTACTACGTTATTCTGCCAGCTTTCTCCAGAAATAATTGACTGAATGAAGTCATTTCATTGGATATTTACAAACACCAGACTTGTAAAGGGGGTGTCTGTCAATTCCCCTTTGGCTTGGAAATGACTGAGGCCAACCTGGCAGAATACAACTGCTATTTTGGGCTTAGCATATTTTCATAGTCACCAACTCAGGAAGATGTGGGAAGGAAACACAGGAAGGTAAAATGTTTGGCTTTTACACTCAGTCTTAGTTTTATAATTTGTGCTATAAGTTTACTTAAAAAATGAGAGAGTAAAGCCTGGATTTGGTTTAAGACACAGAGTGGTTGGATAGTGATTTGTGTGTGTGGTTGTTGGCATATCTTGTTAAATTATGAATAGTCGGTAAGAAATTTGCAAAGCTTTGAGTATCAATAGTCAAAGCTTAAACATTGGTTTATCAATCATGGTGAAAATGAATTACCAAGGCCGGTCTGTTAATGTTACTGATTGAATATTCTTAATAAAGAGTTTGCTTTGGATTAAGTAATAAGATGTGATTTTGAAGGCATAGTGTCAAACCAGAGATCAGACAAGATGAAGATCAGGCTGGAAATTATTTTATCTGAGGCAGCCTACAGGAAATTCCAAAAGACAAAATCAATATAAATGAAGCTTTTAAAGAATTGAAGTAGAATACCAAATTACAGTACTGTAGATTCAAGCTTAAATATGTCAGTCCCCACTCATGGGAAAAATTGATGCAAAACTTCAGATGGTCGTCAGAAGGAATTTGAGCTGTGGTAATATTTACAACGTGATGATTTCAGAGTGGTTATTCATTGTCTTAAAATATCAAGAGGTGGGGAGAGTGGAAGGAAGACTAAGGTAAGGTACTTATTTAAAAAAAATAGTAGGTGTTGGGAATGCAAGCTGGTGCAGCCACTCTGGAAAACAGTATGGAAGTTCCTCAAAAAACTAAAAATAGAACTACCCTACGACCCAGCAATTGCACTACTAGGTATTTATCCAAGGGATACAGGTGTGCTGTTTCGAAGGGGCACATGCACCCCCATGTTTATAGCAGCACTATCAACAATAGCCAAAGTATGGAAAGAGCCCAAATGTCCATTGATGGATGAATGGATAAAGAAGATGTGGTATATATAATATACAATGGAGTATTAGTCACCAAAAAGAATGCAGTCTTGCCATTTGCAACTATGTGGATGGAACTGGAAAGTATTATGCTAAGTGAAATTAGTCAGAGAAAGACAAAAATCATATGACTTCACTCATATGAGGACTTTAAGAGACAAAACAGATGAACATAAGGGGAGGGAAACAAAAATAATATAAAAACAGGGAGGGGGACAAAACAGAAGAGACTCATAACTATGGAGAACAAACAGGGTTATGGGAGGGGTTGTGGGAGGGTGGATGGGCTAATTAGGTAAGGGGCACTAAGGCATCTACTCTTGAAATCATTGTTGCACTGTATGCTAACTAATTTGGATGTAAATTAAAAAAAATAAATAAAACAAGTTAAAAAAATAGTAGATGTGACAAATGTCTTAACAGGAATGCTAAGAAGTGAATGGTTGAAGTTAATGTAATTATGAAGATTACAGAAAGAAGGAATCTAGGTTTAGTTCTCATTTAGACGTACATTTTAGCGTCACAGGAAGACAAATACCTCTCTCTCAGAGGTGACCCCAGAGTAGTCCAAAGTGCATTTTAGTCTGTCATGCCATTAGTAATTTTAGTTAGACGGTCTCAATCACAACTTGTACATTTGGTGAAAACCCATTGGGCCATTTTCATCCTCAATGGTAGCAGCAGGGTTTGCAGGACATGGAGACTATACAGTGTTGTGGGGCTTCCTTAAAAAAAAAAAAATAAGTAACACACTTGGAAGCCTCAAGCAAGTGGAAGGCCCTTAAGCTTGACCTTTAGTAGCTTCAAGTCATTGCTTCTAGTTAACAAATTTCATTTCGTTGATAGAAGATGAAAAGATTCTTGTAAGTGAAGAGTAAGTAGAATATCAATGTGGCAGAAAGAGGAGTGGATTAGATTTAGAACCCATGTTCTAGCCTAGGCTGGTCCATACATTTCATTATTTGTTTACTGAGGGCAGTATTATAGAAGGCATTGTGGAGATGGCTGTGAACACAAAGAATCCATACTTAAGAAGTAAAGCATTCCAAGCCCAATCTGAATTTGGGAAATAGTATATACACCACCCCTCTTAGTGGGACACAATAGACTTCAGCATACAAATGGCTCTGAGAGATATTACTGTTTAAACACACACACATCACACACACACAGTTTGACCTCATTTATTCCAGTTTTTAGCTCTTTTCTTTTTAAATGTGTGTAACACACAGTAAGATCACCTGGAAAACATTTTGGGGAATGCTGCTATGAGGAATTATCTCTTTCAGCCTCCTTAACTGTTACAGGTGTTAGGTTTTCCTCTTTGGCCAAGTGGGAACTGTCATTCTTAAAGGAATTCCAAGCAGTGTATTTTATACAGACTTGCACACTTGGGGTCAGCGGCTCTTATTAAATGGTACCACCCATCAAGCAGAGATTGGCAATGGGGTGTGGATAAGTCAGTGCTTAAATGGGATGGAGGGACCAGCCCTTCACAGCTTAGGCCTGTTCTTTATGATTCCTGAGAAGACTTTCCTTTAAGCATCCTTTGGCCGCTTTTTTTTTTTTAATTAATTTATTTATTACTTAGAAAGTGTGAGTCAGGGAGGAGCAGAGAGAGAGGGAGAGAGAGACAGGGAGTCCCAAGCAGGTGCCATGTGGTCAGCACAGAGCCCGACTTGGGGCTCGAACCCATGAACCATGAGATCATGACCTGAGCAGAAGTCAGACACTCTACCGACTGAGGCACCCAGGCACCCCATCCTTTGGCCTTTGTAAATGAGCTCTCTGCTTTGTAATGTTGCCTGCTATGCCTGTATGTATAAGTCACTGCGCTGGAGTGTGAATACCACCCAAGCAGCCTGTGCAGTGGTCAGAGGGCCGAGCAAGAGAGAGATTCTGCCCCTTCTTCAGAGTATTTCTGAATGTGGAGGCCTAAAAAGAGGCCTTGTGGCCAAGTATGGCTTGAAATTCAAACTTAATGTCAGAGCCACCCCACCTTCTTAAGGTAATTACCACTTAACCAAACATTTCTGAGTTCCTTATAAATTGGTCCCCTCAGTCACTTAATCCTTTTAGTAACTCTTCTCTGAACTTGGTCCAAATATTCGATAATTTGGGTAACAAGGTGCTCTGCAGGGAACGCAGTGTCCAGGTGCAGCAACCTTGCCAGGGCATTTGGTGTGGTGAGAGGGAGCCAGAGAAAGATGACAGCCACCCAATATCCCTTAGGCTCTCGTAAATGTAATGGCGGCTTTCCAACAAACAGAGTTAAGCTCACAGTAAACGCACAGGCGAGTAGACTGGAAATTGCCCCTTCCTTGATTCAGGTGGAAGGCAAGCCAGTGGCCTACAGAGCAAGCACTGGGGGTGTGTGGGAAGTTGAGGAAATCCTTCACTTTAAATAATAGTATAGCCATACTTGACAATAAGAAATGATTCTGAGCAAAGTGCCCAGAGGTCCTTAACGGGGATGTTTTGAGAAAAGGCAAGGCCAAAACTGAAAGTTGCTGCTGGTCTAGCTTTTCTCAGTGTTAATACCATATCTGTGTAAATAAGATCATTAAAAGGGTGTTCGTTATTCTTGTTTTCTCATTTTTTGATAGAATTGGAAGGAAATCTGATGAAATCTAAGTCACTTGAAGAGGAGTGATGTTCTCGGTCAAATAAATGAGTAAATGGACGAGTCAGAATTTTACCCCAAGTATGGATGGCCTCAAGACCTGTATTTTTCATTTAACATTAAACAAACTAAACAAAAACACTCTCACCCCCAAATCCTATTTCTAACACCGGTTCCGGGAGTAAGATGTTAACACTGACAAGTCTCTTGGCCTTTAAATGTACTTTCTGTATCATTTGTGTCCATATTTTTTTTTATCTTGTAGTCATTAGTTCACTTTTTGGGACAACTTTCATTTATACCAAAAAATGAAATTCCAAAAACATAAGCATCTGGTATTAAGGTAAAAGTAAGTTATGTCAAAGTTTGTTGGGGTTCTGGGAGACCCTAACAAGGATACTGGTGAAAGGTTGTTAAGGTTTAAGTGCAAAAGTCAATAATAAATTCCTGAAAAATATAGGGTACTCTTATTTCTTGATATTTGGGACATTTAAACAAGTATTTAACAATCTGCTTCTCAGGCTAATTAAACATATGTGTAATGGACCACCCTAAGAAATACATAAATAAGTTGCTCACTCAGGAAACTACATATCTCTGTGGCAAACCAATGTTTGAACCATATTTCAAATGCATAAATATTGCTATAAAACACAACTGGGCAAGGAGAACCATACCAGGAGGAGTATAATATTTAACGACAAATATTCATATTATTGTAGCATTTTAAAGATACTTTTTATAATCACAGGAGCTTAAGATTTCAACTGAAATGCCATTATTTCTCACAACCCTGGAAGACTGCTTGCTATTAAGATTCCCAATTCATCAATTTTGACACAGGCGGGGGTGGGGGTGGTGTGGTCACACGCTCTCAATGTTGGATTGGACTTTTGTTCTAAGCTTGCTCTATTCTAGATTTCCCCTTGACCATTGCAGGATGATTATTTCCTTAAGAAACTTCTAATCAAGGGGCGCCTGGGTGGCTCAGTCAGTTGAGGCCGACTTTATTTCAGGTCATGATCTCACAGTTCGTGGGTTTGAGCCCCGTGTCAGGCTCTGTGCTGACAGTGTGGAGCCTGCATGGGATTCTCTCTCTCTCTCTCTCTCTCTCTCTCTCTCTCTCTCTCTCTCTCTCTCTCCTCTCTCTCTCTCTCTCTTCTCTCTCTCTGCTCCTCCACCACTCATGCTTTCCCTCTCTCTGAAAATAAATAGATAAACTTAAAAAAAAAAAAAGAAACTTCTAATCAAGTATGGGCTTTTAGGAGATAAAATACTATATGGAATCCAGAATTATCCTTTCCTTTTCAGGTCTAACAACCCTTTGTATCAGGCCTATCCAGCTTTGGAGGCTGCGTTCTGGAGACCTTTGAACACAGCTGGACTCTCAGGTACTTTGGTCTTTGGGGGCTGATATACCTAAAATAACTTTGAATAGTTAAATCTGACCACGTGTGAAATGGCAGTTGCCTTTTAATTTTAATGGAATATTTTAGAGCATTTTTATGGAAAAGCTCTTAAAGTTCGTTTTTTCACTACCTTAATGAAAGGGGAAAATGTGTTGCTGTTGCTGTTATTTTTTTATAATAAATTTAAAGCAGTTCCTGCAAATCTTAACAAGTAGAATCAAATATTTAATGCTTTTGGCAAAATCCCTTTATAAAATTTCCAGAACAAAATAAAATATTCTGAATTTAAACTTCTTTGAATAAAACAGACTGAATTTCGAAGAGCACTTACATCATGTATCAATATTTCCAAGTTAATTTAGTATGTGGAATCAAACTACATCATTACCACAATAGTTACTGTTGTGTCTGAAAAGATTTTTAAACCAGAATAGAAAGTTATATTCATGAATATGATATTCCAGATAGAAACACTTTGGTTTTTTCTTTTTTTGTTTTTACGCTATATATCTTTTATATATGTAAATCAGGATGTCTTATACCTACCTGCTCTTTGCATTATAAAAGCTGCCTTGTAAAAGATCCTGAGTGTACTCTTAACTCTGGGACTTTACAAAGCTGGTTCTTTTGGACAAGAGGCGGTGATGAACTGGTGACCTTTATCCAAATGCTCTCCAGGAAAAAAAAAAAAAAAAGCCAATAACCGCTTTGATTTGATGATTCCTAATAGTGCAAATATAAAATGTGGAGGTAAGAGATGTGTAAATCACCTTTTACTAATCGATGCGAGCCTGCTGCAGCAAACCACTGAATATTTGCTATAGCATGCAGTATGGAAGTCATCAGTTATAAAAGCCTAAATTAATGGGAAAATTGGTTTAACTGGGTAAGATAGACTAGTATGGTTACTATGAGCATAAATCACCTGGGAAGATTTCAACAGGACTTCGTCATTTTGCAGATGGAGCATTTTAAGAAAATTCCTGTTATAAACGTTAGTGGCTAGTAGATATGTGGTCTGACAAAATGAATGGAAAGAGAAAAAGTTGAAGAAGTCACTTTTTATTTATGTTACTTGTGGTTCATAAAGAATCTGTTTTGCTCTGAGTGAGCTTTGAGCTGGATTTTTCAAAGCAATCATCATTTGTATTACAGAATGTTAATATGGTCCTGGGAAAAATGTTTTCCAGGAAAATATTAAAATAATTATAGCTAATGTTAACCCCAGTAATCTCTACTCTAAGAGATTCTCACACATTATCTTGCTGAATCCTTACAACCTTCTTATTACTCACCCCACTTCCCTACATTTTACAGATGAGGAAACTGAAGAACAAAGAGTTTCAATAACTTACCAACTTGCCACACCTAGTAATTGGGATTAACCCAGGCAGTCTGCCTCAAAGGTTTGGGCTTTTAATCAATGCACTTTTTTAAAAAATTCATTTAAATCCAAGTTGGTTAACATACAGTGTAATAATGATTGCAGGAATAGAATTTAGTGATTCATCACTTACCTATAACACTCAGCGCTCATCCCAACTAGTGCCCTCCTTAATACCCATCACCCATTTAGCCCATCCCCCCCACCCAACACCCCACCAGCAGCCCTCACTCAGTTTGTTCTCTGTATTTAAGAGTCTCTTATGGATTGTCTCCCTCTCTGTTTTTATCTTATTTTTTCTTCCCTTCCCCATGTTCATCTGTTGTATTTCTTAAATTCCACATATGAGTGAAATCATATATTTGTCTTTCTCTGACTGACTTATTTCACTTAGCATAATACCCTCTAGTTCCATCCACGTTGTTACAAATGGCAAGATTTCGTTCTTTTTTTTTTATCACCGAGTAATATTCCATTGTATGTATGTATGTATGTGTATATATACGCCACATCTTCTTTATCCATTCATCTGTCAAAGGACATTTGGGCTCTTTCCAGACTTTGACTATTGTCAATAGTGTTGCTATAAGCATTGAGGGTGCATGTACCCCTTTGAAGCAGCACTCTTGTATCCTTTAGATAAATACCTAGTAGTGCAATTGGTGGGTCATAGGGTAGTTCTATTTTTAATTCTTTGAGGAACCTTGATCTTGTTCTCCAGAGTGGCTGTACCAGTTTGCATTCCCACCAGCAGTGCAAAAGAGTTCTTCTTTCTCCACATCCTCACCAACATCTGTTGTTGCCTGAGTTGTTCATTTTAGCCATTCTGACAGGTGTGAGGTGGTATTCATTGTTGTTTTAATTTGTAATTCCCTGATGATGAGTGATGTTGAGCATCTTTTCATGTATCTGTTAACTAGCCATTTGGATGTCTTCTTTGAAAAAGTGTCTATTCGTGTCTTTTGCCCATTTCTTCACTGGATTATTTGTTTTTTGAGTGTTGAGTTTAATAAGTTCTTTATAGATCTTGGATACCAGGCTTTTATCTGATATGTCGTTTGCAAATATCTTCTCCCATGCCACCGGTTGCCTTTTAGTTTTGCTGATTGTTTCCTTCACCGTGCAGAAGCTTTTTATCTTGATGAAGTCTCAATAGTTCATTTTTGCTTTTGTTTCCCTTGCCTCCAGAGACATGTCAAGTAAGAAGTTTCTGCGACTGAGGTCAAAGAGGTTGTTGCCTGTTCTCTCCTCTGGGATTTTGATGGCTTCCTGTCTTACATTTAAGTCTTTCATCCATTTTGAATTTATTTTTTGTGTATGGTGTAAGAAAGTGGTCCAGGTTCATTCTGCATGTCGCTGTCCAGTTTTCTCAACACCATTTGTTGAAGAGACTATCTTTTTTCCATTGGGTGTTCTTTCCTGCTTTGTCAAAGATTAGTTGGCCATATGTTTGTGGGTCCATCTCTGGGTTCTCTGTTCTGTTCCATTGATCTGTGTGTCTCTTTTTGTACCAGTATCATACTATCTTGATGATTACAGCTTTGTAATACATCTTAAAGTCCAGGATTGTGATGCCTCCAGCTTTGGTTTTCTTTTTCAACCTTACTTGAGCTATTTTGGATCTTTTCTGGTTCCATACAAGAATGAATGCACTCTTTTTTTTTTTTAAATTTTTTTTTTTCAACGTTTATTTATTTTTGGGACAGAGAGAGACAGAGCATGAACGGGGGAGGGGCAGAGAGAGAGGGAGACACAGAATCGGAAACAGGCTCCAGGCTCTGAGCCATCAGCCCAGAGCCCGACGCGGGGCTCGAACTCACGGACCGCGAGATCGTGACCTGGCTGAAGTCGGCCGCTTAACCGACTGCGCCACCCAGGCGCCCCAAGAATGAATGCACTCTTATGCCTCAAGTATTGGTTTGGTTTGGTTTTGTGTTAAAGAAGCATACTCATTACTGTACTTAGCTGAGCTTTGAATGTTTAAGGTTCTTCTTTTATGTAATTTAATTGACCTAAGGTTCTTTCAACATGTGGCTAAGAAGTACAGTGAAGCTATCATTGGTATTCAAAAGAGTAGGCAGTTTGAAAACCATTTTAAGGTTAGGACAGTTCTGGGCTGGATGATCTCTGGATTACATTAATAAGACGGCGATTAAATAGTAATGTGTAAACTATACCCTTGCCTTTAGTTAATTAAATCATCTACCAAACTATAAATGTATATTTTTTCTACCTAGGCCAGATACATATATGTCACCTTAAACATGTATATACACACATATAAATGTGAATATGTACATATATACACATGTGCAAATAAATTTTTTAAAGAAGTAAGGAAATCTAAATTAAAGGAACATAAAGATAGGAAAAATGGAATCAAGAATGAGAATAGTACACAAAAACCAGGTTTCAAAGTCTTATACTTTCTACAGCTGCATCCCAATTTTGTCTCTGAAACCCTTTAGGCCCAAAGCAAAGGGGGAAAATAATATGTGGTGTTCATATTATGCTAATTTAGAAATATTTTTATATATTTATAATAACAGTGATCTCAACTTTACTATTAACATCTAGAATTAATCAGAACCTATGAAAATCTTCCATCTTCCAGAGCACATACATCCATTAGCATATTTAAAAATTTTTTTTAACATTTATTTATTTTTATGAGACAGAGAGAGACAGAGCATGAGCAGGGGAGGGGCAGAGAGACAGGAGACACAGAATCCGTAGCAGGCTCCAGGCTCTGAGCTGTCAGCACAGAGCCCGACGTAGGGCTCTAACCCATGAGCTCTGAGATCATGACCTGGGCCGAAGTTGGAAGCTCAACCAACTGAGCCACCCAGGTGCTCCTTTAGCACGTTTTTTTTTTTTTAACACCATGCTATCAACTTACATTTTAAGATTTTTTGGAATCCTTTTGATTGATTGGGTGTATTTGCATTCTCTCCTATCATTGTGTTTCTGATTCCTGATTCCTTAGGAATAATTTCTTAGCAACTGAGTTAACTTTAATCAATTATCAGTTGCTATTGGAACTTATCTGCAGGTTTTATTTTTGCTTACAATTTTTTTCTTACATTATCTTCTTTCTTGAATTCAGTTTTTAGTTTGTTATAAAAAATTATTTTGTATTTTTTCAGAAAGGTTGTAGGTGTTCAACTCGGACTTTGCATGTTATTATTTGCCCTGGTTTTAATTTAATTTATATGCCCTAGTTTTTAAATGATGGTTTAGTTTTGTATGTGAATTCTAATTGTCCCTTGTTAATTTAAAGTATTGTTGTGTTGTCTTCTAGCATCTAGTATTGCAGATAAGAAGTCTGGTGCTGTTTTAATTTTTTTTTTCCGCTTGGTTATATTCTTTTTCATAGTTTATTACAATGTACTACTTCTTGTTGGAGCTTGTATATTTTAGTGGAATGTGTCTTCATGGTATTCTTGCACTACTGTTTATGGGCTCTTTCAGTATGAAGAGACTGTTCATCTGGCAGAAATTTTGTTGTGTTGTTCTTGTTTTTGCTATTTATTTGATTTTTTTCTTTCTGTTTTTTTTGTATTCTCTTTCTTGAACTCCTACTAGATGGGAGTTTTAGACTAGAGCTTTTAGACGTACGTATCTCATCTTTTCTGTCATCCTTTTAATCTCTTTGTTCTTTTCACTGAATTCCAATAGAATCTTTCAGTTTACCCTCCAATTCACTATGTTCATCTCATTCATTCTGCAATTCAGCCCATATTTCAATAATCTTGATAATTTCTACAAACTCAGCTTCTTTCTCATTGCATCCTGTTTTGAGGTGGGTTTTTTTTTTCTTTTTTTAATTTGGCATCTTTTCCTTTTGAAACCATCCATAGTTTTTTAATTGTAGGTTTTTAATGATTCTTTCCAATACTCTATGTTTTTCTTCCTCGGGAATTAATGCTTTTATGGAATGTTGTGCTTTTTAAAACATTTGGTTGACCTTCTCATGCACTTGATATTTGGTTGCCTGTTCATATTTGTAGATGAAGGTCTACCGTCAGAGATTTTTAGCTTGGGGACCACAGACCAATAAGGAGTCCCTGGATAGAATTCAGGATGTTCATGCATTTAGATTGGAAAAATGATATTATTTTACTGGCTTCAAAATGAAATTTAGCAATTCCTTCAATTATGAATATAGGCAACAACTGCAGGAATATTAGCAGTATCTGTGACTTTGTTCCTGATGGAAATCACAGACTCTCTATATCACATTAGTTTGTAAGTTGTGGATTATTATCATCGCTGCTTCAAAACTTTGGCAGCGTTTGCTAGATCTTTTCATTTTATGTTTTAATAAAGAAACGAGTATATTTTTATATCATAATTTAAAAAATATTTTGATACTTTCATTCCAATGTAATTGGCTTCCTTTATAATCCTATAAGTTTTTTTTTTTTTTTAATATTAAACATTTCAAAACATTCTGAGAAGGGCTCCATAGGCAGGATCAGACAGAGAAGTCCATGTGGCACAAGTTAAAACCCCTCAGGCTAGGCTGATCACGGTTGCTTGTTAGAACAAATTCCATCAGCCTGGGGAATGATCCTTGTCCCTTGCTAATGAGTACATGAGCCCCGGCTCTGTTGGTTGTGCAAAGGAGAGGTATTGACGTAGGCAGGCTGGGGTGCAGGAGGTTACGAGGTACTCGCTTTCTTCTGTGAGATCTCCCAGCGTTTATGATAGCTGGGGGCACGTACTTCTCCCACAGCCCATTCTGTCCATCCTGGATCAGGACTCCCATTTTTAGGGGAGACCAGTATCGGTGCTTTCCCTTGGGGCAACACCAAAGCAAGTGGCTCTGTGTGTGGAGGCAGGCTCAGCTGTTCTGCTGCCTGTAATTACCTGCCCACTCTGGGCCCATTCCTCCTAGCCCTTGCTGGCTCTGACTCATGGGTTTAATCTAGGATTCAACTAGGTAAACTCAGATTTTCAGGAGATTCTCTCCTTCATTTTTATGGGATTAGGTGTGTGTGTGTGTGTGTGTGTGTGTGTGTGTATCTTTTGGAATTTGCAGTCAGTCTGATTTCATCTGCCAGAAAATTCTCACTGTTCGTGGACACTGATGATATCCTTTCTGGCACTGCAGGCTTACTGTGGATTTATTTTGACTTTTATGCTTTCTCTGATTGGGGGGAGGTAGAACACATCAACAATTATGTTTAGCTGCCTTCTTGAACCAGGAGTCTTGTCTTCTTTATATCGGCTTCAGTTAAGATTTAGAGTGTGTAGCAATGGTCCTCAAAGCTCAAACTTGCAGACCTCTTTTAAAGAAAAGCCAAAGGTTTTGCAGGCTCCTCGCTAAAGTTTACTGACTTAGCTTTAGAAACACTGTTGTACCGGGGCACCTGGGTGGCTCAGTTGGTTAAGCGTCCGACCTCAGCTCAGGTCATGATCTCACGGTACATGTGTTGGAGCCCCACATCAGGCTCTGTGCTGACAGCTCAGAGCCTGGAATCTGCTTCAGATTCCGTGTCTCCCTCTCTCTCTGCCCCTCCCCCACTCTCACTCTGTCTCTCTCTCTCAAAATAAATAAACGTTAAAAAAAATTAAAACAAAACAAAACACTGTTGTACCTAAAATCTCCACTGGGTTTGTACTTCCTTTTTTTTAAACTTTATCTTATTCAAACAAAGGCATTTGTACATTGGGAGTGATTACCCTCTAGTTCTTTCTTTTGGCTCAGCGCACTTCTTGTCCGGAGATTTTAGTGTCTTTGTAGTTATAATCATATTCTTTGGTGAGACACCTATCTTATATCAGGCATTTATAACTGTGCTTTGGTTGTGGGTTGAGAATAAGTTTAGTAAATTTCAATGGGTGCTCTTATCCTGGTTACACTCTTTTGCCTGTTATCCAGACAGCCCCTTTATTGGAGTCTTATCATTATAGACCCAGAGCAAGCCACACTTGCAGGGACTGCTAACAATAAAATTCTGTATGCTAGGTTTTCCCACATCAGAAAAATCCAAGTGAGTTGACATTGAGGTAAACATTTAGAGGTGTTTCAGTTTGCACCAAATTAATTAATTTGTTGTGACTTAAATTTGGAGATTGAAGACATGGCCCCTGCCTATATTTTGAGCTCATTAAGTAAGCTTTCGCTTCTTAAGATTATTTAACTTTCATTTTAGAATTAATGCCTAATGGAAATTCTTCTTAACTTCAGTTTTTTAATTTTCTCAGAACCTTTTAAATATTTTATTTATTTATTTTTGAGAGAGAGAGAGAAAAACAGCATGAGCGGGGAAGGGGCAGAGAGAGAGGGAGACACAGAATCTGAAGCAGGGTCCAAGCTCCGAGCTGTCAGCACAGAGCCCGATGTGGGGCTTGAACTCACAAACCGCGAGACCACAACCTGAGCCAAAGTCGGACGCTGAACGGACTGAGCCACCCAGGCGCCCCTCTCAGAACCTTTTAAATAATGGAAAAGAATAATTCTGAGAGGAAGAAGATAGATAGTTGAAAAATTCCTCCCACTTCCCCCCAGTTTTAAGCATAAAATTCAAAGTCTCAAAATGTTAGTCCCATCTCAGGTTACAGTTAAACAGAAAAGTGTCCAGAGCTGGCTGCCTAAATATCACCCAGTGGTAGTCTGTTGGTAAGAGAGAGCTGAGTTTATTGCTTAGTGTGGTCAGGAGTAAGCCTCCCTTCAAAGAGCTTTGGCAGTGTCTAGAAGGGGTTGGAGAAAAGGTAATGTCAGAATGTACTGAGGATTGGAAGTTTTGCCTAAATCTGATCTTTCCATGTGGGAAATTGGGTAAGAGTCCGGGATTAGTAGAAAGATCAAGGGGAAGATTTTGAGGCAAGGGATTCAATAACTCCAAGGGCATGCCTGTTGGTCAGTACTTCCCATTGAAGAATTGGCAGGTCTTTTGGAAAATTCCTGTAATGAACATTCAAACCATTTGCTTGGTTGCACAGGACAGTCCTACCCTCTTGGGTAGTCCTTCCTCTTGGGTAGGAAGAGTTAAAAGATGCTAACGAAGACAGCAGAATAGAAAATCACTTGAATGTGGGCCGTGAGGTGTGGTGTCCTTTCTCAGGGCCCCGGCTGATGTGTGGGTAGATGATTTTACTTCTCAGGATTCTCAAGGGTTTTCTGGAGTGTCACCCTGCATTTGCTCCGCAGGCAGATCAAACTGAAGTTCTCCTCATTCTCTACTCCTCCTCACTGGAAAGCAGTAGAACAAAACTTTACTTGAAGTAGGAACACTGATGGCGTACCTGGCACATTCTGAAGTCTTTGGATCCCTGTGTGATTCTCTGAAGCTCGCATCCGGGAGACAGAAGACCTGAGCACCAGCCCCTCCACTCCGCAGCGTGGGCAGGGACAGGACCTGTGGACTCCCCACCTCGCCCAGTGCGACTTTATAAGCAAGAGAGCTGTAGCCATGGAGAGACAAGGGCCTAGACGTGGATAACATGTAGGCAGTTTGTCTCCAGAGGGACCAGCGAGATTATCAGGACAGGATTAAAAACAAAGACTCTTCAAGCTTGGCTTTCAATTATCTTTGGAGTATAGAGGGCTTTCTAGAGGCCTCCAGCTGGTCCCTAAAACAGCTGTCACAATGCAAGTAAGATGAGTAAGTCTCTCCTGTGACAAACATATTGTCTATTCTTCTCTTTCCAAATACATATCACTTTCCCACGTATATATAAAAGATCCAAATTTCCATTTTATTAAAATTTGCACTGAGAAAATGTAGCATTTTCTATCATTAAGGTACTTCAGACAGTGCCTGACACCCAGAGTGAGAGCACACATCAGATTGTTTTGTGCCCACGTATTGAACTGGAGAATGAGTAAGAGGAAAAATACTCATTTCAAAATCTTATTTCAGTGATGCTCAAAGGATCTCTCTTGCTTTCAGAAGTTTCAGAGTAAGATAGGGTCCTTTCTTTTTTGTAGCTTGGAGTAGCTTTCCTGCCAACTGCCCATGTAACCTCTGTCACTAGAAAGCTATGCGCTGGCAAGCCAGCCTCCGCAGTTCAAGGTTGGAGAACCCTAGCCAACGCCCAAGGGCGGACAGAACCCAGGCGCCACGCAGTATCCTCGGGCTGCTAATTTGCTGGACACACAGAGCCCTGTTCTGTAACCTCCCCCTAGGTTGTGGGTGAGTGGAACCCATTAACATTTAAAAATATTTGCAGAAATCAGAGGGGGGATAAGGTATTTCTGGAGGGCCAGTACTCAGCGCACTTTCATGCGTGCCAAAGTTTGCTGGCACGGCTCAGGCTGTGATAGAGAACATCTGGACGGCTGCTGCTGCAGCATATAGTGCGGCGGAGGGCAGGGAACAAAGGGGGCTTGTGAGAGCGTGTTCCGGGGGCGGGGGGGGGGGGAATGCTCTCCGCAAAGGCAGCCTTACTTAATGCCTATCCCAGGCTCGGCAGGGGGAGGGGATCGAGGACCGGAATGGAAATGGACGGTTTTGCCCTTCTGTCGCCTCGGTAAGGAGTGCCAGGGACAGAAGCAGCATGGCGCTGGCTAGCAGGGTTCAGACCTTTGTTTCCACTGCTGGACGGACATGGGTCTAAGTGCAAAGATGCGGCCAATAGCAGTCACCCCCATTAGCCTCCTAATGCCGCTCCTTCTCTTGGCCCCACGGCTGGGGGCCAGGGAGCAGGAGATGGAGTGGAGAGGAGGGAGGGTTGATAGAACACTTCCAGTCGAGACAGATTTGTCATTGTTTCCCCCATTGCCAGTCCCATCCGTATGGAAACAAGATAAAATGAGTTGCATATCATGAATAGGTGTATTTCGAACACAAAAGTGCTTTTATTAACTGAAGGTTAAGGTCAGACTGTTGAAAATCTGTCATTTGTGAGTAGAATTTTGCATTGGATTCTGATTTATGCATGCCGCACCTTACCGAGCATGCATATACATGTAAGAAAAATCCATGTTTAGGCATTTATTAAATCATGGAAGTCTTGCCTTGCTGATGTATGATAGGATCGGCTACAGGTCTTTATAAGAATGAATACACTGCTACTCCCTTTACCAGTCAGATACTGGTTGTAGCTATAAGCTGGTCTAGGTGTTCCAACAAACGTGACGTATGTATATACTTTATTTATAAAGTCCTCCCTCTCTGTTCCCTCTGTTCTCCATGTCATCACGTCCTTTGTACTCAGCTCTGAAAAATTAGTCCCTTTTTAATATTGCTAAGAGCTCTCTGTCCTGTGGATTCATCTCAGAACCGAGACATAACTCTTAAAAGTGCTATAGGTTTTGTGCTGGCAGGGAGGCTGGTGCTAGTTGGTCTAAGACTGTGGAGTTTCTGGAATCTTCATATGCAATTCATGTAACAAATACTTATCAAGTGTCTACTGTAAAGGGGTCTAGGCTTATGTTATTCAACAAGATGGTCCTTCCTTTCCAATGTTGGTGGCTCCCAATGATATATTTGGTATTTCAAACAGTGAATTCTGGCTTTTGGCTTGCTTGGAAATAGGTAGGCAAACTTCACTTCATTAAATTCCCTTTATTGCTCTGATGACTTTTTTTTTTTTACTTAAATATTTTTTTTTTTTTTTGAGAGAGAAAGAGAGCGTGTGTGTGTGTGTGTGAGTAGGAGAGGGGCAGAGAGAGAGGGAGAGAGAGAATCTCAAGCAGGTTTTATGCTGTTGAGGCAGAGCCCGATGTAGGGCTCGGTCCCACCAACTGTGAGATCATGACCTGAGCCAAAATCAAGAGTTGGACGCTTTACCAACTGAGCCACCCTGGCACCCCTCTGATGATTGTTATTTTATATTGGCTCCTACTATTTCAGATCATTCACATTTTTAAACTTATACTACTGGGGTTCTCTCTGTCTCTCTGTATCTCTCTCTTTCTCTCAAAAACAAGACAAAATAAAACAAAAATATTTCTTCTACTAAAATTGCCTGTTCTATTCAAAAGCTACTAGTAAAATAAGGCTATGACTTTGAATTTTAGATGATCTGAAATCCATGATCTGTCTGTCTATCTTCAGCCTAAAATAGGCCAATTAGTGTCTTAAGAGGTTTGGCATTGGCAAAAAGTAGTTAAAAACTATTTTTAGTCTTAAGTGTGTTTAGAATTTGAATTCGCTTCAATTGTTTATGTTAAGAACTATACTCTGCTACTCATGTTTTCACTTTTTTAACTGGTGTTTAATATTTTAAGATTTTCTTTTACCCTTAATTTTTTCTAAGACTTTCCCCTTGCCCTCTCCTGAATTTCCAAGCGATAAGTCAGCTTCATCTACTGGCAGATTTGCAGCCAGTTCCTCCAATAGAAACAGTTTTTCAAACTAAAATCACCAGAGGTGACTTCAAATCCTATCAAGTATTGTCTCTCTGGAATATAATAAACTCTAAGCTCCCTTATCTCAGAAGTGATAAGCAACTGGTGCTGTATAGAAATAGAATCTAGAACTCAAACTGTAAAACAATGATCTCGACCAATTTTTAGTCGGATGAAAGCTACCAGGAAAAAATGCACAGAATTAGCACCAAATTTTGCCTCCATCCTTGTACAAATATGTATCTGCTGTTAAGAAACTGTACCCCAGTGATTAGTTCCACTCCCTTTTGAGGCTAACTTATGTTTATATGCGATTATTGTCTCTTGGGTATAATGGATACTCAGATGTTAAATAGAACTTACATTTTTGAAATCAAGGCATCATAAGGGATTGAGAAAATGGAATATTAGTCTTAGTCATATCAGTGATATAGATGTTGACACCAAAATCCTGAAAAGACGGTCAAATTTATCCAGCCTGTTTTAATTGAGAGCAAACCAATATACAGAATGTTTGTTTCTCTCATCTCCAAATTGTTAGGTCCCTTTTGTATTATGTGGAGACTCAAATGCCAGAAATGATTCATTAGGTTCCAAAGAAAATGTAGAAATTATCATTAAGCCCGAGATTGATTCCCTGAATTCACTATTCTGAAGCAAATAATTGAGTCTTAGGAGATTCAAATGCCTTAGGAGATTCTACTGTGATTTTGTTTCCTTCACCAAACTAGCCATAGTGAGTCTTTTGAAATTAATCCTCCATTTAAGAGAAGTGCTAGTGGTATAGCTCCATGTCATAATTTCTTCCTTCCTCTGTATCCAATCACCAATGGCATCTAATACTTGATGTCTATTCCCTTTGTTCATCCACTAGAAAATTGGCTCATAATGAACCTGTTTGGGCTTGCAAGGCAATGAAGTCACAAAAATATCCAGAGGTCAGTCTTATAAATGCAATGGCTTCTTCAAATTGCCCACGGTTAGACAGTTGGTTTTCAAAGAGGTCTTCTGAGTTTGATGGCAGGGACCCACTGCCCACTGAAGCATCCCAGGAGTGAAGCCCACTTTATGCGGTTGTTGTCTAGTCCAAAGGCTGTCCACTGGGATAAAACATCTGCACACAGCAAAAGAGTTTGGAGTTGCCCATCTGGGTATGAGGGGGAGGATCAACCCAGCTGCTACAGATGATCCAAAAGCTTTGTTTTTCAACACTGATTTTATAACCTTATTTCAGTCCTTCCCTGATGAGCTCAGCTGTCTTGTCCAGCTCTTTATCTGCATGGCAGCCCTGCTCTGTGGGTTCAGCCGGTAAACACTGTCTTTAAGCATCCTTCATGCGGGGAGATGGAACACGTTTATTGGGCGGCTTAGGCATTTCTCTTACACAACTCTACAGACCATCTCCACGGATCTCTGCAATCTGAGCTCTTTATTTCCTGTCCCCTTGGCCTTATTCTAACTACATTATCTCCCGGGCCCTGAGCAAGACCCAAGGTGTCATAACCCACTTGACGTCACCCACAACCTAGCATTGGCACAATTCGGTCATCCCTAGTGTGCTCATTCACTTCATAATGTGAACACTGCTGTTGTTCTGTTAATGTAAGCTCAAGTATCAGCTGATAATTTTAACACTATAAATATGTACTCTAACCACGAACTGTCATTAATAACAAACTTCCCTGAAACATTCAGAAATTCAGCAGTGGGTCCGATGCCAGAACTTGCTGTAACTATGGTTGTTCAGAGCTGTGCAAATCATCTTTAACTGCTCATCACTACCCAAAAAGAGGTGATTTTTTTTCTTTTGTGTAAAATATTATTTCAACTCAGAAATCTAACCTTAACGAGGAGCCACATTAAAGAAATAGGGTTAAGAACATGGTGAACAGAGAACTCAACGGATGGAAGGTACTGAAGTCAAACGCTTCATGGCAGAGGGCAATCAGACTCTTAGTGTGAGCAAGAAAGACTTTGCTCTTACAGAAAAATTGTGTTTATCAGTGTAAGTCTCACTCAAATGAAAGGTCATTTTCAAAAGCAATATGTTAAATCCATTCAGAATTGACATTTGTAAAAGTAATATTTATTTTTCCATTTTCCTTTTCAAAGGAGTATAGGATTAGCAGTGTGTAAAGAAGTGAATCCTCATTCCAGGATCTCGTTCCTCTGACTTAAATATATTCCTAAGAGAACACATAACGGCAAAGGTCGGACACAGCCACTGCAATAAAATCTTTGGTGGAACCACGTGAGCTCGTATCCCAATGTTTATAATCTGATTTTGGGGGCTTCATTTACCACAGAGGAGATTAAAGGCTTCAATTCATCTCCTTCCTGTAGCATGCCTCACGGGGAGAGTATGTTGTCCCTAGTGATGTTTAAATAGTTCTCCAGCTGGTGGGTTTCTAAAGGTGTTTCTCAACCTTTTTATAACCTCTGCCCCTCTTTGATAAAGAAAAATCTCATGTTTCTCTGAAAATTATTTTATGCCGTGCCTGCTAAAGGGGAAGACCGAGATGGGTAAGGGAGGTGGGAGGGATTGATAGGTCCATTTGTTTTCTGTTTTCTGAGTTTCTTCACCAGCCACAAAGATTATATCAAACTTTTTCTGTAGATTTTTTAAAAATCTTCTTTTGTTGTTCTTTACTTGTTTTTAGATACTAAAGATGTTAACATAGAACACATTTTATCCAAACTATGTATGTTCCCCACTTCGGTTGTATTACCCCTCTCTGGACATGCAAGATTATAGCAGCCTGCCCTGATAAATGGAAATAGCTATGTTCCCCAAATATCAAGCTATGTTTTTGAAGCACAGGATTGTTTTTAGCCTCTTTGAGGATAAAAATATGAACTTGTTTTATGTATACCTCAAAATTGTAATCGAGTTTTTTAGCTCTTGAACAAATGGTTTTAGTACAAAATGGGCAACAATTTCAGAGGAATGCTATTGTGTCATTTCTCACTTACCTGGACAAAAGAAGGAATTCTTAGGGGACATTTTCAAACTATTAGTAATTACTAGCAAGTAATATTCCGGTAACTATTGTGCTTTTAGCTCTCTTTGTCCTCTTTAGGTGGTAAACTTCTCAATTATATCATGAAAATATATCTAGGTATCCTTTACCTATAATAAATCATCTCCTATTATTAGTGAAATCTACCTTTTATTCTAGTCCTGAATTTGGCTTATATGGTACTAGTAATCAGCATTTTACTTAGAACACGAGAAGATTTAAATGGAGCTTCTGAACTTGTCATGCCCTCTCACTTGCAATGATAGGACGTTGCTCCTTTCTGTTTAGTCCACATAATCTTTTTTTTTTAAATGTTTACTTATTTTTGAGAGGGTGGGGGGACAGAGGTTCTGAAGCAGGCTCTGAGCTGTCAGCACAGAGCCTGATGCGGGGATTGAACCCATGAACTGTGAGATCATGACCTGACCGAAGCCGGACGCTTAACCGACTGAGCCACCCAGGTGCCCCAAGTCTACATAATCTTTTGTAAAATTTTTTGGTTACATCCCTGATCTCCTCAATTTCTTTTTTCAATTTCTTGCTGTGAGCCAGAGACTGTTAAGCATTCACACTTATGTGCCTCCCTAAGCCAGTAGCAGCCTGCTAGGGTAGTGGTCAGTGTTATCCCCACTTTCCAGATGAAGAAATTGAGATTCAGAGAGGTCAAGTAACTTTTGCAAGGTCGGTCAGCTAGGAAGTGGTGTAGGCAGAATTTGAACCCAGATGTGTCTGAGTCCAAAGCCTATGGTCTGCACTCCATATAGCCTCCAGAAGTAATACTTGATCTTGCTTACAGCATTCTGTGGATTCTCATTGAATTACTTCTGGAGCCAATTAATTTACTTGATCTACCTTGTCCGGACTTTGGATAAGCATCTCCTACCTCCCTGGACAATATGCAGCTCACACATTGATGCTCCCATTCTTCTGGTTTCCTTGTCTCACCCTGATCTAGAGACTATTGGCTAAGCAAGTCCCTGTAGTTATAGTTTGCTCAGGCCAAATTCTATGGATGTCTTCTTTTATCCTGTAGTCATTTGTTTGTTTGTTTGTTTGTTTGTTTGTTTTGTCTTGTGGAGCTTCTCCTGTGAGTGAAATAAGATGTTTTTTCTAAACTTCAGGAAGCTGTTAATGGACATTAAAATATTACTATCTGTCATGGGTTAGCAAAGTCCATCTAAGACTGCATTTTGACAAACCAGACTTCATGGTGACACCAGACTGGTGTCACAAGATGTGATGATGGCGACTATGTCTCTGGGTCATGGTCTGGGTCAAAGTGCTCTGAGGGCACTTTGCTATCTCTGCAAATTGAAAAATGTTGACAGGAACTTAAGAACCCGAGAGTCTTAATTTTTTTTTAATGTCAATTTTTTTTTTTTTTGAGAGAGAGAGAGACAGAGTGCCAGCAGGGAAGGGGCAGAGAGAGAGGGAGACACAGAATCTGAAGCAAGCTCCAGCCTCTGAGCTGTCAGCACAGAGCCTGATGTGGGGCTCGAACCCACGAACCATGAGATCATGACCTGAGCTAAAGTCAAACACTTAACTGACTGAGCCACCCAGGGGCCCCAAGACCCCGAGAGTCTTGATGGCAGTGAAAGCTGTGTACGTTAAAAAACACTATCTGGAATTGCTTCAGTGAGAGAAACCAAATTTGAGAACCAACTTCATTTTTCTTAGGTATTTTATTTCCTCAGCAACAATGCCAGTTCACTTGGTAGAATTTAGTCCTGAGCTTTCTGATGATGAAGATAACTAATATTGCTGTACTCCAGAGCTGAGAGGTAAAATCACATGAGGCGATTCAGGTCATTTTTTCTGACAGTAATGGCAGAAAGTTAATTGAATTTCAAAAAATGTACCCATTGAAATTAAGCCGTATCTGAAATGAGATCATTTTTTTTAATGTTTATTTATTTATTTTTGAGAGAGAAAGAGAGAGAGACAGACAGACAGACACAGAATCTGAATCGGGCTTCAGGTTCCAAATTGTCAGCACAGGTCCTGGATGTGGGGCTTGAACCCATGAACCGTGAGATCATGACCTGAGCCGAAGTCGGACACTTAGCCGACTGAGCCACCCAGGTGCCCCTGAAATGAGATCATTTTTATGTGCTGAATGATGAATGTCCTCCGGAGAAGATGCAAAAGAATAAATCAATATTAACATAGGGAATTTGATATCCTACTTAACAGCAAAGATATTTAAGAACATTTTCCAAAGAATACATACAGGTGACCAACAGACCTATGAAAAGATGTTCAGTATCACAGATTATCAGGGAACTACAGATCAAACCTACAATGAGATATCACTTCACACGTCACAATGGCTAAAATCAACAACACAAGAAACAACAGGTGTCGGTGAGATGTGGAGAAAAGGGAAACCCTCCTGCACTGTTGGTGGGAATGCAAACCGGTGCAGCCACTCTGGAAAACAGTATGGAGGTTCCTCAAAAAACTAAAAATAGAACTACCTACAATCGAGCAATTGCACTACTAGATAATTACCCAAATAATACAAAGATACTAAGTCAAAGGGATACATGCACCCCAGTGTTTATAGCAGCATTATCTATGGTAGCCAAATTATGGAAACAGCCCAAGTGTCCACCTACTGATGAATGGATAAGGAAGATGTGGTATATATATACAATGGAATGTTATTCAGCCATAAAAAATAATGAAATCTTGACATTTACAACAACATGGATGGAGCTAGAGAATATTATGCTAAGTGAAATAAGCCAGAGAAAGACTAGTGCCATATGATTTCACTCATGTGGAATTTAAGAAACAAAACAAATGAGCAAAGGAAAGGAGAGAGAGAGAGACAGAAAGAGAGAGAGAGAGGCAGACGCAAATCAAGAAACAGACTCTTAACTACAGAGAACAAACCGATGGCTACCAGAGGGGAGGAAGTGGGGGGCTGGGTAAAATAGGTGATGGGGATTAAGGAGTGCACTTGCTGTGATGAGCACTGGGTATTATTGTGTGGAAGTTTCAAAGTACTGTAGTATACCGTATTACACATCTGAAACTAACATCACACTGTGTATTAACTAACTGGATTTTTTTATTTGAGAGAGAGAGAGAGCGTGCGAGCAAGTGGGGTAGGGGCAGAGAGAGAGAGAGGAAGACAGAGGATCTGAAGCAGGCTCTGTGCTGGCAGCAGAAAGCTCGATGCAGGGCTTGAACTCACAACCTGTGAGATCATGACCTAAGCCGAAGTCAGACGCTTAACCAACTGAGCCACCCAGGGTGCCCCTAAATAAAAACTTAAAAAAAGATGTTTAAGAAAATACAGGGACATTGTTTAAGAAACAGTGAATTTTTAAAGACCAACATTTTATGAATTCAAATATCTGATACATGTTCTTCCACTTAAAACTCGGCAGTAAATGGAATGTCAGGTTTTATCAATGGGGCAATTCTATTTTTAGAAAATTCAAATGCTAAGCTTAAACTGAATTGTAAGTTTAAACTGAAAAGTTTAGGGGCGCCTGGGTGGCGCAGTCGGTTAAGCGTCCGACTTCAGCCAGGTCACCATCTCACGGTCCGTGAGTTCGAGCCCCGCGTCGGGCTCTGGGCTGATGGCTCAGAGCCTGGAGCCTGTTTCCGATTCTGTGTCTCCCTCTCTCTCTGCCCCTCCCCCGTTCATGCTCTGTCTCTCTCTGTCCCAAAAATAAATAAACGTGGAAAAAAAAAATTAAACTGAAAAGTTTAAGTAAGTTGGTTCATAAATGCTGATAATATTTTAAAGTAATGTCATTGCATGGAATTATTAACTGAGTGGTCCTGTATAAATTTTTAAATTAAATTTATTTTGTTTGTTAATAGAGGAAAGGTTAGTTGCAGGAGGGTTTTTCCCTACTGAAATAGGGAACTAAGGAATAAGGAAAATAAGTTTCATAGTAATTAGGAATTATTTGTTGTGTTCTGAAATTTGCAAAGGTAATCAAAATTATTTTTTCCAACAACCTCTATATGTCTAAATTCTTGCTAGATCTAAGACTATGTTGCAGAGCAGTACTGCTTTTTTCCAAAGGGTATATTTATTCTTTTGAAAATAGAATACAGCCTTCTTAGAAGTAGACCTACTAGATGGCTTCACTGTTGTACACAGTCTTAAGTTATTTTGACTTTATCAAAATGGAAGTATTTCAGTTCATTTCACTGTTATTCATGTAATGTGTGTTAGAACCTGGGAAAAATACAAAGCTAATTCCCATCCCTAACCTCCCAGGGGATAGCATCTGGTTGGAATTCTTCATTTTTGAAGAGTGCTATTTGCCTTTTACAATGACTGCTACATTCCACATCTTCATTTTATTCTAATAATTCCATGAATCAGAGCAGTTGAGAAAACTGAGTGTAGAGAACTTACAGAATCGTTTTATTATACAGTGGCTAGTTGCTATGTTCAGAGCCTTCTGACCCCAACCAGGGGACAGATGTGTGAAAGGAGACCTCGAGTCCTGGTTGATGAGTTACTAGCTGCTCAGCCTTGAGTCAGTCACTACTTCTGGGCCCTCCGTTTCCCCAACTGTATAGTAATTGGGTGGAGGTCGATAATCTCTGATACTCCTTCTAGTTTTAAAGTTGCAAGGTGATTTTGCCTAAGAAAAGTCACATGACAACCTGTTTCGAGGCTTAGTCTCCTCCTCAACTTCTCTTCCTGGGTTAATATTCTTACTTCTTTCTGTGAATCCAGATAGAACTGAGTTTTTCTAAAGATGTGTCTTTTCTCTTTTCTTCCTAATTCACTTCATTTTAGGTCAGGGCTTTCGGCATTTTCTGTAACAGTCCACTGCTGTGCTTCCTATTTCTAGGACCTTTTTTCCAGAAGTATATTTGGCTCCTTTGAGCCCATTTAAAGCTCTTTGCATCGGAAAACTCTGAATTCTCTTCAGCAGTAGCACTTGCTCTCATAGGACTCATTGTAAGGATTTAATATCGCTTCCACATCATCTTCTATGACCTCAGTAAGACTATCCAGTTGTACAAACGATGGCGTGTTGGGAATTTGAGGCATATCAAGTTCAAGACTAAGGAAATCAGGTCCACTCTCACATTAGACTTCTTTCCACACACTTTTCATATCACTTCCCACCATCATTTTTCAATATTTTTCTTAACCTGGTAGTAGGATGTGCCAAAGTCCCTGACATATGCCGCTCTCAGCCTCAGTGTCATTGCTGAGCTATGAAATGGGTGTCCATCCAGCCCATCTTGGATATACTATCACTTCGTTCTGCATTGGCTGCTGTATGGATTTGTGTTGGGTGGAGGAAGTTTACAATTTAATGTTTTGCTGCCAAAGACTCCCAGGTTTATTGAGGGACCAGGGACGTTGCTCTGGAGTAGGAGTGCTTTCATTGAAAGGTTATCACTCTCACCTTACCTATTAACAACTAAGCAATAACCACAAATTAACTGCTTACTCAGAATACCTGTTGTTGCCTAATACCAGCAAGTTTGATTTGCTCTAGCCCATTGGTATTGGGTAGCGTTCTGTGGATGAATAAACTGGAGTTTTAAGTTCCCGGTTTAGTCTCCTCTAAGCAAGAGAGTGAGTTGGTCTGTGTGGCTGCCTTAAAGCCAGTCTTTTTTTTTTTTTTTTTACATACACTAAACATACAGGAAGGTATCTGTTTCCATGAGAGACTGGTTTCATCTGCATTAAAAGCAAATTGCAGCAGGCATTCATCAATTTCTATTATGAACTTAGGTTCAGGAAATTTCATCTACTGCTGCCTCGTCTGTATTTACTCCCTATCTTAGATTTTGGTGCTAGACAAATGTCTGTAACATTGAAGTCAGTTAACCATGTCTACCATTTAAAATTCCTTTGTTTGTGCTCTTATCACATAAACTGAGTGCATTGTTTATTAACGCTCAGAAGCAATGAGTTTAGTAGGAAGGGCACTGAGACAGTTTGTCCAGGCAGGACTATGGAATGTATGTGGTGATGGTGGTGATGGTGGTGGTGGTGGTGGTGTGTGTGTGTGTGTGTGTGTGTCTGGGCATGTACACAAGCACTCACGAGTTTGCTCACGAGTGGATGGATTTAAGGGGGGTACTTATGTAGCAAGTAAACAAAACCTTATAAAAACTTCACCCAAGATATTACACATTGACTTGGGTATGTCCTCAGCCTGGCTGGAACATCGTATGTCCCATGAGAAAATCTTCCGTCTGCACTGTGTTCTTTGACTCCTTCTTCTGGGAAACGTCCCGATGAGTCAGGTTGATTCCTCCTGACAGTCACCTTCACAGCTCAGGTCAGAAGCCATCTCTTTAGTGAAACCCTTCTTGACATTTCCAAAAATCCAGGCCAAACTAATAGCTCCCATTTTAGGTGTTTCGTGCATTTTACCCACTTGCGAGAGACATTACGGTGGGTGTTTACAAATCTGTCTCTCCGGCTGTATTGTGACGAATTTGAAGGTGACAATTTTGTTTTATACAGTAGAGGCAGTGTAGCAAGTTACGAAGAGTCTGAACTTCCAAGCCAGACCTGGTTTCAGATCAGTTTCACTGCTATGTTGTCTGGAGTTAAGTACTCAAAGGTCAGCCTCAGTTATTTTATATGGAAAATGGGAATAGGAATGTCTAATTCCATAAGGCTTTTTCGAAAGTGCTAAAAGGCCTTCATGTATTTCATTTCCTTGTATCTTACTTAAGGTCTAGTGCCTGCCAGAAACTTAAGTGTTCAATATCTGCATGTCCTTTGACCTACAATATCCTGCTAATCGAAAGTCTGTCCCCTTCCTTTCAAAAGAAATTGGTTCTTCTCAATAATGGCATCTCGACAAGGGCATGGGATACCTTGGTGATGGCCAGGCTTCATCACCCAGGATATTCATAGAGACCACAGTTAGGGAGTCAACCGTTCAGAAAACTATAAAAAAGATGTCATCTCTACGTAGAAGGTCAATTCAGATGACCTCATTTATTCAACAAATAATTTGGGAGTACTTACTATATGCCCGCCTACTGTGCCAGATACTATAAAGATTACAATCTAGTGGATGGCAAAGATTTTTAAATTAAGCAAGAAATGCAACTAAATAAAATATAATGAAGAAAAGAAATAAAAGCTGAGATCCTGTGTTCCTTTCCAAAGCTAAGCTACATGATTCAATGGCTAAATTTCCAAGAAAGTAGAAAAATGATCCCCAGATTGGATATTTGGAAATGGAAATTTCAAGATCCCTTGTAAATTTGTTCAGCCCTTCTTATTTAATCTTACGTCCTGTTCCCTCCTGATTGGCCCATCTAGTCAGAGTCTCCTGGTAGCCCAGGCAGATGTGGTTCCCTTTACCTGGAACCTTTTTCATACCACTACTTAAAATCCTGCCTAGTTTCCACAATTATAAAATTATAAAGTGAGCCTAAGTGATCTTTAAGATTTCTTAGCTTCCAAACATTTTTTGATTTCTTTAACCCTGCTAATGAAGACAGAGAGAGTAGATTGTCCTCCACACCTTTTTACTTCTGAATTGTATTTTCTGTGGTTGGTTATCACGATGAACTATTTTTTTAGCTTGTCCTGGTATCAGAGCTCCAAAAAGAAGAAGCTGGAATGTAGGGCATGCATTACATGAAAAGTGAAATGTTTTGAAAGGGCTTTGAAGTGTTGAATAGGAATATTGTATTAAGAACATTCCACCAAATGGAAGAAGCCTGGAAACTGGACAGGCTGTGGATGTGCAGATGGTATTACTAACCATCAGGCAAGTAGAGAACACAGCCTATGTGTATAGATCGATACACCGTGTGTTTCTACATTGGGATGTACCAAGAAGTTGTCAGCAGTTGTTATCTCTGTATGTATTGCTTCCAAGGAGAATACTCAAATCGCCCATGTTACGCAGCCTAGAAGTTTCAGTTTTGTCCATATCGATATGAATGGATTTACTCAAGATGTCTCATATGAGAGAGGATTATTCCATAAATGCAAATTGCCATAAAATTGTAGTTTTGTTTGTGAATGATTTGGGGGCAGCGGAGGGGGAGAAAGGAAGATCCTCTAACCTTACTGTTCTTTTAAACATCTCCTTTATCCTAAAATCAGACAGTCTACACACTGCAATAATCCAGTGTGCTCCATATCACCCCACAACATTTGCAGTTAGAATGTGGGCAAATAGCTCTCCCTCGGTCAATGCTAATGTTAAAGAATAGTCGAGAGTCTTTTAGGTAGGTATGACCATGAGTCAGCCAGCCATTTGGAATATTACAGAGAGGTGTTATTTCTCAGAGATAAGGAACAAAGAGGTCTTAATATCCGGCTCGGCTAGGGCAGGAAATTGCCTACTTCCTGAGCCAGAGTGGTAGAGGCTGTGGGATGGGAGCCAGATATTGGAGGGAGGAGGTGAGTAAGTACTGGAGACCTCAGGATTTTATCGTCGGGCACATGGACTTTGCATCAGAATGTCAAGAACTCATTTTGCACAGGAAAGATGCTCGGCAAAGAGTTAATTACACTAAAGCATTTTTATAAATGTCATAGGCAGACTTTAATTTTCACAGATGGATACTCATTCTCAGATGTTTATTCTTTCATTCCTGAACCTTCACAGCCCATGATATGTGACAACATTTTAATTTTAAAGTCCATCAATTATCCT
Source organism: Lynx rufus (assembly GCF_022079265.1). Classification (NCBI taxonomy): domain Eukaryota; kingdom Metazoa; phylum Chordata; class Mammalia; order Carnivora; family Felidae; genus Lynx; species Lynx rufus. The sequence continues at coordinate 50,766,253 of NW_025814829.1, forward strand.
GTTAATTCTAAATTCCGCTATAAAAGTGTAAAGTATCAGGTTGACCTTACATCCCTACTCCTAATTACATACATGTGTTTTTATAGACCTTCTATCCAACCCCGATGACACTAACAAACTAGTTTGCAAAGCACTTAACCTCTCCAGCTTTCTTTTCCTCATTTGTAAATCAAGAGTGTTGAATTAGATGATCTCAAAAGTTTGGGTCCTCAAGAAAAGTGGCAAAAGTCCCATAAGTATAAGGCTCTGTTGTGGAAAAGAGAAACCTTTGGGATCCTAGATACCTGAGTTCAAACCTCTGCATGTCCAATTATTAATGTGCCACATTGGGAACATTCTTTAATCTCCTCGAGCTAGTTTCAGCATTTGTAACTGGAATAAAACCTCAGTTTTATGATTGTTATAAAATTAAATGACGTAGGGCATTAAAGTGTCTGGCAGACATGTATTTAGTAGCTGTTCCTTTTCCCTCCCTTCTCTTCTTCCAGCGTTATGTAGATTTAATAGATTTTACTGCCATTTATTAGGGAAAAAACCCAGGTTCACATGGTAATGTTGAAAGAAAAGAGGCGAAAGATTAATTTACAGGAGAATCTAAGGATGGGTTGAATTCTGAGAAGCAAAAATAAGGATGAAGGATAATCTACACAGGGAAATATGTAACCAAGAGTCTGGTGGCTCCAGCCAAAAAGGTGTATGTGGAGAGTGCTAAGTAGTCTGGTCCTACTGAAATGTGGACTGTAGCAGCCAGAATTAAGATGCATATTTTATGCTCCTCTCAATCTGTCAGTTAACTTTTACTTAAATGTTTGTATATCGCACTGAAAATTCTGTATCCTTTTTTTGCGCTTTAAAAACATACCTTGGAGATTATCCGTATCTGTACATAAAACTCCTTTCCTTCTTTTTTTTTTAATGTTCATTTATTTTATTTTGAGAGAGAGAGAGAGAGAGAGAGAGAGTATGTGTGAGCAGGGGAAGGGCAAAGAGAGAAGGAGAGAATCCCAAGCAGACTCCCATGAGCCATCAGCGCAGAACCCCACTCGGGTCTCAATCTCACAAACTCTGAGATCGTGACCTGAGCCAATCAAGAGTCGGCAGCTTAACTGACTGAACCACCCAGGCACCGCTTTTCATTTTCTTTATTTACTATTTATCATATATGATTATATGTATATACTACAATTCATATAAGGAATACTCTTTTTTTTTTTTTAATGTTTTTATTTTATTTTTGAGAGAGAGAGAAAGAGAGACAGAGCGCAAGCAGGGGAGGGGCAGAGAGAGAGGGAGACATAGAATCCGAAGCAGGCTCCAGCTCCGGCTCTGAGCTGTCAGCACAGAGCTCCAGCGCGGGGCTCAAACCCACAAACTGTGAGATCATGACCTGAGCTGAAGTTGAACGCTTAACCGACTGGGCCACCAGGGCGCCCCATAAGGAATACTCAACTGATGAGTATTTTGGTGGTTATCATATTTTGCTTTTCCATACAAAGTTGCAGTGAGTAATCTTTATTACATGTGTGAGTAAATCTGTAAGATGGAGCCTTAAAAGTAGAATTGCCAGATAAAGGGTTTGTGTATTTGTAATCTTGGTTAGTATGGTCAAAATAACCCTGCAAACAGGTATTATTGATTTCGGTGCACATAGATGAGAGATGCATTTCGATGAGAGTGTTTGTTTCCCTGAACTGTAGTCAAAACAGAGGTATCATACTTTCTGAATTTTGCCAATCTTTTAGATTTAAAAAAATGCTATTATAATGTGCTTTAAAGTAGCAACCCTTGAGCATTTTGTCATGTATTTAAGAGTTGTCTGTATTTTTCTTTTCTGTGATCTGTCTGTTCACACTCTGTGCTCATTAGGCTAATGGAATATTGGTGTTTTTGGCTTTTTTCCTGATTGATTAGTAGAGATTCTTTATATATTAGAGAATTTAGTTTTTTGTTTCTTATGCAAACAATTTCTCTCAATTTTTTGTTTGATCTTGACTTGATTATTGTGATTCTTGCCATACAAAATGTTTTATAAATAAATCTTTATATAGCCAAATTTATCAATTTTGTATGGCTTCTGGATTTTGTTTGTACTTACAAAAGCTTTTCTCACTTAAGGGAATAAAGTTTTTTTTTCATGGTTTCTTCTACTACTTTTAAGGTTAAAATCATACACTCAAGTTTTTGATCAATTTTAAATTTATTCTGGTAAGAGTTATGATTCCAAATTTATGTTTTTCAGGTGGCTATCCAGCTTTCCCATCACAAATTTTTATATAATTCTTATTTTCAATGCCATTTTGAAATGTTTCTTGGATCTTTACATATATATAGCTGTGTATGTTTGCATCTATTTCTGGATTTTCTTTTTTATAGGCTTGTCTGTCTATTCATGTGCAAATAGCAAATTTTAAATTTTTATTAGATTTATAATTTGTATCAAAATCTGGTAGTTATAGTTCTCTTGCTTTAATTTTTCAGAAAATTTCTGGCTATTTTTATTTGTTTATTTTTCTAGGTGATCTTTAGAGTCATGTAGTCTAGTCCCACACCTAAACAGATGTATCAAATTTATGAATTAACACGGGTGGCTTTGACTCTTTAAATATTTTTGGGTATTTCTTTCCAAGCACATTCTATGCTTTTCTTTATGTGTAAGTGTGTATATGTGCATGTGTGTGTGTGTGTGTCTGAGTGTGTCTTGTGATTTTCAAGAGAAGTTTTAAACTTCCTTAATATTGATCTTATTTATTTCTGGTTAAGTATATTCCTAGGTTTTGTTGTTGTTATTGCTTTTGTAAGTGGAATCTTTTCTCCTGTAGATAATCTAACTGGAAATCGTTCATATGTATATGGGCTGACATTGTACATAGCTTTTTTTACCCAGTCACCTTGCAGAGCTCTCTTATTGATGTTATACTTTTTAAAATTAATCCCTTTGTTTTTTCCAGGTATATAATCATATCATCTGCAAATGACGATAATTTTACTTTCTTTCCTTTTTACACCCTAGTTTATTTTTCTTATTGAATTATGTTGGCTGACAAAACATAAGAGACTCCTAAAAACTGAGAACAAACTGAGGGTTTATGGGGGGTGAGAGGGAGGGGTGGGTGAGTGATGGGTATTGAGGGCATCTGTTGGGATGAGCACTGGGTGTTGTATGGAAACCAATTTGACAATAAATTTCATCATCATCATCATAATAAAAAAGAATTATGTTGGCTGATATCTCCAAGACAATGTGAAATGGAAGTAGTGGTAATGAGCATTTATGTCTTATCTGTGACTTCAATAGAAAATTTTCCTTGGAACAGTTTATATGTCATTGGAATTTTCAATTTTTTAAAGATTTGGTAGACCTACCCCAGTAAGTCAGATAATGTTTGAGAAACATACTTCCTTGCATTATAAAACATAACTATCATTCCCATTTTATTTATAGTTTCTTTTTTAAGTTTTATTTATTTATTTTGAGAGAGAGAGAGAAATATCAAAATTATAAATGCATAGAGGGCTTTGTCTTCATGTCTCTGCTTGTAGAAAGTTACCCTACAAGCACACTTAAATGTGTGTATTTCTGAGGATATTTGTTTCAGTATTGTTTATAACAGCAAGAGTTTTTAAACCATCTAAGTGTTTAATATGGAGCTAATTCAATGTTAGGCACACAAATACAATGGAATAATATGATCCCTTAAAAGGAGTAAGGTTTAGATACACCATTATCTCTGAAATGACATTTTTAAGTTTGAAGAGAAGGGGTAGCACATTGTAATTTAGTGTTAAAAAATATGACAATACTATGTATGTGTACATATGCATATACACAGACTCACACGTGTACATGTATACATACACAGATCTGTAGTTACATAGGTTATTTCTGTAAGGACAACTAAGGATCTTGACTGGGTGGAGAAACAGGTAGAATGCATATCTACTTTTCACAACAGATCCTTCTGTGCCTGTTGAATTTTGTGTCATTTGTATTACTCATTCCAAAAAAATATTTAAGAATGGGGACAAAACAGAGTTATTTCAAACAGGTAAAGGCTCAGAATTTTTTTTCATCATACCTTTGCTGAAAGAAATATGAAAAATATATTCTAGCAAGAAAAACATACTCCACGCTAATGAATATCGCCATGTTCCAGGCATTATTTGTAGTGTTTTAAATATCTAATAGAATTCAATCCTCACAAAAAACTTGATGAAGTAGGTGCCATCATTATCCCTATATTACAGATGAGAAATGAAACAGTTTGCTCAAGGTCACACAAATAGAAAACCAGGGGTGTAGATTTTCATCTAGTCAGGCTGATGGTAGAGCCTGAGTTCTCACTTAGCTCCTATTCTATTCTGTCTTCTCATTAAGAGCAGAATGCAAGAAGCACCTGTCAGCATCAGTAAAATGCATTGGTTATTCTGATATTTTGTTAACAATAATGATTGCTTTTTTTTAAACTTTATTTATTTTGAGAGGGAGAGAGCCCACAAGCAGGAGGAGGGGCACAGGGAGCGGAGGGAGAGAATCCCAAGCAGGCTTCATGCCCAGCACAGAGTCTGTCGCAGGGCTCAGTCCACAAACTGTGAGATCATGACCTGAGCCAAAATCAGGAGTCAGACGCTTAACCAACTGAGCCACCCAGGTGCCCATAATTATTGTTCTTTTTTTAAACATAGATTGAAATCTAGATAATACTGACTTCTTACTCTCGTGGGAGGATTTTGGATTTTTAGGAGTACTGATCTCATTTGGGAACAAATACAAATTCTAATTCTTCTCCCCTTTTTAAAGCAAACTATGTGTATTTAAGGAAAAATAAAAAAGGGCAATGGGTAAAATAATAAAGTATATAATAAAAATTAAGAGAAATGTGATGTAGCCCATGGAAGTTAGGAAAGGAGGAAGAGAAACATTTCATAATTAATGAAACAAAATAAATTAGCATCAAAAAGCTGAGCTTATCTATAATATATAAATACAAAAAGGAAATGAGTTCAAAAAGAAGAGCCTTCTAGGGGTGCCTGGGTGGCTCAATTGATTGAGCATCCAACTCTTGATTTGGGTTCAGGTCATGATCACACAGTTCCTGAGACTGAGCCCCACGGTGGAATCTGCAGTGGATGTGGAGACTGCTTGGGATTCTCTCTGTCTCCTCTCTTTCTGCCTCTCCCCACTCACGCACTCCCTCTCTCTCTCTCTCTCTCTCTCTCTCTCTCAGGACATAAATAAACATTAGAAAAAAGTCTTTTAATGATAGGCAATTTACAAAATAAAACCAAATGACATAAGTCTGAAACTGAGAGACAAAAGTACACCAGGCAAAAATTAACCAGTGAAGAGAACACAACTTTACTGTACTTGCATCAGACCAAAGGAAATTTAAAGTGGCACATAATCCACTTTTTCCAGACTTTACTTACATTCAATCCATTATCTATAAATTTATCTAAAGGCTCCTTAAACAACATTTTACTGTTTAACCAGGGATGTGTATTCAGAGAGGAATTTTTATGTCTTTTTGACCTTTCATTAAAAAAAAAAAAAAAACCACAGTTTAGAATATTGCCATACAAGCTAATTTTCTCAAGGTAGGAGGATACCCTATATACCTTTAGTTATTTATGTTTTTGTAAACAGGTCATTTTAATTTTGTCTCCCCCTTTTTGGATTAAAGAGAATCTGTGTCATTTTTGAGAAACTCATATTCGTATGGAAGTCTCCTCCAACCCAGCTGTCCCTGGTGCCTCTTCCCACTGTTTTACTGAAAAACATTCACCCAGAAAATGAGGTATAATAGCGTAGAGGTTTTTTCCTTTCAGGCTCAAGACAATGTTTCTGCTTAATTTCCGTGTCGTCTTTTGGTGATTTCCAGAATTAAATGGCCCTTTATCTTAAGGAAACAGTCTTCAGTGACACCTAGGTTCTTCCTTTGGCTGGTGACAGCTTAAATCTCTGGAGCCCCAGCTAAGAAGCAGCGAGGGAGTCCCGATTTATTTGAAACACTTCAAGTCAATTCCAAGTTTGAGAGCCTATATTGAATTACGCATTGGGAGATTGAGAGATGACTAGGGTGTGACCTTGCCTCAGCTGCTCCGAAGCAAATCAAGCTTTGCTGATCACTCAAGGGATTTAATAGGTAGGGGAAGCAAAAGAGGCAAGTGAGTGTTGCTTATGTTCAAATGAATCCTGGCCTTATGTCCAGAAACAGATACAATTCCCCCAGTGAGGGTGACTGTTCATATCTTTTGGTTTTTGACTCTTGAAGTTTAAATGACCTAGTGCCCAGAGGATTAAACCCAGTCTCCAGCCCTCCTTTCCTGTGCTACCCTTGTTTAATGCAAAGAAACCTATCATTGAATTGAGGGCCAAATGCTTTAAGCTCTTATTTAATGAATGTTTGCCAAATTATTTCTCATGCAATCACCCTGCAGTTAACTATTGAATTTCTTGTCTAAGGGAAAACATCAAATGAACAAGGGCAGAAAAAGATCACAGGGTAAACTGAAATGAAAGGTCTGTGTAGGAGTTGTTGGGTTTTTTTCCTTCATTAAAAAAATGCAACCTGCAGAAAAAGGGGAATATGAGACTTCCACCATTATCTTCCCTTAACTGATTTAATGCAAGAGTGATTAGATGGTACATAGGATTACAGCTGTTTGTGTTCACATTTAAGAACAGTAATTATTGTCTGGAGGAAGACTTTTTAGAACAGGTAGAGGATGCAAGCTTGGCAAGAGTAGCTGTAGATAACTGGGAATATGAACATAAAGTTCCCTATAGAAGACACATGTATGCATGGGTGAGGGGTAAGATGTTGAGATTTTGAGTTCATACAGAGAATACCATCACTACTGACAATTAACGATGATTAAGCCCTTTCATGATGTGAATTAGGTGGGAAATTCTCTAAAGGTGTTATCATATGTCAGCTTCCCCAAAGCTGCACCATAGGATATGGGCGTGTTAAGAGCTGGTCATAGGTGTGCTATGAGATACTGATGTGCTCAGCCCTTGAGGATGCCAGGAGAGACATGGACAGCTCCTGAGCTAAGCCCTTCCACCAGAGGGAGGGCACTGGCTGATGAAATCATCTTGGTTTGTTTGGGACTTTCCTGGTTTTAGTACTAAAGGTCCTGTGTCTTGGGAAATCTCTCAGTCCCAGGTGAATCAGAATGTACATCAGGGCAGCCTGGGCACAGCAGGGTCTGTGCGGGTCCCAGTGGGCCTGTAGGCAGGAAAAATGTAAGCTGCATTCAGCTCATGCAGCTCTGATGGACTGAGCATAGCATGACCAAGAAGGTTCTCGTCTGCCTGATCATAAGCTTTACTAAGCTATGTTTTTTAAGACATTTGTCCATTTAAGTTGTTAAATTATTGGTGCAAAGTCATTTCTAATACTTCTCATCCTAATGCTTGTGATGACTTCCCCCATATTATCTTGATATTGGGCACTTGTTCTCTCTCTCTCCCTCTCTCTCTCCTTCTCCTTCTCACTCCCCCCTTTCTCCTCTCCCCCTGGTCTGTCCCTTCCCCTGCTAGCTCTAACTCCCCCCTCCCCGCCTCCCCATTCCTAGCTTCTCCTTCTCCCTCCATCTCTCTTTTCTTTGTTTATTTAAATCAAACTTGCTGGGGATTAGGCAGGTTTCTGTGTTCTTATGATGAATTGACCCTTTTAATGTTATGAAATATACCTCTTTATCTCTCTTAATTCTTCTCACCTTAGAGTCTACTTTGATATCAGTGTAGTCATACCAACTCCTTTTTGGTTAACGCTTGCTTGGTTGGTCTTTTTTCTGTTTTTTGAAGCATTGAGTATTTTTATGTTTCTGGTGTGTTTCTTATAAGCAGCTGTAATTGTATTTTTTTAAAAGTCCAGTCTGGAAATCCTAGGTTTTGGTCTACCATCTTGCTATTTGTTTTCTATTTTCCCCTTTTTCTATTTTTTTTAAATTATTCCTTTCCTGCCTTCCTTTATAGAAATCAATTAAAAAAATACTCCTTTTTATCCCTCTGTTAGACTTTTGTTACAGTTTTTAATGTCCTTGTTTTGGTGGTTACCCTGAAAACTACAAGGCACAACTTAGTATGGTCTATCTTAATACATCGTTTACTGCTTTGGGAAGAAACAATATTTGAACAGAACGATTACCAGCAATGAAATTGAATCAGCAAATGAAAAACTCCCAACAAATGAAAGTCCTGGACCAGATGGCTTCACAGGCAAATCCTACCCAACATTTAAAGGAGAGTTAATAGCTATTCTTCTCAAACTATTCAGAAAAAAAATAGGAAAGGAAGGAAAACCTCCATATTCATTCTATGAGGCCAGTATTACCCTGGTATCAAAGTCAGGTAGACACCCACCACAAAAAAATAATTGCAGGCCAATATCTTTGATGAACATAGATGCAGATATCCTTAACAAAAAACAAAGTGAATTCAACAATACATTTAAAAAATCATTCACCAGGAGCAAGTGGGATTTTTTCCCAAGATGCAAGGGTGGTTCAGTATTTGCATATCGATCAACGTGATACATCATGTCAGTAAGAGAAAGGATTTTAAGAAACATGATCATTTCAACAGATGGAGAAGAAACATTTGACAAAGTATGATATCCATTCATGATAAAAACCTTCAACAAAGTAGGTCTAGAGGGAGCATGCCTCAACGTAATAAAGGCCATATATGAAAACCCACAGCTAACATCATCTTAAACAGTGAAAAACTAAAAGCTTTTCCCCTAAGATTAGGAACAAGACAAGGATATCCACTCTGACCACTTTTATTCAACATAGTACTGGAAGTCCTAGCCACAGCAATCAGACAACAAAAAGAAATAAAAGGCGTCCAAATTGGTAAGGAAGAAATAAAACTTTTATTATTTGCAGATGACATGGTACTATATATAGAAAACCCTGAAGACTCCACCAGAAAACTACTAGAACTGATAAATGAATTCAGTAAAGTTGCAAGATATAAAATCATTGTACACAAATCTGTTGCCTTTCTACACGCTAATAATGAAGCCACAAAAAGAGAAATTAAGAAAACAATCCCTTTTACAACTGCACCAAAAGTAATAAAATACCTAGGAATAAATTTAACCAAGGAGGTGAAAGATCTGTACTCTGAAAAAGTATAAAACACTGATGAAAGAAATTTAAGATGACACGAAGAAATGGAAAGACATTCCATGCTCATGGGTTGAAGAACCAATATTGTTAAAACGTCTGTACTCCCCAAAGCAATCCTCACATTTAATGCAATTTGTATCAAAATAGCAATAGCACTTTTTCACAGAAGTAGACCAAACAATCCTAAAATGTGTATAGAACCATAAAAGATCCCAAATCGCCAAAGCAATCTTGAAAAAGCAAAGTCTTTGAATAGCAAAAGTGGAAGCATCACAATTCCAGACTCCAAGTTATATTATAAAGCGATAGTAATTAACACAGAATGGTACTGGCACAAAATAGACACATAGATCAATGGAACAGAATAGAAAACGTAGAAACAAACCCACAGTTACATAGTCAATTAATTTTCTACAAAGGAGGAAAGAATATGCAATGGGAAAATGACGGTCTCTTCAACAAATGGTCTTGGGAAAACTGGTCAGCTACATGTAAGAGAATAAAACTGGACCACTTTCTTACACCATACATGAAATAAGTTAGAAATGGATTTAAGACCTAAATGTGAGACCTGAAGCTGTGAAAATCCTAGAAGAGAACACAGACAGTAATGTCTCTGACATCAGCCATACTAGTGTTCTTTCTAGATATGCCTCCTGAGGCAAGGGAAAGAAAAGCAAAAATAAACTATTGGAACTACATCAAAATAAAAAGCTTCTGCACAGCAAAAGAATCAACAAAACTAAAAGTCAACCTGCAGAATGGAAGAAGATATTTGCAAATCACACATCCAATAAGGGGTTAATATCCAAAATATATAAGGAACTGATACAACTCAACACCCAAGAAACAAATAACCCAATTAAAAAATGGTTAGAAGAAATGAACAGACATTTCTCCAAAGAAGACCTCCAGATGGCCACCAGACACATCAAAAGATGCTCAACATCACTCATCATCGAGGAAATGAAAATCAAAACTACAATGAGATATTACCTCACACCTGTCAGAATGGCTAAAATAAAAAACACAAGAAATAACAGGTGTTGGCGAGGATTTGGAGAAAAAGAAACCTTTGTGCACTGTTGGTGGGAATGCAAAGTGATGCAGCCACTCTGGAAAATAGTATGGAGGTTCCTCACAAAGTTATTGCACTACTGAATATTTACTCCCAAAATACAAAAACACTAATTCAAAGGGATACATGCACTTCTATGTTTATAGCAGCATTATTTACAGTAGCCAAATTATGGAAGCAGCCCAAGTGTTCATCAATAGATGAATGGATAAAGAAGAACTCTCTCTCTCTCTCTCTCTCTCTCTCTCTCTCTCTCTCTCTCACACACACACACACACACACACACACACACATTGGAGTATTATTCAGCCATTAAAAGGGATGAAATCTTGTCATTTGCAACAATATGGATGGGGCTAGAGAGTATAATGCTAAGTAACGTAAGTCAGTCAGAGAAAGACAAATACCATGTGATTTCACTCATATGTAGAATTTAAAAACGTGACAAATGACCAAAGGAAAAAAGAGAGGGAGAGAGAGAAACCAAGAAATAGACTCCTAACTATAGAGAACAAATTGATGGTTACCAGAAGGGAGGTGGTGGGGGGATGGTTTAAACAAACACATGATGGGGATGAAAGAGTTCACTTAAAAAATCTACTTACTGCTTTTTCAACAATGCAAGAAATTTAAAACAGTATACCTCCATTGTTGCCTATACTGTTTTGCTATTGTCCTGTGCTTCTACATGTCGTAAGCCTCACAAGAAATTATCATTATTGTTATTTTAAACAGTTAATATTCTTTTATATTTATGTACATATTTACCCTTTCCACAACTGTTGGTTGCTTCTTGCACTTGTAACTGTTCTTATTTTCCTTCAGCTTAAAATATGTTCTTTAGTGTTTCTTAAAGTCGTATCGGTTGTGAATTCGGTCAGCGTGTGTGTGTGTGTGTGTGTGTGTGTGTGTGTGTGTGTGTGTGTCTTCAGCACATCGATGGTTTTGTCTTCTATTAGTTACTTATCAATCCAACCTGAATTGAAGATGTCTTGTTCAATCTAAGTATTTCTACAATAAGCATTTATAAGTATACTTAGAAAACTTTTCTTTTGAACAGCTGATGATTCCTGTCTGGCTATTTTTAGATGGATGTAATCATTTTTTGGTTTTCCTTCTTCCCTAGGCTTGATCTAGAGCATTACTTTACAGGTGGGCAGAGAACACAAATGCATGAATGACTCACATATAAAAGTACGGGGGGGGCCGCCTGGGTGGCGCAGTCGGTTAAGCGTCCGACTTCAGCCAGGTCACGATCTCACGGTCCGTGAGTTCAAGCCCCGCGTCGGGCTCTGGGCTGATGGCTCAGATCCTGGAGCCTGTTTCCGATTCTGTGTCTCCCTCTCTCTCTGCCCCTCCCCCGTTCATGCTCTGTCTCTCTCTGTCCCAAAAATAAATAAACGTTGAAAAAAAAAATTAAAAAAAAAAAAGTACTGGGGGAAATATACATGCTATTCAAAAGCAAAGGGCAGTTCTCAGGATCTTATCACTGCTAGAGATCTGTCTCTTTAAGGCATCAGTACTTTTGTCAATCTTACTGTTTTAGTTCACATTTTTTTCTTGTAATGAGATTATAAATGTGTATCAATGTTCATGTCTTATCTCTTTTAGGCTATATGATTCACTTGGTGGTATGGCAGTTTTCAAGTCTAAATTGGAAAGTAGCTTCTTCTGGCGTTCTACTTATAGTTACAAATATCAAATTCAAAACATATGATTTGTGAAATCACGTCATATGCACATTTAACTCATAAAATTCAACCATACATGCTGCACCAACTTAAAGAACACTTAGAATAGGGTGGAAGGCTTCACCCACAATTTCCCTCAATGAGCACAAGAGCCGGGCAGAGTGTGAATGGGGGAATGTGAATCTGATCTTTCTCTAGATGCTCCTGTGGGGCAAGCATCCTGCTTCCCTGACCTCAGAGCCTGGCCCCCAACAGAGCACAACGCTATCATACAAACACTTCCATGGTTAACTAGATGTTCTTTTAAATCCTAACATAAACCCTCCAATTACCCAGTAGCATTTCTATGCCCTATCATTTGACTATCATAAATACTTTTCTCCTGGAAGTGTGATGTAATCAGAGGCCATCTGCAACAAATGAAATGTATCCTGCAGAGTTATTTAAGTACTTCCAATAGATATCACCTTTTCTTTCCCAGATTCTCATGAAGCAGGATCAAAGTGTAGCCAAGGAGATAGGCACAAAAAAAAACAGTGGACAATATATGATGTTCCGCACAAAGTGCTATCATAGAGACACGTGTGAGTGTGGAGAAGAAGACATAGGGCTTAGTGGGAAATCACAGGTCGGCAAAAGAACTGAGGCAAAGAAAACCCATAGGGGTAGCCTGGATAAAGTCTCCCAAGAACAAAAGAATGCAATAGGCTTTTGAAAAGCAAGATACTTGTGGTAATTTAAATACCAAGTATATATGGAGGATAAAGGAGTTTGGAAAGGAAAGCTATACTACAAAGTGAATTAAAATGCTATCCTAAGAATTTAGTACTTGAGCCATTTGTTACAAAAAGCCATCATCTTATTTGGCTCTCAGATATCCTTGTGAGAAACCGTGACCCAGGTAATTTTGGACTTCTGCACACATACTGAAGTGGGACTTAAGCTCAGATGTCCCAATTCAAATTCAGTGCTCTTTCAACTCTACCGGGGACTGCCTTTCTTGACAGAACTGAAGCCACCTCTGATACCTACAGTTAGCCGCATCCTGTTACTGGTTCACAACTGCTCTGGTCGCGATCTGCCCTTTCCCATCTTTTGGGATAGCCTAACCCTGACAGTGATTCTGGGCCTTCCCTTTATTTGGAGTTTCAGGATGGTGGCACATCTAAAGAGTTGTCAAAAGCAGACAGTTGGAATGTAGAATTACTGGGCTGTGAAATTTCTGTGGAAAATTCAAAACACCCTGCACTTAACACAATGCCAGAGCTGATTAGTGCAGTTTATTGCTAAGCCCCAAGGGACACCTGCAGGCTTTTACCTTCAGTCTAGAACCCCTGGCCCGAGGGAAGGTGTAATGCCACGTTAGTTCCGCACTCTTTCTATTAGAGTTTACTCAAAGCTGCCGACACCAGATGTGTTACAAACGAACGTTAATTCTCCTCTAGCATCTGGATCGCATGTACAATGAGGGGCAAGATTTATGCCCTGCTGAAGCATTCCCCAGTTTTTAGCACAGAAGTGATTGAACTCCAGATGTTAACAAGATGCAGAGACCTTTTAGTATGATTAAAAACATGATTTCTTGTTTTGCTCATGACAAAAACCATTGGATTAACTTATTAGAAGTGGGGCTGCCGTCCTGCTCATTGGAAGCTGTGTCTACTTTGGCTATTGGAGCTTGTCGTCGAAGATTTTATGTAGAAAGAATGACTTACCGACCTCTAAAATCAACAGCTTCAGGGGCCCTCTTAAAATTAGGGGCTACAAAGGTAGAAATTCTGTAAGAAGTGTGATCAAGATTTGGATCAGAATGAAAATCAGCACAAGTGTTTGCATGAATTAGTCACATTAGAATCTTCTTCCTTCTAGTAATTGTATTGTCAAGAAACATAGAACCACAACCTTAGAGCTGTAGGGTTCCTTCAAAGATCATCTGGTCTACTCTTCCCTTCCTCAGTCCTCCTTTCCTCTGCCTCACAAGGAAGAAGAGAATGGTCTTCTAGAGTCAGACAATTGAGCCAAAAAGATTCAGTTTTCAAAATACAGGTTTCAAAACGAGGAAGCAATGAACGTGCTGAATTCAAATCTTCTATTTTCATAGCACAGTATTTCCACAATAATAAGATGCACTTTGCCCGAAATTGACCTTTCTCATGGTTGGAATGCATCTCATATTCAATGTGAATATTTACTACATTTGTTTACTTATTCTTGTGTCCACAGTTATTGTTAAATTAATAGTGTATATGACTTTCAAAGGCATCGCAGAATCAAGAAGATACTGGGGCACCTGGGTGGCTTAGTCGGTTAAGCATCTGACTCTAGGCTCAGTCGGTTAAGCATCCAACTTCAGCTTAGGTCATGTTCTCACGGTTCATCGGTTCAAACCCCACCTGGCTCTCTGTGCTGACAGCTTGGAGCCTTGGAGCCTGCTTCAGATTCTGTGTCTCCCTCTCTCTCTGCTCCTCCCCTGCTCACAGTCTGTCTCTCTCTTTCTCAAAAATAAATAAACATTTTTTAAAAAAGCATCTAGGGGCGCCTGGGTGGCTCAGTCGGTTAAGCGTCCGACTTCAGCTCAGGTCACAAGCTCGCAGTTTGTGAGTTTGAGCCCCATGTCGGGCCCTGTGCTGACAGCTCAGAGCCTGGAGCCTGCTGCGGATTCTGTATCTCCATCTCTCTGCCCCTCCCCTGCTTATGCACTGTCTCTCTCACTGTCAAAAATGAATAAATGTTAAAAAAAAAAAAGCATCTGACTCTTGGTTTCTGCTCAGGTCATGATCTCTTGCAGAGCCTGCTTGGGATTCTCTCTCTCCCTCTCTCTCTGCCCCTCCCCTGCCCACTCTCCCTGTCTCTCTCAAAAATAAATAAACTGGGGGCGCCTGGGTGGCGCAGTCGGTTAAGCGTCCGACTTCAGCCAGGTCACGATCTCGCGGTCCGTGAGTTCGAGCCCCGCGTCAGGCTCTGGGCTGATGGCTCGGAGCCTGGAGCCTGCTTCCGATTCTGTGTCTCCCTCTCTCTCTGCCCCTCCCCTGTTCATGCTCTGTCTCTCTCCCAAAAATAAATAAACGTAGAAAAAAAATAAATAAATAAATAAACTGTTAAAAGAATTAAAAAAAGAAGATATAGTAACTATCAATTTCATTGGACAGAAACCTTGAACTAATAAGCAATCAACTAGAATTTTTACTACTACCGTAATCTAGGAATCTGTAAAATGTGTTATTATGCTGATGGGAAAATGCCTTCCTGTGAAGATACTCATTTTATGGTGTTCTCAGTCTTACCTAGTCAGGATAAAGAAGGAACTACATTGATTTTAGTCTAAAACTTTCAAATAGAAAATATGATCATGTCAAATTGTCTTCATTAATCATGAGCTTAGCCTGCTATTTCCAATATGCCTTTCAAGAGTTTATGGACTTAGTACTTGAATGGTTTATAAATTTTAATACCTTAACTTATCATTCAGTTACTTTCAGTGGCTTTGGTTATTTATATTGTTCTAGTGTCTGCCATGATAAAATTCATTTTCTTCTTATATCTCTTGTGTGACTCTGAAAAGTATAGTAATTATACCTATAATGTGTGTAAATGGAAAATCATGTACTCATAATCATGAGTGATGAATCCTTTTTTTAATGTTTCTTTATTTTTGAGAGAGAGCGGGCACAAGTGGGGGAAGGGCAGAGAAAGAGAGGGAGGCACAGAATCTGTGTCTCGTGGATCTTCACACAGGGCTCCAACCCATGAACCGTGAGATCATGACTTGAGCCAAAGTCAGAAGCTTAACCGACTGAGCCACCCAGGTGCCCCAGGTGGTCAATCATTCTTTACAACTTTATCTATGATTAAGAACTGAAGAATCCACAAGTGCCTTTAAAAAATTTATTTTATAAGTGCTTTGCTGTTTGACTCTGCATTTCCCTTGTCAGACTTGCTGTAGAACTCAGCCTATTTCACATTTGCCCCCTAAATCCACTCATTGTAAATTTAACTAGAAATTTTGTCAAGAGTGGGAAGCAGGTCTTGGGTTTTCATCGTAAACTTACAAAACAATTTAAATATAACGCTTGGCTAGCAAACATCTCCAGTAGACATTTTAATTCTTCCCCAGTAGTTGTTTACTTTGTTTTGGTTTGGTTTCTCCTCAAACACAAGAACAATCTTGTATTATTTTTATTTTCCTCTAGGATTTTCTGTCAGCAACTTACAGTTCCTCAATTCGTTCAAGCATGCATTCAACAAATAGTTGAGGACCTATGGTGAGGCAGTCGCTTGCCTCCTGTGAACAGGTACATTCGAGGTAATAGTAATGATGATATAATAATATAATATTATAATATAATAATAATGATGATGATGAACAAGACAAAAACCCCTGCTTTCCCTACTCTGTGTGTGGTAGGTGTCAGATGATGGTAAGTGCCGTGAAGAAAAAATGCATCAGGCTGAGAAGAAAATGTGTGTGTGTGTGTGTGTGTGTGTGTGTGTGTGTGTGTGTGTGTGTGTGTAGATGCCAGGGAGGTCATTAAATTACATAGAGAGACTAGGGAAGACCTCTCTGATAAGGAGACATCTGAAAGAAAGCTGAAGGACTAAGGAGAGCGAACCATGAGGAGTCAGTGGAACGATTCATGTCCCCTCTAGCTCCTGCCACGGATGTTCATAGATGAATCCTAATGGGACTCAGCAAAACAAAGCAAAGGGTCTACCAGCAACAGAACAAACCTTCCGTGGGCATTTTGCGACTCTCTTTTGTTAACTCTTCCTTGAGGTCTTGCCCTAGTTCCTAAGCGGCTAATTAACTAAAATGTATCTTCCAAACAAAAGAATCTCAGGCTAGGCTTCTTAATATGGCTAAGCTTCTAAGTAGAATTCTTACAAGTCAGATTCCAGAATAATAGGAGCCACGTATTAAAATATCTCCTTCCTTTGTCTTTTAACCTAACCCAGTATTTCTTTTCTAGAAATCTTTCCCAAAAGAATGATGCAAATGTGGACAATATTAATGTGCAGAGATGAGCACTGGAATGTTATTTGTAAAGTGAAAACATGAAAATCTAAACCATAAGATACTGTTTTATTAAACTAACATAGCGGGGATCAATAAGTTATTTAATGCTACAAATAATAATTGGTGACATGGTAAATTGACTATAAGTGGTAGATAGAAGTAGAGAAAATGGTATCATGCAATGCATAGAATCTTAACTATGAGTAAAATTGGGGGGCAAATTAGAAGTATTTGTAACAAAATCGAGTGGTAGGTTTATAGATGATTTTTTATATATTTTTCTTTTAAAATGAATGCTGTTGAAATATAAACTACATAGAATAAGATGCACACAATTTAAGTGAAAAATTAATAAGCATCGGCAATTATATAAACCCATGTAACCATCATCCGGGCTAAAATGCACAAAATCAGCCCAAAAAGGTTCCTTGTGGCTATTTGTTGTCAACAAATCTCACGCACCTACTGACCTGATTTCTGTCACTATAAATGACTTTCGCCTATTCTGGGTTTCATATAATGGAATATACGCAGTACAATAAAATGTACGTACAATAGAAGAGGATGTACTCTTGTCTCTGGCTTTCTTCACTCAGCATAATGTCACTGAAACTTCATGTTGTTGCTCGTGTCAGTAGTTCATTCCCCTTTTATTTTTCTGGTGGAGTAGTACTCATAATCTGCTTATCCAGTTACCTCTTACTGGACCTTTAGGTTGTTTCTAGTTTGGGGTCATTATAAATAAAGCTGTTTTGAGCAGTTATATACAAGACTTTTTGTGGACATGTGTTTGCAATTTTTGCTGATAAATATCTAAAAATGAAATCACTGGGCCAAATGGTAAGTGTACTGTCAGACAAATTGCTGAACAGTTTTCCAAAAGGGTATGCCATTTCACACTCCACCATCAGTATATGAGAGCATCCATTGCTTTTCATTCATAAAAAAGAGTGGATATTGATAGTTTAAATTTTGTCGCCATTCTAAATGCATGTGTAGCAATACTTTGTGTTCCCTTGATTAGTGATGATGTAGAAAACCTTTTCCCCTAACTGGCCATTTTTATATTTTCTTTTCCAAAAGGTATGTTCAAATTTTTTTACCCATTTTTGAAAATTGGGTTGTTTTCTTATATAATTGCAAGAGCGACAGATAAATATTTCTATATATATAAACTCGGCTACAAGCCAAATATATCTATTACATATTACCTGGTATAGTATTACCAGATATATGTATTACAGACACCCTCCCCCATTTGTGGTTTTCATTTTAATTTCCATGTGATGTCATTAGAAGAGCAGAAGTTGATTTTTAAGAAAATGTTGATTAAGTCAAGTTCATCTTTTTTTTTCCTATTATGGTTAGTGAAAATCTTTGTCTTCTTGATCAAACTAGCTAAGTGTTTATAATTTTCATTGATGTTTTAAAGAAGTATACCTTAGACTTTTTATTTTTATCTATTGAATTTATCTTCCCAATTTTACTGATTTTTGCTCTTTATAATTTCCTTCTTTATATTTCTGTTATGCTTAATAGTATCATCTTTTTTCTGCCTTTTTAAAATGAAAGCTTAGATTACCAATGGCAGACATTCTTTTTTTCCAAGATAGGCATTAGAGCTGTAAAGTTATCTCCAAGCACTGCTTTAGCTGAATCCCACAAACTTTGATATGCTTGTGTTTCCATTTTCATAAGTTGAAATTTATCTTTCTTGCTTTCTAATTTTCTTCTTTAATTCATTGGTTATTGAGAAGTATGTTGTTTAATTTTCAAATATAGTGAATTTTCATATATCTTGTTATTAATTTCTTTTTTAATTTTCTTGAGATCAGAAGCTATATACTGTATGACTTCAGTCCTTTTAATTTTTCTAGACTTGTCTTATAGCCTAGTATGTGGTCTATCTTGGAAAATGTTCCGTTTATACTTGAAAAAAACGTCTATCCTGCCATTGTTGGTATATGTCAAATTGGTTTCAAGTTGTTTGATAGCGTTCAAACCTTACAGACTGATTTTCTGTCAACTTGTTTTATTGCTGGGAGAGCTGTGCTTTTGCATCCTATTATAATTTTGGATTTTTCTATTTCTCCTTTGATGTTTATGAGTTTTTGTTTTTGAAGCTCTGTTATTGACTGTATCCACATTTAGGAATACATCTTTTTGATGAACTTACCCCTTTATCATTATGAAATGGTCTTTAAATTTCTGCTAATATTTCTTGTTCTGAAATATACTTTGATATTCGAATAGCCACATCACCTTTCTTATGGTAGTGTTCGCCTGGTGTATCTTTCCCCATTCTTTTATTCTTAGCCTATTTCTGTCTTTATATTTAAAATGCATTTATTTTAGGCAGTATATAGTTTTGTCTTGCTTTTTTATCCAGTGTAATTTCTGCCTTTTAACTGAGACAGCAAGCTATATCTATTTTTTTTCTCTTAAGTGATTACTCAAAGGTTTACAGTATCCATTTTTAACTTCTTTTTTTGTTTTTTCTTTAATTCATTTTTGAGAGAGACAGAGACAGTATCAGTGGGGGAGAAGCAGAGAGAGGGAGAGAGAGAGAAAATCCCAAGCAGGTGCTGCACTGTCAGCACAGAGCCTGACACAGGGCTTCAACCCCTGAAACCATGAGACCATGACCTGAATGGAAACTGTGCCCATATGTCTTTAACTTCTTAAGGTTTGCCTTTAAATAACATTATACTACTTCATGTGTAAAACAACATCCTTACCACGGTACATATACTTCCATTTGCTGTGCCCTATACTTTATGCTAATATTGTCATAGATTGTATTGCTACACATATTATAAGTCTTCAAGTACATTGTTATTACTCTAAACAGTTGATTTTTAAAAAACAAAGTAAATGGCAAGTAAATGGAGATCTTGTATATTTATCTACGTATGCCATTTCCAGCTTTAAAACAGGTTTTTTTATATAGATCCAAGTTTCCATCTGGTTTCCTTTAGCCTGAAGTACATCCTTCAATATTTCTTTTAGTAGATGTTTGCTAGTGACAACTTCTCTCAGCTTTTGTTTATGTTTAAAGGTTTTCATTTACCCCCATGCTTGAAATTTATTTTTTCTCAACTATCAAATTCTAGATGAACATATTTTGTATTAGTCACTTCAAAGTCACTGTTCCATTGTCTCCTTGCTTTTTTATTTCTAGTGAAAAGTCATTAGTCATTCTTATATTTATTCCCCTGTATGTAATGGGGCTTTTTCTCTGACTACTTAATAATGATATACTTTCCTATGGTTTTTCTTTTGCTTATTGACTATGTAGGCTTCTTGGACATATGGGTTATACCTTTTATCAAGTTTGGGAAAATTTCTGCTTTTATGTCTTCAAATAGTTTTTCCACGGGAATCCATTTATATATGTATGTTAAGGAGATGATGTTGTCCCACAAGTCACTAAGTCTTCTCTTTTTCTTAAGCCATTTTTTCCTGGTGTTCTAGAATCTAAACAGTCTCTCTTGATAGGTTTTCAAGTTCACTGATCTTAATTTTTAAATTTTTTTTAGAGAGAGAGAAAGCATGAGTGGGGGAGAGGGACAGAAGGAGAGAGAGAGAGAAAATCTTAAGCAGCTCTGTCCTGAGTGTGGAGCCTGATGTGGGGATCTATCTCACGACTGAAAGATCACAACCTGAACTGATTGCACACTCAACCACCTGAGCCCCCCGGGCACTCCTCACTGATCTTTTCTTATCGAATGTCTAATCTGAGGTTGTTCCCATCGAGTGAAACTCTAGAGAGGAACTTCATCTCTACAGTTCAATCTGATTCTTTTACAGATTCTACTTTTTTTGTCCTTATGTTTTAATTTAAATTCACAATTATATTTATAAGAGCTGTTTTAATATTCTTGTCTACTAATTCTACCATCTCCATTATTTCTACATCTGTTTCTATTGATTCATTTTTCTTTGACTTATGGGTTATATTTCCAAACCTCTTTGCTTCTCTAGGCCTTTTTTGATTGGCTGCTGGACATGGTGACTATTACTTTGATGAATCTGTGCATTTTGTTTTCTTTTTTTTAAAGGACGTTGCATTTTGTTTTGAGTGCTAGTTAGATTTAGATTGTGATTCAGCTTAATTCTTTAAAGCTTTAAACATAAAACGTTTATTTATTTAATCGGAGAGAGGGAAAGAGAGGAAGAGAGAGAGCATGAGCAGGGGAGGGGCAGACAGAGAGGGGGAAAGAGAGAATCCCAAGCAGGCACTGCACTGTCAGTGCAGAGCCTGACGTGAGGCTTGATCTCATGAATGGTGAGATCATGACCTGAGCCAAAATCACGAGTCAGAGGCTTAACTGACTGAGCCACCCAGGTGCACCCAGCCTTTTTTTTTTTAAGCTTCTTTAGTAGAAGTCTTGAGTTAGTCTAGTCCTGCAACTAAGGTGCAATCTTTCTTGAGTCTCTACTCCATGCTGTGGGTGTTCAGAAAGGTCTCTCTCCATTCTAAAAGATTGGAATTCAAATGTGGTCTCAAAAGTGTTTTCAGGAAGAAAGCTAAGGGATTGCAGAGCTCACTTTATTTTCCTTATTTCTTATAGAGAGTACAGCCCTGTGTCTGAAAAAGTATTGCTTTTTATATTTCTTATATTTTGTCCAGTTTCCTAGCAGTTTATGACAGGAAGGCAAGGCAGGTACTAGTTGTTCTGTCATGGCTGGGGAAGTTTGATGTTTATATCAAACATTAAAAAAATCTTTTAAATTTTCTACAGTGAGCATGTATCACTCAGAATATATGTGTAATATTATTGTATGAATTTCCTATTGCTTCCATAACAAGTTGCCACTAACTTAGTGACTTTAAACATGCAAATTCATTATCTTATACCTGTAGGTCACAAGTTCAGCAAGAGTCCCTCACTAGGCTAATATCAGAATGTTGACAGGGCTGCATTCCTTTTAGAGGCTCTAGGGGAGAATCTGTTTCTTTGCCCTTTCCAGCTTTTAGAGGTTACCTGCATTCTTTGGCTTATGGCCACTTTCTCCATCATCAAATTTAGAAACACAACATCTTCAAATCTGTTTCTAACTCTGACTCTCCTGCATGCCTCTTCTACTAAAAAAGTACTAAAAAAAAAAAGACCACCTGGTATAATCCAGAGTAATCTCCCCCTGTCAAGATTCTTCACATTATCACCTCTGCAAAGGTTCTTGTGCAATGTAAGGTCACATATCATAGGTTCCAGGGATTAGGACATAGACATCTTTGGGGGACCATTATTCTGCCTACCATAATTATTAAGGTATTTGTCAGTTATTAGGGCAATAAATCATCATTCTTAGAATGTACTGTAACAAAAGTTATTCTGTTGACATATTCCACATACACCCTGAATGACATTAGGGTACCTGGGTTTTGGTAACATCTAAGCGAATTATACTATTCATTTTTCTAAGGCCATGTGAAGTTGATATGCTGCTTATGTCACAGTAGATGATGCCCTGTCCACAAGGTAGGTATATTTACAGACAATTGGGATTTGTCAAATATGGCGTTAAATTATTTGGTTCCTAGTCTCCCATTTCTTCTAGATTCCCCTGATTTCTTATGACATCTCTGAACATAACTGCCAGTATTGATTTCTGCAGTTATTACCACTCCCTGAGCACTGTTACTGAATATTTTATTCTCAAGATTTGCCAAAACATTCCCCTTTGATATCCTCAGTCTATAAATGGTACCATGTTTTTCTAAATTTAGGCTTAAAACCACAGTCACTCTGGCCTAGTTTTTTATACTGATCTTTACTTTCTCCACCTAATCAATTGTCAGATTTTGTAGATTTTTTTCAAGAAATCTCTCAAAACATCTCTCACATACTTTTTCTCATTTTATTTCCCACAACCATCACTATATTACTTTTATTACATTTGAACTATCACAAATGTTTTCTAATGAGTCTCCTTTATTACTATCTCCCTCCTAACCACTTTTGCTAGATGACCCTTCCCAAAGATTCATTACTATGTAAAAAAATTTTAGATAATTCTCCCCCATGTCCATAAGGTAAATTTCTAACTCTACAGTATAATATAAAACCACACTTCCACTTTAACAGTTTAAATCCTTCATGTCTGAACTCAAATCCAACTTCCTTTTATTTTGCTTCCCTTGATTATTCCAGCTTTCAGCAGCCTCTCATCAACTTGAATGGATTTCTATAGCAGTCTTCTATAGAAATCTTTTAGTAATTTATCAAATTATGTCTTCATTTATCTGTATATAATTATATCCTTTTATGTTTTACCCTCTAACTGAATTTTCCAACTGTAGAATCCATGTTTTATAGGCCTTTGAATATTTTGTAGTATCTAATACCACTGTTAATAAACGTTTATTTGTGGGTAAAAGAGAATGGGATTTAGGGTTACATTTTTCCAGGTTTTCTTTCCTTTTTTTTTTTTTTTTTTTTTTTTTTGGTTGGCAGGGGTGGGGAGATAGAGAATGTGGGTGGTTTTTAAAATACTTCTTTAGAAAAAACTTTCATTGTGTCCTTTTAAGCATTCTGTAGGGTTAGGTTAGATACCTCCTCTAGAGCAACTCTGTGATTCCATAAAGCAGTGAAATTCCAGATGAACAGAGCCAGGTCTCCTTATTGCTACATCTGTGTTCTTTCTACTCTATTCTCCAGCCTCTCAGAATTTGACTCAATATTTCTTATTTTATTTAAAAAAAATTTAGGTCTCCATGCAACCACCTTAGTAACCACACAGACCATGTTAATCATTTTTCTCTGAAACTGACCTCACTCTTTTGGTTCTCTGTTGGCAGAATAATCTTCCTATAGCTCATGAATCAAATCTACTTTGTTTTTACAGCAGAACCTAAAAGACTCCTTGCTTCCTTTACTACACTGTCTTGTATTCCCTGTTCCTCTGTTTCAGTTCACTCTTTTGTACAATGTAAAAAATATGAAGTCGACTTGGATTGTTTTAAAATTGTCCCAAATATCTCCAGGGTTGACTCACTGTTAAACCTCATGGAAACCCTAGTTTGTTTGGCTGAACTCAGGGCTGGGATTTGGGGAGTTATGATAATTATGGCTCATCTTAGGATCCCAGGCCAAGTATTTCCTTTTCCTTTGCTTTGTTGCTCCATCAGCAAAAGGTAAAATCTATTGTGTGTAACCAGAAAGTTAATTGGTGTATAGTAAAACTTGCATGTAGTTTGTGACTGTGAGGTTATATATAAAAGCTAAATATAGCCATCCCAACTGCTGCTGGGGAATAGAACTTTTAGGTCTTTCTCCCAGGGGGCCCAGCAATGACCGTATTTCCCGGATCCATTTTCCACACCAAATCATGTAGCACATTTCTTTTTTTTTTTAATTTTTTTTTTAATTAGTTTTCTTTATTTTTGAGAGGCAGAGAGAGACAGAGCATGTGTGGGGCAGGGGGGCAGAGAGAGAGGGAGATACAGAATCAGAAGCAGGCTCCAGGCTCTGAGCTGTCAGCACAGAGCCCGATGCGGGGCCCGAACTCACAAACCATGAGATCATGACCTGAGCCGAAGTCAGACGCTCAACCGACTGAGCCACCCAGGCGCCCCTCATGTAGCACATTTCTAAATGATACGTCTGAGTTATTTCAATATCTCAAAAACATTAACGACAATGATCATGAAAATGGTGGTTACCATTTGTTGAGCCTTTAGAACGTACCAGATTCTGGATCAAACTTTATGAAACTCTTGTGAGGTGTGTATTCTTATCTCTCTTTTGCAGAAAAACAAAAATAACCAAGGTCCAGTCAGTCTAAATGGCTTGCTTGAAGTCACAGAACTAGGGAGGGACAAATCCTCATCTCTCTGACTCAGGCTTGAGCTCATACCCAGCATGCCACATCATTTCCACTGACCAAGGCGCTGGACATACAGCAGAGAGCTGTGAAGTAGGAGCTCTGCTTGTTCTTTATGACAGTTTGATTCATTTTATAGTCACTAACTTGACCCTGTTATGCAAAGGGTATTTTAAGAGAAAGTAAGCTACAAAATAACCACAGGTTTCCACTTACTTATATTTTGGTTTAAGTATTTGATCCTGTGCTCTTTTTGCTACTTATCTTTTCCTTCCTTCCTTCCTTCCTTCCTTCCTTCCTTCCTTCCTTCCTTCCTTCCTTCCCTCCCTCCCTCCCTCCCTCTCTCTCTTTCTCTTTCTTTCTTTCTTTCTTTCTTTCTTTCTTTCTTTCTTTCTTAATTTCTGTAATGGCTTTGGGCTTCAACTCAATACAAGAAGGATTTATTAAATTGCTCTCTATTTCCAACACTTATCCTCCAAGTCTCCATTATATTGTAGCAATATTTTAGAAGTGTTTAAGGCAAACTTCTAGCTATCTTAACATGTCATCTAATTTGAGATAATAGTAATACTTTATTTATTGAGCAATTTGTTTACTAACATTAGAACTTCTCTGGGATGCCTGGGTGGCTCAGTCAATTGAGTGTCGACTCATGATTTTGGCTCAGATCATGATCCCAGGGTCGTGGGATCAAACCCTGTGATAAATATTCACTACAGATTCATCAGCCTCTTCCCTTGTTGAGGTGTCCAGGCTTTTGGCCCTTATCAGATCCTACCAATCCATTCATTCATTCTACAACTAAACACTGGGCACAGAAGTGAACAAAACAGCTAAAATCCTTAATTTCATGGAGTTTATCCATTGCATACATTCAAGCCATGCTCAACAATCTTTACATACTCCTGGGGTTGGGTAGAGTTTTTCCTCTGGCCACAGAACTTGAGATTTGGTAAAAACACTCAGCCGGAGACTTTAGGTTAACTATCCTACAAATATTTTTAGTTTGTTACTCTTTTGGTCTTATTAGTCTAGATGTATTTCCCCTTGGATAATCTTTGTTCATATTACATTTTTTTTGCTTTGCCTTTTATTTTCTTGAATAACTTCAGCACCCCATCACTGATTCCTTCCCCATCCCATGCTTTAATATTCTTAAGAGCCCTGTCAGGCTTCATCTTACAGATAACAAAATTAAGCCTCAAAAAGATTAAATAACTTCCTCAAGTCCACACAGGTAGTCAGTGGTAGATCTGGGATTTTGATTCAGATATACTGATTCCAAAAGTTGTATTACGCAACACAATTTTATTCTTGCACTCTATAAAACATCATCCACGCATTTACAATTAAGTATTTAATCACATGGAACTATGACTTCTCTGAGATAGTCCCTGACTCTCGGCACAATCTAAGCTCTAGTGGGTAACATGTGAATGATAAAAACCTATGTTGTTCCTGGTACTATTTTCAGCTTATGATGCTTCTGATCCATTGCAAAATTTAATGTTTCTGATACCATTCAGTTCCAGAGGGAAATAAACCATTTTCATTAGGAAATTCTTTGGTCTTCCTTTCCACTCTTCCTACTCTGCACCACTCCCCCAAATCAGGCAGCAGAAACTTTGTTCTGTATATATCCCTGAAACTTCTGAATGAAATTTTTCAATTTTTGAACAAAAGCACTACCTCTTTTGATAGTTGTTTAGAACTTACATATTTTTCCAGTACTACCTGAATTGAGGGTAGTGCGATTTGAAAGGGGCCCTGTGGAAGCAGAATGAGTCCTCTTTGGAGAAATACTCAGGGCCACAAAGCACATGGAAACAGTCCATGGTTAGGAGCCTGACACCCAAGCCCAAAACAGAACCACAAAAACAAAGAGTGGGGAACAGTGTGGTACAGTGGAAAGAGCAGTACGTGAGAATCAAGTTACCTGTTTTACCTTAGCAAAGTGACCCCGTTTTTCTGGGCCTGAAGTTTCCTAGTTTATGAAATTCGGCATATTACACTAGATAGTGACGAAACTTCAGAATTACAAGGAGCTTCTTAAAAAACAGATTACCCGTCCCCACCCAGAGATTCTGGTTTAGAAGGCCTGAGATTAGATCGGAAATCTCTGTATTTTAACCAGTTGCCCAAGTAATTCTATTGCAGACTTCCTTTGAAAAGAGATTGCATGGGAACCACACATGATATTCTGTGCCTCACTGCTTCAGTGGACTTTTGGTGTGATTCCATTGGATCTATTTTTTCCCCCTTGCTACTTCCTCGTCACAAGAAGAGCAGTGCTGGTATCCCAGCTGCAAGCCTCTCGTTTAGGATTCTTGCTGCAGCCAGCAGTGTCCTTGGAGTCTGGTTCAAAGCTGGAGAGAATGCGCTATGGAGCCGGGAGCCATTGGTGGAGGGGCTGGCCTGAAGGAAGTGAAGTGTTTCAGCCAGAATGTACTGACGCACGACCAGGAAACCACAAGACTGGTGAAAACCTCTCCAAGCTTGAGCCCTGTGATCAAAAGAGGTACAGGAAGTAGCTCTGCCAAGAGTCCTTACTGCTGCTGGCTACGGCCCTGAGCTTCTGAGGCCTTCTGAGCCAACTCCCTGAGCAGATGCTGTCACCCAAGGAGCCATTACTAAAACATTTTCTGCTTTGCTCTGAGGTGGCCCCACTGGTGGGTGGGAGCGAGTTGCTGTCCCTTTTTCTCTTCCTCGCTTCTTTCTTTCGACAGAGGTGACCATCTGATTGTTCACTCTGATTTTGCAGAAGTCATAGGTTATTGGTTTTTTAACCTTTGCCAACCAATGGTTGTTTGGTGCTCAGAACCTGTATACAAAAACTAAATCCTCAAACTCTTACTAATACCTAGAGCACCTGATCAGCAAATATCAATAGCTTGGACTTCAGTGAGAGTGAATGTCCCTTATTTATTGCATCGTAACTATTACTTCTTCTCCCAGGCTAATTAGTGTGTGTGTGTGTGTGTGTGTGTGTGTGTAGATACAGATCATGTCTAGATTCAAGGTTAAAATAATTGTGTTCCTGTGATTCTTTTCCTTTCCTTGGCCAGAGTAATTGCCAGTTGCCATGTAATAAATCACATCATCATATAGCAGATCCAATTAATAGCTGAGACCTGCAAAATAACTGAACCATGTCGTCAGAGCTAAATGGCGGAGAAATTGGACTGACCGTGAACACGTCACATTGATTGCTTAGTAGTGGGGTATTTTTCCTGGAAAGACAACAGAATAAATCTGAACTATTGATCCTGTCATGGGTACAGGCTCCCTTGTAGAGGAAAATAAAGCAAGTGTGATGAATTTTTCATTTGGCCTTCTGCCTGCCTGCCTGCTTGCTTGCTTTTTGCCTTGTGCGGCCTGCCTGCATTTTTATTCCGTAAACCCTGACTAAATGGTCCAACAACATTGCCCACGTGGCAGAAAATCTGCAATCTTAACCTATTTGTTACCAAAATTTCAGCAAGTATGAGGTGGCCAATAGCTTTTCTGAGAGGATGCCTGGGATCTTAGCTTAGCTTTCAATCATTTTAGGAAACATGAAAAATTCAGTGACAAGAGGCCATACGCCATCTGCAAAGACGTCAGGGGCCAACACTCAGGCGACTGGACACACAAACTAGGCGGTGACAATCAAGTGTTTTCTGAGGTATTTATTCCTCCCCTGGTACCATTATGTAAAATAGAAACTGCAGACACATTGTGCTGCGTGCCTTTTGAGACATGCCTTTTTTGGGGAAGCACGAACTTTGTATACTGCTGACACCAAATATTTGAAAATAAAACTTTTTTTTTTCCCCTCGCTCTGTCTCCCTCCTCCGCTTTTGGCTCAGCGTATCCTACCAAAACACGCTTCATAAGACTTCTTTATAGAAAGAATGTTTCAAAAATATAATATTTCCATCTGTTATTTCAATAATACATGCCCTGGGACTCTCTTTATGAACCATTTTCCTTTCTTTGCTCTCATTTAGATGTATAAATATTTGATTCAAAAGCCCTGAGGAATAGTCAGCCAATCAGGTCACAGAACTGTGCACATTCCTAACCCTATAATTTTGTCTGTAGCAGGCGCCTCCCGCTGTGGAACTAACTGCTAAGGGATTACAGCAATGTAATCCTCAGACTGTTCCATCTCAAGGTTACTCTCCAGTGGAGAGAAGGAAGCAGTTTTAATTTTGATAAAATAAACTTTATTTTGTAACGTTATTATTTGTTTTTCTTTCTCTTTTCAACACTTCATAATAGACGTGGCTGGTAATTTGAAGTGAGCCTCCCTGGTTGAGGCGCCCTAGGCCACCCCGTATTCCTGTAGCTTCTTAAAGAGATAGCCACACAG
Source organism: Lynx rufus (assembly GCF_022079265.1). Classification (NCBI taxonomy): domain Eukaryota; kingdom Metazoa; phylum Chordata; class Mammalia; order Carnivora; family Felidae; genus Lynx; species Lynx rufus. Next base: position 50,795,364 of record NW_025814829.1, read on the forward strand.
CATTTGGTCCTGTCACTCCGACATACAGAACTCGAGCTTTTTGAGCCTTTTCCCTCCCTCAGCTGAACCATATGCTGGCTTCTATTAAACATGCCCAAATGGTGTTTTACGAACGGGTGGCAACAGAAGATGCAGAAACACTGTTATGCCACCCACATATGTTGGAAATGTCACACCTTGGGCACAATTTTAAGTTACTCTTCTGTTTGTTAGACTTTCCTCACCAGAGCTCTACTTCAGCAATTATTGAAGCATTACAACATGAATTTCATGGGAACTCCCTCTTTGATATAAACTCAAACATGTTGCTAGGAATAAAAGATCTTTATGGATGAAATTTAATATATTTTGAACCAAGCTCAAAGAGATTTTTTGCCGTGTGTGAAGAATAAAATAAAAATTCCTTTTATAAATTTTATGACTGGATGATGGGTGGGGAAAAGTATTTTCCAGGATACAAATATTTTCCTGATACTTCTTAAATTAAAAAAACCCACAAAGTTAAAGATACACACATAAAATTAAGACTAATTATTAGCATGTAAATAGCTAGATTTTTCTGGAGACGATAGGGCAAAAATGTGGCAGTGCTTTAAAATGTCTACAACTTTGACCAAGAAATTATGCCTTCAGAAGTCTACTCAGGAAATAATCAAGAAATCATGACACAAAAGTGTACATCCAAAGATGTTTATCATTGCATTATTTGAAAGAGTAGGCTATGTGAAGAGTTTAAATTTAAAAGTCCATTAGCAGTCTGAATAACAAATCACATAAATTTAATGTTCCTTTAAGAAGATCATTTCCAGGGGCACCTGAGTGGCTCAGTCAGTTAAGCATCCGACTTTGACTTCGGCTCAGGTCATGATCTCGTGGTTTGTGAGTTCGAGCCCCACATCAGGCTCTGTGCTATCAGTTCAGAGCCTGAAGCTTGCTTCTGCTTCTGTCTCCCTCTTTCTCTGCCCCTCCCCCACTCATGCTCTCTCAAAAAATGAATAAATGTTAAAAATAAATAAATAATATATTAAAAAGACCATTTCCCCAGTGTTATTCCTAAGTATTAATTTGAAGGTTGTCATTGTTTAGTGTTCATGAGTTAAACACGGTCAAAAAAGTGTTCAGTTCAATCCAGATATAACATGTTAGGGTGATAATCTTTAGAGGAGTAGTTAACTTTCACTTCCAGTCATGCCAGAATAGTTTGTATCTGAGTAACATTTCAACAATAATTTGAACAGTGGGATGAACTTAAAAATGTTTGATGACACTGGGACTAGAAATTGAGGGTTTGAGATCTTCAAATAATAGACATGAGCCTAATATTTGGTGCGGTTTTCCCATTAAGATATTTCCCAATTCAGAAGCAGCCAAAAAATTAAGAAACTGAGGGAAGCTTTTGCAGGTTTATGGGTCTGAAGGGACAAAAATTAGATATTGGAGTCTGTGAAGGTGTTAAGGATCTGGTAAATAACCAAGCTTTCAGTTGGGACCCTTAAAGGGCTACAAACCTGGAGTAAAAATGAACAGCATCAGCCCCTATAGAGACTAACACCCTAAAGTCAGTCTAATCCCAGATTAGAGTGAAGTGATCTGCTTAGGCTAATGTTCCACTAAAAGCAAAGTAAATGCTCTAGGCAGGGAAATAACATCATTAAAAGCTTCACACTATCTTTAAAATATTATACACAATCTAGTATTACATAAAATATAATCAGATATTCCAATAGGCAAGACCAAATGAGTAAAAGTGCAGAGAAAAAACAATACTCAGAGAAAAAAAATGAAAAAGACCTATAGGAAAACCATTTATTCGAGTTATCAGAACTGGACTTTTAAATTGCTATGATTAATATTTTCAAGAAAACGGAGGACACGGTGAAAAGTTTCAGCAGAGAACTGGAGTCTGTAAATGTAACTGAATTGAAATCTTAAAATAAAAACCACAATAGCGGAGTTTAAAAATTGGTAGAGTTTCGGGGCGCCTGGGTGGCGCAGTCGGTTAAGCGTCCGACTTCAGCCAGGTCACGATCTCGCGGTCCGGGAGTTCGAGCCCCGCGTCAGGCTGATGGCTCAGAGCCTGGAGCCTGTTTCTGATTCTGTGTCTCCCTCTCTCTCTGCCCCTCCCCCGTTCATGCTCTGTCTCTCTCTGTCCCAAAAATAAATAAACGTTGAAAAAAAAATAAAAAAAAAAATTGGTAGAGTTTCAAAGCAGATTATAGATAGCATTTTAAAATAGAATTAATAAATTGGAAGATAAGTGAGCAAAAAAAGCCTGGAGAAAATATAGAAAGACAAAGGAAAATACAGATTAGAAGAGTCATATAGCACATAGTAAGAAAGTCTAACAAATGTGTAATTGCAGTCCTAGATAAGAAGAAAGAGCGTGTGGAGTATAAGCAATATTTGAAGAAATAATGGCTGGTAATTTCCCCAAACTGTTGAAAAACATCAAGCCATAGATTAGAGAAGTACTGTGCATGCCAGGTAGGAAAATATGCAGAGAAGCATGCCAGGGAAAATCATAATAAAACAACTAAAAGCCAAAAAGAAGAGAATTTTTAAAAGCAATCAGATAAAAGATTTCAATTTCAAAAAGAAACAATAGCAACTTCTCAGGAGAGACGATGGAAGGCAGTAGATAGTGGAAACCATATTCAAATAGCCGAGAGAGAGAATTTCCTACCTCAAGTTTTGTACCTGGTAAAATTATCTTTCAAAATTAAGGGAAAATAAAGACATTTCTAAGCAATGAAATACTGAGTCTTCATTATTGGCAGAAGTTCACTAAAGGTAATTCTAATGGGAATTCTTCAGGCAGAAGAAAAATGATCCTAGATGGAAGCATGGAAATGCAGGAAGAAATAAAGTTAAAATGGAATAAAAAGAAATGGAAAGATTTAAATAAATTTTAAGAATAATGATGATGATGATGTCTCCTGAGGTTAAGGGATACATATAAATCAAAACACATGACATTAAAAGCACAAAGAATGGACAGAGGCAAAGTAGTTAAAGTTCTAAAGTACTTGCATTTGGGGGCACCTGAGTGGTTCAGTCAGTTAAACATCCAACTCTTGGTTTGGCTCAGGTCATGATCTCATGGTTCGTAGGATGGAGTGCTGCTCCAGTTGAGCCATGCTGATAGTGCAGAGCCTGCTTGGGATTCTCTCTCTCCCTCTCTTTCTGCCCCTCCCCTGCATTCTCTCTCTCTCTCTTTCTCCCTCCCTCAAAAATAAATAAAGATAAGAAAGAAAGAAGAAAGAAAGAAAGAAAGAAAGAAAGAAAGAAAGAAAGAAAGAAAAGAAGGAAAGAAAGAAGGAAAGAAAGAAAGAAATACTTGTGTTTGTGGGAAATAACAAAAGTATTCATTTGTATCAGTCTTGACATAGCCTAGTACCAGAGTAACCACTAAAAATAATGGAAGCATGTATAACTAATAACAACAAAAAGAAAACAATAAAACGGTAGGTTTAAACTCAAGTGTACCGGTAATTGCATTAAATATAAATGGACTAAATAGTCTATTTAAAAGACTAAAATAATCAGATTTGTATTAAAAGCACACACAACTGCATGCTGCTTTTAAGAGGCACACATTAAATATACAAAGGATTAAAAATAATCCAAAGATATATATCATGCAAGTTACTTTATATGTATCTTTAAGTTTTCTCTTTTCTTGAAAGAGATCAGAAGTAAAAGTTATACATAATACTTTGTGTGGTTTGTGGTGTGGTTAACGCAAGAGAGAAAAGTTTAAATTGCAGTCAGTGGGTATTAATTCAAAATAAAGGCCTTGGCCTTCCATCAAAAGACTGCAAAACAAAAGAAATACACGCAAGCACGCACGCACGCACACACACACACACACACACATACACACACACGGAAGGCAGCCATTATCAGTATTTTTTAAAAACTCAGTGCTATTTTTAAAGTGTAAAAATTCATTAAAAGTTTAGACAAATATATGGTGGTATTGTTAATGTGTGTGTTTGTAATTGTTACAGAATTTATGGGTATTTTTATTTTTTTATTTATTGTCACCCATGGTGTTAATAAAATAATTGTGCATACATTTTAGTTTCTGATGTCTTTGTTATAGCCAAGTCTTAAAAATAGTGTATATACTTGAGTAAGAAAGATACTGGGTACTGCTACTGTGATGCTGTTGACTTCATAGCTTAATAGTTGTGACTTCTCTTGTGTAAAATCTGGTTTTTATTGTTGTACAAAGATTCTTAATGTCCTATATTATGATGGCTGTGTCTTTTATTGCAGGTTCTTTGGATGTTATAACAGATTTAACTAAAGCTGGTTCTATTATATATATTAGCTGGTGTTTACCTATAAGTGGAGTTGCTTTTCTTTTTTTTAAAAAATTTTTTTTTCAACGTTTATTTATTTTTGGGACAGAGAGAGACAGAGCATGAATGGGGGAGGGGCAGAGAGAGGGAGACACAGAATCGGAAACAGGCTCCAGGCTCTGAGCCATCAGCCCAGAGCCCGACGCGGGGCTCGAACTCACGGACCGCAAGATCGTGACCTGGCTGAAGTCGGACGCTTAACCGACTGCGCCACCCAGGCGCCCCTACTTTTCATTTGCCTGTAGTGGTATAATTTCAGTCTTGGCTGGAGATGGAAAATTGAGCTGAGTAAACTTTTTGGTTCTCCTTACACTGTAATTGTGAGTCAGATCATTGTTGTTTCATGAAAAACACAAATGGATTAAGTAGAACAAGGCTAGTTCCTTTATATTTCCCCCAGCTTCCTCATCCTTTTGAAAGTAAATGAAATGTAAATAAATACTGGTTTTTGTTTTTTATGCTAAAAAAGTTTTTTTTTTTTTTTTTACTTAAAAACTATGTATTTGTTAGGGCTGCCATAACAAAGGCTTGTGGTGATGATGGATCTGTGATCTCTGCAAGGATGTTTGCATGAATTAGTATGTATAAGGAGGCAGAGAGAAGAGATGTAAGAGCCAAAATTAAAGTGGGCAAGAGTGACAGGGAGAATGGCGTATCTTCCTTATCTGGCTTCATGAACTGGAGTTTAGTTTTCTTGTAGACAGACCAAAGCTATAGGATTTGTTTTTCAGAAAGATTTGAAAGGACTCTGGGCACAAGCACAACTACTATGGGGCACAGTAACAAATTGTAATCCAGAATAGCATAGAAGAATTCTCTCTGTCCCTCATCTTACAGTGTAGGTCCAGCACTCTGAGACTCAAATGTTCGTCAGTTTAGATGATGAATACTTTGCCCAATAAGGCAGGGGACTGTCCAGACAGGCAAGTAGAGAATGCCTTGACAAGGAGACTGTCAAGATGTATGAGCCTAATTGTTCCTCACACATGTAAAAGCTTCCCTTGGGGGCTTGCAGAGAAAACTGGGAGAAATTGTGAAGATTAAGATACCCAAAGAAGAAAGAGACAAATTCTAAGAAAATTGGCAAGATGCCTAGTTGTCAACTTGACAATTTTTTTTTTTTGCCATTTTGTGATAAAGAAATGTGTCCTCATAATTTGGGATATTAAGAATTTTCTTGGAAAACTTTTTGTATATATGTGAAAAATATTTGTAATGGATGCTTTGGTATGTGGCCGATCCTCCACCTCCCAATGTGCCCTTTTAGATGGGAAGGACTTCTTCCCCGAGCTGCTGAGAATACTGCTAACTGAAAACCTTTATCTGTCTGTTCTTTCTTGGAATTCCTTCATCCACAATCACACTCCTTTTCCAGGGCAGCCCTTTGTCCAATGAGTATAAAGGTCCTGCTCTAGTCTCAAGTTGGACAACACTGAAGGAACTTTCCAATTTCAGAGCTGCTGCTGAGTTCAGATGAGTCCTTTGTTGTGATAGCACTGCAGTCTAACATCTCCATCTACTGTTGTTTCCTGTCCTTCTGTCACAAGTGCTGATCCCAAAAGCATTCCCTGATGAACTTCCTATACACTGTCTACCTCAGACTCTGCTTCTTAGGAAAATTGTAACAGGTTTGCTCACTAACTTCCATCTTTCTTTACAGTTTTTCAGGACATCGAAAGGGACTTAGCTTTATTGAGGGAAGGCACTGTGGCTCGTTGTCATAGACCAATCTTCCAGACCAAGTGGCAAGATATCCTAGGGTTTGCCAGGGGGCATTACAGAATGTTCATGAAACAGAGAAAAATCTTACCCATGATTTTATCTCATTCTTCCACTAATGAACTGCACTTGTTTTTGTGTTTTTTATCTCTAGCATTTGTCCAAATTTATATTAGCTACACATGCTTAGATAAAGGAAGAGAAAACTATTTAAATTAGGTAGAAAATGGGGATTATTGTAGAATTTAAGGCTGGCTCAGAAAATCCAAGTAGGGAAAAACAACTAAAATCCAAGAATGTAGAATAGGGGCATTTCTGGGAATATTATTGATCTTGAGAGAAGATAGAGTTTCTCCTTGATTTAGAACTTCAGATGTTTTTTCCTCTAAGTATGTATGGTTGGATATAAACCTCCTCTCCCTTTTCTGCCCAAGAAACTTTTCTGTGGGAAAATTGGAGACTTCCTATGTGTATTTTGAATTCTTAGTGAAGATTTGCATTGGCTGGATCTGAGGTTACATTGTGACTCTAGTAACTTGAGATGTAGACTCTTTGACCCTCAACTGGCTTTGTCCTTTGTAAGAGCCTGACCTGCTTTCAGGTCAGGGAGAGACTCATAGCATGAAGATTTTTGTCACTTTTGGGAAGTCCAGGAAGACCTTGCATTTAAAGATTCAGATGCAGTTTTGAATATATACTATACATCTGGAGCATTCATTCGTTACAAATTTTATCATCCTAAGTAGAAACTAAAGCTTAGAACAGGATCAAAAACCAATGATGATGGCTAAAATGAAAAATTCTGTTCATCAAGAGTTACCATCAAGGAAGTGAAAAGACAGGGGCACCTGGGTGGCTCAGTCGGTTAAGCATCCGACTTCAGCTCAGGTCATGATCTCACACTCCGTGAGTTTGACCCCTGCATCGGGCTTTGTGCTAACAGCTCCGAGCCTGGAGCCTGCTTCAGATTCTGTGTCTCCACCTCTCTGCCCCTCCCCTGCTCATGCTCTGTCTCTCTCTGTCTCAAAAATAAATAAAAACATTAAAAAATTTTTTTAAATAAGAAAAAAAGAAAGTGAAAAGACAAATCACAGAATGGAGAACATGTATCTGTCAAAAGACTCACCCAGGATATATAATAAATACCTATAAATTAAAAAGACAGAATACCTAATTAAATATGGGCAAAAGGTTTGAACAGCCATGTTGAAAAGAGACTCAAATGGTCAATAAACATATCAAAAGGTACTCAAAATTAATAGTCCTACAGGGAAATGCAAATCAAAACCTCAATATGAGCCCATTATACAGCCACCAGAATGTATTGACAAAGAAAATGAAATTCTCATACAATGCTGGTGGGACTTGTAAATTGGTAAAGCAAAGTTAGAAAACTGATACCATGTACTTAAAATGGACATGTGTATATCCCACGACCTGGCAATTCCACCCTTAGGTTTATGCCACTAGAAATGCATTTATTTGATGACCAAAAAACCTGTACAAAACGTTTTAATAGAACTGTTCAAGCCCAAATTATAAATAAACCAAGTGTCCATCAATACGGAATGGATGAGTAAATTGTGTTCTATATATATAATGAAGTACTAAATAGCAATGACAGTAATCATCATTATACATATACATATACAGTATATGCATCAACATGAATGAATCTCATGTAACATTATGTTGACTGAAAGAAGCAAGGCACGAAGAATATATATTGAACAGTGATATAAGTTTCAAAAGTAGGCTAAAAAGACATATGATGGTGGGGGGATATAGTAACTGGAAAGAAGCACAAGGGGGGTTCTTGGGTTGTGATGGTTTCTTGTTTTTGATCTGGTTCCCCATTACATAGGCATGTTTATTCTGAGAAAATTCATTAAGTTGTGCAACTATGATTCATGTATACTTCAATAAAGTGAGGGGGGAAACTCCAGAGGGAGTTTTGTTCACATTATGGGAAAGATACATTTTTTTTTCCAGTAAAGGAATGAGGAGTACAGAAATAGCTCATTTGAGTTTGACTTCCTTAAAAGGTATTTTTTAATAATTTGAAGGATACTCCATGGAATTTGGAGATTTTTTAAAAATCAAAGCCTAAGGATTATAACCCTTTTTATTCCTTCTATTGCTAGTATTGAATCATGACATCTGATTTTTGAGACTGTTAGCATGGATACTTTTCTTAAATGAGACATTCATCTTGACTAGTAAAGAAAAATTAGCCTTTTACTTGTGGCCCATTGTAGACTATGATTTAAAGCAATGGAGAGTCTCAACGGTGGATCATTATTTGACAAATGGTGTAGTTATTTAACCCTACTTCTGCCTCATGATGCACAGACCCTAAGGGAAAAGATGCAGGTAGTAGGTAGACACTAAACTTTCTCAGAAACTAAAAGAGTTGAAAATTCTGAATATTGAGAAACTCTGGTTACTGAGAGAATGAAGGGGGTCAGGGAGAAAAGCCTCTAGGAGACCCCAGAGAGGGAAAGCTGAACTCAAAGTAATCCATTCCTAGGAGATCCATTCAGATAAGAGTGAGCCCATAACAGACCATTTCTCCCCACCTCCCGTTTTTGCCTTGAGCATGTATATAAAAGCTAGGACTCTATTTCAGCTGACAAACTTATGCTTGTAGAATAATTAAAGATAGAATTCTTTTGTTTGAGCTACAGGTTTCTATCTAAAGCCAAGAAGCAAGGTAACCGACATTGGAGGGGCTCTACGCTTTAGCTCTGGTACATCTCCAAAGCAGAATGAGTCTCCAATGGAATGCAAGACAGAATTTCTTAATTGTTTTTTCAGTGACTTTTGTATATTCCTGGATGCTAATAACATGGTCAAATGTTTATTTTTCAGATAAAAATTTCATTGATGCACCACAAATATTTTAATCTCAACAATGGTCTTTAATAAATCTGGCATGGTTTTTATCTTTGCAAAAAGAAATTTTACAAACAGTAGAACTATCTTAATATTTTTGAAGCAATTTACACTTTCTCTAGAATTTTTCTCATCTTTTAATAGGATGGTGGCAAAAAAAATCCCTCAGGGAATGAGAACAAAGAAAAATAAGACTTCTTTCTATATACCTTTTACACTTCCGCCAGTAGACATGAAATCTGTGTGACAACTCCAAGGGAATGATGCATTTGTGATACTTGCTTCCTTAATGCTCTTCGTGTGACCTATGGGTCAGTTCCATAGGACTTCCAGCATCCTCAGGGCAATTAATATCTTTCTTTCTGGAGCCATCCTAATAACCAACAGTTGTCAGGCATCACTAACAGAATTACTCCATCTTCTTTCTTAAGAGGCATGAATTCCAGGGGTTCAAAAAAGATTGAAACTCACTTGGCTCACAGAATCATGGCAAATTTGATAGCCTTCAAAATGAAAGTGGCATCCTAGTGAGTGACGCATTATTCCTTGCGTTTTGATAAAGGCCTATAGAAGTAAAAATTCTTCCTTCATTTCAACAATTTTATAATTCCTTCAAAATGTGGACTCTTTTACCCATCATTCCACAATACAGGCCACATTCTTACTAGACTGTGAAGTTATTTTTGTGGGGTTTTTTAAAATAAACTTTCTGTTCCTCCTCTGCATTACAAACCTTGTCCCTGACCACATGGTTGAAAGTTGGGTTGCTCAGGTGTACATCCAATTATCTCAGTGATTGGATCAAGGGTGGGCACATGATCCAAGAAAGCTCAATCACAATTTTTTTCCTAGGAATAATATATTTTCTGAGGTATCCAAGACAGGAAGATAGGAACCTAGGGCTGCTGGCAGATATGTGGAGAGGATGTCCTGACTGAATGAAGCCAAGTGGAGGCAATTGTCATACAGAGCCAGAAGGAATTTTGTGGCTTTGAGTCTCTTGCTAAAGACCCCAAGGCTCTGATTCTTGTATGTCTTCTTTCAGGTCTATGAATTGCTCAGATATGCTCCAGACCTTTGTGAATGAAGGAATTCTGGTTTTTGCACAAGCCAGTTAGAGTTGGTTTCTGTCACTAGCAACCAACAAAGTCCTAATGAATAAAAGGACATTATCAAGAATAATAGGAGGGCCCCAAACTGCCATTTGCTTTCTTGGAGCTATTTATTCCCATCAGGTTGTATAAATATATTCTCATCTTTGTATGGGGCCTTGGTGATTGGACATTGAATACCTACTGTGTATGTAGTGAAAATTTCCAAATAGTGCAGACACTTTTCTCCAAGGGCATTGCTTCTCAAAGTTCAGTGTACTCTCGGGAGTTAAAAATTTGCTTTGCAACATGAAGTAGATTTCTGTTGTCTAATAGTTTAATACCATGATGTTTTTATAAAGATTTAGGGGTTTCTATGGATTAAATTTTTTATTTGCCAGTTTCACAAGTGTTTCTGTGATTACAAAAGTAACATATTTTCTCTATAAAATGCCTATAGCTTACTGAAAAGCATGAAATAAATCCCTGTAACTCTATCATTCAGAGATAACAAATGACCATATTTTGGGGTGTAGACTTTCATATTTGTTTTATGCACACACACATATATGTATTTTAAAAAATTGAATTATGGGCCACGTGGTTGGCTCAGTCAGTTGAGCATCCGACTTCTTCTCAGGACATGGTCTCACAGTTTGTGAGTTTGAGACCCCTGTCAGGCTCTGTGCTGACAGCTCAGAGCCTGAAGCCTTCTTCGGATTCTGTGTTTCCCTCTCTCTCTGCCCCTCCCCCATTCGTGCCCTGTCTCTCTGTCTTAAAAATAAGTAAACGTTACTGGGGCGCCTGGGTGGCGCAGTCGGTTAAGCGTCCGACTTCAGCCAGGTCACGATCTCGCGGTCTGTGAGTTCGAGCCCCGCGTCAGGCTCTGGGCTAATGGCTCAGAGCCTGGAGCCTGTTTCCGATTCTGTGTCTCCCTCTCTCTCTGCCCCTCCCCCGTTCATGCTCTGTCTCTCTCTGTCCCAAAAATAAATAAACGTTGAAAAAAAAATTTAAAAAAAAATTTAAAAAAAAAAAAAAATAAGTAAACGTTAAAAAAATTTTAATTGAATCATAATGTAATAATGTACTTTTTCTTGATCATCTTTCAGAATCAAAACAATCATCTTCATGAGTAGTCTCATTGAATTGTATTTTATAGACATTGCCAATATCATAAACCTGTACCCATTTTTTTAACCTTTTGACCACCTTCATTCATTTCTCCCATTCTTCACACCTTACATCTGGCAACCAGAATATGTTCTCTATATCTGTTAGCTTGTTGTTGTTTATTTGTTTGTTTGTTTTTTATGTTCCACATATAAAGGAGATCATATGGTATTTGTCTTTCTCTATTTTATGTAGTGTAATGCTGTTGAGTTCCCTCCATGTTGTTACAAATATCAAGATTTCTTTTCTATGACTGAATAAAATCTTCTTCACCCGTTCATCCATTAATGGACACTTAGGTGTTTCCATGTCTTAACTATTGTAAGCAATGTTGCAATGAGCATTGAGGACTGTATATCTATTAAAATTAGTGCTTTTGTTTTTTTCAGATAAACACCGCAAAGTGGAATTGCTGGGTCATATGATACTTCTATTTTAAATTTTTGAGGGACGTTTATACTGTTTTACATAGTGGCTACACCAATTTACATTCCCACCGACAGTACACGAGGATTCCTTTTTCTCCACATCCTCACCAACACTGTGTTTTCCATAACAGCCATTCTAACGGGTGTGATGTGATATCTCATTGTAGTTTGGATATGCATTATGCATTTCTCTAATGAATGATGATGTTGAGCATCTTTTCATGTACCTGTTGACCACTTGTATGTCTTCTTTGGAAAAATGTCTATTTTTTTTTTAATTTTTTTTTTAACGTTATTTATTTTAGAGACACAGAGACAGAGCATGAACAGGGGAGGGTCAGAGAGAGAGGGAGACACAGAATCTGAAACAGGCTCCAGGCTCTGAGCCGTCAGCACAGAGCCCGACGCGGGGCTCGAACTCACGGACTGCGAGATCATGACCTGAGCCGAAGTCGGCCACTTAACTGACTGAGCCACCCAGGCACCCCGGAAAAATGTCTATTTAGATCTTCTGCTCATTTTGTAATTTTTTCTTTTGCTATTGAGTGTAAATATTTTGGATATTAGACCCTTACTAGATATAGGATTTGCAAATATTTTCTCCCATTTAGTAGGTTGTCTTTTCATATTATTGATGGTTTCACTGCCGTGCAGTACTTTTAATTTTTATTTTTTAAATATCAATAATTTATTTATTTTTAAAATTTACACCCAAGTTAGTTAGCATATAGGGCAATAATGATTTCAGGAGTAGACTCCTTAATGCCCCTTACCTATTAGCCCATCCCCCCTCCTACATCCCCTCCAGTAACCCTCTGTTTGTTCTCCATATTTAAGCATCTCTTATGTTTTGTCCCCCTCCCTCTTTTTATATTAGTTTTGCTTCCCTTCCCTTATGTTCATCTGTTTTGTATCTTAAAGTCCTCATATGAGTGAAGTCAAATGATATTGTCTTTCTCTAACTGACTAATTTCACTTAGCATAATATGCTCTAGTTCCATCCACGTAGTTGCAAATGGCAAGATTTCATTCTTTTTGATTGCCGAGTAATACTCCATTGTATATATATATACCACATCTTCTTTATCCATTCATCCATCGATGGACATTTGGGCGCTTTCCATACTTTGGCTATTGTTGATAGTGCTGCTCTACACATTGAGGTGCATGTGCCCCTTGAAAACAGCACACCTGTATCCCTTGGATAAATACCTAGTAGTGCAATTGCTGGGTCATAGGGTAGTTCTAGTTTTCATTTTTGAGGAACCTCCATAGTGTTTTCCAGCGGGGCTGCACCAGTTTGCATTCCCACCAGCAGTGCAAAAGAGATCCTCTTTCTCCGCATCCTCGCCAACATCTGTTGTTGCCTGAGTTGTTAATGTTAGCCATTCTGGCAGGTGTGAGCTGGTATCTCATTGTGGTTTTGGTTTTTATTTTCCTGGTGATGAGTGATGTTGAGCATCTTTTCATGTGTCGGTTGGCCATTGGGATGTCTTCTTTGGAGAAGTGTCCATTCATGTCTTTTGCCCATTACTTCACTGGATTATCTGTTTTTTGGGTGTTGAGTTTGATAAGTTCTTTATAGATTTTGGATACTAACCCTTTATCTGATATCTTCTCCCACTCTGTCAGTTGCTTTTTAGTTTTGCTGATTGTTTCCTTCACTGTGCAGAAGCTTTTTATTTTGATGAGGTCCCAGTAGTTCGTTTTTGCTTTTGTTTCCCTTGCCTCTAGAGACGTGTTGAGTAAGAAGTTGCCACAGCCAAGGTCAAAGAGGTTTTTACCTGCTTTCTCCTCAAGGATTTTAATGGCTTCCTGTCTTACATTTAGGTCTTTTGTCCATTTGGAGTTTATTTTTGTGTATGGTGTAAGGAAGTGGTCCAGGTTCATTTTTCTGCATGTCGCTGTCCAGTTTTCCCAGCACCACTTGCTGAAGAGACTGTCTTTATTCCATTGGTGATTCTTTCCTGCTTTGTCAAAGATCAGTTGGGCATATGTTTGTGGGTCAATTTCTGGGTTCTCTATTCTGTTCCATTGATCCGAGAGTCTGTTTTTGTGGCAGTACCATAACTGTCTCGATGATTACAGCTTTGTAATACAGCTTGAAGTCCGGGATTGTGATGCCTCCAGCTCTGGCTTTCTTTCTCAAGATTGCTTTGGCTATTTGGGCCTTTTCTCGTTCCATACAAATTTTAGGATCGTTTGTTCTAGCTTTGTGAAGAATGCTGGTGTTATTTTGATAGGTATCGCATTAAATATGTAGATTGCTTTGGGTAGTGTTGACATTTTAGCAATATTTGTTCTTCCTATCCAGGAGCATGGAATATTTTTCCTTTTTTGGTGTCTTCTTCAATTTATTTCATAAGCTTTCTATATTTTTCAGTGTATAGATTTTTCACTTCTTTGGTTAGATTTCTCCCTAGGTGTTTTATGGGTTCTGTTGCAATTGTAAATGGGATCAATTCCTTGATTTCTCTTTCTGTTGCTTCGTTGTTGGCATTTAGGAATGCACCTGATTTCTGTGTATTGGTTTTTATATCCTGAGACTTTGCTGAATTCATGGATCAGTTCTAGCAATTTTTTGGTGGAATCTTTTGGGTTTTCCATATAGAGTGTTGTGTCATCTGCAAAAAGTGAAAGTTTGACCTCCTCCTGGACGATTTGGATGCCTTTTATTTCTTTGTGTTGTCTGATTGCAGAGGCTAAGACTTCCAATACTATGTTGAATAACAGTGGCGAGAGTAGACATCCCTGTCTTGTTCCTGACCTTAGGGGGAAAGCTTTCAGTTTTTCCCCATTGAGGATGATATTAGCATTGGGTCTTTCATAATATGGCTTTTATAATCTCAAGGTATGACCCTTCTATGCCTACTTTCTTGAGGGTTTTTATCAAGAAAGGATGCTGTATTTTGTCAAATGCTTTCTCTGCATCTATTGAGAGGATCATGTGGTTCTTGTGCTTTCTTCTATTGATGTGATGAATCACACTGATTGTTTTGAGAATATTGAACCAGCTCTGCATCCCAGGTATATATTGCACTTGGTCGTGGTCAATAATTTTTTTAATGTATTGTTGGATCCAGTTGGCCAGTATCTTGTTGAGGATTTTTGCAGCCATGTTCATCAGGGAAATTGGTCTATAGTTTTCCTTTTTAGTAGGGTCTTTGGTTTTGGAATCAAGGTAATGCTGGCTTTATAGAAAGAGTTTGAAAGTTTTCCTTCCATTTTTTTTTTTTTGTTGGTTTTTTTGGAACATCTTCATGAGAATAGGTGTTAACTCTTCCTTAGATGTTTGGTAGAATTCCCCTGGAAAGCCGTCTGGCCCTGGGCTTGTTTTTTGGGAGATTTTTGATTACTAATCAATTTTCATTACTGGTTATGGTTTTGTTCAAATTTTCTATTTCTTCCTGTTTCAGTTTTGGTAGTTTATATGTTTCTAGGAATTTGTCTATTTCTTCCAGATTGCCCATTTTATTGGCATATAAATGCTCATAATATTCTCTTATTATTGTTTTTATTTCTGCTATGTTGGTTGTGATCTCTCCTCTTTCATTCTTGATTTTATTTTTGGGTTTTTTTCTTTTTGATCAAACTGGCTTGGTGTTTATCAATTTTGTTAATTCTTTCAAAGAACCAACTTCTGGTTTCATTGATCTGTTCTACCGTTGGGTTTTTGGTTTTGTTTTGTTTTGTTTTGTTTTGTTTTGGTTTTGGTTTGATTTGGTTTCGATAGCATTAATTTCTGCTCTAATCTTTATTATTTCCAGCCGTCTGCTGGGTTTGGGTTTTATTTGCTGTTCTTTTTCCAGCTCTTTTAGTTGTAAGTTTAGGTTGTATATTTGAGACCTTTCTTCCTTCTTTAGGAAGGCCTGGATTGCTATATACTTCTCTCTTATGACCGCCATTGCTGCGTCCCAGAGGTTTTGGGCTGTGGTGTTATTGTTTTCATTGGCTTCCATGTACTTTTTAATTTCCTCTTTAACTTCTTGGTTAGCCCATTCATTCTTTAGTAGGATGGTGTTTAGTCTTCAAGTATTTGTTATCTTTCCACATTTTTTCTTGTGGTTGATTTCGAGTTTCATAACTTTGTGGTCTAAATATGTACACGGTATGATCTCAAACTTTTTGTCCTTGTTGAGGGATGATTTGTGTCCCAGTATGTGGTCTATTCTGGAGAATGTTTCCATATGCACTGGAGAAGAATGTGTATTCCTCTGCTTTAGGATGAAATGTTGTGAATATTTCTGTTAATTCCATATGGTCCAGTGTATCATTCAAAGCCATTGTTTCCTTGTTGATTTTCTGTTTAGAGGATCTGTCTTTTGCTTTAAATGGTGAGTTGATGTTCCCTACTACTATGGTATTATTATCAATGAGTTTCTTTATGTTTATGATTAATTGATTCATATATTTGTTTGCTGCCATATTTGGAGCATAAATGTTTACAATTATTAGGTTGTAATTAATATAATTAATTAACATAATGCTCTTCTTCATCTCTTGCTGCAGGATTTATTTTAAAATGTAGATTGTCTGATACAAGTATGGGTACTCTGGCTTTCTTTTATCAACCATTAGCATAATAGATGGTTCTCCATCCCCTTACTTTCAATCTGAAGGTGTCTCTAGGTCTAAAGTGGTTCTCTTGTAAACAGCATAGAGATGGATCTTGTTTTCTTATCCATTTTGTCACCCTATGTCTTTTGATTGGAGTATTGAGTCTATTGACGTTTAGAGTGAGTACTGAAAGATATGAATTTATTGCCATTATTTTGCCTTTAGAGTTGGAGTTTCTGGTGGTGTTCTCTGGTCCTTTCTAGTCTTTGTTGCTTTTGGTCTTTTTTTTCTTTTTCCTTTCTTTTTTTCCTCCATCTTTTCTCCCCCAGAGAGTCCACCTTAAAATTTCTTGTAGGGCTGGTTTAGTTGTCATGAACTCCTTTAATTTTTGTTTGTCTGGGAAACTTTTTATCTCTCCTTCTATTTTGAATGACAGCCTTGTTGGGTAAAGAATTATTAAAAAAAAAATCTTGGCTGCATATTTTTCCATTAAAACACATTGAATGCAACCCACCACTCCTTTCTGGCCTGCCAAGTTTCGGTGGATAGGTCTGCTGCAAACCTTATCTTTCCTCCTTTGTAGGTTAAGGACTTTTTTCCCTTGCTGCTTTCATGATTCTCTCCTTGCCTGAGTATTTTGTGAATGTGACTGTGATATGCCTTGTTGATGGTCGGTTTTTGTTGAATCTAGTGGGAGTCCTCTTTGCTTCTTAGATTTTGATGTCTGTGTCTTTCCCCAGGTTATGAAAGTTTTCCGCTATGATTTGCTGACATAAAACTTCTAGCCCTTTTTGTCTCTCTTCATCTTCTGGGACCCCTGTGATTCTGATGTTGTTCCTTTTTTAAGTCACTGATTTCTCTAATTCTTAAATCGTGCTCTTTTGCCTTAGTCTCCCTCTTTTTTTCTGCTTCATTATTCTCCATAAGTTTGTCCTCTATATAGCTGATTTGCTGCTCTGCTTCATCCATCCTTTCTGCCATGACATCCATTTGAGATTGCAGCTCAGTTATCACACTTTTTATTTCTTCCTGACTAGCTTTTACTTCTTTTATCTATGCAGAAAGGTATTCTAATATATTTTCAACTCCAGCTAGTATTCTTATTACTATGGTTCTAAATTCTGGTTCAGACATCTTGCGTGTATTTATGTTGATTAAGTCCTTGGCTGGCATTTCTTACTGTTCTTTCTTTTGGAGTGAATTTTTTTGTTTTGTAATTTTGAAGGAAGAAAAGGAGTTAATAAGGTAAAATTAAAATTAAAATTAAAAAATTAAAAACAACAGACACACAGATAAATCAAATAAATGATGCTAGATCCTAGGTATGTTTTGGTCTGGTTGTTGAAAGGAGCTTGATTAGAGAAAAAAGGGAAAGATAAGCAAAGAAAAAAACAAAAGGAAAGAAAAAGACAAAAAAAGGAAAATGTTTGAAAATTTGAAAAAAATGAATACAACGAAATACAATAAAATGAAATGATGGGAGTAAAATAGAATTTGAATATTTTACAAAAAAGTAAAAACTATAGTAGGAAAAATTAAAAAAATGTTTTTAATAAAAATGGAAAATAAAAATAATATTTTTCTCTTTCTTTATTCAAGAATAAGAAAAGAAAAAAGAAAAAAAATGAATAGATGCACCAGTGAACAGACTGAAATATGATTGAAATTACATCAGTTTCCCCTAGTAGTGAAACAATGAAGCACTTTATAGTCCGTAAACTATGCAGGTGGAGTGACTTGTGGTGCTCCTGAATAACAAATTTGGCCCAGTTGGGTGGAGCTTAGTGTAATGGCTCCATTCTCCACTAGATGCCACTGCTTAGCTTACTGGAGTGGATCATTGTGGCGCATGTAGGTGTGAATGCGCATGCGTAGGAGGGGTGAAAATGGCATCACCCAGCTGCCCAGTCTCTAGTATCCTGGAACTCTCTTCTCCCTGACCAGCAATCATGCACCCCTTCTTTGTTTCCCTCTTCTGTCCATTGCCTGCCTTTACACTGTCCATGACCAAGCTGTCAGGTGGCCAGGTGGCACTTCCCTCCTGAGTTTTACCTCAGATGCAACTGTGTTTCCCAACCCCTCACTTCTGGGGGACTGTGGCTTTGATCCATTTTGACCCTCTGGGGGAGGGTCTCACTGGACCATGCTGCTGCCAATGCCCAGAGACTGTGTAGTATTTTTAAATATAAGATATGACAAGATACATACAAATGACCCTGATTGGCACAAGGAAAATGGTCACAGTATCTGCTATATTCTAGACACTGTGCTAGGCAGAAGTCTAATGAATTTTAAAATGATTTCAGAGCTCAAGTTGCCTATAGCCAGAGGGTACTTTATATATATAAAAAATAATATACTGAATTTATTATTAAAGTAACAATGGCTGATACAAACTGAGTAATTTGGAAATTAAGGAAGGAACAATCATTATGGGCTGAGAAAACTAAAGAGATGTGGAATTTGAGCACAGTACTTAAGAATAGAAAGGCTCAGTTTAAGGAGCAGGGCTTTTCAGAGAAAAGAAATGGGGACAAAGACTCGGAAAAGAAAGAATGTAGTTCTGTGTGCCTGAAATGGAAGCTTGATGAAGAAAATATTAATCCTGTGCCATTAACCATTTGTTACTGTTTGTCTCTTTGTTGATCATCCTTTCCAATTGTGATTTCTTAATGGATTTGGATATGAGGGTGAAAAGAGAGAGCTAACCATCCCATCTGGCATTCTCCTTGACACATGGTGCCTAAAAGCATTTTTGTATGTTCCTTTTCTCTATGGCATCCGTGGGCTTCCTTTCTGATCATTCATCAAAGTAAGGGGCCATCTGCTCTGTGCTCCGTCTGCTCCATGAATGAAATGAAGGCATGTGTTATGTGGCTCTATTCCAGCTTCCCCTTCTTTACATCTGCTGTGACCCTTTGAACAGCCCATGGGGCATAACTGATGTCTCACCTTACTACAAGGTGCATGACCCTTTGCTTCCAGTCCTACTTTACTTTGAAAAATACCTACACTTCATGCTGTTCAGGTGTTATTGTAGAAACCATTACCATACACCAAACCACTAGTTGTTTAGATTTCTTTGGCAGTAACCCATTTTACCAATGAAAGGTACTAAAACATTTCATTAAAGGAAATTCAACATTTCAACCAATTCTTCTATTACAGGAAGAATAACAACTTTCAATTTATGTATCCCAATCCTTTTGAAGTACATTATTGACATTTGCTAACCAATCTCCTGTATATCCTTGGGCTCCTCACCTCACAGGAGAAGGTTTGAGGCTAGAACAACCTTGAAACTACAGAGTCTAAAATGAATGAGAATAGGCCTGGGAATGAAGTCACAGAAGTAGAAAGAATATTGCAAAGGCTTTCCAAAAACTGTGTATGTGTGCATGTGTGTGTATGTGTGTGTATATATTTGAATATGTAATTGATAACTGCTCTTTTTTCCCCAAACTAGATAGCCAGAGAAAGACCTGTAGATGACTAAGAGGAAGAAATTTTTAAATTTTATATTTGTGTAAACAAAAATCACTTTTCCAATATTTTTTTGTGTTCTGCCTAAGTAAAATCGAGCAAGTATTTAACCTCTCTGATCCTCACATTGCTAATCTGTAAATTGGCAATAATAAACACCTGCATGAAATAATGTTTATAAAGGACTAAATTCCAACTCAGTGCCTATTATGTAGTAGGCCTTCAAATAGTAATCACAGTGTCTAGAATATAGTAGGAACTCAATAATTATCTCTTGTTGGAAGAATAAATGAGTGAATGAAAGTAATACATAGAAAGCTTCTTGTCTTCCAGGCACAGAGTTGGTATAATTTGGTGACTCTTATGCTCCTAGAAAGAAGTTCTAGAAGTTATACTTCCACCATAATTTCTGTAGTGATTAACAGCTCTTTGCTTAGCCTTTACAAAACATAAAAGCTAGGCTATAGAAATAGTCTGAACCAACAACTAAGTGACACTGGTAACATTCCTAAGGCCTTTATAGGCTAGGGTCATTCTTTTTTAGAATTTCAAACAAAAAGTAAGTCTCTGAGAGAAATTACTGAACATAAGGCAAAGGTTTAATTAAGGATCCACTTGAGGCAGTGAAAAAGACAGATAAACAGAATTGAAAGAGACAGCTGATATTTTTAATAGCTTTATTGAGATATTGATGTACAACATGCTGCATATATTTAAAGTGCATCATTTGATAGGTTTTGACATAAGTATATATGCACAAAATCATCAACATAATCAAGAGAGTTGAATCAAATATATCAATCATTCACAGGAGTGAATGCCTCTTTATAGTCCCTCCTCCCCCTGCTCCCTCTTTCCCTGGCAACTCAGTGGGCTTTTTTTCTATGACTACAGGTTAGTTTAGTTTTTCTGGAGTTTTATACAAATAGAATTATGCTGCACACATTCTTCTTATTGTCTGGGTTCTTTCATTCAGCATAGTTGTTTTGAGATTCCTCCTTACTGTTGCATTTATCAAGTTCATTCCTTTTTATTTCTGAGTACTATTCCATTGTATGGCTACAACATATATTGTTTGTCCATTCTCCTGGTGGACATTTGGGTTGTCTCCTAATTTTGACTATTACAAACAAAGCTGCTCTAAATATTTGTGTACAAGACTCTGTATGATATATGCTCTCATTTCTACTTACGAGTAGAATGGCTGGCTAATCATAGGTATATGTTTAACTTTTTAACAAGCTTCCAAACTCATCTGAAATGATTCCATGTTTTGTATATCCATCAGTAGTTCCCAGTTCCTCCACATCCTCACCAAACCTTGCTATGCTCACTCTTTTTAGTCTTAGCCATTCTAATAGGTGTGTAGTGATACGATGTTAATTTGAATTTCATGACTAATGATGTTGAGCATCTCTTCATGTACTTAAATGTTGGATGTATATTTTGGTAAATTACCTGCCCAAATCTTTTGCTCCTTTTTTATGGGGTTGTTTGTTTTCTCATTACTTAATTTTAAGTGTACTTTACAGGCTCTAGATACAAGTTTTTTATGAGACTTATGATTTGCAAATATTTTCTCCTAGTTGGTGGTATGTCTTTGCATGTTTTTAACACTGTCTTTCAAAGAGTAGAAATATTTAATTTTAATGGGCTACAGTTTATCCGTTTTTTTTTGTTGTTGTTCTTTTGATGGCTCATGCTTTTGGTGTCCTAAGAAATTTTTTTCTTCAGAGATTTCAATGGTTTTTGAATTCACATTTAGGTCTATGATTCTTTTTAAGTTTATACATATGCCTGTGTGGGTCACAGGCATGCTTGGCATTTGAGTATCCAGTTGCTCTAGCAGCACTTGTTGAATAGTATCCTCTCTCTACAGTATTGTCTTGGCATCTTCATAGAAAATCACTTGTCTATAAATATGTGGATGTACTTCTGGATTCTATTCTTTTCCATTGATCTATTTTTCTATCTTTATGCCAATACCATGCTGTCATGATTCATCTAGCTGTAAAGTAAGTCTTTGGTGTAAAGACTTTATTCTTCTCTTCCAAAGATGTATTGGTTATTTTATGTTCTTTGTAATTCCATATGAATTTCACAACCAACTTGTCCTTTAAAAAAAATCTGGGATTCTGAATCTGTTGAATCTATAGACTAATTTGAGAAGAATTGACATCTTGACTATATTGAATATCTCTGCCCACAAACACAATGTATTTCTTCATTTATTTGAGCCTTCTTTTATTTCTCTCAGCAATGTTTTATAATTCTTAGTGTGCAGGTTTCATAAATCTTTTGTCAGTTTTATCCCTAAGGATTTCATATTTTATTATGCTATTATAAATTGCATATTTTTTTAAATTTCAATTTATGATTTTTTGTTTCTAGTACATAGAAATAATAGTGAGTTTTATATTGGTTTGTATCCAAAATATCGCCAAACTCACTTATTAATTCCAGTAGCTTTTCATAGATTTCATCGGATTGTCTACATAGAGAATATGTTATCTGTGAATATAGTTTTATTTTTCCTCTCTTGTCTAGATGGCTTTTACTTATTTTTTTGGCTAGAACCTCCAGTGTAATGATGAATAGGCATGATTGAACAGGAATTTTTGCCTTATTCTCAAACTTAGTCTTTCATCATTAAGGATGATGTTAGCTATAGGGTTTCATAGATGTTCTCCATTAAATTGAGAGATTTCTCTTCTGTTACTAGTGTACTGAGAGTTTTGATCAGGATGAATTGGATTTTGTCAAGTGCTTTTCCGGCAGCTGAGATGATTGTTTGATTTTTCTATAATTTAATATGAATTATATTGTTTGATTTTATGTGTAAAACCAACCTTGCATTCATGAAACAAACTCCACTTGTTAATGATATTACCCTTCTTTAGTACTGTATTTACTTGGATAAAATAATATTTTGAATTTTTTTTAATCTTTGTTCATAAATGATATTAGCCTATCATTTCCTTTGCTTATAATGTCTTTTTCTGATTTGGTATTCAAGAAATACTGGAACCAAATAATAATTTGGGAAATATTCTCTCCTCTTCAATTTTCTATGAGTTTGTGCAGAATTGGTATTATTTCTTCCTTTAATGTTTCATAGAATTCACCAAATCAACAACTTAAATGAAATGGACCAATTCCTTGAAAGACACAAACTACCAAAAAGCTCTTTTGGGAAGAAATAGATAATCTGATTAGCCCTAAATCTTATGAAGACATTGAATTTGTAGTTAAAAATCTTTCTGTAAAGATTATGACTGGACTCCATGGGTATAGTTTTCTTCACATTTCTTGTGCTTGGAATTAATTGAGCTTCTTGGACCTTCAGGTTACAGTTTTCACCATTTTCTTTTAAATGGCCATGATTTCTTCCAGAACTGTTTCTGTCCCCTCCCATCCTTGTTTCAGATATGCCTATATTAGGCTGAAGTTGTCCCACAGCTCGCTGATACTACTTTATGCTTTTTTTTTTTTCTGTGTGTTTTATCTTGGACAGTTTCTATTACTTTATTTTCAAGTTTACTTATCTTTCCTTCTGCAAGATCTTATCTGCTGTTAATTGTATTCATGTATTTTTCATCTCAGACTCTGTTTTCATCACTAGAAGCTTGATTTGCTTTTTAAAAATTTTCTTTTATGTTTCTACATAACTTTTGAACATATGGAATGCAGTTACAATAACCATTTTTATATCCTTTTCAGTTAATTCAAATATCTGTGTCAGTTCTGTGTCAATTTCAATAGACTGCCTTCTCTTCTCATTATGGATCGTATTTTCCTGCTTCTCGTTATGCCTGGTAATTTTTTGATTAGGGACCAGACATTTTGAATTTTATATTTTGGGGTATTAGATATTTTTGTATTTCCATAATAATCTTAACTTTCTTTTGGGATGCAGTTAATTTACTTATAAATAGTTTGATGTTTGAGGGTACCACTTTTAAGATTTGTTAAATGGGACCAGGGTGTTTCATGTAGGACTAATTATCCCCGCTACTGAAGCAAATCTCTTCTAAGTACTCTTCCCAATTCACTGCAAATTATGAAGTTTTCCAGAGTGATGAGAACAGATTCTCTTCCTGGCCCTATGTGATTGATAGGTACTATTGCCACTAAACTTTTCAGGTAGTTCCTTCCTTGGCTCAAATGGTTTTCCTGCATGCAGACACTGATCAGTATTCCAATGAGTACTCAAGGATGACACTTTGACCTTCTTTGGAGTTCTTTCTCTGTGTAGCTCTGTGTTGTTTGTTTCACTGTCTTGTGACCAAGAGCTGCTTTGGTCTCCCTGGACCCTCAGCTCTTTCTCCTCAACTCAGGGAGTCTCCAGGATTCTATCTGGGTTCTCTGTCTGTGTGCTATGGTCTGGCAACTTCTACAAAGTGGAAATCTGAGATAATTGTAGGGTTCACCTTTTTCATTTTCTGTTCTCAGGATTCATTGTCCTCTGTTGTCTAGTAATCACTGTATTGAAAATCATTGTTTTGTATGCTTTACCTGGTTTTTTGGTTGTTCCATAGGGGAGGGTAAATACTATACCCATGATTCCACCTCAGTAGGAAGTGCAGATCTGGAGACAGATGATATTTAAAAGCAATATAGCAAGTGCTGAGGGGAGTTGAACAATCCATATGGACTCTAAACCCTTTTCCATTCCAGTGTATATCCTAGATTTGACATCATCTTTTAAACACAGAGACTCACTACAGCAATGGCTCTCAAAAAGAACAAGTGATTCTCATTCATTACCCTCACCTCTTGCAACAGACTTTTTAGAAAAGGGAAACTTGTTAAATAGGTACTGGGAAGAGTTGTGGAACCCCCAGCAGCCCCCCACCAAAAAGTCAGGCCACCACTCCTTGAGTTCTTATAATTTCTACAGAATTACAGAATATCCATAACCTGATAGGGAGTGTCCTTGGATTCAAATTTGTACATGAGTTCCCATCTCCTCTGGTTCTTATCTCATGATGGGCCACAGGCGTCTAGTTCCCTTGATGGAAATTTTTCTCTCTTCCTTCTCTCAGTCTTCTCTTCCAAGTTTCTGCCTACCATTTTATGACCTCAGTATATATAAAAAAAGCTAAACACCATGTTTAAGTTATTATCTTCCATAAAGAACTTGATGACCCATCATATGGAGCTCAGACCTCAGAAACACAAATGTCATGTAGTTAACAAGCCCCCTGAGGTTCTTCTGGTGCACGCCAAAGTTTGAAAACCTACTGCTGTGGTCAATCACAGGCATCATGGAGCGCAGAAAGTTTCCAAATGCCCTAGTTACCCATTGTTGACACTGGCTGATGGGGTGAAATTGTTCAGCATTCAGGCATAGGACTCTTTCTATGCAAGACTCTTAACACTACAGCTTTACTTGAAGTTCTTCCATGTATGTTCAGACTATTTTTAGGTTTTGAAACATGAACTCCATTCTGTAAGTACATGAGCTGATAAGACAGGATTTAGGCTTATAAGGATGGTTGACAGAATTACAAAATAAGACCCAGGAGGAAAGGTGATATAGAGGGCAAATCTCTCACCTAGAAAACTGCTAGGAGGAGATTGAAGGGCATGCCACTCCATATTGTGAGACCAAACACCAACTTCTCTCTCTCCCTTCAGGGCAGAACAGAAGAGAAAAAAATTGTGATAGCAAAGAACCTGACTAAGTGCAAAAGATATAGTGGGATCCGTTTGCTTAATATCGAAGCCATCTCAGGAAAAAAGTGGATTATTTTAAATCTGGCCTGAAATCAAGAGAATTGTTCCTATGAATCTCAGAAGCTGGCTCAGTCAGTAAATGGGAGATGTGACTGAGCTTATATTTCTGCTGGTAAGCAGGATAGAGATACAAGCAAACCCATATATCCCCAATATTTTTCCCCGCAAGAGTTTTCTTTCAACCCCCAAATATATATATTCATACTTTTCCTGCATTACATTTGGCTACAGATAATTCCTCTGATTTATGTTAAGTAAGCATTGTATCCCATCATACTCCTTTTATGGTTATATTCAGAATAAATAGCATACATCTTTGGCAATTTAATGCATACATTTCAGTTATTCAGATCATAGAAACAAAGCACAACCATTTTTGTACTAAAGTAATAGTGTCCCAGCTCATCTCTCTACGTCCATTTCCACTACTGCCCTCAACTCATTCTCCATGTGGCAGACAATATGCTCTCTTTTTGTTAAATTTGATTAGCAGTGTAAGTCTTTTCCTTTTAACTTAGAAATACGGAGATATGTTTTAGATTAAAAAAATAGCTGAAAAAGTTGAAAGTAGTTGTTTGGAGTAGAAATCAGTGTGGAGATGATCTTTTTTCTTCTTATTATAATACAATTTCTGCAAAACTATTTGGCATTTTATACATATGGGTTTTATTTGATAAATTAACTTTTTTCTCAAGGCACAAAACTGTAAATATTTCATCCCTGAGGAAGGTGTCCATTACCACCCTGCCATCTCTATCTTGTGGTTGCTCTGGAATTACCCTTCTGCCCGAGGATGTACAGGAGATTGGTGTTGTACCTTGTAGTAAGACCTGTTTCTTTGCCTTTTCCTTCAATCATCTAAGCCTCTAAAGTTCTGCCACAAACTTCCTTGTAGTTGGGATCAATTTCAAATTTGCTTGTAACTAATGAGCTCTGAATGATACATCTGCTGAGGTCATCATCTTATCCCTTATTTGCATCTCGCCAGTGGATCCTTGTTGCCTACACAATAAGAAGGCCCTTGGCTGTCATACAAGGGCCTCCATGACCAGGTTCCTCTCTGTCCTCACATTTCGACCACCACTGTTATTTCTAGGGTTGCTCACCTGCTGATGGTTAGCTGGAAACCATGTGGATTTGCTGGACTTTTCCTTTTTCCCGAGCATATCCCCCTCCTTTGGTCATTTGACCACTTGTTATTTAGTTTCCATGCTTGGCTCAAACATCATCCCCTCCAAAAAACATCATTGGATCCTTCAGCATGCTGCTTCAGAGCTCTCTATATACCTTTCCTTGCTACTCACTGTCAAAGATTGATATTCTCTCATGTATCTGTTTTCTCCGTCAGACTATAAATTCATCAAGAGCATAGTCATGTTTATTTTTATATCTTAATGTCTCACACATCGATTCACATTCAAAACAATAAATATTTTGTGAACTGAAATGTATATTTCTGAATCATAAGAGGGGTTAAATTATATACCACATAATTGATTTCGTTCAGCATTTGAAAATATGCAGATTATCATTTGAAAACTTTTATCCAAAAAGTGGCTTTATAAAGATCAATAACACTAAATGTCAGTGCTGAAAAATTGAGAAAACTATCCTGTATATGATGGTCATTCTCTAATGGCTGTGTAAAGTTTGATTGTGCTTCTTTTGGGCAGATCATCAAGCTCTCCTTGGTTGCACTGCCATGACCAAATGGCAGAATCAATACAATCTTTTTTAAGATGTTCTTTTGATCATGCTTAAAGCCTTTCAGTGTCTTCTCATTGCACCTTGACTAAAATCTAAATGTCTAGGGCATCTGTATTAGTATTAGTTTCCTAGGGCAGTTGTAGAAAAGTACCACAAACTGGATGGCTTAAACAAAAGAAATTTATTACTGGACAGTTCTGGAAACTCGAAGTCTAAGATTAAAATGTCAGCAGGATTGGTCCATTCTGGCAGCTATGAGGGAGAATATGTTCCATGACTCCTAACTTCTGTGGTTCGTTGGCAATCTTTGGCGTTCTTTGACTTGTAAATGCATTATGCCAACTTCTGCCTTCACCTGCACATGGTGTTCTCTGTTTGTGTGTCAGTTTCCATGTCCAAATTTACCCTTTTTATAAGAACACGGTCATATTGGATTAGGGCCCACCACAATGACCTCATGTTAACAAATCATCTGCATAAAGTCTATTTCCAAATAAGTCACATTCCCAGGAACTGAGGATTAGGACTTCAAAATCATCTTGAGAAACAGTTCCACTCATGACAGTGTCTACTTTTCTGATATTATCTCTTGCCACTCTCCTTCTTACTCTAGTCACACTGGCCTTCATACTGTTCCTAGAAGAAGTCAAAAGCATCCTCTTCTCAGAGATTTTGTGCTTGTTGTTTATGCTGAGAAATCCCTTCACATGTCCACCATAATCTTCTCGTTTAGATCCCAGATCAAAGTCAGAGATTCTGGTCCTGACCACCCTATCTCTCTACCTATATGCTATTGACCAATTTATTTCTGCATAACCCTGACTGCAATCTGAAATCATCTAGGTCTTTTATGTATCCTTGTTGGCTCTCCTATCTAGAATGGAGACTCCAAGAGCACAGAGATCCTGCCTTCCTTCTTAATGATGTAGACCCAGTGCTTAAAACAGTGCCTATTACATAGCAGGGCCTCAATGAAAATTATAGTATTACAATGAATTAAATGTACTGCAAAGTAAGGTATAATCATTTAAAGTCATCTCCAAACAGCATAAGTAATTTACCAAAGAAACAGGAAGAACAGGTCATTACCCAGAATCATTTTTTTTCCAAATTGGAAACTTCATTAGTGCCCCTTCTCCCAAGATTCAGAATATCACATCTGATCGCATCCTTTTTTAACATAGCCTCGCTGACCATCCTATTTAAAATCACAACCCTCCACCTCAGCCAGTATTCCCATGTACCTCCTTCTTGTTCTACCGTTCCACAATACTTATCGCCTTCTAAAAGAATGTAAAATATACTCCTTGATACTGCTTTTTTATAAAAGTGACTTTCTCCCTTTCAGTAGACATTGGTCTGTTTTGTTCATTGAGGGCGCCCAGGAATCTAGAACTGTGCCTCACGCGTGGTATGTGCTCAAAGAATATTTGCAGTTGGAATAAAACGTGCTGCCTTGCTCATGCTTCTAGTTATTTACCTGGGCATTATGATGGCAATAGAGCTTTATTTGTAAAAGAAAATGCAAAAGAAAACTCCAGATTAGGAAGAGAGATTCAGAATCAAAAGGGTGTGCACACTACATAGTATTTTTATATGGGCTCTGCCTATCCTTGCTTAACATTTGGGCATTTATTGGCACTCACGTATTAAAACTGTGGGGGTTGACTGAATCTTGCAGGGGCTGTGTTAGTCCTGGGCTCCAGGCTTCACTTTTTCCTTGACTAGAATTGGGGTCTTGTCACCCTTTAGGCTGAGTGGTTTGTAGTCAGAGCATGGTCAGTATCTAGGCCCAGTGCATTTATTTTTCCTACAGAAACTTTCTTTTTTTTAACCATACCAACATGAAAGGCCTCCCAACAATCCAGACCAACCTTTGTCTTAATGGAGTCTGAAGTTCACTCTTCTGTTTATGATGTGTAACAATTGAAGTGGGAGATATAAAGTTTGCAGCTATTATGTAATCAAAACCATTTGTGTTTTCCCAAAGAGGAAGGAGGAGGCAAGAAGGGGATGGGGAGGTAGAGAGGAGGAAGAAAAGGAAAAATCTCAGAATTGGAAGCTTAGAGCCTGTGCAGTGAGCAGGAAGTTGAAACTCATCCAGCTGTCACATAACAACAGAAGAAAAATATTTTATGTATTCAATCATCATTAAGTGTTCTGCATGTCTATTTCCCACATTATTTGCCAGTATATATTGGTTTTCAAATGTTAGCATTTTAAGAGCAGGAGAAATATTTGCTTTTAAGATAAAAATTGATTTTTGAAGGCCATAAAGACAAAAATTCCATGTGGTAAAAGAGGGGGGGAAAAGTGATATCCTCACTTTAAAGCATTCTATACTGAAACCAAAAAGGCCTCTATTGCCTTTAACTTTGAAAGGCACTTTCTAAATGAAGGGCCACTCCAGGCTGAGCCACCAGTGTTCCCACTCCACAAATAAATTTTAGGAATGAAGTGTTTAATGTCCCATGATGGTATAGAGGTAGACAGGACTTCAAAGGAAGGAGGTGATTGCCCAGCAAGCTGCCAGCCCATGGCTTTCCTGTAGAGAGCAGATACTGCCAAGCTAAATTGGGAAATGGAAAGTTGGGGGAAGTAAAAGTCTCTGTGGACACTTCTCTCTTTTAGCTTCTAGAAAATGGTCTGAACAGAGCAACCGTAGTTAGAATTGGATCATTGAGTTTATGAATCTTAGCATTTGTGCAATGTTATAACTAGAAAATGTCGAAGAAAGCAGAGGCCCAGTTACTTTACAGATGAGGAAATTGGAGCACAGAGTGATGGTGTGACTTCCCAAGGTCCTGTATCTATTCACTGAAAATAAACACTAAATGTAGACACTCTCATTGTGATTTAGTCATTTTTTCCCCTCTTTGGTTGTCTAATAGGTCCACCTCTGCTGTCCTTGAAACCCTTACAAAGGATTATCTTCCTACTTCCGGAGGAAGAAGCTCACATAACATGCCTTATTCCATTCGCTTCATCCCTATAAAGGCCATCTTGAGAACATGTTTTATGCTCTCCGGGTCTGCATACACATAAAATATGATCCCTTATGAATAGGAATATTTGTGGTGGATTCTTAAAGAGCAACAGAGTTCTGATGCAGCTCTCCCAATGGAAGAGCTCCAAATTTCCTTAAATGATGCCTGTTTCTCCTGGAATTAAGGCTTGGTTACCTTATTCATTCACTCTACCCCTGGTCTATGGCCAGTTGTCTTCTTTAGCTCTCTTTAGGTATTTCTGTTCTGGTTCCATATCCAGCACATTTTCTGGCCTCAGATCAAAATTACTCTCCAAGGAGCCTAAAAAATCTTGGACTAATTCTTGTCACCTTTGCTGCCCTTGGTCTCTAGATTGGCATGTTTTTTTTATTTATCTAGTCCCTGTGCATAGTACTCGGCTAGGTTCCCCTGAGCTTGATGTCTTCTTTCTATTAATACATCTTAAATTCTTGACATTTATTTTCTCTTCTCTTACCTTCTATATTTATTACATTTGCAATAAATAGACACAAAATTATATATGTCAATTAACCTAATTCATTCCTATAACTCTTGAATATACACATTGCATGCATTTAAGTAATTATACTAATATTAATGTGTGCCTACCATTAACCTCAAGAAATAGAATATTGTCAATATCATTGAAGCTTTTGTGGGCTCCTTTGGACTGCATCTGCCTTTTTATTTAATCCCTTCAAAATGTTTATTATCCCATTGTTTTTCTTTCTAATTTTATCACTTATGCACATGCCCCTAAAAGATGTTTAGTTTTGCTTTTATTGAAGGTTACAAACATGGATTCATAAATATATAGCCTCTGTGACTTGCTTTTCTGGCTTACTATTTTTTGAATTAATCCTTATCGATACGTGGTACTTAATTTTTGCTTAAAGGAATTCCATTATGTAACTATACCACCATTTATTCATTCTTTCTACTATTGATTGACAGACATGTGGATTATTTCAGTTACTTGCTATCACATACACTGCTGTTATGAACACATTTATGCATATCTCCTCATTTATTTATTAAAAAATTTCTGTAGGTTATAAAATTAAGAGGAAAATTACTAGGTCACAGTCTATGAGTATTTTCAAAGTAACTAAATAACGTTATTTCCTAAAATTCTTGTATCAATTTAATATTCCTATTGTTTTAAATTTTCACCAATACTTGGCTTAGTCCAGCTTTTTGTTTGTTCTGCTGATTTGTGCGTGTGTGTAAAACTTTATCTCATTTATGGTTTTAGGAAATATGCATTTCCCTAGTCACTAATGAAATTGCAAGCATTTGTTTAAACTTTTTTTCAAATATAATTAACATACAGTGCTATATTAGTTTCAGGTGAACAATATAATGATTCAACAATTCTATACATTACTCAGCGCTCCTCACGATAAGTGTACTCTTAATTCCTATCACCTGTTTCACCCATTCGCCCACCTGCCTCCTTTCTGGCAACCACCAGTTTGTTTTCTATATTTACAGAGTTTTCTATATTTTTCTATATTTAAAGAGTCTGTTTCTTTTGTTTGTCTCCTTTTTTCCTTTGTTCATTTGATTTCTTTCTTAAATTCCACATGTAAATGAAATCATATGGTATTTGCCTTTCTCTGACTGGCTTATTTCACTTAGCATTAAACCCTCTACATCCATCTATGTTGCCACAAATGGCAAGATTTCATTCTTTTTTGTGGCTGAGTAATATTTCATTGTGTATATATACCACATCTTTTTTTTTATTTTTTCCATTTTATTTAATTTATTTTTAAAATTTACATCCAAGTTAGTTAGCATATAGGGCAATAATGATTTCAGGAGTAGACTCCTTAATGCCCCTTACCTATTAGCCCATCCCCCCTCCTACATCCCCTCCAGTAACCCTCTGTTTGTTCTCCATATTTAAGCATCTCTTATGTTTTGTCCCCCTCCCCGTTTTTATATTAGTTTTGCTTCCCTTCCCTTATGTTCATCTGTTTTGTATCTTAAAGTCCTCATATGAGTGAAGTCAAATGATATTGTCTTTCTCTAACTGACTAATTTCACTTAGCATAATATGCTCTAGTTCCATCCACGTAGTTGCAAATGGCAAGATTTCATTCTTTTTGATTGCCGAGTAATACTCCATTGTATATATATATACCACATCTTCTTTATCCATTCATCCATCGATGGACATTTGGGCGCTTTCCATACTTTGGCTATTGTTGATAGTGCTGCTCTACACATTGAGGTGCATGTGCCCCTTGAAAACAGCACACCTGTATCCCTTGGATAAATACCTAGTAGTGCAATTGCTGGGTCATAGGGTAGTTCTAGTTTTCATTTTTGAGGAACCTCCATAGTGTTTTCCAGCGGGGCTGCACCAGTTTGCATTCCCACCAGCAGTGCAAAAGAGATCCTCTTTCTCCGCATCCTCGCCAACATCTGTTGTTGCCTGAGTTGTTAATGTTAGCCATTCTGGCAGGTGTGAGCTGGTATCTCATTGTGGTTTTGGTTTTTATTTTCCTGGTGATGAGTGATGTTGAGCATCTTTTCATGTGTCGGTTGGCCATTGGGATGTCTTCTTTGGAGAAGTGTCCATTCATGTCTTTTGCCCATTACTTCACTGGATTATCTGTTTTTTGGGTGTTGAGTTTGATAAGTTCTTTATAGATTTTGGATACTAACCCTTTATCTGATATCTTCTCCCACTCTGTCAGTTGCTTTTTAGTTTTGCTGATTGTTTCCTTCACTGTGCAGAAGCTTTTTATTTTGATGAGGTCCCAGTAGTTCGTTTTTGCTTTTGTTTCCCTTGCCTCTAGAGACGTGTTGAGTAAGAAGTTGCCACAGCCAAGGTCAAAGAGGTTTTTACCTGCTTTCTCCTCAAGGATTTTAATGGCTTCCTGTCTTACATTTAGGTCTTTTGTCCATTTGGAGTTTATTTTTGTGTATGGTGTAAGGAAGTGGTCCAGGTTCATTTTTCTGCATGTCGCTGTCCAGTTTTCCCAGCACCACTTGCTGAAGAGACTGTCTTTATTCCATTGGTGATTCTTTCCTGCTTTGTCAAAGATCAGTTGGGCATATGTTTGTGGGTCAATTTCTGGGTTCTCTATTCTGTTCCATTGATCCGAGAGTCTGTTTTTGTGGCAGTACCATAACTGTCTCGATGATTACAGCTTTGTAATACAGCTTGAAGTCCGGGATTGTGATGCCTCCAGCTCTGGCTTTCTTTCTCAAGATTGCTTTGGCTATTTGGGCCTTTTCTCGTTCCATACAAATTTTAGGATCGTTTGTTCTAGCTTTGTGAAGAATGCTGGTGTTATTTTGATAGGTATCGCATTAAATATGTAGATTGCTTTGGGTAGTGTTGACATTTTAGCAATATTTGTTCTTCCTATCCAGGAGCATGGAATATTTTTCCTTTTTTGGTGTCTTCTTCAATTTATTTCATAAGCTTTCTATATTTTTCAGTGTATAGATTTTTCACTTCTTTGGTTAGATTTCTCCCTAGGTGTTTTATGGGTTCTGTTGCAATTGTAAATGGGATCAATTCCTTGATTTCTCTTTCTGTTGCTTCGTTGTTGGCATTTAGGAATGCACCTGATTTCTGTGTATTGGTTTTTATATCCTGAGACTTTGCTGAATTCATGGATCAGTTCTAGCAATTTTTTGGTGGAATCTTTTGGGTTTTCCATATAGAGTGTTGTGTCATCTGCAAAAAGTGAAAGTTTGACCTCCTCCTGGACGATTTGGATGCCTTTTATTTCTTTGTGTTGTCTGATTGCAGAGGCTAAGACTTCCAATACTATGTTGAATAACAGTGGCGAGAGTAGACATCCCTGTCTTGTTCCTGACCTTAGGGGGAAAGCTTTCAGTTTTTCCCCATTGAGGATGATATTAGCATTGGGTCTTTCATAATATGGCTTTTATAATCTCAAGGTATGACCCTTCTATGCCTACTTTCTTGAGGGTTTTTATCAAGAAAGGATGCTGTATTTTGTCAAATGCTTTCTCTGCATCTATTGAGAGGATCATGTGGTTCTTGTGCTTTCTTCTATTGATGTGATGAATCACACTGATTGTTTTGAGAATATTGAACCAGCTCTGCATCCTAGGTATATATTGCACTTGGTCGTGGTCAATAATTTTTTTAATGTATTGTTGGATCCAGTTGGCCAGTATCTTGTTGAGGATTTTGCAGCCATGTTCATCAGGGAAATTGGTCTATAGTTTTCCTTTTTAGTAGGGTCTTTGGTTTTGGAATCAAGGTAATGCTGGCTTCATAGAAAGAGTTTGGAAGTTTTCCTTTCATTTCTGTTTTTTTGGAACATCTTCATGAGAATAGGTGTTAACTCTTCCTTAAATGTTTGGTAGAATTCTCCTGGAAAGACATCTCGCCCTGGACTCTTGTTTTTTGGGAGATTTTTGATAACTGATTTGATTTCTTTACTGGTTATGGTTCTGTTCAAATTTTCTATTTCTTTCTGTTTCAGTTTTGGTAGTTTATATGTTTCTAGGAATTTGTCTATTTCTTCCAGATTGCCCATTTTATTGGTGTATAATTGCTCATCATATTCTCATTATTGTTTTTATTTCTGCTGTGTTGGTTGTAATCTCTCCTCTTTCATTCTTGATTTTATTATACCACATCTTCTTTATCCATTCATCTGTCAATGGACACTAGGGTTGCTCCCATATTTTGGCTATTGTCACTAATACTGCAGGAAACATAGGGGCACATATATCTTTTTGAATTAGTATTTTCAATTTCTTTGGGTAAAAAGCAGGCACTGGAATTAATGGATCATATGGTAACTCAATTTTTCACTTTTTGGGGAACCTCCATACTATTTTCCACAGTGGCTGCACCAACTTGCATTCCCACCAACAGTGCACTAGCGTTCTTTTTTCTCCACATCCTCGCCAACACTTGTTATTTCTTGTGGTTTTGATTTTGATAGGTGTCAGATGATATGTCATTGTGTGTTTTTTTTAAATTCTAGTTATTTTTTATTATTTATTTTAAAAAATTTAATTCCAGCATGATTATTGTATTGTATTATATTAGTTTCAGGTGTACAATATAGTGATTCAACAATTCCATAAATCACCCAGTGCTCTTCATGACAAGTGTGCTCCTTAATCCCCATCACCTATTTCACCCATTTCCCCCCCCCCACCTCCCTTCTGGTAACCATCAGTTTTTTCTGTATAGTTAAAAGTCGATTTCTTTGTTTGTCTTTCTCTCTCTTTTTCTGTTATCCATTTGTTTTGTTTCTTAAATTCCATGTGTGAGTGAAATCATATGGTATTTTTCTTTCACTCACTGACTTATTTCAGATAGCATTATACTCTCTAGCTCCATCCATATTGTTGCAAATGGTAAAAGTTCATTCTTTTTTATGGCTGAATAATATTCCATTGCATATATGTATATCACTTCTTCTTTTTTTTTTTTCCTTTTTTAAAGTATAAGTTTACGTCATTTGCCCACCTTTTGGGATTCTTGTACTCTTATGATTGAGTAGTAAAAATGTTCTTCATATTCTCTGGGTAAAAATAATTTATCAAATATAAGTATTTATATTATTTTTTCTAAGTAACCAGGTTTTTATTTTATTTTATTATTTTTTTAGTATGAAATTTATTGTCAAATAGGCTTCCATACAACACCCAGTGCTCATCCCAACAGTTGCCCTCCTCAATGCTCATCACCCACTTTCCCCTCCCTCCCACCCCCCCCATCAACCCTCAGTTTATTCTCAGTTTTTAAGAATCTCTTATGGTTTGCCTCCTTCCCTCTCTGTAACCTTTTTTTTCCTCTTCCCATCCCCTATGGTCCTCTGTTAAGTTTCTCAGGATCCACATAAGAGTGAAAACATATGGTATCTGTCTTTCTCTGTATGACTTATTTCACTTAGCATAACACTTTCTAGTTCCTTCCATGTTGCTACAAAAGACTGTACTTTCAGGGATCGTTTCTATAGTTCGTTATCACTTCTTTATCCATTCATCAATCGATGAACACTTGGGTTGTTTCTCTATCTTGGCTATTGTAAATAATGCTGCTATAAACATAAAGGTACATGTATCCCTTTGAATTAGTGTTTTGGTTTTTTATTTTATTTTATTTTTAGGGTAAATACCCAGTAATGTGATTACTGGATCACAAAGCAGTTCTATTTTTCACTTTTTGAGGAACCTCCATACTGTTTTCCACAGTGGCTGCCCCAGCTTGCATTCCCACCAACAATGCCCAAGGGTTCCTTTTATTCCATATCCTTGCCAACACTTGCTGTTTCTTGTGTTTTTGATGTTAGCCTTTCTGACAGATGTGAGGTGATGTCTCATTGTCTTTTTGATTTGCATTTCTCTTGACAGTGAGTGATGTTGAGCATCTTTTCATGTGTCATTGGCCATCTGTGTATCTTCTTTGGAAAAATGTCCATTCATGTTCTCTGCCCATTTTAAAATGGAGTATTTGTTTTGTGTGTGTGTGTTGAGTTGTATTTCTTTATGTATTTTGGGTATGAACCACTTATCAGAGATACCATTTGCAAATAACTTCTCCCATTCAGTAGGTTATCTTTTTGTTTTGTTGACTGCTTCCTTCACTGTGCAAAGCTTTTTATTTTGGTGTAGTCCCAAGAGTTTAATTTTGCTTTTGTGTCCCTTGCCAAAGAAGACATATCTAGAAAAATGTTTCTACAGCTGATGTCAAAGAAATTACTGCCTATGTTTTCTTCTAGGAATTTTATGGTGTCAAATCTCAGATTTAGGTGTTTAATCCATTTTGAGCTTATGGTGTAAGAAAGTGGTCCACTATTCTTTTGCATGTAACTGTCCAATTTTCCCAACACCATTTGTTAAAGAAACTGCTCTTTCCCCATTGTATATTTTTGCCTCCTTTGTTGTAGATTAATTGACCATATAATTGTGGATTTATTTCTGCTATCTCTGTTCTGTTCCATTGATCTGTGTGTCTATTTTTGTGCCCGTACAATTCTATTTTGATTACTACAGCTGTTTTGATTACTACAGCTTTGTAGTATATTTTGAAATATGGATTGTGATATCTCCAGTTTTGTTCTTATTTTTCAAGATTGCTTTGGCTATTCAGGGTCTTTTGTGGTTCCATACAAATTTTATGATTATCTGCTCTAGTTCTGTGAAAAATGCTGTTGGTATTTTGTTAGAGATTTCATTAAATCTGTAGATTGCTTTGGGTAGTAGGGGCATTTAATTGATTCTCCCAATCCATGAGCATGGAGTACCTTTCCATTTGAATTGTTTTTCTTTTTTTTTTTTTTTTTTTTTTACACATTTATTCATTTTTGAGAGATAGAGACAGAGCACAACCAGGGGAGGGCAGAGAGAGAGGGAGACACAGAATCTGAAGCAGGCTCCCGGCTCTGAACTATCAGCACAGAGCCCCACGCGGGCCTGGAATTCACAAACCGCGAGATCATGACCTGAGCCGAAGTGGGACGCAAAACCGACTGAGCCACCCGGACACCCCGTATCTTTCCATTTGTTTTTGTCATCTTCAATTTTTTTCATCAATGTTTTATAGTTTTCTGAATATAAGCCTTTTACCTCCTTGGCTAAGTTTATTCTTAGGTATTTTATTCTTATTGGTACAATTATAAATGGGGATGTTTCTTAATTCCTCTTTCTGCTAGTTCATTATTGGTACATAGAAGTGCAACAGGTTTCTCTATATTAATTTCGTATTCTGAAACTTTTCTGAATTCATTTATCAGATCTAGTATTTGCTTGGTGGTCTTTAGAGTTCCCTCTATATGGTGTCCTGTTTTGTGCAAATAATGAAAATTTTACTTCTTCCTCACTGAGTTGGATGCCTTTTATTTCTTTCTGTTGTCTACTGTGTTGAGGACTTCCAGTACTATGTTGAATAATAGTGGTGACTAGTGGACATCCTTTTCTTGTTCCTGTTCTTAGGGGAAAATCTCTTAGTGTTTCACCATTGAGTATGATGTTTGCTGTGGGTTTTTCATTTTATTATGTTGAAGTATCTTTCCTATAAACCTGAGAATTTTTATCATGAATGAATGTGGTACTTTGTCAAGTGCTTTTTCTGCATTTATTGAAATGATAATATAATTTTTATCCTTTCTCTTGTTAATGTGATATATCACATTGATTTGTGAATATTGAACCACTTTTGTATCCCTGGAATAAATTCCACTTGATCATGGTAAATGATTTGTTAATGTATTCCATTTGTTAATATTTTGTTGGGGATTTTTGCATCTATGAAATTAAAAGCATTTTTAAATAAGCATATGGACCATTTTCTGTGTCCTCCTCTGAAAAATTTTTCATGTATTTTGACAAGTTTAAAAAAATTGGATTATCTGTGCTTTTAACATTTATTTATAGGAGTTCTATACATATTCTAGATTCCATGATTTTGTTTATAATTTATAATAAACTCCTGCCACTTTGTGACTTGCCTTTTTAGTTTTCTAATGGTGTTTTTGAGTATCTTAATTTTTTAATGATTCCTAATTTTAATGTAGCCAAGTCTATTTTCAATGATTTGCATTTTTTTTGTATTTTAAAAATTGCTTCCCTAACCTGAGTTAATAAATATAGTCTTTTCTTCCCATAAAATTTCACTATTTATCTATATGGATTTTGTGTACGTACGTTTTAAAAACTGGAATCTTATTGCAATTTTTTTTTTTCAACGTTTATTTATTTTTGGGACAGAGAGAGACAGAGCATGAACGGGGGAGGGGCAGAGAGAGAGGGAGACACAGAATCGGAAACAGGCTCCAGGCTCTGAGCCATCAGCCCAGAGCCCGACGCGGGGCTCGAACTCACAGACCGCGAGATCGTGACCTGGCTGAAGTCGGACGCTTAACCGACTGCGCCACCCAGGCGCCCCTCTTATTGCAATTTTTTTATGAATAACTAAATACCAGCTTCTGTTTACTGGTCACCATTTACTGGAAGACTAGTACCATTTCCTGAAAAGTCTCATCTTTTTTCAAAGTAATCTGCAATAACAATTCTGTTACATATTAGGTTTCCATATTTGGATGAATTTATCTTGGTCTCTACTTGATTCCACTGTGCTGTGTGTTTATTCCAGCACCAATATCATACTCACTTAATTATTAGAGCTTTTATATTAAGAATAAGAGAGCTGATAGGATGAGTCCTTTTAACATGTCTTTCAAGAGTGCCTTGCTTGCAACTTGCTTCAAAAAATGAGTTGGGCATTTTTTCCTTTATTTTTTTTTTCCTTTCTGAAAAAGTTTTGTGTAAAGACTGAAATTACCTGTTTCTTGAATATTTGATACTCTTATTTGTAAAATATTTTTGCCTGGTGATTTATTTGTAGGCAGATTCCTAACCATGGATTCAATTTCTTTAGTAGTAAAAGATTAGTTAGGATTTTTATTTTTTCTAAGTTACTTTTGTTAAGTTGTATTTTTCTAATAATGCATGCATCTCATCGAACTTCTCAAATTTATCATCATTTAGATTTTTAAAAAAAATTCTTAATGTCTTTTTTTAATGTTTATTTTTGAGAGAGAGAGAGAGAGACAGAGCGTGAGCAGGGGAGGGGCAGAAAGAGAGGGAGACACAGAATCCGAAGCAGGTTGAGCTGGCAGCACAGAGCCTCGTAAACAGTGCTATGAACTGAGCTGAAGTCGGACGCTTAACCCACTGAGCCACCCAGGCGCCCCTATCATCATTTAGCTTTTAATGATATTTTTTTCTTGTTGTCATTTTCAACTGAGATGCTTCTCTACTCATGTCTCCTTTTCTATACTTAATATTAGTTATTCGTGACTTCTATTTTCTTCCTTGACTAACCTTGACAGAAGTGAACTGATTTGATTTGACTTTTAGAAAAAATCTTTTGGCCTTTTAAATTCTATTTGCATGTTTGCTGTTTTCTTTAACAAATCACTGTCCTTGAATGACACATTTCTTTCAGATATTGACCCAAACCCTTAGCAAAGAACTTTGTATATGAGTACATCATTTGCTGGCTTATCTTAGAGAGCTAAAGGGGCAGAATGGTGGGGTTGGGGACTTCCACTTGACTTTAGCAGAAATTGACTAGTGGCCCCCACTTGACTTTAGCAAGTCCCCCCCACTTGACTAAGTGGGGGCTAAAGTCCCCCCACTTGACTTTAACAGAAATTGGCTAGTGGGCAATTGGGTGGAAAGGCTTTGGATTTCAGAGAACATTACCCATAATTTCAGAGGAAGAATCTGAGGAAGACAGAATTACATCTCTGACAGCCCTAATCACATTTACTATGTACTTGATATCAGGATTTTCCTACTTGCTTCTTTAAATTACATACATGCCCTTCCTCACCTTGTGAGAGATCACCTTTCCCACTGCTTAATTATTTTGAGAGGGTGGAATATTGGTGAGGGAAGATATTGGTGAAGGAGACAGAGTTGCTGAGGGTGAAATGTACCCTTGAAAAGTGGACCTTTGACTATGAAATAAAATGAGAAAAGAGCCAGGGGAAGAAATATTGGCCACCACTGACCATTTATATAAGAGCTTACAGTTTTCTTTCCAAAGCATCTTAATAAACAAATCCTCATTTGCTCTTCTAGCAGCCCCAGTCTTAGTAAAGTGGGCAGCACAGGCATTCTGGCCAATATAAAATGAGAAGCAAGAGCATGGAGGCGTTTCCTTGGGAAAGGAAGTCATCAGCCTGACTGAAGACAGCCTTCATAATGAAACAACTGATAATAGATTTTTAAAACTTTTTGTTGAATTCCTGTGATGCACAGAGCGTCTTGAATAGATTTTGAGATGAACCTGATTAAGAGGCATGTTGTTTCCATTGGCATGGCCTTCCCGAGAGTTGTCGCTATTCTTTACATCCATTTCCTTTTCAGGACCCAAGAAAGAATATACATCTTTAATTTATCTCATCACTCTTAGGGGGCACTTTCCAGCATATGCTATTGAATTTGTTAAGTGAAGGCATATCTCTATTTTGTAATCCATGAAAGCTGGTATTAAAGACAAAATAAATACACTTCAGGAAAGATAACATTTTTCACAACAGATGTGAGAGCAAAGAAACTGCTGACATGTTTATTAGCAATGGATAAACTGAATGTTTCAGTTTGGCCCAGCCCCCAGAAAATGCAGATGTGTATCCAGATGCAAACCTCTAGAGTCTGCAAAAGAAAGTTTGTATTAGACTTTCTACAAGATTTCTGGCACTTTCTGCTTGACGAGAAGTACCCCTGAGAGCCACCTATCTCATGATATTTTGGCAGGGTTTTTGTCTCCGCCCTTGCTGTGGTAAAAGCCAAGCACTGCGGCAGGGCACACAATATTGGGGGAGGGGGGGAGTAGAAATAGGAAGTTTACTAAGCTATTTCTGACTTTCAACTTTTGAATTTAAAAAGCAGGCCTGGCTTAGAATATCAGATGCCTAGGTCATCTTTCCTCACCTTAGGTTATTTTTACTAGTTATGAAGAAATTGAGTAGTCTTTAGCTTATGCAAACATTTAAACGAATAAGGCCTCAGTTTAATTCCATGAGTGTCTTTTCCTTGGTGGGAAAGTACTTTGACTAAAGTCTTAGCAAATTTCAACATTTATTGACATTTTTCATATATGGCCAAATCTCAATCAGAAAGTCAGGCTTGGGGCTCCTGGGTGGCTCAGTCGGTTGAGTGTCTGACTTCGGCTCAGGTCGTGATCTAACAGTTCGTGAGTTTGAGCCCCGCCTTGGGCTTTGTGCTGACAGCATGGAGCCTGGAGCCTGCTTCAAGTTCTGTGTCTTCCTCTCTCTCTGCCCCTCCCCTGCTCATGTTCTGTCTCTCTCTCTCTCTGTCAAAAACAAATAAACATTAAAAAAATTTTTTTTAAGTCAGGCTCAACATAGGAGTCCATGCTTTTAGTAATAATATTTAGTTAAAATTTAGTGAGAATGAGTGCCTGGATGGCTCAGTTAGAATATATGAGTGCCTGGATGACTTCAGCTCAGGTCATGATCGCATGGTTGGTGAGTTTGAGTCCCACATTGGGTGAACTCTAGCCCTGCTTTCAGTGAGCACGAACCCCACTTCAGATCAACATGAATCCCACTTCTCTCTCTCTCTTTCTGCCCTTCATAGGATTCTCTCTCTCTCTCTCTGTCCCTCACTCACTTGCCCCCCTCACTCTCTCTCTCAAAAAAAAAAAAAGCTTCAATGTGCATAAAACTTCACTGTGCATAAAATGATTTAGGAATTTTATTACAATAAATTTGTGGATACCCAGGGATCCTCATCCCAAATAGTCCAATGGATCTGCAGCAGGGCCCAAGGACCTGCATTTTAACAGACTCTCCCAAGGGAATCTTGGAATTGTTTTCCACTCAAGAGATATACGGTCATTAAGTCAAATTTGTGATTAATGTGTCTTCCTATTTCGTCAGTAAGTTTTTTTAAATAACAATATTAATTAGCTACCATTTGTTAACCACATATGCTAAGTACTGTGCCAGTTGTTTACATGACAATAGTGGTAACAGCTAACACATTGGAGAACTGAGTGTATTACACACTATGCTAAGCTTGTATTATTCAGTTCTTCCGAGAACTCTCTGAAATCAATCTCACTATTGTATCTGTTTTACAGAGGACAAAACTAGGGTTTAGGAAACTTAAGTGATTCTCGGTAAGATTTTTTTAAAGTACATTTACCTGGGGGAAACTGTTTTGAGATTTTTTTAATTGTTTTTGTAATTGTGTTTTTAATTTTAATTGTTATCTTAATTGTTGTGATTGTTTTATAAACTTGGTTAGAATGCAAAATGCCTTGGGGCACCTGAGTGGCTCAGTCGGTTGAGCTTCCGACTTAGGCTCCGGTCGGGTTCTCACGGTTCGTGGGTTCAAGCCCCACGTCAGGCTCTGTGCTGACAGCTCAGAGCCTGGAGCCTGCTTCTGATTCTGTGTCTCCCCTCTCTCTGTGCCCCTCCCCAGCTCATGCTCTGTCTCTCTCTGTCTCTCAAAAGTGAAAAGATTTAAAAAATTTTAAAAAAAGAATGCAAAATGCCTTGAAAGGTGCAATGACATTTAATCTATAAATCTAACAAAGTATCCTAATTTGCTGATGACTGGCCATTGCTATTTTCTCCTTGGGGCCAGGAAAATGTGATTCTGTGGCGAGTTGCTCAAACATCTAACCCTATTGGAGGCAACAGGACTCAGATACGAAGCACCTAAGGCAGAACAGAAATTTGGGGTCAAAACAGAAATCAGGACAAAAAAGTAGATGTTTAAAATAATGGGTTTACCTAGAGGAGAAAGCAGGAAAAAACCTCTCTGACCTCAGCCGTAGCAATTTTTTACTTGACACATCCCCAAAGGCAAGAGAATTAAAAGCAAAAATGAACTATTGGGACCTTATGAAGATAAAAAGCTTCTGCACAGCAAAGGAAACAACCAACAAAACTAAAAGGCAACCAACAGAATGGGAAAAGATATTTGCAAATGACATATCGGACAAAGGGCTAGTATCCAAAATCTATAAAGAGCTCACCAAACTCCACACCCGAAAAACAAATAACCCAGTGAAGAAATGGGCAGAAAACATGAATAGACACTTCTCTAAAGAAGACATCCGGATGGCCAACAGGCACATGAAAAGATGCTCAACGTCGCTCCTCATCAGGGAAATACAAATCAAAGCCACACTCAGATATCACCTCACGCCAGTCAGAGTGGCCAAAATGAACAAATTGGGAGACTATAGATGCTGACGAGGATGTGGAGAAACGGGAACCCTCCTGCACGGTTGGTGGGAATGCAAATTGGTGCAGCCACTCTGGAAAACAGTGTGGAGGTTCCTCAGAAAATTAAAAATAGACCTACCCTATGACCCAGCAATAGCACTGCTAGGAATTTACCCAAGGGATACAGGAGTACTGATGCATAGGGGCACTTGTACCCCAATGTTTATAGCAGCACTCTCAACAATAGCCAAATTATGGAAAGAGCCTAAATGTCCATCAACTGATGAATGGATAAAAAAATTGTGGTTTATATACACAATGGAGTACTACGTGGCAATGAGAAAGAATGAAACATGGCCCTTTGTAGCAACATGGATGGAACTGGAGAGTGTGATGCTAAGTGAAATAATCCATACAGAGAAAGACAGATACCATATGGTTTTACTCTTATGTGGATCCTGAGAAACTTAACAGAAACCCATGGGGGAGGGAAAGGAAAAAAAAAAAAAGAGGTTAGAGTGGAAGAGAGCCAAAGCATAAGAGACTCTTAAAAACTGAGAACAGGGGCGCCTGGGTGGCGCAGTCGGTTAAGCGTCCGACTTCAGCCAGGTCACGATCTCGCGGTCCGTGAGTTCGAGCCCCGCGTCAGGCTCTGGGCTGATGGCTCAGAGCCTGGAGCCTGTTTCCGATTCTGTGTCTCCCTCTCTCTCTGCCCCTCGCCCGTTCATGCTCTGTCTCTCTCTGTCCCAAAAATAAATAAACGTTGGAAAAAAAAAAAACTGAGAACAAACTGAGGGTTGATGGGGGGTGGGAG
This sequence comes from Lynx rufus, assembly GCF_022079265.1. Classification (NCBI taxonomy): domain Eukaryota; kingdom Metazoa; phylum Chordata; class Mammalia; order Carnivora; family Felidae; genus Lynx; species Lynx rufus. Next base: position 50,840,072 of record NW_025814829.1, read on the forward strand.
GGAGGGGAGGGAGGGGAGGGTGGGTGATGGGTATTGAGGAGGGCACCTTTTGGGATGAGCACTGGGTGTTGTATGGAAACCAATTTGACAATAAACTTCATATATTGAAAATAAATAAATAAATAAAATAAAATAAAATAAAATAAAATAATGGGTTTACACCTAATCAAGCAATAGGCAGTAAAAGCATTATTCAGAATTTGAGAATGCAACCTTCGTGGTTCCCTTCCTGTCTGGCTTTTAGCTGTCTTGATTTCATCCTCTTAAAAGTCGATCTGAAAACATCTGTGCTAAAAAGCCATCCACATGGTGAAATTTGAGGCATCATGTTGAGTTACCGTCCATGTGTACATGTTTCTGGTACAACGGTAATGCGTAAATGTGTTTTCAGGATTGTTTGGAAATAGAACATTTGTTTCCACAAGCCAAACGCAATATTTAACGATTTCATTGCAAATAAATATAGTGATTGTGAAAATATGCATAGGTTTTTTGATACCTGCTCATCTTCGTATCTTAGGAGAGCCACCCAAGAAAACTAGTTTAATTTGCTCATAATCACATCGTGTTTAGGACCCCAACCATATTACCCTGCTTGGCCATTTACCTCATTCACATGCTTCTAAATGGTTGTAACTGTTGCTAACATTCAAATACACTCTTTAAAAGTACAGATTTATAGCACTGAGTAGATACCAAGGAATGTTTTAGAGGCCGTTATGGCAACACAAAAGGCGTAGTCACAAAAAATGTTTGGCCTGAGAAACGGCAACGTCATTGGAATAAATATGTTGTTTCCTAAGGCAACTGCTCTCTTGAAATGTAAAGTGAGAAGTGTTTCCTTTGAACATGCCAAATCTTATGCACTTAGAGCAGTTGTTCTCAAACTTCAATGTGCATAAAATGATTTAGGAATTTTATTAAAATAAATTTGCGGATACCCAGGGATCCTCATCCCAAATAGTCCAGGGCCCAAGGACCTGCATTTTAACAAACTCTCCCAAGGGAATCTCATACACATGATCAACAGGCCATTTTGTACAGCACACTCATCTGGACACATTACTGCATAGCCACATGCTATACACCCAAGGAATGTAACTTGATGATGCCATGTTTTCTTTCCTTGAGCCATCTTGACATAACTTAATACCATGTTTGGGCTCTCGTAGTTATTTTCGGTTTCAACTCAAATTTGATACTTCAACTTTTCACTATGACCTTAAGCTAGAAATTCTTAATGGTTTACAAATGAAATCCCTCAGATTCAGAATAGTAATCTTTCCATACTGTTCAGGACTACAAGTTGATAGCTTTGTCTATATCTGGACTTTTTTCTCATAGCCCTAGGGAAGGAAGCATGGTTTCATGGGGACACCAAAGTATACAGGACAAAGTCCCAGTTTTGCTGGCATTTCTATTCTAGAGAGGAAGAAAAGGTGTGTATGTGAGCAACTAAAATTCGACACAGCATAAGAGTCAAATAAACAGTTGAGTATCATTTCTTAAACCATGTCTGACACACCGTTCGTGTCTTCTGAGATGCTACCAGTATTACAAGTAAAAAGGCTTTCATGCCAAAAACATCCAAGAAATACTGGACTAAACTTACCTTTCTTTACTATGGGACTTAGCAGAACCTTTAACATACGTTATCACTCTGCGTGAGGAGACATAATGTAGACTTTTCCGATCTTAGTTGGTGCTGGCAATTTTCACAGACTAACTTGCGGAGTTTTTCTGGATACTAGTGTAGTATGTATTACAGCTTAGTACAGTATGTCTCAGGCAAATGCATAGGCATTCTAGGGAAAGTGAGATCATTCCCAGAGAGTGTGATCAGGGAAGGTCCCACGTAGATGTTGTCATTTGAGCTATGCTCGGTGATTATTAGCCATCGTTCCTCAGCAAAGACAAAATATTCATAAAAAAGGGGGGTTGATAATAGAGTTATAAGTAGTTATTATTCTTTTTTTTCTTTTTTTAGAAAGAGCATGTGCAGGTGGGGGAGAAGAGAAGAGGGAGAGAGAGAGAGAGAGAGAGAGAGAGAGAATCTTAAGCAGACTCCATGTTCAGGGTGAAGCCTGATGCCGTGCTTGATCCCAGGACGCTGGGATCATGAACTGAACTGAAATCGGGAGTGAGATGTTCAACTGGCTAAGCCACCCAGGAACCCCAGTAGTTACCATTCTTTTTTTTTTTTTTTTTTTTAGTTTTTTAAATGTTTATTTATTTTGGAGAGAGAGACAGAGAGACTGAGACAGAGAGACAGAGAGTGAGCAGGATAGGGGCAGAGAGAGCAAGGGAGACACAGAATCTGAAGCAGGCTCCAGTCTCCGAGCTGACAGCACAGAGCCCGATGCGGGGCTTGAACTCAGCAGTTATCATTCGTGATAAAGGATTCTATCATCAAGGATAAAGCTTTCAATGTGACAGCTTCGAGACCTTTACCCTTTGAGACAGCAGTGGCTGGAGAAATAGAGGGGGTAGAAACCAAATTTCACAAGATAAAGAATGAAGTTAGTGAGGAAATAGATTCTTAGGTGAATATTTGTAAAAGAAGATGACAACTTGGTGTGGTGGACAAGTAAAGTGAGGGAAGTCATTTTGTTTTAATTTTTAATTAAGTTTTTAATTTTAATTTTTAATTACTGTTTAATTTTTATTTTTAAATTAATTTTTAATTTATTTTTGAGAGGGAGAGAGACAGAGAGAAAGTGGGGGAGGGGCAGAGAGAGAGGGAGAGAATCTGAAGCAGGCTCCAGGCTCTGAGCTGTCAGCACAGAGCCCAACGTGGGGCTCGAACTCACGAACTGTGATATCATGACCTGAGCTAAAGACGGATGATTAACCAACTGAGCCACCCAGGTGCCCCAGGGAAGTCACTTTTTTAATGGGAAGTGGCCTGACCATTTTATCTTAATGAGTAAATTTTTTAAGAGTATATTCAGAGGTTCTTTTTAAGTTGCAGGATCTGACTCAAGAAAATGACAAGTTCCTTCATTCATGCAAGCACTATTACCCAATAGTCCTACTGTCATAGCTCTGTAGGTTCTATCTATCGATAAAGGATCTAACCACATTTACAAAAATGAAGGTCACCTTTGTCTCTTCCTTTGCTCAAACTTTATTAGCATTTCATATTCAGCTCAGTAATTCAAGTAAGATTAACAAAAAGGAATTTCCAACCCCGATTCATTTTCATTATTAATAGGTAACATTTATTCTTAAGAGAAGTCATTGACATATTTATTAGACTAAAAATGGGCAGAATCTTTATGGGCCCTCCTTGCTCACTTTTGTACTTATCTGTTACCAACAGATGTTTGTCTACTGTTGTACCCAATGCCCTGCTCCCCATACTTTGCATGATTGCTGGTTGAAGGAAGTAGTATATGATTAAAATACAAGGGGGGGACCAAGAAGACATTTCTGAATAATAAGAATGTGGGAGGAACCTGCTTTACCATACATCCTGATTTATCATAACGGCAGTAATTAAGGCAGTGTGGTTTTGGGGCACATGGGCGGCTCAGTGAGTTAAGCATCTGACTTTGAGTTTGGTTCAGATCATGATCTCATGGTTTGTGGGATCAAACCCCACACTGGGCTCTGACAGCACAGACCCTGCTTGGGATTCTCTCTCTCTCTCCCTCTCTCTCTGCCCCTCCCCTGCTCTCTCCCTTTCTCTCTCTCTGAAAATAAATAAACATTAAAAAAAAAGGACAGTGTGATTTTGCACAGGGGTGAATAAATAGATCAGTGAAACAGAACAAAGAGACTCAGAAACAGATACAGTCGGAGATTGGCACCTTATATATGACAAAGGTGGCATGAGAGATTGGGGGGGAAAGGAATTTTCAATAAATAATAGTAGGACAATTAGATCTCCCTGTGGGAAATAAATGAAAGTGGATTCTTACATTAGGCCGCACATAAAAATAAATTTGGGGTAAAGCCAAATCTAAAAGTAAAAACTCTAAGGCTTTTAAGAACATAAACAAAAATAACTCCAGGATGGAGAGGAATTTCTTAAGATAACCATAAAGTAAAATATTGGTAAATTTGACTCTGTTAAGTTAAATGTTTCTGTTCATCAAAAAACCATAGAAAGACCGAGAAGATGATAGATAATGCGCTTTTCCCACACACTTGCAGCATGTATAATTGGCAAAGAAAGTGGAGAGTATACGAAGTTTTAATGTATCAGTAAGAAAAAGACAACTTGAATAGAGAAAGTGGACAAAAGACTTGACCATGCAGGAGCGCCTGGCTGGCTCAGTTGGTAGAGGGTATGTGTGACTCTTGATCTCAGAGTTGTGAGTTCAAGCCCCATGCTGTGTGGAGAAATTACTTAAAAATAAAATCTTAAAAAAAAAAAAAAAAGACTTGAACATGCAGTCTATAAGAAGGAAGTCTGAATGGCCAATATACCTATGAAAAGGGACACCATCTTACTAATAATCAAAAAACGTACAACCAAACTATAATGAGATACATTGATGCTCTCCCAGATTTGAAAACAGAAATCTGGCAAAACCCAATTGTTGATAAGTACATGAAGCGGTGGAGACCCTCATATGCTGCTGGTGAGGGAGAAAAAACACACATCTTTAGAAAGCAGTTTGGCATTTTCTATTACATTTTAAGATATTTATACCATATGACCCAGAGCTGTGGTGTCCAATGTTTTGGTCTCCGGACTCCTTTATACTCTTAAAAACTATTAAGAGCTTTGTTTATGTCAGTTTTATCTATAGATATATACTGTATTTTAAATTAAAACTTAGAAAAATGCAAAGTATGTATTCATTTAAAAATAACAACATTGTGGGGCACCTGGGTGGCTCAGTCGGTTAGGCGTTCAACTCTTGGTTTCAGCTCAGGTCACGGTCTCACGGGTCTGTGCCCCGTGTTGGGCTTTGCACTGACAGCATGGAGCCTGGTTGGGATTCTCTCTCTCCCTCCCTCTCTGCCCCTCCCCTGCTCTCTCTCAAAATAAACACTTGAGAATAAATAAATAAATAATAACATCGTTAAAATAACATTGAAAATAAATGCTAACCTAAAAACATTTATTTTTGTCAAAATAATTATTTCCAAGAAAATCTTAGGGAGAAGAGTGACATTGTTTTACAGTTTAGAATGTAGTGTCTGGGTTACTAGAAAACAGCCGGATTCTCATATCTGCTTCTGCTTTTGGTTTGGCAGTATATTGCACGTGATATAGCCTCTGGAAAATTCCACTCTACAGTCATGAGACTGAGAGTGGAAAGGAAAAATAAAGTCTCAGTATTATCATGAAAATCGTTTCATACTCAAGGACCCCCTGTAAGCATCCTGAGGACCCCGGGGGTCCCCGGATCACCCTTTGAGAATTGCCGCCATAGAGAAACTCACACACCAGGATGCAAATATCAAGATGTTCACGGCAGCATGTCCATAACAGCAGTTGCCCATAGAAACAACTCACATGCTCACTTGAGCGGAATGGATAAATACACTGTGTTATGTTCACACAGTGGACTGGTATGCAGCAGTAGCAATGAATTAACTATAGCTGCGTGTACCAACACGGCTGAAAATCACAAATGTAAGTCCAGCAGATGAAATAAGTCATAAAAGAACGCATGCAGAGTGACTCCATTCACAGAAAGTTCAACACAGGCAAAATGAATGGGAATGTTTAAGAATGTATGCATTGGTGGCACAACTATAAAGAAAAGCTTGGCAATCGATGTCACAAATATCAAGACCGTGGTTCCTGTGGGAAGCAGTTCAGAGGAGGGAAGAGCATACAGGTGGGTCTAGGTGCTAGCAGTGTTCTGTTTCTTGCCCTGTAGTCGTTACACCAGCGTTTGCTTTACAATTATGTGTTAATTCCGTTAAAATGTGCAAGCCAAGTTTCTTTACTTTGTCTTACTTATTAAATATTCTATAATTAAAAAAATAAGAGCAAAATGTAAGAGCAAAGTTGGAGGATTTCTTTAGAAGTCATATACAGACACACATGTTTGTTTCAGTTAACTGTTACTGTTTAAGGAACCACTTACCCAAACTTAGTAGCTTCAAACAACAGTATTTTATTGTTCTTCTGATTCGGATTCTGTGGATTTACCGGGCTTGGCTAGACAGGGGCTGAGCTGTTTAAGAGTACTTCTTTACTCACACGGGGGCGGGGGGGGGGGGGCAGCCCTCAACATGATCACTGCTACAAAGAGAGCTGACTAGGCATCTTTCTCTCTCCAGGGGTCTCCCTGGCGGACTAGACTGCTTTACACTGTGGCTCAGGGCTCCAACAGCAAACATCCCAAGATAATAAGTCCCGATGTGCCAGTGGTTATCAAGCTTCTGTCTGCATCCTGCTTGATTTTGCCTCAACGAGCCCAGAATCAATGTGGGTGGGGCCTATCCACAAGCACGAATACAAGAGGGGGAGGCAGGCTTCATTAGGAGCTACCAACAATTTACCACAACTGTATATACATGCAGAGTGCACACACTATTTAATGTAATTGTCCACCCCAATTGTATATACATGTACCCCCCCCACACACACAGATATATACATACACAAAAATGTGTAAAGATATATGCATATCTGTAGTAAGGAGAGAAGCTTCAATGGTCTGGAGTGGACCCCAACTGAAGATAAAAGAGTCTGGTTCAAATAATTATGATGTCCCACCCAAATGTAAGATTCTGGGACACGTGCCGTGAGTCACAAGTTTTCTTTTTCTGCATAGTCACGGCCTTCTCTATTCTCCTTAGTCCAAGTTAACTTGACTAAAGTAACCAGCAAACAAATTGGGTGTTAAAAAACAAGAGAGGAAAAAAAAAATTGGTGCCGAAAAACTTCTATTCCATCTGCACACTGACAATGGCTGTGGTCATGTGCAAATAATTAGAAAGCACAATTATCAGCAATGCTGTATTGGGTTCCAGGCTCAGTTAGAAGTTAATAGCAACTTCATTTGACTTCCTCCAGCCAGAAAGTCCTTATAATGGTGGTGCAGTAATGACATCTCCCAGCCAGGAAGATATCATGAATATCCAGTAAGGGACACATCAGCTTTTGGCCCTGCTCTGCCAGTGCATGGGTACGTCCTATGGGTGGCGTCCTGGAGCACATGGCGCCCGACTGTGCCATGTAAGAGTCGGTGGAAGACACGGAGCAGGCAGGGGGGGAATCCTTGAAAGGAAAGATTCTGCCAACATGCATGCTGACCAAATAGCTTTGGAAATGTTTTTTAGCAATTTGGCTGAAAACCTGCTCTAGTGTAGCATTTCTTGTAAGCAATTATGTGGTAGTCCTTTTTTTATTGGGCCATAAGCTCTCAAGGGACAAGGACCAGATATTTGCTTTCTTTCTAACTCCTCCTAGAACCCTGAACTCATTAGTAAACTGTACCCAGTAGATACTTAATCACTGTTGTTGATGGCCTGGCAGACCCAATCTCAAAATCCAGAGTGTTTAAGAAAGAGCATGTTGGGCCAAATATTTTTGGAGTTTGAAAGAGATCTTGTTTTGAGTTTGAGGTAGAGGTCCAACTCCTCCTCCTTTATCCCAAATAGCCCTGTGTCTTCAACAGAAATTCTGCATGTAAATATATATTTACAAAGGATTCTGCTCAGCTCCTGGCATGTCACAGCCCCTCCTGTTTATACTCCTTTTCCAAGTCCTGGAGAGCTATCCACACCAACGGGGGGCAACTCAGTCCATTAACATGATGCTGATTTGCACCAAGCATGGATAAGAGGAAGCTCTTTTGTGGTGCCTGAAAAGGTCTAGACTGCAAAAAACAAAATTGTACAGCAGATTCTCCTTTTGCTTTTTCTTTCCCAAATGCGTTGACTAAACTCTGGATCCATATGTTTAAGGTCATCTAACGGGAACTCCAATTTCTCTGCTTTATTTGTTTGGATTTTTTTTTTTTTTCCATCGTTCCTTTCCCTAAAGGAAGCCTCAATCAATGACTTCTGTCCAGACTTTTCATTTGAAAATCCTGTTGGAAATGTAATTAATGATCCACCAATAAACAATACTGAAGCATCTACTTGTTGAGTGAATGGTGGATGATTCACTGCAGAGAGCCGGGCAGTCGTTTTGTGTGCCTGCCACGGGTCAGATACTGTTGTTCTCAGTTTCTGAGAAGGCTGCCTAGAATAGAATAATCTATTATCGTAAAGCTGGTCATTTCCTGGCACATGGGTTTAGTACATCACATTTTCCTATCCCTTTCTGTCTCTCTTTTCATTTTTTAAGAGGAATGGAGTGATGAGACTAAAAGCTTTCGCCCTTGGTTTAAACACTTTCAGGATAGGTCTGACTCCTCTGTGCCCTACGTTCCCAGCTATATCTTTCTCCTGAAGACTGGATTTTGTATCAAGTATGTCAGAGTATGGTCTCAAACTAATGCGATTAATCCCTCATCAACTATTTCTCTTCTTAAATCTAACCCCTTAAACCTCTTTTTAAAAGTTTTAAAGGAGCCTCTCTAAGAAACGTGAAAACGACTCCTGGGAGTAAAGGCAACCCAGACTCCAGCACTATTTAACGATAGTGATAGGATTTCTATTGTTCTGCCAGGAGGATTATCATGGCAACCATGCCAGATTTCCCATGGCCTTCGTGCAGGGCATGGTGATAGCCCTCTGGGCTGGTACAGCTTTACATAATATGACCACAGTTGGATATAAATGAAGTACTCTTGCCTACCAGCATGGCAGCTTTGGCCAGTTAGGGAATGTTCTCCAGTCACATGTTCTTAGAAGTGGGCTGTATGCTATTCACCTGGTTGGGAATTACTAGAACTGATTCTACTTTGTCCAACATCAGAGCTACCCTTCCTCAAATACCTTGCAACTACCTTTATTTTCAAGTCTTTAGAAGCTGCCTCTTACTTTTGTTCCAGGTATTTAGATGTTTGAGAGAAGTTTGTTTCCAAAAGTCTTAGGTTCAAAGCATGTACTAGTTTTAGGAAACTACTGCTAGGCTCTAAACGGGCATTTATGGGGGCACCTGGGTGGCTCAGTTGGCTGAGCGCCAGGTTTCAGCTCAGGTCATGATTTCGCAATCCGTGAGTTGGAGCCCCACGTCGGGCTCTGTGCTGACAGCTCAGAGCCTGGAGCTGCTTCGGATTCTATGTCTCCCTCTCTCTATGTTCCTCCCCGCTCACACTCTGTCTCTCTCTGTCTCTCAAAAATGAGTAAATGTTAAAAAAAATTTTTTTAATATAAATAAATGGACATGTGTGAATGGAAAGATAAGTGACTTGTGCATGATAACTGAATGGTCAGCAACAGTAAGCCTATCTCGCTCAAAATGACTATGGTTGTTAACTTTCTTTTTAATTCTGAGAAGTGGCAAACTTCCATATCCTCAAGTCTTAATCTAAAAAAAAAAAACCCCAGTGTTTAGAGGTGCTTTAAAAATTTAAACAATAACGGAAAAAGAAATCAATCGACACGAATCAATAGGAAATCTTAATTAAATTCATTCCATTTGCCCAGGCTGCTGACTTCTTTCTGGACACCTCAATATTAACCAGTATTTGCCTAGATTAAGAATGTGTGTCTGTTAGAGATAAAATCAGATCCCCAAGTATCCTGTATGAGACTCTTACAAACATGTGCATTTGCCATTCCTCAGACAGGGTCAAGCATCATTTAACCCATCCCACAGTAGCTATGAGGGTGAATTTCTTCTAGAAAGTTACTCCTCTTAAATAGTGATCTTATCAGCAGACTTTGAGAAACAGACAGTGATTTCCAAAACACATCTAAAGATGCATGCTAAGCCAGGACAGATCCTATTTCTGTATTCTTTAAATTTTAGAGGCTCTGAAAATATTCAACTCCTTGACAGAGTTAGGAAAGAACACTGAGATTTTATGCTTTAAAAAACTAAATGGTGTTTATTTTACTTTAATTCAAAGGCAGGTGCAAAAAAAATTTTTGTGGTAATCCAGACTGAGGAACAGAGAAGGAAATTTCTAGGGAAAATGAAACACCTTTCCATGGTTGTGAGTCAATATTTCATGCATGTTGCTTTCCAACAGGAAATTTTGATATGAGAATTATCGGAGTAAAACAAAATCCTGTGTACACGAGGGAGCAGAGAAGGGTTTATAGATCTGCTCAAGATCAGCAAAGTGCCTGTGGGAATGAGCTATCCTTTAGTTGGTAGGAGCATGAGGCTAGGAGTTGGATAGACCTGCATTCAAACCTAGCCTTCACCACTGGTTATCTGTGAAACTTTGGACAAATTATTTAACCTCTCTGCTTTCACTTCCTCATCTGTAACATGTGCAGAGTAATAGGAAATCTACATCGCTTTTAGAATTGAATGAGATCACACAGAAAGCACTTAGCACAGTGCCTGGCGTAGCTTAAAGCTGCCGTTAGAGTTTTTATTTTTCTCTTCTGGCAACAGATTTTTGTGGTTGTCTCAACAGTTTAACCCCACATCTCTACCAAGTTGCCAAAAGAGAATTTTTCCATCCCTGACCCTCTTAACCACACCCTGCTTTAATCATGAACCAGATTTCAACACTACCCCTGAAAGGTCACCACCCACTACAGATTTTCTCTGTGTAGTTCTAAATTTCAGTGTACCCATAAATGCTAAAGCAATCTATCAGCCAAAGTGATACTTAGCACCTCTTATTAAGAGGTTGTACTATTACAGTATGCCACTATAATCTAGAAAGGAGAAACATGTGATTTAGACATCATGAGAATGAAAGCATTCACAATACCCTCAAGTCCAGTGGCTTCGAGACAATACTCCATGTTTTATAAAGAAAAGGAGAGTTTATACCATATGAAATCATCTCTCCAAGGGCTACAAACATCACAGAAACAGTAGCACCACCTCACACCTCTGTAATCTCTATCTATCTACCTATTTATCCATCCATCTATCTTACAAAATAGTGCCAATAGTGGAACACCTGTGGGGTTTTAAAAATATATCCTCTTTGGGAAAATATCTATTGATGTATCCTGCCCATTTCTTCACTGTATTATTTGTTTTGGGGGGTGTTGAGTTTGATAAGTTCTCTATAGATTTGGGACACTAACCCTTTATGTAACATGTCATTTGGCACAACAACCAAAAAGAATGAAATCTTGCCATGTGCAACAGAGTGGATGGAACTAGAGTGTATTATGCTAAACGAAATTAGTCAGTCAGAGAAAGACAAATATCATATGATTTCACTCCTATGTGGAATATAAGAAAAACAGATGAACATAGGGGAAGGGAAGTAACAATAAGATAAACACAGGGAGGGAGTTAAACCGTATAAGACTCAAATACAGAGAACAAACTGAGAGTTGCTGGATGGGAGGTGGGTGGGGGGGTGGGCTAAATGGGTGATGGGTGTTAAGGAGAGCACGTGTTGGGATGAGCACGGGGTGTTATATGTGAGTGATGAATCACTAGGTTCTACTCCTGAAACCAATACCACACTGTATGTAAACTAACTTGAATTTAAATAAATAAATTTGAAAACAAGCTTAACAAATGCATTTTAGGAGATAAAAAGCTTTCAGGAAAATGGGGTACATTGGGAAAAGGCAATAAGAAATTATGCAAAAAATGTATCCTCCAGTTTAATTGATGTTTTAGATTACTTTTATTTCAGATTTCAATTTTGCCTGTGAAACACACCACACCCAGTTTATAATGTAATTATCCTCAGAACATTGGGAACTTTAATTTTGGAATAGATCTTGACAATTTAGTTATTCTCCATCTGTATCAGCTCCTTCTTGTGCAATGATGGAAAACCTAACTATATTTGGCGTAAGCCAAAAAAAAAAAAAAAGAAAAGAAAAGAAAGAAAAAAAGAAAAAAAAGGTTGGGGGAGGGAATAGTGGGAAGTTTTTGGTTCTCCTAAACGAAAAGTAGGGGTAGAACCAAGCTTTAGATACAGCTGTCCCCAAGGACTCGACAGATGCCAGTAGACCTACATTGCTCTGCATTTTTCAGTTTTACCTTTTGAGGAGTGGCTTTACTGTTAGGCTCCATGAGATGACAAGTTTGCACATAGCTCCAAGTCTAGTTGGCTCCAGATTTATATCCAGCAACAAAGAGAATTTCTTTTTCTCTCCCTTGCTCTTTTTCTCAAGCCCTACTGATAGACTCATTCCATGTGAAATTCTGTGAACAAAGGTGGTTGAATGGATGCTAGATACAAAAGCAAGATATCTGATAGAATGACTACTCTTCAAGTGGCTCCAGGCAAGAGTGGAATGATTATTTATATGGTCTACCCTGCAACTCTCACACTTGTATAACTGCTAGCATATTTGGAAACACCTCAGTCCCATATGATCGTCTCAGAGCATCTCATCACATACTAAACAGCTTCTCACTATGTGTTAGGCAAGCTGTAGGGTTTGAAGAAACAGACATCTGTCCCACCAACTTCCATGATACCCACTGCTTCACGTAAGCCATCAATTTCAGCCTAGTGTTAAGGGGAAATGAACAAGGAGATAATGAAAACTCCTTTGGGTTTTGTGTGTATGTTATGCATACACAGAGTTTAAAAAACAAAACAAACATGGGCGCCTGGGTGGCTCAGTCAGCTGAGCGTCCGACTTCGGCTCGGGTCATGATCTCACGGTTGAGGAGCCTGAGCTCCGCGTCAGGCTCTGTGCTAACATCTCAGAGCCTGGAGCTGCTTCGGATTCTGTGTCTCCCTCTCGCTCTGCCCCTCCCCCACTCATGCTCTGTCTCTCTCTGTCTCAAAAATAAATAAAACATTTTTAAAAAATTTAAAAAACAAACACAGATTGCCACTCATACATTTGAGATATGTTATATCCATAAAGATTATTCTTAGTTCCAAACATATTCAGACCCAAGGGCACACAAAACAACTTGGAACATTACTCCTCCCTTTTATTGAGAAAGCTCAGAGGGTGTAGAACTGGCATTGATTGACCACTCAGCAGTTCCTGTGACTTTAGGGAATCTCACAGAACACAGAAATCTGCCTGAGATAGTCCATTTTTGAGTCTATTATTTTCAGCCAGAATTAATTCTTCCATTATTTTTTTTGAATGTAGGCTCCATGCCCAATGCACAGCCCAGGGTGGGTCTTGAACTCACAACCCCGAGATCAAGACCTGAGCTGAGATCAAGAGTTGGACCCCTAACCAACTGAGCCACCCAAGTGCCCCTCTTCCATTATTTTAATAAAGGTGAATAGCTGCTGCCTTTTTTTTTTTTCCTATTCTTATATACACTTGTAAAAGTCCTAGATTATTGGCTCAAATTTTTAGCCCTCACAGGGTGTTCTTTTGTTTGGTGTAGGACAGGGATAATAGTATCATTTAATCAGTTCCACAATTTAAGCAAACATTAAAAGTTTTCATTCTTATAAAGTGTGAACCTCAAATATTTTCCTCTTTCATCTTTTTCGAGTGGCCCATGGCAGAGAAGCTCCCCGAAGTCCCGACAATCAAGAAAACCAGAATTGGTATCATTCCAAATCTCTATGGAGAGGATCTGGGCCAGTGAAATCTGGTCTGGAATTAGAAATTATGCCATGTTCTTATTTTTAGCAAATAAATGGTTGCTTTCTGGTTACCTAGAAAATTCCCTTCAAAACATTTTTTATGAAACATGATCACAGTGCTTAATACTCACGAAAGGCACACAAGATCCATGACTTTGATTTTCATAGGCTAGGCAAAGTTCCTGGCCAGAGGCTGGGACCTATTATCATGGCTAGCTGAACAGGGTCCATCAGCAGGCATAGGTTGATTGTGAGGTCCCTTGTATCACCTTTGTTTTTCCAAGACAATTCAGATTAGAGGAAAGCCATCTGTCTGTTGTCTTTCTGGTTTCTTCTTATTATTTAAAAAAATTTTTTTAATGTTTATTTATTCTTGAGAGAGAGACAGACAGAGACAGAGTGTAAGTGGGGGAGGGTCAGAGAGAGAGGGAGACAGAATTGGAAGCAGGCTCCAGGCTCTGAGCTGTCAGCACAGAGCCTGACATGGGGCTCACACTCACAAACTGTGAGATCATGACCTGAGCCGAAGTCAGACGCCTAACCAACTGAGCCACCCAGGTACCCCAAGGTTTCTTCTTATAATTTAAAGCAGTGTGGTACCTTTTCAGTTTAGTGAAGTTTTATCACACTGGAAACCAAAGAGCGAGGGGGAAGCTTATCATCTTCTCCAAAGTAATAAAAAAGCTTTTTTTAAAAAAAAAATCAAACTTTCAGATTTGCAGAGAGAAATCTATCTGCTATTTTTGTGTGTTAAAAATGTCAAAGAATTTAACACAAAAACCCTTGGATTCTGTGCATGAATGTGTGTGTGTGCATGCATCACGCATGCATGCTCACAGTTAACTGGAGAAGGTAATTAATTGCATTATGGGGGACTGGTTTGGGAAAGAAACGATCAAGGTAACTAAATAAAGGGATAAGATGAAGGGTGGGATGACCAAATTTTAGGCTTGTAGTGGGGCAGTTGATTGAATAAAATTTGAAAAGCTACATAACCCCCGACTATTTCTAGTGATGTCTCCCGAGAAAGATGTTTTAATTTGTAATTGCCTCTACGTGGAATGCTGTCATACTCTTCCTTTAAGATTTAACGCATATTAAGGTTAACATGGAAATATTCCTCAACAATCTCCACCTTCGGGTATGGTCAGCCACTTTCCCCTCTTCTGTAATGGTCTTGGGTTTTTGTTTACTCACACAGGCAACATCCTTGGTGAAGGAAAAGACTTGGCTTGTTTATGGCAGAATTCTCTCCTGTCGTTCAGTGGAACACGGCGAGTAGTAAACCTGATATGTGCCTAATAAATAAGTGTCTGTAGTTCTGTATGAAAAGATGTCAAAACTCAGACACATCTCACTTATTCATTTGTTTAATGATTTGTTGAGTAAATATTATGTTCCTGGCACCTCTCACTAGGTGTTACGGATATAGCAGTGAACAAGCAAGGAATCCTGTCCTCATGGAGCTTATAGTCAAGGGCGGGAGACAAACAATAAACAAACAAGAAAAATAAACGGTATGGTATGTTAGATAGTGATAAATGTTAAAGAGAAAAGTAGCAGTGGGAAAGGGGACTAGGAATGATGAAGATAGGCAGGCTTTAAATTTTTATAGGAAATGACCGTGACAGAGGATATTTAATGTAGGCTCCAGCTTTGCACAGTCAAGGTACAAGACTTAATTAAAGCACACGGAGCATAATCCTTAGAGTTGTTATTTAAGGAAATTTTAGAATACCTTCATTTATAATTGATGACTCATTGGGCAGGAACTTACATAGTTTAAGTTTCATGGGGTGAGAAGGAAGAGCTTGTTAAATAAATCTTTGGCTTTTATAAAGATTGCAAATACAATTTTTAAGCTATTTAAGTGAAAAAGACTTCCAAACAATTTACAGCTGCAATCTAAATATAAATATTTGGCATGCATAATTAAAATCGTTTTCTGCATTCACTAAATTGGTCCCTTGAGTGCCACTTTAGCAACATATTGTTAGCCTAACTTCAAATATGTTAAGTATAGAAAAGTTATAAAAACTCCACTTCTAAAATAAATTTAATTCAGATATTTCTCTAATTCAAAGCTTTTCTACCAAGATCAGTTAGTGTTATTTAAGCACATTTAAATTGGAACAAAACACACATTTTTTTAAAAAGTTTATTTATTTTGAGAGTAAGAGAGAGCGCAAGCGGGGGGGGGGGGCAAAGAGAGAGGGAGAGAGAGAGAATCCCAAGCTCAGTGCCAACAGCGACAGCGTGGAGCCTGACGTGGGGCTTGAACTCACGAACCGTGGGATCCTGACCTGAGCTGACATCAAGAGTCGGGCCATCATGTGACCAGACGCCCCAAAACACACATTTTAAAAGGTATATTTTGTGTGTGCTCCAAAGTCTAGCTAGCCAGAGTTTTGTGGCGATAAGGAGGTGAGGGAAAATTCACATATGAGACTTTTGCTAGAAATCAAAATATTCATAGCCTCCTGCCCCCTAATGATGAGATTTGAGACATGCCTGTTGAAGCAGGAACAGTAAGCCATCTCTCAACTTGGCTTCAACAAGACTACATTTCAGTTTATTCCTGCTTCTGAGGAAGGATACACCCTGGCTATCCATCATTACCTATTAGGCCTTAGTAGCAATTGAATCTCCCTGGTAGGTGAGTATACTTCCCAGCTGACCCCGGAACAATGAGGCAGTTAGGGCTGCTGACCCCCCCATGCAGTCAAAAATCCACATATAGCTTTTGACTCACCCCAAACTTGACTGTACTAATAGCCTAATAAACAGTCGATTAACCCATATTTTGTGTGGTGCACGTATTATATACTGTATCCTTACAATAAAATAAGCTACTGAAAAGACTTATGAAGAAGATAAGCAAGAAAAAATATATTTACAGTCCTGTACTGTACTGTATTTATTGAAAAATAAGTCTGCATATAAGTGGGCCTGCCCAGCTCAAACCTTGTTCCGGGGCCTACTGTATATGTAATCTGAGAACCATTTCCTCTTTTTTTTTTTTTTTTTTTTCATTTTAATTAGTCATTTCTCACCAGGCAATTGAAAGTCCAGTTGCCCCTTCAAGCTCATTTATACTGCACCTTCTGTCCTTGGTACTGTGTGGCATACTCAGCCTCAGGCTCTGTCTTACAACGACACACAGGTCTGATTTCCAGACTATCTTCTCCTCTCCGAGGGACGCCGAATAACCGAGGTATCGACTGGATCAGGCCCTGCTTGTCTGCAGGCTACTAGGAGACCACTTACCTTTTGAGGAGAGGTTAGGGCCGGGATCGCTCTTCAGTTGTGACTTTTCTTCTTCAAAGGGAATTTGAACGAAGGTTGTGTGGAATGCAAAGGACTTTTCCAACGTAGAGTGTATGGGTCTCTCTCCAGACTGCAGGTAGGGCACGAAGGGAAACACAGGGAATACATGTTGCTGTTTAGAGCACATTTTAGGCCGAGTAGCCCATGTGGATTGGTTGATATTTTTGTTCCACTTTCATAGGAATGGATCCAATTCTTAATTGTTCAGAAGTAAGTTTTCCAAGTGTGTGTCAGTTTTTCCCAGAAATCTGTTTTTTTCCTTTCTCCCTTCTGTTGGACGCTTTTTAAAACCATTGTTTTTAATGCTTATTTACTTTTGAGAGACAGAGAGACAGGATGAGGGGGGAGGGGCAGAGAGGGAGGAAGACACAGAATCCGAAGGAGGCCCCAGGATCCGAGCTGTCAGCACAGAGCCCGATATGGGGCTCAAACCCCCAACAGGGAGATCATGACCTGAGCTGAAGTCTGACGCTTAACCCACCGAGCCACCCAGGCACCCCTGGACACTTTTTAACTTAAAGAAGAAAAACTTACAACACTTTCTTCTGAAAGACTACATGGAAAACAGTAGGGATTTACCAATAAAATGAACACTCGGGATTACTGAAGGATTTGAATTATCAATGCTTTTATTAGATTTAATGAATACAGTGTATTAAGTTAATATGCTCTATCACTTTTTCACGCGTATTACTAGCTTTCCTCTCCTTGTAGCCCATATATACCTACTTCTGAAAAAAGGAGTTCCAGAGATCTCAAGATTTCACTGTGACACCAGCAGCCCAGTCTTGAGCCCAATCTTGGACATATGTAAAGACCGAACTCTGAAGTAAAATTTGAAGGCATATTTACAAGCACCGACTTCCCCTTCAGCATTCTCAATTTAGCCTTACCCCTCCCCACTTTTTACTGGCCTCCTTCTGGAAAGCTGGATGGCTCTCTGAGGATCAAGATAACTCCTCAAGTTACACTCTATATGGAAGTTCTGGCACTTTTATACGAAGGTTTTATTAAGTCTGTGCCAAATAGCTTCTCATCATTGGATGAGCTAAAAATAAAAGATTTTTGCTCAAGTGACAACTTTGTACTAAGAGAAGTGTGTGTGTGTGTGTGTGTGTGTGTGTGTGTTCAAAGATTGAACATTGCCCATGCCAGATACTGGGTTTTCATACTAACACACATCAAAGGAAAAGTTTGCTTCCCAAATGGTTCTCATGGTTTTTTTTTTTTTTTTTTCTAATTGGCTTCTCATCAAAATGATTCCAGAAAATGCTGCTGAACTGTGGTGCACCAGCCAGGACATGGGGTACTGGTGACTCAAACCTTGTCATATAAGCTGGGGTTTCTCTGCAGAGCCCAGGGAGTGAGTGTCCCCTTGGAAAGGTTCCCTCCTTTCAAGACATGTAGAAAGAAAAACGGGGAAAAACGGTTATAAAAAAGAGAAACAGATTCATTAATATACAGAAAAAAACTGGTAAGGTTGTCAAGAGGGAAGGGAGGTGGAGTGGGCCAAACGGTGAAGACGATTAAGAAGGACAAGCTTCTCGGGCGCCTGGGTGGCTCAGTCGGTTAAGCGTCCGACTTCGGCTCAGGTCATGATCTCACAGTTCGTGGGTTCGAGCCCCGCGTCGGGCTCTGTGCTGACAGCTCAGACCCTGGAGCCTGCTTCACATTCTGTGTCTCCCTCTCTCTCTGCCCCTTCCCTGCTCATGCTGTGTCTCTCTGTCTCAAAAATAAATAAACATTAAAAAAAATTTTAAAAAGAAGGACAAGCTTTCAGTTATAAAATCAGTAAGTCACGGGGATGAAAAGTCCAGCATAAGGAATACAGTCAGTAATACTATAATATACTATTGTGGTGAGCATTTCATGCTGTATATAACTGTTGAATCATGATGTTGTACACCTGAAACTAATCTAATATTATATGTCAACTACACTTCGATTAAAAAAAATGAAAATAAACTAAACGGAGTTTGCATTTATTTAGAGGCTTCTCCCCACCCCCACAGTGAAGTAAGGCTTTAATCAACGTCTTTGCAAGAGCAGGTTTCTGATGGACTGTCACACTCGGGCGGTTACAGCAGGCAATTTGTCTCCTAGCGTAAAGTCCGTCCCCTAATTCCTCATTGGCTGAGTATTACAGAGGTTACAGCCTTACCTGGAAGTCGCCTAGGCCCACGTAAGGCCAAGAAGTAGTCTGATTGGAACAAAAGTACATTCCCTGAGGTGACACAGAGACTTCAGTTCTTTGGGACATGCTCATTGCAGAGCCCGTGAAAAAATAAGCCTGCAAAATGGAGAGGGGAAGAAGTACCAGGGAATGAAGTGTCTAAGGGTTTGGGACTCCATGGGGTGGGGGTGGGGGATTGTAAATATTTCCAATAGGTTGTAAACCTATTGTTAACTAGACAGTACAGCTTTTATGGTATTTCTGAAAATATATCATCTCACTTACTTCTCACAATCCCTCCTCTTCTTTTCTAAGTTGATTCCATTTTCACTTATAGGTTATTTGGGCCCAAGGCACAGACATTTGTTTCTTAAGAGGAATCTTACCCCTGAAGGGGTTCACTGTTGTCAGAAGCTCCCAGCATTGTTCCAAAATGTGTGTGTGTGTGTGTGTGTGTGTGTTTTCCCACCTAGGACCTCAAGTCCTAACCTTTCCCTCTCTGCCTACTAAATCCCATCTTTTCCTGTTACATTCCCCCCCCCCACTTTGAACACGTGACTCCTAGCTGCCATTAGGAATTGGGAGGAAGACTGATCTTAACTGCTTCCTGCTGCAAGGGGGCTTTGACAGGGGTATGCCAGTCAGGGCAGGGTCAGAGGTCGATCCAGAGGTCCGAAATAATGGGAGGGTATTTGGAATGTCTGGGCTAGCAAAATTTTCTTATTTTTCTGGCATATGCAACAACTTCTACGAGTGACATACAAAAAGAATATTAGACCAGCGAGCATTAATATTCCAAATGTAATGCCTCCTAGGGAGGAGGTCACACCACGGGAAGGAAAGATACATTGTAGCCATTCAAAAAGTCTCTGACCTATCTGGTCATTTATTTTTTAAATTTAACTGTAGCTTTTCCTCCCTCTTCCATATTTATTTGGATCTTGTGATATTGTTGCTTAGAATAAGCAAGCTTTTGAACTAGTTTTTGGTTCTCAATCCTCGAATCTTCCTTTGGCCATCCAGTTTGCATAGGAACAACTCCATGAGGCATATGTAATTTTCCTTCAAGGAAAGATTGATCTTCAGTGTCCAGATTACTATATATTTAGGCAATTGTTTATCTATCCTGGAGCTAGTGGCTCTATAGTCCCTAATTCAGTCATAATGTCTTTTCCTAGCAAGGGAGTGGGTCTCTCTGGCATTATCAAAAAAAAAGAATGTGAAAAAAAAAGTCTCCCCATATGCACCCTGGTGGCTAAGAGAAAAATTTAGTCACAAGTTTTCTGGAGATGCCTCTAATTGTTGAGCTGCATTTGGTTGGTTGGCCGGGAGTGCAAAGGAGGACAGAAAATGTGGCTCCAGTGTCAAGAAGGAAATCAACCAGTGTTCCTTCTATTTCCAGAATTACCAAAGGCTCTGGGTTTGGTTGGTTCAGGGGAGCTAACATGAAGAGCCGGGGCCCCATTCGTTCCTGTCAGGGACACTGGTTATCTGAGCCCTCGCAGATTGAGGTCCCCGAGAGCATTCAGATCTTCCAGTGACTGTCTCCACACAAGGGGTATGCTTACAGGATTTTGACTTTGGTTGTCCCCTCTAAGGACATTCTCGTTTCCAGTGCCCTGAATGGCCTCATAAATGGCACTTGGTGCCAGGACCTTGGGAAGTCTGGTCTGACATAGAAGGCCTTAGATTTTTTTTTTTTAAGCCTCCTTTCCTGTTCCTTATTCTCCTCTTGATCTTGGTTGTAATATACCCAATTGGCAGCTCAAAAGAGCTCTGGAGGCCCTTCTTAAAGTTGCTTTTAGCATTATGCTGTGTGCACGGCGGTTACTAAGAATGAAACTCATGGAGCCTCATTCTTCTCCCCTTTATAAGAGAGGTACTAATGGGTCCTAGAAGAGTGTCTTCTAAGTTTTAGTAAAAATCAGAACTTTTTAATTGACAATGAAGACATCTGGCTATGACTCTAAAAGTTGAGAAAAACATGTGATTACAGGGTTTCCAATCAGGTCTGAATGTGTTTGTTTGTTTTTCAAAATTAGGTCTGATTAAAAATATTTCTAGTTGATAGAAATCTGAGTAGTTTCCAGTTTGGGGCTCTTATAAATAAACTGCAGTAAACATTTGAGTACAAGTTTTGTACTGGACTTTTGTTTTTATTTCTCTTGAGCAAAAACATAGAGTGGAATGCGTGGGATATCTGGCAATGTATATGAGCACCAATTGCTTGTGTACATATCCTTGCCAACATTTGGTATGGTCAGTTTTTTTAATTTTTGCCATACTAATGCGTATGTGTTGATATCTTATTATGGTTTTATTTATGTTACCCTGATGATCTTGAGCACATTTTTCTGTGCTTATTTGTCATCTACATATCTACTCTGGTGCGTGGGCTTTAAAATATTTTACTTATATTTTTATGTTGTCCATCTTTTCGGTACTGAGATGTACATGTTCTTTTGTATTTTGCATAGATTTGTCAGTTACGTGTTTTGGCAATATTTCCCCCTAGTCTGTGGCTTTCCATTTCGTTTCTGTAATACTATTTTTAATGAGCAAAATTAGTTTTGTTGGACTCCACTGTATCAATTGTTTTTTATCATTTGCAGATTTTTTTTTTTTGTCCAATCTAGGATATCTTCATTTAGCTGAAGGTCACAAATATTTGCTTCTATGTTCCTCCAAAAGGATCTTAGTTTTAGTACCGTGAAGTCTACAATCAATTTTGAGTTAATTTTTCTGTATGGCAAAAGTAAGGGTCAAGTTTCATCTTTTTAAAGGTTAATATCTAATTGTTCTAGCACTATTTTTTTTATTAAAAATATACTTTACCCATTGAAATACCTTGGCACTGTTATCATAAAACATTGAACAAATATGTGTGTGTGTCTATTTTCTGGGTTCTCAATTCTATCCTATTGATCTATATGTCTATTCTTTTGCCAACACCATTATATCTTGATTAACATAGCTTTATAGGATTAAAAACAGGGAGTATAAGTCCTCCAACTTGATTTTTCTATTTAAAATATCTATTGGGGCGGTGCCTGGGTGGCTCGGTCGGTTGGGCTTCCGACTTCGGCTCAGATCATGATCTCGCTGTCTGTGAGTTCGAGCCCCGCATGGGGCTCTGTGCTGACAGCTCAGAGCCTGGAGCCTGTTTCAGATTCTGTGTTTCCCTCTCTCTCTGGCCCTCCCCCGTTCATGCTCTGTCTCTCTCTGTCTCAAAAATAAATAAACGTTAAAAAAAATAAAAAATAAAATAAAATATTTATTGGGGAGCTATTTTAGGTCCTCTGAATTTCTGTATACATATTAGAATTAGCTTTTAAATTTCTGCCAAAGAAAAAAAGAAAGCTATTTTGACTGGGTTTGCAGTTGATTTTTTAGATCAATTTGGGAAGAATTGACATTTATTAACAAGTCTTCTGATCCATGAAAATGGTAGATCTCCTATTTATTTAGGTCTTTTTAACTTTAGGGTTTTTTTTTAATTTTTTTTAACATTTATTTATTTTTGAGACAGAGACAGAGCATGAACAGGGGAGGGGTAGAGAGAGAGGGAGACACAGAATCTGAAACAGGCTCCAGGCTCTGAGCTGTCAGCACAGAGCCCGACGCAGGGCTTGAACTCATGGACCGTGAGATCAAGACCTGAGCCGAAGTCGGATGCCTAACCGACCAAGCCACCCAGGCACCCCTTAACTTTAGTTTTTAACTTTTTAACTTTTAGTGCTGTAGCTCCCAATATACAAATCTTGCGCATATTTTCTTAAATTTATCCTTAAGTATTTAAGGCTTTTAATGTTATTGTAATAATGATTTTAAGTATCACTTTTTAATTATATATTTCTAATATACAGAAATAAAATTGATTTTTTATATTGACTTTGTATTTCACAGCTTTACCAAGCTCATTCACTAGTATCTTTTACCTCTTTTTTGGCAATTTCTGAGTATTTTCTTTATAAACAATCATGTGTTGGCTTCTAATAAATACAGTTTTACTTCTTTCTTTCCAACCTGTTTTCTTTCTTTTTTTCTTCCTTCCTTCCTTCCTTCCTTCCTTCCTTCCTTCCTTCCTGTTCCATATACACTTGTCTAGAATTATGATTCTCCAAGTGGGATGAATTTTGTTCCCACCTCAGAGGACATATGGCAATGTCTGGAGACATTCTGGTTGACAAAACTGGAGAACATGCTAGTGATGTCTATTGGGTAAGAGGCAAGGAGTGCTGCTAAACATCCTACAATGTACAAGATATTGAGCCAACAAAGAGTTATTAGGCCCAAAATGCCAGTAGTGCTGATGCTAAGAAGCCCTGTAGTTTTAGAATCTACAGTACAATGTTGAGGGCAAGTGATGACAGTAGACACTTTTGTTTTGTTATTGGTCTTAGGGAAAAAGCATTTACCATACTTTTACCATTAAGTATGATGTTAGCTGAAGGTTCTCCTTAGAGACCCCTTATTATTTTAAGGACATTCTCTTCTATTCCCACTTTGTTGAGATTTTTTTAATCAATAAAGAAAGATATTGAATGTTGAGAAGAGTTTTCTTCATCGAGAGATATAATTATATGCTTTTTTCTTTTTAGTTTGTTGATATGGTGAATTACCTTTATTAATTTTTGAATGTTGAGCAAACCTTGAATTCCTGAGAAGAAACTACTTTGATCATGACATATTAATTTTATTACCGAATTCCACTTGTTAAAATTTTGTCAGAGATTTTCACATCAATGTTCACAAGGGATATAGATCTGTAGTTTCCCTTTTTTTTTTGAAATGTCTTTTGGTTTTGCTATCAGGGTAATGTTGACCCATAAAAGTGAGTTAGGAAGTGTTCCTTCCTCTTCCTTTCTTTTTTTGGAGATTTTTTTCTAGAAGTTATATTATTTATTCCATAGCTACTTGATAGAATTCAATTGTAAAGACATCTGGGCATGAAGGTTTTGGGAGAAGGTTTACAATGTCTGGTTCAATTACCTTAATAGACATTTGACCATTTTGTTTCCTTGATCAATGTAGCTAGAAGTTTACAAATTTTATTGGTCTTTTCAAGCAACAAGCTTTTGGTTTTTTATTAACTTTATTGTGTTTATCTTTTCAATTTCATTAATGTTTTTCCTAATTATATTCTTTCTTCTGCTTGCTTTGCACTTTATTTGTTATATTCATTTCTAGTTTCTTATTGTGGAAGCATTGATTGTTGAGTTGAGGCCTTCCTTCATTTCTACTGTAAGCCTTTATTACTATAATTTTTTTCCTGAAGTGTTACTTTAGTTGACTTCTACAAAATTTTTAACAGCTTTATTTTAGTTTAATTGACCTGCAATAAATGTATATACTTAAAATGTATGATCTGAAATATTTTCAAATATAAGCAACATAAAACCATCACTGCAATGAAGATAACAAACATGCCCATTACTACCAAATATTTCCTTTTTTTTTTTTTTTACAATGTTTACTTATTTTTGAAAGAGACAGGGAGAGAGCAAGCGGGGGAGGGACAGAGAGAGACACACACACACACAGAATCCCAAGCAGGCTCCAGGCTCTGAGCTGCCAGCACAGAGCCCGACGTGGGGCTTGAACTCACAAACCACGAGACCTTGACCCGAGCCGAAGTCGGATGCTCAACCGACTGAGCTACTCAGGTGCCCCACTACCAAATATTTTCTTAAGCTCCATTATAATCTCTCCCTTCTGCTCTTCCTTATTCCACACTCCTACTCCCTCCAGCCAAACATTGATCTGTTTTCTGTCACTATAGATGAGTTTGCTTTCTCTCCCTTTAAATAAGTAGAATCATACAATATGTACTTTCCTTCTGTCTGATTTCCTTCACTGAGTATAATTATTTTGTGATTCATCTATGTTGTAGTCTGAATCAACAGTTCATTCCTTTTTATTCCTTAGTAGTATCCCATTGTATGGCTATACCACAATTTGTTTATCCATCCGCCTGTTGAGGAACATTTGGGCTGTTTCCAGTTTTACACTGTTACATGTAAGATTTCTCTGATTATTGGTGTACCTATATTTCTATGAACACATGCTTTCATGTTTCTTGGACAAATGCCTAGGGGTGAAAAAATGAGATTTTATGATAAATATATGTTTAACTTTTTAAGAAACTGCAAATCCAGGTCTCCAAAGTGGTTGTGACACTTTACATTCTCACCTGAAGTATATGAGGTTTTCATTTGCCTGACTCCTATATTATTACTGACATTCATATTTTATTTGGACAAGTTAACTGAAAAAAATCTCTTTTATGTTTTAAAATACAGGAACTCTGTGTTGACATTTAATCTATGGACTGATGTTTTTTAAGATGCAACCACTCTTAGGGGGAATTGAACACGGCGTTGTGTTTTTACTACAAATACAGAAATTACCATTTGATTCAATTCTGCTCTGATGTCAAAGCTGAGATGCGAGCCTGGGAGCTGCAGAAGCCATGTTTAGAGCTAGCACAGGACTGGCATGCAGGAAAAGAAGCAAAGACAGAAAAGGAGAGAGTAAAAGGTGGAGGGGAGGGAGGCTGATAGAATTCAAACCCCTGGCTTCAGCATTTGGTTACATGAGATAATATATTTCACTTTTAGCCCTAAAAGTGGTGTTTTCTCATCCTTGCCCACAAACCACATATTCTAGCTGCTGCGACCACAATAACACAGGAATAATAATACACCACACGATAAAAGAATAAGACAGGAGATAACATATGGCTAAGTGACACCTTTCTACTACTATTTTGTTATTCTAAAGCTGGGGCTCCTACTCAACGTGACCAGTATCGGGCAGCTATGAAAGAGAATCCACTGGGAGCCCTGGGGATGTAGGAAAGCCATCTAAGTTTCTGTTATTCTGAGAACCTCTGTTAAAAGAAAGTTCTGAAGCTCATCTACCTTTTAGACTTCCACCTGGTATCTGGGACCATCATCACCTCCTGTGTCTCTTGTGTGTTTCTCCAGCACAAAGCTTGTCTTACTACTTTCTGAGAGCCCGCAGGAGATTCTGTGAGGAGTGTGTATAGGTGGATGGTATTTGGGCAATGGTATGTCTTCTTATAAAACATTTGTACAATTCTGTAATTTTATGCATCATTTACTTATTTTAAAACCCTCACTTGGGCTCTGTCATCATTTATAAGTTCTCACATATTTTTTGAGTTTTCCAAGTTGAAAGGTATTCAGTTGGGCATGTTCATAGACCATTTTAAGGGTCTGAAAGTTGTTCACAGATAAAAGATATGAAAACATGAAGCCTTTCTCTTTTTGTGAATAAACAAATTGATTCAAATCAATCTTTGTCCACTTATCCATGAAGACACTTCCACTAATAAGTGGTATGATCAAGAATCTATTAATAAAGCATTGTTATGGTATATACAAATGCAGACTTAAAAATTCTACATGCTTTGAAATCTGATTAACTCCAAAATTACCTCTGCTTATGCTTAATCCTGACCAAAAAAAAAAAAAAAAGAATACCTCCCCCCAAAGGCACCAAAGTCACACTTAACCTTTTGATAACCAAGGGCTACCACTTTTCTCTAAAGCTCTTTCTCCCACTTGAGGCTAGACAGATCCCTGTTAGAGGCATATCACAACGCAGACAAGATCTGCATTTTTACAATCTGGAAACTCCTAGAAGATGGCCTTTTTGATATATATATTTTTTTCATCTCGGGAAAGAATTTAGTCGGATGATTAACTATAAATGTATTTATAGTTCATGGATCCCAGGGCCCATCGGTGTGATTTAATTTGATAAATATTCCACACAAAATCCAAGTAGCTAAGAAACTGACTAAGGTAATGTGAGTGATGGAAAACTAAGGGTAATTTTCAAGGTGATTGAGCTTACAGAGTGGATAAACTTCAAGGCAATAACAGAGAAGCCATGTCTAGAAGAGCAATGTCTGGGTCTACTTCTATCCAACCTGACCGAGGCAATCAAACCAGAGCTTTACCAGATGCCTACAGATTCTGAATGAGTTGGCAGCTACCCAGTGCTTCAGGGAATGAGAAGGAGACTAGGGCATTTTTCGCTAAAAACCCATCAGAGAATTCTACCCCAGCTGCATTATATCTCGTGCAAGGGAGACATCTTGTGTTCCATTAAGCCTGGAGGTTTTATTTTTAGTAAAGATAGATGGAAGCTTCTCTTCCATTATCCTAAGTGATCTTTTAGAAGGCAAATTTATCTTGAAGATCCAAACATAAATCTATATGCAGGCTACAGATGAGGCAGTACATATTTTTACCTTGGAATTAAAACACTTCAGCCACTGTGGCTATGGATGAAATTCTTTAGGCCCTTGTGTTTAAAAGTTTCAGACTTGAAAAATACAAAGAGTACCCAAAAATAGAAAATTTAAGGAGAAGAGCTATCAACTAATCAGGCTGTGTTCTAAGACCAGGTTAAACCTAACCAGTTCGTGTAACTGGTTTTCAATTCAATTCAACACACACTAATTGAGAGTCCACCAAGAGGAGAGGCAAGGTGCTGAGTGAAAACTGTGGTCGTTACTTTATGAGAGTTTTCCTCTGGAGGAAAACAACGGAGTATATATTTTTTAATTTTTTAACGTTTATTTATTTATTTTGAGAGTGAGAGTGAGAGCACGAGTGGGTAGGGGCAGAGAGAGGGAGAGAGAATTCCAAGCAGGCTCCATGCTGTAAGCGCAGAGTCCAGTGTGGGGCCGGAACTCACCAACCATGAGATCACGACTTGAGCTGCAGTCAAGAGTTGGACGCGTAACCAACTGAGCCACGCAGGCGCCCCACAAAGATGTATTTTAAATAGAATGCTTAGCATGATAGAAATGAGAGGACAGCACAACAAGTACTGGAGGATTATTTTACAGGGCAAATGTCTAACTTTCCCATGCTTTGTCCATCAGCTTCAGCAGAACGTGGAAAGCCAATGAGTCCTCCCCCGAGGGCAGTTCTATACAAGAGTATGGAGGGTGTTCTATACAAGAGTATGGAGAGTGCCAAAGCCACTCTCCCTCTCACTAATTCCGTGGAATGTGAAATGAAAAAGCAACTTGGATCCCTATTTACAATTTTATTTAAACGTGTTCTGGAAGGGAAAGGTAGTATATGAGTCAGGATAAACACACTTACGGCTGAGAAGTGAAAAGGGCAGAAACGCAACTGGAAAGTAATGGGCTCAAGGTTCCAGAAGGAACCCTTGGGGACTGTCCAACCCTGAATGGCAAGGGGAAAATCAATGGCAATGGAATTTGACCTGAAGTTTTTGGAGCTTAAGTTTTAAGCAAAATGTAAACCTTGAAGACAAAGTTCTGCTTGCAGAAATCTTATATTGTGGTGAAGCACTGTACTGGACCCAGAAAGCTTTAACCACTCACTGACATGCTAAGGAGACTTTCTGGCAAGGTGTCACAGTTTAGAGGTGTCACCAAATGCCCTGGTATGTTTATACAGTCATGTCCAGTTTACCTGTGTCAGACAAGACTTTGACAGGCTTAAGAGAAGGAACTACACGGGGTCGCCAGTTATCCACACTGCTGGAAACACCACTAGCCTGGCCAGCCAAAGGAAAACACATGTGCCTGCCAGAAGTAACAAAGTAATGGACTTTCCATGAAAGCTATCAGTTCTGGACGATTTGATATTTTTAGAGAAAAGACTTATGTATAGTGGGCACCATGACCATTAAGATCTGATGTGGGGGTTGCTAGTGAAGAAATGAAGCATCAATGCAGAGAATCTGTGTTCTCAAAGGAGCAGTAAGGCACAAATATTGGGGAAATATACAATACCCTACACTTTAAAGCAAGGAATGTCCAAGTCTAGGGATTCCTTTCGCCACCACCAACAGGATCTGAATGCATAGTTTGGAATTGGAAACACGGATTTAAGAAATGTAAATATACTTTGCCTACAATCTATGCCTGTAGTTGTTGTGCCTTAGAAATGGAAAGACAAAATGTATAAAAGATTTTCACACACATTAATAATCCCCAAGGGTCCTTGGTCAAACAGTCTTGAGCTGGGGTCTACAGTTCACCATGGCCCCATACATTTCCAGAAATTTCCTTGGGGCCAATTTAACACTTAGATCCTAGAGTTTCAGATTTTTATTAAAGTAGGTTTATTGCAGCTTATCAAATAAGGTCATAAAATTTCTCAGAGACACAAGTAGACTCAGTATCTTGAATAGTACCTGGGGCTTAAAAACAAAACTTCCTAAAAAAAAAAAAAACAACTAGTGAATATCAGGTACAAGGTTGTAAATATGGAACTTCGTATTTCTCTAGACCTTAGCACATCCTGTACAAGGTTATTGCCTAGAAAAAATTCATTGAACTGATAGAGAATGTATTTTTTCATTAATAAGTGAACTCTATATAAAAACGAGTATGCTTAGTAGTAACCTACGTTATTTCTCCTAGGACTAGAAGCATCACTTAATCCAGGAGTGCCAGATGTCATCATTCAATAAAGTATTCAGCACTCTACCTGTCTGAATATTCATGAGCCCAGATGCCTGGGAAATGGCAGATTACGGATACTCCTGTAAAATCATGTGGCGGAAACTGTTCAGTGTACATTTTTGGGAAAACTAGTTCCAGGCTTGAGTCTTTGATTTTACTCAGTATTTCACTGCAGGTGCATAGCCTTACTTAACACACAGTTTCTTAGTAAACTTAGACTTAAAACTTAGAAAGTTTGAGTTGGAATCTCAATTTTTTTCTCTCACATAAAACCGTTCGTTTAGATCTAACAACAGGCTAAGAGAGGTATCACCTGCCCCTTTTCAGAAAGACATCCTTTATAGTTTTTCCATCATCGATAACTGACAAAAGTAAAATCTATCTCCAAAAGCCATTCTCTCGAATTAATGTCTATTTTCTGCCAAAGCAGAATGGCAAATTATGAGAAGCTATTGAGTGGGACATGCCAAATGAGAGAACAGATCCTTGCCATAAAAAGCTTAATGGAAAGAGCCATTAGTGAATGGTTTCCAATCTATATACTTACAGTTCAATGCTATATACTTATAATTCAATTTGGTATTGGCCAAAGATTAGGATTGGATATCCCTAATGTAGCGATCAAACCGTCAATGCAAACTTAGGAGAATGGACCACTGAGTTGAAGTGAAGAAAGCAAAATGTGTTTGGAGTAAAATCTTAACTCTTTCCCTTGGCCTATAGTCCTTCATGATGTAGCTTCTCTTGGCCTCCCCAACCTCCTCTGGTCTTCTCTCTTCTCTCTTCAGGATGCTTCAGTCACATGGCTTCCTTTAGGACACACAAACCCTAAGTTCCTACCTTACGACTGTCTCGTGTAGTTATCCCCCCTCCCTCCGAATGCTTTCTGTGATCTCCCGCCCCCAGACCTTCCTGTCACTGGCTCCGTCTCTTCTCACGATTTCCTCCACTTTCCACTATGGAAGGCATTTCTTGAACACCTAATTTAAAGGGGATTTCTAGTATCCCAGTTACTCTTTTGCATCTCTCCCTGTTTAATTCCTTTATTTTTCCTCATAGCACTTACTATGATCCAAAGTAACCTTGTTTACTTGTCCATTTTCTGTTTCCACCAATGGGATGCAAACCAGGCAGAGACCTTATCTGTCTTGTTCATTTCTTATTTCTGGCATTTAGTACCTGGCACATAGAAGGTGCTCAATAAACATCTGTAGTCAAATAGAAACCAAAATAGATCAAATAAAGCTTTGTGATGAGGAATTGGAACCTAACATTGAACCTATGAAGATAGGACTTCAGGCATCCAAGCAAGGACAGCTTACATCCAAGCCATGTAGGGCACAATGCCCAGCTTTAATGTCCACGAATAACCTTCTCAGGAGTTCATCTAACCCAACTAGTCTCCACTTTTCTCGCCCCTATTTATCACTCATACCAAGCCTTTCATCTGGCCTCTCCTGTAATTCCTCTTGGATAGTCTGGAAATGACACATGGAAACATGGACTCTGTCCATGGGAACCAACACACAATTAACCACTCTTCCACCAAAGCTCCATTTAGCCTCCAGTGTGTTTGGACTGGCTGTTTGTCAGGGCACAGGATGTCGGTCACTCTCAGAACAGGAGCTTTGCATCCAATTGTTATAGCTGTGTCTTAATCAGTGGCTCTGTTTTAAGTGGTTAGAGCTGCATGGTATTTAGCTTAAACCACAAGCGTCCCTGGAAGGAAAATGGGAGGATGGGAGGTCAGTCAATCTGTGGTTGTAATCAGAATACCTAGGCCCAGTGGAGGCTGCTCTAAATGAAGCTGGGGGGGTGGGTGGTTCTGATGCTGTGGCAACAATCAAGGGAGGAAGAAAAGTGTGCAGAATGGACAGGAGAAGCTGACTGAAAAATCACATGATTTGATGGATGTATTACTTAATTTTGTTGCAAAGTATTTTAGGGTAGACAAGGCTTGAAGGGAGAGCTGTTGATTTTTTATTCTCCTTAACCAAAACATTTTGACAATATATCCAGTAAGGCTGTGGAATCCATGACCCCAGTTGCTGTGCAACACCAGCTGTCAGAATCAAGAAGGTTATCCTTCACATCTTTCAGAGTTAATATATGCATGCAACTTGATTCAGCTATGATGAGACCATGGGAACAAAGAGCAAAATATTGCTGTTGGTCTTTGTTCTAATACTTTTTTTCTTTCTTTTTTTATGCTCTCTCTCTCTCACTCTCTCTCTCTCTCTCTCCAACCTCTTGAAGATAATTTGATGATCAGACCTCAAGAGTGCTTGTTCAATTAGTGCTTGTGATGTGTTTTGTGTTTTCCCTAAGCAGAAGAGGAGAGTCGTAAGTGTTAGACATGCCAGGAAACTTTGGTTTTCCATCACCCAAGTGGACTCTGCATTCTCTTCACTGCGTACTACATAGTAAAGAAATATGAAAGCCATCTGCTCCCCATCCAATACTCATGTCTTCTTGATCTGCCTCTTAAAATTACACAGTTATTAGAAGGCTCTGTCATCCATTTCCTGTTTGCCAAGACACCTGTCACATGAGCTGTGCATTCAGAATCAATAACTGTTAGTCCGTGGGAACACACACAGCTTTTCTGGACCACTGTTAAATATAGAAGGTTGATTATTGGATTATTGTCTTTGTCGCTCGTCTTCCATGATCTGTAAAATGGTAATATTATCATCTACCTTGTGGGGTTGTTGTGTGGCTCAGGTCAATTTACATGCATAAAGCCTAAACAATAACATGAATATAAACAGGATTTAAAGGAGCTTCTGGGGGTGCCTGGGTGGCTCAGTCGGTTGAGTGTCCGACTTCAGCTCATGTCATGATCTTGCGGTCGCGGGTTCGATCCCCACATAGGGCTCTGTGCTGACAGCTCAGAGCCTGGAGCCTACTTCGGACTCTTGTCTCCCTGTCTCTCTCTGCCCCTCCCACACACATTCTCTCTCTCTCTCAAAAATAAATAAACATAAAAAAAAATTAAGAAGCTTCTGAATGATCTATGGGAGTGTTTTCTACCAGAGCTTCCCAAAAGGCTTCGTACAGCCACATTTATTAATTAGGAAGCATCTTCATGTGGTGGTAAGTCACTTACACACATTTTATATGGGCTACATAACCAACTCTTAGGTCAAAAGTTATGTTATGGCCTTTCTAACAAGTATGAACTTTAATTCCTAATGCCATGGCAATTAAGTGTCACACACATTTGTTTCTTTAAATCTAATTTAATATGTTCCAGTCAGGATGGTAGAAAATCAAAATCCAGGTCTTTGCCATGTTGATAACCACAGAGGAAATCTCCCACTTCTCTGGTATCATTCAAGAACTCTTCTTTCTGTAACATTCGGAGGATCTGGTTGTGATCGGTCAACATTGGTCATCATTGATACGTTTGTTGTTCAAGTACATATGTGTCCTTGAAGGTGGGCAGCCTGCTACCCACGTTAGTCTTAGGTTCTAGGTTTTTTGCTGAAGCCATGCACCTTCAGATGGCTCGACTCTAACTATCTCAAACCCTCTCCTTAGGTTCACCAGACAACCAGTGCCCTCTAAGTTACCGCCACCTCCCCTAGGCCACTGGAAAGGAAGAGACCGCTGATTGCCGTGACAACTATCTAAATTGAACCGGAAACATGGAAGTCTTGTATTTGAATGTAAAGCTATACCAGTTCACCCATTTCACAAACCTGTTGAGCACTTTCCCAGGTGTTTTGGGGTTTACAAAGATAAAAGACAGTGTCTCTGACCTTAACAATCTGGCGGATTTCAAATTCTCTCACGAAGCCTATCTAATTTAATCCTTGAGTTAAGACCATTCTCCGTGGTGAGAGTACGGGTGATGGGACATATTCCTGTTTGCTAAACAAACTGAAGCTCTGAAGGGCAACCTGATTCACGTAGTATCACATCCAGTGAGGGGAAATGCTAGAAGTACATTCAAAGACTCCATTTCAGTAATCTTTAACATGACTCTGCCCTGATTTTGAGTCCAAGGGATTCCTTCAGAAAAGAACTTAGAAGCGATTTGGTCTATCAGCCAACATGTGGGAACAATTGGAGTTTGGAGAACCTTTTTCTACAGTGATATAATAGCGGATGTTGTCCAGCTTCACACCTTGCAAGTATGGTGCTGCCTACGCATTGCCTGAGAGGATATAATCATCACCACGGTATGGACGGAGATCATTCTTTGGAGTGGACAGTTCGCGATTCAAACACCAACCCCTCACAGCTCAAATATGACATTAATTTCCACGTGCCTCCATTTTCTGAGAAGTTCTGATGACCTACTTCGTCGAACCGGTAGAAGAGGTGAGTGAGATAGCTCACATAAAACTATGTCCCTGGGCCTGGCACCCTGACCCAGGGGAGGCGCTCCAGAAATCTTAACCATCACCGCGCCCCCCCCCACCGTCACCACATACACACACACACACACACACACACACAATGAACAAACATTTATTGCATACTTATTGCTAGGGAGTAGAGCTACAGATATAAATAACATCTAATACCTTACTCTAAGAATTGGCTTCTATGCCACTTGGTGGGCGAGGAGAGACTTTGCTCCCCCTAAAGTCATCCATTTGGAGGGAGAAAAGGGAGACTGGGAGATGGGGAATGGGGAGCCATCCTTCTCCACTGCCACCTCAAGAGGTCAGAGGAAATGGGGCCAAATTCCCTTTTGGATTTCATTCCCTCCGGCTGAGTGGTGGGCTCATGGCTGGGAACAGGATGTTGCTAAGAGAGCTGCATCCAAAGGGAACTCTTATTTCCTATGTCTTTTGTTCCCTGACATTTTCAATTTCCATCACGGGAGGCTTTGCCAGTCATCTGCTTCGCCTTTATCCCAAAATCAATTTCCTGGGAAGGTGCAAGATGCTGTGAACATCTGGCCCAAACGCTCAGGGCTGTCCTTCCCAATTGGGTGTTCTTCATGTGACGCAGTGGAGTGGCAGTGCTACCTCTGCCCTGGGACACAGTAAGACACCCAGGCCAGAGCGGCCTGGGTCTGCCCAGATCCCCTTCTCCTTCTCCAAATACCAGGAGTATATTTCCTACTTCAATTGCCGTTTTGACCTCAAATAAAACTAACCTGACTTATGGTAGAAAAAAATGTGCTGAGATTCACTGGGGCATGGCTCTTCCTTTCCTCCAGAGAGTTTGGGCAGAGAGCTTCAAATGGACCTCAGGAGGACTCTTTCCAATTCACTGTGTGCCCCCAAAAGTAGTGGCACTAATAAAACATCAAAGAGTAAATACTGGTTAGTGTGTGTGTGTGTGTGTGTGTGTGTGTGTGTGAGACAGAGACAGAGAGTCAGAGAATTAACAGCTGTCATGATTGCCCTGTTTCAGAGTACAGGCATTTTCACTTCAGAAATTTCAAAAAGGACTCCAAAATAAATGTGAACACGTACACTCAGAGCAACCAAATGTATTTTCTCAGACTACATGTCTCCTGAGGAAAATGTAGAGCTTTTGCTTCTGGCCAGACTGGAACCTGTCCCCATGCCCACCTCCCTCTGCCAAAGCTTTGATCCTAAAGAAACACTTCAGGATTCCAAACTCAAACCCACAATAGCAGACCTTGTGGTGGATGTATTTCACATTCATGATATTCCTAATTCACACCAACTCTCTCAAACCACACTCAGTGCGAGGTACATACCACATGTCCATTCCGATTTTCCCGATCACCAGCCCCCACCGTGCCCTTCGTAAACTATTTTTTTAATCAAATTTCCTCCATATTCACCATGGTTCAAGAGCTCCTAAAATTTCACCTCTCCTCCAGACTATTTCCCGCTTAGGCTGGAAGCGAGGTGGAATTTTCTCCAGCTTCAGAGTTCCAAGATGAATACCAAGTTCCAAGGTTGAACACCTTCAACCACGCTGCACACGACAACAGCAACACCAATAATATTTTGGGTGTAAGTGTTACCTTCTCTAAAGCTCAAAGCATTTTTAAAGATCACGTTCTGTGTTTGTATAGCATTGTTCTGGGTAAAGAGAGGAAAACAATTGTTTTCTCACTTGGCAAGTAGCAACTGACAAATGGCAAATAGCAAAACCAGGGTAAGCACTAAGCAGCATACCTGAGATGCCTCGGCATGATCCAGGAGGAGGCAGGGCAGGGAGAGAACCTGATGAGTCTCAAAAATAGTGATCTATGTGTTCCGGGCCCACCGCTGCCTGGGACACTGTCTTATCTCAGTTGTTACTGTTTTTTACGACTATCGATTTTGTTGTTGTTGCTGCTGTTCCGATTCTCAGATGGATGTTTAAATTGTCTTCAAATATCCCCTCGTTCCCATCATTCCTCCCTCCAAACATACACACACACACACACACACATATATATATATATATATATATATATATACACATATCTATTTCCCCCACCAGACTGCTAGGGCTGTGCCTGAAATTCTGGAGATGAGGGTTGGAGGTGAGGGAGATTTACTGCTTTCTCCTCCTCTGCCCTCTTCTCCTGGGAATGAAGGAAACTGATATTTACTAATTGTTTACTGCACGATGTATTTAATTTCACTTAACAATCATAACATCCTTACTTTGGTATTACCTCCCTGCAGAAGGATTAAGTGGATTCTTTATATTCTCACAGTTTGTAAGATGCAGGGCTGAGCTGTGAACCCCTGGCGTTTCACCCCTTCGGGTCTCTCAATTCTAAAATCCAGACATTATTTCTCCTTTTTTCCCTTCTAAGTTTGTTCCTGATCTTCATTTTAAACATATTTAGTCCATACTAAGCTCTTTTGGGTAGATGCTCAAAAAATGGGATGAAATGAGTATCTTTATCCTTTTATGGACACCGAGACTTTAAAGTTTTGTTTTCTTTTTTGGTTTTCCTAAACATTTTCTTTTCTTTTTTTTTTTTTTTTTTTTTTTTTTTTGTTGTTGTTGTTTTCCTAAGCATTAAGCTGGCTGAGTTAACATTCTTGTTCCAAAGACTGGGACTAAGATAAAAGCCAAGAGTCTGATTTATTTCTTCAGGGATTCATTCAAATCATACAAAGCTATTCATTGACTTGGCCTTTCCCTCCCAAAGACCCTAATTTAGAGTGATTTGATTTCATTACTGGTGATTGGAAGAGTTTATTGCATAGAAACAAACTATACATTCCCTTGGAGAAATATGAAAGTCGTCACCAGCTGAGATGACCCATGAATAAAACGGGTGAAAAGTGTTCTAAAGAGGAAGAATCCATAAGAGAGATTATTTTTAGAGAAAGAAAGACGATTGTTGGAGGTAATAACATGTCTTAAGCTAGATATGTCATTTGGTCTCCTTAGATAGCTTCTGCAGGATGGAAAATACATTTTTTTTCTCCCTCAATCTGACACACATCATCATTATAGAAAAAAAATTGCGTAGACTAAAACACAAACAGAATAAACACACGTAATTCCACCCACCCAGATAGAATGACAAATAGACACTGTGATATATGAACTTCCAGCCATTTCCTGCGCACATATAATCTAACAGAAATAAAATCATGGCATACTGTATCTTTGATACTTGCTTTTTTCCCATTAAAATGATGAATACCTACTAATATCAATAAGGAAACATTTATAACACAATAATTAAAGGCCTGATAGTATGATATGTTAGTTATGATAGTATGATAGTATGTTATCCCGTGATTTACTTAACCTGTCCTTCAGAATTAAGCAATGAGATTATTTCCATCTTTCCAATTTTAAATAATGATACACAGACTGTCCTACAAAAGCCTTAACATAAAGGAAAAACTGGGAGATGGTAACCCATGTTTGGAAGTGGAAATGTTGATTATATTAAAAGTATAAAAAAAATTTAAAGCTTTTGATAGATGTTACTGCATTATTTTTCTAAAAATTATATTAACATACATAGCAGGGTCTGACTGCATCCATTTTTCTAAATCCACTGATTGATAGAAATAAATGTTATTTCATTGTTTTAATATGGATTTCTCTGATTAGCAGTAACTGAGTAATTTGGAGGCGCCTCGGTGGCTCAGTGAGTTAAGCGTCTGACTTCGGCTCAGGTTGTGATCACCCAGTTCCTGGGTTCAAGCCCTGCATTGGGCTCTGCGCTGACAGCACAGAGCCTGGATCCTGCTTTGGATTTTGCATCCCCCTCTCTCTCTGCCCCTCTCCTGCTTTTCCTCTCTCTCTCTCAAATATAAATAAATAAGCGTCAAAAGATAATAATAACGTTGGGTCATTTTTGCTATGCATATTGTTTTATGTATTTCTTATTTTGTAAATTGTTTAGTATTTTCTGACCACTGTTTTCTACCTTCCCAAGTACTAGTTGGTCACTTGCGGAATTGTACAAACTCGCATGATTTTCAGTTTTGTAATACATTATAATATATGCTGCAAATATGTTTTCCAGTTTCTCTTTTTTGCCTTGTAAATATTCTTAATTTTAGTTTTACGTAGCAGACTAAAAGGACTACATTTTGCAGTAGTCAAATTTATCAGCATTTTCTTAATTTGCTTTTTTCCCTTTGGTTTCAGACTTAGACGGTCCTGAGGATTTTAAATCAACTTTGAAAAAGTCCAACTTGTGATATATAAGATCTCTAGAAACCTCAGAATTTCCATGCATCTCTATTTATGATACTGGTTCTCAAACTATGCTTCCACAAAATACCATTTTTTCAGTTTCAGCCAAGGTGCTGTGCCATTAAATATGAAAAATAAGAGTCTTTCCAATTTTTCAGAAAAATAAATTTAATGGAGTATCTTTCAATTCTAAGGTTTCCCACCACATTAAAAAAAAATGTTTGGTTACAGCTACTTGTTGCCTTTATTGCTATCTAATAAAACCTGGTGTCATATTATATATTCTGTTATTTTAAATTTAATACGTCAATATTAAACGGTGTTGTGCAAAGATCACTATTACTTCCAGATGTTCTACTAACTGACAAGTTCAAGGATATGGTGTATGTTGGCTTCAGTTAAAAACTAAAAGAGAGATAATGTTAATAACACATACAAATTAGAAAACTAAACACTAAGAATTCTGTTATAAC
This sequence comes from Lynx rufus, assembly GCF_022079265.1. NCBI lineage: Eukaryota > Metazoa > Chordata > Mammalia > Carnivora > Felidae > Lynx > Lynx rufus. The sequence continues at coordinate 50,878,667 of NW_025814829.1, forward strand.
TGCTAATCACTTCTTACTTTCTTGAAAACCCTATGCCTTGATTACAAATATCACAGGCAAATGCATTCAATGAATTCGATTGCCACGCTCCTATGAAATTATGATTTTCTGATGGGCTCAAATAACTTTCCTAAAGGAAAGATACTTTTTTTTTCTTTAACCACAAAAATTATTATTCTTGACATTAGAAGTATAAGTGGGACAAGAAAATTTATTCCTTGTTTTTTAATGCTTCCAGAAGTGGTCTTTATTGCTGTACTGGGTCTGTGAAGAACATATACAAAGGCACCTCTCAACTGGCACTCACAAATAGAAGCTTTGAAAATCTGCACCTATAAAATGCATGCATTTCCTGAACTGGTAGCTGCTTTATTCAACAGACCATTAAAAGCCCATTTAGAGAGGCTCTCGCAAGCTCGTATGCACTACCGCTACTTAAAGCTGATGAACACAGCATAGCAAGAAACAAAATAAAACAAAAAGTTGGACCAACTTTTTGGGAGAAAAAAAAGCTCTTTCCCCAGACCTAAATTTCCTCCAACACTAACACTCGTATAAAGAACAGGTAATGTGACAAAATTGCCCCACTTCCAATCTCCCAGCCAAAAATCCAACACCCCTCCACCCCTCCAAGTATCAATCATCAGCCCAGGCAAGGCAAATGAACTTTTAATCAATAACAGCTACTGTTTCTTGTACCAGGACTGTTTATGATTTAAAAGGGGGAAAAATTTAAATCAATCCTGATGTGAATGTTTTCCCTCTTGAAGAGAAAAAGCAACACCCTGTGTCAAAAGGCAGGATGGGGGGGGGGGTAGTTTCACATGTTTTAAAAAATATGTTAAAACAAAATAAAATTGAAATTGTTTTTGCCCTCAGTAGCTATAGGAAGAAGAGTAGCTACGTAGAGTTGATGAGTCATGTTAGACAAACGGCTTCAATTTATGTCCACACCATTGCATTTCCTGTTTATATTCATACATTGGTATGGATTAATGGAGCTAAAAGGGAATTTAGGGAACATCTGTCCAAAGATGGGTGCTTTGGGGGCCCCGTCACTGGAACTGTTGAGGTGACAGAACGAATCGGCTGAGAAGTCGGAGGGAGAATTCAAACCACCAATGTAACAACAGGTTTTTAGATTATATTGGTGGGTGAAACTGATCATCTATGGAAGCCTCAACTGTGAAATCTGCAAAAGTAGATCTGCTCTGGCTGAAGATTCTTGCCCCTCTCCCTATCCGTAGCCAAAAGGCAACCTTTGCCTGGAATTTCCAGGATGTTACTAAAAACGTTTGTAAACCCAGAACCAGACACCTTTAAGCGCCTCTCCCCTGCCCCCCGCAACACCCCGAGGTGTTCTGATTCTTCCCTCCATGTTTCTTCTATTCCTCTAGGCTACATCCACATAGGTGCATCCAAACACCATAAATCCTCATAATACGGTAATCAGGTCTTCCTACATCTTGAGTTTTCCCACAGCCAGAGAGAAATCAAGGTGGACTCTTTATGAGGCCTGCTGCATTATTTTGGCATGTTTGCACAAACCAGAAATAACTTCTCTAAAGATTACTGAAATGAAATCATCTTTCACCTAATTGGGAAAGGCTTTTGCCCAGTTTTAGAGAGTAACACACTGGGGAGGCAGTGGGGGATGATGATGGGAGTGATTTCTTGACTGTTTTCTTTTACAGTTTGCTGAAATGGAACAAATCAATCCTGTCTTGCTTATTTATAAAACCTTAACACCAATGGGGTGGGGAGAATTAATGAGACCAGGCACAAGGAATGTGGAGATTTTCATTTCTAAACTGCTGGCACACAGACATGCATTAGTGTCTTGTAGCTTTTCAAGGGCGCTGAAGAAATGAGTTTTCTGCCTTTTACAACTTTCAGTGGAGAGCGTGCATTTGCACATAATTACTCACCACTGTAACTGGCAACCAGAAGAAGGATCCAGAAAAGAAGCCCACATTTTTTAAAAACTAGGATACTGTACCCTCACATGTACCCAAAGAACACAGTGATAATTGTTGACCCTCAGAAAAGAATGAACACGTAACTAGTAACACAAAAGACATAGCAGCCTTTCAGGGTGTATTTAGTCCTCATACTATCTCTGTGATAAGGAAAATGAGTCCCCAAAGGATCGAGCGATCTGTTCAAAGAGGCACAACAAGTTCTTTTCATTTTTCTAAGAAACGTTTTCCTGGGAAGTGGAGGAAGACTTTTGATCGGTATTAAACACTACATTAACTTGTGCATAATTAAAAGCTGATGTCTGTCAGCCACAGTAACCATGCTGCACCTGCTGTGTTTTTCTGCTCTGGAGCCCACTTATGAATAGCTGATGTCCTCAAAATGTCTTGCAAATTCCTTGGAACTGTCGTCTCTGCCAGTGTTTACTCCGAGGACACTGATACCTGTGCAGAGGGTACCATCTGCCGGTGCCTGCAAAGTGGCTAAGTCACAAGATGGAACTTCCGCTCATGGATCTTCCCTGTAAAAAAGTTCTGCTTTGCTCCCCGGCAAAGGAGGAGAATGGCCCTTCAATGGACTACATACTCCATTTCATCTCCTGTGCCCTATATCTACACTGCTTGAGTTACCCCATGTCCCCGGGTATTTCAGGAAAAGGACCCTTTCGGCATTTGTTGGTGGTTTCTCTTTGTGTCTGGGACACAGGTGCACAAGAGTCCACACTTTTCCCCATGTCCCACTTCTGTCCTCCATGTCCAAACAGCTCTAACTCCTGCCTGTGGCCTTTACTACTTGACTTTTACCTCAGTGCTTCTAATTTGGTTGATGGCTCTTCATTTAGAAGGAGAAAGCCATCTAGCTCATCACCTTCATGACCCACACAAACCAGATGATCAGGCAACAGAAGAAAATATTAAAGTATGAATATAGGGGCAAGAGTTCATATTTCTCTCCCTTAATGTGCTTGGAGCCTTGGAAGGTAATTATAAGTATGTATGTATTTAGACTTCTGTCATTGATGGTAAGCTGTTTGGAAATTCAATGATGGCTTGTCAGACTCTAGGTAAGGAGGTGGAATTTTCCATTACCAAGATGATTACTTATTATGTTTAGTGCCTTGGACACCGTGGGCATTTGTGACAAAATGAATAACAGTGAGTCCAGGGGAAGGGCATTTGGAAAAAAAAGAAATGCCTACTTTTAGAACCACCATTAGTATTGGCAAATAAGGATTCCTGCCTCAAGCCCCATGTCTTATGGAGGTCTGTGCTTTGAAGCGTCTCCCTCAACATTTTCCAGTCCCCTTCTACTGCCTATGAACAGGTGGAGCTCACAATGCTCCAGGCAAGACTTTCCCTGCCCAGATAGAAACCCACATGGATCTCAGTCAACCTGCTATCCCGTTTGTAGGTTCAACCAGGGGCTGTGAGAAGCTCTGAGACCTGCCACCCATGGGGCCATCCCAGGGCCTCAAGAGGCTGAAATGGCAAGTGGATCACTCCCACTGGCTGGTGTGGAATTTCTTTGGTGGGAGCACATGAGATCGGGCCTCCAGAATGGGGCTGACACACTAATTTGGGGGACTCCAGGTGTTATCTATATTTATATAGATAAATTTTTCCAGAGCTTCACATATCTTAGAGTGATCCAACCTGCCTTCGGGGCATGAACCACTCATAAAGATAGATTGCTCTTAGGGAGGATCTTAACAATGACTTGCAGTCCAACATAACATTCTTTTAAGCTTCTCAAAGATGGAATTCATGATTCTTACTGACATGGCTTCTCAGAGACTGGCCCAGTGCTAAGCATATCCTAGACATTAAAAACACACTTGATTAATATTGCAGTCTCTTCCATCTGTCCATCCATCCATCCATCCATCCACCCATCCATCCACTCAATAATCTCTTCTAATATATTATTCCCTGCTTGCAGGACAGGTGGATTCTCCGAGTTTCCAAAACACAGTGGACTGAGGACCAGTAACATTCCTAAAAGTGTATTCTCAGAAAGGTATGCTGACCAATAAGGACTAATAAATAAGGAAAACTGCATTGAAGGTGGAATATGGAGTGAACTTCTCTAAGATGAAGACTTACATGTACGAGGAAAATCTTATCCAGGTTTCAAGGAAAGCAACATTGTCATTTGCTCAGAATTATAAAAACAGAGAAGCACACATAGCAAGTAACTTTAACTCTCTGAGAAAATGACACTTTGCTCGACAGAACGCCAAGAATATAAAAGTGTGTCTAGTTATCTTTTTATAATTGACAAAGCATAAAAACGTATTATCCTGCTACAGATTTATTTCAAAATGCAATTTAACTTTTCTCTTAATTATGATAGATTCGTTTTTCTGGTATTGTTGTGTTTTTGTAGCTGTTTGCAAGAAACACATCAGCCATCTTTAGAAAGGGAGGTTGATTATAAGGTGCATATTTTCTTTGATTGGCATTAGGAAACAATTAAAAATGAGAATGGAGGCAGCTTTAGGGACCAACTATCTCTCCTAATTTCTCTCTCCCTCTCTCTCTCTCTCTCTCTCTCTTCTCTCTCTCTCTCTTCTTTTTTCCTTCTCTCATCACCTTTCAAAGATGAAGCCATCTCAAGGTTCTCCAACCAACCCAAGGATGAGATATGGTTGAGTCAGAGAATTGCCCCTGGACCAATCAGAAGGTCACCTGTGTCCAAAGAGCAGCTGTTTGCTCTTAAGGGAAGGTTGGATACTGCATCAGACGTATCAGCTATAAATACAAATATCTAGAAAATAGAAGTATAGAGGAAAACAATTAAAAAGCCCTTGTAATTCTACCACCCAGAGATAACTGCCATAAATACTTAAATACGTTTCATTCAAATTTCAGTATACGCATGTATATACTTGATATTGTTTACCAATTTTGGATACAGTGATATTATCTTCTAGCTTACCTTTTAGTCATATAAATATAAATATATTTATTTTTATATATTTCATGACATACATAAATTCTGTTATTTAATGGCTGCAAAAAATGGCTGTCAAATGAATACACCATAGTTTCCTTACTCAATCCCCTTTCATTGAATTTTATGATATTTCTTGGTTTTTTTTCTTTTAATTTTTTAAATGTTTCTTTATTTTTGAGACAGAGAGACAGAGCATGAGCAGGGCAGGGGCAGAGAGAGAGGGAGACACAGAATCCGAAACAGGCTGCAGACTCTGAGCTGTCAGCACAGAGCCTGACTAACGTGGGGCTCGAACTCACAAACCTCAAGATCATGACCTGAGCCGAAGTCAGATGCCTAACCGACTGAGCCACCCAGGAGCCCCTATTTTTCTTTTTAAAACAAAGCTACAGGCGCGCCTGGGTGGCTCAGTTGGTTGAGCGTCCGACTCAGGTCATGATCTTGCAGTTGACGAGTTTGAGCCCCATGTCGGGCTCTGTGCTGACAACTCAGAGCCTGGAGCCTGCTTCTGATTCTGCATCTCGCTCTCTCTCTGCCCCTCCCCCGCTCATGCTCTGTCTTTCTCTGCCTCAAAAATAAAGATAAACATTAAAAAAATAAATAAAAATAAAACAAAGCTACAGTGAAGAATTCTGTAGCTAAGACTGTGTGTGTATATAGTTTCCTTAGAATACATTTCTAAACTGGAATGACTACGTCAAAGAGAATGAACTTTTTAAATTCAAGTTTTTGCAAATACTGCCATTTTTGCCCAGGTGATTATGTCGCTTTAAGATCTTACATGCTGTGAATGAAGTATCTCTCTCATCATATCCTGGGGACATCAGGTTTTAGGTGTTTCTCTGTATTTTTAATTTTTAGTGTTATAGTTGACCATATTCATTAATTATACGCCTGAAATTTAAAAGAGAAGATTGCCGCCATCAGTTTGGTCAATCCCTTAGAGATAAATATCTCCCTACAAATTGGCCTTTTTTCCAAATTTCACTAAGAGTGCAGAGAGCTGAGACTCACAGGGTTCTAATTTTCTATGGAAGAAATCTACGCTGGTTCTGATGCGTCAGTGTTTGTGTAGCCCTGGGCATTGGCTGTTTCTGGCCTAGTCAATGATTTGGAGTTTATTAAGTGAATGGATGTTCTTTTCCATGGACAATTGTTCTACATAATAACGTGCCTTTAAATTACATTTTACTCTAAAAGTGTATAGAAGGTAGTTTTGTCTGGTTGGTTCGTTGGCTGGTTGGCTGGCTGGCTGGCTGGTGAGAGAAGAAAATCCATATTTTTTTCTAGAACTTTCTTTTAATGAAACTCGTTAGAGTGCCAACAACTGACTAATGCATAAATAAAGTCCGGACTCTAGGTTGCAAGTCTTCTGGAGACATGAAAAGGCTCTCAGTTAAGAGAGAAGACTGGGTGTTTCCTCTCTTTTCCTTACAATTTTTGTTGTAATTCACTATTTTCCTTGGATCAGATCTCTCAGGAAAGATGTGTCTGTTTAAGTAATTGCTTACTTCTGCACACTCCTCCAGGTTCAAGGGCAGAGCAATTTACTTGCACACTAACACCCTGCTTCCAAATAAGCTCTGTTCCCGTTGGTATGTTCCTTTCTTCTGGTCTTTGCCACAAGGAGTTTTCCACACCAGAACCAGTCTCCAGATTCCTCTCTATCTGATCTCATTTGCTTCTTATTAAACCCAGAGCTCTTTTGAAAATACTTTAATAAGTACTTTTGATCCCTTCATGTTTTTCAAGGATTTCTCAGTTTCTTCCAAACACTCAGCTGACAGATTTCTGGGAGCAGCCAGTTCCAGTTGGAGACACTTTAGGCTGATGATATCAACTGAACACCCAGGGAAAGGGCCTTTGAGGAGACCTCTTGTTAGCATGGGTGGCTGGGAGCCACACGGGTCCTGTTCTTCATTTCTCTGGAAGTGAGTCAGGGAAGACTTTCAGACCTACACTCTTTGCTTCCTGCAAATGACAATGTTCTCTCAGAAACAATGGACTTTAATAAAAGTATAAGCAACGTCAGTGTGCCTATTTTCCTCCAGTCCGCGCTCTCTGAAGAGTGTTTCTTTCTTGCTAGAGCGGCCATTCTTGACTTCCCTACAATTTTCTGGTCTCTGAACACCCAGAGACCATAAGATCTTTCCACATCAGCAAAACCACTGTTGGGTTCTCTGTGGCTATGAGTGACGACTCAGACTCATGCTAAACTTTCCCGGGGAGGCGGAAAGGTCCGTCTGAAGTCGCGAAATGTACCAGGGGAGAGAGCTAAACTTCAAGGCTTCTGGACCCAGCTCTGCCTTCAGCTTGCATTGTATCTTTGAGGATGTCATGAAGCATTGTGGGTTCCAGATTCCTCATTTGTAAATTGAAAGAGTTAAAAAAAAAAACAAAAAAAAAAAACAACGAAACTTTTATTGTCTTCCCAAAAGCGAATTGCGATTCTAACCAGGAGGGGATAGCACATTTAATTAAACACAAATCAATAAAAAGTTTGATGTGGCCATATACTTTTGGATTTGGAAAATAAATCCTGGGAAACCTTTGAGTACTTTTTTTTATAGTACACACAATGCAAACTAAGGTTTGGTAACAGTGTCAGGGGTGAAGCATAGGTTTCAAAGGACCGAGCAATTACTGGCTGGCGGAGCTACGCTGCGGTGTTATGGCTGTGACACAGATCTGGAGTCACAGAGAAATGCATCAGCTCCTTGGCTTTGCCGGACAGAGAAATGCATCAGCTCCTTGGCTTTGCCGGCGGCTCCATAATCTGGGATAAATTCACGTGGCTCTTTTCTTTTCAGCTCAGACTCTTCATCTAAAAACAAAGACAAAAAGCAAACAAAAATCACATCAAAAAAAAAAAAAACCCAGGATGATAACATTGTTATTACTGTTCCTTTTTACTATTACTGTTCCTTCATACTTGGGACTATTAAAGACAAAGCGTATGACGTGCTTTGCTCAGTAGCTGGCACGAAGCAAATCCTTGCTGACTACCATTAATGTTTTTAGTGCCTGCGGATCTAAAAAATTATTACGTAAACTACTTGAACGCTCACCATTTAATTCAATCAGTTTCTTGTTTGTTTTTGTAGGGATACATGTCAATGCCTTTCTCTTCGCAAGTTTGTTTTCAATATATTCAACATAAATATTCAAAGCGGTTCAGTAAATACAATATATACAAAGCTTCAAATGCTTTGTATATGGAACTTTTCTGTTCCATTCATCAAATACTTGACTTAAATATTTCCAACTTATTTTGAAAAGTTCAATTCCAGTTTATAGAAATCTTATATATATATATATATAATAATCTTACATATATATGTATATATATATGTATTTTTTTTTTACTGCAGGACACTTGGGTTACTTTACAAAGTAGTTCTTCAAAAGCTCATTTTTAAAAGCTGATTTCAAATAGCAAAGAAAGAAAACACATATTGCCATGCCACAGTACCTCCTTAAAATTTAAAATCAGCGTTGTCAAAAAATTATGGAATTTAGTTACTCTGTATACTTAAAAACACAGTTTTACAGTTTCACCACTACAGTTTCTTTTTTTTTTAACAGACTTTTTTAAAGTTTATTTATTTATTTTGAGAGAGAGAGAGAGAGCATGGGAGGGGCAGAGAGAGAGAGGAAGAGAGAATCCCATGCAGACTCCAAGCACGATGCAGGGCTTGAACTCGTGAACCGTGAGATCAAGACCTGAGCCAAAACCAAGAGTCGGGCACTTAACTAACTGAGTGACCCAGGCACCCCTGACCACTACAGTTTCTATATCATTTGGTAGAATATCACAGCTTATTTGGATGTAATTATGAGGTATGTTGTGCATCATATCCAATTCTCTGCTTCACGAGCTTCTTAATTTATTAAGAACATTGTGGTTCACCAAAATTTGTGCTGTGTACTCATTGTCAAAACGTAATTTTATCTTCAATGTCAAACATTTTAGCTAACTCTCTGACATTCACAATAATGTCAAATGTTACACTGTCAAAAGAATGAATTTCTACAAGGTTGGCTTTGATTACATTGAACCGAGGGAAAAAGAAGCATAATTGGGATGAGCTAATTTTTTATTTGTAGAATCTGATGACACTGGCACAATACCCCACGTTTTACTGTGAATTTCTTCTGTTGTTCACGATGCCACACGCTAACAGCTGTTGCTTGAGTATGAATTCAGGAACAAAAAAATCTCGGAATAAAACACGAGTCGGGGTGCTTGGGTGACTCAGTCGGTTAAGTGTCCAACTCTTGATTTCAGCTCAGGTCATGAGCTGGGGGTCGTGAGATCAAGCCCTGTGTTGGGCTCCTCACTGGGCATGGAGCCTGATTGAGATTCTCTCTCCCTCTCCCTCTGCCGCTCCCTTGCTTGTGCTCTCTCTCTCAAAAAAAAAAAAAAAAATAGAGTGAAAGTGACATAGAATAGCCATTGGATCTAAATGAAAAGTTGTATCTCTTGGAATGATACGAAGGGGACTTTCTGTGGTTGTAAAGAGAGCACAGTCTTTATAAACTATATGCTACCTTTTGAAGTAACTGCTGATGCCTCTCCAGCAGACTTGGCCTTCTGGTTTCCATGCAGTCAGCTACACCCCTGAGGCCCCATGGCGGAGGGTAAATGTTAAGTAAGACACATTTTGCACAAGTTCATCGTTAACTTTCTTGAGCCATCAAAATTCGCTTCTTATCCTTCAACTACACACAGGCTTCCTTTTTTAAAAAATGTATTGCTGCTAAAAGTCTTTATTGCAAAATAAAAGAACATTGTCACGCAATAAAATAAACAGTTGTAGATTTTACACTGTACAATAAATGATAAAACAACAGTACCTAAACTGTTCAAACCACTCTCGTCCTGCTTCGCAGACAGGGCTGTTCTGCCTCTATTCCCTTCATTTATTCCACATGTACCTAAACTATAAATTACCATGTTTCTCATGCACAGTCCCCCTGCTGACTGTGACCTGGTGGTTTCATGTATTTTGCAGCCACCCGTCATGGTACAACTGAGTTGTGCACCAGTAGAGTGTTGACTGTTCCCAGAATTATCTGAGACTGGAAGGAGACAGCAGCACCCAAGGGCCCGTGTCTGAGCAGGCTTCATTTCATCAGCAAGCTGTTTCTGAAAGGGAGGTGCTAAGGATCAGGAGAAGAGACGACTTACCACTGGTCATCTTTCAGATTTAGCCACAGATGAGAATAAGAGCCCTGTGCACGGCGAGTACATCTTTACCCACGGCTAGATGAGACCGTGGTAGAGCTGGAAGAACAAAGAGGGAGGAAGCCCACCCAACTAATCACAAATTATTCTAAGGCAACTGTTCTAGTAAAATCTCATCATACAATGAAAAGTCTGGGACACGTCCTAAACCAGATTGGAAACCAGAGAAACGCTTATAAACTAGTATTGCCCTGGGCTTATGATTATACCATAGAGTCATTTTTCAAAACTATCTGGACCTATACTTCCAGGTTCAATAACAAAGGGTTATGACTTATAGGTAAAGGTCACTGGAAGACGGTTTTTAAATAAATACCAGGAAGAGTTTCTTAAAATGGCACAGGCAGAGGAGCAATCCTCATCACTGGAGGTGTTAAATCTAAGTATGGGTGTTAGAAAGAGGACTAGGAATGGGTAAAATGAGCTCCTAAACCCCTTGTAAGGGTTTCATAATGCTCAATCAATATGCTGTTACAAGTAGATCTTAAAGGGAAGAATCTTAGCCCCAACAATGCTGGAAATATAGTTTTAGCAGAGGTCAAACGAAAGAAAAAAGTCTCTCCTTCATGGGTTTATAGATTCTTCCAATGACCTTAGATTTTGGGAGAATCTGATCGTCTTTAGACTAGTCACAGAAAAGAATAGACTATTGATTGAGAGGGATCTTAAGAAGTCACCAAATCCAGGGTTAACTGCTAGTTGCAATGTTCGGCCCATAATTGGTGCACAAGAATCTTTTGGAGAAAAACTTAATATGTTTTGAACATCATCTATACAATGGGGGTGGTATTATCTGCTCAATTCCAGACAGACCAACAGTGTCCAACAGCTTCTAATGGAGAGAAGAGGCGGCCAATTATTTATCTTCTTGTGAGATAATAGAGAAGGTGTGTAGTTAGTTCAAAGCTGATGAATGTGAAATAAAGGCCATTTTGTGAATTATGTTTCAGCTTTTCTGAGATGGTAGTTTGTCTTCAACCTGTGATACATTCTTTTCGTTAACCTCCGTTTTCTTAAAAGATAAACATCAGCAAATTGTTCTCCCAGTGCATGACTACATTCTTGCTTCTTGGCAGAGAAACTTTAATGTCAATCTCATAGAGCAGCTGGTAAGTGGCTGTTCTTTTTAACCCGAATACTGCCCGATCCCTATTATCTCCCATAGTTCTTTTTGTCCACCGCTCAGCAGTAGAATTTCTTTTTCAACTGAAATTATCTGTGAAGCTTCAGCTGGGGAGATATAAGACATTAGTGATACAAATAAACAAAGCCATCGCTCGCAGGGAAAAACAGGCTTTCAACTGCGGTCATAGTAAATCTGCATTTACTAGCTTTGTAACTTTAGACAAGTTACATGAATTCATTTGGACCTGTTTCTCCTTTTATAACGTGGGACGAAGAATACTTTTGCAGGGCCGTTGAGGATTAAGGGAGATGGGGTAATAGCAAGTGCTTAGCAGGTCCGAAGAGACTCCACAGGGTTGTTTCCCTCCAATTACAAGCGGTTGGAAACGTTGGGGAAATTTTCACCGTGGAGTAGAATTCCATTTCACCTGTGTGTTCACAGCGAGCTCTATGCACCAGGCACTGCTACACACACTGTGAGGCAGAGAGCAGAATTTTTAAAAATGAATAGAAGGGCCAGCCGGGTGGCTCAGTCAGTTGATTGTCCAGACTCAGGTCCTAAGCTTGCGGTTCGTGAGTTCAAGCCCCGCATGGGGCTTGCTGCTGTCGGCACAGAGTCCGCTTCAGATCCTCTGCCCCTTTCTCTCTCTGCTTGTGCTTGTGCTCTCTCAAAAATAAATAAGACATTTAAAATGATGCATAGGGGGCGCCTGGGTGGCACAGTCGGTTAAGCGTCCGACTTCAGCCAGGTCACGATCTCGCGGTCCGTGAGTTCGAGCCCCGCGTCAGGCTCTGGGCTGATGGCTCAGAGCCTGGAGCCTGTTTCCGATTCTGTGTCTCCCTCTCTCTCTGCCCCTCCCCCGTTCATGCTCTGTCTCTCTCTGTCCCAAAAATAAATAAACGTTGAAAAAAAAATAAAAAATAAAACGATGCATAGAAAGTTATACTTGCCCTCCGGAAAACGAATGGTATCATTCTTGGGTGAGGCCAGAAAGTCCTCGGTCATTCTTGGGTGAGGCCAGAAAGTCCTCGGTATGAGGCTAGGGAGCTGAGGCTGTGTACTGGGGAGGGGTAAAATGTCAGTGATGCCATTTCCGGAAGAAAAAAATTATGGTGAAAGAACGACCGGTTAATCCTCAGGTAAAACTCTTACAGGCCAAAGTGACAGGGCGGTAGTTAGAGTCGCTTGCTAGAATTCCAGAAGGTGTGTCCCAGAACAATTTTTAGGCACGCACTACAGAGCCTCAGTCCAGGACTTAGCTAGCAGGTACTGAAAGGGGGAGCATCACTTCTGTCCGTCACTGAGCAGGAACAGGACAGCCCCAGTGCGCCCAACGCAGGATTAGTTTCACACTCCTGAATTATCCTGGCTTGGTAGAATTGCTCGGGACATTTGGGGAGCTGCTTCGCGCCCACATTGCCCCATCTGGGAGATAGACTTGTAATTTTACCCAACACGCAGGGGATTGTGACACTGCTTTAAGTTAAGGGTTTGAAGAAAGTCTGCTGTTTTTAGAAGCAAGAGACTATGAAATAACAAAAATAATTTGCTTTTCTTTTTTCACATACAGTTGATTCTCATTATTCATGGATTCTGCGTTTACAAATTTGGGACACTCACTAAAATTTCTTTGTAACTTCCAAATATGTATCTGTGGTGCTTTTCATAGTCATTTCCAGACATGTGCAGAGCAGCAAAAAATTTGACTAGCCTTATGCCCATAGTCCCGGCCGAGGTCAGGCAAGGCGGTGCTGTGCCGTCCCGTTTCAGCTCTTATACTGGAAATAAGTGTCCTTTCCACGGGCTTTTCAGTGCCATGTTTTTAAGCACTTTGTACTTTCTTGCTGGTGATTTCATCTATTTGCAATCGGCCCCCGAATGAAGTGCTGAGATGCTGGGTGCTGCTCCTCAGCACAAGAACCCTGTGAGGCACCTTACGGACAAGACACACACGTTAGAAAAGTTTTGTTCAAGCACCAGTTACCGTGCTTGAACGGTGCCGTTGGCTGTGACCTCAATGTTAATAAGTCAACGATATATACGTGTCTTTAAATAGAAAACACATAAAACCAGGTTACCTATTGATCAGTTGATAAAAATGATGATCAGGGGCTCAGCGGAACCTAACCCTATATTTCCCCGGGGTCCGTGGATCGCCATTTGCTAATTCAATGTTCCCAGCTACTTAGAGGACATACCTAATGCAAATAATGAGAGTCAGGTGTACTTATTACTGGTTACCCTGATTTTTTTCGTTCGCAAAATCACCTCCGGGGAGGAGGAGAGATTAACGATCATTTAATCCAACTCCTTCCTCTGACATTAGAGAAAATGACAGTGTAGAGATGTGGCTTGACCTCGGTCCCTTAGTAAGAGGAGGACAGACACGGACTAAAACCAGGCTTCGGCCCTCCATCCCATCCTTCTACCAACAGACCACTCTAGCTTTCCTGTGTAAGCAGGGGGCAAGTGACTGCTTTGGGAGTGCAGTGTACTAGGGTGGCTTGTGCTGTAGGCCGCATGCCCAGCAGCGTCAGTTCCTCTGGTCATGTTAAGATGGTGGACTACGTATCTCACGTTTCTGAGCTTGAAGAAACACGTGCTCTTGCGCCATGTTCGTGAGCAGTGGCGCACTCTACGGTAAAAGACCTCTGTGGTCCATATCAGGACTCACATCTATAAGAAAGTTTTTCTTTCAAAATCTTCACTCTTATCCTGGGCATGTCTTGTTTATGAGATTAAGTCAGTTGACCTGCGGAGCAGCTAACAAATCTTCATGCATTGGTACACTGTCCTTTGTATTTCTAAGGACCAGGGAGAAGCCATTTACCCGAAGCCAGACAGATTTGGTTACCGTTTAAGCCAAACTAGGTGACTAAGAGAAAGATGAGGCCCAGGGAGTGAACTCCCTAGAGAACCCGGAGAAGCACGAAGGTGACTCTGTCATGAATGATGTCATTGAATTCAGTGAACACTCAAGGACCTATTAAGTACGAAGCATGTTGCCTTGTGCTCCGATCCTCATCTCTTGCGAGTTATGTTGTGGTCTTACCATTACAGTCCCAAATGCATCCTCATTGTCGCTCAGTTTGGGCATGATGACATCGTGAAATAAATAAGTATGATCTCTTCAAAATCATAGTCTATTTTGTCCCTAATCTTTCCCTTGGCACCTTCCCTTTTTTTTCCTCATATATTGAAAATATCTTCTCTAGGAACACAAAGAGCCAATCAACCAAATAGTTTCTAAGTAAGGAAAGTCAGTGTCTAAGGATGAGAGTCTGGAAGAAGAACAACCTGATCTGTTTCTTGGCATGTGGACACTTCTCTTTCTAGCCCCATGGTACTCATTATGTGATGTCATTCCAGCGCAACAAGTAACCCAACTTAGGTGTGATGAGAAAGTTTGGGGAAAATTTAAAGCCAAAGTCTGCATTACTTTATCATCACGTTTTCTCCTCATCAAGTATGATTCATCAAACAGCATTAATTATTAAACGCCACTGGCATCACTTCGTCAACAGATTTCAATCTTCTGAGAAACAAACACGCAAAAGAAAGAGAATTAACGCTGAGTCCTTAACATAAGCCACATATTGAGGCTAGCTCATAATGAGGTTAGCTCATTTAACTCTCATAGGAAACAGTCTAGGTGGGTGTTTTTCTCTTCATCCTAGAGGTAAAAAGAAACAAATAGATGAGATTATTCTTCTAAGGTCACTAAGTAATGGAACCAGCATTTATATCCAAGGATATCTTGATCCGAATACCAACCTCTTTTCACTGTATCACATGGCCTCCCCCTTGCTTATCTGTTTTCCATGTAGTGCATGGAGATTCCAGCACTGTTTCTCACTGTGTGATCCACAGACCATGTTTGTCAGAATCACCAAGGATACTTACTAATGACACAAATTTCTGGACTCCATCTCTGAACCATGGATCTTAATTTCAATGGGGGAGGTCCCGGAACCTGCTCGGTTGACAAACCGCTCAAGTGATTCTCATGCACTTTGAAGTTTGAGAGACAATGGTCTACATAATCATACACATCAAAAGGGGTGGGCTAATAAAGAATATCACAAACCCTACATCAAAGATGCTGATATTTATAGCATGTGCTCTCCGTGCTCTGTCCATATCCCTCGGGCCTTACCTATGTCCCTCAAGACAGCCAGTTTCTTGTGTTTGCGTGACTTTCCCTTGGGGCTCCCCACCAAGCCTCAGATGGGGCTCTGTTTGTGCACATAGTAGACAAGAAGTACCATGGAATTAACTACCCCCACTCGGCCACCCCTCTGCCACAGCTCTTAGCCGGTGACTGGTCGAAACAGGTGTCTAAATCCTCCAGCCCTCTGACTCCTTGGGTAGATGCTTCTGAGATTTGTGTTATGTGCTGTTTTTCAGATGATACCCCACGAGGGGCGCCTGGGTGGCTCAGTCGGTTGAGCGTCCGACTTTGGCTCAGGTCATGACCTCGTGGTCCGTGAGTTCGAACCCTGCGTCGGGCTCTGTGCTGACAGCTCAGAGACTGGAGCCTGCTTTGGATTCTATGTCTCTCTCTTTCTCTGCCCCTCCCCTGCTCATGCTCTCTCTCTCTCTCTCTCTCTCTCTCTCTCTGTCAAAAGTAAATAAACATTAAAACAATGTTTTTAAAACGATGATACCCCACGAGATTAAGTTCCAGTCATCCATGGTGGTGTTCTGGCTTAATATGCCTGCCCATTATGTGCATTCTCTTCCTTGCCTTATTCCCGCACTTTTCCATCAGTATCTCCTGCTTGCCCTTATACACTCTTTGCATTTGAATCTTTGTCTCTGGGTCTGCTTCTGGGGAAATGTAAAACCAAATGTTAACGAAAACCCAATGGTGGCATTCACCTCTATGTGTTTTGCTGCTGTATTTCTCTCTGCACCACTTTACTAAGAGAGCTATCAACCTCAGAACTAACTTCAACTATCTATGCCGGCACATATTTCGAAAATACAGGCCAAACTGGGTGGAACTTGTTCTCTGGCCTCTTCTCAGCCTATCAAATCCAGATATCCTTCCCAGTGAAGCAAAGATTATAAGATTATGAACTCAACTGGCTGTGGGTTCAAAATCCGTCTCTTCCGTGCACTAGTTTTGTGACCTTTGCAAATTTTTAAGCAGCTTCAGGCTTTCGTGCTCTCATCCGTACACTTAAGGACAGAGTCTACCTCGGATAATTGGTGACAGGATTAAAAATGAGAGAATAAACGCAAGGAGCCTGAGACCCATAATATGTTACCAATCGATGTGTGTTTGTTAGGTCCCTTCCTCCCTCACATCTCCATATTTCCTGAAGGTGCAGTGACCACTCTAGTCCCTGGTGATTTAGTGCCCCTTTACTGAACTTGGTGGTTCTTCCTGATCCTGACATTTATGTTTATCTCCATGAAAAGTTAACAACACCTACCAAGAGCTAATGTTCAGTGTCGGCTCTACATAGAGCTCATCGTTTCCTTGATTCCTTGATAGTGTCTTAAATTCATTTGTATATTTATGGTATTAAGCCTTACATGCAGAGGGTGCTTGGTAAATGTTTTTGTTGGTTTGCTAATGCATCAGTGACAGTTAGTAACTTCTGACTTAATGACCCATACTTGATCTATACATGCTATATCAAGATTGGCACCTGCCCTCAGCAGTGCGAAACTTTATCTGGCCCTGGCAGCCGGGAACGAAGATAAACAGGAGAAAGTTTGGGAAGTGAAGCGTGCAAGGTTTGATAGGAGGTGCATTTCAGAACTTCCTGCCTGAAGTAAGGGTCATACAAAGACTGGGTCCTGGTTGAAATCTACCCCCAAATGGATATGGTTTTTTGGGGGAGGCAAGAAGTTTCAAGAACATGGAGGTCTCTCTGTGAACACTATCAGTTGGCTCTTCCCTACTCACCACCCCCCCACCGCCATAGAATCTGGCCCATTGAATAATTGTTTACTTATTTTCCTGCTTCCGCCTATCATGCCCAGTCCCTGTATTATATTCCTGATGCTTATTATGATATCCCGAAAGGCATTCTTAAATGTGTTTTGTAAAAAAACTATGTGGCACCTTATTCTTTTTCAGTTAGATTTCTTTCTGCTTCCCCCGACAAATTATTTTTGTGAAATAATTGCCATGACTGCTGTTTAAATTTCAAATGCTGTTGCTGCCTTTTACAAAGTCAGGTCCGTTTGCAACGCTCCAACTTTGTTTTATATCTGTAATTTCTGGAGACACAACCGAACTGCAGCCTTCTTTTAATAGAGTGAGGCGATCAAGCATTTGAATTATCACCAATAATAGGCATCACCAGGGTCATAGAAGGACCTCCTTGATCCTGTCTCCCTTGTGTCTCCACTTCAAACTCAAGAGACTTTTAAAATATTACCTTTTTCCCACTCTTCTCTTCTCCAGGCCTAAAAATGCTTTTATTCTTCGAAGGGCCCCTACCGCCTATCATTCAAGTTCACTGTGGACAAAAGACCACAACTAGTGATCGCTTGTCCTCGGAAGAAAGAAGCTAATGGTCCACGTCTACTCAGCCACCTGCATTACCCTTTTGCACTTGCGCTAAGAGGTAAAAGCATCCTTAGGTTGTCAGGACAACAGATTTTCCTGGTGCCACCCAGCTTTATGATACCCCCGTCACATAGCCACAGCGTGTGTGGATTCTGAAGTAGGCAGAACGAGGCAGGGGTGAGTGGATGTCTTGAGGGTTCCCCTAAACTGATCATGAGCCATGCAGGGGCCACACAGGATATCATCTCGCTTCAGGATCCAGGGAGTTTTGAGGATGAGTTTTGGTGAAAGGGCCCATGCACAGACCTGGCCCCCTGGCACAGCCACGGAGTTGGACTACACAGCGTTGAGCTCTGAAAGAGACGGGCCTGGTTTCAATATCCCACTCTGGGCTTACGGTCCAGCAAAGTGCAGTAAGTTGAGGCTCAGGAAAATGAACTACAATCTGGGGAACATATGAAGAATGATCAGGAGTGATTTATAATTCTCTTCTTGGCAATGATAAAAGTGTTGGGTGAAGAGCGGTATGCAGAGAGAATCCATCTTGTCCTATTGTGGTCTGTAATCGTTCTTTCCTTGCGGCGTTTGGATACCAAACCCAGGTGTCAATTCTAATGATGGCCTCCATGCTCACGTACAGAAGTTCCAGACCTTCCCTGGGTCCCTTAATTCTGCAAGTTGTCAAGGCCCAAGTGTGCCTAAATAAAGCTTGCATTACTTTTCCACCATATAATTGTAAAGACTGTTTTACTCCCGTCCAGCTGGGGGTAAGATATTATTCGGCCACACTGTCTTGGAAACATTCCCCAATAAGCTGACTAATGATGCATTCCTAATAAATGAAACTCCCCAGAAAATGAGGTACACAGTCCCTGAATATTAAACTCCACTTCTATGGTCACTAGAAGAAAGAATTCTATATGAAAACTTCCTTTTAACTCAACTGCTGGGAAGAATCCAGGTTTTTGAATTGACGGAGGAAGTAATTTATAAAAACCAGGTCTTCTGGGGCGCCTGGGTGGTTCAGTCGATTAAGCGCCTGACTTTGACTCAGGTCATGATCTCTCGGTTCGTGAGTTCGTGCCCCTCGTCAGACTCTGTGCTTCGGATTCTGTGTCTCCCTCTCTCTGCCCCTCACCTGCTCACACTCTCTCTCCATCAAAAATAAATAAACATTAAAAAAAATTTTTTTTAAAAACAATCAAGTCTTCCTTTCCTTGTAAAACCCAGCTTTAAGAGGAGCAAAGGATTTTACAAGTCAAAACTAAACTATCAACTCTTCAAAAAGATGAAATCCTATAAAGGTTAGTATCTGAAATATATAAAGAACTTATAAAACTCAACACCCAAGAAACAAATGGGCAGATGACATGAATAGACATTTTTCCAATGACATACAGATGGCCAACAGACACATGAGAAGATGTTCAATATCACTGATCACCACAGAAATGCAAATCAGAACTACAATGAGGTATCACCTCACCCCATCAGAATGGCTAAAGTCAACAACAGGTGTTGATGAGGATGTGGGGAAAGAGAAACACTCTTGCACTGTTTTGTGGGAATGCAAACTAGTGCAGCAACTCTGGAAAACAGTACAGAGGTTCCTCAAAAAGTGAAAAATAGAACCGCCCTACAATCTAGCAATTACACTACTAGGTATTTACCCAAAGAATACAAAAATACTAATTCGAAGGGATACATGCAGCCCAATGTTTATAACAGCTCTATCAACAACAGCCAAAGTATGGAAAGAGCTCAAATGTCCATCAATGGATGAATGGATAAAGAAGAAGTGATATATGTATATATATATAAGAAGTGATAAATGTATATATATATATATATATATATATATATATATAATGGAGTATTACTTGGCAATCAAAAAGAATGAAATCTTGCCATTTGCAACACCATAGATGGACCTAGAGAGAATTATGCTAAGTGAAATAAGTCAGGCAGAGAAAGACAAATACCATAAGATTTCACACATATGTGGAATTTAGGAAACAAAAACAACAGCAAAGAGACAAAGAGAGACAGGCGAGCCGCTCTTAACTATAGAGAACAATCTGATGGTTACCATAGGGGAGGTCAGTGGGCAGATTAAGGCATGTATGTGTGGTAATGAGCACCGGGTGATGTATGGAAGTGTTGAATCACTGTATTGTACACCTGAAAATCATATCACTCTGTATGTTAACTGTACTGGAATTTAAATAAAACTTAAAAAAAAAAAATAAAAAGAATCAGAAAAAAATAAATAAGTAAATTTCCTGCTCTTGGGGAAAGTAGAATTAGTGCCCATTTCTCCCATCTCATAAGCTTTCTGGTCATTTAACGCATTAGAGAAGAATGTATGTTTCTTTCGTAATTTGGTGCATTTTCTCAAGTAGTTTGGTGCAATGATTAGATCCAAAAGGAAGGAGAAGGGACATGATTCCCTTAAGACAGCTTCTGTTTCTTCATCGACATGTCTGCTTACAACTTGCAGAGGCCAGGCTGGATGAAAGTTATCGATGTCTTAGACACCAATCCCTGGTGTCCTGAATGAGTTCCTTCCCAGAAACATTTGCACTTCCTTGCGGGGCTGCTGCTTGCCATGCCTTCAAAGAATCACACCCCAACCATCACAGAACGGTTTCCGGTCCCAACCTCATCGATTATCATCATTTTGATCACCATTCTGAAGACTACAAGCATGGTTTCAATCACTTCGTACAAGAACCTTGTGGGAAAATGTTCTGGATGAATTATATTCCAATATAAAGAGATTACGGTATGAAGGGGGATTAAAGGGAGACTGTCCACCATCAATTTCAGATGACTCATTTGGAGAATTAAATAAAATAATCTTGAGAAGATGTCTGGCAGATAGTATATTCTCAACAAATGTTGGTTTCCTTACCTTTTCTCCAAGCTTTGGAGTTTGACCCAAAAAACACCTAGGACATCGTTCAACATTGTTCAACATCATCAAGGATGATGTTCAACGTGGTTACTTAAACCAAGTTTCATGTGACAACAATAGTATTTAAATGGGAAGAAATATTGAATAGCTTCTTTTTGTCTGATTATAAAAGTAATACTATGTTCTATGTGTAACATTTGGAAAATTAGGAAAGTGTAAAAGGGCACAGAAATGTCAGCAGAGACACTACAGTTGCAGGTTGTTGTATAGGTTTTTTGTTGCTCTTTTTTGTCTTGTCTTTTCTTTCTACAAAACTGAGGTCACAATATTCTCTACTCTGGCTTCTGTACTTACGAATACATCATAAGTATTTTCAGGGCGCTAAATATTCTTATTGTTAACAATTGCATAGTCTACCGTTTTGTGACTCTATTATTCATTTAACTAATCTCTAATTTTTAAACATGTAGGTTCTTCCTGGCTTTTCCTCAATGATAAATAATAATCTGATAAAAACTATTATTCATGAATCATGACTGATTAGTTTAAATAAATTCCCAGAAGTTTTGAAGTTAAAGAGTATGAGCTCAAGAGTCTTGACATATGGTAGGTAAATCTATATGTGCCCATGCGAATATGTGTTTACGATTAAGAGTGTATATGGGGGCGCCTGGGTGGCTCAGTTGGTTGAACGACCAACTCTTGCTACTGGCTCAGGTTGTGATCTCATGGTCGTGAGAATGAGCCCTGCGTCAGGCTCCACGAGTGTGGAGCTTGCTCGGGATTCTCTCTCTCTCTGCCCCTCCCCCATTCTCTTGCTGTCATAATAAATAAACAACTCTTTTCTAAAAAAGAGTGTATACGTGTTTGTTTGTGATCCCCCAAATTGTACCAATTCGTATTCCTATCTGCAGTTTGGGCAAAAGTTCATTTTCGGGCAGAAGAACATCTCAGAGCCAGATAAACAATAACCAGAGACAGTTTAATGCAGAGAATGAAAAGAAAAGTGGTAAAGCAAACCAATTTTCTTGTCCTGCCACATATCCGAATGCTGAAGGGGAGACCGCTGAAGGAAGGGAGCCAGAGAGATATCTTCTACACGTATCAGATTTGGGGCGAATTCTTGAGAGGAAGAAAGGAGCAATGTGTTGAAGGGCTTGGACCTTCAGAAAGCGGGTAAAATGTAATGGCACAAGAGAGGATATGTGATTCTATGCATGCCATCACGTAGCTCCTTCCCTTCCTTTTTACCCACAGAAAATGTCAGGATTTGGACTGCTTACAACTCTGGGTATACGCGAATGATGTTCCCCACATGGCCAGAGGGAAATGGCTCAGACATGCGCATTCCTGAGGCAAGCTGAGGGGTGCGGGCTTGGGGGATTCCTGTAAGGTTGAATCGAGGTGGTCACGGTGGCCGTGCTGCAGGAGGCTAAATTGGAATTGTTGTCCGGGTGTAGTGTGTATAAGTAGTTTTGAGCAGGAAAATTGGTTTCCGCACCCAAAGGCTATCTTTCTATGTGGGTCTGTCACATCGTCTTTCTTCAAGTCCTGCTTCTCAGGTTCCTGAAAGGATATGTGTTCGTTGTCTTTTCAAGTATTTTTTTTTAAAATGTAAACAAAGAATAAAAATCTTTCATAAGCGTATCACCCCGAGATAGGGTATCATCGTTTCTTTTATGGTGTATTTACTTCCAACCATTTTTTTTTCTTTTTATACCTTGTGTTTCTTTCACACAATGAAAGCCAATTGTATACACAGTTTTATGTCTTACTTTTTCACTTACATACAATATTGTACAACATGACGATATTTGTATGCCATGTAACATTCTTTAGAAACTTGTTATTTAATAGATGTCTAAAATTTCATTATATCAATATGTGCTAAACTACTTAAAATTCTCCCATTGTTCACTGTTTAATGTGCTTCTGTTATTTTACTAATAGGAGCAACACAGTGAGGAGCATCTTCCGTTAGAAGCATTTCTGATCATTTCCCTAATGTATGTTTTTCTAGAAACATATCCATCATTTCTGAGAAAAGGAAACTTGATGACTAAAACTGGAGCCCCAAAGCTTATTTTTCTTTTATTTCATTTACTTTCTGTCCATGTGTTATAGGGCCACCATTTCTTTATGAGCTCTCTTTTTGTTTGTTTTAAAATAATGGGCATGGGGGTGGGGGGTTGCTGGGTGGCTCAGTCAGTTGAGCGTCAGACTCTTGATGTCAGCTCAGGTCATGATCCCAGGGTCATGGGATGAAGCCCCTTGTCGGGTTCCACAATGAGCATGGAGATTGTTTGGGATTCTCTCTCTCTCTCTCTCTCTCTATCTCTCTCCCTCTCTCTCTGTCTGCCTCTCTCCCCTGCTTGTGCTCTTTCTCTCTCTAAAACAAAGTTTAAAAAAAATTTTTTAAGAATGAGCATGGTGTCGATGACCTCTCAGCTTCCAGAAGACTCTTCCAGCTCAGCTCTCTCATCCTGACTAGTCATTATGTCAACCCCCCCCCACCCCCCACTCATTCTCCTTACATAAAACTTTCCCCATGGACTGGGCTCCTTTCAGGGCAGACATCTCTCTGATCCCCAAGCTTCCCCAACTACCCCCGATGCATCCTTCTCGGATGCTGGGGCAGCTTCCTGGAGCACAGGCTCTTCTCTCTCAGATCTCAGATTTGGTCCCCGCTTGGTTCGCCTGCTTGTAATGGAAAACCATAGGCGTGGTTCCCCAGAACCTTCATGGCCGCCCTGCTTTGTAATCCCGCCCAGCAGGAGACTTCACACCTGCAACACATTTACATCGAAGTCGAAAAGTAAAACACCCCGAACCATATCCAGAGAGTGATAGGAAAAACCATGGAATTGGTTGAAATTTATGAATTATTACTCTTGCAAATGCAACCAAAGGGAAGTAGGGCTACCGTGTCCTCGAAGCCAAGGCGAAGCGTGTGTGCCCTCCTGAACAGAGTTTGAAGTTCAGCGTGGAGACGTGGAGGGCTCTTTTTCAATCGCGTGTCTTTATGACAGCAGTTTTATCTTCTCGGGGGTCTTTCTGCCAAACAGAAAGCAGAAATTAGTACGCGCACTCTCTCACTATCACAATGTCATCTGCACAAACATAAAAACTCAGACCCAGTGTTGGGTATTCCTCCGAGGGAAAGCAGCTAACAGATGGCCTTTATTCCTAAAAACCAGCGCCCAGAGAAGTCTGGTGTTGCACTTGGTGCTATTGCCTAAGTACATGACAATGATTTATTATTGGTGTAGAAACGTCTTGATGACATGAGGCATGTCTAAAAGTACCCTCTCCCTTAAGATTCATCCAGCTCATGTACATCAAACACTCCCTGCTGTTCAGCTAACTGGCTTTACTTCCACGTTCTTCAGTTTCTCCTTTGGCTTTGGCTCCCCTGCCAGGGCGACACGATGTAACATCTCATTATAATCGGAGTCGCGAGCGTCACTTCTCCATTCCAATAGAGGTAGAAATCTTAGTCCCCAAGCTGAAGCGTGTGCCATTATAATAACTGGCATTTTAGTAAGCCAGGCACTTTACGGACACTAATAACATAGAATCCTCACCCTCACCCCTTGGAAAGAGGCAGGGTTCGGTTTCTAGTTTTACTGACGAAGAAATTGACGCCTAGAGGGATAAGAAATGTGCGAGAGCTGAGACCACACAAACCCTATAGAACTGTGGGCTTTGAGCTTTTTGGCAAATTGCAATTTATTACGTCCTAGAAGAAGCCATTTTAGTGTCTAGTGACACAACCCGACTCCCCCCAAAATTTAAAATTTAGTAACTTTTAATGAAAACCGGATTCGATTCTAGGTTGTTATAATCTTCCTTTTCTGTTGCGGGAGGCGGGGGGGGGGGGGGGGGGAGATTAAACTAGCTTAGGTTTTGTTGGGCTTGACAGCTTTTGTTTTGGCTTGTAAAAGGCTGCACATTTGGTATGGAAATTACCCAGGGAGTATGACTCTTAACCCGGACATGCGCATTACGCTGGAGTCAGGGTTTGGAACTGCAACCCCTCTTTTCATGTTTCAGAACTGGTCTCTGTCTTTCTGCGGATTTTTTTTTTCTTCATTTACTAGAAACGTGTTCTTTTACATTCCTCAGACTTGAAGACCAACTCTGCCAGGTGAATTTAATTTATTGCTCGGCTGACCACATCACGATTATGTCTTTCCTCCCCTTTGTTTTAAAGGGGTAGCATTTCTACTGAAACGTTGGTGTGACAAGTC
Organism: Lynx rufus; assembly: GCF_022079265.1. Taxonomy (NCBI): domain Eukaryota; kingdom Metazoa; phylum Chordata; class Mammalia; order Carnivora; family Felidae; genus Lynx; species Lynx rufus. The sequence goes on from NW_025814829.1 coordinate 50,903,672, forward strand.
TTTAAGAAAAACCATCTTTTGTTTAAGGGTGCCTTCAGAAATGTTCCTTTTCTTTTTTTTAATGTTTTACATTTATTTTTTAGAAAGAGAGAGACAGAGTATGAGCAGGGCAGTAGCAGAAAGACAGGGAGAATCCAAAGCAGGCTCCAGGCTCTGAGATGTCAGCACCGAGCCCGACATGGGGCTTGAACCCAGGAACCATGAGTTCATGACCTGAGACGAAGTCGGACGCTTAACCGACCGAGCCACCCAGGCGCCCCAGAAATGCTCTTAAAAAAAAGGGAGCTAGTTGGTATGAAAAGAAATCCAAAATATCTCTCTATGTGATTCATGTGACTCAACATCTTTTTTCTTTGGTAAAATGTTGAAGCCAAAAAAGATTTATATCCCAATGAAAAACTATTAGAGTATTTTTTGAAGTTTGTAGCTATTTGCATGTCTTATGGATTCCATGAACCTAGCTCATCTCAGGAGAGCTTTGGGACGATACTAACGGGCAGGCACCCAGGGTGTGTAGGAGTGTATGTTGTTGATGAGTCCGCTGGAGACAGCTCATTCTCAGGAAATGCCCAAAGCCCAGTGAGTTCCCTTGCCTAAATAGATGACTAACCCCACCTACAAAGAAATGGACTGAAGCAGCACTCGGGGCAAAGACAAGCCAAATGAGCCACTGAGATTCAAAACCCTATGCCAAAGAGGAAGACCAGCGTCTTCTGAACCTAAAATTATTAGCACTACTGGTATTTTTTTCCTTTCCATTACTTTTTAAAAATGCACACTTCTGTAAACTGGTTTCATCATCCACCCATCTGTTTATTACACTTGTAGACATTTGGTGCCCCTACCAGAGTGGTCCTGGAACCTCAGTGTCCACGGAACTCACCTGAGCAGCTCGTTGAGACACAAATCCTGGGCCACTGCCAGAGATCAGGATCCATTCAGTTTGGGGAAGTGCTCCGGCACCTTCCCTTTGACAAGATTTCAGGGCCTTCTAGAGCAGGTGGCTTGTTGGATGCGCTTTAAGAAGCAATGTTGTAACATACAAGGTATAGGATGAGGCCACAAACACGTACAAAGATGAAAAAAGGCCTGTTTGACTCCTCAGGAAACTTCAAACTACAGAGAAACATAGATTTGAATATCAATGATAAATGATAATAGTAATAGCTATTATGTGCCAGGAATTATTTTAGACTGTATTTGTATACAGGTTCAGTGAATTCTTGAGGACATTGTTACTCTCGTTTTATAGTTGAGAAGAGCAAGGTTCGTAAAGATTAACTAACATGTCCAAGGGCATGAGCCCCAGCCTGGCTCATTCTATAAACCAGCCCTCATTTCCTGCAGGGGAAGATCTCACCACTTCTATAGAAGGTGACGCGTTGTAAGTGCTATGAGAATTGACACACTCAAGCTGTTTAATGGGTACGATGGAGAAAGAATTTGCATTTAGTAAGTGCTTGCTGAATGCCACAATCCATATATTTATTTTTTTAAGTATTTATTTTTAAAGTATTTATTTATTTATTGAGAAAGAGAGACAGAGAGACAGAGAATGCATGAGCAGGGGAAGGGTTGGGAGAGAGGGAGAGAGAATCTCAATCAGGACCCGTGATATCAGTGCACAGCCCCACGCAGGACTCCATCTCATGAACCATGAGATCATGACCTGAGCCAAAATCACGTGTTGGACCCTTTTAACCGACTGAGCTACCCAGGCACCCCTAAATTTCATCTTTCTTACCCAGTGAGGTATAAAGTATCATTCTACTTGACCTTCCATTTCCTTATATATAAAGACAGCAGGTAGTAAAATGCCTTGTCCCACAGGGGTCTTAAGAAGATTGAATAAAACAGGTAATGCAAATTATGAAACATGGTACCCAGCAGCAAGCACGCAGTAAATGTTAGCTACCATTATTTTCACTCCCACCACTTATAGTTGAGGAATCTAAGTCTCAAGGAGTTTAGAGAACTGGGTCAGGGTGACCCATGAGCAAAGTCCGGCGTTCAAATCCTTATCTGTCTGGATCCCCCTGGCCGGTTCTGCCACCATACAGCCTTGGGAGGAAGAGAGCCCCCTTTTGGGGTGATGATGTGGGAAGGCTTCACGGACAAGATGGCACTGGAGTAGGACCTTGCAGGAAGGGTAGAGATTCAAGGGCAGAGTTGATGGGAGGACATTCCAACTTTGGCCCGAGTTATTCAACCTCCCTGAAATTACACCTATAACTTAACAAAAGCCCGATCTCTCAAGACAGCAGCCTTCAGAACTTCTGCCAAAACAAATTTCAGGCAGGTTGAAGAAAAATGTCCCTGGATTCCTTCAAGACACTCCCGTGAAATGTTCAGAGAGAGCTTGTATATTTAGAGTAGAACTGAAGACTGAAGCACAAGATTGCTGTGGCAGATGGGACACGGGGTCCCACAGAGGTGGGTGCAGACACCCGCACGAGCTCTGAGTGTTAACATGAGCCGACACAGGCCAGAGCCCAGTGGACCTGCTCCACGGAGCGGAGCGGGGGGGAATGTCTGTTGCTACAAGCCCTTCTGGAGGAAATTCAGAGGTTGAAAATATAGCTCCTGTGCCCTTGGAGTTACACCCACAGAGTTTAAATGCCTTGTCAATGAATTGTCCCTTCATCGCCAACCCCTCACGGAAGAAAGTCAGGGCCCAGCAGCCTAAGTGGAGACGCTGGTAAAATCGAGTGTAACCAACCGAGCTTCTGACTCTTGATTTCGGCTCAGGTCATGATCTCGTGGTTTGTGGGTTCGAGCCCCTTGTCAGTGGGGCTCTTGGGGCTGACAGTGGGAGCCTGCTTGGGATTCTCTCTCTCCCTCTCTATGCTCCCCCCCCCACGCTGTCTCTGTCTCTCTATTTCTCTCAAAATAAATAAATAAACTTAAAAAAAAAAATCAAGGGGACAAATGAGTGGGAAGGGTTTCTCCAAAGTCCCAGAGCTGGAGGCGGGGGCAGGGTTGGAGCCTGCTGCCAGGCTCCCAGGCCAGGGTTCCTTCCCCGCCACAACTGTCCGCCCCGGGGCTTCTCCACAGAGGGGTGGCTGGAAGAGAGCGCCTCTGAGCCCAAGGGAACCTGGAAGGAAAGGGGCTTTGGAAAGTTCCCTTTTCTGTCTCCTTGGAAGTCCTGTTGCATTCCATCCCTCCATGAGAAAGTTCCTTTGTTTTTTCATCCATCTGATAATTCCTTCACTTAATCAGTTCATTCATTCATGTAGTTGGTTAACCAATGTTTCTGAAGCTCCTATCATGTGCCAGGCACTGCTCTGGTTTCTGTGAAGACAGACATGAAGAAAAAAGCTGACGCTTTAGGCGGCGGGAAAGGACAGTCTCTAAACAAGATAAATTTTGTTGAAAATACGGCACATCGGAAAGAAGCATCAAGGAGAAAAGAAAGAGGAAGAGTGACGGGAAGTTGACGGAAGGGTAATTGCGATCTGCGATTCCGAGTAGGGTAGCTGGTGAAGGCCTCGCCGGGAAGATGACATCTGGGGAGAGGCCACACGGCTACCTGAGCACACAGCATGCCAGGCGAAGACAGCAGCGGAGCAAGACCTGAGGTAGTGTGTGCCTGGGCCACTGGGGGAACAAAGGGGCAGAGTGACTGACAGAGGGATTGTGGCTCCTCATCTCATGGGGGGTGTCATCGGGAAGTTTTGAGCGGAAGAGCCCCTTGACGTGCCTTAAGGGACTTTTTGTTTAATGGAAGGTTTATTTTTTTCATGTTTTATTTATTTTTGAGAGAGGGAGAGAGAGCAGGGGAGGGACAGAGAGAGAAGGAGACAGAGGATCCGGAGAAGGCTCTGCGCTGACAGCACAGAGTCCGATATGGGGCTCAAACTCATGAACCGCGAGATCACGACCTAAGCAGAAGTTGGACGCTTCATGGATTGAGCCACCCACGTGTCCCCAGAATGTTTAAGCAACTTGCATGGGGATTGAGAAAGAAGGATCGAAACTCCCCATTAGTTTTGTTTTTGTTGTTGTTGTTGTTACTGATGTGCCTTAGGCTTTAACAGGGTTACTTTGGCCATCATGTAGATGGAGGCTGAAAGGGACGGGGCGACAGCCTGAAGCCAGTCAGGAGGCTGCGGGGATTACCCAGAGCTAGTGAATCGACTATAGTTTGCGGGTGTTTGCGGTTATTTTTGAGATCCCCTAAATGCTAATGATTGATCTGTAACCTCTGTTTCCTACACTCTATAGATTTTTCTTCCTCAGCATCGCACACATGAAACACAGCCCAGTACACATCCCACGGCACCATGTCCCTGCTAATTGTGTACAATGACAGCCCTGACACAAACAGCCACAGGTGAAACTGAGCCGACAGAATGACACCTACTTCATACGGGTTCTCTCAACACCCACTCCAGCCCCCTTTTCATGTGTCTTCCTGTACTTCAGAGGCTGGGGAAAATGGGAAATAGAGCGATATTTTCCAGACCCCCTTAGAGGTCCGGTTTCCAAGGTGATCTGAGTTCCAGCAAGGAGAAAACCAATGCAAGACTTGGAGACGGAAATGAGCCAGGGTGGCAGGCGGAGAAAGATGGCATCTTCTGGGGAGCATGGTGGGGGGGGGGGCGTGGGTTCTCGGGGGGAGCTCCATTGTGCTGTCACAGGGGTCAAGTGCTGAGCAGTAAGGCAATGGCAGAGAGGCATGCCCCCCAAATATCATTTCTCCTGGATGGACTGTCCTTGGCTAGTACCCCCAAGTTCGCTTCCTTGGCTCTCTTAGAAATTCCGTAGGCTTCCAATACCCTGTAATAAATCCTTTCTGGTTGAACGAGTCCAGGCAGCCATCCCATCTGAGTTTTAGGCTCTGGGAAGGAGAGGACACCAAAAGCGATGTAGCCAGTGTTCTGCCCCAATTCCAAGGCTCCCCAGAAACCCCACGTGGAAAATTTCACTTACATCTCGTTAGTGATAAGAAATTGGTCACATGGCCACACTTCATTTCGAAGAAGGCCTGGAGATGTCGAGGGTTAGCTGGACACGTTTCCATCTCAGCAATAAAGGATTTCGGTTAGTAAAGATGCAGAAAAATACTGGGTAGTGGACAGTTGGCTTACAGCCACGGCCAAAAGAGGATGAATTCTTTTAGAGTTCTTGGTACGTATTGTCAGATGGCTTTTCGGAAATGTTCATGCTCTCATTATCATGGAAGAGGAAAACTGTACCTCGGGAAAAAGTGTACACATCCAAATGTTTGATCGCAGCCATAAAACTGTCTCTTTGTACCAATAAAATTTTCCAACAACTATTCCAGTGTCTAAAATATGCCAGGCTCTGTTCTAGAAACTGGGAAGAAACGAGGGACAAACCATTGAAAGATCCTGGCTCTCAAGAGAATCTGGCTGAACAGTGTCAGCAGAGGGACTGTGTTTTCTTTTATACAGACTTCTTAGGCTGGGTCAGTTCAATACTGATGACCGGTGACAAAAGTTGTGCTCTGGGTTTTGGAATGGTTGATCTAAAGCATTTGTTTTGATGTCCATTGTTTGAATATGGAGTCCACAGTCTGCTGAAGGCACTCAGAGATAGTAACGAGAAAGTTCCGTTGCCATGTATTGGCTCGTAGGATGCTTACCTTACTGTTCCCCAAGGTGCACATAGGTTTGGGTATGAGGAAGCAAAGGGGAACAGAAAAACGATATCGTCTAAGAAAGTGATCCAGTTCGTGAGGTACAAGAAGTTAACAGTGTGGGGGGGGGGGTAATGTGGAAGAAGGGGCAGCACGGCTGGAAGCAAGAAGATACAAGAGCACGGGGGAGGCAATTAGGGGGGGGCCCAGTAGGCTCAAGCGAGAGGGGTCACAGTGGCAGCAGGTGAGTCACGTGGGGAGGGGGTCAGATCATGACACCCATGAAAGAGTTACAAGTTTATCCGGTTGGTAATGGAAATGATCAAAGACCTCGGAGCAGGGACACAATGTTATGAGAGCAAAGAAAAGGATGGAGGCAGAGCTGTTAGCACAGTGCCTGGCGCTAGTGAGCACACATTAAAATGTGATGATGACGGGGCACCCCGGTGGCTCGGTCGTTTAAGCGTCCGACTTCGGCTCAGGTCATGATCTCACAGTTCGTGGGTTCGAGCCCCACCCCCATCGGGCCCTGTGCTGACAGCTCAGAGCCTGGAGCATTTTTCCGGATTCTGTGTCTTCCTCTCTCTCTGCCCCTCCCCTGCTCATGCTCTGTCTCTCTCTCTCTCTCAAAAATAAATAAGCATTAAAAAAAAAAAACTAAAAATAATTAATTAAAATGTTACGATGATAATTCTTTTCTTTAAATTTGATTTTTGTGGTGTTCTTTAAGATTTACTTTTTAAAAAATGTTTGATTTATTTTTGAGAGAGAGAGACAGAGTGTGAGTGGGGTGGAGGGGGGCAGAGAGGGAGGGAGACCCAGAATCTGAAGCAGGTTCCAGGCTCTGAGCTGTCAGCACAGAGCCCGACGCGGGGCTCGAACTCACGGACCGCAAGACCACGTCCTGAGCTGAAGTCAGCCGCTTAACCAGTGGAGCCACCCAGGTGCCCAAAGATTTTACTTCTAAGCAACCTCTACGCCCAACATGGGGCTTGAACTTCACAACGCTAAGATCAAGAGTGGCACACTCTACCGACTGAGCCAGCCAGGGGCCCTGCTGATAATTATTCGTATTCCTTGCTTACAAGCGTCGCCGTGGCAGCAGTGTGGAGGATGGATGGGAGGGGACAAGATTAGTAAAGAGGATTTGGCTAGTCGACAACGGCTGTGAAAAGAAGAAGCCCAAGAACTGAGACAACGAGGAGGAGAACACCAGGGCTTCCGCGGAGAGGAGGCAGCAAGGAGAATCCGGGATCCTAACGTGGGTGCCTGGGTGTGTGGTGGGACCACTCACTGGCAGAGGACATAGGCGCAGGGGACGCACATGCAGGGACCGGGGAGGTACCTCGAAGGCATCCAGAGAATCTCGTCTTATGTCCCAATCTCCTGTTCCAATCTAAAACACCAGTGTCACGCCATTTCAAGGGACCTGCGGGACTCAGCGTCTCTGTTGGAACAGTGTGAGGAACAAGATCTCCTGCCACCTTTCTTTCCTTGCAGACTGGGCATTATTTCCCGCTGGCTTTGAAACCAGTACCAGAGGTACCGTCTAGCGAAGGTACTAGAAGAAGCACGACATTTGCTTGGGATCCTCTCAGGGCTGGATGCGCACCAAAATCCAGCGTCTGATTTATTTTCCTCCCGCTCGGGTCAGAAGTGGCAGGTGGGAGAGCGGAAGGGCAGTGCATCTTCCCTAGTCTCGTTGGCGGGGAGCAAGCTAGGCCTTAAGGAGCTCCGTGGGTCCGCGTGGACCATGTGAAATAAGAAAGGTGCCACGTGCTTGGGCACAGCTTGCCTGTGTGACTAACTCACAGAGAAGTGGCCTCTTGGAGGAATAACATCTTGGTAATACAACTCCCTTGCGCAAACGCAGGATTTATACAAACGTATATACATAAGCTAGCTCTTGTCGTAAAAGCAGGGGGGCTTTAGAAATTAAATACACACCATTAAATTCTGTTTTACTTGCAGCCCATTGAGTTTTAGGCCCGGCGTAATTGCTTTCAGGCCTTGGCCTTGCTGAGTTGGTTTTTGTGTTTGGCCCTACGGCACGCCCCATTTGTGGAGACTCAACTCTGGGTCCGGGGAGAGCCATGCCCCCCTTCCTCTGGCACCCCAGAGGCTCAGAAGCGAAGCCCACCCCAAAGAGAAGGCAGTTACTATTTTGGAACCCCTGTGAGCCTGTCCCTCATTCATCCGGGGCCACCTGATTGTGTTAAACCTGCACCGATTCGCCGTCCCTGCCGCCAGACTCCGGTAACAGCTTTTAGCCTCCCTGAGCGATAGCGGTGTGCTACGGAGCATAGCGAGTCAGGTCTGGATGGAAATCTCATTTCCGCTCCTTGGGAGCTCCAGGTTAACTTGATCTCCCGGAGCCTTCGGTTTCCTCACACGCAAAACAAGGCTAATAGTAGGATTTATCTCGTGGCATTACTGTCAGATGAAATAAAGTGACACGACGCAGGAAAAGGTCACTGTGCACTGCCCGGTGTTCGCAAGCCCCTGGAAAACCAGTCCATGAGAGATGCCACTGGTGAGACAGACGGATAGAGCAAAAGAGCGTGTCGGTTCGGCCAGGGCATCCAGGCCAGGCCAGGCTATACGAGTTCCCAGTAATAAATTACAGAGTCTTAACTAAAAACTGTTCATCGGAGCCAATATTCCAAACAAAGCAATGACTTTGGCCATCCAGTCTTTCTGTGAGGGTAGAAACAAGACATAACTATTTTTACAGCGGTTCCCACCAGTTGTTTTTTAAATATATAAAATCTGATGTGTTCATGAGGCAAATCAGTTCATTCTGGGCTCTTGTCTCCAGTGGTGATAATTAAAGCTTTGCAAGAAACCACTGACCACTGCCTCTATCTTTCCAGAACGCTTCCTGTTCATGCGGTAAATCCTCCTCGTTCCCCGAAGACTATACCTGTAAAAACTTTAGGACTTAACACAGGAGATTCGGTTACCTTTTTTATTATTCACTTATCTTACGTTCCCATGTTATTATACTAGAAGAATTTTAACCACCCAAACACCATCTAAAACCATGTAAATGTAATTTGCAAGAAAACTCCTGACAAGTCCCTTTGGGCCTGTTTGATACAAGCTTAGTCACAGAATATATTTTAAGTGAGTCTATTTTTCTGGCTAAAGTTTCACATTTGCTCCGTGTTTATATAAGAATGTGTTTGCTCTCTCCAGGGGACAGGACTTCATCCTCCATATTTCCTCTGGGGTGTAGCGCTATAATGGACCAGTGGTTTTGATGACTTCCCGAAGTTCTCGCTCCTGGAACGCATGATCTGGAAAGACTAACGCAGGGGCAAAAGCCAGGAGAAGAATGTCTTGAGAGCCCTGGCCTTTTCAATGCTAAGCCTCCAAGGAGTTGGGAGCAGCAGAGCCAAGAGAGCTCAGCAGACCTGGGAAGAATAGAGTTTGGCCGACCTGGGAGGGTCCTCTGAACGCTCAACCAACTGAGCCACCCTGGCGCCCCTGATGAGCAAACGACGCTCTTAAGACGGACAGAGCATGTCGCACACAGGCGAGACTGCTGTCTTCCTCATTTCCAGCTCATCTCTTCCCCCGCCCCTGGATCAGCCCTTTGACAACGCGGCTGTGATAGCGTCAGGGCTCTGCATAGAATCCGTCAGGCTTGTAAGGAAGGCACCAGCCTGGCCCAAGAGCCCTTAACATTGAAGCTTCCCGGCCAATCCACCACGGCTGCCACCCTGCATCCAACCACATTGAACTTGTCCTTCCCCAAGTTCACCAAGAGTCGCTCCCTCCCGTGTTTTTGCACTGGCTATCTCTTTGGCCTGGTGAAATCCCACCCATCTGTCAAAGCCCAGCTTATATCCTGTCCCCTCAGGGAAGGCTTCCGAATGCCTAAAGCTGACATTGTCACTTTCCGCCCTGTGTTCTCGGATACTGTGTAACAGGTCTCCGTGGTAGCACCCTGCGCACTCATTTGTGATTACTTTTTCCCCTCTGACGCGGTGACACCTTCAAAGGGTAGGAAACACGTTTTACATATTTTATGTACTCCGATGTTTCAAAAATCGCGAGTGAATTAAAGGATGAATGGATGAACCATCCCAGCACAAGCGTCCCATGATACATCTAAGAGAAGATGAGATATTAAGGAGGTCTCCAGCCTTTTCCTCCACATTGTCTGGACTCTTCGGCTGACTGACTTGTTTTGCAGAGGGCTTCCTGGGAACGGATAATCACAGATCCCCAGGGAAAGACCCTCTGTTCACAGAAATGCAGGTGCCCTTGAAAGAGACCTTTTAGCTGCTGACTTTTCTCATAAGGAAAACGTACCAGGGAGAGGACGGCAGCACAAAATATCGCCAAGGAGAGTGGAGGGGAAATGTGTGGACATTCCTTTGCAGAAAAATCACAGCTCTGTGGGCCGGGAAATTCTTCCCCTTAAGAGTCAGATGCTCTGGAATGTGCAAGGGGAAACAGTCTTAGTAGGGTCTTGACTCAGCAAGGCCTGGAATTGATGTTCGGGGCTGTTCTGCAAGGTCCTAGGGCATTTAGATACGCAGTGGTCTGAGCCCAAGTGCACCCGCCAGCGTGCATCAGTACAAGCCTTAAATCAGAACCACCCGTTACACCCCCTTCCCCTCTCCCTGGCTTGGAGTCCTCCCTCCCAACCTCCCCCCTTCACTGCCGGCTCATTAAGGCCTTTCCCAGTGCAGAGACACTGCATTTGGGGGACTGGTGGAGTGTTTGATATTTTCCACTCTGCGTGTCAAGGGCATTTACAGTCGGCGTCAGAATGTTATGTCGGTCTGAGGAGGCACTTTGAAGTGTTGGTGGTGGAGGCCACATGTGCAGGCAAGATGTGCCTCCTCCCTCCTCCCCACCCCTGAGGTTGCTGCTCAACTCTTTCCCAGCATCATGTGACAATGAACAACACTGCTTAACCCTTTACTTCTGAGGGTAGCTGGTTATGATTACTATCCTTGTTAGTATGTGGAAAGGCCCTTCACCCTTCTGCGTCCCGACTTTGGGGAGGGTCTGGAGGCCTCGCTCCTCGACCTCCGGTCACCCCACACTGGACTTTTGGTTGCTGTGCCCGCTACCACTCCGCCCGGACTTCTGCGTAGCACTGCACCTCCAAAGACTGCACGCAAAGCAAAGGCACACGTCTTAATACCGCCCGGGTGGTAAACGCAGTGGGTACCGCCCGGGTGGTCGATGCTTGACTCTCTCATGGCAACCCGGAGCCGACTCAGAGATGCTCGGCCACTTCCAACAGCAGGGAGCCCCCAGATGCAGCCACGGGGCTTTCCCTTGACTGAATGATCATTCACAGTTGGCCCTTCAAAAGTCGCCTGGCCCATTCCGTGAAAGCCTGGGGCCCTGAAACTCTGAATCAACAAACAAACACGAGACTTGGGGAGGAAATATTATGAGCTGACCTAAGCGTCTTACTCAGCTGCACGGTTTGGCTCATGGGACGGAGCAAGGCTGAGATCGATGACCTCCGAAGCTCCTTTCAACTCTGAGGCATGGCAAAGCTCAGCCCTCAGCGAGCCTGGAAAGGTCTTGGATTTGGCAGGACGGGCTGGGTGGAGACAGAGGGCTCCTCTCACAGATAATGGACGTCAGTGTCTCTTGGGATCAGTCTGTATTCACAAAGCTCTTGGCAATCCAGCGGGGGCAAAGGGGTTTTTGATGAACATAAGTCACTTTTAGGCCCTCAAAGACTGAGACCTTTTGGCCAAGGTGACTTGGGCTCTACTCCATCACCCCAAGGGTCTCTGGAGATATTTGGTATATATGGAATGATCTCCTACGATAATGGCTGTGTTTCTTTATTTTAATTTATGGATCTGAAGGAAGGAAGGGCTGTGCCTTAGCATTAGACTCTTAAAACATTCGTAACAGTTATAATGAGCAAGGAGGCAATCATATGCTAGGTAAAACATCTTTTTGAAGGCTCATAATAGCCTTGTGAGGTCAGTACCATTATCCGCACCTGAAACTCAGAGAAGTTACAAAGGTGCCCAAGGTCATATGACAAAAGGGAAGATAGGGGACACAGACCCCAAACTTCCTGAGTCTACTTAATATCTCTGTTACCAACCCCAGTAGCACAATTCTGCCCATTTAAGGTCGGAGTCAGTGACCTTTTCATCTCCCAGGACAACTGCTGGGATGCTGCCTGCCCTTAACCCACATTTTCCCCAGCTCCACATCAGAAGTGTTTCAGACATACCTACTGAATGAAGGCTTGAGTGAATGGCACTTAACAAGCCTGGGAAAGGCACTGAAGCCTAAGGCAACAGCTCTCAGTTTCTGTGAAGAAAGCCTGCCCTGGGACATCCCCAACACAAACAGGACACTTTCCCAAAGCAGCCAGGGGATTCAAATCCTTTGGAGCCAGGAATCCATGTTTCCCTGTCCAGAAGTCCCTCCCAGATAGCATAAACTCACAGGCTTCCTAAACCTCTTTCTTCCTATGCCACGGGCTCTAAGCTTTACTGGCCTGCCAACAATTAGGCACAAAGAGAGTGGGCTGAAGAAAACACTGACTCACGGAGTTTGTTAAAATAACTTTGCCTTTTTGTATTTGCTACGCATGGGGTCAAGGTCTCTCCTAATAAGGCATTTGCTCTCCTCTGAAGAGCCTGACTGAAGCGGGAAGAATGAAGTGACCAAAAGGAGAGAGCTGATCGCGCTTTGTTGCAAAGATGTCTTATCTTGTAAGTTGTTCCCAGGAGGTTGCTAGCGTGGGAGTAGGGCAGGGGTACGCCATGTTGTTCTTACACTGATTGGAATGAGAAACCTTTCCGGTCACTGTGTCCTGAAAATAAAATGTTTGATGTGGAATAGTGTCAAAGACATGTGACCCCTAAAAAGCCTACTTGGCTGAATGCTTGAACCCTGTTTTCAATCAAGAATCGCTACCTCGAGTCCCCTCTGTGCCTCTGACAGTGGACACCCCAACCCCGCCATCTCTTACCAGAGGCTTCTCCCTTTGTACGCTCTTTTCTCTTTAACAGAACTCACTGATTTTGCCTCCAATGTACCAGAAAGAAGGAGATATATTTTTCGTTTGCTGAATGGATTAGTCCAAGGTATTTTTATTTTAGAGCTGAGTTGGCAGCTGATTCTCACAGGAGAGGCGATTGGCAGTTAAATCAATTTTAAATTAGGCATTTGTCATGATTCAGCCTACTCATAAAACTAAAAAAAAAAAAAAAAAAAAAAAAGAAGAAAGAAAGAACGAAACCAACAAAACTTAAAGGTCAAAAGGAACAGGACTAAGATCTGCTTGCTTTTGAAATTAATCGAGATGGTTGGTGGTCCTTTGCCTGCTAGCCTGAATTACTACCAAGATATTTAATGCTGTTTCTGTTCTTTTATTTATTGTCCCTCATTTTCCTCTACACTTTCCTACTTATGTCTTTTCTTTCTTCCTCTTTCTTCATATTTTCCCCTGCTCACTGACTCGTATCTTTTACTCTTTACATCCCCTGATTTTTTCTCACTCAATGTTGTACGCTTTGGATTTGAAGCAGGGTCGGAAGCAGGAGGGAGACAATGCACTTTAAAAAAATTTTTTTTAATGTTTTTTATTTATTTTTGAGACAGAGAGAGACAGAGCATGAACGGGGGAGGGGCAGAGAGAGAGGGAGACACAGAATTGAAAACAGGCTCCAGGCTCTGAGCCATCAGCCCAGAGCCCCACGCGGGGCTCGAACTCACGGACCGCGAGATCGTGACCTGGCTGAAGTCGGATGCTTAACCGACTGAGCCACCCAGGGGCCCCAACAATGCACTTTTTAAAAGAGAGTGTTGATGTCAAATCTTCTTCTTTGTTCGCTTTCAGCTCAGCTCCCTGGCGTCATCCACCTGAGCACCCAGCTTCCCTTTGCTCTCTCTTTCCCTCTTCCCCTTCATTGCTTTCCTCCTTGTCCCCATTTTCCTATCTCTCCAATTTCCCTCCTTCCTCTCCAGAGGGAGCCAAAATAGCTATTGAGTACCGAATAAGTGCTATATATAATATTGAGCCCTTGAAAGTAGGTCATGTAATCATAAGTGGAATCCTAAATGGTAAATGACTCTCTTACCATTGGACAAGGGAGGAATCAAATGTCTTGCCTGAGCTAGGGAATAGGTAGGACCAGGATTCCACTCCACAATGCCCCGTTCCATGCTGTCCTTACAGATTGGTTCTCTGTTCTCCACACTCCCATTGACAGCAGGCCTGAAGGTCTAAGCACCCTGGGGGGGGGGGGGGGGGCCTGGCTTTTCAGTTTAAGGTCTGAATCGCTGGGACTTGAGACCTTGATACTTGGGCTCAAGCTTCCTCTGAGTATGGTTTGGGCAAGGGTGTGCTAAGGGGAATGGGAGGGGTGTAAAACGGTGCAGCCACTTGGGAGAACTGTGTTCAGTTCCTCAAAATATTAATTACCATTTGACCCAGCAATTTCATCCCTAGGTATATACCCTAGAAAAATGAAAATGTATGTACATACAGAAGCTCGAACATGATTGTCTATAGCAGTGTGACTTGTGATGGCTAAAGAGTGGAAATACCATAAGTGTCCATCACCCAATGAATGAATGGATAAACAAAATGTGGCATATCCATACAGTGGAATATTATTCAGCAATAAAAGCAAAGGAAGTGTTGACACACGGTACAATGTTGATGAACCTTAAAAACATTGTGCTAAGTGAAGGAAGCCAATCAGCAAAGACCACATAGAGTTTGGATACACTTAGGAGAAATGCTCAGACTAGAGACGGCAGATTAGTGGTTGCCTGGGGCTGGGGTGGGGAGTGTTGCAAATGAGAAACTTATTAGATTTGCTTTCGTCTCTCTGTAGATAAATTGTCCCTCCGCTCTGTTAGAATTCTTTTATTTTTTGATGGTCTGAAGTTTGACGACAGCGTGCCTAGGGGTGAATTTATTTCTGTTTCTCTTAGGCAGCATTCGGTGTTCACTTCAAGTCTGGGGACCCCTCTGTTTTTATCGAAGCTAAAGAATTCTCAACAAGTATCACTTTAAATACAGTTTCTCCAGATTTTCTCTACTCTCTACTTTCGGAAGTTTTCTTAAGGAAGCATCTAAATCTATCCTTTATTTATCCTAACTTCTCTTTCAAATTTTGTCTCCTGACATCCTTGTGCCACATTCAGAGGATCTCCTGAGTACTGTCTTCCCTTTTACTAGTTTTCTTTTATGCCTTCATGTCAGAGACTCACTCATGGTTCTGGTATTTGTTCTATTATAGTCTCAATTCCAAAAATTCACTTTTCTTCTTTTTCCATCCATCTACCCTTGAGTCCTATCTGTTGGTCTTTATTTCATGATAAATTGTTCTGTCTTACAAGATTATGACTTCTTTTTTTTTGTATCTGAGAATCTTAAATACGTTATTTCAAAGTCATCTGTAGATTGCTCTATCCATTTAGTTGAGCATGAAGTCATCACATGAATACTGAATATGCTGACTGTTGAATATTAGGGTTTTTTTCACATGCTTTGGAATTTTAGTTTGTAAACTGATCTTAGCTGGAAGTCAGTCTCTTGTTTCTCACGGTGAGCCTGGCCCTTATCCTTTGACGTGTGTGGGACACTTGTTCACAGCAGTCACATTTGGGGGGAGCTGCTTCTAGTCCCAGTCTGGCAGGCCCTTGCCTTCTTTCTTTTATTTTTATTAATTTTTTTTTTTGGTAATGTGTGTTTATTTTTAAGAGAGAGCATGAGCAGGGGAGGGGCAGAGAGAGAGGGAGACACAGAATCCGAAGCAGGCTCCAGGCTCTGAGCTGTCAGCACAGAGCCTGATGTGGGACTTGAACTCACAAACCATGAGATTGTGACCTGACGCTTAGCCAACTGAACCACCCAGGTGTCCCAGTCCTTGCTTTCCTCCCCTAATTGTGGTTTGGCTTCTTATTACCTCTCAGCAAATCTATTTAACATTTGTTAAATATATTTATGTATATGTAATTTATATAATATACAGATAATATTAATATATAATATATTGCATACATATATATGTTGTATAAATACATAATATATAAATTAAATATATAATATATAAATAAGTATAATATAGAAATATGTGAAATACATAATACATAAATATATTTTGACATTGTTATATTGTTTTAAGAAGAGCTGTGCCTTTTAAATGTATACATACACAAATCTATTGTCGCTAAATCTTTGGGGTAGAGGAGAAGCTTACAGTGTGACTTTAAATCTCCACCTTGATTGGAAATGCATTTATTTATTTTTTCTTTTTTTTAGTTTCTAGTTATGAGACACTTAAGAAATACATTGAAGGTTCAGAAAACACTGTATTCACCTATACACTATTGGTAATACAAAACGTGTTAATATTTTGTGGTATTTGCCTCAGATAATTCTTTTATTTTTAAAAATGTAAACCATTCCAGATGATGTTGAAATCCCTTCATCTTTCCCTCTTCTTCTTCTTCCAAAGTAACAATTGTTTCACACATGACACTTATCATTCCTGTATGTGTAAGATACGTGTATGTAACAGATGTTCTTACACATAAATAGATACGTCCCCGTCCCCGTGTGTTTTACATAGATATCCCAATGTGTTCCCATGTTTATAATTTTGTCTGAATGAATTCTTCTACATAAGTGTAAAACTCTATCTTATTGGGACTCGAGTTTTTAGATTCGGTGGCACATGTGAGTTTCATCGCTCAGATTTCCCTAATGTAGGACTGTTAGGTTGTTTTCACTATGTTGATTTACAAATTGAGCTGAGACATCCATCCCTGAGCATGTCTCCTTGCACTTACATGTGTGAGCTTCTCAAGGATGGACTTCAAGAAGTAGGCTTCCTGAGTATTGACATGTTTAACTTAAATGTTGCAATTATTCCACAGTCATTGAACTCTGGTAGAGTCCCACAGCTGTGTGCAGGGGTTTCAAGTTCTCCACATATTTGCCATCGCTTGGTGTTATCAGATATTACATTTTGTCATTCTAGTGGGCGTTAAACATTATCTGCTTCTTTGTAGTTTGGAATTTTTCTCATTCCCACTCATGTTGGTCATTTTTTCATCTGTTTAACGGCCATCTGAGTTTCTTTCTCTGGTGAACTGTTCGTTCATACTCGTCACTCATTTTTCTTTTTTTATCTTTCCTGGGGCACCTGGGTGGCTCAGTCGGTTGAGTGTCCGACTCTTGATTTTGGCTCAAATCACGATCCCAGGATCATGGGATCGAGCCCCGTGTCAGGCTCCACGCTCAGCGTGGACCATGCTTAAGATTTTCCCTCTCTCTTCCTCTGCCCCTGTCCCCGATTCACACACTCTCTTTCTAAAAAAAAAAAAAAAAAAAAAAAAGGGAGTCATCCTCCCTTTTATATCTACATTCACTGTTTATATATACTGCATACAAATCCTTCATCAATGTTATAATCAATAGTGCTACTTACTGATAAATAGTTCTGCTCCTTTCTGGGCACACGGAAAATTGAATTTCCTGGCCTCCTTGGAATTGGGTGGAACCATCCAACTAGTTCTGCTAAATGAATTCCAAATAGAAGTCGTATGGGTCACTTCTAGGTTAGAGCATTTAACTGCCAGTATAAACTTCCAGAAATTTCTCTCTCTCTCTCTCTGGCATGGTTCTTGGCAACGGTCAAGATGCGGGTGCTCCTGCGGCCTGGGTGTCTGTGTAACTACAGTGAGTAGCATTCCTTGCTGACTGATAGTGTATAGGCAAGATGACCGAGAGATAAACCTTTATTGTTTTAAGCCACTGGAATTTTGGAGCTATTGTTATATCATCACCTAGCCTATCCTGAGTACGGAATTCATTATATACATTGCCAATAACTTCTCTCCAACTGTATCATATTTGATCTTTTCACTTTAATGTAGTTAAGTCTATCCATCTTTTCCTTTATGATTTTTCCCTTTTAAAATCTTGTTTTGTAAGTGTTTTTTCTCGTCAAAGTCATAGTTTCATCTGAAAAGTTTTAAAGATTTCATGTTTTGGGGTGTCTGGGTGGCTTAGTTGGTTGAACGTCCAACTTTGTTTTTTAAATATTTTTTAATGTTTCTTTATTTTTGAAAGAAACAGAGACAGAGTGCAAGTGGTGGAGAAGCAGAGAGACAGAGGGAGACACAGAATCTGAAACAGCCTCCAGGCTCTGGGCTGTCAGCACGGAGCCCAACACGGGTTTCAAATTTGAGAACAGTGAGATCATAACCTAGGCTGAGGTCAGACGCTTAACCAACTGAGCCACCCAGGTGCCCCTGCACATCCGACTCTTGATTTCAGCTCAGGTCATGATCCCAGGGTGGTGGGGATCGAACCCCACATTGGGCTCTATGCTGAGCATGGAACCTGCTTGAGATTCTCTCTCTCTCCCTCTGCCCCTCTTCCCTGCTTATGCTCTCACTGTCTCAAAATAAAATAAAATAAAATAATTTTTTTAATATATGTATTTATTTATTTTGAGAGAGAGAGAGCATGTGCAAGCAGGGCAAAGGGGCAGAGGGAGAGAGAGAGAAAGAGAGAGAGAGAGAGAGAGAGAGAGAATCTTAAGCAGGCTCCCTGCTCAGAGCAGAGCCTGACACAGGGCTTGAATCCAGTGGGATCATGACCTGATCCAAAACCAAGAGTTGGAGGCTCAACAAACTGAGCCACCCAGGCATCCCCAAATTAAGTTAAATTTTAAAAATTAAAAAAAAATCACGTTTTGGAATCTATTTTTGTGTATGATAGAAGGTATATGTACTTTATATACAAGTATATAAGGTATATATAGAGAGAGATACTATTTTAGTTTTAATTTTATACAGAGGCGACCAATTTTATAACTTCTATTGACGGAATAGTTTAACTTTTCCCCCACTGCTTTGGACAGCCACCTCTGATCCATGTCAAGTCTCCGTAAGTGCTTGGACACATCTCTGAGTTACTCCACTCCCCCTTTGTCAGTTCTGTGCCATGACCGCAATGTCTTAGACATTTTTTTAGTGATAGTCTCTGAATGATAAATCCTCTGTTTCTTACTGAAAACGTTTTATTTTGCTTTTAGTTGTGAATAATTTAGCTACTTTATAGACTTTTAGTTAGGCACTTTAAAAATCTTGCTGCATTTTCTTTCAACCTCTAGAGTTGCCATGGAATAGACTTTTCTCACCTCTGTCGCTGTTGCTTCGTAGGTGATCTGCCTTTGCTCTCTGCTTGCCTCAAAGATTTGGTCTTTGTCTTTGATGCTCTGCACATTCATTACAACATGTGCAGGTGTGATTTATTTTTATTTCTCTGTTGAAAGTTGTGAAACTCAGATGTGAGGATTATTTATGTTCATTTATTCTAGAAAATTTTGAAATACTCTGTCTTTATGTTTACTTTCCACCATTCTCTTGGTCCTCCAGCACTGCAATCAAATAAATGCTAGGCCTTCTCATTCTATCTTTATGTCTATCCATTTCTTTTACATATATATTTTTGTGTGTGTGTGTCATTTATCATCGATCTGTGCTACATTTTGGAAAAATTATTTCTCATGTTACTAATTTCTCTTCAGATACTCCTTGTCTACTGTTTAAACTGCCTGCCGAGTTTTGAACTTCAATAACTTTTAAAAATTTTTTCGTGACTTTTTCCAAATGTCAGCTTCTTTCATGTTTTATTCATTTATTTGAGTTTTACTCATTTTTGCATGCTTTTAGCATAGTCATTTTATAAGTCATATTATCCACTTACCTCAAATTTTCAGGGATTCCAAGCTTGCTGTTTGTCATAGTTGCTAACTTTTGCTCATGTCAGACTGTTTCTTTGTTTTGTAGTTTTTTCTTAAAATTTTTTTAATGTTTATTTATTTTTGACAGAGAGAGAGACAGAGCATGAGCGGGTGAGGGGCAGAGAGAGAGGGAGACACAGAATCCGAAGCAGACTCCAGGCTCCGAGCTGTCAGCACAGAGCCCGACACAGGGCTCGAACCCACAGACCGCGAGATCATGACCTGAGCCAAAGTCGGACGCTCAACCGACCGAGCCACCCAGGCGCCCCAACTGTTTTGTAGTTTTTAGTAGGAATGCATCCTTACATGGGATAGGTTTTCTTTTCTATGAGAACCCTTTGTACCCGTGGATGAAATTCCAGAGAACTTTTATGTTTGCATCTGCCAAGTGATCAGGGAATGTCACCACCCATAGACCAATTTTACTCTTATTTTCTAGGACTAGGGTTTTCTAGATCAAGTAGGTCATACAAGTTCAAATCTCAACCACCTGCCAGAGAAAGTAACGTATTTACAAATTATCAGGAGAGACTCTATTCTCTGGTAAGCTTCCTTACCATGTCTGTACATCTATGATAACTTTTTTTTCATTCTATCCCTTAATTAAAGATGCAAGCCTTTTTAGATTCTAGATCTGTTCAGATGGTCTTTGTTTTAACTCCCATTTTATGTAGTTCCAAGGCATCAGCATCCATCTCTGTAAGGCCAATAGAAATTATGTCCTGGGGCGCCTGGGGTGGCTCAGTCGGTTTCAGCTCATGTCACGATCTCATGGTTCCTGAGATTAAGCCCCGTGTGGGGCTCCATGTTGATAGTGCAGAGCCTGCTTGGGATTCTCTCTCTCCCTCTCTCTCTGCCCCTCCCGTGCTTGCGTGCTCTCTCTCAAATAAATAAATAAACTTAAAAGTATGTCCCTAGTATAATTAGATACACACTCTATACACACACATTCTACTGTTTCTCCCCCCGACCCCCCAACGGTCTTCAGTCTTCCCTCTGATTCTGACACCTGTGGATTGTCCATTCTCAGCTATGACTTCAAAAGAACATTTGAGGGGCGCCTGGGTGGCGCAGTCGGTTAAGCGTCCGACTTCAGCCAGGTCACGATCTCGCGGTCCGTGAGTTCGAGCCCCGCGTCAGGCTCTGGGCTGATGGCTCAGAGCCTGGAGCCTGTTTCCAATTCTGTGTCTCCCTCTCTCTCTGCCCCTCCCCTGTTCATGCTCTGTCTCTCTCTGTCCCAAAAATAAATAAACGTTGAAAAAAAAAATTTTTAAATTCAAAAGAACATTTGAAATATGCTATATTTTATCGAGCCTTTCTATCTTTTTGTATTAGACACATTTACAGATTATACTGTCCATCAATTTACTAGAACTGTAAATTATTTAATATTTTAAATCTATATATCTTAAGAAAAGAAAAGGAAAGAAAAAGAAAAGAAAAGAAATTCCATTTTGTGTTTTTTATAAAACAAAGCAAAAGAATCAAACTTCCCTGAACTACTTGCATCTGACCATATTTATTTTTCATAAAAGTCAACCAGACATCGCTAAGCTACTTAATTTCCTACTGTGAAAAGAATTTCCAAAGCTCTGATTTTACCAGTATGAAGATACTTTCTAGAAGATCAAATAGTCACCGAATCTCACGCTATGTTGATACCCCAAGGCTGCCTAGATTGGATTTTAAGACCTCCCACTTAGAAGTCATATAATCTTGGACAAGTAACTTAGTATATAGGAACAAAAATCAGATCTACCCCGAAAGGCTGTTGAAAGAGATAAATGAAACAAGAAAGCAATGCACTTAGTCCAGTGGCTGGTTACAGAAAGCACTGAGTAAAAGTAAGTGATACTACCACTACCATGAATAAGAATAAGAATAAGAATAAGAATAAGAATAAGAATAAGAATAAATAAGAATAAAAGAATAAGAATAAGAATAAGAATAAGAATAAGAAGAATAATATAGAAGCAGTATTTGGTCAGCAAATTCCAGATGATCCTGAAGAACCAATTAATATCTGTTGCAAAAACAGTTCTTTCATGGCACCAAATTTTCTACACATTTTTATAGAAATCCTGGCGGCCCTAGTAAGGAATAAGATTAAAGTACTTGCTTTAGCATCCTTTCTAAAGCTAAGCTAAAACCCTAAATCATTGCACATGTGACCCTAGAATTTTCTCTTTATTGTTCAAATTAATTAACATAAGGGGTGAACATTGAGAATGGCACCTAGTACTCCGTGAGCACATGTCAGTTTCCTTCCTTTTATTACAACACGCGTTGGCACAAATGTCGATTTGTTGCCCAGTTGGTCTGTATTTTCAATTAGGTATAAAGGAGGAAGTTAGTAAATACATTTGAGCTACTCAAAACTAATCACTATTTGATGATTTGATCATAAGGAAGGCCTTTCATGAAGGAATTAGGCCAGTCCTCCGGAGAGTGGTCACCACATTTTCTTGGCCATGCTATATACAGCACACTTGGGAATTGTTCACATGAAAGCCTTGGCGAGTAGCTTTGTCTAGTGGTCTGGAGCTGATTCTGACAGTGGAAAGATTATAAACCAGTATTGTGCATGCCAGGCTACTCAGCATAACTCAGCAAATGGACCCACTATCCCAGAAGGCGAGATCAAAAATTTTGGCCAATAATCCATATTTATTTTCACATTTTATCTCATGGAGGAAATTGATTTCAGTAGATTTCATCTGAAACTACTCGGTAAAGTTCCCACTTTTATGTCACATATTATAATGCAACTAGAATATTTCTCTGCCAGTTTTTTGCAATAGTGAGTTCTAGATGTCTTTGTGAAGGGAAGAATGATAACTCAAATGAGTATCATGTCCAAAATGAAATCGCATCATTTTTGAAAAAAAGAATTCAACTAAAAGAATGCTGTGTACAATATGTGACTCAGATCCACCATAAATTTTGGACATCCTTCCTGCATAGAGTCTGGAAAAATCTATTATCTGAAAATTTTAAGAATTTTTCTGCCTCCTGGAAAGGGGCTTGACTTAAAGTTTGAGGCAATGTAACGCTTTGACCTGGGATAACTTTTCCCCCCAAAAAAAAAAAGATTTACTTAAGCAAATGAAGAGAAAATACCTTTCCTGGAATGGACATGTTTGAATCAAAATGATTTTAAGGAGTTAAACTGATTTTCACATTGAAAAAGATTGAAATTAATGGAGACCGCAAAGTATTTCTGGAAATTGTTTTCTTTAGAGGAACATTTCTTTCCTGGATGTGTATTTAGATTACATTGCCTAGGCTTTAGGCTCATGGCTGTGTGTTTATGCTGTTGAATTGTCCTTCCTACGTTGCTGGCCAAGAGTGATCAAGCCTAAAGCAAATTAATAAAGAATTGACTTATACTTTATTACCAGTAAGCTGTTTTGCTTTCTGGAGGAATTTAGCATGAGCAGCTACTCCAACCATGTCAACTAATGCAGAATAAGATTCAATATATATCACCCTGTAGTATAGTCTCTACACCATTCATTCCACCCTCCTTTATCTTAACACCTTCCTTGACTTTAGTTCTTTTTAGTTAAGATAACATCGTTTCTCTAACCCCAGCAGAGATAGAAACTTACTGTGGAAAGTCTCAAAAAAGGGGGATTCAAAGACCCAGAATTCTTTTGTTTTATGGCTCTGTTGTCTTTCACATGTGGTTCCCAAGTTTCCATGTTCATCTCCATCAAGCTGTGCAAGGAAAACAATCATGGAGGTGGAAGCATGGGAAATTTTGATTGCCAGACACTGAAATAGTATACATTACTTCCGCTCAGAATCCACTGGTTAAAAGCCAGTCATAAGACCCAGATTTAGTAGAGGCTGGAAAACGTACTCCAACTGCCCGCCCAGGAAGAAAAGTGAGCGGGCTTGGCAAACAGCTGGCCAGTGTTAAATCACACTATCTTCGCTTCTTTATCGACCAATTTTGTCAACTGGAAGTTTACAGTTGTTCGTGGGAGGTTACGGTTCTCATTTCTAGCTTATTGCAAGCTGACGGAGGTAGGGGATCTTCACGCTGTAGAAGTCAGAGGAGTTAATTTGCCTGCGGATGTTCCTTATAGCTACACTTGTGTCCTAGCCTTTACGGTCACCCACCGTAGATCAGGAGCCAAGAGCAAAAATCAGAGAGAGAAATGGAAGCGTGATCCTTACCACGTTAGCAGAGAAGTAAAGAAAGAAGCCAGAAGGGGTTCCCCCAGCCCAGCCTGATCTGACGGTAGATCTCCAACATTTGGGGTGTGATAGAGAGAGTCAAAAACAGGGCCAGTTGAATCATTACAAACCAACCTCAATTATCTCCAGATAGACTGAGCTGATCACTTGTACTACTTTTAAATGAATCAGAACTTTAATGAGGATCTCTGTATGTAACTACTCTCGGATCATTTTTTTTTTTCCCTGCAAAAGTCAGTTTTCATAATAATATGGAGCTGGATCAGTGTGGCTTCCATCAACAGCACTGAGTTTGCTGGGGCTGGGTCATGTAAATTTCAGAGCACAGATAGGCTTTCATGGCATCACAGTGTTGAAGGTTCAGAAGGCCATTCTAGCTGAGGTCTGATCAGCTGCACCTCCCGTTGGTGCTGCCTGACATTTGCTCCTCAGCTGTACCTTCTGATGACTCTTTGCAAAAGAAAGATGCATTCTGCCCTCCTTTTCCTGCAAAGGAGGCCCCTGGAATTTTTACACACGTTAACAATGCGTAGGAATTTTTACACACGTTAACAATGCATAGAGACAGATATTAAATCTTTTCAATGACTGAGAGAGTCTCATTTATATATTTGGGCAAAAGCTTAATTCTTACCTTCTTACGTTTAACAAAACGCTTTCGACAGGCTTTGTGGAAAGATGGAGAAGGAATAAGTATCCTAGGTAACTTTAGTGATGTTGGGGGAGGAGATAAGAAATACACACATCTATTGATCAAAGCGTTCAAAGTTTCAGTTATGCAAGATAAATACATTCTGAAGGTCTAATGTACAGTGCGGGGACTGTAGTTAATATTGTATTGTGTGCTTGAAATTTGCTAAGAGGTGATCTTAAGTGCTCTTGCTATTAAAAAAAAAATCACAACTCTGTAAGGTGATGGCTATGTTAATTACCTTGATCGTGTAATCATTTTACAATGTATATACATATCAAAACATCACCTTGGACACCTCCAATATAGACAATTTTTATGTGGCAATTATACCTCAATAAAGTAGGGAAAAAAAGAAATGTATACATCTAACTAAAATGTATGGCATAACAGTAGTGCCGAAACCGAAACATACACAAGAGGAAATGGAAGTAGAGAAGATGAAAGGGTTAATTCTCATCAGGTGGTATCTAGGGGGGATCAGAGAAGAAATGGTATGCGAATTGGGTCTTGAAGAAAGATTGACTTACAAAAGGTAGAGATGAGGCAAGAAAGCTTATGTGAACCAAGGTATAGAAATAAGCAAGGTCG
Source organism: Lynx rufus (assembly GCF_022079265.1). Taxonomy (NCBI): domain Eukaryota; kingdom Metazoa; phylum Chordata; class Mammalia; order Carnivora; family Felidae; genus Lynx; species Lynx rufus. The sequence goes on from NW_025814829.1 coordinate 50,928,540, forward strand.
TATGTTTGGGGAGTTGAGAGTAATCTGATTTCGTGGAAGAAGTTCAGTCGCTATTCAATAACTATTTTTTGGGTGCCTATTATGTATCAGATGCTACAATGGGCACTTGAGATACGTCAGCAAACAAAATAGATTAAGTCAAATCAGAACAAAAACACTGGGATCCCTTCGTGGGTGGGAGGAGCATAGAGAGTGTAAGAGAAAGCTAGGACATGAATACAAAGGTTGCAGCCAGTACAGAAAAGGCCTAGAATTCTTTGTTAATAAGCCAAAAGGGCTGAATTTAGAATATAGATTGGTAACTCCTTGCATGCATACGCAAGAGAACCAAAAGCCTGGGGTGAATCTCACTCCAGAGAGAGAGGAGATCCCAGGAGAAGATTTTGAGGAACGCCACCATTACACGACAGGGAGAAGGGGAAGAGCGAGCTGGTGGAGTAGATTGAAAAGGAATGGTGAGAACATAAGATTCCTGAAGGAAGGGACAACACCGGCCTTTTCACCACCGGATCTCCAGTATCTAGCACGGTGCTCTCGACATAGCAGGTGCACATTATTCTCTCAAATAAATGCATCATTGAAAGAAACCAGGAGACAGCATTATAGATCTCAGTGGAAAAACTTTGAAGAAGCGAGCAGAAAAATCTTCCCCAATGTAACTGTGCTGGTTATTCCTTTTGCTTCCTCCGCCCCCAAATCCATTATCCACTTTTCTCTGCCCTGCTCTCTACCCCCTAGAAAACTGACCTCTACAAACTGCATTACTTGGGCTTTCTTGCCCTCTGTTTGGGCGAGGTGTGGGTTAACCGACGGGAGACACAGACAGGACATCAAAAGGTGAGAGAAGAGGAAAGTAAGGAATTTCTTCTCTTCTCCCTCCCTTCTGACCAATGGCTTCGGCAGAGGCTGATTTTCCTCTACTGAGGCCCCAGTTCCTAGCAGATTGCTACAGCATTTGTCTGTTTTGGATAACGCTCCTCTCGCTTATGGCCCTAGGCCTTGCCTTCCTGCTCTGCCTAGTCCCTGGCTGCCTCACCACCCACTGCTGGCTCCCTTAGCCTCCCCATAGGGGTACTGCGCTTCACTAAAATTGACTTCCTTAAAATTAAAGTCCCCAATGTGCTGTTTCCTCCTGTGACCATGACTGAACGAATAATCAAACACTGTAAAGAGAACATTCTTGATGGTGCAGGAATACTGTATGTGGTTAGAGTGGGGAATCTGGATCCAGGTAGGAGAAGCCAATCAGCCAAGAGTAGGTAGAAATGTCAAAGCTATGAGTGGAGACTTCTCTCTTGATTAATATGAGAGTGAATGGCAGGGAAAAAATAGCATGGTGTAAAGAAGGAAGGGCAGGGGGAGGTTTGTAAAATTATTTTAGGATGGGAATGAATTTAGCCCATAAACACGTTCAATGGAACGAGCCAGTAGAAAAGGAGAGACTAGAAACCTAAATCTCAAAGATGATAATCAATGGAGCATTATTCCAGAAAAATCAGACCCGGGAGCACTGGTTAAAAGCCATGAGAGAAGGAGGGGTTTATTCTGGGACAGGAAAGGAAACTGTAAAGTCGGGGAAAGAAAGAGACAGCACTGTCAACAGTAAAGCTGAAAGCCTGAGAAAGGCTGTATTGGAGGGACCCTCTTCTCCGGGCAGTATGTCGTGCAATAATATTTGCAAAGAGGTTCTTAGGGGACTGTTCAAGATTTGTGCGAAATGCACAAGAGAATGGGTTAGAATGTTGTGAAGCTTAATTTTATTCCATACACTGGCGTGGGGTAGGAGATGACGAAAATGCTGCCCTTCTGTGCTTGATCTTGCAACAGTGAGTAGAATGGATTAGAGAAAAAGGAAACCACTGTATTGGTGGCAATGGCAGTGGTCTAGGGCAAGTGCTATTGAGGTTCTGACCTCGGCAGACAGGAGTGAGGCTGAATGGGGACGCTGCAGAAGGTTGACTGGTGCATTTCTTGACTGCTCTGTACTTGACTCTATAGGAGGCACCCTAGAGATCTCACCAAGAATAGAAAATGCCCTTCCTACCTTCAAAGAGGACACAAGTTCGCTGAGAAGGCACTGAAGTATGACAAAGACTGGAGTAAAGACTATCGAACCAGGGGTCGGACCCAGATTCTAATCCCTGCATGCCACTAGCTCAGTGACAGATTCTGGGTAATTTAGTCCCTCTTATGCATCCCATCTTCCTTGTCTTACCAATAAAGGAGTTAAAAGCTGACCATCTCCTTGATTTCTAAATACCATTTTTGAGTAAGAGAAACCAAGGCTCCTTGGAGAAATGACGGACGCTAGAGAGCTGGGGCAGGTAAGACAGAAGATGAGCTTGGAGCATCTCACAGTCCCAAAAAGGAAGCGCTCGACAAACAAACAGATGGGGACAGGTCGAAAGGACACAGACACCAACCTAAAGGAGCTCCCAAAGGTTAAAGTGGGAGCAATTTAATCAGCAAAATAAATAATAGTATTGGATTCTAACCCCAAGTATAAAATAAATATACATGAGTATATTTATTGATGAGTACCTATTGGTAAGATAAATGATTGAATAAAAAATATGGGGAAGAAGAGTCAAATCTTGGTTACAGAAAAATCTCAAATAATGTAGCTAGATGCTCCCCCTCCAAGACATGAAGACTGACTCCCCTCCCCACCCAGACACACCCGGAGAAGGATCGAGGCTCAGTGATTCACTTCCAAAGAACAGAATTGAATAGGGAAAAGGGAAAAGTAACTTGACACAGGAGAAACCTGGCAGATCCGACATTGACCCCGGATTGGAGGTTCATATCACAGTAATGTCATGTGGTTACCACGTACTCATCATACAATATGATAAGAAGGGCACTTTGCCCCTGTCGTCTTCCCCAAGACACATAACCCTCAGTCTATTCACGGGAAAGACATCAGATAAACTCAGAGGGGAGGACTTTCTACGGGATTCCTTGCCGGTACTCCCAAGGACCGTCAAGATCATTAAACAAACAAAAAACGAAAGACTCACTGAAACTGATGTAACATCGTGTGTCAGCTACACTTCAATTAAAAAAAAAAAAGACTGAGAAACTGTCACAAATCAGAGGAGACTGGGGAGACAGGACAACGAAATGCAATGTGCTATTCTGGATTGAATCCCAGAACAGAAACAGGACTTTAATGGGAAAACGGATGAAATTCAAATAAAGTCTGGAGTTTAGTTAATTAAAAAAAAAAAAAAATTGATGGTCTCTAAAGTCTCTTCCAGCTGGTAGCTATAAGAATAACATTTATTATTTAATTGCTTCATAACTGTGCTCACATTGCTTACAAAGTGCCAAGAGCACACGGGGTAAGGGAACCATTAGAACAGGCTGGAAGGCTTTAATCAACTGGGTTGTTGTTTTTTGTTTGTTTTTTTTTTTTCCTGCCAACTTCCTGGAGTTGTACGTTTCAGGGATGTAGTGGGTGGTTAGCTCAAAACAATTTTTTAAAGGCAACGAAGCAGTGTTTTGGTGAAAGTCTCTTGTCTGTTACTTTCCCAAACCGGCGCTCACCCTGTGCCCTAGTGAGGACAACCTCAGGTGACCCAGCAGGTCTCCATCTGATCCAACCCCGAGTGTTTGAGTCCCCCTCCGCTGCACCACTGGAGGCAGCTCTCTATGAAACGGTTGCTATGGAGACGGTCGGGTGGCAGGCCTACCTTTGGCTCATTTGATTTTCCTGGACAGTTTCTCCACCGAAAACAGTTTATGGAGCCCCAATGTGAAATCGCGCTGGCTCTGATTCATGACATTTTCCTGAGGCTTTATAATGTTTCTTTTTTCTAAATAAGCAATTTCAGGTCAGGTAAAAATGTGAGTAAATCATGCCTGGCTCTTGTTCCAGATGTATCAATTTCTGCTCGTTCCCTTTTTTTCCCCTTTCATGGCTTCAGGGCAGTAAAAATAAGCAACGCCTCCACTCCGGAGCCTTTCTGAGGACGCAGTATATAAACGGTATACCGGGCAGGGAGCGACATTTCCCTGCCTTAGTCATTACTGACCTTAGCGTTTTCCCCGGCAGTCATCTGAAACAGAGCAAGAATGCGGAGTAACGATTCTGGCACATTCGAGACCCTGGGAGGATCAAAGAGGCTGATGTGACAGTTCATGAAATGGGGAGGAAGCACACCGTCCCCCACTGCCAACACTAACACAGCCCTGCACTGGAGTCTGGGAGCGCCTAGCTGCCACATGTCTGCCTGCATATTCTTCGAGGGGGCCAAGCTCCGAGCAGGTCAGGAAAATGACGGCTTTTATCAAGCAGACACTGTGGCTCTCTGAGGATGGCCCAAGTCTCGCTCACTGCTGGTAACCGCACCACATGTGGTCTTTTCAAGAGAGGACCTGCGGAGTTTTATGAGCTGGGAAAGAAGGTGCCCGCACGAGATTTATTCGGGAGACTCGAGCAAGGCTGAACGTGGTGAGATGTTTGCAAAGAAATTAAGAGTGAGGGGCGCCCGGGTGGCTCAGTCGGTTGAGCGTCGGGCTCTTGATTTCAACTCAGGTCATGATCCCAGGGTCCTGGGATCAAGCCCATGTCAGGCTCTGCATTGACAGCACGGAGCCTGCTTGGTATTCTCTCTCTCTCTCTCTCTCTCTCAAATAAAATTTAAAAAGAAAGAAAGAAAGAAAGAAGAAAGAAAGAAAGAAAGAAAGAAAGATGCAAGACCGCCAGAGTCAGATTGCATGGATTTTAATCCTGGTGCCTTCCCAGGCCATGCTGTGTAACTTGAGCAAATCCCCTAACCTCTTTGCCTCAGCTCCCTCATCAATAAAATGAAAACAGTAAGAATATCCCAGTCATAGGATTGTCCAGGCAAGGAACAGATGGGAAGTACTTATATAACACTCTCTGGCACATGGTAAATCCTCAGTGAATGTCAGCTTCTAATACTTTTTTTTTTTTTTTTAAGTAGGCTTCACATCCAGCACGGAACCCAGTGAGGGGCTTGATCTCATGACCTTGAGATCAAGACCTGCGCTGGGATCAAGAGTCAGATGCTCAACTGACTGAGCCATGCAGGTGCTCCTGCTATTTAATTTTACTCATCATTATTCAAGAAAGAAAGTAATCAGTTCCTGTGATGTCCCGTGAGAGGCTTTTTCAGACTATAATAGTCACTGAGCGCTTACAATAGAGCAGGCATTGTGTTAAGACTGTAGATAATTCAGGAACAGACAAATCCAGGTCTTTGCCTTTACGTCCCGGTAGATGAGAGAAGAAAAGTATGCTTCAAGAAGGACACTACAGGATGGAGCGTTTTCCCCTCTGGTGTGGCACTGACTATAAAGTCAGAGATTTCGGAAAAAGAAGTGAATCGCCTAGTGAGATGGATGGGGCGCTCTTTATAAAGGAAGTAGCATTTCGAATTTATTTCCTTTATAAAAGAAGTAGAATTCGAATTACAACTGGGATTTTTTTTTCTTGTCTTAATGGTGGAGATTGGTACGGTGTGGGTGGCAGGCAAGTGGGGCGGGGCAGAGAGGACTCAAGGTAGACAAGAATGACAAGACAAGACAAGGCATGACAGAAGAGGTGCTTGGGAAACAGGCAGTAAACCCAGCTTTCTTTGGTGGGGAGAAGTTTCCAAAGGTAGAAAGGGCAATCAGGGGAGGGCCTCGGATAGACTTGGCCACAGGAGTTTGCATTTTTATTTCGTGAAGAAACTGGACCTCTTTGGGAACCAACCGTTGGTGCTAGAATTTTGGATTAGAGGTGTGTTCTAGAAAGTGACTCAGAATATCCTGGCACATCACTAACCCTTCCTTCCCCACCCAACACAGAAAGGTATTTCTATCATCTCTCGTTGTCTCCAGCACGTGTTTTAAAAACACAAAAACTTTAAAAATTAACAAAATATCTTAACAAAACCCGTCCCTCTAAGATTATGTGTTATGAGTCTTACGGTTACGGAGTACTTTTAGCAAAGGTTTTTTAGAGCATGTTATAATTAAGCTCAATAATTTTTATAACAAAAGGGATTTGCCAACTAAGATTTCTCTTTCAGGAAGAGTCTCTTTTCCATAGCTCCATATACTCAATTAATATAGTGCTAGCACTTGGATCTGTGTAACTACATACAAAATATTTCTTATGCAACAGTTTGGGTCAAAAGGCCAAGCTATTTCAATTATGCAAACCTATGACAAGAGATCTCAACAAAATAGCTTTTTTTTTTTACAAATATCCCTGGAAATTCGACTCAAAACTTGACCCCAAGTTTTAGTCACAAATTATGCAACAGATAGAGTATTTTGTTTTTTGTTTTTAACGTTTTATTTATTTTTGAGACAGAGAGAGACAGAGCATGAACGGGGGAGGGGCAGAGAGAGAGGGAGACTCAGAATCGGAAGCAGGCTCCAGGCTCTGAGCCGTCAGCCCAGAGCCCGAGGCGGGGCTCGAACTCACGGACCGCGAGATCGTGACCTGAGCTGAAGTCGCAGGCGTAACGGACTGAGCCACCCAGGCGCCCCCAGATAGAGTATTTTGAAGAGGTGTAAATATCGCATCTACATTCTCGTGGGGATACTAAGCTACTTGAATTCGGGGTCCATTCTTTTCTGTTTGGAAAGCTGTTTTAAAAATCCTTCCGCCTTTCCGCTCTCCCTCCTTCCCTTTCTTTCTTTCTATCAACAAACATTTAATGAGCACCCCTCCCCACTAGTTACTGTATCAGATGCTTCCACATTGGCTTCCATCAAACCAGGTGTTTTTATGTGTTTGCTTTTCCTACTATAGCTTCACCATCAGTGATGACAGAAAAAAAAGCCCTGCATCAACGCCACATCAGTGGGTTCGTGAAGTTCTCGTGAAAAAAAAAAAAAAAAAAAAAAAAAAAGCTCAATCTTTAATTAGGGAGGGATGATGGCAAAGCTTTACAGGGATTCTCCGGGCATTCTTTGAGGCCCTTATAATCTGCCTTTTCATTGCACACAGGCCCCTCCCAGCAAAAGCTCTGGGTAACAATGACCTTTGAGGTTAATTGGGATTCTTCAGAACTGGATTCTGGTTGTGATTCCTCTTTGACCTGAAGGGAAGCCAGTAACTCAATCACTCTGACCTTTGGTTTCTCAAACTAATATTTTATTAATAATACTTGCTACATGCTGTGGAACAATTAAGGTATATATATATATATATATATATATGTGTGGTATATATATATATATATATATATATATGCGTGTGTGTGTGTGTATACACACACATACACACACGTATACATATGCAAAGTATTTTGAGCTCCTTAGATGAAAAGAATTGTATGAATTATTAAGTAAAAATAGTAAAAATAACAAATGGCAATAAAGCCACGATGAACGAATACTGTGCTGAGTTCACTTCTTCCTTCCACGGAGTTTTTCCACATCCTTAAAGGAGGAAAGAATTCATAGTTTCTTAAATGGACAGCTGCCTGGCAAGTAGACCATTAAACAAGGGTAATATAATTCTGCGCACACTATTAGTTAATTAAAGAGAGCATTTCAGGGGCACCTGGGTGGCTCAGTCGGCCAAGAGCGTTGGCTCTTGATTTCAGCTCAGGTCGTGATCCCAGGGTCATGAGATCAAGCCCCACATTGGGCTCTGCACTGGGCACGGAGCCTGCTTGGTATTCTCTCTCTCTCTCCCTCTCTCTCTCTCTCTGTCCTTCTCCTCTGCTCACTCTCTCTCTCTCTCCAATAGATTTTTAAAAATAAAATAAAAAGAGAGCCTTTCATAACAGAAAAGTAGCACCTAAAAATTAGCAGGAGATAATATGGAGCTGTGGAGATAACACAGACCTCCAGGTATGGCTGTGAGATGTGGAACTTCTCTGACCTCAGTGTCCGCATCTACAAAACAAGGGAGTTCGACTACAACATTTGTAAGATCCCTTCCAACACAAAAAGCCTAGGATTCTTGGAACCTCATAATGCTAACCCCTAGTGTAAATTTCCAACCACTAATTTGAAAGCTTTTAGCATTTAAAATAGTCATAATTCCTGCTGTTTGGGTATAGCCCACTCCAAAACTCACACCTTTTGATGGGTTAGCCAGGGAACACAGTGTTTTCCCAGGATTCTTTGTTCTGAGGAGAATTATGCTCCAGTTCAACTTCCTCTAGTTTACTCATTCCACATTTTACTGAAATTTGGCATCCAACTGCTCAGTGAAACCTTGCACCACAATTGAAAGCTCCAGATCATTTATTATCGAGGGTCCTCTCAAATGTGTTCCTGAAGAATGAGAATCCGAGAGCAGCTGAAAGAACAGTCCTAAACCTGCGTTCTTCTTTGCAGAGGCAGCTGAATTCAAGTGCAGGAGTCTGGTCACCTTGCCTGTCATCAGGGGAGTATGTGGACCAGGTACGCTACGGTTCTCGAATAACATCACCGTTTGTATTTAGGTGAAATCGGGTTGAAACGAACAAAGAAGTCTGAATAGTACTCTTTCTCATGGCATTATTTTAAGGTTTTAAGATAATGTATGTAAAGTCCCTGATCCGTGGGAGGTACAGAGTAGCTGGCGTTCATTACTAAGGGGTCCCTTGATTTATTGGGTCAACTCTCATCATACCCGTCCCCCACTCTAAGCCCTCACCGAACAGAAACCTCCGTTCCTCATAGTTAATATGCTTTCTGTTTCCACTGGGCCATTGCATATGCTTTTCCCTTTGTTCCAACCCCTCACTCCATTCCCTGTAACCGACTAACTCACATTCAACATTTTTTATGTTAAAATTCATTCATAAATTCAACAAATATTTATTGAGCACCTACTATATCCAAGGCACAGCTTTCGATGCTGTGAATACATCAGGGAACAAATCAGACCAAAAGCCAGTCATGTGTGCTCCCTAACATGTCTTGTAATTACCAGATGCGCCTCTGGTAATGTTCCTTTTTATCCCCATGTGACTGCTTGCTCCCTGGGAGGGAGGAGCACGCCTTTCACAAAAACACAGCACCAAGCAAATGTCTGGTGCTCAAAACTGAACAAATAAATCATTAAACAAATAAAATTAAGAAGAACTGAGAATAAGTGGAAACAGGAAAGGGACAACACTTGAGCCATGTTATTAGACCATTAATTATAACAGTAGCACGAGAAGAGAATATTCAGGCCCCGGCCAGTTGAACCCTAGAAGCTTTCTGCTGGTCGTTATGGATTTTATTGTCAAAAATCTCAATCCTCTGAAAGGTAAATTACACATCTGTTTGATTCCAGGCACGCGTTTTAAATTCCTGATGAATTTTCATGTTTTTCTCAAAGGGAAAAAAAACAAAACCATTCTTTAAGATGTTTGCAAGGAAGCATTTTGAAGAGGCCAGTGAAATGTGTGGCACGTGCAGAAGAGGAGCATGGAAAGAATATCATGGAAAGAGAAGGAAACTTAAGAAGCAGGAAAGAAACATGTTGTTAACAGACATGCACTATGGGGGCACCTGGGTGGCTCAGTTGAGCATCCGGCTTCGACTCGGGTCATGATCGCATGGTTCATGAGTTCAGGCCCCACACTGGGTTCTCGGCTGTCTGTGCAGAGCTCACTTCAGATCCCCTGTCCCTTTCTCTTTCTGCCCCCCCCCAAAATAAACATTAAAAAAAAGAAAGACACACTATGGACGGAAGATACTGACAGTGTAAACATGAAAACAGCAGAAACCATACAAGTAGTAAATACGATTGTCATAAGTTACTCATGAAATTGCCCTATTTGATTCACTCAACAGCTCTGTGTGCTCTGTGAGAGGGGCGTTGGCCCTCCCGTTTCATCCATAAGGAAACCAGGGCTTAGCTCTTGCCTGACAATTACATGGCCCGTAATCGATGGTCTCTGATTTACGGTCTAAGAATTTTCCCATGAAAAGGGGAAAGATAAGATCTCAAATCAAAGATAAGAATAAAGAGCAAGTAGGGCTCAATAAATGTTTGCTGATGGAATAGGAAACAGATGGGGAACAGGAAACAGAGATTGAAGATACAAATTTCAACTTCGATGCAGGCTATTTCTCACGAATCACTAAGCGTTGTCAAGGCATTGGCTCCTGACACCCATGGTGATTGGTGTGACGTAAATAAGTGGAAGAAATTCGTATTCTTAGTTTATAAATTAAAGGATTAGTGGGGCGCCTGGGTGGCTCAGTCAGTTAAGCGTCCGACTTCGGCTCAGGTCATGGTCTCGTGGTCTATGGGTTCGAGCCCCACATTGGGCCCTGCACTGACAGCTCAGAGCCTGGAGCCCGTTTCGGATTCTGTGTCTCCCTCTCTCTCTCTGCCCCTCCCCCACTCTCTGCCCCCCCCCCCCCCCCACTCACACTCTGTCTCTGTCTCTCTCTCTCTCAAAAATAGGCGTTAACATTTGGGGGGTGGGGTGCCTGAGTGGCTCAGTCAGTTAAGTGTCTGACTTCAGCTCAGGTCATGATCTCACGGATCGTGAGTTCGAGCCCCGTGTCGGGCCCTGGGCTGACAGCTCAGAGCCTGGAGCCCGCTTCGGATTCTGTGTCTCCCTCCATCTGCCCCTCCACTGCTTGCACTCTGTCTCTCACATTGTCTCAAAAATAAATAAACATAAAAAAAAAAGAAAAATTAAAACAAAAAAAACCCATTTTTAAAAAAAATAATAAAATTAAGGATTACTAACCAGTAAGTCAATAATTTGAGCACAGTACAGTGAGGATGCAGGTGGGAAACAGCACACTCAAAGGGCAAAAAGTATTATGAAGGATTTACAGAGGATTAATGAAGGATTAATGAAGGATTTACAGAGACGGAGGCCTGGAAGAAGAACCCATGGGCTGGCCATAGTGGGAAATGATTTCTACCCCAGGCCCAAAGGGCAGGGGAGGGACAGTGGACCCCAGTGAGTGCTGCAGCCAGGAGAGAGGGCTGCTTGGCAAGAGCTGAGGTCTTTGGGGCTCTGCTAGAAGAAGGCAACAATGGTCATAATGGTGGGGAGAGGGAGGCTGTGCAAAACACCTTCTCCAAAGAGATGAAATCAAGAAATAAAGACAAGAAGAAGGGAAAGAGATGGACTGTGCTACTCCTATAGGATGTAAAAAAGGGAAGAGAAAGCGTCTTCAAGGTGTGTGAATTTAGGAAATGGGATACACACACACACACACACACACACACACATATGGCTTGTTTATCTTTTAAATTTCCATCCATCCATTCAGCAACACTGTAATGAACCCAATAAGGCAGGCATTTAGAACTCCTGGGGTGGAGGTGATAACAGCACAAAACTGCTCCAAAGGAAATCACAGTCTCCCGGGGAAGAAGACGCGCAAGGGAGGGGCGTGAGCGACAATAACAACAATGACAAAATACGACCTGTTAGCAAGAAGTACCGTGCAAAGATGGCAGGCAGGGCTCTGCCGGTGGGGAAGGGAGGGCTGGAGAGGGCTCGCGAATGGGGGTGATATCCGAGCTGCGTTCTGAAGAAGCAGTTCGGAAGCAGGCTGGTGGAAGAAGGCACCCCAGGTCAAAAGAGTGGCCTGCTCACAGAGATTGGACTCGAAAGGGCCTGACGATCTGGGGAGCTGGGATAATTCAGTGAGGCTTGAGCTCAAGTGTGCGGCATCATGCTGAAGGCCATTGACTACGTTCCACAGATGGCGGCAAGCCATTGGAGGTTTCAAAGGTGGAGAGTGATGTCACTAGATACAGAAACCGGAAAGACTGTTATCGAAGCTTGCTTCTAATTTAGAGAATGGAAAGGAAGTAATGGAAGGAGGAGAAAAGAACAGTAGAGCCTAAGTTTATTTCCACTAAATTCCCATTTTTTTATTGGTCCTGTTCTCCTAGGTTTATTGTATCTGGCAAAGAAAGGCCCTTTTTGACCCGAGGTCAGGAGAAGGGGAAACAAGCATGGAGGATGGGTTTGTCGTCACAGTGGTGTCTTTGGCTTGGAGACGTCTCGGAGCAGTACTGCAGGTGAAAGAGATCTGCTTACATACCGACCTGGATAGGACCTTGACATTCAGGTGATCTCCCTTCTAGTTTCCTTCTCAACGTGGCCGGCCCACCAAGGAAAGGGAAATGGACTGGGAACCTCATCCTCTACCCAGGCCGTCCTGAGAAATGAAGCTGGGGACTCGAGAAGGAAACCAGAGCCCTCTGCTTCTTTCTGTTATTCCTGACAACAGATGGAAGGGAGGCAAACCCTCACCTCCTGTGGTCACTGCTGATACTCAACTGGGAACCTCGTTCTCGGTAGCTACAGACTTTCCGAATCACTCATCTTAACTAAACCTGACACGGGGTTCTATTGCCTCTCATGAGAAAGGTCTTGGGAGGCTGTAAACCTACGTGGTTGGGAAAAGAATGTCCCGCACCGAAGGGGGGAGGAGAGGAGCTACAGATTTCCAACTTTCACAGCTTGTCTGCCTGTGGAGACTGTGCTGCAGTGTGCTCTTGAAATCATTTGGGTGGGCCTCATTTCTGAGGAAATAAAGAGGCCCCAGAACCTCCCGAGTGAAGGAATGATTTCCAGATCGTCAAGTGGAGCGGCCTCCGGCTCCACGAGCTGGATGTGCTTGGCTGTCGTTCCATGTGGCTGGCCAGCATCCTGAGGTTAGCAAAGCAGAAGGCAAATCTTTGGGGAGCCAAGAGACCTGTGCACGTGCCAGTATTTTTGACAAATGCTTGGTTAATTGTTGCCTGTGATTCCGCTCCTGAGATGCAAACTCTCTACACCAGGCACCAAGAACGACCTCCTCCTCCTACCTTCCTAGAACCCGGCGGGGAAACTTCATAATTACATACGTTTGAGCTAAGCATCTACCCCACAGGAAACGGACAGATCAGCCCCTGGAGATTAAAGAATGATGCAGGGCATGGGAAAGTAGAGCAGTCTCCTGGGTGAGAAGGAAGATAAACACACAAGTAAACCCAAAGATTTTATCCACCGATTTGAGAAACTCAGGGTTTCTTGTAAGAATACCAAAGAAATGATGGTCAGAAGAAACTTGGGCAAATCGCTGAGAAATCTGGATCATTCCATAACTGGTAAATAATTTAGCATTTGGAAACCTCAACATTCCAGGATGGAATTCAATTTGGGATTAGTTACTGGAAATCATGGCATATACAGTGAACTCAAAAACAAATTATGCATACGCAGAGGTGAAACAGGGATCTAAACTGTCAAATCCATGACCTTCGTGAATATTTTCTTCAAGGTCTAGCCCTTTTACAGTCTTGCCTTTTTTTCCCCCCTTATTCAAGCGATAGACTGAACTGGTAAAGAGCCCATTCCATTGCTCTAGAGGTTGACTTCAGTGGAAATCCATTTTGACTGACTTTTGTCAAAGGGTTTGAATCAAGAGATTTATGCATTAGATATCAAATTTAACCTCTCTCTATAATAGTACCGAGGCACTTCATCGTTACTTCCACCAAAGGGCGATTTTATGAAAAATGACAGGAGCATGTCAAATCAATTTCACAGCAAGACCTTCAGGGTAGTAAGTTCCAACAAGAAAGTGAAGATGATGAGTAATTAATTTAAGGATTAGGTAATTCACTCTCATTGAATCCAAACTGCTCAAAGAAAATGGAAACTGTCTTGAAAAAAAGTTTAATTTAAAAGGCTTAAAATCATAAAGATGAGAGAGAGATGTAGTTGGGTAAGGGATTGTAAATATCCAGGGAAATCTGTAAATAACCTTGCACAGAATGTTAAGTTAGTAAATGAGAATGCAAGAGAAGAATACAAGACAATGAAAAAAAGCTAAATAACAAAAGTGTCATCAGGAAATAAGTGAATCAGACAAGAATCGTATTGGCAAATTCAGACTTTAAAATCTGATCAAGACACTTAGGGGCACCTGGGTGGCTCAGTCGGTTAAGCGTCCGACTTGGCTCAGGTCATGATCTCATGGTCCGTGAGTTCGAGCCCTGCGTCGGGCTCTGTGCTGACAGCTCAGAGCCTGGAGGCTGCTTCGGATTCTGTGTCTCCCTCTCTCTCTGCTCTTCCCCTGCTCACACTCTCTTTCTTTCTCAAAAATAAATAAACATTAAAAAAAAATCTGACCGAGACACTTAGTATAAGGGATGGAATAAAATTAAACAAAGGCACGGAATAGTCTAAGCAGAGAGGGAGAAAAGAAGAGAAATTGGACCGACTTTTCCTTTACAAAAAAGTAAAAGAAATAACATATCTTGGACAACCATATTGACTTCCTCTAGGGGGGAAAAAGTGTTTAATTTTGTTTCAGTTTGTGTTTTTTTTTTTTTTAAACTAAGAAACAGCTGGGTCTGTCTGAAGTAAAAATAGTGACCAGAAAACTTGGTTGGGTAAAAGATCCCACCAAAGCTCTGAAATTAGTACAAGGATCTTTGCACACAGAGCATACTTTAAGAAGCAATAGTAAACATTCTGCTCTGCTTTATTTGAAGGGGAAAAAAAAAGTTAAAAAGCCCTCAATGAAGTCTTTTTCAGACATGTGTCATGGGCTTTTTGTCGCTGAACTATTCCATATTAACAAACTAAGTTGCTTTTCCTTTCATTCCTTTGGCCACAGGACAGACAAAATTCACCAATGTCTCTACCACAGACATTCTCAGATGGTGCTAATAAAAAGAAGAAACCCAAACCAGAATTGGTGGTCCACATTGTGAGAGTTGCTAAATATCATCACAAAGCAATAATTATCCGAGAGCACGCTTGGTGGCTCAACATTCTGAAATGCAAATGTCAAGAGCGTATAATCCGGATGATGTGGCTAATGGGAGCTCATGTTTTGTGTTGGGTGGTCTTCTGTGCTGCCTGGTGGTCTTGTTTCTGCCTGCTACGACAGCACTAATGGTTTCATGTAGTCCCCAGTCCTACACGGGATTCACTTGTCTCTCCTTAGTAATGCACAACAAGTCACAAAAGACAGGCTTACCCAGAAATGACAACGCGAGGATTCCAGACATTTTCTCTCTTGGTGGTGACAGTTCCAAATCAAGTTGGCTCAGTGTTTAAGTCAAAGCATTTTTTCAAGTGGCGGCTCGAAACACAGCTTTAGATCTGGAAAATCAAACTGGCCTCCTCTTGCCTCTTCCATCATTGCTTGTAATAAATATTCAACTGTTGGACCGCAGCTAGAAGCTTATGATAGATGACGCAGAATAGAATCCAACTCTCTCCTTCCCAGATGTAAAGAACTCATCTTTGGTTAGAGAGACTTCACTACCTTTTAATAAGCATAGGCAGATCATTTTACAGACTTACTTGTCACACTCATTTAGGATTTATTTCCCAAGGTCCCATAAAGAGTAGCAAGGGAAAGTTCAGAGCATAGCTCTGCACAGGATGTCAATATAATCTCTGTTCAGGGGATCAGAATGTGACACACCCCAAAATTAATCCACTCAGCTATCCTTGTTTTAACTCCAAAGTGGGTACCAGAATGTTCATCAGCGTAAACTGACCTGTGAGTCCGTACTTACAGGACATCAGACCAAAGATTTAATCTTAATAAAATTTGGGGGATCATCAGTTGGACTGGGTCTGGGCATTCAGTCCCAGTCCGTATAAACCACCCATCCCTGCAAATTCCTTCAGCACTCACTACCTCTCCCATTCACTGGCCATTTTACTATATTCGGCCTTGTGTTGTGGTTAACTTTTCATAGCAATGGCTTTGTTAAACACAAATTGAGTTCCTACCAACCCTTCTTAAGTCCTAGGAAAAGCTTCCAAAAAACAATGATACTTGAGCTAACCATTCTAGGTGCTTCTATCTCATCCTGAAGAAATGCCCGACACAGAACCTGTCACACTATATTGTATCAATTTTTCTTCTTGGTCTGTTTCTCCTTTATTGCAAGCTCCTGAAATCAGATACCAAACATATCTGTCATCAATTACTCAGCGTCTAGCACTCTGACCGGCACGTAGCAAAGGGTTCATACATTTCTTAATGAGTAGATTAAACTTGGCCATGTTGGACTGGAGAAAGTTATTGCAAAGATGAATGCATCTCTATCCCTTCCCTCAAGGTCTTTCTAATAGAAGCTCTTGTAACGGCACAGAGCAGCTGCTCAATAAATGCTGGTCAGTTAGTCAATTCTCAGTTACTTTTCTCCAAATGGAAAGATAATACTACCAAAAAGAATGTATGCCAGTAGAACTAATTACTATTTTTGTTTTCTTGTGATATAAAACGTTTCCTCTTCTCACACAGAATCCCAAGCACCTAAGAACAAGAAAGGATCCAAGCATAGGAAATGTGTGCCACACCAACCATAATATCTGAAGTCAAAATTTGTTCTTACACGAGGAGAGGATGTTTGAAAATAGGACCATCCTGGATCATCCAAGATGTTTGGTTTTTAGTACTACTGATTGCTAGAAGAGTCAAAACACATTCTATTCTTTAAGCATTTCCATTTGAACTTTCACAACTGTATGGAAAAATAAGTATGAATGCAAAGATGAGGGCTATAAACAGAATGTGTATTTCTGCATCAAAAAAAATACATGAACCAATGAATGCACACATGAATAAATAGTAATTTGAAACCTTCACTAATTTACATACATTATCAAATAGCTTAAAGCATGATATCTAATTTGAAGTCAAAGCTAAAACATACCAGAAAAGGAAATATCTCTATGAACAGATTTAAAAGGAAACTGCTACCCTTCTGGAGCTGACATTATAGTAGATGAAGACATTAAACATAATAATTGAGCAAATTATATAGTACATTACAAGGTGATAGGTTCTAATGAATAGATTCATAGATCAAATAGATTAAAAAATAGAATAGAGCCAGAGGGATCACAAGGGTGGGAGATGGGTTTGAGGAAACTTACAATCTTAAAAAGGTGGTCAGGGCAGGCCTGATTGAAAAGCTATAATTTGAGCAAAGCTTGAGGGAGAAGAGTGAGTTATCCACGTGGGTATCTGGGAGAAGAATGATCCAGATGAAACTGCTAGCTCAGAGGCCTTGAGGCAGGAATGTTCTCGTTGTGTGCCAGAAAAGGTGAGACCAATGTGACTGGAACAGCAAGTGAGGGGGAAATCCTGAAAGATGAGATCAAATATGGGAGACAGGGCAGATCGTGAAGGGTCTTTGGGCCGTCACAAAGACTGGCTTTTCCAATGAATGACGTGTGAAGCCTTGCAGGATTCTAGCTCTAGGATTTGACAAGATCAGACTTGCATTTTCAAAGCATCACTCTGGCTGCTTTACCGAGAATAGACTTTAGGGAGTCAACTCAGGGAGACCATTCAGGGGGCAATGACAGTAATCCACGTAAGGGAAGATCATGTCTTGGCACAGACTAGTGATAACAGAGGTAGTGAGAAGTGATTTGATTCTAAATACGTTTTGACAGTAGAGCCAACAGGATTTCATGGTGAGTAAAATATGGAAAGAGAGATGAGTCAAGAATTTTTCAATATTGTTCATCTGAGCCACTAAAAAGAGCTGCCAAAAAACTGAGGTGAAAAGATAACAGATGGGGCAGGTTTGGGGAGGGTGATTAGGAATTCGATTTTGTACATATTATGTACATATGGAAATGATACATGAGCATTCGAAATTCAGTAGTGAAGGCTGGAGATATAAATTTGGGAGTCTAGGGTCTTGGTGGTGTTTAAAATTATGAAACTGAGTAAGTTCACCAAGGGAACAAATGTCAATAGGGAGGAGAATCCGGGAGGTTACAACACTAATAGTTCTGGAAGAAGAGGAGGAATCGGGAAAAGAGACCAAGACAGCATAACCAAGAGGGCAGGAGGAAAACCAAGATAGTGCTGTGTTCTGGAAGCCAAGTGAGTAGAGGATATCAAGGACGAGTGTCACTCAACTGTGTCAGAGGCTGGTGCTCTAGCAGGGAAAATGAACACTGAGAAAGACCACTGGATTTTCATCAAGGTTGTTAGGGGCCCTGCCTAGAGTAGCTTTGGTGAAAGCAAAAAGCTGAGTGGAGTGAGTTAAGAGGGAGTGGGAAGAGAAAGCTGGAGACAGCAAGCATATACAACTTTCTCAAGAAGTTCTTTCGGACAGGGGAACAGAAAATGAGGTGATAGTAAGAGAGAGAAGTGGGGTAAAAAGAAGGTGTTTTGCTGGTGGTCTGAAGGTGCCCCGAGGGGATAGTTTTCAAGATGGAAGAAATAATAGCATGTTCGTAGCTTTTGGGAAGTATCCACGAAGGGGAGCGGGGAGCATTATTATCTAGGAGTCAGAGGAGAGCATTGATGGAGAGATTGTTGTTGAGAAGGTGAAATTGGATGGGATCTGGTCTTCGTTATTCTGTTGGTGGTGGTTTGTGTTATAGCCTGAATTTTTTGTTTCCCCAAAATGTATATACTGGAGCCCTAATCCCCAGGATCTCAGAAAATGACTATACTTGGAAATAAGGCCCTTAAAGAGGGAATTAAGTTAAAATGAGGTTGTTAGTATGGTCCCTAATCCAACATGAGTAGTGCCCTTATAAGAAGAAGAGAGAAAGACACACAGAGACAGCAGGGATATGGGCACATATGAGGACCACAGGGAGCAGGAAGCCATCTGCAAGCCAAGGAGACAGACCTCAGGAGAAACCAGACCTGCCGACTCCTTGATCTTGGACGTCTAGACTCCAGAACTGTGAGAAGTATTTTTCTGTTGTTTCAACCACCCAGTCTGTGGCATTGTGTTGTGGTGACTCTAGGAAACCCATACAGTTATTTCTGTTTGGGGTGGTTTTGTTTTTGTCTTACTGTGTGAGGGGGTAGTTTTTTTTTATTTTTTTAACGTTTTATCCATTTTTGAGAGATAAAGAGAGACAGAGCATGAGCGGGGAAAGGGCAGAGAGAGGGGGAGACACAGAATCCCAAGCAGGCCTCAGGCTCCGAGCCATCAGCACAGAGCCCCATGCGGGGCTCGAACTCAAGAACTGCGAGATGATGACCTGAGCGGAAGTCGGACACTCAACCGACTGAGCCACCCAGGTGCCCCGAGGGGGTAGTTTTTAAGATGGAAGAAATAATGGCATGTTCATAGTTTTCAGGAAGTATCCATGAAGGGGGGCAGGGAGAATTACTATCTAGGAGTCAGAGAACACTGATGGAGAGATTGTTGTTGAGAAGGTGAAATTGGATGGGATCTGGTCTTCGTTATTCATCCCAGAGCTCCTCTTAGTCTTGGGCCTCGGTCAAGGACCCAAAAATAAATTTCTGATTTCTTGATGGTTATTGAACCAGAATCAGTAAACTTAATTAGGGAAAGGAGGAGGCTCTACTAAACAAGACTTCTGGAAAAACAGTGGATCTGTTAACAGAAATAGATTTAAAAAGAGAGAGAGAGAAATTGTCTTTAAGTGGCAGGAAAGAGACAGAGAGACAGAACTGAGGAGAGCCAAGAAAAAAAAAATAGGATGAATTTAACTTTGTCAGTGAGAACTTGGAGCTCCATAAGCTACGTAGGTAGCGATGTTCTTGTGGGTGTCGCAACCGTCGAGAACAATTTAGCGAAACCCAATGAAAGAGATGGAGTCTTACAAGTGAATCTTCCCTCAAAGGTTTTATTTTCAATGAACACTTTTCTTACTATGAAAAAATCCCTGCCACCACACCACCCCTCCCCTTCTTTAAAAAAGTGTAATAGTTGGGGCGCCTGGGTGGCGCAGTCGGTTAAGCGTCCGACTTCAGCCAGGTCACGATCTCGCGGTCCGTGAGTTCGAGCCCCGCGTCGGGCTCTGGGCTGACAGCTCGGAGCCTGGAGCCTGTTTCCGATTCTGTGTCTCCCTCTCTCTCTGCCCCTCCCCCGTTCATGCTCTGTCTCTCTCTGTCCCAAAAATAAATAAACGTTGAAAAAAAAAAATTAAAAAAAAAAAAGTGTAATAGTTATAAAAATAATAATGAGATGAAAAAAGGGGTTTGGTAAAGGGAAGCTGGTGCAGAACAAGTTGCAGTTAGTGGGAAGGAGAATGACTATTCAGTCTTGGCATCTTCGAGATGTTTAACGACGGGCCTAGGACGGTACAGGAGATAAAGGAAAGAACACTAGGTTTATAGAGGAAAGTGGATCATCTTACTATCCCATCTCATAGCATCCCCAGATTAGGATATCTACAGAGACTAACCCTATTTTGCAGTGGTGGAAGAATCTTAGCATAATGAGGCTAAGAGATTTCATTCACTGTAAATATATTTTGAATGGGTCCCATATGTTTCAATGAGTCACTACCAAAATGAGGACTGGAACCCGGGACTCCTGGTTCCTAGCCAGGACTCTACCCACAAAACTATATTTCTTGTGCTTTCATTTTTGACCTTGAGTTAATTCTCAGGCTCTCGCACACGCTCTTACTCTCGCTTTCTGGTTCTTTCTCCTTGCCTTCCTCATACGCCGTAGATGACCCTTGTGCATGTCCTCCGTAAATCACTCTATAAAGGAGCTCTTTTGTTGTTCTCTTCTCCAGGTACCCAAAGGAAGATTATGGCAGAAAACCAGGGCTCCACATTCAGGAAGATAATTGAAGGTCATTCAGCTGAAAATAATTCATATTTATCCATGGCTTCCTTTACCAGAGCATCTGGTTTCTGTTAGTCAGCATGGTGTCCTCTGTTCTGACAATGGTGGCCTACAGTAACCACATTTTTGCTAAAAAGAAAAGAGTGCTTTCTTACATCTGTTCCCGAGATGTTTTTCAACTCTTCCTTGTACAAAGCAATGCTCTGCATTTGGATGAACAAAGACTAAAACTTGATGGTATTAGGTACTAGTGACTAAGCCTGCTCCTGGGAAGCTTCTCTGTTGCTCTCTCTTTCTGTCAAGATCAATCACAGAACTGAAGATTAGGAAAGCGAAGGTCAACCAGTTCGTCCTGCTAACTTTTGCCAGAACTTCACCATTCTAAGCAGGGTTGGGTTTCTTCTATTTGTAGAGAGATTTTCTGTTCTTAACTCCATGTATGGAGAATAGATTAACTCACTCACTAAGCTATGAGCTGAAACCTACAAGCAGGTTTCAGGGTACCTGCCCTCAGTAGGAACTCATTTTTATTTTTACTTGTTTGTCCATAGCTGTCGCTTAGCAATAGGAACTTGTGCCTCTGTTGATAACCATAATCTCTTTCGGCCTGTTTATTTAAAAAATGATCCTTTTGAATTACCTACTAGTTATCTCTTAAGAAACTAATTAGTTGGTTAAAGGGACAAAACATAAGAGAGAAGAGAAAGGAAAGTGGGAAATACACATTTCTTACAACAGGATAATGTAGGAAAAAACCAATATCCATAAGTATTAGAAAGACAGAACTTGGAAGTGTTTATTTATTTATTTATTTATCTAAATTTGAGGGAGAGAGAGAGAGAGAGTTTGAGAGAGAACAGGGGAGGGCGGAGAGAGAGGGAGAAAGAGTCCCAAACAGGCTCCGTGCTCAGCACAGGGCTCTATCCCACCACCCTGGGATCATGACCTGAGCCGAAATCAAGAGTCAGATGCCCAACCAACGAGCCACCCAAGTGCCCCTATCTTATTTTAAGATGAATGATATTGCTACAACTAATAATAATCGCTAAAACTTATCAAAAGCTTTCTGTGTATGACGCGTGACGCCTGACTTAAGGTCTAGTGCCTCATTCAATCCTCACAGCAAATCCATGGAGCAAAAAAGATTCTTATACTGATTTTACATACAAATAAACTGAGTCTCAGATACGTTTGTGGCTTCGGCAGCAAACAGATGGAGCCCTCAAAAATAGGTTCATTGGAGGAGGTTTTAATAAAAACACTGTCTGCCAAAGTATAGACAGGGTAGAAGGCATTCGTAAGGGATCACATAGCGCCCTGATGCAAGTCGTGTTGGGGCCCTTGCCACCCCCAAACCTGGGGCAGGAGGCAGTGATTACCAGAAGCCAGAAAGAGAGCTAAGTGGGGAGGACCACCTGACAGGACACCCCTTTGGGGAGGGAAGCAGCTGGCCTGAGGAAAATCCAGGGAAACGGGGCATAGATATCCCCTCAGGCTCCCATGTAGTGAAAACCAGCCGGAAGCCCCGGATCGAGGGATCCTGTGGATAAATCCACAGAGGGCAGACTACTAGGGAAGAGAACAGGTGGGGAGGGTGGAGAATGGACCATGATGGGCACAGCCACCTTTCTAATGTCACAGTGACAGAGCAGGCCGCTAAGTGGAATCAAGGTCACGAAGCGATGGAGCGAGGATTCAAATCCACAGTTGCTTGGCTTTGGAGCTCAGGCGCTTAACCACCATGCTCTAATGCTAATGCTTTGAAATGGCAAAGAGAAGGGAGGTTAATTTGGGCAGCCTACAGTATAGGAGGATATGGAGAGGTAGAGAGGCGGGACCACGCAAAACTAGGATAGTCTAACCTCTGGCTAGACTTCCCTGTATCTGTTTTCACTTCCACCAGGTATGTCTACAACACAAAAGGCAGCCCTTTTCTCTCAGTGCAGCCAATATCATCATTCTAATTGCTTTAACCCAGCCTGGAATTAAAAAACAAGCCACCCAACCTTGTGCTCAGAGACAGTATCCTGCTCCAGCAGGGTTTTGGCATCATGAACAACTGCCTCTTCTGTAAACCATCCATTGTTAACTGGGGTCAGAAAGAAAGCGGCCATGAAATTTTCTGTTACTTTTTCTTACCGTTCCCACCTTACGTAATAGAAGTACCCCATCGTTTCGACCGAGCCCGATTTGAGACATTTTGTTATCTATGGTGAAAAGAAAAGTGAGGAGAGGTGATTTGATTACAAGAGGGTTCTTCAGTCTATAAGAGGAGTCCCTTTAACACACACACGTACACACACACACACAACGGTAGCAGTGATAATACAGGGGATTCTTCCAGGCTGTGGTCAGCTGACAATAAGCTGAGCCTGAGAGAGCAGTGCTTATGGAAGTCCACATGAGGTCTAAAGCCCCTTTGAGGTCTAAAGAGATGTCTCATAGCAGCTTACAAAATATTGTTCTGGAACACCCCGTGCCAAAAGCAAAGGTGAAAAACAGGACTGTGAGTTGGAGAGAAAGCCAAGAGAGCCCGAGAGAGCCAAGTAGAAAAGGCACAGTGGGAGCATTTTGGAAGAATCCAGGGTTGTAACAGGGCCTCTAGTTTCATTGACATATGATGTAAGAGTGTATCAAGTTGAGTTAGAAATCAAATTTCCAGAATAAAACTTCACTAGAAGAATAGAAAGACATAGGCTGGTTTGTTGCCTGGATCTTACTTTACTCCTGGAGTAAAAAGGAAAAGAAATGGAAAACATGGGAAAAGATAAGAGACCTAAGAGACGAATCCCGAAGATCGAACATCAAGTAGTAAGAGTTTTGATATGAGAGAATAAATAGAGGGAAAGAAGAAATAATCAGAGAAATAAAACTTATTTTTCAAACTGGAAGGGAAATTCAAAATGGATGGTTCCACCCAATGCCAAGTAATGTAGATGAGAAAAGAAGCACATTTAGGAGAATCCTTGAAAATAGTAAAAAATGAAAAAAAGCAGACCATAAATGCCTCCAGGCAATCATTTTGCAATATATATATATATATATATATATATATATATGTGTGTGTGTGTGTGTGTATCAAATCAACACTGTGTATACCTTCAACTTATACAATGTTGTATGTTAATTATATCTCAATACAGCTGTGGGGCGGTGGGGGGGGGGGTAGGAGGGGGAAGTCTCCAGGGAGAAGAGCAGACTTCTTGTCAGTAAAACCATATGAGAGAGAACAATATCTTCAAGTTCAAGGCCTAGAACTTTCGTTCAGCCTAGAATTTTATTTATTTTATTTATGTTTTTCATGACTTGATACAGATATATTGCAAAACGATTACCAGAGTAAAGGTTAATTAACACCTCCATCCCTTCACATAGCCTCCTTTTATGTGCGTGTGGTGATAACATTTAAGATCTACTCTCTAAACAACTTTCAAGTATGTAATACAGTACTGTTAATCAAAGTCCCCATGCTGTACTTTAGACCCCCAGAACTTACTAATCTTAGAGCTGGAAGTTTGTACCTTTTGATCAACATTTCCCTATTTCTCCCACTTTTGGTTCCTGGAAGCCACTATTCTGTTTCTATGAGTTCAGCTTTTTTTAACTTCCACATGTAAGGAAGGACATGAAGTATTTGTCTTTCCCCGTCTGACTTATTCATTTAGCAAAATCCCTCAGGCCCACCCATGTTGTCACAAAAGGCAGAATTTCCTTTTTTTTTTTTTCGTGGATGAATAATTTTCCATTGTGTGTATGTGCACATTTTCTTTATCCATTCATCCACTGACAAACACTTTAGATTGTCTCCAAGTCTTGGCTATCGTGAGTAATTCAGCCTAGAATGTTTTTTAAGTGTTTGTTTATTATTTTTGAGAGAGAGAGCGCGCACCCACGTGTAAGTGAGTGGGGTAGGGGCAGAGAGAGAGGGAGAGAGAATCCTCAGCGGACTCCATACTGTCGGAGCAGAGCCCAACGTGGGGCTTGACCTCAAGAACCGTGAAATCATGACCTGAGCCAAAATCGAGAGTCAGTTACTTAAGCAAATGAGCCACCCAGGTGCCCCCCAGCCTAGAATCTTATAACCAAACTATCAATCAATATATGAACAGAATAAACCTATTTTAAGATAGGAAAAGACTACAAAATTTACTCACATTTACCCTTTCATAGGCTATCACTTGCAGGAATAAACCAAAAAACAAGGAAGGCATGGGATCCAGCAAATTGTGTGTCCAATGTGGGAAGACAAAAAAAAAAAAAAAAAGCCTCAGGGGCACCTGGGTGGTTCGGTTGGTTGAGCGTCCCCCTCTTGATTTCCACTCAGGTCATGATCTCATGGTTCTTGAGATCGAGCCCTACATCAGGCTCTGTACTGACAGCACAGAGCCCGCTTAGGATTCTCTCACTCCCTCTCTCTTTTCCTGCCTCTCCCCCACTCATGTGCATACTGTCTCTCTCAAAATAAATAAATGAAAACCTAAATAAAAAATAAACAAAATAAAAGCAACAAAAATAAAGCAAACAAATAAGTTTTAAAAAGCCCCAGGTGATAGGTCTAACCAGTCCAGACAGCTAGACAAAAATTCCCTGAAGGAGGTCTCTGCGGGGGTAAAAAAAAAAAGAGTGAATGGTGTTGATTTGCTGCCTTTTTTAAAAAGGTGGTAAAAAATAAATAGGATAGACTTTAAGATGCAGTAATTGGAAAAACTCAAGAATATGGTCAATATAAAACACATATACACAAAGGAAAGAAGGAAACTCGGGATTGATATTTAAAGAGAACCCTATAGGAAAGGCAGAGTCCAAACAGGAACACAACTAAACAATGGCACGATTTCCATCTGGAGTTCTGGGTCAGAGAAGGGCTGGAGACCGGAAAACCAGTTGGGAACCTATTTCAGCTGTTCAGGCGAGAGATAATGTTGGTCAGATCCAAAGTCATGGCAGCGGAATGGAGACGAGTGGGCAAATTTTAGAAATATTTAGGAATTAAAATAGACAAACTGGAGGTTGATATCAGAGAGGGAAAGGCTAAGATAGACTCCTGAGGTTTGGTTTAGAAATCTGGGCACAAAATCGTACCATTCACTGAGAGAAGAATCATGCCAGGAGAAGGCTTCGAAATGCTGCTGACGGGAGATCCCAATGAAAATGGCCAATAGGTAGCCGGATATAAAGCCTGGAGCATCAGAGCACAGTCTGGTTTAACACGTGGCATCTTAAGCAATAGCAGAGGGTGGCTTCCCTGGGCTTGAAAATCAAAATATCAATGAGCAAACTTCTCGAAAAATAAGCAGCCCAGAATTTATGTGGAATCTTCCTAAAACTACAGCTTACTTGTTTTGATCCATACAGGTGTTGAACTTAAAAGAATGCGTTCTACCTGTGTGGCTTAAGTCGGTTAAGTGTCCGACTTCATTTCAGGTCGCGATTTCATGGTCTGTGGGTTCGAGCCCCATGTCAGGCTTTGTACTGACAGCTCAGAGCCTGGAGCCTGATTCAGATTCTGTGTCTCCCTCTTACTCTGCCCCTCCCCTGCTCTCTCTCTCTCTCTCTCTCTCTCTGTGTCTCTCTCTCTCAAAAATAAACATTAAAAAATTTTGTTTTAAAAAAAAGGAATGTGTTCTAGGGCATCTGGCTGGCTCAGTCAGTAGAACATGTGACTCTTGGTTTTGGGGTTATGCATTTGAGCCCCACAGTGGGTGTAAAGCTCACAAAAAAAGAAAAGAAAAAAAGAAAGAAAAGAAGTCATTCATTCCATTTCACTCCCCCAAAATAATTTCAGAATAACAAGAATTTGACTTTTGTCTCCTCCAACTCCAGGAAGTTGACACACAGTCCTTCAAGACCACTTCTTTCTCTCTTCAGTCCACTTCTCGCACAGACCACCGTGAGTCTCCTTGACGCACTGGTCTTCTTACCTTTCCACCGCCCACATTTTCCTCCCAATCCTTCATCACAAACTCTTAAAAAACAAAAACAAAAAAGATTCAAGCAAATCAGGACTGCGGCTGCCCGGTGGGGAAAAGAAAAAGCCCGAAGTAGGCCACGCTAGAGTACTTCTCAGCGTCAGGGAAGAAGATTGGAAGTTTGCATTTACCGACAAGCTTTATCCCATTCTATAGGTACTGTTGCTAAAGGATGACCCAGCAGTATACAGTAGTCAACGTAGTCAGTAGCAAAGTGCTTTCCAGAAGAAAGCCAGCTTCCTGGCCGCTAACAGTCCGCACAGGGGACACAGTTCTGGATCTGGCCCTTACCTTGTCGGTGTCTTTCCATTGTCCTCAGTCCTGGGAAGCCTGTCTCAAACTAATCGAACTCCTGGTAGATTGATGTTGATCAACCCAATTGACTGCCTCTTCCTCCACTTATTTTGGAATGAACCCTCCTTCCAGGGTTTGGAATCATGATCCTTCCCCATCCATCATACCACCTTCTCATGAGCAGAACAGTCCATAATAAAAACGCAACTCAGCAAAGCAGAGAATAGAAGCAATTGGAAATATGTATGACCTTAAGCAAAGCTTCACCTGTGTGCTAGAGACGGGGCTGAGGGTGAAGAGGCTTTGCCCCACGGCACCTGCGCTGACCGAGCCTCTGGGTCTCCCAGGTCCCTGTGTCCAGACTGCCCAGTTGTAGCGCCCTTTCCCATTGGTCCAGGCAGAACTGTCTTCTCTGTACTCAACTCTTTCTCCGTAGAAAGTACAACACAATTGGGTTCCAATTACTAAATTAAAATCACATTCTAGAACCGCCTGCTTGAAATTACACCCAGGTGACCTTAACTGGAGTTTTGTGTGTTCCCAAACACTTCAGGAACATATTTACAGACAGTCTCCAGACTTACTCCCACAGATGGCAAAACTTATTTCCCCTATTTCCAATTTAGGAGGAAGCATCTCATTGCTGTCTTGATTGTACTGCTGTTATTCAACAGAAAAATAAAAATCTCTCAGTATCTGCCAGGCCTGTTAACTCCCTCCGTCTCTTCTGCCTTTTGTTTTCTTCTGTCTTCTCTCGCTCTCGCTCTCTCTCTCTCTCTTGCTCTCTCTCTCTCAAATATACTTCCTCTAGCTCTCCACAAATCAAAAAGTGTAAAAATAAGAATTTTTCATTTCTAAGTATAAGAGTCACCAGCCGAAGCAGAGATTATAAATAAAATATTTGGAGGTGGGTAAAGTCTGATTCGAGTATTAGTAGGAGCTTTGCGTTAGATGGTTTTCATAGATTTTTTCTCTGCATTTTTTCGTAAATTGTTCATCAAAGCCAAAACTTTTGCAAATTGTACTTTGATACGGCACAAACAGAACTTGCATTGATTGATTTGTTTCACGTTCTATCATAATTCCAATTACTATTTTACCTTAGATCTCCTCTAGGGTGTCGGCCTGCCACTTGGGGACATTGAGGAAGGGGTGTGACTGTATTATAACACAGTGCCTGGCAAGCAATGTGCTGATTCGACGTGACAGCCCAGGCACTGGCTTCCTGTGCCCTCCCGTCTAGACGTTTCTCCCGCCAGCCTCCTCCAGACCTCACAGCCTTCCCCGCCTGTTTGAGGAGAAACCCGGAACGATCGTTCAGTTTGATGACGCCCAGGCAGAGTGGCCAATAATTCACCAGGACAGAGAAGGGATGAGGTGCGGGTGGGGAACGGACGGGGAGCAGATTCTTTGAAGGCTGGAAAGAGAAGAAGAAAGGGGCCATAATGCATCGTCAATGCCCCTCTCTGGCCTCCTGGTTCAGGTATCAGTAGCAAATGTCATTTATGCTTCTGCCATCGTTCTCATTTGGACGCTCGGGCCCTGGATGGAAATCTGGAAGCTCTGCTGAGAAGTTAGCTCTTCCTTTAGCACTCCCACATACGTGCCCAGACACCCCTCCGCAGACACAAGCGGCGCACCCCGCGGAGGCCACATGTGCGCCCAGGAGCACGTGGCCAGGCAGACAACGAAAACGCCCAGTGGTAGCCAGAACCACGGCAGCCACAGATGCCTCGGGCAGCAGACAACACGTGTGCTTGCAGCCTCACTCCCACGCAGACACAAAGACCCACACACAGATGCCACCACCGCACCCACAGCCCTTACTCAGCTGGGACTCTCCTCCCACGTGCCCTATTTGAATGCAAGACTGTCTCCAATTAGGATTGCCCGAGTCGTCTCTGCTGGACTAATGGACCTTCTGTCTGTCCCCTCCGTGAACGCTCGCCTTCTGGATTGCTCCAGACAACCGAGGAGGGAAGGGAAGTCAAGTACAGCTCACCGGACAGCTGGGGGGGAATGGGGATTTGGGGAGCTGGGTGGGAAGGCCGTCAGGGCTTGTACGGCCCCACCCCCGCTGGCTACTTCACCAGATGGACACCTGGGTGGTCGGGGGAAATGGTAACAACGCAGTAATTACTAAGGGGGTGACCACTGAAGCTAAATGAAGAAGAAAAATGTGACCTACTATGGAAAGTAAATGAGCTTTTAGAACTAAACAGACTTAGATCCAAGCCTGGCAATGTCATTTACTGACTGTAACCTTGGGCAAGTTATTTAATGTCTGAGTATCAGTTTACTCAACAATAAAGTCTACACTGCAATATTCTTGTGAGGATTAAGTGTAATGATATACGTGAAGTGACTATTACAGTGTTTGGCTTCGTAAACATGTGTTTTATTTTGTTATTGAAGTTGTTCCCAAAGTATCCTATGAGTTCCCCGGGCAAAAGGCAATGGCTTTGATTTTCAGACTAAGCCAAGTTAAAAAGGTCACATGTTCACTCTTTCCTCAAGAATAGAGAGCCATTGGGGGACGCCTGGGTGGCTCAGTTGGTTAAGCGCCCATTTCGGCTCGGGTCACGATCTCACGGTTCATGGGTTCGAGCCCCGCGTCAGGCTCTGTGCTGACAACTCAGACCCCGGAGCCTGCTTCGGATTCTGTGTCTCCCTCGCTTTCTGCCCCTCTCGCGCTCGTGCTGTTTCTCTCTGTCTCTCAAAAATAAATAAACATTACAAAAAAAAAAAAAACTTAAAAAAGAATAGAGAGCCATGGGTAAGCAATATTTGATAAAGGAATAAACAAATGATTGAATAGATGGATGATTGAGTGAATAGCATAACCGCGTTATACCTGTCATCCTTAGAATCACCAGTATCCCATGCTGAATCTACCACATCGTCCTAGTGCTAGGGGCTTCTCAGTTTAATGAGAGAGACACCGAGAAAAAAAAAAAACATTCCAATGAAGAGATGTATTGCAGGAGGAGAGGAAGAGTAACTCTACTGAGAGACAAGGGGATGTTCCAAGAAAGTTCTTCTAAGCAGTGATATGTAATCTAGGTCTTGAAGGATAAATGAGAGTTTGTTGGACAGCAAAAACTAATAAAGCCACTCCAGGAAGAAAAGAGATCATGGGCAAAGGTAGAGAAGCAGAGAAGATGCGTCTTTGGGACAAAATGAATTCTCTAAAGTGGCTCGGATGCAGGTGGCAGGGGTACTAAGCCAAGCGATGAGACTAGAAGGAAGTTTTCGGAACCATCTAAGGAAGACCTTACGTAAGGAGTATCTTTGCCTATGAAGACATTACTTTTTTTTAAAGTGTATTTATTATTTTAAGAGAGGCAGAGAGAGAGGGAGAGAGAGAATCCTAAGCAGCCTCCACACCATCAGTGCAGAGCCCTATGGGGGCTCAAACCCACGGAATCATGACCTGAGTGGACACCAAGAGTCAGACACTTAACCTACTGAGCCACCCAGGCGCCCCAAGAGGACATTACTTTTAATGCAGAAGGCAAGGAAGTGACATGGTCAGATTTGCATTTAAAAAAGACCATTCTACCATCAGCCTGAGGATGGGTTCAATCAGGAAGAGGCTGGGGCTGAGAATATCAGTCAGATTCAGTCCTCACCCTCTTTCATACACATTAAGGCAATGGTATCCACAAGACAAGGAAACAGGGATTCTAAATAGAAGGATACTCGACAAAAATGTACAAGGTACTAGAATATTGATTAAGTTGGTGGAACGAGAAGGAAGAATCACAGATGACTGAGAATACAAGCGTATGTGACTTAGGAAATGTTGTTTCCTCAGCCAAACTAGAGAGCTGCTCAAGTTCTCTATTGTTGCATAATGATTTACCCCAGAGCCTAGTGGCTTAAAATAACACATTCATTTTATTATCGGCTCCTATCAGTGTAGAAGCTCCCTGGGCTTAGCTATAGGGTTCTTGCTCAAGGTCTCTCATGTGTTGCAGTCAGCTGGTGTCTGTGGCTGGAGTCATATCAAAGGCTTCCTCAGTCATGCCTGGAGGCTCACCTTGACTGTCAACTGGAACTTTGCTTGGAGTTATTGACCAGAGCATCTCCATGGTCTAGGCTTGCTCACAGTATGGTGGCTGGGTTCCAATAGCAAGTATTCCAAGAAAACCAGGTTGGAGTGAATGGAGTCATTATGACTTGGCTGTGGAAGTTACATAAGGTCTCTTCTCCCACCAGTCACTTCACCGATCAAAGTGG
Organism: Lynx rufus; assembly: GCF_022079265.1. Classification (NCBI taxonomy): domain Eukaryota; kingdom Metazoa; phylum Chordata; class Mammalia; order Carnivora; family Felidae; genus Lynx; species Lynx rufus. The sequence goes on from NW_025814829.1 coordinate 50,959,524, forward strand.
TCACAGAGGTCCACCCTGGTTCAGGGAGGGAACAGCTCTGGATGGGAGGACTGACAAACAAGATCACAGTGAGATCTGTCGTGGCGGTCCTCCCATGAAAATACAACCTGCCACAAAAATGTAGAAAGGACAGCACATTCGAGCCCCGGTTTAAATGTGTAGGGTTCCAAAAGCCTGCAGGACACATGGATGAAGAAGATAAATGGAAATAACAAATTTGGTTTGGGAGTTCAGGATTTGTCAGGATGTATGCGGTAATGGAAGTCATGGGAGCAGCTGTGATGGTTATCCAGGGAAAGGGAAGAAAAGAGAGAAGAAGGGAAGAGAATAGGGGTGGGGATGAGAGGGAGGGGAGGGGAGGGCTGTTACTTTCACGGGACTGCAAGAACAACGTACCCACAGACTGGGCTAAAGACAACGAAACGTATTGTGTCACAGTTCTGGAGCCTGCGTCTGGAACCAGGGTGGTGGCAGGGCCATGACACCTCTGAAGCTTCTCACGGAGGGCACTTCTCCTGCCTCTCACACTCTCCGGTGGTCCAGGTGTTCCTTGGCTTGTGGGAGCATCGCTCCAATCCTTGCCTCTGTCTTCACGTGGCTGCCTTCGCAGTGAATACGCTGTGTCTACATGTCCTTTTACTTATGTGGACACCTGTCATATTGGACTCAGAACCAACCCTACCTTAGTACAGCCTTCTGTTAATGTAGCTAATTGTATCTGCACAGTGACCCTCTTTCCAAATAAGGTCACATTCTGAGATACTGGGAGGAGTCAAGATTTTAGCATATCTTTTCGGAGGGGGACTCAATTTGACGCATCATAGGGAAAAAGGCGAGGATGACAGAACCAGAAGCCCAGGGATGTCGCAATGTAAGGAGGAGACCGAGAAGCAGGAACCAGTGGGTGGGGGGGGATGAGAAGGAAGACTTGGGACCAAGATTTGGGGATGAAAAAAATGTGATCCAAAAGAATTCAGCCAACAAAAGGCCTGAACGCTCTGCATTTGAATCACGAACTGAGAGGTGATTAGAGACTTTTGTGGGGCCAGACTTAAGAGAGGTGGGCAGGAGCTCATGGGTGGGATGCTAAGGACCAAAAGAAAGATAAGGTGGCAGCTGCCAGTCTGCATCCCGGGGCGGCAGAATTCCACAGAAACTCCTTTCGAACTTTGCCCCAGAGCTAGCTCTAGCTAGTAGCTAGAGTTCTTCTTCTTCTTAGCTAGTAGCTAAGTTCCATACTCAGAACTAAAAAGAATACTTGAAGGCGAGAGGGAGAGAAAAAGAGCATAACTGTGGGGAGCAAGCTGGGACTGCCATTTTAGAACCGTCCTTGTGGTTTCCCTATAAGTGGAAAAGCAGCTTTCCAGCACGATCTGCTCCAGGATGGCCGCTTCAGGGCGAGCACCCAGCAGCCGTTGACGGGAAACGGAGGGAAGGCGGGGTGAGAGCAGCAGACGCAGAGGCGGGACCCTACAAAGAGCAAATGAGTGATATTTCCTTGATGCCTAAGGAGCATCCAAGCAGAGAGGCGGTTCTGGGCAGCTTCCTTTAAACTTCTTTAAACAGCCTCTAGGAGCGAGAGTCTGGGAGAACAGACTCTTTCTTCCCCAACACTCTTCAAGTGCTCATTTCACCCCCACACCCAGACCCCCTGCTTTCTCACTCTTCTCATAGCCTCTGCTCTCTTCCATTAACTACTTCTAGCTCTTGCTTTTCTCTTAGCTCTTTTCTCCACCCATAGTCGGCCTCGTCACGGCCAGACAACCGCCGGGACAAACCGTCCCGCTCCCTTCCTGAAACTTCGGTTCCACCCGTAACACCCAGGCCAGAAGTCCTCATCGTCGTCCACATTTCCCGAGTCTCCACGGCAGGCAGAAAAAGAGAACGACAACACCTGGGTGGCTCCCCCAGAAGGTGGAGTCAGATACACTCACAGCCCTGAAATCCAGGCCGTGAAATGGTTAGAAATGGCACAATTGGAGCTAGGGTTTTCCAAGCTGAGTATGGCTAGGGCAGCACTTCCGAAACCGATCGTTCCTTCTCACAGTGGGTGAGAATTTGGACTCTCTCCCGAGGGAGTTGTGTTCTAACTGGTGGAGTGCACCTTGGTACTAGTGATCCGCCTCCTAATTTGTTAGCTTCCTGGGAGAATAGGGTAGGAGAGGGTGGTAAATCCATTTCTCCCCAAGTGTGTGGAATAATAAATGGGACGTTATCTTTAAATGCTCGGCTAAGGCACTGAAAAGGAAACGAGTTAAGAGGTGTGGCCCAAAGAAGTAATACAAGTATTCTCATATGAAATCTAAGGATTAATATTACTCGGGAGGCAGCAGAGTGTAGCGGGCAAGAAAGTACAATCTAGAGCCAGGCTCTGGTTCAGATTTGCTCTGCTCTAGCCAAGTAGTCAATGTCTGGGCATGACCGTGGCACCAAATCCACAGAGTTAATGCGAAGACTAAGTGAATTAATATACTTAAAGATACCTGCACAGAGTGACACTACATAAATGTTACTTCCTATTAAGCAAATTAACAGTTAACTAGGTACCTAAAACTATATTAGTGTTATTTAAACATTCTAGCCTCCTACAATATAGCATGGTGTATTTTAAATTTTTTTTAGTGTTTTTATTTTTGAAGGAGAGAGAGAGAGAGGCACAGCATGAGTGGGGGAGGAGCAGAGAGAGAGAGAGGGAGACACAGAATCCGAAGCAGGCTCCAGGCTCTGAGCTGTCAGCACAGAGCCTGACGCGGGGCTCGAACCCATGAACTGTGAGATCGTGACCCGAGCCAAAGTCGGACGCTCAACCGACAGAGCCACCCAAGCTCCCCAAACATGGTATATTTTATATAGCACATAGTATAATAGAACATTTTTTAATTTCTGTCAGTTTTATCTTAAGCCATTTTTCTTGTAAACACTTTAAATTTTTTCAATCTAAAATAGGGTTTTTTAAAATGCAGCTTTTTGTGAATGATGTTTGTTCTTTACTCAAATGTCCAGCAACATAAACAGAATATATTTTGTTTTTATCAAAAGAAATAAAATGAGGTTAACACTGAAAATGAAAAGCATATTTTTTTTTAACTTGGCTTTTGATAAATACATAAGCTATTGTTTTCTACAATAAAATACAGCCAGTGTCTACAATAAAATACAGCCAGTGTTTTCTACAATAAAATACAATAAAATACTGCTATCCTGAGCACGACCAGATCTAATTAATGAAATTTAAAATCCAGATTCCTAACCTCTCTCATGTTTAACGTGTGACTTTAAAGAAATTGATAATCCATCCCTGATTTTACTTTGTAAATATCCAAGTGACATTGAACCAGCTAACTTGGGGTACAAGTAACATATATTGTCCTGCCATCACCTTTAAACGATCTACCAGCCTACACACACACACACACACACACACACACACACACACGCAGAGTCAACTGCCCCTTAGTTCTAGATGGATTATCCTGAATTGGGTCATATGACCACCTGTAATTGCAAAGGAGTCGGGGAAAACGAGGAACACGTTACTTACGAGCGTCTTAGATCAAACATGAGTCATCACCTGGGCCTAGGTGTTGTCACCCTGAATGAAGTCAGGACTATGTCCAGAAAAAATTTAAATGTTGGAAAAATTGATCAGAAAAATAAGAAGGGTAAGAATACTGGCTTTGAGTCCAAAAATGCCCAAGTTGTCTCAGGAAAATTTTAAAAGGTGCAGTTACTGACAGTTATATGTACAATCAATATTGATAGTTACATGAGACAGTTACATGGCTTTGAAATAAAAGTAGAATAAATACCACTGTCAAAAAAAAAATTAGGGCTGTGTTATCAAGGAAAAAGAAAATAAAGCTGTTGGGAGGGTAACAGATAATGTCTGTCACAATAACTTACCACTTACTGACAACTTATAGGCACAGGCCTAGCCGCTTGACATGCATAATGTCCTGTAATTTTCAAAAACACTGCAAAATAGTCATTTGTAAATGCTGGCTATTCTCTGTTCCTTTATTTTTTTTTTCAACATTTATTTTATTTTTGGGATAGAGAGAGACAGAGAATGAACGGGGGAGGGGCAGAGAGAGAGGGAAACACAGAATCGGAAACAGGCTCCAGGCTCTGAGCCATCAGCCCAGAGCCCGACGCGGGGCTCGAACTCACGGACTGCGAGATCGTGACCTGGCTGAAGTCGGACGCTTAACCGACTGCGCCACCCAGGCGCCCCTCTCTGTTCCTTTAAATAAGGAAAACGAGCCTCACTAAAGTTGTAAGTACCTTGCCCAAGGTCGAACAACTAGTAAGTGGCAGGCTGGAATTTGAGCTCAGGTCTGATTCCAAGTTCATATTCTTTCTATAGTGTCACACTGCCCGTAAATTTACACTTTGTTCCCTGGCCATCCCTAATTCTATCTGGCTACAACACATACCCTTGACTTCATGCTGTCCTGATCACAAAACTACCCCCTTCTAAGTCATCTCAATCTTGATTTAGAAGATGGCGTTTTGTCTTTAACTATGTCAAAATGCTGGAAATATAACAGCGAACAGAACACACAGGTTCCCGATCTTTGAATTTCCATTTTGTAGGGAAGAAAGGCATTTAACATCTAAACCAAGGTAACTCCAGATAGAGTCTTACAGAGAAAATGAAACAAGATAAATGTGGTAGTCGACGTATCTGTGGGCTACATTTGATGTGATGGCTAGAATGGAGCCCCGATTGCTAGAAGGAGATAGTCTGGTCAAATTGGGGGAAAAGAGAACTCTAGGCAGCTGGCTTACGATGTGCAAAGGCCCTGAGGTAGGAAAGTTCCACGGTACCGCAACTTGTGGAATAATGATTGGAGAAAGACATGGTAAGAAATCGGATTTGAGAGGATCTGTATTTTATTCAAAGTGCAATGGGAATTTTGCCGAGTTTGAAATAAGCAGGGCTAACAAGACCTAAATTTGTTTTGATCACCACGGTAGCTGTGAGAAGGTAGCTTGACAAAGTGCATCAAGGAAGTGGGAAAATTTGTTTGCTCATTCAGTCTATTTTACTTGGCTTTGCAGTACCACTGCGTTTTGTCACCTTCTCGTGTTTGAGCTCCGATGAACTGTGGCCACTATTTTCTCCTTAAATGCTTTTAAAATACGTGCCTTAACACGCTGGCAAAATTCGCCCTGATATTCAGCATCTCCTCCTACGTGAACGGACTGTATCTACAAGGCAGTCCTGAATCATCGGTTCATTCGGCCTCCGCATCCAGAGCTCCCCCACCCTTCCAGAAAAGAAAGAAAGAACGGTCAGTCGCATATCTTTTTATAGATACAGCCTGTCAGAGGTTTAGCTTGGTATCATTTGCCATGATAAATTACAAGCTCCCCCCTCCCTTTTTCTCAGGGTTCATGAAATTAGCATAATAGAAGTAAGATTCTCCCAGAAACTGTGTTCTGGGGTTTGTCAGTGTGTTCCTAATTGAAATTATGAGTGGAGAAAGTGAGGAGAAACACACGTCCCTTTTGGAAGCCTCCACTGTAAATGTACTACGGTTGAATGCTAACTCCTTCTGGAAAAACCATCTTAATTTAGTTGCAGTGGGAACTGATATTAGTGCTAGTGTTCCTTCGAGAGAAATCTAAATGCCTATGACCCCACCTGTCCCGTTCTGTTCTTTTGGTATCTAAGCCCTTCAACAGACTTGCCAGCCATCCTCAGGATGTGCTTTGTGTATCAAGTTTAAGCTTCTCAAATTCTGGTGGAAGGGAGATACGGAGCAGCAGAATGAATTCTTCGTAAATAATTTAAATTTTCGCTTTCATTGATTTGGGTGAAGTTGACTGTATCCACCGGTCACAAGACCAAACTGGGGTCTGGCCGTTAGATGGAGACTTGAACGATGGGCGAAGCTAAACCAGGCGACTGAGGCCAGAAGGACTCCAAGCAGGAAATCTTGGACTCAGGGATCTTTACGGTCTGAACGATCCTGCTTTAAATACTTTTAAGGGGAAGGCCTGCTTTCGGGAATCTTCAGAGGGTTGAAAACAGACCCCCAGGTGATCAGTGCAGAGAGTGAAGATTTTCAGTCACAATATCCCATTCAAGCATTCATGCACATTTGAAGGAAAGAAAAGAAACCACACGATATTTAGTGCTTTTTAAGCCCAGATCAGTGGAAGCATAATAAAAACACACACCAACCCCTCGACTTCCTGGCCTAATACGCCTCGGGTATGGTTGTAAAGCCTGGTCCAAACTGTAGGAACAATGAACCAGGAAGCCTTGGTGCAATTGCAGGGTTTCTGTAGGTCCCCGATTGTGAGTTAGTCTCAGCGGACAAAACAGTGATTTATAAAACGCTGGGGGAAATGGGTTTTTTATTCCATTCTCTGGATTCCGAATAAATCCTGGCTATTAGGGATTTCTGACCAGTACTTGGTTTATCTACATCACCTCCTGTTAATTAAACAAACACAAGATTAAGGCAGCTGGGTTGGTTATCCCATGCATTTTCGCTTTCGTTTATTTACTTATTTATTTTTAAGAGAGCGCAAGTGGGGGAGGGGCAGAGAGAAGGGGACAGGGGATCCAAAGCGGGCTCTGCCTGGACAGCGGGGAGCCCTCTGTGGGGCTCGAACTCACAAACCGTGGGATCATGACCCGAGGCAAAGTCGGAGGCTCAACCAACTGAACCACCCAGGTGCCCCCTATGCATTTTCAATGGCAACGGACTATATTAGTTGCTGTTTTAGGTCTTACTGGTTTGATAAATATATTTGGAGCGCTCAGAATCTCAAACAACTGTTAGGATCTCATTCCCCACCCATCTGACTATTATTCATCTCATCCTTCATCCTGCAACCTCTCCTTCCTCCCCACCCACACACAGCCACGCTGCTTATGTGCTTTGTCGATCTGAAGGCAATAACACTTGTGATCTAACCACGTGACTTTCTCTTCTTGGCAAGCCAAACAAATCACTGCCTATTTCTGTACTTCCCTCTCCTTTTATCAGTGATCGGCGGGGGGCGGGGGTGGGTTGTAATCATCCTGGCCGCCTACTTTGTTTTCATGGGTTTGGAGAGGACTGACATTCGTGGAACATTGGGAACAAAGAAGAAAGCTGCTTATAAGTGCCTCGAATTACTATTTTCACATGTCTTAACTGCCATAACGAGAAGGAAAATCTTCCCAATTGGGAAGGCTTTCTGAAAATTAGCCCCACTGCACCAAACCTTTGATCCCCTGGTCAAACTGTCAATCTCTTGAGAACTCAGCTTTCTTGTGAAATTTCCAGGCTGTTCCCCAAACAATTGGTTGCATAAGTTTGAGAGCCAGACCCACAGAGCTTCTCTGCGTTTTGGAGAGTTCCCTAAACAGACATAGGTAACGATAGCACGAGCACGGAGACCAGGGAGTGGGGCCGCCCTGCCCTCCCCAGCACACAGCTCGCTTTTTGCTTTGCCTTGCCACCTCTTGTTTTTATTTTCTCCTCCTACCCTTCTTTCTCCAGTCCCCTCTTCTCTTCTATCCTTTGTTTCCTCCCCACACAACACCTCCAGGCCTTGGACCAGGCTCTGACATCACCTGCTTTGCTTCGGCGGGTCTGCCCCTTGACGTGGGGATGAAAGATGTTTCCACCATCAACGAAAACCCAGATGGGACACCATGTACGACACCTGGAGGTGAAGTTCTTGGTGGCCAACTGCTCCAAGGACATTTTTTTTTTTCACAATGTTTCTGAACTTTTGCCTCCCCAAGGAGTTAAAAACGGGGCTAACATTATGTAAAGTGCCATGCCAAATAACTGAAAATAAACAGTTGGTTTACTGTCGGACCGTGCTAGTTTTCACTTTTCTGAAGTGTGAGGTCAAAAGTCTGATTCCTTTGTGTTGAAAGCAGGGTTTGTTTGCTAAATTGGAATACATATAAATGGAAAATAGATTGGATAAAAAAATTTTTTAAATGTGTAACAAATTATACATTTAACTTTATTATACATTTATAATTTACTTTGGTGTAGACTCCCTCTTGATTTTTTTTTAATTTTTTTTTTCAACGTTTTTTATTTATTTTTGGGACAGAGAGAGACAGAGCATGAACAGGGGAGGGGCAGAGAGAGAGGGAGACACAGAATCGGAAGCAGGCTCCAGGCTCCGAGCCATCAGCCCAGAGCCTGACGCAGGGCTCGAACTCCCGGACCGCGAGATCGTGACCTGGCTGAAGTCGGACGCTTAACCGACTGCGCCACCCAGGCGCCCCGACTCCCTCTTGATTTAATAATAAAAGGCACTATGCATGCTATTCTGTGTGTTTTTTATATCAGTACATAAGCTTATAGCTTGCCAGTTTTATGTACAATTAAGAAGTGTATAGGGGCGCCTGGGTGGCGCAGTCGGTTAAGCGTCCGACTTCAGCCAGGTCACGATCTCGCGGTCTGGGAGTTCGAGCCCCGCGTCAGGCTCTGGGCTGATGGCTCGGAGCCTGGAGCCTGCTTCCGATTCTGTGTCTCCCTCTCTCTCTGCCCCTCCCCTGTTCATGCTCTGTCTCTCTCTGTCCCAAAAATAAATAAAAAACGTTGAAAAAAAAATTAAAAAAGAAGTGTATAAAACTGACTTTTTGCAGTATTTTTGCACTGTTTCCTTTCGATACTATAGTGTCTTATTTAGACATCAGTCCTAATTGCATGTCCCTTATATTTTCTCCACCCTTGTCATTGCTGTAAAATGTCTTATATGTGACTACAAACGTGAGATCTTTATTCTAGCCTTTTTTGTAAAAGATTATCCATTGATTTCCATATGCAAGAAGCCATTTTAGAGGAAAAAATCATAAATCCCAATAAAACCATAAATAACAATTAGAAATAAATTTTAATAACTACCATAATAATAATAAATATAAAATGATATACATTTTTATTTATTAAATATAAAATCAATAAGAAACATAGGTAAGCAATTATAAATTTAGGAATTGAAAAAATAGATTCAAATATGCAAATTGAGATAAGTGGTATTATTGAGACTTTTCATCTATTAAAAGCTTTTGAAATAAATCATAAACTGATTTCAAGGAGCAATCTTAAGTGAGTGGCGTTTATCAATATAAATTAACTTAGCGCCTCTTGTTTGGGAGGTTCTTATATGTTCTCTCTTTTTTTTTAATTTTTTTTAACGTTTATTCATTTTTTGAGAGACAGAGCGTGAGTGGGGGAGGGGCAGAGAGAGGGAGACACAGAATCTGAAACAGGCTCCAGGCTCTGAGCTGTCAGCACAGAGCCCGACGCAGGGCTTGAACTCACGAACCATGAGATCATGACCTGAGCCGAAGTAAGACACTCAACCGTCTGAGCCACCCAGGCGCCCCAATATATTCTCTCATTTGTAAGTGATAGTCTTTGACATTTCATAATTAGTAGGACCTCCTGTATGAGCATAAATGAGAAGCTATATATATACATATAATTGGATCAGAATTCCTGAAGATTAAAACATATCTAAAAAGAACTCTCCGGGGGCGCCTGGGTGGCGCAGTCGGTTAAGCGTCCGACTTCAGCCAGGTCACGATCTCGCGGTCCGTGAGTTCGAGCCCCGTGTCGGGCTCTGGGCTGATGGCTCAGAGCCTGGAGCCTGTTTCTGATTCTGTGTCTCCCTCTCTCTCTGCCCCTCCCCCGTTCATGCTCTGTCTCTCTCTGTCCCAAAAATAAATAAACATTGAAAAAAAAGAACTCTCCCAATGAGCTCATCCCCACACCAAAGGTTTTAAAGAGGTGTCTATAATTGTTCTGTCACCTCCTGCTGCACTCCCCTCTTTCGACTCTGGGAGAAGACTCTCACCTCTTTCGACTCTGGGAGAAGGTTCCATGGACTAGGTTAAGAACCATATACATCAGCCTGTTCAAATAATTATCCTTACTCTTTGCAGACACAGTTTTAAGGAAACCAATTCCAGAGATTTGATTTCTATATCACTCTTCCCTAAAAGCACTCTGCCTACATAGGTGTCTTCAGTGAGATCTTCGTTGGCCTTTTCTTTCCCACTTCCCTTTGTCCGTAGCCTGTCACCCACTGAGCAAAAGAAAGGTACAGCTGTCCCCCATCCCTGTCGGTGCCATGCATCGTTCTCAGGTAGAATAATCTCGGGGGTCCCAAATAAAGCAACAATTTTAAATATTTGTGTCACTTCATTTGACCAAAACACAGTAAACTGTCACCACCTATCACACTAAGAAATGCAGTGTTTCTTTTTCCCAGCACAATTTTATTTTTATATACACTAATTATAAAAAATTATAATTTATGGAGATCGACCTGATCATTTGCATATGAAAAATAGCTGTAGTGAAGAAGAAAATTTGGGCTCTTAGAACTGTAGGGTTACAGAAATCTTATCTTTTCTTTTGCTGGGCTAAGATAGCAAAGGGAATTTAAATTTAGACATGAAATTCTTGACAACGGAGATGATAAAAAATGGAAAAATTTTAATGTTTGTTGCACAGGCATAGGAAAGGGTAATCAATAAAAGATATTTAAATATAAAATTATGTTACATTGGTATACAATTCTGAGGAAGAGGTAGCATGGAAATACAATTTTAAGGAGAAAAGAGACTGATGAAAAATATCTAATTATTAAAGAGATTTGTGTGCCTTTAAAATTAGATGATGGTTGGGGCGCCTGGGTGGCTCAGTTGGTTGAGGGTCCGACTTTGGCTCAGGTCATGGTCTCGCGGTCTGTGAGTTCTAGCCCCGCGTCGGGCTCTGTGCTGATGGCTCAGAGCCTGGAGCCTGCTTCGGATTCTGTGTCTCCCTCTCTCTCTGCCCCTCCCCTGCTCATGCTCTGTGTCTCTCTCTGTCAAAAGTAAATAAACATTAAAATAAAAATTTTAAAAATTAAAAAAAAAATAGATGATGGATGGGGCACCTGAGTGGCTCACTCAGTCAGTCAGGTGTCAGTTCGGCTTGGGTCATGATCTTGTGGTTCGTGGGTTTGAGCCCCTCATCAGGCTCTCTGCTTGTGGTGGGGAACCTGCTTGGGATTGTCTCTCTCCCTCTCCCTCTGCCCCTCCCCTGCTGGCTCTCTCTGCCTCTCAAAATAAATAAACAAACTTTAAAAAAATAAATAAATAAAAATAGATGATGGCGTACATAATATTGCTGTAGATATATTTAAAAAGAAGAGTAACGGTTTTACTTTAAAATTCAATTTGAATATGCCAGCAACTATATCTTTTGAAACTATCTCAATTTACGATTGAGCATTTTAGTTTTGAACTTTAAAATGTGCAAAGGGAAACTATAATCTGTCAAAATTATCTTAAGATACATGAGAGAAACAAAGAAGGTCCCTTGTAAAGAGAATGGGCTCTGCCTCGTGAAGCTGACATTCCCAGCTGAAAGAAGACAGACAGGCAGGGCGGGTAAGCGCCAGGTGGCATTTTGTGTTCTTTCAGGAAATACATCCTGTCCTTTCTCCTCCCACCTGGAGGCGCCCACCAAGCAAAGAAAAAAGAAAAGAAAAAAGAAAAAAAAAAAACTCAAGGTAGACTATTTCCCTTCTTTAAAAAAAAAATAATGTGTATTCATTTTGAGAGAGAGAGAGAGAGAGAGAGAACAAGTGGGGGAGGGGCAGAGAGAGAGGGAGACACAGAATCCGAAGTAGGCTCCGATCTCCGAGCGGTCGGCACAGAGCCCGATGCGGGGCTCGAACTCACAAACTGTGAGACCATGACCCGAGCCGAACTCGGATGCTTAACCGACTGAGCCACCCAGGCGCCCCGAGACTATTTCCCTTCTAATCTAAATGGAGTTTAATGTATTAAATGGCAAGAAAATACAAATGGATCCCATAGGTTCCTCTATGTCAAGGGCTTCCAGTATTTCCAAGTGACTAGACTAACCTTGTGCTTCTCCTATGTCCAACCACATGCCATTAGCCAACAAAATACAATGCCTAGCAGCAACATACTAACATTTTATCTAAATGAAATCAGGTTATAAATGTCCATCAACTGACGAATGGATAAAGAAGATGTGGTTTATATATACAATGGAATACTACCTGGCAATGAGAAGGAATGAAATCTGGCCATTTGCAGCAATGTGGATGGAACTGGAGGGTATTATGCTGAGTGAAATAAGTCAGTCAGAGAAGGACAGATATCATATGTTTTCACTCACATGTGGATCTTGAGAGACTTAACAGAAGACCATGGGGGAAGGAGAAAAAAAACAATTACAAACAGAGAGGGAGAGAGGCAAACCACAAGAAACTCTTAAATACAGAGTACAAACTGAGGGTGGATGGAAGGGGGAGTGGGGGAGAGGGAAAATGGGTGACAGGCACTGGGTGTTGTATGTAAGCCAATTTGACAATAAATTATATTAAAAAAAAATAAGTGAAATCAAGTAAAAAGTACATCACAGAGAGATGTGAATGAGAAAGAAAAACAAATAAAGTATTCAAAAGGGAACCATGGAAGAAAGAGACTACGATCCTGCTATGACAGTATAAAGATCTGGGAACTGATTGGATGTGTATGTTACCTAGAGATGTGTGTGTGTGTGTGTGTGTGTGTGTGTGTATGTGTGTGTGTGTGTGTGTGTGTGTGTGTGTGTGTGTGTTGGGAGCAATTTTTCCCTGTGCTGCTACCTATTTGCAGTGGACTGAATGGCTGAGTCCCCCAGAATTCAAATGATGAAGCCTTAATCCCCAGTGTGCTTTTATTTGGAGATGGGGCATTTGGGAGTTAATTAAGTCAGGTAGATGGAGCCCTCACCATTGGATTAGTGCCCTTATAAGAAGACAAACACGAGGGATGGTCTGTCTCTCTCTTTCTCCATCTCTCCCACTCTGTCTCTCCCAGGTGAGGATACAGCAAGAAGGCAACTAACCATTTGCAAACCCAGAAGAGAGCGCTCACCGGAACCCAGCCATGTTGTCACGCCGATCTTGAACTTCCAGCCTCCAGAACCATGAGAAATGCTTGATTATTGTTGCAGGCCCCCAGCCTGTGATGCTTTGTTACAGCAGCTGGGACCAGCTAAGACCTTGACCTCTGCAGTGAAGCATGCCCCAAGTCTGCCTGACTTGTTCCTCCCTACCACACGCTTTTCTCTATCTCTCAGGGACAGAAAGCCAAGAGCTAATTCAGAGTGTGTTTCTGCACCAAAGCCATTGCTAAGAACACCTAATGCCTGAGAAGAGAACAGGGAGAAATGAAGATAAGAGAAAAAATCTTAAAGGAAAAGGATGCAAAGAAAAAAAGACGAAACCTGGGGAAAAGTGGGAAAAATCAAAACTAAAAGCATGAGAGCATATTATCCAGTCTCATTGGAAAGGAATTCTATCCTTAGTTGGATACAAAGCAAATTAATTTTACCCTTCTTGGCATTATTTTAATGCAGTCATTCAATGCTCCCTAAATATCACATTGGAAAAGCGACCTATTGAGTTTTCTGAAGAAACAGCCGGGATGGAGTTTTTGGACGATGTCTGATTGCATTAGCTAATTGGAAGGGTTGTGAACTTTCAGTGGAGAACTAATTTTGAGTAGAGTTAGCTCTTTCTAGTGCTCTTGTAAAGATAAAGGGAGAGAGTAAAACCCTATTCTTAGGTTTCACCCCAGAGGAAGATTTACAGTGAAGTTAATGACACTTAAGCTTCTAGGTCTTCAGCTACATGGACTCTATCCAAGGCCCTGAGAGGCCACATCTGTTTTTGTAAATTTTCAGAAGTAAGATATTCGAGCCACAATCAGTTAAGACCGCCGTCTCTTTACATTCTCACTTTCCTGTCCACGCATTTCCATACATTCCATAATTACGGGGTTTGCGGTCATTTCCGTGTGTACGCAGTGATGACTGGCCGGGCTGGTGTAGAAATGGCATCCAGGCCAACTTCTGTGGCCACCTGTGCTTTCTGACCATTGTCGCTACACAAAGGTGTGGGGCCAGAGGGCATACTGAAATGGGAACATGTCCTTGGTCCCGGTGTTGGGAGTACATAGGCAGTTGGGAGAGAAGGAAGCTTGCGTGCGACTTAAGAAGCCAGAAGCCAGTCTGAAGAATATTCCTCCAGTCGTCAGTGGTGTAAACCTTCAGATGTGTCACCAATGATGTGCTTTTCATAGATCAAGACAGACCTTCTTCCCTGACAGGAGTATAATGCAGCATGTACAGTTATAACACGTCGCACATTATCTTTTCCATTGTGATGGGAATTGTGAGAAATAGAATGTTAGAATTATCAGAGTGCCTATGTTTGTAGAGCACACACTGGGAGCAGTGGTACAAACAGTGAGCGCAACTGCGTTTGAAGCCACAATTGTGTTCATCTAACCCAAAAGGAGTAAAACAACAAATTTCAATCGACTATGCTAAAGGAGCGACTCGACTATCTTTGTAGTCTCTCTGTAGAAAATATTACAAAAATGTTTTAATGTGAAAAGGCAATCAAAAAGTACGCAGTCAAAAAATGTAGGAAGACAACATCGCAATAGGTCAGGCGGTCAATTAGTAAAAATATTATGTTATTTTCTTGGTTTTGTGATGTTCGCAGTATGGGTCAAAAAAAATTTTTTGAGAGAGAGAAAGAGAGGGTGCAAGTGAGGGAGGGGCACAGAGAGAGAGAGAGAGAGACAGCAAAAGAGAGAGAAGCAGGGTTCACCGGAAGCGGGTCTCCAGCTCACCTGATGTAGGATTCGAACTGGCGAACCATGAGTTCATGGCTTAACGACGGAGCCACCCAGGCGCCCCTTTAAATTTTTTCAAGTTCTTTTTGGGAATCTCTTTTCTCTTCCTAAATTCTTGTTTCTGCCTACGTCCTTAAATTGCAGAATCTTCAGGCTTCACGAAACCCCATTTGCTCTGCTCCTGAATCCATGCCTCATGGATAGAGGTAAGTGAATGTGCCTCCTCTTGTCTCTGTTCCAAATGACATCATAAGCTTCGCCTCCTGCGCTTGAGGAGCGATCGTACAATCGCCCTAAGAATAGGTAGGAGTTATTAACATGCATTTCTTTTTCTTCAACAGAGTGAAACAAGGGCTTACTCTCTGGATTTCCAGATGCACTTAAAATGAAATAATAATGTTGGGCCAGTCTTGCCCTGCTTTAAATTAATCACTCCAGGAAGAGACATTAAAGCTTTCAGACCACCAGTGTGCATAAATGCCTTAGTGCCCCAGACCATACACCCTCTCTTGATTATTCAGGACACAAGGAAAGTTAAGCGCAGTAAATGAGGCTGTTTTATGATCCATTTAAATAATCTGAAAAGGAAATTAATACTTTTATTACTTTTTATAAGTGAAAAACTTCCTTAAAAATCTATAAGAGTTCTTTATGTTAGAGTGGTTAGGACTACTCAAACCAAAACATGGACCCAGAGAAATAATGGAAGGTTAGGGAGGGGATGCATGGCCACACAAATCAAAACGGAATAAACAAGAGAGGCTGGAAAGTAATTTGGAGCTAAAAAAAAAAAAAATCACCTCAAACAGAGCCAAGAAAAGTCACTCGATTAGAAATCAGGTTGTAATTTAAACATAAAATATTTCTTAGTCTTTTTGAATAATATGAATTTTTTCTAGGGCTATGGCACTTTGGAAGGGGATTCTGGAGAAAATGTGGAACTAGTTTGTGACTCTCCGCCCACATTGGTCCCTTCAATACGTCTTTATGTGAGAAACATCCTATTAGTCACTTTGCAAACACTCATCCCAAACTTTAAGTGCCCACAACAGTCCAGTAGAGAAAGTAAAAATGTCCTAACGGGATAGAAAAGTTTACTTCTCTGACGTCATCTTTTACCTACGTCTGCCTCAGTCAGTTCCAGCCATCTTGGCTGTTGCTCTGTTTTTGAAATACGCCTCGCACACTCCAGTCTCAAAGCTTTTGAATTAACTCTTCCCTCTGCCTAGATTCTACTCTCTGCTAGAGTCTACAGGGCTCCCTCCTTTACTGTATTTAGATATCTGTTCAAATGTCACCTTCTCTGAGAGCCCCTACCCCGTAATTCTTTGTCGCGTTAGCTTGCTTTATTTTTCTTCTGAGCGTGTCACAGCTTTTCAGTTCTCTCTAAAAGTCCTTAAGAGCTAATAAGCATTGGGAGATGGAACTTAATCGTTACATAGCTGAAAAGGAACCCGGAAAGTAACTTTGCTCTACAAATGTGTCACACAAATGCCAGCTTCTAATCTGAAGCTCCAGCTAGATTTTAGCTGGTTACACCTTGTCAAACTCTTCTGTTAGCTGGACATTATCTCAATAATTTATTTCCTTTTATAGAGGCATTTAGACCACTCACGTTCCCGATAGGCATCAGCTGATGGGACTCAAGCTAAGAAAACTCTAGGAATGTTAAGCGAGGGACGATTTCCATGGTGTATTAATTTCCTAGGGCCACTGCACAACAAATTAGCAGGGCTTAAACAGAAGAAATGTATTGCCTCGCAGTTCCAGAGGCCAAAAGTCTAGGATCAAGATGCCAGTGGGGTTGCTTCTTTTTGAGGTCTGTGAAGGAGAATCTGTTCCTGCCTTCTCTCTTAGCTTCTGGTGGTTTCCTGGCACTCGTTGACATCCCTTGACTTGTAGATGCTTTGCCCCCAATCTCTACCTTCACTTTTACATGGCATCTCCATGTGTGTGTGTGTGTGTCCAAATTCCCCCTTTTTCCTTTTTGTTTTAAGTTATTTATTTTAATTTTGAGAGAGAGAGAGAGCATGCACAGGGGAGGGGCAAAGAGAGGGAGAGGGAGAATCCCAAGCAGGCTCTGCTCTGTCAACGCAGAACCCGGCTCTGGGCTTGCACACACCAGTGGAACCATGAGATCATGACTTGAACCAAAGCCAAGAGTTGGTCATTTAAATGAGTGAGCCACCCAGACACTCCTCTCCTTTTTTTTCTAAAAACACAGTCATGTTGGATTAGGGCCCCCCCCAACAACTTTATGGTAACTTGATCATCTATAAACGTCATGTTTTCAAATAAGGTCATGGTTGGAAGCACTGAAGGCGGAGACTGAATCCTCTTTGGGGGAGGACAGGATTCAACTCACAACACACAGTATAGATGGGATGTGGGAGAATTGCAGCGTGCAATGTAGTTAAGACAGGACTGTTTCTGCCTCTGGGCCTCAAAGGGTAAAGGAAGGACACAGATACTAGAAGAGGGAGGAGAAAGTTGTGTATAGAAGCTGCCTCAGGAAAAGCAGTGAACTTTGGTTGAGCAACAGAGCCCACTTTGGATGATCCATGAGAGAGGGAGCCCAGGGATTGATGTCCTGACTTCATTCTCCTCCCTCTTTCCAATCTTCTACCAGGGCTCCTGCTGGGCCAACCCAACCAGAAGCCAGAGAGCAGGGAATCCTTTTGAAATAATCAACATAAATCGATGCTTAGAAACATTTCTGGGGCACCCGGGTGGCTCAGTTGGTTGAGCAACTCTTGATTTCAGCTCAGATCATAATCTCACAGTTCATGGGATCAAGCCCTGAGTTGGGCTCTGCACTGACACCATGGAGCCTGCTTGGGGTTCTCTCTTCCTCTCTGTCTGTCCCTCTCCTGCTCATGCTTTTTTATTCTCTTTCTCTCTCTCAAAATAAATAAATAACCCCCCCCCAAAAAAAAGAAAAGAAACACTTCTGTTAGTGTAATCTGATTATTTTTAATTTGGTCTTTTGCATTTTTAAGAGAAACGCATTTGCAGGATTAGTTTACATCAGCTTAGAAGATTCCTGTCTTATTTTTCTTTTATAGTGGAGAGAAGATGCAGAGTTTAAGAGGAATGGGTCGACGGATGAAGACGTTTCTTTCCTCACTTGCACTGGCTTGATCAGACCATCTGCCAACAGGATCTTGCCTGGAGTCTCGGCTCTACCATTTACTAAATGGTTGGAAACGGTGTGTTTGCCAGGCATGTTTGCTGTTGTGTAAAATGAGGAGGACTGGAGCTGAAGTCAGGAAGTCAGTGATGTTATATGCGATGTGACTTCCCCCATAACCGCAAAGGTCTTCAGTAAAACTGCTAAACTAATAACAGATTTAGGAAAAGCAGGCTTTATGTTTGGATAACACAGGATGAATGCAAAACAAGGAAGAGAAAACTAAGAAGAAGGAAACCATCAGGAATTGACAGAAATTACAGGCATAGTTCCAAACCTGCACAGGCATCAAGTTGGAATCTTAAGCCAAGTTGTTCTAAGTCTGCAAGGGAGAGTAGAACCTCAGCTGATGGTCCGAATACCCCTAAACTTCTCCAAGGATTTTTATGCTTTAACATTTTTCATTCCACTTCTTTTAATAATCCCTCTAGTCCAGAACTTCACGTCTAAATTTAAGGTCTTATTTCTGTAATTTCGGCTGAGTCTCATAGTTGTAGCAATAACCATAATAGCTGCCAGGCACCAGCAATGGGGTCAGGCTGTCTGGATTTGAGGTCTCGGCTATGCGACTTACAAGCTCAAGCAAATTACTCACACTCTTCAAACTATACAGTCTTTTCATCCATAAAATGGGACTATGATGTCTGCATCTATCATAAGGCAGTGGTGACTCTCAAATACATTAACATATACAAAAAACCTAACAGAGTACGTGGCACTGAGGAAGTCCTCGATAATGTTTGTTATTAATATCATTTCCATATGTTGAGCGCTGTTTAAATAAATCATCATATTTAATGCTCATAAATAATAACCCTCAGAATTAGCTGTTTTAATCTTCAGTCTACAGATAAAGAAATTAAAAGTCAGAAAGCCTAAATAATAATTAAAAAATAGCTATTTTATCCATATCCTGCTACATTTATTTATTCCTGTGTCACTGTGATCACAGAGAAATAAATGTTTGAATGAATCAATGAATGAATACATTTCCTCCTCTGACCTTTTGTGGACCCAGAGAAGGGAAAGAAATAATTTGTCTCTTAATTCTGCCATTTTTTTTACTGCTCACTCACACTCTAAAACCAAGGATTTAAGTGCCAATTTCATTAATGTTCTATTTTCTTTTTCTTCCAGAGAAGCAATAAAAATATTTATATGAAAGAGATGTAAACCATATTGCTTCCCAAGCTCCGACACCTTGACGTTTTTCTTTCTTGATTCTTCTACAAGCTGCCTTTGGAACATAATCTATGCCAATTGAAACTATCAAAATAAATTAAAAGTATAATTTTGCAATTTCTGAACCAAACATTCTATAAAAACTCTAATGAATAACATGTACTTTTCCTTTTTCTCGCTAATATAAATTTATTCTCCCAAAAAAGTAATCTAATCCTCTTGGTACAATTTTTCCTACAGAAATCCATACTCTTTATGGCTCACGATTTCCTTACTCTTTTCCAATCTCTCTTCGCAGAATGTAAATTGTGAGTCTTTGAAACTGACATTAAATGATCTAAATGGTCCTGACTACCAGCACTTTCTTTCTCTATTTTGGAGCTGGATATGTAACTGAGGTTAGTATTAAGTCCTACCGAATAGAGACAGTCCTTCTTCTAGATATAGAATGCTCTACTGAGGGGCGCCTGGGTGGCTCAGTTGGTTGAGCGTCCAACATCGGTTCAGGTCGTGATCTCACAGTTCGTGAGTTCCAGCCCCGCGTCAGGCTCTGTGTTGACAGACAGCTCAGCTTCCTCTCTCTCTGCCCCTCCCCTGCTCTCTCAAAAATTAAGCATTAAAAAATTCTTTAGAAAAGAATGCTCTGCTGAGACAGTCATTGGAACATAATGACCATCAAATGTCTACAGTTTCCATTTGTCACCTACTGCTGATTCTAATCTTCCGCTGGTTTTGCAAGTAATTCTTTACTACTAAGCAGTTCAATTTCTTCCTTTCATTTGATTTAAGGATGTAATGAGAAGTACGCCTGTGGAGGCACGTACATCAGTCCCCAAACTACGCTCTGCCGGCTCCTAGACTACTCTGTCCCGTATTAGTAGGAGTCAACATGTACAATATGGACCCGAGGGCATGGGAACTAAAAGGGCAAAGTATAGATCTGACACCTGTCTACTATTGTGTAGCATTTAGTAAAAGACGGACTTCTTCAAAATTCAGTGGATTCAGTCTTCTGTGATAGTGCAGTGTCCTCTTCTCTAGACATCATAGGCAAGTAAAGAACTGTAACTTTGTTACGTAAAAGTGACTGACCATTGATGGCTCCCAGAGAAGGGCTCTTGGTTCAGCCTCTTAGCCTACTTGTGACATTGAACACTGGTGGTGCCTTGCTCTTTGATTTGCCTGTCAGCGTGCTCTCAGTTTGCTACCTCTCTTCCAGAGAGCTATCCATCCTCACGAGTATTCCCTAACTTTTGAACCTTCATTCCCACACTCAACAAACAGACACAGAAGGGGAGATAGAGAGATGAACAGCACCGTCTTGTCCTCAAGAGGCTTTTAGGCTCCTATGCAGAGATGAACAAGACATTAGATAGTGAACTAATATGTTATCAGTGACTCTGAGTTCCCTGAAGTATGGAATTATTTAACTTTCCCTCAAAGTCTCTGGGGGAGAAAAGGCTGTTGTGTATCTGTGGTTACAATATCGCCGAGCAGGAATTGTCTTTCCCTCTGTCGCCGACTGGGCTGCTTTCACAAAATCAGGGGATTTCAGAGCCAACTCTCCTTTCACAGATAAGCGACTTGAACCGAGAGAGGGAAAGCAAGTGGCCCGTGGCCGCGAGGTTTATAGGGGGCGAAGCTGGGCCAGAACCAGACCTCCCCGTGCCCGCTGCTCCTGCTGTCGAGCCTCGTAGCAGCTCTTTCGGGGCTGAATTTTCCCTGTGAATCCGTAAATAACCCCATCCTCGGTGACATAACGGGTTGGTATTTCCCTCCAGTTCCACAGCAAGGCCTGCGGATCTGAACAGGGGCAAAAATTCACACCTCTCTGGATGGAGCAAACAAATTCCTCAGATTCCATGTCAGTTTGTGGAAGATCCGCTGTGAAAGCCAGCGACCTCTGGCCTGCAGGCTGGAGAAGTGGTTCTAAGCCCATTAAAATTCATGCTTAGAGCCTGATAGATCATATGGGAGCTGCTATAACAGAAATCATTCCTGAGGTCACACGGTGCGTTAACCCCCGTGCTCCCCGACACAGTGATGACGGCTCAGATAAACAATCCTGGATTTAATGAATCCTCAGATAGACAAGTTTATCCGGGAAAAGGGTGAGTGGTCTCCCCCAAGGCTGCCTGATGCAGGATACAGTACAGAAGATCAAACAGTGACAGAAACCTGATGATATTTGCTTTCCCAGTGGTAAAGATGACACACAGATATCCTGTGACCAAGTAGGAAAAGGGGAGAAGTAAACAAGGAAGGGAGGGGAGGGAAGTGGGGAAGGGGAGGATACAGGAGGGAAGGGAGGACAGGGAAGTCAAGGAAAGAAAAGGGAGAGAAGGGGAAGGGAGGGTCCTGGAGGGGAGGGAGGAAAAGAGGAGGGAAGGAAGGAAGGAAGGAAGAAAGGAAGGAAGGAAGGAAGGAAAGAAGGAAGGAAGGAAAAGAAAGAGAGAAAGAAAAAGAGAGAAAGGGAAGGAAGAAAGAAAGGAAGAAATAACGAGAAGGAAGAAAGGAGGGAGAAAATGGCAAGAAGGAACATTGTGTCACCAAACTGACGCCTGTCAGATAAAAGAGACTGGAGCCATAATTCTTCCCAGCGTTTCTAATGGGATTTTAATACAGCATTTGGCCATCATATTTTTTTCATTCCTTCAATGACATACATGCCTGAAGTGTAGCCACGGAGCCTCTGAACTCTGTATATTTCTGTAATACACAAAGAAAACAGCCGTCACATCCATTTTAAGGAACTTTTAAATACATTACAGTGAGGTCCATAGGCCCCGGATCCGAAGGGAACTGCACAAAGCCTGTCTGTACATCATCTGTGACGGGCCTGAATTCCAGCCAAGGCAGGGTTTTTTTCTAAACAATAAAATAAAATACTGTGTTTTTTTAAAGGAACATTATATTTTTAAACTGGAAATCATTGTATTTTGTATCTTATGTGGCATCTGAAAGTGATTTAGTTGAACAATGTGGTTTCTGATTGGTATTTGAATTGGTTCCAGAACATTTTTCATAATAACCATCTTAAAGATCCCAATTATCTGATCCTCTTTCCCCCTTTCACATGGTTTCGTAGGAGGTTTCCAGAGAAAAAGAGAAACCTGCAAGGGCAGGCAAGCCAACTCACATCTAGCTAACCCGTGTTTGCCTGCTAGGCTCGAAGGAAAGGGATTGCTAGTTATTCTGAGTTGTCCAGGATGCATTTATGACTCAATAAAGGAGGCCTTGGCATTACCAGAATAATTACTTACTCAAACAAGCCTATAAAACCAAAGGGTTGCCCCAACTAAAAGGTAAGCAGAGAACTTTTTCCTTTTAGTGCTAACATGTAAACCTAGTAAACTGTATTTAGATTTCTATAAAATCAGGTCTGGATGCAAAATGGCTGCTTGATTTACCAGGTGGGCAGCTGAGTCAATTCCCCAGGGTTCCATAGGGGCTGAGAGAAGGCAGTCCTATTAAATATGAAAGAACGCTCATTCATAAATGGACCCAGCCTCATTTGCGGCTTGCAGAAATTGTGGTGTGGAGGTTAAGAAAGCAGGTCCTGGAGTCAGCTGCCTCTGAGGCTGCCTCCACCACTATTACCCGGTATCACCCGGGAGCAGTGATCCATATTCTTTGTGTCTCAGCTGTATGGTAGAGATCACGTGATGCCTGTTTTACGGGATCGTTGGAAGAAATGAATAGAACGCCTCATGTGACGGGCTTAGAACGACACCTTGTCTAGAGTGGGGCACACAATAAATGGTAGCTCATATGATTAGATGTAACAGAATCGTATTGCAATAAACAGAGGCTTTTATTATTACATACATTAATGACAAGAATAAGTAGTTCTTGACCACTGTCAACACATAGTGCCCGACGCCATGCTAAGCATTTCAAATATGGTGCTTCACATAGTCGTCTCCAGGTAAAGTTCTTATTTTAGGTGAAGTTTCTGTTAAGCGACAGAACTGAAAATAGAGCTATACAACTATAGGACAGAGTACATACAACTATAAATAGTAAATACAACTATAGGATACTCAGCTAAATTTGATTTCAGATAAACAGGAAGTAATTTTTTAGAATGAGTGTGTCCCAAATACCGCAGGAGACATGCGCGTAGGTGTGGCCACCCTAACTAGAAATCAGGCCCCCAGATCGATTTTATCAAGTTCGTACCTTTTTGTTTCCCGTCACACAAAAGGTTCTATCTAGAATGTCACTTATGCCTTGTATATTTTATTCTCTAGCATTTTCCCCCAACCAGAGGGTTCTTAGATTAAAAAAACAATCCAGGAATTGCTTGTGCTTACCGACTACGAGGAAAAGTGAAATGTTCAAGACGAAGAAGCTGAGGCAGGTACAGAGTATAAAGCTGGTGCGTCAAGCCCCGTGTCCTCGAGACGATGATCTCAAAGCACATCCGCGGTTACTGAAAGCACTTAAAAACAAAAGTGGCAAAATAACATTTTATATTGAGAAAAAATATGTTTTGCATCATAATTTGCAACTACATACTACACCTAACATGGCTTTTTTTTTTCCTTTAATGGTATGGATTCATAATCTGATTCACTCATTCAATAAAAATTATGGTCTTTATGTCAAGTTACCGTGCAGATGCTGAAGGGAAAAAAAAAACAGACACTGTCCCGGGCTTCACGAAATATACACTTTAGTGAAGAGACGTTAATTAAGTAAGCACAAAAACAAATGCAGACTTGCAGTCATCACAAGATCTATGAAAGACGAGTACATGGAGAGATGAGCCTAGAAGAGGGGCGCTGGAGTCCAGAAAAGTTTTCCATGAAGTAGGAAGATGCCCTGATTACCTGAGCTAAGATCTGAAGAATGAACAAGATTTGACCAAACAGGGTCAATGGAACGATTAATAGCATATTCGAAGTGCCACAGAAGAAGGGAGCATGGCAAATATGAAAAAATGACAGAATATCTCTTCAGCTGGTGTGGAAACGTGGGGCGTGGGCAATATTGGGGGTAGATGGGGCAGGAAATGTAACGTACTGGTTACAGGAGACCAGTCCACGGCAACAACTGGACCTAACCCCACCATGAGTCAAGACAGTGTTTATTTCTCTCTCCTATAACATTCCAAGGCAATTCCAGGTTAAAGGTTGTGATGAGGGATCTTGGGGAATCCACCAGCAGAGACTCTGTCATCTTTCAAAGTCAACATGAGTATCGCCATCCCAGCCACCCGGTTAGGGTCATGAAGATGCCTCCCAGAGGTTCTTGGAGCCTGGGCCCGAAAAGCACAATTATCACCTTTGCTCACATTCCATTAGCGAAACTCGGTCACGTGCTCACGCCTAACAGTAAGGGAGTAAGGGATGCTGGGATATATAAATCATCTACGTCGCAGGAGGAAGGGGAATGGGTGTTATTAACGGCCTGCGGTGTCTGTCAGAAGCAGGTAGAGCCAGATGATGTGGAATTTTAGTTTTGTCTCAAGGCCGATGCAAATCCCTCGAGGGGATTTAAGCAAAAAGGAGCGCGGTGATCAGATATGTATTTCCAAGAGACGACTCTGGCGACAAAGTGGAGAACAGATCGGAAGGCTGTCAGAACGGCTGTAGGGAGATCATATCTTTGAGGAGGGTGTTCTAGGCCAGAAATCACGGTAGCATGGAATGGAGTCGTTGGTGGTGCTAGAAACAGGGAGCAGGAGACAGACGCGACAGCACCAGGCGACAAAGCAGTGGCTAGGGAACAACAGGCAAATAGGTAACAAGCCTATTGTCTTTGCTTAACGATTTTCTACTTCCTGTTATCCCCTGCCTCTCCTTTTGTACCACTAGGCTCCTTGACCAGCATCAGTAACAGCGGAGGTATAAGAATCATCAGAAGGAATTCCTCGAATTTGGACAGACCTATCAAAAGGGCTTTACGGAACCTCAGGACAGAGTCCCTAGGGTGCAAATTGGTTCAGCACAGCCTGGCCTTTTTTTGTTGTTGTTTTGTTTTAAACACCAGGCGTGAAAAATGTTTTTAAACTGATAAGAACAGATACTATATTTGATCTTAGCCAAAAGGCCCAGAAGCGATTGAAAAATGTTTTTAAAAACAGACACCGAGAATGAGCATAGGACGGGAATCAGAAAACAGAGGACTCTTATCTCTGTTTGATTGTTTTCTGATACATAAAATGGGGACAATAGTACCTATACCTCCTACTCCTTATGCTCTGGATGTTGTGGGAGTCAAATGCCATGGAAACCGCATGTGCCGGGGCACACAGTGGTTCGTGTTAATGGGGTTCCCTGGTGTTTGAAGTTTCCGTAATTGCTCGCTCAGACTCTGGAAGGAGGCACTCATCAAAGTATTTGCACATAAAGGGTTGCATGTTCAAAAGCCTGTTCATTCTTTTCTGGTTTTTACTGCGACCTAATATAACCGTAAGTGAAAGTTATTTGCCTAGTATAACGGCCTACGCAAACCCAAGACATACACGAGCGTCGTTCAGCGTGTGGTTTAATTGAAGATCTGGGAGCTCGTTGGTTGAATTTACTGGTGTGAAAGAGGGAGCTGCCCAGCTGGATCTTGTCCTGAACCTTGGTTTCTCCCTTAGTCATCTAGTAAGCTAAAAAGAGGAATAGGCACACTTATGAACTTCAAAGCACTGTTCTAAGTAACGTGTGCGTGAATAAATATGCACACGTACGCATGCATACGTATCGGTATAAATTCGCCTCTCGCCACAATCCTGTCTCGAAGATCCTGTCAACGCCACCTCCATTTTACAGGTGAGGAAACTGAGGCACTTGGAATCTAAGAAACTTGCCCAGAGTCACAAAACTAGTAAATAGCTGAGCCGGAATTCAAACTTTGGCACCTCGACTCCAGGGTCCCTGCTCCTGAATCCCATGGTGCTGCATCTCTGTAACAGTTTAAATGCTGAGCGAAGGGCTATATTCTACCCCTATTAAGGTTATCCTCATTCTAGTTATTGCATTGTTTTCTCGAGAGGTATTTTCACTGACAGTCATCTGACTAAATTACTCCAAGAATTACCACTTGGCCCCACAGCTATTTCAGGGAGGCTGCTAAGATAATCCCAGATGGGTGGGGGAACTGGAAAATTCCACAACGGACTACAGCCAGCTAAAGTCTTGCCCAGCAAGGAGCAGGTTGCCATCACAGAGTTGCTATGTCTGCATGACACATTCCGGGGCCTTCCTTTCCTAGTGTCCACTGCCTTGTGGGAGGGTTATAGAGAAGGCAGTACGTGAACTGAATCTTGGAAGTTCAGTAGATGCTCATCGACTTGACAAAGGAAAAGGGATTTCAACTAGAGCAAAGAAAGAGAGAAATCACCCAGAAGGGACGAGCAAAGGACTAGCAAGAACGGGGAGAGTAGAGGTCAAGTACAAGAGGAGGCTGCCAGAAACCAGGTCACGCAGGGCTTCATGGAATTAAGTAACCTTATTCTGTGTAGCTCCAGGAAGCCACTGCAGGGTTTGGAGCAGATGGGTGATAAGTTTAGAATATCAGAGAAAGTATTAGGTTTAGGGGAACGATCATGGTGTCAGCTTTGGACTTTCTGGGATCGAGAAAGTCAACGTGAGCGACATTCGGCGGCTGTGTTCTGTGGACAAATGGACACGAAGGGGACAGTTTAGAAGAGAGATACGGGCAGGAAACAGATTTGAGACATGACACCCTCCCCGCCCCCACCGCCCCCCAGTTCTCTGGCAATTGAAACCAGGAGAGTAAATGACATCTTGCCGGTGAATATATACAAAGAGGCAGAGGACAGAGACTGGGACCCTACGGTCCACATTTGAGGGCGGTGGACGGACGAAGAACAGGCGTGGGGAGAGGCAACGAGTCAGGGGAAATCACATGCGCAGGGCATAAGCCAAGGGAGGAGGGAGCATTACTGAAAAGGGCGTGGGCAAAAATGTCAGATGTCTCAGAGGGGGTCAAATGAGGTGAGGGCTGAGAAACCCTTCCTACGTCCATGGAGTGACAGGGCCAGCTCCTAACAGCAGGAGGTGGAAAGTGACTGCGAAGTTAGGAAATGAAAGGAGAGAACAGGTGGAGAGGTTTCTGAGGAAGGAGAGCAGAGACAGCAAGTTAACAGCCATCCTACGTTCTGCTTCTCGGTCGCCTGGTGTCTTCAAGAGCCTGGGAAGAGAGACACAGAGCGACACGGCCCTTGCCTCCCTGTCAGCCTCTTAGAACAGATCGGGGCTGCAGACACCTTCCCAGCTGCAGTTTCACGTGGGATTCCAGCCCTCAATTTTTAGGGTCATTTTCCAAATCCCTCAGCCGTGCAACATGAGACACTGGACGCTCCTTTGAGACCCAGTCGCCTAAAATATAATGAGAATGTGTGACCGTCTCCGAATGCGGGGCCTTTCGGTGTGCCAAAGGGCACGCTGCCTGAACGGAGTCTGTCTGTTGTCACAAAGCCCAGGTAATTTCACAGGCTTAAAGGACTTTTCGCTGAGCATTTTTATTTTCCTCTAGGGTTTATTAAGTAAGTTTCGTTCATAATGATCATGTCATCTCGGGGGTGTTATTTAAGACAAAAATATTCAAAGGAGCCCGGCCCTGTAGAGTGTCCCCACTCTCCTTTCACCGTGTTTAAAATGCCCCGGTTCGTTACTTTGACCCCTCCCCTTACTTGTGGCCTCATGTGGGACACGTTCAGTTAACCTCTCAGGATCTCAGTGGGTTCGTCTGTGTGAAAAGGGGACTGGACAAGATGCTCAACAAAACCATATCATTCTACACCAGGGGTCAGCAACCCTTTTCTGTAAAACACCAAATAATAAACATGTTTAGCTTTGCGGGCCACGTGGGCTCTGTGGCAACCCCTCAACTCTCCGGTCATAATATGAAAGCAGCCGCAGACACAATGCATACACAAATGAACATGGCTGCGTTCTGATAAAACTTTGTTTACAAAAACAAACAGTGGGCCGGATTTGGTCTTCAGCCTGTAGTTTGCCAACTCTTGTTCTAAACTTTAAACGTAAGTCTTTGAAGAGGTGCCTGGGTGGCTCAGATGGTTAAGTAGCTAACTCCTGATCTCAGCTCAGGTCTTGATCTCTGAGTCACGGGTTCAGGCTCCATGTTGGGCACGAAGACTACGTAAAAGAAAAACCAAAATGAGTCTTCCAATTGACTAAGCTAGACCTCTTAGACTCACCTATTAAAATATTCAGGGGCACCTGAATATCCAGCCACGTGGGTGGCTCAGTCAGTTAAGCGTCCAGCTTTGGCTCAGGTCATGATCTCGCGGTTGGTGAGTTTGGGCCCGCGTCGGGCTCTGTGCTGACGGCTCGGAGCCTGGAGCCTGCTTCGGATTCTGTGTCTCCCTCTCTCTCTGCCCCTTCCCCATTCATGCTCTGTCTCTCTCTCTCTCTTTCTTAAAAATAAATAAACACTAAACATATTCATATCCCAGGGACACGGGTAGCTCAGTTAAGGGTCCGACTCTTGATTTCAGCTCAGGTCATGATTTCATGGTTCATGAGGTCAAGCCCCATGCCAGGTTTCTCACTATCAACGCTTGGGATTCTCTTTCTCCCTCTTTCTCTACCCCTCCCCCCCACTTGCATTTTCTTCTCTCTCTCTCAAGATAAATAAATAAATTTTAAAAATATATTCATATCCCAGAAAAGGCAAATTATTCAGTTACTGTCAGCCATTATGTGACGGGAATCACAATATTTATCTCGCACACTGCAAATAAGAAAAAGCAGAGTCGTAGAAGGTTTAGCACTTCATTGGTAAACAATCTAGTCTGCCTCAAAGGGTAGGTGAGAAAAACTAATGATACTAATAATCCAGTCACACTTAAAATTCAGTTTGATCCTATAATTTAAATCGTCTATTTAAGAAGTATGTAACGTCTTTTGTTGTTGTTGTTAAAAACTCCCAATCTCAGACCACGTGGGTGGCTCAGCCAGTTGAGCGTCCAACTCTTGATTTTGACTCAGGTCATGATCCCAGGGCCATGGGATCGAGTCCCCTGCTGGGCTCCATTCTGAGTGTGGAGCCTGCTTGGGATTCTTTCTCTCTCCCTCTGCCCCTCTCCTCAGCTCGCTCCCTCTCTCTCTCTGTCTCTCTCTCTCTCTCTCTCAAAAAATAAAAATACATTAATTTAAAAAACCTTTTTTTAATCTCAAACCTCTTTGAAAGCCTTCCTTCCCCCTGCTTAAAGGTAGTGATGCACAAATGAAGGAGGAGGTTGAAGAGGAGGGAGGTGACTGTGGGACCTCGAGGGCCATAGGGAAAAGCAGGGTCTTTGGAAGCATTGCCCCCTCCTTCCAGCTCTGGGATACCGTCCTTGTCAACAAGGTGCTGTGTACCTTGCTGGCATTCCACAGCTAAGGTCTGTGGTCAGGGTCATTTGCCATCTAGTTGGTCTCCGCTCAGCAGTAACCTTTGGCTGACGCTGCCTCACCTCCACGTCTGTCGGTGGCAGAGACCCCCTGAGGTCCCATTCATTAGGCCCTGGTTTGACATACGTGTGCCTTGCGATCCTCCCTGTGGAACCACTTCAACCCCTCCCCCAGGGCAGTGACACCCCCTCTGCCAGGTTCCATAGGGAGATTCTCAGCTCCTTCTGAAATCTGTCTATGCAACCATGGCTCATGAAAATGTCAACTGCAGACCCTTTCTCTGCCTGAGTTTTCTGCATGATCAGGTCGGTGTGACCGTGACCCAGCTTGGTTTAAGGGCAGCCACTAAGCTGGCCTCTGCCCGTGTCAACCTGTTTCTTGGAGTTCTCTTTGACTTACCTACGGGCAAACGAAGTGAGAAATGTCTGATGCCTTCACTGCTTTACTCTCTCCCCTACTCTCCTCCTCCAATCTCCGGAGCCAAAAAAAAGAGGATTGGCTTCTTTTTTTTTAACTACTCATCCATTATCCCCCGGCTGCCTGGGAGCTGCCTAGACCTCAAGGCAGAAGAGCTGTCTTATCAACCCTGGAGGAGTCCCAGAGCACAAGCCCGCCAGGCTGAGTTGTTCAAACGTTAAAGACAGCAGTGAGGGAGTTCGGGAAAACTTTCCTATTAATGCCTGCTTGGCTCTCCAGACCGTTGTTCAAAACCTGTTTTGTGTCCTAGAAGCTGACTCTTTCCTATCTTTCTTCATTGAATTCTTTGTGCAACAAATCATAATCTTTCCCTAGGTTGAGGCATGGATGAATGCATTTGGAGCCCTAAAATGAAGATCTTACGCTCTAAGAGGTCAAATAAGGAGTGTATATTTCCAAAGTATTATGTCATTGCAATCAATCTCTTAATTTATTCAATAGGTTTTTTGCCTTTTTCATGAAGACAGCTGCATAAGGGGAAGCTTCTGAGGGAAATAATCTTAGGATGGGTTGGTATTAATGCAGAAGCACATTGAGAGGCAGCTGTCGGTACATCAGGAGAGGCATGCTGGGTATCCAGGATTCAAAGCATGGCCATGAGGCAGAGGGAAGAGGAGGAAGGTTGTAGAAATGCATTTCATGAATGTGTCCAGGATTAGCATAGCCCAATATTACCATGGGAGTAAAAGACCTGAAGTCTGCAATCCAGGAAGAAGGTCTGGAGAGAAGATTGGAGTAACAAGCTAGAGCGATGATTTTGCATTATCTGAGCCCTGGGACCTCAAGAGTCAGTACTTTTGGGAAAATGGTGCCAGGGGGTGTAGAACCTTGTTTAGAAACAGAGCAAATTTATTTGATTGTCTATGTGCAGTTCCCTTGACTTTGGGACCAGACTCCAAATTCAGGAGGTGTTGATGGTGAAGCATCCGATAGAATGCCCCAGGGAGAAAAAAGGGAACAGCTCAAGGAAAGCATCCAAATATTTAGTAACTGAATAGATACTTTATATTAACAAATGGATGATTGCTTATGGTCAGAAATGTATACCTACAATTTAAATGCCATCTTGCTACCTACAAAGCCATGGAACATCCATAGGTAATTTACTCTTGACTTTGAAGTGTATTGTATAATTTTAGAATTGTATTTTTTTTCATAATTATGCCATCCCACGGCTGACATCGGCATTTCTTGAGCATGTGCTGACTAGTAAAGGGATGGAAGAAGAAGTTAGGAAAACAAGCCAACCTCACATTAAAACGTTCCTCAGAGAGTGCATTGATTGACGACACATAGGATTCACGAAACAATCCCAGGCACTTGTGTATATGGAATAAAGATTGCGCTGATTCCTATCCTCAAGGAGATTAAGGTCTAATGGGAGGGAAATAAAATACATAAAATTAACATAAATACAGGCAGATGTGCACAGCAATTTTAAGAGTGAGGTGGTCATGTGGAATCAAGAATTAGGCTGATTAGTTGGGGAATGATTAGGTAAACCTCAAAAATATATGTAAAGAAAATAGGGATGCAGTATTCAAGGTGGTTATCAAGGTACATGGTATTCCTTAACTCTATACCTGTAGCATGGAATCCCCAGCATCTAAGAGACTTTATTTCTAGGACTTGTTTACTACCCAATACCCAAAATACCTGCAGGGTTTAAGGATCTGTTACCAACCCTCCAAATTACTATTCCTCTAACAACAACACCGAAATTAAATATGAGAGCTTGCTATAGGGTGATCGCAGATATATGTATGAAGATATGTATCAGCAACTCAACCTTGTCAGGCACCCACAGTGGTGGTGTGGATAGTGTAGAATATTCTCTTGGCAGGTTATCTGCGATCGCAGCCCCCAAAACACTTCTTTGGCCCTGCTTCTCTTCACCAACACACTGTGCATCCCAGTGAGTATGTATCTGTGCCCTGGGGCAGCTGAAGAAGAGAATATATTATGACCTATTTTGCAGCTCAGTGTAAACAGGTTTTTAACGAGCTGTTCTTCTCCAGGCCAGAGGAATCAGGAAGAGGATCTATTTTCTGTTTATGAGCAATGCTTAAGACATAATTTCAAAGCAAGGAAGGAATTAAAAGCAGAAGCAAATGAGAAATCACACTCCTTTCCCAAAGGGGGATCCAGAAAAGACATCCCATTAGAAAAGAAAAGAACCAGAAATTTTTGAAAAAAAACATCAGTATAGCAGAGTCTAGAAAGAGCTTCGAAAGGCTCTGGAATCCTACAGGCTGTGCAGTCATTTGCCAAAAACCACCCAGCAGTTCTCTGGGAAAAAAAAAAAAAAGCCCATAGGGACTGAAAACATTGACTAATAATTCTTGAATCCATTTCCACAATATTATTCATCTCTGCCAAGGTCAAGTTTGGTCACTGCATGGCTGGAGGTCTGGGCATGCTGTTCCCAGTTTTATTTTTACAGTAGTTATGGAGCCCTTTATATTTCCAAGGGCCCTCCTGTCACTTATTACCCACCCGTCCAGACCACCCACCCACGCTCCCACACACAATATGTCCAGACACACCCACAAATACCCAGATTCTTTAAACCTTATGGTGATTCAGTCTACAGGAATATTGTTTGCTCCAAATGACTTTGTTCTACATACTTGGAGTTTCCCAAAATACATCCGTTTCCCTCTCTGGAGACCAATCTGTGGATCTTTCCACTCCACAAACATTTACAGAGCACCTACTGTGTGTAGGGCACAGATGGATGTAGGAGCTAGAAAAGGCTCGCCAGGGGGCCAGGAAGTGACTGTGACTTCCATCCTGTGAGGAGGTGGCCTCGGTTCCCATAACCAACCGGGTGTGGGGGTGGCGGTGGGAGGCCCTATCTGAATGGAAACCATTTCTCTCACCCAGCCTTCCTTCTCCCTCCTTCCTTTTCCTTCCCCTTTAATTCATTTCTGCGTCTTTTGTGTCCTTCTCACTCTGTCCTCTCCTTCCTTCCCCTTTCTCTTTCTTCCTTAGAAAATGGGAGGCTTCTAAAACTACTTCAGAGGTTCTGTCAGCCTCGGGAGACATCACCATGCTTTTCCTGCCTCCTTCACAAACCACCCGTGGAATAGGCCCTGTGGCCACACAAACTCTAAATACATAAAAGGAGGGGGAAATACTTGTCCTAACTCGGAAGACACTGACTTTGAGGAAACTACTTTCCTCCACATCCTAACACGGGTGCCTGCCTGTCAGAAAGACCAGAAGGAAGGCCTGTGCTCAGGGCTGACAGCAGCGTGAACCTGCAGCCTTCCCAAGCCCCACCCCCACCCCCCAGGCCCCGAGCCCTTAGGATAATTTATGAGGTGTCAGGATATTCCTGCCACAAGGTCAGAATAGAATGGTTTTTACACTTCAGCTGCCATGAAAGAGAAACAATTTAATTCTGTTTTACTCTGGCACTGTCTGTTTTCACAATGAACAGGGGATTTAGATCTCCTCGAGACTATTTGTCTAAGCAGAGACCAAGCCTCTTGCTGACTCTCGAGAGGTCTGATTCGACTCTGGCTGCCTTCTCCTTCCTTCCCAGCGAGGGAAAGAGGCACTCGCCTTTCCTGCTGTACCAGAATGAGGTGGGAATCCATGTCACCCAGGCAAGTGAATAGACCAGATAGCTTGAGTCACCCCATCCTCTCAGGGTTACTGGGAAAGAGTGGTTCGGGCATGGAAGAGGTAGGAGAGGGCCCTCTCCTAAATTCAGCCGGCCCCAGAGTCTCTGCCAAGTCGTGGTCTTGAGTCTGGAGTGGTGTTTCCCTTGGCCGGAAGCACAGCCTCCTGGCTCCTCCTGCAGCTACAGACACAAAGACATTCCGCTGAGCGGCCTGGAGGCCTGCCTGCCGGCAAAACCCAATGTCTCCTCGGAGAGATCTCCCGGTACGGTCTCCATACTCCCGCGCGGCCGGAGCAGGCAAGAAGACAAATGCAAGACAAGCCAGCTTCTCAAGACCCCACCAACCCCCTTCTCCAAGCCGCACCAGGAAGGTCACCTGAGAATCAGAGCAGGACAGATGATCCCATTACGGGACAGTCGCCCCGGATGCTTACGTGGTGGAGAGGGGCTCCTGGATTCTGGGGCCTAGAAGCATCAGGCCCTCTGGGACCAATCCATGCGATCTGCTGGGTTAAACTCACCTCTTAGGGTTTGGCCACGTGGCAGGCTCTAGAAAGACAGGAACCGTAATAGGGTAGCCTAGAATTCATCGACCTTTTAAAGCAATTGATGGGAATGAGATAAACCTCTACATGCTGATCGCAAATAATCTTTGAAAAACATGAAGCGAGACAAGCAGAGGTACAATACAGTGAGATTGGTATGCCAACGTGCGTATAAAAAGAGGCCATTTTCTATTAACATACACTTACAGGAAAACAGAAGAAGCTTCTGGGGGGTTTTGTCTTTAGAAAAGAGATCTAGAAGCCTCAGAGTCAGAATTCAGGTGGAGATTCTCTTCTCGCTTACATATTCTTTTGGATTTCACAAAAACTTTTTAACCAGGAACTCATATTACCTTTACAGAACAAGTTTTTATTTAAAAAAAAAAAAAAAAAAAACAAACGAGTAAAACCCCAGAGAACGGCAAGGAAACGATTGAAGTTTACAATGCCACTTTATGTCGGGCCGGCCAATTCTCCAAAAAACCACTCCCCTCAATTAAAGCAGTGAATTCTTGGTGGGAAGGGTAAAGGAGCTATTTGGTAAATGACCTCTCCAAGTTCCCTGAATAGTAGCATTTAAATGTGCACGGCGGAGTTCTTCACTTTCTTGTGGGCGAGGAGATTAATCCCCCAAAGCAGGGCTCAGTCCATGCATGTAACCTCCTGCCATTTAGCATCCAGGAAGCCTCAGTTTCAAGCAACGTGCCGAGTCAAACTGGCTTGCCCTTGTCACAGTTTCTAATGTCCCTTCTCTATACTACTTGCCACAGTCATAGTTATCCGTTGCATTTCCAGAATGTCATTGATCCGAGGCAGGAGTGTGTATGGGAAAGAGCCTTGGATCCTAGGTCTCGGGCGTAGCTTGGTAAATCTTCTCATCTCTCTGGGCTTCAGTTTTCTTATCTGCGAAGAGAAAGATTTGAGAGGCCCCTGGGTGGCTCACTCGATTAAGCGGCCGACTTCGGCTCAGGTCACGATCTTCTGGTCCGTGAGTTCGAGTCCCGCATCGGACTCGGTGCTGACATCTCAGAGCCTGGAGCTGCTCTGGATTCTGTGTCTCCCTGTCTCTGCTCCTCCCCCCACTCACACTCTGTCTCCATCTCTGTCTGTCTCTCTCTCAAAAATAAATAAGCATTAAAAAACATTTAAAGAGAAATATTTGCATGAGATGCAGTACCTCTAGATGCCCTAAGTGCTACAGGTTCCTCACTCCTTGAAGATACAGTTGTCAGGCTGCTGGAAGCTGGTGGCTGGGACACACGGCAAGCCTGTCACGGGGGTCCACGCCTCCATCTGACCTTCAGACGAATACATGCAGGAAAGTATCTTCTGACCTGCATCTTGGTTAACCAGAGATCATGGAATTGCTGTCCCAAAGATTCTGTCCACTGGGGCACCTGAGTGGCTCAGTTGGTTAAGCGCTGGACTCTTGGTTTTGGCTTGGGTCACGATCTCACGGTTTGGGAGTTCGAGCCCCGCACTGGGCTCCGTGCTGACAGCGTGGAGCCTGCCTGGGATTCTCCCTCTCCCTGTCTCTCTGCCCCTCCCCCACTTGTGTTCACTCTCTCTCTTTACCTCGCTCTCTCAAAAATAAATAAGTAAAACTAAAAAAAAAAAAAAAAAAAAAAAAAGATGGTGTCCACCACCAGACCAGGAAAACAAGGTTCTGGAAGTCCATTCCGCCCTTCCACATGACAGAAGAAACTACTACATTGTGAAGTAAGGCCTCAAGACTTTGGATGGCTGGCCCACTGCCGGCCACGTCAATCATCTGATAAGCACAAGTGGCCACCGAGGCCTACATCCCCGGGTAGACAAGACTTGCTCCCTAGATGAAGGCCCCTCTTCCCGATCTCCGTCCACTGCAGCTGGTCTGGGATATTGGAAAGTACTTTCTCCATGTCAGGACAAGGAACTCTGGTACAGCAGCCTGGTACCGCTGTCAGGGTCCCCAGGAGGCAGAGAGGTCAAGTGACGGTGAGAAAGGAGTAAAAGAACCCTTCGGATGGCAGCCCCCAGCGGCCTACTCTGCTCTAACCTCAGATGGGAAACTTAAAAGAACTCGGTTAAGGCAACACCTGGGTGGTTCAGTCGGTCAGGCTTCGGACTTCAGTTCAGGTCATGATCTCGCGGTTCGTGAGTTCGAGCCCTGCGTGGGGCTCTGAGCTGACAGCTCAGAGCCTGGAGCCCGCTTCGGATTCTCTGTCTCCCTCTCTGTCTGCCCCTCCCCGGCTCACGATCTATCTCTCCCTCTCTTTCAAAAATAAATAAACATTAAAAAGAAGTTTTAATTAAAAAATTTAAAAAAATAAGGAGCTCAGTTACCAGCCAACCTAAAACGCATCT
This sequence comes from Lynx rufus, assembly GCF_022079265.1. Lineage (NCBI taxonomy): Eukaryota > Metazoa > Chordata > Mammalia > Carnivora > Felidae > Lynx > Lynx rufus. The sequence goes on from NW_025814829.1 coordinate 50,995,960, forward strand.
AATTCGTTCTCTACAAATTTCTCCTCCGCAGTCGGTTAAGCGTCCGACTTCAGCCAGGTCACGATCTCGCGGTCCGTGAGTTCGAGTCCCGCGTCAGGCTCTGGGCTGATGGCTCAGAGCCTGGAGCCTGTTTCCGATTCTGTGTCTCCCTCTCTCTCTGCCCCTCCCCCGTTCATGCTCTGTCTCTCTCTGTCCCAAAAGTAAATAAACGTTGAAAAAAAAATTAAAAAAATTAAAAAAAAAACAAATTTCTCCTCCTCCCACGTTGTTCCCTTTCCAAATAGAACTATCCCTCATTTCTTTCCCCAAATATTCCAATTTATCCTTGCCCTGTGCGACCTATTCTCCTCACCCCTATAACACAGTCTTGATTGGTCTTTCCCGTTAGTTGTGCTCTTGAATTTATAACCTTGCCACAACTTCTGTACTCTAATATAGTGGTGAGAAACACAGATTCTAAAGGGATAACAGAGGCTAAGGGTTAAGAACGTGAACTCTGGAGCTAGAATGCCTGGTTTAAATTCTAGTCTTGGCCTTGACAAGATGGCAGCAGCCAGATGGACCATCAGTGGCTTTGAACCTGCTGGTCATGGAGGACTGGGCCCTGCCCCTCACAAAAGGGCTGCTGGTCCTTTAGAAAAATCTAACAATGAACAGTTCGTGACAAGACATCCAAAAATGGTTGAGCTAGACTGGTGAATGCTCTAGCTGGTAATAATGTAATGAAATTATGGATTCCAGGGGAGGAAAAAGGCAAACTTATGGCTGGCAGCTTTAAGATATTTGGCTGTGGTTCTGAAAATGACCCAAGTTCATTAGCCATTGAATAAGTTACAGGAAAATAGTTGAAGAATCTATACCAATCAAAAGCACAGACATTCCCAAGGAACTGCACCTTCCTCCCAAGGAGGCTGCATTGCGCCACACTAACCAAAGATCACAGTGGCCTTGGGAAACTATAAACTGGAAAAGAATGTCAAGAGATGAGAGACAGAGGGGCACCCGGGTGGTTCAGTCTGTTAAGCTTCTGACTCTTGGTTTCAGCTCAGGTCATGATCTCATGGTTTATGGGTTCGAGCCCCACGTCAGGCTCTGTGCTGACAGCTCGGAGACTGCTTGGGATTCTCTCTCTCTCTGTCTCTCTCTGCCCACCCCCGCCCGGGCTCATGCACGTGCACATACACTCTCCCTCTCTCCCTCAAAATAAATACATAAACTTAAAAAAAAAAAACACTAAAAAAAAAAAAAGAAGAAGAAATGAGAGAGAAGAAATGAGCCAATGGGCAAACGTCCATTGGGTCTAGCTCTCCATGCAGCTGCCCTAAATGTCAAAAAGCCTGTGATACTGCAGTTAAGGAGCCATGGGACACATACAACATTCTGCCACTTATAAATCATTGCTCTAATGCAGGTGACAGCTAAAGGACTTAACATAGGTACAGTGCTAAGAAAGATGCCTGACCATAGGAACTATATTTCAAAAAAATTTTTTTCATGTTTATCTATTTCTGAGAGAGAGAGAGAGACAGAGAGAGAGCATGGGTGGGGAAGGGGCAGAGAGAGAGGGAGACACAGAATCCAAAGCAGGATCCAGGCTCCGAGTTGTCGGCACAGGGCCCGACGCGGGGCTCGAACCCACGAGCCACAAGATGGTGACCTGAGCCAAAGTCTGATGCTTAACCGACCAAGCCACCCAGGTGCCCCTATATTATTATTGTTATCATCATTCTTATTATTAGCTATCTAGGATATTAGAGTGTCTTTGCGGACCTTGACACACTGGGCCAGGCTCACCCAAAAAAGTAAGAATGCTATTTCTGAATCTTTCAGGCCTTTCCGGAGCCCCTGACCACTTCACCCCTTCGTCATGACTAGAGTTCACCCTGTTTCTTCATGCGCCACGTGGAAAGCCTCATCCATCTTAAGTGACACGTGTTTACTTACACACCTACCCCTCACTTGTCCATTCCCTCTCAAAAAAACAAAGCTTGCCTTGCTCTTTATTTTTGAACCATTCTCCTCCACTTTCCTGCTCAAAGTTCTAGTATTTAGATTAGAATGCTAACAGAATATCGAAAAGTTTGAAAGGAGCAGTCAAACTGATGATAATATTTCATGGGATTCTGGTTTCCTCACCATCTTTTTTGCCTGAAAGCAAAATATCCCAGATGGGTCTGCCTTCCGTTGAGGGAAACTGAGGAAGGCATTTTCCCCTGTGAAATGAATAAACTGGTGTAGCAGACGTTGTTCGTCATCTACCCAACAGCCATCTGCCCCTCTTACTTACTAATAAACCTCCAAATGTATTTCGGTAGCAAGCCCAGGCTTCCTACTTTTGGGGAAGTTTAGCCCCTTCTCCGGCCCCACCTGCCATTACATTCCCTTTGCCAGCAGTCGGAGGTTGGCATATGACCCAGATCCGGCTAACAAAACGGAAGAGAGTCTGCTGGGGGAGCCGGGTGGGACAAGCTTCTGGTAACTATGTTATTGCTTTAAAAAAAGAAAAAAAACATCCCACACAGAAAAAGTTGTTTTCCTCCATCCCTAAATGTAACGAGGTGAAAATATGGTGCTGCGGCAGCTATTTCAGCATAACGAGGTACAAGTGTAAGGACAAAAGCCAACATGCTGATAATGGTAGAGTAAAAAAAGAGAATGAAATGAACTACTGTGATCTCCAGACTTCTTTTTAACTTTTTTAATTATTTTAATGTTCACTTATTTTTTTTTTAAACGTTTATTTATTTTTGAGACAGAGAGAGACAGAGCATGAACAGGGGAGGGGCAGAGAGAGAGGGAGACACAGAATCTGAAATGGGCTCCAGGCTCTGAGCTGTCAGCACAGAGCCCGACGCGGGGCTCGAACCCACGGACTGTGAGATCATGACCTGAGCCGAAGTCGGACGCTCAACCCACTGAGCCACCCAGGCGCCCCTAATGTTTACTTATTTTTGAGAGAGAGAGAGAGAATGAGAGAGAGCACAAGTGCAGGAGGGGCAGAGAGCGGGAGAGACACAGAATCCAAGCAGGCTCCAGGCTCTGAGCTGTCAGCTCAGAGCCCGACGCGGGGCTCCAAACCACGAACTGTGAGATCCTGACCTGAGTCGCAGCTGGACGCCCAACCGACGGAGCCACCGAGGCGCCCCTCCAGACTTCTTTTAGTAAAATGTAAAGCAACTGTAATTTGGTCCCCTGTTACTTGATAGCTGATCCTAACTAATACCAATATGCATTTCACGAGGAATGTTGAGTCCTTTGCAACAGCACATTCATTCCTCCTTGACGATCTTCAGGGAGATCTAATAAATAAGTATTTATTCTCACAAAGATCTTTCTATATTTCAAATTATTGTCTTGCCTCTATTATTTTCCTTTATAGATTTTTTTCCATTAAAAATGATTGCTTATAACATGATGTTATAGTTATCTCACCCCAATTAATTCCAAATTTTCACAAGTACAAAATCATTTCCTTCTCTCAGGCTCTGCATTTAAATGATTATAATTTTGTTTGACTCTTTCTGCCCCCTATATTTATTATTGTCTTCCTAGAGAGGCTTTTATTAAAAGCATGGATTTGGAATCAGAGACCCAGCCATGTGAATGGATAAATTACTTATTTTTTCTGATACTAAACATCCTAAAAATATTGAGGGGGCACATGGATGGCTCAGTTGGTTGAGTGTCCAACTTTTGATTTGGGCTCAGGTCATGATCTCACAGTCATGGGATCTAGCCCCTTGTCAGGCTCTGAACTGAGCATGAAGCCTGCTCTCTCTCTCTCTCTCTCTCTCTCTTTCTCTCTGCCAATGCCCCTCTCCCCTGCTTGTGCTCTGTTTCAAAAAAACTTTTTTAACAAATATCTAGGGCTGAAACCAAGGTGAAACGAGATGGCATAAGAAAAACACTTCCCTAAGTCTTGGCACAGGCTGAAAAGTCAAAACAAAATGTGGAGGAAAAAAGAAAAGGAGGGATCAGGGATGGGGAAGAAGAAAGTGAAGGAGGAAACATAAAAGAAAATGAAGAGGAAAAGGAAGATATCCAGAGAAGAAGAAAAAGAAGGGAAGAGGAAGGAAGAGGAACAGAAGAAAGGGAAAAAAGAGGAAGAGAGGAAAGAGGCAAGAAAAAGAAAAAGGGAAAAAGGAAGTTGAAGTCAGAAAGAAAGGAAAAGAGGAGAATAGGAGGAAAAGACGAGGAAGAAGGACAAGAAGATGAGAGGTAGGGTGCTGATGATGGCGCTGGTTTGAGCCCAGAGAAGAACTCTGAGAAACAGGTTAAGGCTAAGGTTAAATGTTAGAACCCAGACAAAGCCCTGACCATCTACACCTTCCTACCGTGCAACTTTTCCCCCGAGAGCTTTGGTGTTTATGTGTGACTGACTCTCATGCAGTTCGAATCTAGTTACTCCAAACATCACTACAAAGAAAATTACAAAGGATTACAAACCTTGGGCAACAGTCCTCGTATTTCAAAGAAGAGGTTGATTCATCAAGATTCCAGTGCAATCAAAGAACTTGGAGAAGTCCCTGGAGTCTGTTTCCAGCAAATGCGAGGTATGGCTCAATTAAACCGGCAAAAAATTAAATGAGCGATTCATTGGGCTTCTTCTGTAATGACCAGGTGTCCTCCTTCTTCCGTGATGACAGGACAAGAGAAAAGAGGCTTTTTTTTTTTTCTGATACAAGAAGGGGGGGTCTTCCTGACGGTGAGGGCTGGTAAAAGCCCCATTGGTTACAAGTTATTTCCTACAGAGTCTACAAACACTGGACTGGTTTCATGCCACTGGGGTCAAGTGGAACACAGAATGAGGATAGGTAAAAGACTAGAAAAGATCTCTAAGGACCTTCTAGACCCACACTTCTGTAGGTCGGCCCGTGCTTCTCTGTTTTCCATAATGGAGAATTGGGGGAGGGGTCTCCCCATCACTTCCTTAGGTTTGTCTGTATCAGCTCTCTCCTTGCCTTCAGTCTCCCTCAAGGGCTGCCATGGGCCCCGTGTCTACAGCCCTGCCCTTCCTGCGATGAGAAGCACGTGCACCCTTCCCATTTTGTCTGTGCTTCCAGCTTTCAGTGGTCTGCTTTCTGAGCCCGAGACTCTGTGACTTTCCCTAGTGCTGCATTCCCACAAGATCCCTCTCCGTTTCAGGTTGTGTTATCGTCAGCAACGATTTCTCCCACCATCCACGGCTAGAAGCCCCGGCTCTCTTCTCCCGGCTACAAGGTTCGAGCTTGGTCCAGTGCTGTCCCTCAAGGCCGTCAGCCTAACCCCCGCCCTCTGGCCCTGAGGCCTTCCCTCCCACGCTGAAGTTTTCACTCGAGAACTTGTTACCTCCGACCACAGTTCCCGTAGGGTGACATCACCCGAGAAAGGCAAAGGAAGGAAACTCTGGCATCGGCCTGAATTAATAACGGAGAAAGGGGAGAAGCCTAATCTTTCCAGTGCAGAAGATGTGTGCATTGTTTGTTGAGAGTAGCCCTCAGGGAGGCCGAGATTTCAAGCTCGGCATTGACGTGGCGCATTTTTCAATTAGACAATATACTGCATGGCATGTCCCTTCCTCCCCCAGCCCCTTGTCTTTTATTACCACATGACTTCATCTCCCCGTGTGACTGACAGAGCCCATTGGGCTCAACACTGATAAAAAACATCTGGGGGAGAAAAATTGCAATTTAGAAAACAATTAAGGACATCAATTTCAATTCATTTAGTTGCCCGGAGAAAGAAAAGTGCTTTCAAAGACGTAACTTGATATCCAGGGGTCATGGATTAAAGGGCAAGCAGACCCGTTGTTCTCCAGTTGTCGTGCGGAGGAGGGCATCTTAGTTCGGAGGTCCAAACGCAGACATCAGCTCCTATGTTGCAATTTTTAACAAAGGGTAAACCACAGAGAGCTTCCCTAATTTTCTCATTTCTTCTCCTTTTTAAGACATTCCCTTTTCTTCCTAAATTCCCTTCGAGGAAGGATGTATTCTCTCTCTCAAATCCTCACCATATGCCCATTTGTTATGGGAGCTCTGTAAGTGAACCTCGGTTTACTGTTAAAGACCCCATCCGCGGGCCTGATTGGGTGTGTGTGTCCGTGTGGCTGTGTGTCTGTGTGTTACCGACTTTTCCTTCCATTTTTCCCCACTAGCTCTGTGAGCACCCGCAGCTCCGTTGCTTTAAAGGGCTCGGAACCTTTATGAATCCAGGTGATAACTTTGCATTCACAAAACCTTAAATAAAGAACTTTATTATGTTTTCCAGCTTCATCGAGGAATAATTGACGTACGTCACTGCAAAGCTTAAAGAGCACGGCATGATGGTTCGGTTTATGGATACTGTGAAATGATTACCACAGGAGGCCCAGGTGACATCTGTCTTCTCATATAGACACAATAAAAAGAAAAGAAAGAAGAAAAGAAGGAAAAAAATTCTCCTTGTGATGAAAACTCTTAGGATCCCGTCTAAACTTTCCTACATATTGCAGAGCAGTGTTATACACAATATATATATATATATACACGTGTGTGTATATATATATATATATACATGGGTGTATATATATATATATATATATATATATATACGTGTGTGTGTATATATATATATACATGGGTGTATATATATGTGTATGTATATATATATGTATATATATATATACACACAGTACAACTCCTTTACCCATTTATTCATCGATGGACACAGATTATTTCCCTGTCTTGGCTATTGTGAATAATGCGATGGACACGGGGTTTCCAAGTCAGTGTTTTTATTTCCTTTGGATATATTCCCAGAAGTGGAGTGGCTGGGTCGTAGAGTAGTTCTGTTTTTAATTTTTTTTTGAGGATTCTCCACACTGTCTTCCATAGGGGCTGCACCAATTTGCAGTCTCAACAGCAGTGCAGGAACCAATTTACATTCCCACCAACAGTGCACAGGGGTTCCCTTTTCTCCACGTCCATGCTGGCGTTTGTTATCTTTGGTTTTTTGATGACTGGTAACGAACGGACATGAGGTGATGTCTCACTGTGGTTTCAATTTGCATTTCCCTAACGCCCAGTGATGTTGAGCAGCTCTTCCTGTACCTGTTGGCCTTTCGTATATCTTCTTTGGAGAAACGCCTACCCCTCTCCTTTGCCTATTTTGTAACGGGTTGTTTTTTTGCTATACACGTTACTTAGGTAAAATTAGAACCAACGCTCTCGTGTCTCGAGCACCTGCTGTAGGATAGCCACTATCATCCCCCCCCGAAACGTAACATCTACTCTACTTGCCTCAGAAGGTGAAGGAGGGACAGTGAAGTAGCCCCCAAACTGAGAAGGCATCTTGAGAGTGGGAAACGAAGCAGGTGACTCCATACGGTTTACGGAGTTGTAGCCGGGGTAGCTTACGGGTGGGGCAGGGGTCCATGGCAGCTGCACAGTTACTGTCCCCAAGTCCGGACATCAGTCCGCAGATTTTATAGAGCCAAGGGACACGCAGAGGGGCACTGTGGTGAGATCAGAAGGCTCGCATGTGCCTAGTTGACAGCTAGCTTTGATTAGGTCTTGTGCTACCTGTACGACAGAAAGGGGAAAGACTAAGTTATCTCTAACAGATTCGTGGGAGGCCAAAGCGAGCTTTGGGAGGCCCCCCAAGCTTTGGCAGGCATTTGTAAGGTATATATGTTAATCTCCAACGGGCCCAGAACACGTAGCTCCCAAAGAGGCCATTGATCTGACATGGAAACGATGGAGGGCCAAAGATAGAGTCAGTGTTATCAGCACTCCTGCAACTTGTCACATCAATCCCATTAACCAGGTATTATCATTCCTACACTTTACAGTTGAAAACTTGATTCTCTCATTTTAAAGCATTAAGATTTGTGCCCACACAGGGGCGCGCCTGGGTGGCTCAGTCGGTTAAGCTTGGCTCAGGTCGTGATCTCACAGTCCGTGGGTTCAAGCCCCGCGTCGGGCGCTGTGCCGACAGCTCGGAGCCCAGAGCCTGCTTCCGATTCTGTGTCTCCCTCTCTCTCTGCCCCTCCCCCACTCATCCTCTCCCTCTCTCTTTCTCTCTGTCTCTCTCTGATATAAATAAACTTGAAAAAAACTTAAAAAGATTTGCGCCCACGTAAAAAAAAAAAAAAAGGAAAGACGTGAAGCCAGATTTGTCAGCTCCTAGATCACATGCAGAGCAACAACAGACTAGGAAATAAACTCTGGAAGGTAGGATCTAGTAATAGCTCTGAATTGAAAGACTCCAGCGATGTTTAATGAAGAGAACATATACAAAATAACTAGTTAGCACTTGGCCCAACGTAGTTCCTCAATAAATGATAGCTCTAATTATCACGTGAAACCATCTCCACTTATCCCCCTGCCCTTATCCTCAATTTCCCTCCAACTTCCTGGTACACACTGCTGAAGTTTTCTTACAGTCCCACTTAAAATCATCACCTATGCAGTCTAAAGACCTAAGAGCAAGGTCCAGAAGCAGGCATTTGATGTTATCTGACTGCGAAGTAGTAACTGTCAGGAAATCCTACTCCCGGAAGCAGCCAATAGGTGGAAACAGTCCTAGAGGAGGCCTCGCTCACTTTTTATTAGTCTGCCTTGGCAATCAGCTTAAAACACAGCCACTGCCACAGCATGTGTTTCATTTTGCCCACTGCAGAGAATATAATTACAATAATATATCGTGAGGCCATATGGAAGCGTGAGGTTAGGGCCTACACAGTTTGTAATGAGCCAGAGTTGACTGACAGGATCACTCAACAAATGGACCACGTTGGCACCGGGAGGGCTCAGGGCCAGGGAACATGAACGAAGAATGGATCTGGTGTCAGAGAATGGATGGTAAAGGAAAGAGAATAAGGACGCGTGGGTTAGATGGCATGAAAAGGCAGAGGGGGCTGGCAGAGGAACCACTGGGGGAGTCGTTCCTTGGTTGAGCCAGGGAGCCTACGGGCTACTGAAACTGAAGGATCTGGGCCCCTGGGTAGGGAATCCAGAGGTGATCTTTCAGCTTAGGAGAGTCAGAAGGTTGCAAGGAAGAATTCATTTGACTTAATGATAGGGTAAAGGGATAGAAGGGAAAAAAAAAAAACCCAATCTTCACAGTCGAGTGGCGGGGAGATCGCCGTGAACTGGAATGTCTAAGGCACACCTGCTAAGGAAGGTCTCTTGATAGGATGTGGGGAGATGAGGAGAAATCTGGATGACCAGCTGGTTAGAGGTGAACAACTGAACAATACCAGGAAGACAAGAGCGGGCAGGGTAACAGCAAGGAAAAGATTGAACTGAAAATGTGTCTAAAGACCATCCCCTACCCCCTCACCCTCCCCTACGCCCACCCCAAGTCTTGTGTTTGGTTTCTTGATGACAGTAGGAACAGGAGAGCTGTTCCTCCTGGAACCGATGGGCTTGCAGAGAAAGAGAAAAGTTGCTCATGGTATGTTGGTTTGGGGTTTGTTTTTATTTTTTGTTTGTTTCCATTTGGTTTGGTTTCCCACCTCTCCAGGTCAGCTCAGGACAAAAAGTCAATTGAAATCCAAAGGTATCGCTGAACTTATCAGAACCATTTGTCTTCCTTGACTCTAAAACGCAGGCAGAAAATGTTGCAAAATAAGATTTCCAGTCCTTCTGGCCCCTGCGGGTGCCAAGAATGCCCCATGACTGCCCTCTGAGAGGCAACAGCCCTTCAGATCATCAGGAAACCCTGGAGCTTGCTAATAAAAAGAAAGTGATTTTCCATACAAAGTAAACAGATCCCTCCTGCACATCTAAATGGACTTGGCTTCAGATGCGGGTGAAGGCTTGGGGTGGAGTTTTAATTTTCATATTACAGAAGCTCATTCTGAGCTTGAATTTTCCCGTAATTCTTCAAAGCACAACAGAACCCCCTGTCAGGATATATCCAGCAACTGCATTCTTGGAGCAGCTATAAATTAGCTTGCCTTCCCTTTTCCCTCTTGACCTTGAGGCTCCTTTCGGCGACCCAACAGAAGCCCTTTAGGAAGCAGGAAGTGAAGCTTAGAGGATCCGTTATCTAGAAGGATCTTTCCTGTAGAATCTAGTCTTCTTCAGTTTCCCCCCAAATGGAAGCCTGCTCTCCAGTATCGACCTATCATAATCGATTCCAAACCCAAAGCATCATCTCTCTGGGCTGAATTGCTTTGTCATTGCACAGCTGAGCAGGAGATTTCTACACTAAAATTTTCCGTGTGAATTAGAAGACAAAAAGAAAGAGAGAACTCTTTTCCCTAACATCATCTTTTTATTTATGAAACACTTCTGAGCTTATTGGCACAAAGGCACAACCTAACGTAGCATACAGGGTGGTCCATTTAAAACAGTCCCCTTTAAAGAGGATGGCTTTAAGTGTGGCCCATTGTAAGTGGGTCACCAGATGTATTGTTATGTCAGTCCTTCCTGGCATTGTAAAAATAGGGAAGACTTTCAGGGGTTGGGAGTGTGTGTGGAAAACACAGAGAGGCTGGGGGAGCTTTAGAACCGTGAGAATAAAGGAATCTACCAGGAGGCTTGATAACTGGGAAACAAAATACAAGTAAACAAACGGGAAATGGGTTCAATCTCGATGCTAATATCTTTGTGGTCACAGGTAAGGTTTCTGTTTTTTCTTTTGTTTTCTTTTGTTTTGGATGTTTTTAACCACCCTGATGGTTGTATTTGTGTTGTATTACTCATTCAGTATATATTTACCCAGCATCCACCGTGTGATAGCACTCAACTGAAGGCTGGGAATATGATAACAAAAAGGTAAAGGCAATGCCTTCCAGAGCCTATATTCCAGAGAAGATAGAGATATAGATATAGGGTCCCAGCCCCCTGAGAAGGCCCGGACCAATGTTACTGAGGCTGAAAGAAAGGGCTGGACTGGCAGAGACCTACTGCCTCGTCCCAAACTTTAGGCCTCGAATGATGGTTCTCTTTCCTTCCTACTGGCCTTTGACGTCTGCCTTCAGGACCTTTTTCTGGTATTGTCTGCCAGTTGTTCATATATTCTCTCGGGCATAAAGGCCCAGTGTGGGATTTACGAGCTGAATCCAACTCCCAAAGTTTGGCCTGCCTCTTACTTCCAGCGTGGTGCCAATCCACTCAAACAGAAAGAGAGAAGCAGAGAAATGCCAGCGTTTCAGTTATTCATTTACTCAACGGACATTTCGTTGAACACCTATTACAAGCTAGTCATTGTGCTGGAAATGAGGCTGTGAACCACACAGATCTGACTTCCATATGCTGTGGGAGAATGTACAGAAAAGATGGAAGTTTCTTCCCCTACAAAATCCACCTTTATCTCCTGATTTTTATGGGGACCCCATTGAGAGAATCTTGTCACAGCCCTCATTTCTTAAATCACCGGTGAGTGAAACGCCAAAGAATCCAGGATGTATGAACCAGGAAAAATCTTCCTAGATCCTCAAATAGAGAGTAGACATCCCACCCCCATTATTCTCTTTCTTGTATATTTGCTTCATGGCTTTTATTACAATTAAGATCACAGTTTATTTGAGTACATGCTCATTTCACATCTGCCCTTGACAAAATTGAAAGTTATTTAAGTCTAGTTCCCTCCCCATTGTGTCCCCAGTGCCCGGCACGGTGTTTGGAGTGTATCAGGTGCCAAATAGATACTTGTCAGCTGGGCGAATGAGTGAAGAGTTGGACAAATGAACCAAGCCTTTCTTATTCATTGGAAGAATTTGGAGTTAACATGAAAGATTAAAACTTATCTTTTATATATTTCTCTGCAGGAGGGATCATGGTCATCACACTCCAGATTAAAAGCAATCCATCATAATTTCTGTCGGAAATGAAAATTTAAATATGCTCTTTTGTACACCTAGTCTCCTGGCCTCACCGTCCTTCTTCATCGCCATGGGTTAAACCTGACTTGAGTATCACACACCAGACCCCAGACCAAGGACTGTGTGATGAGAGCTCATCTGTCCTTTGCCAAGATTCTAATGTTCCACTCTAGACAATCTGGGCTCCTGGCTCCCGAAACTGCTTCTTCTGTGGCCAGGCCTTGAGGCCCCAGGATCTGCCCACATTCCAGAGAGGGTTAGGGTTTCTCATTAATCTCTGTCTGGACGCTGTCCTCAGATTAGCAGCCACTGAAATGCAATCCCTGTAATGAGAAATGAGCAGCCTGACCCATGTTGTTTCTCTGAGACCCGTTGTCTCCAACTTCTCACCTCTCCCAGGCACAGCACGTTGACTGAAAGAAGCCATTACTGTGTTCTCACTGCCGAGCCATCACCCATCACTCCAGAAAGTGTGCAAAGGAGTCCTTCCTTCACAGCTTGACATCTCTGCCCACATTTGGCACGAACAGAGGAAGCCTCCCAGGGTAGAGAAAGGGGATGCACTTAGGTTCTAGAGAGCAGAGCTGACACTCTTTCCCAGAATGAAAATAAAAGAGCAGGGTCTAGAAAGGATTGAGTCTTTAACAATTTATCATTTTATAGCTTGTGGTCATTTATTTCCAGAATGTCATACTGTGGCGTTTGAGGGTAGAGGAGGAAAGGGTTATCCAAGGTAGAATATGGGAACATCAGAAAGAATCCAGAGATCACACAGGCTTTGGGGTTGGTAAGGGCAGAGGTAACCTCTTCTAGATCATCTTTGATACAGTTATTCTACACTATTGTATGGTACTGAAGAGCTCAGAGCTCAACTCTAGCTGTGTAACCTCAGGTAAGTTACTTACATCCTTTACGCCTCAGTTTACTGTTCTGTTAAATGGGAATAAATATGGTACTGACTACCTAGGAACATCATGAGGGCCAAGTGAATTAATACATCTAAAGTGTTTATAGGAATGCTTAGGAAATAGCAACAAATACTTGCTATTATTATTTAACATCAAAAGTATGAATGAGATGTTGGATTCGAAACTTCCAAAGTCAGTTCCACCTCTAAGATTCCAGGATACAAGGGCTCCTTCTTCAGACACACACGTATTTAAGAAAATGAAGGAATCTGTTGAGATGAATCTTAAGCCTGGAGAAGAGACTCAATCTAAACGGAGATAGTGTAACCACTATTATAATTTTTACTATAGCACTTCTCTTGAAGCGATATGTAAAATTCTTTGCACATGGGTGCATACATACAGAAAAAGGGCTCATAACTGTCATCAAATTTCAAACTTCAAAAATTTGGTTTACTGAAGCACACTGTATAAATCAGAATAATCTGAAATGCAAGTTACTTGTGTGGTTAATTACCCTGTGTGTTTTCTATATGTAAACAAACAAAAAATAAAGGAATTACATTGGAAACATTTCTAAAATGTGCTCAAGTTAGTTAAATGGATTGTAAATCATGATAAAGCAATAAAAGCTTGCCCAGGGCGTCCTTGCTGTAGATTGGGAGCACCGATCTAATAATACACTGTAATAATAAAGAAGAGATGAAAAATCTCATGAAAACAAGCAGAGAGAGCCAAAGCCCAAGGACAAGTCTAGAGTTTGACCAGTGGAGGGTTAGCAGTTCTTTTTGGACAATCATCTGATGTAGTGAATGTCTGCCTGCGGCCTCTTCTAGAAGGCGTGGGGCGGGGCCACTCTGAATTATCCTTTTCTCTATAGATCCATTTCTCCAAACCAGGAATCAATGGCAGTAGGAGCATCTTGGGAGCAAGCTCCAAGGCCAGTCCTCTCCAGAGTGGCCACGCCTCTTAAAAATAATCTGAAGGGGAGGAGGAGGAGGGGGGCAGGCACCTGGCTGGCTCAGTGGGTTAAGAGTCCAACTTCGGGTCATGATCTCATGGTTTGTGGGTTCAAGCCCCGCGTCGGGCGCTGTGCTGACAGCTCGGAGCCCGGAGCCTGCTTCGGATTCTGTGTCTCCCTCTCTCTCTGCCCCTCCCCCACTCTTGCTCTGTCTCCCTCAAAAATAAATATTGAAACAATTTTTTCAAAAATAATCTGAAGAATCTTCTGACATTATACGTGAGTGGGACAAGGATTTTCTGGATGCTGGGAAGAAAAAGTCATTACTCTCACCCAGGCATAGGTGGGAAAATTATTAAATCAAGTTTAGGAAACTCTACTCGCTAACTTACTTACAAGTTCTCCTCATGTAGAACACAATATCTAGATCTATCTACGTACAGGAACAAACGACATAAATGTATACTTATTATAAACATAATACTTTTATCTTCCCAGACATCATCCCTACAGATTATATCAAGAGCACAGACTTAGCTATCAGGCAGGCCTGGGTTCCCAATTGTGTTTGGTCCTTTAACCAGCCACTGATCTTGGGCTATTCTCTAAAACTCTTAAAACCAGGGGCGCCTGGGTGGCTCAGTCGATTAAGTGTCCAACTTGGGTTCAGGTCATGATATCACAGCTTTGTCGGGCTCTGTGCTGATAGCTCAGAGCCTGGAACCTGCTTCAGATCCTGTGTCTCCCTCTCTCTCTGCCCCTCCCCACTCACACACACATGCTCTCTCTCTCAAAAAAAAACTAAACTCAGTTTCCAAACTTAAAAATATGAAATCTACATAACAACATGTAAAACATGTATCTCACGGGGCTATTGAAAAAGTTAAATCGCATCATAGATGTAAAGAACTTAGCATTCGCTGAGTGCTTACTACTATTAATACCCTACATTTGAAAGGAAATTCCCAAAGCGGGAGTGAGGAGGAAACAGAAAAAAAGTACTCCTCCTTCTAACTCTGGAGCCAGGGAAAGGGTCAAAGGGCTAATTATTCCAGAGACACCCTAACATTTCACGTCAAGAAATGGTGGCTTGACTGAGAACCACACCCAGAAAGGACTAATGAATGAATGGGACTCAAAATGCCTCTGGCTATTTCATCGTTTGGCGGGCCAGGCTCTCATAATTTAAATTTCAGTTTAACAATAAGTATTGTCGCAGAACATCTGGCAGACACAGAGGGCCTGTCTGTCGCATTCCTTTTTCCTTCTTGACAAATATTCCTAGAGCGGGTGAGATCCAGACATTCTTCCTTGACATCCTTTTGTTCTTACAATAACCCAGATCCTTTCTGTATGCATGTTTAATCCAGGGGTACGGGAAAATTGTAGCCTACTTATTCTTGCTAAGGTCCCAAGGGCAGGTGTTGGCTGCCTTTCCAAAACACTTTTTTTTTTAATTTTTTTAAATGTTTATTTATTTTTGAGAGAGAGAGAGAGAGACAGAGTGCAAGCAGGGGAGGGGCAGAGAGCGAGGGAGACACAGAATCCGAAGCAGCCTCCAGGCTCCAAACTGTCAGCCCAGAGCCCGATGCGGGGCTCGAACCCACGAGCAGTGAGATCATGACCTGAGCCGAAGTCGGACTCTTAACAAACTGAGCCACCCAGGCGCCCCCCTAAGACACTACTTTAAAGAGTTCCTACCAAGAGACTGCTTAATTGCATTTTATTGCATGGCATAAACATGCTACGTGATTGGAAATTTCCTGAATATTTCCTGATCTCATTCACCAAAAACACTCAGACACCGAAGACAATTTTGGAGTATCTTCCCAGCTCACTTCCTTGAACCACGTCAGATGCAGCCCACAGCGGGACGGGGTGGGGGCGGGATCTGATACACACAGCCACCCAGCACAGGGGAGTGGACAAGAAATGAGGCTCTGACTTAGGCCAGGCCAGCTGGTGACCCTTTCCTGCGAAATGAGAACGGAGAACAAGATCAAGGGCTACTGGGAAAGAGTCACTCTGTGAGGCACTCTCTGGGGCTGAATCCAGAACAGGCAAACCAGGAAGCCCTGCTCGTCTTTGTTTTCTGTTAAGGAGATGAGGGAACAAAGAAAGTCACCCTCAGGCAAAGAGAAAAGGGAAGCAGGTGCTCCGGGAGAAGCCAAGACTTGAGATGGAGAGGGTCTATTTCCTGGGTTCGCATGGCTTCCTTGACTCTGGTCCCACCCTGAGGCCCAGCTGCACTCTCGCCCTTGAGTTTTATAAGGCACTCTTGCCTCCATGTACTAAATGTTGCCCTTTTGGCGCAGCTAGACCAGTGATCCGGCGTATTTCCCTACCTTCCGTTTCCCTTAGCGCCCTGGCCCCGCACATTGTACACAAGAAGGCGTATTTCCTATTTAGGGCCTCCATATGATTAGGCCGCTTCACCTGAGTTTATATTTCTACTTTGCCTGCGTCTAACAGAGGCCCTGTCATCGGTAGGGGAAATGCTCGTTACGCTGTTCCTCAGTTTCCAGAGAGAGGCACGGATTTTCTTTCCACTTCCAGGAGAGATCAAAAGGAGAAAGGAGGAAGGAGCGCTTCTCTTTTATCTTCCCTCTCGCTCTAGTTTCACTGGGGAAAGAAAGCATAGATGCCGGACAAGCTTTTCTTGCCGGCCTTCCATCCTCGCCGGGTCAAGAGAGATTGCAGATCTCGGCAAATATGTCTCGGCAAATATGAACCCTTCAGACCTGAGTCTCTCCTGCTGGGGGTGGGGTGGGGGCAGTGAAGCCCCTAGATCTAGACTTGTGGGGTAGCGGGGAGACGGGCACGGGAAGAAGTCTTATTTGGGCTCCGGCCTTGCTTTATAGTTAATTACATTAACGTTTCATCTTTGATCTCTGAGTCCATATCTAAACGGGCTAAAATATTTAGAGGGAAAAATATGATCGGTCCCTGAGCATCCTCACCAGGCTTGAAGATACTTTAAGGAATGTTGAGTTCCGCAAAAGAAACAAATATCTAACTACAGAATCAGGTATTCATTAAGCCTCTGCTGAGTGATTGCCTGTTAAAAGGTGGGTCATCTGCCAAGGTATCTTAGTTATTCTCATTTATCCCTAAACTCTAACACTTAAAAGTTACTCCTCCCAGTGACTGTGGTTGAAAATCTTCAAGTACTTCATTGATTCCTTTCTTTCTCTCCCTAACCACACCCAAACCATTGCCACCCCTGTTGATTTCACTTCCCCTGAATTTCCCCTGCTCCTTTGGGCACTGCCTAAATTCAGGCCCTTTGATCTGTGGTTTTAACCACTGCTGTAGCTTTCTGGTTATCTTCCTTGTCCCCAGCCACTTTCTACATTGTAGCAGAGTTCACCTTTGTGAAATAAACCTGGTGAGTTCGTGCCCTGTCTAAAAACCTTTAGTAGCCCCTTTAGCTGATAGGAAAACCTTAATCTAGAGGATCTATCACAATCTGCCCCAACCTACAAATTTCAGCAACTTCATCTTCTTCCATCACTGTCATACCCCAGGGTTTCTGCAAAACAGCCACTGTGGTCCAGTCTGATGCCCCGGCCAGATTCATCTACTCACCATTTCTTAAATTCTGTGTCTTGGCACATGCTATCAAATGCCCAACCATTTCACTATGTCTGGAATATTCTTTCCCAGATTCTCCGCATTAAGAACAACCACTTATCCTTGGAGTCTTATATAAAATTTAAATCATATATGAGATAGGTACCCTCCATACCCCTCATTGCTGTTTTCAAACCATTGTCCCTTCCCTCTCTGTCTTCCCTAGACATTCTCGGGATTGAATCTCTTATAATTAAATCATACTGGGGGCACCTGGGTGGCTCAGTCGGTTCAGTGTCCGACTTTGGCTCAGGTCATGATCTTGCAGTTTGTGAGTTCGAGCCCCATGTCGCACTCTGTGCTGATAGCTAGGAGCCTGGTGCCTGCTTCGGATTCTGTGTCTCCCTCTCTCTCTGCCCCACCCCTGCTCATGCTCTGTCTTTCTCTGTCTCTTAATAATAAATAAATTAGGGGCGCCTGGGTGGCGCAGTCGGTTGGGCGTCCGACTTCAGCCAGGTCACGATCTCGCGGTCCGTGAGTTCAAGCCCCGCGTCGGGCTCTGGGCTAATGGCTCAGAGCCTGGAGCCTGTTTCCGATTCTGTGTCTCCCTCTCTCTCTGCCCCTCCCCCGTTCATGCTCTGTCTCTCTCTGTCCCAAAAATAAATAAAAAACGTTGAAAAAATAATAAATAAATTAAAAAAAAAATCATACTGCCCACTATCCCTCATTGTGATGTCACCAACCAACCCCCCAGTTATGCCCCTTTACTTCCCACTGGTTTTACTTCCTGGTTCACTTTTACTATCTCCAGTCCTGCTAACGTCTCCATTCCTGGATGATCACCACGTACACAGCAGATGATTCAGTAGACTCTCCATTTCTAGAACTCCTCTCTCTCCGTGATCTGACCCTCCATGCTACCTCAGTCATTTATCTGTATGTTCAGAGCCCTAGACCTTCTCTTTACCAATAATCCTTCCATAACACCAATTTAATTCATTCCATTCTCTGATCATAACATCCATCTATCCCTCCATTTCCTCTAGTGACCCAGTTCCAACTTCACCAGGATCTCCAACCCATTGATCTATCTTTTCATTGTCTCTAACCTTCATGAAATTCTCTCTCACCACCTTACTCATCTTAAAGTCCGTGACTAATCAATAGACTCAACCTCTTTGTGTATACCCTTAATTCCTTGGTGTACTCACTTGACAAAACTACAACCCTGGCTAATTTTACCTAATTTGTGCCTTCGTTGCCAGCAAAGAATGAGCCGAAGGCCAACGCTCTTGATCATGAACCTCCAGTGAACCTAAATGTTGCTTGATGATCATATTCTACTTTTCTGGCCTATTCACTCTACCGCGTATGCGATGGCTACCTTTTTCATTCTTATCTCTCCTCAGACCCACAGCACACCGCCTCAGTCTTCATTCTCAGATGATGATCGTCTTTCCCACTTCACTGACAAAGTGAACGCCAACAAAAAGGGACTTCTATAAATTTCCGTAACCATCACCACCTTTCCACCAGAATCTATACACGTAAACCCTTACCTCCCACCTGCAGCTGAAGAGGACTTAACCATGCACCTATCAAAAGCCAATCTCCCCACTTGCAAATGAGATCCCATCTTTACTGAGTGACAATGCTCTAGAAATCCTCCCATTTCTTTTCCTGAATCACAAATGTCTCCGTCTCTCTACCAAATCCTTCCCATCAATGTACAAATACATAATTTATTTCTCCCATCTTAAAAACAAAAACAAAACCCTTCACTTACCCTTACTTCCCTTGCCTGATACTGCCTTGTTTGCAAATTTGTATTCCTTCCTGGCAAAACTCTTTGGACAAGTTGTCTATATGCATTCTCTATAATTCCTTTCCTCCCATAGTCACTTATAGTCACTGCAAGCCGGGTTTTTTTTCCTACCCACTCTACCGAAGCTGTTTGTTCGCAGTTTTCCTCTTACTTGACTTATTACAAAGGTTTGATGTAGTCAGTCTCTCTGTCCTTGATATTTTCTTCACGCGGCTTCCAGAACACTCAACCCTTGGTTTACTTTGTTGGTCACTCCTTAGTCTCTTTTGCTGCCTTTTCCCTCTTCTTCCTAAGCTCTTAATGATTACACACTTTAGGGCTCACTCTTTGTTCTCTTCGCTATTTTCACTCATTCTTTCAGTAAACTCATCCAGAATCACAACGCTTAATACCACCTCCACGCTAATTTTCCGTCTCCAGCCCAGACTTCTCTCCTGAACTTCAGACTTGCACATGCACTCCACTTCTCAACATCTTCTCTTGGTGTCATCTAAAAACTCAGAAATGTTGAGTTTAAGCTCTTCTGATTCCTGATCTCTCACCATGAAAACTGCGTTGTCACCCACTTTCCATACCTCAAATGATAGCAACTATGTTCTTCCGGTGGTTCAGATCAAAACTTTTAGACTCATCTTTGACTTCTGTCTTTATTACACTCCCACACATACCATTCAGCAAATCCAGTTGGCTTTCATTTCAAACATATCCAGAATCCAAACACTTCTCACTACCTTCGTGCTATCCCCCTGGCCTGAGCCACCGTTACTTTTCTCCTGAGTTACTGCAATGTTCTCATTTAGGAATCAGCAAAGTGATTTTGTAAAGGGCCATGTAGCAAATATTTTATGCTTTGGAGGCCATACTAGTCATTGGGGCACCCAGTCATCTCTGCTGTTATAACGCAAATGGGCATGGCTGTGTTCTAACGTTAAGTTAGTTTCCAAAAAAGCAATGAGCTGAATTTGGACCCCAAGCCATAGTTTACCAACTCCCGATCTATCGGGCCTCTTTGTTTCCATCCACTATGATCTTTTCTCAAGTCAGATCATGTCACTTCTCTGCTCAAAACTCTACAATGGTTCTCCTTCTGGATCAGAGTAAAAACCATAATCTTCAATAATCTTCAGGCCCCTACATGATCCTGCCACAGTCGTATCCCTAAATCTCATACCCATTGCACTCTCTCCTTAATCCACCCTGCTGCATTTGCACGGATCCCCTCGCCGTTCCTCAAATAGGCCAGGCACACTCAAGACTTGGGGCATCAGCACTGGTTGTCCCCTCCTCCCCCAGATATCCACACGGCCCCTGTCCTCACCCTCCTCACTTCTCTGCTCAAATGTCACCCTCATCAAGGAGGCCAATGCTGGCCACTATTTGAAATTACAGCCTTCCTGCATGACTCTCATGCCCCCTTACTCTTCTCTATTTTTCCCTTCCCCCCCCCAAACTTACCACTTTCTAACATCAATAATAATTTACTAATTTATATTTACTGCATCCCTAACCTTCCTGGAATACAAGCTCCACGAGGCCAGGGAACTTTGGATTTTATTTCCTGGTGTATCCTGAGACCCTAGAGCCATGGATGACACATAGGAGGCATTCCCAAAAGGTGGGATGAATGGAATCCGTGTGGCATCCCTCAAATCCCAGAGATGTAGTGGGTCACTCAAGTCTCTATATTACTTTAATTCTTTTTCCGTGTTATTCTTATAGTCCTTTTTGTCCTGACTCATTACTATGTAGGTAACCGCCTTTCCTATCACAACACCATGATCTTCTTGGACATTTGCTATATGTTTGTTTGCCTGTCACGTAGCAAAAGGTCAGTCATGCCAACGTAATGAACCTACAAAGGTGCCACATATGCGTGGTTCTCTGTCGCCAAATCACTCACTCCACGAGCCAGTATTTGAAAGGTCTCTCCCCATACCCCACTCTCGATACGTCTATACACACACACCGCTAATTGAGATCCTTTAAAACTCTTTTTCACATATTTGCTTAATTAGCTTGCATTGACCTCTGCAAAAACACTGGCCTCTGACGATCCTAAGAGGTAGTTTCCTGGCATGGACACCAGAGCATCAAAGAGTCAGCTGGAACGAAGGAAAGCATAACACAGCTGGATTTAATTATTCATGACAGGCAGCCGAATATATCTGACACAGGTCTTCTCCCTAACACATCACTCAAAACAGGCCGGTTTCAGGAAACGGTAGAGAGAGAGAGAGAAAAAAAAAAAAAAAACGAGGATCAGGCCAAAATGTGTCCATAATACAAAGCAGATCATCTTTCACACGGATGACCTTATGCATTTTGCTTTATATTTTTATGATGGTCCCACATCTATAAGACTGCTGACCCTTTAAGACTCGGCGTGCTCCTATGCTGGGGCTTAGCAGTGGTGGCTCAGGTTCTCGGAAGAGGAGGTGGGTGAAGATCGCACCCATTCGTGAATCATCGTACGAGCCAAGGGTCCTCCAGGGTTCACGTAGAAGTGCAGGCATGTTTGCAATTAATTCATCTGGGAAGCACAGGTGAGCACTTTCTACTTGCCTTCGACGTTCACAGAAGGATTAACTGTATCTACGATCCAGTTTGTTTCTTTGGGCTTTTGCTTAGCAGGAAACGGGTGAGGATTTTAGGCGTTACTTTGTTACGACCTACCCATAATTTTAATATTTCTCTCGTATGAAATCCACCCTCTCACCTGATGAAACGATGGGCTTTGGGTTGGCCATGCCCTTGGGTTGGCTCCTATTAAAAGAAGAGATTTCCTAATTAGGCAGAACCCAATTTTCTTGCTGCAGTCTCCTCCCAGATGCTTGATCCCTGAAGTCACTGCCTTCATGTTTCTGTGCGTTTCCCGGTCCTGGTGAGCTTGCATTGTTGGATCACAGTTTTGACCAGTCTTGCACATCCCAGTGCTCGTACAACTGCAGAAACCCTTGCGGTTTTTTCCTGCTGCTTTGCTCTGATTTACGTTTGAAGCCAGAAAAGTAGACTTCCCCTGAGTCTTTTTGCTTGGAATGTCACCTTTTATACTTTCAACAAAAACTTGGGTTTCAGCTGTACTAGGGCTTATGCCTATGACTGAGACTCTAACCATGAATGCTCCATTAAAGGGCTCAGAATTTAACAGAGAAAATAGCAAGGAGACTTGATTAGAATGCCACATGATTAGAGCTGTGATATGTTAAGCAGAGAGTGTGAGGGTAGCACGGAGTGAGGGCACCTAACCCAGCACCTAGGGGCTGAGGGAAGCTCTCTTAGACTCAGCAACGTCTAAGCAGTCTGTGCCAGATGAAAAAGAATGAGAGATGTTCTGTACTAAGGAGGTAATATCTATAAATGCTGTGAGCTACGAATCATACCAACTTTAGGGAACGCAAGTAGTTAAGTACAGGTGCAGGCGATGTGGAAAATCTGAGGCTGCGGAGGGAAGGCAGGGCTAGATCACAAAAGGCTTTATATGTCATTCTAAGGAGGTGAGGATTCATGCTATCAGTGACGGGGAGTCACTGAAAGCTTACACATGACACGGTCGGGTTTATATTTCAGAAAGACTGGCATCAGTGCGGAGAATGGATTTCGCTCTCTAGCTACTCCCCTGAAACTGGCCCCTACGCCCTCCTTCTCTACCTAATCTTCCTGTGGCTCTGAACAGCTCAGCTCCACACCCCTTTTCCCGTCAGTATTCCCAAACAAAACTAATGATCAGAATCACTTTAAGAGCTTATAAAAATACAGATAATCTGAGCCCACTTTTTCGAACTGGATCCTCATGGGAATGGAGCCTGTCAATCTCTGTTTTATAAAATCTTCCCATGTGATTCTGAGGCAGTTGGACTAGGGACAGAATTAGGGGACTAACAGAGACTGCTACTTGCACCACAACACAGATATGTCAATGAACATCAACAGTGAGTTTGGCTTGTTGCGTTAGATTAAAGATGGCTGGCACTCTAAATATCTTCCTTCTACATGATCTACACCTCTACTCCCAGGACTAGGAAAATCAATCCCTTACTTAAACCCTCCAGAACATTCTCTTGTTGTTTAAATAACATGTCCAAACCTTAACACAACCCATTAGGCAGCGTAGTCTGGCTCCAATGATCTCTCCTCTCCAGCCACCCTTCCCTTTACCTTGTACTTGTTATTTGCGGGGGTGGGGGGGTGGGGGGGTGGGGGTTGGATATTGATGCAATTTACACCCCAACTTCTACTTTGTCAATTAAATTAAGGGTAGTTATGGAGTTGAGAAATTGTGTAAATCAGTAAAGATCTGAAAACTGTCTGAAAAAGGGGTGCCTGGGAGGCTCAGTCGGTTGAGCATCTGACTTCGGCTCAGGTCCTGATCTCGTGGTTGGTGAGTTCGAGCCCTGTGTCAGGCTCTGTGCTGACAGCTCAGAGCCTGGAGCCTGCTTCGGATTCTGTGTCTCCCTCTCTTTCTTCCCCTCCCTGACTCATGCTCTGTGTCTCTCTCCCTCTCTCTCTCTCTCAAAAATAAATACACATTAAGAAAAACTGTCTGAAAAGACTTGGAAAGTGACTTGACGTAGGAAGAGAAAGGGACTGCTGGTCAATCTTCAAGACTCATCTGAGTTAAAGAGCAAATTCCACATCCACATCATTTCCATATTATTTCCATGTTATTTCCTCCCACGCTCAAGAAACCAGGGGCAGAGAATATTGATAACTTGTCAACTACCATTTGAGTATTGGCAAAGCAGAAAGCCAAGAGATAAGAGAATTAAGGGTGCTGGTGTAAAAGAAACAGAAAGTTTCTGGAACGGGCCTAAAAAGATGATTTGGCTAATTTGTCCCAAGGCACAGAGGATTAAAACGTGAATGCCCATGTTTAGCCATATGCGGTCTGGTTGGCAATGGTTCACCATTTGATTTAGTTCTGGTCTTAGGCTTGTTCTCCAGTGGCTCTCACTGACATTCTGTCATGTTACCCTAGAGCATGGTGAGTAACAACAGTTAGAAGGTTCCAGAAGCAAAGTAAATTACTTCCCAGGACATAAATGAAACCACCAAGGTAATCCTATAATGAGGTAGCAAATGCTTCATAATGATTGTTTTCCTCCTAAGTTAGAACTCTGACTTACAAACATGATTTTTACGGTTACAGCATATCCATGTGGTAGACCTTCTTTAATTAAACTGATGTGTTGCATTTCGCACAAGACTCCATCTGTCTCAAAACACAATATATGTCAATATACAAATATACGCCTCAACATGAAGATATTGGAGTGCTTCGAAGATAGGAGCAGTGACATTTAAACATTCTGATAATAAAAATGAAATGCTGTGCTTGAATGGTGTTAGATTATTTTTAATTAAACCAATGCCTTAAATTAATCCCATTAGTTCAGTTTTCAGGTTTATCATTTCCCTTCTCTTCCCAACGTACATTCACATCAATGAAAGCAATGGGGCCAGACGCGATGAGGCAAGCGGTGTCGGAGGCCAGTGACTAAAATTAAATTATCAATGACATTTACTTATCTGTTCACAGCTGAAATTTCAACGGTACATTTTCTCCTGAAACGAGACGCTTCCTCATCACTGAAATGCAGGCTTCTGTTATCAAATTACACCCATATTACATCACTGGGTGGTGAAACTGACCCCAAATAGAAAGCGAAACCATATATACTTTTTCTGTGAAGAGAAAAGCTAAAGACAAGATTAAGCAATGGGTTTGTTTTTATAAGATTATTTTGACCCGTGCCTTTCGTAATTAGGGTGAGCTTTTACTTCTAAGAGAAATAGTCGTCCCGGAGAGGAAGGGAATAGAATGCATCTAACATGAGGGCAGAGCAAGGTGGGCCTAGACTTTACCCCATCCATCCCGGAATACTCCATAATGCAAATCTTCAGGGACCAGGGCAGTTTAGAATTTGTGAACACTGCTCCCTTTTCTGGTTTTGTGTACAATGTACATTTTGGGTGTATACGGCAGTCTCTTAAAACAGTTTTCCTGATGTTTCACTCCATTTATCTGCCGGGAAATCCACCGAGTGTGTGCACGTACTTATAAAATTAGTGGAAACTTGTACATACTACATTGAGCATTTCCAGACATGCATTGGATCCCTTCTCTCCATCCTGCCACCCCCCTCCCCGCCACCGTGAATTATGAGGAGCGTACTTCTGTCCCAAAGCACCCCTGTGCAGTGCTGGTCAGGACTGTCCATCACTGTGCAGTGCGAACATCCACACCGGGATGCACTGTTCTGGAAAGCCATCCTGCTTCTTCTGGCCCAGCACCACCAGCCCACTCTTCCTAATGAGGCTCCGGAGGATGTCCATGTCCCGAGTCACACTGCTGTCCGAGAGATCAAAGATACAGCCCTCCCGAGCCACGTTGTCCTTCAGTATGATGACACCGTTTTCCTTCAGGCCAGCTCGGCACCGGGAAAGAAATACAAGAAGGTCTTTGTCGGTCAGGTACCCTAGAGGTGAGGCCAAGTAGATGGGGAAACAGGATGGAATGGTGGGGGGTGGGGAGGGAGGGGAGTAGGAAGGTAGGAAAGATCACAAGGCTAAGAATCAGGAGACCATTGGTTCACTCATTCATGAATTATTTAATAGCCTGAATTGTTCTGGTTGTGGGAGGCTTCGATAGGAGGATAGGTATCCTCTCTGAGGAGGCTCAGTGTCCCATCTATAAACTAGATATTATGCCACCTGTTCTATCTACCTCATAGGCACGAAATAAACTATTGCCTTTCCCATGAATCCCCGCCATCGTCCCCAGACAACCCAACTTTGTCATTACTGCTCTGTGTCCCCTAGACACACACACTGAGACCAATATCTAACTCACTGCTGTCTCACTTCCTGGGAATTTAAATCTAAGGAAGTCCGGTTTTGCCCCTACATGGGGATAAACTCTTTTTGACCCCACTTTTTCAAGTTTTTCAAGTATTTGGTTTTCTTTGCAGGGTTAGGTTGGTCCAAAGGCACTCCATCTCCAAGGACGGGAATTTTCAGGCTCGTGACAGAGAATGTCAGGGGAGACGGTGGGAGGACCAGAGCTGCGGGGGGAGTTTCCATGATGCCTAAGGCTGCCTAACTACCCTCAGCACAACTACGACTACATCTCCCCGAACGTCCTTGCTCCCTCTCCGCAAATCCTCACATTAGCCCCAAGTATTATCTTCTCTCTCTCTCTCGGAAGGGGACAAAGGCAGATGCCATGCCATGCAGGACTGACCAGAGACCCACTGAATCCAGATGACATCATATCTCCCCAGTGGGGGTGTAAATTCCTGCAGGTTGTAGCAGTGGTAGCTTTCTACCTTGTCCCCGTTGACCTGCAGGTAGTTCTGGGCTTCGACGAGGAACGATTCCATCATGTCCACCAGTTCCACGCTTTTGAAAACCGGCAACAAGACATGCTTGCTGACCCTTCCTATTCCAGAGCCACAATCCAAGGCACAGTCTGTCCCAGCTCTCCCGGGGCCCTGCAGAAAGGTACCTTGTGGGATGCTTCAAGTACAGACACGTACCCTGAGTCTAGGATACTCCGGTTCCCTCTTTGAACCAACTTTATTTAGGTCAATTTTCATATGATAAAATGTACTATTTTAAGTGTACCATTCAATGCATCCAGGCACGTACCGACTACCACAAACAAGTTCTAGAACATCCAAATGCCTCTTTCAAGAAATAGCCAACACTGCTAGTGTTTACTTTCTTTGTTTTATCCAAATAGAGGTCTTGAAAAGAATTACAAAGTAAGATTTTAGAAAATAATGTTTTAGGTCTAAAAACTCAGTAATTTCCTCTAAGAAATGGGTCACAGAAAGCCCTATAAAGTAGAATGTTATTAACTGTAAATTTGGGTCAAGCCCACAGCTAAATGGACATGCATGGTAGCTTATTGCTTTGTGAAAGAGAGAAAGAAAGAAAGAAGAAAGAAAGAAAGAAAGAAAGAAAGAAAGAAAGAAAGAGGAAAGAAAGAAAAGGGGAAAGGACGGGGAGGAGAGGGTAGAGAGGAAAGGAGGGGAGGAAAGGGGAGGGAAGAGAAGGGGAGGGAAGGGAAGGGAAGGGAAGGGAAGGGAAGGGAAGGGAAAGGAGAGAGGAGAGGTGAGGTGAAATGAAGCAAAGCCGGAAAACCTTACAGACAGAATTCTACTTCAAACCCACCCCGATGGCACACAGCACATTCACATGGATAGAAGGTGTTTGTGGCAAAGTCTCCTTATCTCTTTTAATGCTAGAAATTGTTTCCCGTCTTTGTAAGAGAAACTGTTTGATGTACTGTGCACAAAACCCCCTAAAATTGTTTTTATAAAGTAGGTCTCGGGGACCCTGGGTAGCTCAGTCAGTTGAGCGTCCAACTTTTTATCTTGGCTCAGGTCATGATCTCATGGTTCATGAGATGGAGCCCCGCGTGGGGTTCTGTGCTGATGGTGCAGAGCCTGCTTGGGATTCTCTCTCTCCCTTTCTCTCTAACCAACCCCCTCTTTCTCAAGATATAAAAATAAAAAATCAACTTTAAAAAGTAATAAAAATAAAGTAGGTCTGTACACTAAATTAACCGGAGGTGAAGGATGGATAGATGGTGGAGGAGGAAATCAGCCAATGAAAACTTTCTCAAACTTGCTTCTGTAAAGTAGTATATTCATATGCACATATGCATATATATATGGCCAGCTGCACATATGCATATATATATATATATATATATATAGCCAGCTGAAACTCTGAGATATATATTATTCGGTCTCTCTATATTATCTGGTCTAAATTATTTGTCCATAATTGGGATGACTGCTAAATAGATTTTATGCTAGAAATTATAATAATAAGATCTTGCCAATCAAGATCTTAAGGAGAAAGCCTACTCTTGTTTTCTCAGGAACTAAGGATTTAAGAAAAGATTTGAGGGGCGCCTGGGTGGCGCAGTCGGTTAAGCGTCCGACTTCAGCCAGGTCACGATCTCGCAGTCCGTGAGTTTGAGCCCCGCGTCGGGCTCTGGGCTGATGGCTCAGAGCCTGGAGCCTGTTTCCGATTCTGTGTCTCCCTCTCTCTCTGCCCGTCCCCCGTTCATGCTCTGTCTCTCTCTGTCCCAAAAATAAATAAACGTTGAAAAAAAAATTTTTTTTTAAAAAAAGAAAAGATTTGAGCAGAAGGAAACATCAGAAATGCTGCTTTCTAGTCCACTCAAAGGGCCTTCTGTAAGCAATAAAGGCACAGTGAAGAACAAAAAGTGAAGACATTTTGGCTTCTTTTCAAATGGAATCATAACAAGCATGATTTATCATGTGCTTATATATAGAAACTCTTTGCATCTGTAACAACTAACATCAAAACAACTCCACAAGATAATGATTACCCCCCAGTTTGAAGCTGAGGAATCTTGGGTTTCCACAGCTAACGGCAGACCTAGAACTTGAACAGGGAACTGTGTGAATCCAAAGGCAGTTCTACCTTAGAGCCGTCCCCTCAAGCGCCAACTCCGATTCCCTTGATAGTATCTGTCCGATGCTACGTTGAAAAATATTCTAAGGCTTCACCGAGACTGAGCAGGAAAGAGCTCTGTGATTGACTAGTGATGTCTCCCTTGAGTATGGGAAGGGGGACGTGGTGGTACCCATACCATGTATTTGCCATTTCCACTTACACGATGCCACCTCCCTCATTCAGATATTATAACGTAAACTCATTCAGAGAAAGAGGAGACCTAGGCTAAAGGCTTATGCTGTGAGCGCCATAAAGAAAACATCCCTTAAGTAAATCCACAACATAAACACGATGGGTGGGATAAGTATAGGAACGTTATTGTAAGCTGTCGAAATGATCTTAGTAGAAATGTGTATACTCAGAGATTACTACAAATTTTTCTTACCATTTCTTGGCCTTAAAGTCTCTACAGATCATGTTGCTCACATTATTGTAGCAAGTGGCCTTAGAATCAGAACCATAGAGCCCAAAGAGGGCTCAGAGACCTATGCCAGAGATGTCAGATTACAATAGCTGACCTCCTTTTTCTCATTGAACAAATAAACCTGAAGCTGCTCTTGTTAAAGTGAGGCAGAGCCTCACCCGCTCACCCTTCCTGTCATTCTCCCAGTAGGACCTTGAAGGATCTCAGCAAAACCCTAGAGTGCTTAAAGCACTCATGTCTAATTTCCCTACTTTTTTATACCAAGAAACTGAGGCTCAGAGAGGTGAAATGTTTGAAATAGAATTCCCTTGAAAATTCTCACTCTCTGATTTATATTTTTCACCAACGGAGACGCGCGATATTTGACTATAATTACTTTCGAAACAATGGTCATTTACAAATACAGAAAGGTACCTTTCACCCAAATTGTGTGTACTGCTCGCCTCTCACCACTGTGGCTTAGTTGTATTTATTATATTTCACTGCATACGGCTGCCACTGCCTCCCATATTCTTTCTCTCTCTCTCATTCACATGCAGCTTGTATGGGAAGGGGTATTTAAAGCCCATTCTCGGGGCGCCTGGGTGGCTCAGTCGGTTAAGCGTCCGACTTCGGCTCAGGTCATGATCTCACGGTCCGTGAGTTCGAGCCCCGTGTCGGGCTCTGTGCTGACAGCTCAGAGCCTGGAACCTGCTTCGGATTCTGTGTCTCCCTCTCTCTCTGCCCCTAACCCACTCGCATTCTGTCTCTGTCTCAGAAATAAACAGACATTAAAAAAAAATTTAAAGACCATTCTCAGGGACATCTCCTGCCTCCTGGACACCAAGGCTGCCTGTATTGAAATCTGATGTCCTTCCATGAATGTGACTGGACCTATATACAAGGTGTGATTTCAAAACAAGATGTTTTGTTAATTTCATTCTCATTTATGGTATTGTCTTCATACTTATGGATTCATATAAAATAGTAAAATACTCTTGGGAATTTGGTTTTAGTTTTGATCCTGCCTATATGTTTTGTTTTCAAAGACATCATTGTAAGTTCATTCCTGTGGGATTTAAAACTCAAAAGGAAGTGCTGAATGCCACTGTATAGAAACCGTGAAATATAACAAGTGAGACCCAGAGTTTTTAATCATCCAATCTCTGAGAAATGTCAATAGATAAATACCGTCAAATACTGATTACTTTTTACAAATTGCCACTTTCCCCCACTAGAAAGCTAAAATGAGGACCGTTATCAGCTGTGCCATTGACATCACCTTGGCATCATTTGTTTATTTGCTAAAGTAAACATAAACGCAGCAAGTTTAAACAACTTTTCTCGCTGTCCTGTGTCACTAAGTGTTGAAAGGAAAGCAAAACTTTAAATTAAACAATCTGCCTTTTCCCAGTTGACATAAGGATAAATCATGTCAGATACTCATATTCCATAACTCCTTGTATCTTGACCTGGATACTAATTTAGCAGATTATTGAGGTCAAAGTACAAAAATATCATTTCTTTAAAAAGACTGTTTATACTCAGTTAGAGGTCATGGTTTCACAATGAGCCTTGTCTCCTAAGAAGGACTCCTTATATTTGTTTGAAAAGAGCAGGCTCCTCTTTTCCAACACAAATATGCAAGCACAAGGCTGTTTCCTTTCCCAGGTCCATGGGCGTTGTATGGGCTCTGTCTGACCAGCATCCCTGTGGTCAGCTTGGCACTCCACATGGAGTGACAAGACAGCTGGATTACTAACTAAGCTTCTGAAATGCACTGGGATCAAAGTCAGCCTCACCACAAGGCAGGCAGAAGGGAGAGCTTTCGGCCAGGCCGGAGGAGAATTGAGGTCTGTGGTACACACACACACACACACACACACGCACACACCAAGGATTTTTCTGCTTCATGAGACAAATGGAAAAAATATGTCACGGTTAAGAGTAGAGAGTCTGGTGTCAGACAGGCCTGGCTGGACTTCAGTCCCTGCTCTGTCTCTTACCGGCTGCATAACCTTGACGACTTAGTTAACGTCGCCAAACCTCGGTTTCTACCAATGTAAAAAATACGGATGATAATAGGACTTACCTTCTAGAATTCTTTTGAAAAGTAATCAAGACGATACTTCTAAAGTGCTTAGCAGAGGGACTATTGCAGGAAAAGCACTCCGTGAAATCAGTCAGTGATACTGATTTAGAAATACTCCGGGTTATCCTGACCTACAAACATTCATGGACGTCATCTCCAGCTTCATGGTCCTTCGTGGCCACAGCTGATGTTCACACACGTCGGCCCCGATGGATGCTCCCTCCTGATTTAACTTCTCTGCTCAGACACTTGGTGCTCCATGGAGGTTGGATGTGAAGTGAACTTCACCTTAACATTCGGGATATTCTTTTTTTTTTTTTTTTTTTTAATTTTTTTTTTAACGTTTTTTTTTTATTTATTTTTGAGACAGAGAGAGACAGAGCATGAACGGGGGAGGGGCAGAGAGAGAGGGAGACACAGAATCGGAAACAGGCTCCAGGCTCCGAGCCATCAGCCCAGAGCCCGACGCGGGGCTCGAACTCACGGACCGCGAGATCGTGACCTGGCTGAAGTCGGACGCCCAACCGACTGCGCCACCCAGGTGCCCCGTCCCTCGGGATATTCTTGATAGTGCACTTGAAAACCTAACTCAGATGTTTATAATATTGATAATGCTTCCCTTATCAGGATACAATGGGCTCCAAATTTCAAACAGATGACTTCCGAATGAATTGGAACGAAACCTGGTTGCCAGTTAGGACTTTGTCTTCAGTAGGACCAACAACAGCTTTGTGGTATCGGCAGCTTTATTAAATCTATTCTAGCAACTAAATGAAGTTCCTGAAACTCAAATGAATGCGTTTTATGAAAGCCTGTTATTACTTTTTTTAATTTTTTAATGTTTATTTTTTTTTGAGAGAGAGACAGAGACAGAGACAGAGCATGAGCAGGGGAGGGGCAGAGAGAGAGGGAGACACAGAATCGGAAACGGTCTCCAGGCTCCAAGCCATCAGCACAGAGCCCCATGCGGGGCTTGAACTCACGGACCGTGAGATCATGACCTGAGCCGAAGTCAGACGCTTAACTGACTGAGCCACCCAGGCACCCCAAAGCCTGTTATTATTAGTAGTAGCAATAAATTAGATTTATTGGGTAATAATTATGCACAACAAAGCAAGCACATTTCTTTGCACATTGGCTCATTGGATCTTCGTATTATCCTCTGAGGTAGGTTCGATGGTTAATGCCCTAGTCACAGGTGAGAAAACTGAAGCTTACAGCACTTAAGGAACCATTCCAAGGTTGCTTGTACATTAAATAGAAGAACCTAATGACTATAGAGCTGAAGATTATTGTCCCTACCCTCTACTGTCTTGTCTCCATCTGACAGGGAAGTGAGGAAGCAGTTTCACCCAACCCCGGGGCTACAAAGAGGTCACATTCTTTCAAGGCGAAGACTGAACTACGTAATAAATAATATAAAGAGATTCTACTGTACTTCTCGTTTTCAAGCCAAACATAGGCATGCACTTCCTTACTATATTACATTTGTATTGCAGGAAATCAGTAAATCGCCCCAAGATCCCAAATGGCATGATCTCTCATCAGTCATCTGGGTGTGAACGGTTTCATCTGGAAGACTATAAAAGAGATGTCTTCTTAATCCCCCAATCGTAGTATTAGCACTGCTAGTTCCCTTTCCCCTGAAGCATGAGAGATTAGCTGAGCCTATAGGATGGTGAAAGGCCAAGGGGGATAAGCCAGTGGTTTGATGCGACCCATCCCTTCTGAACATTTTAAAAGAGGCTTTCGGGCTCAACTCTTGGCTGAGCCATATGGCTTTAATACAACTTAAATGACCACACAGAAGCATGTGAGCTCAATGTTTGCGAGGACCTTGCTTCCTCATCAAGCTGCAGTTGCATAACTCACCCCAACAAACTTCCGAAGGAAGTCCCGAGAAGCCTGGATATCTGGGATGGACAGTTCAATGAAATTTCCCATCATACCCTCTTCTGTAGCTGGTACTTCTTGATAGAAAAGTTTAGCTCTGGCATAGAACTGCATCTCCCCATTGATGATTTGACTTGTTAAAGCATACAATTTCACTGCAAATGAAATATTAATATTTATCAATATGTATATGACAGAACAAGTTCAATCTTATCACACATGGAATTGTTTCTCAGAAGCCTGCCCATTTGTCATGTGGAGGAAAGGGCACAGTCAGAAGATCTGGGTCTGAGTTCTGGCCCAGTGACTTACTCGATATGTAGCCTTGAGAAAACTTCTTAACCCCTCTGATCTTTGGGTAGCTCATGCATAGTGGCATTTTCATGACTTAATGACCCTATAGTTTAATGAAACTGTAGCTTATTACTGTATATATTTTTTTAAGTTTGGCAGTATTTGTTATCGTAGAATAAAGAATGTCACAAGGACGCCTGGGTGGCTCAGTGGGTTAAGCATCCAAGTCTTGATTTTTGGCTCAGGTCATGATCTCAGGTCATGGTTCATGGGCTCAAGCCCCACTATGGGCTCCTTGCTGAGTGTGGAGACTGCTTGGGATTCTCACTCTCCCTCTCTCTCTGCCCCTCCTGTGCTCTCTCTCTCAAAATAAATTAACTTAAAAAAAAACACAGCATGTCACAAGTTTCACAGTGAGTTTTATCTTTGAGCTCCAAGTGTTTTATGAGGATTTGACTGTTAATCTTTACTTCTAATCACAAAGTACATTTGGGGTAGCTATTTTTTCACCTCTTTTTTAAGCAACTCATACTGAAATATCTCTTTGTACCAACATTACAGAAAATGTGCTTAAGCTCTATCTTCTGAAAATAAAATAATTAAAAAATGTTATATTTATTGAGCAACTCTTCCGTAGCAGGCAGTGTGCTAGGCACATTCTCATATACTATGTCACTTCATTATTTTAGACACCGCATGAGGTATTATTTTAACACATTTATTTTTTGAAAAACATATGTTCCAACTTCTGAGAGGAAAATTTGCATGCATTTAAGTGATCTTTGTAGATGAAAATACACCTCTTCAGGTATAAAATAGTATGTTATACCTCTTCAGGTATAAAATATAAAAGGGTTGCCATATTAGAGGACATTCAGGAGGAAATGGTAAAGAGTGAATGAAAGGAAGGAATTTCTCGTTCAAGAGTGTAAACTGAATGCATTTGTCTTTCCTCCTTCCCCATATTCCCCCCAAATTGTTTTAATAACCTCAACACATATCTGAAGAAAATGAGAGGGGGGGCCACCGATGGATTCATGACTTCAACAAATGTCTGGAAGACAAAAAAGCAGATGGAACAAAGCTAAAAAATTTGCAGCCTCAGATAGTTGCAAAAGGAAATAAGAGTTAATAAAAAACCAGTGACAGGACAAATGCACCCTCCCAAAAGCAACTGATAGCACAACTGTAATCCTGGGCAGGGAAGTATCTTCTCTTTAAAAAAAAAATTTGTTTTAATTAATCGCCTACGGAGACCTAAGCCAGTTAGTATAGGATCCCGGAATACCACTTATTTTGTCATAGAGAGGACTCTAAGCATCACATCTGCTCACACAGGTGAGACTTTAGTAAGATCTACTAAAGACATATATACCAGAAGAAACATTCTCCATTACCTAGAATCATTGACCCTGTTCTTTATTCCTAACTGTGGATGAACAATTATTTCCAAACACATGGGGGTAAAGAGGCAGTCTGAAAGAAAAAATAGAGATAAACAATCAGAAATGACCCCAAAGGAAATAGAACTAACTCAAGAAATGGATGAGAATTTGAACCAAAACTAAACAGAAAATTCACATATCCTTGGAGAGAGATGAGAACTGGTGCATCCATAAATCAATGATAAGATGCCAAGAAAGCGATAATTCAATGAATAATAAAGACTTCTTAGAAATTAAAGTTTTGATTACCAAAAACTTTGGAATGAAACTTTGAGTAAATTTGTCAGGACAGA
The DNA here is from genome assembly GCF_022079265.1 of Lynx rufus. NCBI lineage: Eukaryota > Metazoa > Chordata > Mammalia > Carnivora > Felidae > Lynx > Lynx rufus. The sequence continues at coordinate 51,030,933 of NW_025814829.1, forward strand.
AACAAAAAGACAGATGTGGAAAACAGAGGTAAAAAGATTAGAGCTATAAAGACTTAATTCAGGAGGCTCAAACATCAAACAAATTAGGATTTTTAAGAACAGAGAAACAGAAGGAAGAAAATTATCAAAGAAATAATAGAAGAAAATTTCCCAGAGCTAAAAGTGATTGTAGGATCGAACAAGTTCTGAGCAGCATGGATATAAAAAAATAATAATGAAATAAATGCCACATTTACACAAATCCTTAGGAAATTTCAAAATGCAAAGAAGAAGAATTAGAAGATTCTAAAGTTATTTAGAGGGGAAAAGGTGGTTGACCCTCAAGGGTTGCCAGATTTAGCAAATAAAAATATGAGACACACAATTAGCTTTTAATTTCAGTTAAACAAACAATTTCATAGTATAAATATACTTGAAATATTGCATATCACATGAGACATACTTACACTAAAGATTATTTTTTGATTATTTTAAATTCAAATTTATTTGGAGTTTTATATTTTATCTGGTAACTCTATACTCAAAGGACTAGAGTCAGGCTTATAACACAAGTCTCATTAGAAACACTAGAAAACAGGGGCACCTGTCTGGCTCAGTCAGTAGATCATGTGGCTCTTGATCTCACGATTGTGAGTTCAAGTCCTATGTTGGGTGAAGAGATTACTTACAAATAAAATCTTTAAAAACAAAGAATCAATGCCATCAATATTCTTAGGGAAAAGTATTTTGAAGCTAAAACTTAATACCCCATCAAACTGTGGAAGAATATTTACCTACCATGGATTCATTCTTCAGAAGTTTGTTGAAGCAATATTCCAGCCCAATGAGCGTTCAAATCAAGAGAAGATACGTGTTAAAAGACAATGAAAGTAATCCAAGAATCCAAAGAAAACAAATTCCCAAATGACAGATACTTATCAGATCTAGAAAGTTTTTATTACAACAGAAACTATAGGCCTCAGAAACATAAGTTCATCCAGAAGTAGAATGAATTGGATTCTGGGCAATAGACAGAGTAGATAAGAAGCAAGGAGACATTAGTGATATTCTAAAGAAGACATATTTTTAATCTCAACCATCACAAATAAAAGATAGGTGGAAACTCCAAGCAAAATACACAACAGTACAAAATGTTCTGATCAGGATGTAAAGCAAACCGAAATAGACATAATTGCCAGTAAAAAGAAAAGAAACAATAAGAGAGAAAAGAGAGTCTATTTAACCTTCACTAGAAATCATTTTTCTTCAGGTAACACCAAGATTGTGAAATTGGACTAATGTACTATTTGTCTCTGGATTAAATAACAATGACATAGTCCCAAATTGTGATTTTAGAAGTTAAAAATCCAACAAACACCACTTATATTAAAATATTCCATCATAATACATTCCATCTATGGAGTTACATCAGTATTTTCCAACTCAAAGACTTTGGAGCCACTGTTTGGATCTTTTAATGGTCATGAACTTACTGAAAGGGATATAAGAATCAGTTCCGATCTACATCATTTCTAGAGACTAACAATATTATATACTATATCTCCCATATATACTATTATACATTGATTGTTTTTAAAGTATCTTCTAAAAGTATTAAATATATAGATGCTTTTTGCCATCTTGTACACATATTAGCAACTGACTGGGGAAATACAACATTAAAAGGAGAGTCTTCATGTTGAGAACATTGGGAACCACTCACCTACACCAATCTCCCTTCTCTAGCACTTGGTAAAGTGTTGTGTACACAGCAGGTGGCTCAATAAATTCAACAGGGATGACAAAAATCAAGCATAACTGTCCCCATAGCATGACTGCTTCAAATTCTTCAGTATGTCTCAGAAAACCAGGCTAGGAAATCACAGTTCATAGTCTTCCCCGAGCTCCATGCTCCCCGGGATCACAAGCGAGCCACAGCCCAGGAGTTTCCTTGATCCAACCAACCAAAGCAGCAAAGCAGCCACACTCATCATCACCTTAAGTCAACTAGTTGGTGAAGTCCATTAAAAACCTTAATCGGGAAATGAGAATGGTCCATTATGCCAGCAACATTTAGACCACAAGTGAATGCCAAGCCCAGCAGGGGTCAGTCTCAATAGGTAGGTTTTTATGGTTATGGGCTTGAGTTCTCATTTTCACCTAATTGACAGGAGCATTTCACTAAAACGATATATGAGGTGTCATGGCCAGCCCCAGGTTCTCCCCTCCTGATAGCTCCTGCAGTGGTGCAAGTTGACTCAGATAAGGTAATCAGTCATCAGCCTGTGCCTTTTTACTACAGAAACACATCTTGTAGCTCATTCTTGTAGGACTGCAAGACCTCTGTGAAACTTGGGGTAATCTAAGACGGAGTTCTTGATATAGTTCTATTCGTTCTTGATATGATATGGTGCTTATTTCTTGACCTACATTATGGGCTGACCTCCCAAGAACCTTGCAATAGTTTACTTGTTACAAAAAAGAAAGTAGAATACTAGTTGATTTGCCCTAAAGAATCTAGATCCTGTGAACTCTCTGAGGAAAATGTTGTAAATAGCTAAGTGCTTACATCTGCTGAATATCTTCTTGTCTTTTCATTTCCTTTTTATTCCTTTTTGTTTTTCTAAATGGTTGGTTATAGTTAGTTTAGACTTTATTCCAGACGTTAGAACTGTTTGTCAACTGAAAATTTATCTGAGAGGATGGGTAGGCTAAGTTTAGACGTTTAGTTTGAAATGATTTGAGATAGGATATTGGATCATGCTAACCTTTTATTTATAAGCGAAAGAAAGAAAGAAAGAAAGAAAGAAGAAGAATTAAAAAAGAAAAACCCAATTAGGACATGCCCTTATGAAGGATAAGACCTTCCATAAAAGAAATTTGCAGATGAGCCCTTCCCAATTTAGCTATTAAATAATTAATGATAAAAATGAAAGGAAGGAAGGGAGGGAGAGAGGGAGAAAGATCTAGGTACCATAGAATATTATTCAGCCAAAAAAAACGAAGGAAATCCTGCCATTTAAAACAACATGGATACATGGATAGACCCTGAGGGTATCATGCTAAGTGAAATACATCACCGCAGAAAGACAAATACCATATGATCTCACTTGTACGTGAAATCTTAAAAAAACTGAACTCATATCTATTTTTTTCACCAGCAGGGCTGGAGAGTAGAACTTTATCAGTATTTCTGGTGGAATCCAAAGGTCTGGTGTGCCAGAATACTAGAGTTATCATTATCAAGTCTCAGAATTGCCCTGAGGGGCCCTGTAGGTTTGATTTGCTCCCTGAATGCCTTAGCCATCTGGTGTTTCTTGTCTCTAAAATAATGCACTGCCTACCCTAAAAAAGTTTTAGAGGGATGTTTCCTTTTCAGCTGAAGACGAGTTCGGTGTTTCCTAATTCTTTTCAGGCTTTAACACCAATGAGGTAACAAAAGGGAGGGCGGGAGGGACAACACACTTTTCCCACCACACATCACATCCCCTACTCACTTGGCTGACGTCTTCCCAACACTCTATTTCTACTTGAGCGTCCTACCTCACCTACTATCGAATTTTAGAAGGCCGGAAGTCAGGCCGAGATAGTGGGGACAGATTTCGGGTGAGAATATCATCGGAAGGGTCAGAAGCTGATTCAGCAAGTCGCCATGCCTTGTCTGCATCTGTGCGGCATCGTGTGGGGGTCTCTGTCACTCTGTTTCCACTTTCCATGAAAACTGCCAGTGTGGGTCTCCCTACACTGAATTCCTCAGGAGAAGGCGATATCTTACTTGTCTGTGCCACCCCAAGACCTACCGTTATGCTTAACCCATAGCAGGCGTCCTTTGACTATTCGCTGACTAAATGAATATTGTCTTGCATTTTGTTCTTCGAGTAACATACAGGTTCAACAAAATGGAGAGTGGCTATAGGGAAAAGCTGACATAAGTGACACAAGTTACAGTTTTCATATAGTTTGTAAGATATCTATCCTCCTAATTAGGCATACCCATGTAATAAGAAAATAGTAACTATCATTGATCGCACATGGATGTACGCCCTACTATGCTAAGCATTTATATTAACTGAATAGGTGAGAGATGGTATTATCCATGGAAGAACACGAGGCAGCAAGAACACGAGCCCAAGATCGAGTAGCTAGTGAGGACACAACTGGAATTTAAACCCAGGTCTATTTTTTTTTAAATGTTTTATTTATTTTTGAGAGAGAGGGATAGAGAGAGAGAGAGAGAGAGAGAGCAAGTGAAGGAGGGGCAGAGAGAAAGGGAGACAGGATCCGAAGCAGGCTCTAGGCTCTGAAGTGTCAGCCCAGAGCCCGATGCGGGGCTCAAACTCATGAACCACGAGATCATGACCTGAGCCCAAGTCGGATGCTTAACCACCTAAGCCACCCGGGCGTCCTTAAACCTAGGTCTATTTAAATCCCAAACCCAGATCTCATCCGTCTCATGCTGTGTATCTGAAAGTCTGCTGAATAAAAAGGGGAGTTATCTGGTTCTCCATTTCTTTAAAGAGAAAAATAATCTCGCAGCTTTGCGAAGGGAACAGTAAACATTTGAACAAAGCATCACTGTTCAGGGAGTTGTACAGCAACACCGGCCACAGGGGTGAAATCAATTTGAAAAATGCCAGTGGGTTATACGCTGAGTTTTATTTGGCAGTCCCACGTGTCTTACAGGAAGTGTTTTTATTAACTCTGGCTTTTAATTGTGATGGCAAAAAGGTGACCATTGTTATCAATTTCCTCTTCAGAGACTTACTCTTCTAGAGTCAAGTAAAGGGTGGGTACTAAGAACTTGTGGGAACAGTACACCAGGCATTGTACTAAACACTTTCTTACCATCTCTTCACATTTTCTCTTTTACTCCTCACCATGATAACTCAAAACTGGGATTATGTGCATCATTTTGCAGATGAGTGATGAGTGATGCAGAATGATTTAGTAATTTAATATCACACAGAAACGAAGGGTCATGGCCAGGTCCCGCCCCACCCTGATTCTGCTGAACTCTGTGGAACCATTGTTCTAAAGGTGAAGTTAGACTAAGACTTTAACGAAGTCCAGGAGTGCTAGACTCTTGCTCAGTATATAACTAATAAATATTCATTGACTTCTGTGTACTTGGAAATACACGGTGGATAGTGCTGGAAGAATTACTGACTGGTTAACTTACAGGAACGTCTCCATCAGGCCTTGCATGATCCCCTTTGAGCCCTGGTATATGAACTGGAGATGTATATAATTGTTCTCCTGTTTATTTCCTATCTGTGCACAAACAGCCACCTTTGGAAATTTTCATTGGGAGGCAGCAGGATTTTGAGGTTCAAAAAAGGCAGATTTGGAGTCAGACCACCCGGGTCGAACCCCGCTCCACCACCCAAAGCCACGTGACCCGCGGCAGGTTACTTAACTCCTTCCTGAAGAGGGGTTGTATTCAGTGGCATAGCTGAGCCTTCACTGGAGATTTTTAGGATGCACACTCTTGCTTCTCCACGAATTTCTGAAGCTAGCTGAGGATATTTGAGCAAAGGTCCCCATGACTGAATGTCCCTGCAGAGCGTGCTGTAAGGGACTGGCTACCCAATGCAGGCAGTTAGCAGGAGGGAGGAAGGAAAGAAGGAATCAAAGAGTCTGGTTAGCCACATCCTTCCCATAATTACCCTAAACAACAAACTCTCTGTGTATACCCTGCAGTAGCCATTCCTTAACTTTTTTTTTTAAGGGCTTTATTTTCATTTCTGTGAAGTTTTGAAATCATCAAAAGGCGGGGGAAGCCAATTCTAAAACACCTGAGTGGAGGTGGGGAGGGAGAACTACTGGCTTCGTTTTGGGTTCAGACTAAAAAGCGTTAACACCCGCGGCTGCTTGGGAAGTCCCATAGAGTGAGCTGAGCTTAACATCTTTGGTGACGCCTATTCTAAGGAAGACCTACATGGTGACATTAAAAGAGGCCTGGTTCTGAGAAAGGAAAAGGAAAAACAAAAACAAAAACAAACAAAAAAAAAAAAACGAGTCCTTATTGATCCTTGACTGTTTTCACATATGTAACTGCATTTAATCCTTCCGATTGCCCTGTGGTTTTGAGGAAAATGATGTTCAGAGACTTCAGGAATTTGCATTAACTTTGGTGACTTTTCTATCAGCAGCAGTGCCAGAAGTCGCACTCAAGACTTTAGCGATGTGCAACTGATTATTACTAAGGGATCATTTAATCTGTTGCGAGCAGGTATTGATCGAGTTCTTTCTATGGGCCAAGAACCATGGCAAATGCTAACTATATAGATAAAGAAGAGGAAAAGTAAATGAGTCTCTATTGTCATGGGAGCTAGAGCCCCTGATGAGGCCAGGCAGATAGAGCAGAGAATAGACCCTGTCCCCAACCCTAAGCAGAAAATTTACACTGTTTCCTGTTTTACTTTGGGCTTACATGGAAGACTTTGCCAAAATGTTTGTCTTTTATTAATAATTTTTAAGAGATTGGAAATCATTGATAAACTATCAGCACATTCACAGAAGAGAAAAATAGGTAAAATCAGAATGACTCTATTGGGTGAAAAAAGGGATTTAGGCAAAATATAAATTATAGCCTACTTGTCCCAGTCAATTTTCATCTGATTTTCAGATGATACGGAAAAGATTCCTTTCCGATTCACCTTCAGCTACTTTCAGGGGTGTGTTCCTTTTCCTCTCTAGTAATTTGGTTAAATTTTTTTTAATGTTTATTTATTTTTGAGAGACAGAGCACGAGCAGGGCAGGGGCAGAGAGAGAGAGGGAGACACAGAATCCGAAGCAGGCTCCAGGCTCCGAGCTGTCAGCACAGAGCCCGACGCGGGGCTCGAACCCACGGACCGTGAGATCGTGACCTGAGCCGAAGTCGGACGCTCAACTGACTGAGCCACCCAGGCGCCCCTCTAGTAATTATTTTTAAAATCTGGCAGACATCTGCCCCTTAGTGAGTATCCTAGTAATTGTAATTGATATCTTTCTCCTGATATCTTTCTCTTGATAGCTAAGGCCACCAGGCTACCGTTATCGAGACGGGTGCACACAAGATACTCAAGAATTAGTTCTGGAAAAACAATGCTCTGCTGGTGTGTGGAGCAACCAGAACATCCTCACCTTCCAAATGGACTGTTCTAGTGTTCTCCAGTTGGATACAAATGAGATGCATGACACATCCTACAAGAATTACTTGTGGGCGGTGTGATCTACCAGAAAGAACCCTGGTCTTGGGTTCTTGCTTTGGTATCTAGATGAGATCTGTCTAGATTAGATCTCATCATCTCTGATTTTCTTTTCCCTGCCTGAAGAAACAAGATGGGGGGGGCGGGAGGGGGAGCGGAGGTGCACAGGTGGGAGGAAAAAAATAATGCTACTTTCCTTTCTATCCCATAATATGGCTGTGAGGATCAAATAAAATTACAAATACGGAAAAATTTTAAGAAACATTGTCTAAGTATGAGATGAATGTATTTGTATGTCGAGAATTAAATATCCCTTCAGGAATGGATTTATGAAAAGAAAATTTCGTGGTCTGCTGGTATCTAGTTTCTTGAACGCAATACAAAGAATTATTAGTTCCTACGACGTCTGGAAAGCCTGGCTACATCAAGGGCACAATGAGGCTTTGAGACAGCCTTAAGAAAACAGACTGGGGCTGATACATACTGTTTCTGCTTTCATTGGGGGAAAATATAAATCAAAGGGGGACACTTCACTCTTTAATCGCCAGTTATTTCCTCTTCAGTGCTGTTAAGAGTTCCTTGAAGTAACCACTTTCACAGAGGCTGAGAAAAGTAGTGGAGACAAACCCGATAAGCTTTTTATTGCCCATTGTCTAATTCCCTGAAAGCTAGAGGAAATAACGAAAATGGAGACAGACCACTGCCCCCAGTTTTTTCCTTAAAATTCAAAGACCAAAGTAAAATTTGCTCCTTTTCGGCTCTCTATTATTGTGACTCAGGAAAGCCAGAAAGGATTGTGTGTGGAGTGTGGGCTCATACACACATACACACACACACACACACACACGCACACACACCTTGCTCTATTATGGTTTAGTTTTTTTTGTGTTTTTTGGGGGACCCTTAGTTGATATACTACTGCATTAATACTCTCACCTTTGTGTTACCTAACCTGCCCCCCGTCTCGATTTTTGCAGATATTAAAAATGTCCTCTAAAACACAGGAATTGAATTTCTGTGAGCAAACCAACACCCTGGGAAGCAAATCACAGTGGCTGAGGGTGCGTGGAAATCCCAAAGTGGAGGCCTGACCTGCCAGGCAGCACCCGGCCTTTGCGCCCTGCAAGAAAGAATGCCATTGAAACATTTAAGCCCACTGACATTAGTCATGGGTTCTTTTTATCTGAAAAGAGTCCTTGTTCTAATTCCTCTTGCGCGACCTCGCCACGGTCCCCCCTTTCTGGTCCCTTCTCTAGTAGCTCTGACTCACTTACCCAGGGGAATTTTTTCCAGCAGGTAGAGATAGCTCTGAAAGAAGTCATTGCGAATGGCTCTGTGAAGGATGAAGGACATGCTATGTCGACAGAGTTCGTCGTCGGTCTTCTGCCAGCGGGATCGAAAGGCAAAATGGGCTCCCAGGTGGGCCATGGTGAAGGGGGATGAAAATTATTCCTACAGAGGCAGGAAGCTTGCCTGGCCGTTTCTTTGAATTAGCCTTCCCTTCCTACACGAACTTGAGACTGTCATTTTAAACCGGCCCCTGTCCATCCATATCAGGAGAGGCTGTCATGGGGCGTGGGGGAGGGGCAACAGACACAGGAGGTCAAGCTCCTGGCGCATGTCTCCGTCTGATTGCTTGGGCGACACCGCTCCAAGCCAGCAGGTGCTAAGTAAAGATGAAAACAGGCTGAGTGGGATCCCGCTTCATCCAGGAAAAAGCAGCGTCCGTCTGTAACTTCAAACAGGGACGAGCACAACCCACTAACACCCTGACTAGTTGCTCTAATTTGATTCCTAAATTGGAATTAGCCTAATTTCCATTTCAAAGCGCTGGGAACATTTTGCAGGAGATCCTGTTTCCTGATTTCCATCACTCCCCCTGGAACACAGAATCCTCAAGTTACAAGGACCCTTCAAAGTCATCCTCACCACCCAGGCTCCTCTCATCAGTGCAAGTTTGCCCAAATCATTTCGTAGAGGCGGATATGGGTTTCCCACTTTTAAGGATTCTCCAAGAGACGCAGTTATATGAAAACCTGTTTTGATGTTCACTACCCATCTCTGCCAGCAAATCGTTCTTCTAGATTGCTCTAAACAACACCTCATCAGGTTAGCCTGTTTCTTCCTCTCTGTCTATCGTGGGGATGGTTTTCCTCATAAGTATTCACTTAGTGTCTGTACCTCTGATAGGCCCTTTACCCTTCCCACATACTTTGTACCCTGGAGGCTGACCTAGATTGAGATCAGCGGACTCTCTTGCCTTCTGGATTCTAGTTGGGTCCAGCCAATGGGTGGTGCCAGCAGGAGACTGGAGGAGAATAAGCCGATGTATTTATTCCCCTGGCACCTTCCCTGTGGAGATGCCATAGGCTGACTTCTTCCTTTGGTGGAAAGTCATAGCTCCTGGCTGGCATCTTCTCATGCAGATATCCTGTCCTACTTCTCATAACTGCTCCCTCCTTTACTGCCTCAGCCCTCTGGGTAGTGACGTGCCATCCTGTCACAAGCCCGGGAGTAATGCACTATTCCTTGCAATTTTGCTATGCTTACCTACACCTTTTTAAATAGTCCCTTTATTTTTTTTAATTTTTTAATTAAAAATTTTTGTTAATGTCTATCTATTTTTGAGAGAGAAAGGGAGAGAGAGAGAGAACGCAAGCGGGCGAGGGGCAGAGAGAGAGGGAGACACAGAATCCAAAGCAGCCTCCAGGCTCCGAGCTGTCAGTGCAGAACCTGGAACGGGGCTCAAACCCAAGAATGAGAGATCGTGACCTGAGCCAAAGTCAGATGCTTAACCAACTGAGCCACCCTGGTGCCCCCTTTTTAATTATTTTAATGTTTATTATTTATTTTTTAGAGAGAGAGAGAGAGGACACAAGTGGGGGAGGGGCAGAGAGCGAGGGGGACAGAGGATGTGAAGCAGGTTCTGTGCTGACAGCAGAGCCTGATGTGGGGCTCGAACTCACCAACCGTGAGATCACGTCCTGAGCCAAAGTCAGACGCTTAACTGACTGAGCCACCCCGGAGCCCCATAAATAATCCCTTTATTAAACCGGCTCAAACTCTCAACTTGTGAAGGCTGTCTCTTTCCTATAGGCACCATGACTACCCTTTGATCCCTCTAATGTTCCTAACAGGAGAGTCCATAAGAACTCAGTGCTCCATTGGACCCATATCATGTGGGACCACAGACCACCCACCAACCCCAAACATAAGCGCACACACAGATGCACCAATGCGCACATTATGCATTACGGTAGGCAGCATCTAAGATGGCCGCCAAAGATCCCCTGCTCCTGCCTGATAGTCACACATCTGTGTCGTCCTCTTTCCTGAAAGTGGGGTAGACTTACTGACTCACTTCTAAAGAATAAAATATGGCAGACACGAGAGGGTATCGCTTCCAAGATTAGGTTGTGAAAAAGACTGTCTTGGACATTTTCCTTTGCTCTGTTGCTTGTTTGCTCTGAGGGAAGCCAGTGCCTGTGGTGAGCTGTCCTGTGGAGAGGCCCACATGGCAAGGAAACTGTCTCAGTGCCACTGGAGTCCAACAGGAGGAGCTAGATTCTACCAACAATCCTGAGTGAGCTTGGAAGGTCTTCCCCCAGCCAACCTAATAAAAGACCCCGAGCCAGCTAAGCTATACCCAAGTTACCAGCCTACAGAAATAAATGTCTCATCTTTTAAGCACCTAAATTTTGGAATAATTTGTCTCAATGCAGCGATAGATAGCTAATTCACAAATCATCAGTGGAAGTTTTCTAAGATGTGGAAGATATCTAGTCATGATCCTTCTTTATGTTTAATTGACATGTTAATCTTACTGGCCAAGAAAGTAAGGGTTCTGTTTCTTTGACTCTGACTTATTTTCCTCTGCTTCTATTTTCCCATTTCCCTCACCCTACCTCAAGGGGCAGCTATTCAATTTTGATGGAATTGTCCCCATCCCTGGCTTCAGGAATTGCCCAAACTGTAATCCAGCTTACCGTTTCCTTTGCCGCAGCGTGTGGTTCATGAAGGGGTAAGTCATCCCGCCCTGAGCCAATCAACACACAGTGTTCTCTCAGGTCCAGTTTTCATTTGGAAGACGGTACATTTATCTAAATCTGTTGTTAATTCCAGCTTGAGTTGGGTTTTCTGTGCTAGCCACCCGGAGTCTCATCTAACACAAATACCATCCTGCTTTATTTGCACTCAATTTTCATGAGGATGGAGAGAAAGCAGCTGATACCAAACAGAACAGGGAAACCACAGGAGCATTTCATGGTGTTAAGAAGAAAGACTTAAAACAAATTTCTTTTCCATGTTTATTTATTTTTGAGAGAGAAAGACAGAGTGTGAGCAGGGCAGGGGCAGAGAGGGAGACACAGAATCAGAAGCAGCCTCCAGGCTCTGAGCTGTCAGCCCAGAGCCCGACATGAGGCTTGAACTCACAAACCGGGAGATCACGACCCGAGCCAAAGCTGAAGCCCTAACCAGCTGAGGGGTGCACGCACCCCAAGAAAAAAGACTCTTAACTTAAACAGATTTGATGAAGTCAGAAACTCATTTCCACCACTTACATACTGAGCAACCTTGACAAATTCTGGATCTCTGAGCCTCACTTTCGTCTTCTGTAATACGAAGATAATGATAATAGTATATATCTCATATAATTTTCGTGAGGACTAAAGATACTCCAAGCAGAACACCACAGTGCCTGGCACACAGTCCATGTTCAGTAAGTGGTAGGTATTCTCGTTACAGTCTTTGGAAGACGGCTGATGATAAATTACAGGTCCGGAAAATACTTAGTACCTGTGGCTCTCCTTGGGTTGTTTTCAGTGGGACGCTGTCCCTTCCCATGAAATTTCACCACCTACGCAGGAGATTATTCTCACCGGATACATTGCAAAGTTGAAGAGAAAAGACATCCAAATGAACTGTGCTATTAGAGCTCATTCATCTATCCTTCAGAATTTTCTATCGCTGGAGGGAAAACTAAGCGGCGGCCGAGGAGAACGAAAGGATCCCCTTGTGTTACCTGTATTTGTCAATGCATCTAACAGGAGGCACATTCTTAACCTCAACATCCGTAATGTTTCGACAACCTCTTCTAGGCTGAAAAAGGGCAGGATGTTTGGTCCCAGGAGACAGACCGGCAGCCACTGACTCCAACTGCTCCCCATTCTCTGGCAGTCGATACCGGCAGGTGTCTCGGTTTTTACAGAACTAATTTCTTTCGCTCTAAAATGGACATGAATTACTTATGTTTGGAGAAGGATCATTAAATGCTCTCAGATCTCTATACTGCAGACCCGTATTCCTGAGTGGGGAGGAAAGGCTCACTGGTTTATGCAAAATGCTTTTGTCAGCTTTTGTTTATCTCGGTGGGTCGTCTTAGATTTCGCGACTATTTCTCATACGGGTATAGCTTGCACCAGTTTCTGGCTCGTTGCGTTTGTTTCCTTATGCGAATAATTTTTCTCTCCCAGCTGAGACGTTCTGTTTGTTACCCCCTCACAGCACTCACTACATTCACACAGAGTGAGTGAGGTTATGATATAGATCTCCAGTCTACCACAGGCATCTAATTTCCAGGCAGGAAAGGAAAGCAATGAATGTAGAGGAAAGACATACAACAGTAGCAAGAGAAGGTGGGAACTCTTAAGTTTATTCAGATTGGTTTGCCTTGTCACAAGGGATCACTTGGTGAGGAATAAACCACTGTTAAACAGTAAATTAGCAGGAAGAGAGACTCAGAAGTAAAAAAAGGATACAGGGAAAAAAATCTATAGAGAACATATTCATTCAGTAGTGTGATAAGTTAAATACTTGGAAAAATGCACTCAATGTAAACTACCTATCAAATTAAGATTCCATTATACTTTAAAGTGAAAATTCAACAAAGAGGATAAAATAAAGATATTTTCAGGCCAAGATTGAGTTTACCATTCATAGGCATTCAATGAAAGATTAACTATATATATATATTATCATATATCATATATCATATGATATATATCATCATATATATATATATATATATATATATATATATGATGATATATATAATTAACTAAGGCTAAAACGATAAGCCAAAATCAGTGAAATTAAATTTAGGATAAAATCATCAATGTATATTCTTGTACACAGGTTTCAGTGAAAATCAGTGGTGAGAATACAGAATGAGTAATTCTGCTTGATAAACTCAATGTGCCTTTCTGCTAAAATGGGCATGGAAATAGACTTTAAGCTAGGTGAGACATCGCTATGAAAAATAGTGCAAAAAAAAGAGCAACTCAAACAGATCACCAGGCCTCAATTTACCTTGTACTTAGAGTATCTGCCTCTTTCTTTATGTTGTTTTGTTTAAGGAAGAGGCACCCACTCAAAATCACCCCTGATTATAACTTAGAAGTCATTGATAAAGCCCATTACCTGATATGTGATTGGAATATATGGCCCAAGAGGAGATTTAGGTGATGGCACCCACTGTAGAGCCTCATAGAATACAGAAAGGCTGCGTGTTAGGTATACGAAACCATCAGATTCAATGTTAGCAGTCAGGTTTCAACTTCACATTCATTATTAAATGAAAATGGGGCTTGAGGCAAATGACCCTTTGCAGCTGAAGAAATATTTAAGCCCATAATGTTCAGGTGAAGTCATTCAATTCAACAGACAGGAAGGCTGAAGCAGCCCTTGAAGGACCCCTTCCCGTCTTACTGAGGAGGAGAGAAATCAGTTGGGCTGCCTAGTTCTCATTAGGGGGTTTGATTCCCCAGCATTTAAATTAAAAAAATATATATTCACATCTCTAATGAAGGGAATAATGTCCCGGCCTAAAGCATCTGTTTGGTGTGTGTATATGTGCATGTATGTGTGTGTGTTTGTACTTTTCTCATTTCCCTCACTTATGTTAGTTGATGAAATTATAAACTATAAAATTATAAAACATTACACATAAATTGTACATAGTACATATAAATTATATATTATATATAATTGTATTATTGTGGATTTATTATATGATCTATTCTTAAAATATATTATATATATTATTTATATTACATGTATATTTTATAACATGTTATATATAACATTATAATAAAATATAATATAATAAATATAATATAATAATGTAAGTTATAAAACACTCAACTTCTTATCACACTCTCCTTTAAAATATAATTAAGCTTGATTTCACATAATTTCCATAATCTAATATTTCAACAGGACTTTGGATGGGTAAAAGTGCAAAGAACACTATCCAGGCAAATTACTCTTTGCACATTTTCCTTAACCAAAAAATTAGATAAGTATTAATAAAAGAAAATAAAAGTATACCTCTTTTCTTTACCATACTTAAAGAGTTCAGAAATACGATGAAGTCTCAGGTTGACATCCTCATATTTCAGTTTTCAACCCTTTTTTCTCCTTTCAGTAGGAAGCAAGTTGAAAGAAGAAGTAGAAATGTGGGTTGGAATGTGAAAAAGATCTGCCTTATCAGGAGTTATGGGTCTTCTTTATGGATTAGGGAACGAGCACAATGAGATGGGCAAGCAAGTGGGCCTTGGCCTCCCTACCCTCTCATTGGCCAGAGGAGACGAATTTAATTTTTATATATGAGAATTCCGCGTAGACTTGCCCTTGAAAACGGCGTTGTGCTCCCATCACAATACTTCTCGTGTACCTGATATCCTGGCCCATCACAATACTTCTCGTGTACCTGATATCCTGGCTCCTACTTAATTTGTCCCTAGTGTTTTACTCAACAATGTCTTCATAAGTATATGAGCCTCCCTACTTATCCTACTGTGCATTTAGCAAACTAAGTTTGGAGCTAAGCATTCTATTTAAATTAGCCTCTGATATTGTGAAACTGAACATATATCAGGACCAAATATCAATTTTTAGGAGCCCTAAATACTGAAAAGAATATGCTGCAAAGAATCTGAAAAGAATATATATATATATATGTATATATATATGTGTGTATATATACGTATACATATATATATGAAAAGAATATATATATACATATATATATATACGTATATATATATGTATATATAATCCCACAGGATTAGCTGATATATATATATACACATATATATACATATATGTATATATATATGTGTATATATATGTGTGTGTATATATATATATGTATATATATCAGCTAATGTGTATATATATATATATATATCAGCTAATCCTGTGGGATGCCATAGTATCAGCTCCAACCTTACATTCTCGCTTCGAGTCCCCTTTTTGTTTCTGGGACCTTGAAATTTCCCCATTAATTTTAAGCACAAGAAAGTATTCACAAATTTTAATTGTTGTCAGGCTACTATAACAAAATACCATTGACTGGGCGGCTTAAACATAGACATTTATTTCTCACAGTTCTGGAGGTTGGGAAGTCCAAGATGAAGGAGCAGACCGGTAGACCTATTCTTTATCCCCCAATACCTAGTATTCCATCATGATTTAATCTATTGAAAAGAAGTACCTATAAAGGGGGGGGCAGTAATGGTTAAAAAAAAACTGTATATTAGCAGTAAAGCAGCAAGAAAGTCTTGCTGTTGCAATTTTCCGTCTCAAATTATTTTAATGAGGCTCTTCAGTGGGAGAGGGGAAAAAATATCTTCCATTGTACAAGCCATACGGGGCCCTGGGAAACCAGACATGAAATAGTTGAGATGGCCAGGTTGTCACCAGGGACTAGGGATTAGAACCTGGTCAAAGCAGCAAATAAAAAAAATTTAAAAAGCTCTTAAAAGAACCTGACAAGGGAAGCTTAAATCTTATTTAAAGGGTTGGGTTGTACTAAGCCTTAAAAAATTCAATCCTCTGGAGGACTATATCTCACTAAGAAAGCTCCATGTAAGTTTATCATGTATCCAACACCTACACATTGGACCTTGGAGACCGCTAGGATAATATTTCCTCTGGATTAGCACTGAAGCTTGGAAGTGACATTCGTACGAGGCACACTTTAAACTCTAGGGATTTTCTGATTACGGAATGATAATTCTGAGGGGGGAAAAAGTGCTTACTGCAGACAGAAGTTGCCATGATTTATATGTGTTGGACAATCTTCCTTTTTCACACAAGGTAACTTATTAGACCAAGGATGTTTTGCTTTTCCTTTTGTTTTTAACTAACGTTGTCTTTTGATCGATATTAAGGATACAGCAGATTTGTCTCCGTGTTTTTATTTTTGTAGTTCCAGCATGCCCAGAAGAATGATTGTATAAATCCTAGTTACAGGTGACATCAGCTATTAAATTGTACACATAGCACAGAAGCATTAGCATGAAATGCCAACGTCAGGCCAGGGTAAGCATTGAAGCTTCACTGACCGGTCCTTCTCTGCACAGGCTCAGTGGACCACTCTCCAACGCTGGCTCTGACGAAAGCCAGACAATAACGAAGTGAGGCTGAAAAGCTGTCCCCCCTTCGCTCTTGGCGCATCTATCAAGATCTCTGGGATCACTGTGAAATCTCCTATCTTTCCAGTTATAAAAGTACTTCGGATGAATTCAAAACCTAGTGACAACCAAAGTCATAAATTACGTGACTCCCTGGGGTCATTTTATTCCAGGCTGATTTTAACAGTGCTTTGGCCAGCGTGTATATTTTGTGCAGTTGGGAACACTGACGGGTTCAGGGACGTCATTTAAAATAACCGGTCTCTCTGCGCACATTTGTACGCATACATCCAGGGTATCTAGAGAATAAGCAAGGCAGACTTGCATTTGAAGCCAAATTAAGCCTTCTAACTTTTGTTCCACTTTATAACCACAGACCGGATTCCTAATTGACTCATCTCTTTTATAAATCTGTGAAACCTGCCAGTGGTAGGACTGAATAACAGATTATGGCCAGATCACAGCAAATCCATCACCTCTGGTAGAAAACAACTCCTAGATTTACTGACTAGGTCAGTAAAATAATCATTATACAGAGAATTCTTCCCTCTCAACACGAAAATGAGTCTTGAAGCCAACTGTCATAAGCCAACCATCAGAAGACTTTTTTCTTTTTTTACACTTCCACATATTCTATAGAATAAGGAGTAGAAACCTAGTGCAAAAAAATTCCTGGCTGTAATTCACTTATCCACTCTGTCCTCTCCTTGCCTTTTCTTTTTCCCATGCTCATTCCCTGTTCCTCTCCTCATCACCTATACTTCCTTTATCTGAACTCTGGAGGTTTTATCACGGCCCAAAACCCATCGTTGGTTTTTGAGGTGTGTGAAAGTTCTGTACATACTCGGAACAGTTTTACCAAATGTTTAAAAAATTAGGACGTGCACATTTTCAGGAAACCGTGAAAACTGGTGGTTCTATTATTTAATTAGTTTTCTTTAGTTTTGAGAGGCAGAGAGAGACAGAGCGTGTGGGGGGGGAGGGGCAGAGAGAGAGGGAGACACAGAATGTGAAGCAAGCTCCAGGCTCTGAGCTGTCAGCACAGAGCCTGAGGCGGGGCCCAAACTCACGAACCATGAGATCATGACCTGAGCCGAAGTCGGACGCTCAACCGACTGAGCCACCCAGGCGCCCCAAACTGGTGGTTCTTAAAGTTAGGCAACTCTAGAACCACATTTAAAATCAGCATTAGCCAAAGAGCGACCAGAATAATAGAAAATTAATAGCAATTTTAATATTAATTAATGTTAATATTCAATACAGTGATTGAAAGCAAAATTCCAGAGTTGAAGAGCCACGCGAAGCCGCTGTGAACAAAAGGAGGACCAACGGAAGAGCAGGTGAGCAGATCAGTAATGACTTTTGTAGACTGTATTGCACATCATCTGAGGGAAAGGGAGCAAACCCCAAAGGTTAGAACAGTTGTTTGGGAAAATCACGGAACACTGGCAGTCGGAATGAAAGTTGGTGTCTAAAACTATTCTACACCTGTGTATTCTTTTAAAAATAGTTTTTTTGATCATCTACCATTTTAAAAGGTAAGTAAAATAAGTAAAACACTCACCCTGCTGCTATGTGGAGAACAAGCTATCTGGCAAGACAAGAAGGGAAGCAAGGAGACCAGTTAGAAGGTCTCTACAGTAAGCCAGGTGAGGGATGACCATGGTTCTGACTGTCAGCACTGGCCTTGTGAATGGTAGCAGAGACAGCTAGAAGAAATCATAGGAGATCTTCAAAATTATGAGAAAAAAGTTATTTCAGTACTAAAATGCTGCTACTCAGCTGAACTATCGATTATGAAGTATTGAAAGAATTTTTTGACATGGAAGAAGGCACCAAAAATTACCTGCCATGCACCGTTTTGCAGGAAAATACTAAAAAATGTGCTACATTGGATTGTTAATTCTAAATGACACAGAGCCCTTAGCATTTTATTTGAGTAGAGAACACAGGAAAGTCATGGAGTTTTTTTTAATTTATAGTCCTTTTCTAGCTCAACAAGTAAACCTCAGATGCATTTATAATTTTTCACCAAAAAAAAAGAGAGACATACCATTTGAATATGTTGCCATGGCAGCAAATTGTTAAGTAAAACAGCCAGTCAGATTTACAGATTTCAGAAGTAACATCCCTAGCTGTGCTATGTTCAGAAGTAGATTTCAGGGGCGCCTGGGTGGCTCAGTCGGTTAAGCGTCCGACTTCAGCTGAGGTCACGATCTCGCGGTCCATGAGTTCGAGCCCCGAGTCAGGCTCTGGGCTGATGGCTCAGAGCCTGGAGCCTGCTTCCGATTCTGTGTCTCCCTCTCTCTCTGACCCTCCCCCGTTCATGCTCTGTCTCTCTCTGTCTCAAAAATAAACAAACTTAAAAAAAAAAAAAAAAGAAGTAGATTTCAAAGGACATAGCCACAAATTCTAATGTCCGGGGTCTAAAAGTTTCCCTTGTACAAATAATGGTTCCCAAACAGTTTTGAACAACTAACACGATAATCAAACCTATTTTTACACAAATCTTAAGACTGCAATCCTTAAGACTCAAGACTTCTAAAGGCTTTTCCAAATCATCATTTTATCAAGGTGAATGATAACTTTCCCTGATATGTTTCAGTCAGGGATATACAGTTTTATTGTTGCAGGATTTTCCCGAGTAAATGAAGCAGCCTTCAGTTGTGTAAATTTCAATGGCCTCAAAATGTATTTGCTATATTTTGCTGTTGTTTGAAGTAAGACCTCTTAACCTTCTTTTGTTAATTTTTTTTCATTTTGTCTTATAGTCCAGTTTTCCAAGATAAACTCAGTCTTTTTTCAATGCCACCTTTTTTAGCAGTACTTTTTCATGAAGTTATGAAACCTGTAAAAAAAAAACAGTTAATTGATTAAGAAAAATGGATTTATGCAACTGAAAAGAATGAGTAAATGGTTGTTCCCCCCCCCCTTTTGATCTTTCTCATATTTCTTTCACCAGCTGTTTGGAAGGTCTGAGTTAAAGCTAAGAATTGGAATCCTATTAGATAGCACTGAGACAAAAAAAAAAAAAAATACCCTCCTAGCTCAAAGTTCACATTATGAAATGAAAGGATAGAATGTAATTATTTAAAAAGGGACAACAGGGCATGTAGTAGTTTTGGATTTACAAAATCTGGGAAAATGGGGAATCTGTCATTGAAGAAGAAGAACATCCCTAATATGAAAATGTTAACGAAAAATCTCCCTACTGTCAGGCATGCAGCAGTTTTAAAGACTCACTGGCCCAGTTTAGAACAAGAGGATGGAAGTCTCCAGGAGGAACCGAATCAACTACCTGATGTGTTGGATATAGTGGGAGAGATGAGAAGCGTAAGACGGTGGGGCACCTGGGTGGCTCAGCCAGTTAAGTGTCCAACGGCTCAGGTCATGCTCACAGTCAGTGAGTTCGAACCCCGTGTCAGGCTCTGTGCTGACAGCTCAGACCCCAGAGCCTGCTTTGGATTCTGTGTCTCTGTCTCCCTCTCAGCTCCTCCCCGACTCATGCTCTGGCTCTCTCTCTTAAAAATAAATAAACATTGAGATTTGGACTCAGATAGAACATGGGTTCAAATTCTGGATTTCCCGAACCCACGCTCCAGGTGTCCGGGAGCTGAGCGGAAAGAGGAGCGAGGAGGAAGATGGCGGCGTAGGAGGACGCTGGGCTCACCGCGCGTCCTGCTGATCACTTAGATTCCACCTACACCTGCCTAAATAACCCAGAAAACCGCCAGAGGATTAGCAGAACAGAGTCACCGGACCCAAGTGCAGACGAGAGGCCCACGGAAGAGGGTAGGAAGGGCGGCGAGGCGGTGCGCGCTCCACGGACTGGCGGGAGGGAGCCGGGGCGGAGGGGCGGCTCGCCGGCCAAGCAGAGCCCCCGAGTCCGGCTTGCAAAAGCGGAGGGGCCTGACGGACTGTGTTCCGACAGCAAGCGCGACTTAGCGTCTGGGAGGTCATAAGTTAACAGCTCTGCTCAGAAAGCGGGAAGGCTGGAGGACAAAGGGAGGGTGAGCTGCGGAGCCCCCGGACGACAGAGCTCAGTTTGGCGGGGAACAAAGGCGCTCTCCAGCGCCATCTCCCCCGCCCATCCCCCAGCCAAAATCCCAAAGGGAACCGGCTCCGGCCAGGGAAATTGCTCGCTCCGCGCGAACACCCAACTCTGTGCTTCTGCGGAGCCAAACCTCCGGCAGCGATCTGACTCCCTCCGGCTGCACAGGGCCCCTCCTGAAGTGGATCACCTAAGGAGAAGCGAGCTAAGCCTGCCCCCCCTGCCGCCGTGCACCTTGCCTTCCCACCCCAGCTAATACGCCAGATCCCCAGCATCACAAGCCTGGCAGTGTGCAAGTAGCCCAGACGGGCCACGCCACCCCACAGTGAATCCCGCCCCTAGGAGAGGGGAAGAGAAGGCACACACCAGTCTGACTGTGGCCCCAGCGGTGGGCTGGGGGCAGACATCAGGTCGGACTGCGGCCCCGCCCACCAACTCCAGTTATACACCACAGCACAGGGGAAGTGCCCTGCAGGCCCTCACCACACCAGGGACTATCCAAAATGACCAAGCGGAAGAATTCCCCCCAGAAGAATCTCCAGGAAATAACAACAGCTAATGAGCTGATCAAAAAGGATTTAAATAATATAACAGAAAGTGAATTTAGAATAATAGTCATAAAATTAATCGCTGGGCTGGAAAACAGCATACAGGACAGCAGAGAATCTCTTGCTACAGACATCAGGGGACTAATGAACAGTCACGAGGAGCTGAAAAACGCTTTAAAGGAAATGGAAAACAAAATGCAAACCGCCACAGCTCGGATGGAAGAGGCAGAGGAGAGAATAGGTGAACTAGAAGATAAAGTTATGGAAAAAGAGGAAGCTGAGAAAAAGAGAGATAAAAAAATCCAGGAGTATGAGGGGAAAATTAGAGAACTAAGTGATACACTAAAAAGAAATAATTTACGCATAATTGGTATCCCAGAGGAGGAAGAGAGAGGGAAAGGTGCTGAAGGGGTACTTGAAGAAATCATAGCTGAGAACTTCCCTGAACTGGGGAAGGAAAAAGGCATTGAAATCCAAGAGGCACAGAGAACTCCCTTCAGACGTAACTTGAATCGATCTTCTGCACGACATATCATAGTGAAACTGGCAAAATACAAGGATAAAGAGAAAATTCTGAAAGCAGCAAGGGGTAAACGTGCCCTCACATATAAAGGGAGACCTATAAGACTCGTGACTGATCTCTCTTTTGAAACTTGGCAGGCCAGAAAGAATTGGCACGAGATTTTCAGGGTGCTAGACAGCAAAAATATGCAGCCAAGAATCCTTTATCCAGCAAGTCTGTCATTTAGAATAGAAGGAGAGATAAAGGTCTTCCCAAACAAACAAAAACTGAAGGAATTTGTCACCACTAAACCAGCCCTACAAGAGATCCTAAGGGGGACCCTGTGAGACAAAGTACCAGAGACATCACTACAAGCATAAAACATACAGACATCACAATGACTCTAAACCCGTATCTTTCTATAATAACACTGAATGTAAATGGATTAAATGCGCCAACCAAAAGACATAGGGTATCAGAATGGATAAAAAAACAAGACCCATCTATTTGCTGTCTACAAGAGACTCATTTTAGACCTGAGGACACCTTTAGATTGAGAGTGAGGGGATGGAGAACTATTTATCATGCTACTGGAAGCCAGAAGAAAGCTGGAGTAGCCATACTTATATCAGACAAACTAGACTTTAAATTAAAGGCTGTAACAAGAGATGAAGAAGGACATTATATAATAGTTACAGGGTCTATCCATCAGGAAGAGCTAACAATTATAAATGTCTATGCGCCGAATACCGGAGCCCCCAAATATATAAAACAATTACTCATAAACATAAGCAACCTTATTGATAAGAATGTGGTAATTGCTGGGGACTTTAACACCCCACTTACAGAAATGGATAGATCATCTAGACACACGGTCAATAAAGAAACAAGGGCCCTGAATGAGACACTGGATCAGATGGACTTGACAGATATATTTAGAACTCTGCATCCCAAAGCAACAGAATATACTTTCTTCTCGAGTGCACATGGAACATTCTCCAAGATAGATCATATACTGGGTCACAAATCAGCCCTTCATAAGTTTACAAGAATTGAAATTATACCATGCATACTTTCAGACCACAATGCTATGAAGCTTGAAGTCAACCACAGGAAAAAGTCTGGAAAACCTCCAAAAGCATGGAGGTTAAAGAACACCCTACTCACGAATGAGTGGGTCAACCAGGCAATTAGAGAAGAAATCAAAAAATATATGGAAACAAACGAAAATGAAAATACAACAATCCAAACGCTTTGGGACGCAGCGAAGGCAGTCCTGAGAGGAAAATACATTGCAATCCAGGCCTATCTCAAGAAACAAGAAAAATCCCAAATACAGAATCTAACAGCACACCTAAAGGAAATAGAAGCAGAACAGCAAAGGCAGCCTAAACCCAGCAGAAGAAGAGAAATAATAAAGATCAGAGCAGAAATAAACAACATAGAATCTAAAAAAACTGTAGAGCAGATCAACGAAACCAAGAGTTGGTTTTTTGAAAAAATAAACAAAATTGACAAACCTCTAGCCAGGCTTCTCAAAAAGAAAAGGGAGATGACCCAAATAGATAAAATCATGAATGAAAATGGAATGATTACAACCAATCCCTCAGAGATACAAACAATTATCAGGGAATACTATGAAAAATTATATGCCAACAAATTGGACAACCTGGAAGAAATGGACAAATTCCTGAACACCCACACTCTTCCAAAACTCAATCAGGAGGAAATAGAAAGCTTGAACAGACCCATAACCAGCGAAGAAATTGAATCGGTTATCAAAAATCTCCCAACAAATAAGAGTCCAGGACCAGATGGCTTCCCAGGGGAGTTCTACCAGACGTTTAAAGCAGAGATAATACCTATCCTTCTCAAGCTATTCCAAGAAATAGAAAGGGAAGGAAAACTTCCAGACTCATTCTATGAAGCCAGTATTACTTTGATTCCTAAACCAGACAGAGACCCAGTAAAAAAAGAGAACTACAGGCCAATATCCCTGATGAATATGGATGCCAAAATTCTCAATAAGATACTAGCAAATCGAATTCAACAGCATATAAAAAGAATTATTCACCATGATCAAGTGGGATTCATTCCTGGGATGCAGGGCTGGTTCAACATTCGCAAATCAATCAACGTGATACATCACATTAACAAAAAAAAAGAGAAGAACCATATGATCCTGTCAATCGATGCAGAAAAGGCCTTTGATAAAATCCAGCACCCTTTCTTAATAAAAACCCTTGAGAAAGTCGGGATAGAAGGAACATACTTAAAGATCATAAAAGCCATTTATGAAAAGCCCACAGCTAACATCATCCTCAACGGGGAAAAACTGAGAGCTTTTTCCCTGAGATCAGGAACACGACAGGGATGCCCACTCTCACCGTTGTTATTTAACATAGTGCTGGAAGTTCTAGCATCAGCAATCAGACAACAAAAGGAAATCAAAGGCATCAAAATTGGCAAAGATGAAGTCAAGCTTTCGCTTTTTGCAGATGACATGATATTATACATGGAAAATCCGATAGACTCCACCAAAAGTCTGCTAGAACTGATACATGAATTCAGCAAAGTTGCAGGATACAAAATCAATGTACAGAAATCAGTTGCATTCTTATACACTAACAATGAAGCAACAGAAAGACAAATAAAGAAACTGATCCCATTCACAATTGCACCAAAAAGCATAAAATACCTAGGAATAAATCTAACCAAAGATGTAAAGGATCTGTATGCTGAAAATTATAGAAAGCTTATGAAGGTAATTGAAGAAGATTTAAAGAAATGGAAAGACATTCCCTGCTCATGGATTGGAAAAATAAATATTGTCAAAATGTCAATACTACCCAAAGCTATCTACACATTCAATGCAATCCCAATCAAAATTGCACCAGCATTCTTCTCGAAACTAGAACAAGCAATCCTAAAATTCATATGGAACCACAAAAGGCCCCGAATAGCCAAAGGAATTTTGAAGAAGAAGACCAAAGCAGGAGGCATCACAATCCCAGACTTCAGCCTCTACTACAAAGCTGTCATCATCAAGACAGCATGGTATTGGCACAAAAACAGACACACAGACCAATGGAATAGAATAGAAACCCCAGATCTAGACCCACAAACATATGGCCAACTCATCTTTGACAAAGCAGGAAAGAACATCCAATGGAAAAAAGACAGCCTCTTTAACAAATGGTGCTGGGAAAACTGGACAGCAACATGCAGAAGGTTGAAACTAGACCACTTTCTCACACCATTTACAAAAATAAACTCAAAATGGATAAAGGACCTAAATGTGAGACAGGAAACCATCAGAACCTTAGAGGAGAAAGCAGGAAAAGACCTCTCTGACCTCAGCCGTAGCAATCTCTTACTCGACACATCCCCAAAGGCAAGGGAATTAAAAGCAAAAGTGAATTACTGGGACCTTATGAAGATAAAAAGCTTCTGCACAGCAAAGGAAACAACCAACAAAACTAAAAGACAACCAACGGAATGGGAAAAGATATTTGCAAATGACATATCGGACAAAGGGCTAGTATCTAAAATCTATAAAGAGCTCACCAAACTCCACACCCGAAAAACAAATAACCCAGTGAAGAAATGGGCAGAAAACATGAATAGACACTTCTCTAAAGAAGACATCCAGATGGCCAACAGGCACATGAAAAGATGTTCAGCGTCGCTCCTTATCAGGGAAATACAAATCAAAACCACACTCAGGTATCACCTCACGCCAGTCAGAGTGGCCAAAATGAACAAATCAGGAGACTATAGATGCTGGAGAGGATGTGGAGAAACGGGAACCCTCTTGCACTGTTGGTGGGAATGCAAATTGGTGCAGCCGCTCTGGAAAACAGTGTGGAGGTTCCTCAGAAAATTAAAAATAGACCTACCCTATGACCCAGCAATAGCACTGCTAGGAATCTACCCAAGGGATACAGGAGTACTGATGCATAGGGGCACTTGTACCCCAATGTTCATAGCAGCACTCTCAACAATAGCCAAATTATGGAAAGAGCCTAAATGTCCATCAACTGATGAATGGATAAAGAAATTGTGGTTTATATACACAATGGAATACTACGTGGCAATGAGAAAAAATGAAATATGGCCTTTTGTAGCAACGTGGATGGAACTGGAGAGTGTGATGCTAAGTGAAATAAGCCATACAGAGAAAGACAGATACCATATGGTTTCACTCTTATGTGGATCCTGAGAAACTCAACAGGAACCCATGGGGGAGGGGAAGGGAGAAAAAAAAAAGACGTTAGAGTGGGAGAGAGCCAAAGCATAAGAGACTGTTAAAAACTGAGAACAAACTGAGGGTTGATGGGGGGTGGGAGGGAGGGGCGGGTGGGTGATGGGTATTGAGGAGGGCACCTTTTGGGATGAGCACTGGGTGTTGTATGGAAACCAATTTGTCAATAAACTTCATAAAAAAAAAAAAAATAAAAAAAAAAAAAATAAAAAAAAAAAAAAATAAAAAAAAAATAAAAAAATAAATAAACATTAAACAAAATAATAAATAAATAAATAAATAAATAAATGTATGTATGTTAAAAAAAAGTGTGAGGCAAAATTTGTGATAGGTGGGTATAAACCTTAAGAGACTTATAAAAGGAGGGATTTAGTGATTCCAGAGAAAGCTAAACATCATAAAAGAATAAAAATTGAAATAATAATGACATGGCCCAGCTATGAATGTCACTTATACAATTATAATATTGCAAATAGTGAATATGAATTTAACAAAAACATTGCAATTTAACACCTTGAAAAAAAACAAGAGTGAGGTATGGATAAGAGACAGGGGTGTGAGAAACCTGAACCCTCATTGTCCACTATAAGGATGTCAACAGGTAATATCTAGAGCTGAAAAATAATGACAAGCAGTAGTAGAAGCATGTTATTTAGAGGTCATCTAGAAAGTGCAGAAGAAACAGCCAAACGAGTTGCCTCTAGAAAGCACTACTCAGAAATGGGTGATTGGGCTGGGGCAGGAGACTAATGGACCTTTGGTGAACCCTGTTATCACTACCATCAGAATATATCGACCCTCAGGGTCTAAAATAGTGCAAGCAATTTATTTATTTCGAGAGATAGAGAGTGAGCAGGGGAGAAGCAGAGAGAGAGGGAGAGACAGAAAATCCCAAGCAGAGAATCCACACTGTCAGCACAGAGCCCCATCATGGGGCTTAATCTCACAAACTGTGAGATCATGACCTGAGCCAAAATTAAGAGTTAGACACTTAACCGACTGAACCACCAGGCACCCCTAAGATGGTGCGATAATTTAAAGGCTATGGGGGGGGGGTGCTCTAGGTTTCACCAATGCAACAAAGATACCTAGGATTAGCGAGGAGATTAGCAAAGTAGGACAGGCGCTTGATGGCCTTACTTCTGTTCCTTTTCCATGAAGCTTCAGGGGGAAAGGCAGATTAGAAACAAGGCAGGATAAGGGGCAGACAGCATTACTTCCGGGTGTAGCCAAGTATTTAAGGCTCTGAGGCATTCTTCATCTTGATGACCTACCTCCTTGATACTATGCCGTCCTTGATGGGAGACTGGATCAATAGACTTTTTGATGTTGACCCTGATGTTGACCTAAAGAGTTCCTGACCTGGGCTTAACCATCTACCTCAGTTGTCCTGTTTTCTGATTTTTCCACCGTCCCCTTCTTGCCTTAACCATCTGACGCTTATTGCTAATGTTCCTAACTGTGGCCCAGAAATCTGATGTTAATTCTCTGCATTCTTGATCTTCTTGCAGTTTGCTGCATCTGTTATGTCCTTCATGCTAATCTGTTTCTCTGGCCAACCTGGTCGCCTAACCTTGATCTTTGGCTGCCACGGTTGACAGAAGGTTTGGTTTAGTAGTCATGATACGATTTCTGATTAATACTGCCATATGGTCCAAAGCTTTTCTCCTGACAGTGTTGTTACTGTGCCAGCATTGGTTGGCTTCAACTGAAAAGGGGTGGTGTCCAAACCATATATCCGCAGTTAAACCAGAAGCCTGGACAGGTTAGATCAGATACTGACAATGAAGAAATTGAAATTTGCTCCTGGGATGAACAAGTCACAATTGGAGATTCTTGGACAAAGAATCTTGGACAAAGAAACCTGCTCTTCAGGCCCTTTTTCCCAGAGAAGGAAAAGAGTCCAAAGAAAGAGCTGGAAAGGTCATACAGGAACGTCAGCTCTCACAGGAATTCCCTGAGTATACTTTAGGGTTGGAAGGCTTACCTTTCAGCACTCCCACAATGTCTGTAACCTAATTTCATGTTGGAATTGTTAAAGACAAAGAATGTTTAGGCCTCTGGATAATGCACAGTCTGTAAATATCAGCAACCACCTCCAAGTGGATAAAATAGTTCTTGCCTGATTAAATTTCAGTAGATTAATACTGACACACTCATATTTGACTCTCCGAATTCTTTTTTGGCTTTCTTTTGCCCTTTTGTTCAATAGCCCCTGAGTAAATTAATTGAGATGGGACCAAGAAAAGAAGAAAGTAAAGAGGGAATTTAATAATATACTGGGTCTAGAGGACAGAAATATGTGTAATTTCTTGTTCCTTCTTAGAAAGCCCTTTTAATGGATAGTAACTCTCTTCCTTTCTTGGAAAAACAACAAGGAAGGCATCAAAAAGTAGTGAAAACAATACTTTCCTTGTATTTAATATATATTAGGTTCTGGGTCTTTGTACACACTAATTCAGTTAATTCTTACACCAACTCAATGAGATAGATATTTAATGAATAAGGAAAATGAGATTCTGAGTCATTAAGTAATTTGCCCAAGGTCATTCGGCTACTAGTTGAGGAGATGGGACACGAAACAGACTATATAAGCCCAGAGACCATGATCATAACTTCAAAGACATATGACATTCCCATCAACACTAGGAATGGAAGGAGATGATAATTCAAACTGTTAGAGGAATGACTAGGGTTTAGATGGTGCTGTTCAAATCCAAAAAGAAGTGCTCTCCCTTCCTTTGTCATTCAGCCAAGAACCCAAAATATCTCCCAGGAAATCAAGTGAGAATTTCAATTCCACCCAACAGTTATTTTCTTGAGTGCCTATTAATCCCAGTCTCTACAGTACGGTCTGGGGTATATAACAGTGAGTTAATAAAGGCATAATATCTGTCTTCAAGAAAGTTCCAGACATTTTGGAGTATGATAGCTATTATAAAAGTATGATAGCTATTATAAACAGGGAAGGGGAGCAAAAACCTGTGGGAGGGAAAAGCAAGGGTGTTTTATGGACTAGAACACAGCAACTCTCACTTAAGAAATGAAGGTTGAGCTAAAATGTAAGTGATAATATGAGTTAACTAGGCAAACACTTCAGTCAGATCTCATAAGGTAGCCTAATGAACTAGACCCAGACGGGTGGAAAGCTCCTCTCAAGAGAGACACGGCTGTTTCCCTTTGACAGAGCAGCAGGATGGAAAGGAAGTTACCACAGCCATGAGTAAGACAAAACAGTGGAAATTTTAAATGTCAAAAGGCCACATGTGAGCTGGCATGGCATTACAGGATCTCGAGAGTTCCGGACACAAGGAGGGTCTGCAATGTTCATCCACTCTTTTCATGGTGTTTATAACTGAGAGGTCATGAAATGACTGAGAACAAGACGGGAGGATAGAAAGTCATCTGCTTAGTCACAGGTATGCAGGGCATGCCAAAACCTGAGGACAGAGTGGGGAAAGTGCGCGAAGCCTCTCTCTGCTCTGGACCCTGCACTGAGTATAAGGCAGTGGCTGTCTGCCACTGGAGAAGAAAAACGAGACTTGAAAGAGATTCCCTCTGAGGGTCTTGCAAGTAAGGGCTGCTTAAGTCCAAGGGCAGAGGTGGAAAACAAGATGGAATCCCCTCTACCTCCCCTCTGTCCCTCCCCCGCCCCGACACACACCCCAAGCCTTGCACCAAGCACTAGGCAACAACAGTCTGATGCTAAGGGAAGCAAAGGAGGGTTGAGAGAGACCCCACTCTAAAGACACAAGAACACAAATCTCTCCAAATTTAAGGGATGAGCAGCAGAACTGAGAAAACCCTCCTGCATCCTGGGCACTGACAAATATGAGACAATAGCAGTCTAATCCTAGAGAAGAGGAAAGAGCATTGAGAGAAACCCATCTTTTGGCACAGATGCACAGGCCTGTTAAATTCTGAGGCCAGAGAAGGACAACTGAGATATGTGTCTGGCACTCCAGGTTTTATAGCAAGTACAAGAGAACAATAGCCCACCATGGGGAAAATGCAAAGCCCACGGTGCCCTGAACATAATTAAAGCAACCACTAGACCCAGACCCAGTTCAATTACAGACTACTTTAACTTCATTCTGTAATTAATGACCTCACAGAAAAAGAGAAACACCCTATTCAGAGAGGGAATGTTATTTACCTCATTACAAAGTACACTTCTACTCAGCATCTTCCATTCAATCAACAATTCAAGACTGGCAAAAATCAAGGAAATATGACCCATCACGGAACTAAAAAATGGAACAAACCGAGAGATGGCCCAGATGTTGGAATTATCAGACAGGAACTTTAAAATAATCATGATAAAAATGTTTTTAAAATCTAATGGAAAAATGGACAACCTACATGAAGAGATGGGAAATTACAGCAAAGAGATTATATAAAATATTCAAATGGGGAATCTAGAAATGAAAAAATATAATACCCGAGATAGATAATACTCTCAATAAGTTAGAAACAGCAGAAAATAGAATCTTTGAACAAACCCAGAAGGATATACTGGTGGATTCTATAAAACATTTTAAAAAGAAATACTATGAATATTGTACAAACAGTTCAAAAAAAGAGGAGGAGGGACACTTAGCGGTGGGTCTCATGAGAATGTATTACCCTGATGCTAAAATCAAGGAAAGAAAAACAAAAAAGGAATGAAAATTGCAGACCAATATACCTTATGAACATAGATGCAAAATTCTTTAGCAAACATTAGCAAACTAAACCCAGCAATACATAAAAAGGATAGCACACCATGACAAATTGGATTTAGCACCAGGATACAAAGTTTTTTTAACATTTGAAAAATACTCAGTATAACTCTCCACATCAACAACTTAAGGAAGAAAAGTATTATGGTTGTTTCAGTAGATGCAGAAAAAGGATTTCACACATTTATGATACAAAAATTTTTCAGGGTGTCCAACTCTTGATTTCGGCTCAGGTCATGATCTCACCATTCGTGAGTTCAAACCCCAGTCAGGCTCTGCACTGACAACACGGATCCTGCCTGGGATTCTCTGTCTCTCTCCCCCCCTCCCTGTTCTACCTTTCAAAAATAAATGAATAAACATTTTTTAATTTCATCAACATAATTACAGAAGAAAACATGTGCAACCTTATAAAAGACATCTACAAAAAACCTTGCTATTAATATTATGCCTAATAGTGAAATAGTGAATGCTTTTCCCCTAAGACTGGGAACAAAATAAAGATGTCCACTCTAATCACAGGAGATCTAGCTTGTACACTAAACCAAAATAAAAATAGCATTAAAATGTAAAAAGGAAAAATTGTACCTGCAGATGACAGGATTACATGCATAAAAACTCCTAAGGTACTAGAGGCACCTGGGTGGCTCATTTGGTTGAGCATCTGACTCTTGGTCTCAGCTCAGATCTTGATCTCAGGGTTGTGAGTTTGAGCCCCACACTGGACTCTGTGCTGGGTGTGAAGCCTGCTTATAAAAAACAAAAAAGAAAAGTAAAGAAAGAGAAAAACTCCTAAGGTATTTATAAGAAACCTACTAGAATTATAAGTGATTTTAACAATTTTGCACGGTACAAAGTCAATATATAAAAATCAACTGCATTTCTATGTAGCAGCAATGGATAATTAGAAAAATATTTTGAACAGTACTATTTACAATAGCATCAAGAAACGTTAAAATTTTAGGAATAAATTTAACAAAAGAAGGGTAAACCTTTTCTTCTAAAAAGTATAAAACACTGCTGAAAGAAACTAAAGTAGACCTAGATGAAGATACACCAAATGCAGGGAATTTGTCAATCCATTCCCATCGTCATCACCATATTGATTTAGGTTCAATGCAATTCCACTCAAAATTCCAGAAGTTGGGGTGCCTGGGTGGCTCAGTCGGTTAAGCATCTGACTCTTGGTTTCTAGTTCAGGTCATGATCATGGTTTCGGCTCAGATCATGGTTTCAGATATCAGGTCATGATCTCCCATGATCGGCTCTGTGCTGACAGTGCAGAGCCTGCTTGGGATTCTCTCTCCTCTCTGTCTGCCCCTTCCCTGATTTTGTTCTCTCTCTCTCTCTCTCTCTCTCTCTCTCTCTCTCTCTCTCCCTCTCTCTCTCAAAAATAAATAAACTTTAAAAAATCCTAGAAGGCGAGATAGATAGATAGATAGATAGATAGATAGATAGATAGATAGATATAGATAAGCTGTCTATAATATGTATATGAAAATCTAAGGACATTAGAATAGTCAAAAAGATCTTGAAAACAAAGAAAAACGTTGGAGAACTCATACTACTCAGTTTCAAAACTTTTCTTTCCACCAACAGTACAAGAGGTTTCTTATTCTCTATATCCTTGCCAACACATGTTTCCTATGTTTTTTATTTTAGCCATTCTGACAGGTCTGAAGTGATATCTCATCATAATTTTGATTTGCATTTCTCTGATGATGAGTGATATTGAGCATCTTTTCATGTGTCTGTTGGCCATCTGGATGTCTTCTTTGGAGAAATGTCAATGCATTCCTCCTGCCCACGTTTTAATTGGAGTATTTGTTTTGGGGGTGTTGTGTTGTATTTCTTTATATATTTTGGATACTGCCCTTTATCAGATATGTCATTTGCAAATATCTTCTGCCATTCAGTAGGTTGACTTTTTGTTGTTTGCTTTCCTCTGCAGAAGCTTTTAATTTTGATTGAGTCCCAATAATTTATTTTTTATTTTATTTCCCTTGCCTCAGGAGACATATCCAGAAAAATGTTCCTATGGTTGATGTCAGAGAAATTACTGCCTGTGCTATGTCAAGGATTTTTATGGTTTCAGGTCTCACATTTAGGAAATGGGAAATGGGAATAAGGAGTGCCCTTGTGCTGAGCACTGGGTGATGTATGGAATTGTTGAATCACTATACTGTATACCCGAAATTAATATAGCACGGTATGTTAACTATGCTGGAATTAAAATGAAATAAAATAGTAATTAAAAAAGAATATATATATGTATATATGTACATATACATATACAGAGAGAGAGAGAGAGAGAGAGCCATATATATATGGCAACTTTTTTAAGCTACAGTAATCAAGACAGCGTGTTATTGGCAAAATGAAAGAGAATAGAACAGAATGGAAACCTGAAATAGACTCACACATGTAGAGTCCAGTGATTTTTACAAGTGCACCAAAACAAATGGTTCTGGAATAACTGGATGTCCATATGGTAAAAAATGAAAATCTTATAAAATTTTACTTTATTAGTCAGGATTCCCCAGAGAAACAAAACTAATGGGATGATAGATAGATAGATAGATAGATAGATAGATGATAGATACTGATTTAGAGCAATTGGCTCATTCAGTTATGGAAACTGGAAAGTCCAAAATCTTCAGGGTTGGTCAGCAAGGCTGGAAACACAGGGAAAAGTCAGTGTTACAGCTCCAATCCTAAGGCTATTTGCTGGCAGAGGTCAGTCTTTTCTATTCAGGCCTTCAACTGATTGGATGAGGCATGCCCACATTATGGAGAGCAATCTGCTTTACTCAAAGTCCATTAGTTTAAATGTTAATGTCATTGAAAAACACCCTCACAGAAATATCTAGAATAATTTTTGACCAAGTATCTGGGCACTGTGGCGCAGCCAAGTTGACACATAAAATTAACTATCACAGTTACCTTTCCAGGATTATGAAAGGAATAACATAATACAACTGTTTTAACAAGATGATCTGACTGCTGATTGAAAATAGACTATAAGATGACAAGTGTGAATTCAGGCTACCAGTTAGGAGACTACCGCATTAACTCAGATAAGATATCTTGGAGATTCAAGCCAAGTTGTTAGCACTGGAGCAGTGAGAAGCCATCAGATTCCAGATATAGTTTAAAGGTAAAGCTAATAGAGTTTCTCAACAGACTGGATGTGAGATGTAAAATAAAGAATCAAGAATAAATTAAAAGTTTGGGGTCCAAACTACTGGGAAGATGAAGTATCCCACAACTAATGGAAAAGACTGTGAGTAGTGCAAGTTTTGAGAAAACCTCAGGACTTTAAGATGTCAGATATATAAGTGGAGATGTTAAGGAAGTAGTTGGATTCATAATTCTGGAGTTCATAAGGGAGGTTAGAGATATAAATTTGGGAGTTATCAGCATACATGTAGAATTTAAAGTCCAGAGAGTAGATGGAATGAGAAAGAACTGAGTATGGACAGAGAAAAAATACCAAAAACCCTAGGCATTCCAAAATTAAGAAGTCAAAACATAAGTATTGTTCAGATTCAGTAAATAATTTTTAAAGAAAATGAAATTTTTATTGGAAAGCCATCTTTTAATAAGATAGGTGGAGCTTCATTTTTCAGTTACTTAATATATCCGTAGATAAATAATTTATAACTAAAATGAAACAGGAATGATCATAAATGCTATTACAATTTTTTTTTAATTTTTTTTTCAACGTTTATTTATTTTTGGGACAGAGAGAGACAGAGCATGAACGGGGGAGGGGCAGAGAGAGAGGGAGACACAGAATCGGAAACAGGCTCCAGGCTCTGAGCCATCAGCCCAGAGCCTGACGCGGGGCTCGAACTCACGGACCGCGAGATCGTGACCTGGCTGAAGTCGGACGCTTAACCGACTGCGCCACCCAGGCGCCCCTACAATTTCTTTTAATATGTGTAGACACTGAGAAACAGTTCTTATGGTATGGGAATTGAAGTTTTATTACACTATAGCTATATATTTATTTATACATATCCTCTATATCAAAAATCCTGTATGACCTGTTACCAAAAGTTATTTTTAATTAGATATTAGCTAATGTTTAACTTCCTTCTATTTTGTTGAAAGCAAAAAAGCGGAAATTTTATTTGCAGATGCAGCTGTTATCCAGAAGCAACCATTTACTCAATATTATATTAACATTTCACATTGTCCTATTGATTGGAGCCATAGAGATTTGTTTAACCCCAAAAAGCCTGAATCATAATATTATGCTGAATATGATATCTAGATTGGGACATGAGAAAAAAGAAACAAAACATCTGTGAAAAAGGAAGTTAGGAAAGTAACACCTGCCCCTCCAAGATAGGTGCTTTGTCAGGCAGATCAATTTTGAGAACAAATATTTGTCAAGGTCAAAGATCTGGTCATCTATTCCTTTAATTTTTTTTTCAGGCATTTTATCCCTGAGGAGGTCTTCACATACTATCCAGGGTCTCTGCATTCTAGTTCAAGACTAGGATAAAAGCTGAAAAGGCTTAGAATCCAGACCCAATTTGAAATAGTGATAACAAAATCTTCCATTTGCATAGGAAGTTTTAGTTCATAAAATGTGTTTATATTCATTATCTCAATACACTCTTTCAGGAATCAAGTGAGATAAGTAAGACAAAAGAACAGAACAAAAAACCTTAAAATGTGGCTTTAGATATTCTCCTTTAAAATGCTTTGGCAACAGTGCTTGAAAGATTTGTTTTTTTATTTCTTCTCTTCTACATTCAGATACTATTATCCAATGATCTTCACCTAAACAGACTTTGGAAGAAATATATATAGTGACATTTCAATACTTCCACACTGCATTTCCATTTAGGCCCAAGCTACATGCACATACGAAAATATTCATCCACAAGTAAAGCTAACATAATAGAAAAAAAAATGTTTACTTTTTTTTCAAGGTTAATAACATCAGGTCCACTTAACTCAGAACTTTCCTACTCTAAGCAGCTTTCCTCACTTCTTACTACAAGTATTAAAACTATGTCTGGGGGCGCCTGGGTGGCGCAGTCGGTTAAGCGTCCGACTTCAGCCAGGTCACGATCTCGCGGTCCGGGAGTTCGAGCCCCGCGTCGGGCTCTGGGCTGATGGCTCAGAGCCTGGAGCCTGTTTCCGATTCTGTGTCTCCCTCTCTCTCTGCCCCTCCACCGTTCGTGCTCTGTCTCTCTCTGTCCCAAAAATAAATAAAAAACGTTGAAAAAAAAATTAAAAAAAAAAACTATGTCTGAAAGTAAAAAGTTATCCAACAAGTAGATTTGAGGATGAATATCAATCTACACAGTAAATCTGATTTTCCTCAATGAAGTTCCCTGCCTCTCATGCTTATTGATACCTGTATTATGATTTTCTTGGCTAAGCCTTAATTTTATGAAGTCATCTATAGTCCTTCCACAATTAGCTGTGATACGAGTATGATGGATAACTACACTCACATTTTAAGTCTCTGAAGAAAAATGAAAAGATTCAGGAACGATTTACTTCAATCTACTCTGTGTTAAGAAACACTAGTTAGAAATGGTAAGTGGTGTGGGCATTGATAGCATTATATATAGGCACATGTTAAAATATAATGTATGAAATAAAATTGCACTAGACTGGCACTGATTTAATTTTATATTGTGTAAGACCATATGGCTGAGATCATCCTATGCAATTTAACTCTTCAGCACCATGGTCAGCATCTACTTTGCCTATAAGTTTCTGCATTGGCTAGCAATGAATATCACAGGTATCACTTGCTTTCAGAGGTTAAGGAATCCTTAGGTCAGTCAATCAACCATCCATTTAATCCCTGATTTTTCTCTATTGCCACTGAGACTCTAGCTTGGATGATTAGCATCATTCTATGTTATAGTAATATACACAGTTCACTTTGCTAATGCCATTAACATAAAAAAAACCCCAAGACTAATGCAATTCTAAAGCTCAAAAAGAAATATTTATTCTAATTATATAACCTGGTTTTAGTGTCCAGGATATGCTGGTTCATTGATTTACTGATATTACTTCTTACTACAAGCCTCCATTGAGGCAAACTGCTCTAGGTTTCTAGGAACTGAAATAGCTGAGAAGAAGAAAAAAAAAGTATGTGAAAGATAAAACCCTTTATCTCAAAGAATTCAAAATATGTGGTGCAGACAAGGATGCATCAAGCTATAATACTATAACACTGTAATAAATTCTATAATCTAGATAAAAGTGCTAGGGGAGAAGAAGGAGCAATTCATTTTATTTTGAGAATCAATAACTATTTTCCTAGGACAAGTGGCACTGAAAGATGAGTCAGAATTTTAAAGAGAATAAGCAAGGGAAGAGAAATCCAGGGAAAGCAAACTATATGAGCTAAGTTATAGAGTACCGAAGAAACACTCTTATATGACTTGAAAAGAGAATATGTGGAGGGTAGACTGAGGAGGTAATGAGAAGCCAGATTAGAAAGTTCTTCAAATGGCACGTAATGTTTACAAGTCCAATTACTATGCTGGGATTTTGGTTTGCAGAGCTGGTGCAGAAATACATGTGGTCATTAACCAGTATCCTAAAGAGTAAACACTGAAGAGATCAATAAATCAAAATGTCACATTCCTGCTGGACACATCAGAGAAATGCTGGTTAGCTCACTTAAAAGGAACTTTTTGATTATTTTTAGCCAGAATTTCTCCAAATTGGATTTGGTCATTTGGGAGGTTTGGTCATGTGGGAAGAACTCACGGTGAACTGATCTGTGGAGTTCCAAAATTGCTTAAAGGTAGCAGTAAAAAGCAATAGGAGGTAGTGGCTTACTTAGCATAATTTAACAAGAACTAGAAAGTCTCATGTCCACCAAAATAGATTTCCTCTACTGAGGTGCCTTGGTTCCTAAAATTATACAATTCATTCTTTTGTTTATTCCTCATTAACATCTTGATATTAACTACTGGAAGATACATATTCCTTTTTTAAAGTTTATTTTGAGAAAGAAAGACAAAGAGTGTAGAGGCAGAGAGAGAGAGGGAGAGAGAGAAGCCCAAGGAGTTGCACACTGTCAATGTAGAGTCTGACGTGGGGCTTGATCCCACAAACAGTGAGATCATGACCTGAGCTAAAATCAAGAGTTGGGCATTCAACCGACTGAGCCACCCAGGTGGCCCCTGTAAGACACATATTCTTTTTTTTTCTTCAATATATGAAGTTTATTGTCAAATTGGTTTCCATACAACACCCAGTGCTCATCCCAAAAGGTGCCCTCCTCAATACCCATCACCCACCCTCCCCTCCCTCCCACCCCCCATCAACCCTCAATTTGTTCTCAGTTTTTAAGAGTCTCTTATGCTTTGGCTCTCTTCCACTCTAACCTCTTTTTTTTTTCCTTCTCCTCCCCCATGGGTTTCTGTTAGTTTCTCAGGATCCACATAAGAGTGAAAACATATGGTATCTGTCTTTCTCTGTATGGCTTATTTCACTTAGCATCACGCTCTCCAGTTCCATCCATGTTGCTACAAAGGGCCATATTTCATTCTTTCTCATTGCCACGTAGTACTCCATTGTGTATATAAACCATAATTTCTTTATCCATTCATCAGTTGATGGACATTTAGGCTCTTTTCATAATTTGGCTATTGTTGAGAGTGCTGCTATAAACATTGGGGTACAAGTGCCCCTATGCATCAGTACTCCTGTATTCCTTGGGTAAATTCCTAGCAATGCTATTGCTGGGTCATAGGGTAGGTCTATTTTTAATTTTTTGAGGAACCTCCACACTGTTTTCCAGAGTGGCTGCACCAATTTGCATTCCCACCAACAGTGCAAGAGGGTTCCCGTTTCTCCACATCCTCTCCAGCATCTATAGTCTCCTGATTTGTTCATTTTGGCCACTCTGACTGGCGTGAGGTGATATCTGAGTGTGGTTTTGATTTGTATTTCCCTGATGAGGAGCGACTTTGAGCATCTTTTCATGTGCCTGTTGGCCATCCGGATGTCTTCTTTAGAGAAGTGTCTATTCATGTTTTCTGCCCATTTCTTCACTGGGTTATTTGTTTTTCGGGTGTGGAGTTTGGTGAGCTCTTTATAGATTTTGGATACTAGCCCTTTGTCTGATATGTCATTTGCAAATATCTTTTCCCATTCCGTTGGTTGCCTTTTAGTTTTGTTAGTTGTTTCCTTTGCTGTGCAAAGCTTTTTATCTTCATAAGGTCCCAGTAGTTCATTTTTGCTTTTAATTCCCTTGCCTTGGGGATGTGTCAAGTAAGAAATTGCCACAGCTGAGGTCAGAGAGGTCTTTTCCTGCTTTCTCCTCTAGGGTTTTGATGGTTTCCTGTCTCACATTCAGGTCCTTTATCCATTTTGTAGCCCAGCTTTACTAAAGATTGATCATTCTCCTATTAACTCAACAGTGCACTCCACAAGTAGTTCAACCGTTATTAAAGAGGTTTCTTGGAATAAATGATTTCTGCAAATGAGAAGGAGAAAAATCAAACAAAAAGGAGTTGAGTGCATTGATCCTGGTGAAGAGAGAAAAGAGTCGAATTCACTCTTTATTAACTTAATTGAGGATGTATTTGCTGAAGACCTCTGATGTGTTGGGTGCCATTTTCAGAGCTAGAAAAATAACAAAAATAAAATAGTCTGACGGCTCAAAAATATATAGTCTGGACAAAGAGGCAGTCACAGGAACAATATGCACTTGTGACAAGCTACAAAATCAGACAAAAAAATCAGTTAATTTTACTTGAGAAATTGAAGGGTTAGGAAAGTTTTCATAATGATGACATTAAAGCTGAATCTAAAATGAGTTCATCAGGTGAACAAATATAGGAGGAAGGAGAAAATTCATGGAAGTTCAAAGTGTATTTTTATTTGAGCACTTCCCCAGCTAATGTGGAATGGCTACAGGTATCCCACACAGGGTTATATATGATATGCTGAGTTTAGCTCTTCTGTAGGTAATGGAAATTTATCAGTAGCTCCTAAACAAGCATGTCATAAAGTCTGTGTCTAGAAAGAAAGGTTTAGGGCACCTGGGTGGCTCAGTCGGTTAAGTGTCTGACTTCAGCTCAGGTCATGAGCTTCAGCTTCAGCTCAGCTCGTAGTCCATGAGTTCAAGTCCTGCATCTGGCTATGTGCTGACAGCTCAGGGCCTGGAGCCTGTTTCGGGTTCTGTGTCTCCCTCTCTCTCTCTGACCCTTCCCCACTCACGCTCTGTCTTTCTCTCTCTCAAAAATAAATAAACATCAAAAAATTTAAAAAAAGAAAGAAAGAAAGATTTATCAGCAAATATAAGATCAGTTAGAGGTGAGGGAACCATCTAGAAGTCACTTCTAATTGCTGAAGTCAGTTCCATTTCGCTAATAGACATCGCTTCTTTTGTACTTGGCTACTCTCTCTGTGCCCTGACATCGCTTCTATGGTGAGTTCAGCCTAGCACTTTCCCAGGGAGTGAAAACTCATTGCCCACTAGACTCTAAAACCAATGAGGGTGGGGACTGGGCCCATCTCATTCACCATCAAACCCCTATATAGCCTGGCACATACAAGATTCTCAAGAAATCCTTGTTGAATGGATGAATGAATTTGGAAGTGTTTAAGAGAGAGAATCTTCATGATTCAGTGATCAGTTACATCTGTGGGATGTGAAAGTAGAAGGAATCAAAAGTGATTCCATTAACTGAGAAAAGTAATTCATACGAGAGAATTCTTAAAGAAGAGAATATATGTTTTTCTTGGGCATGGTGACAATGTGTAATAAAGCAGAAAGAAGGTAAGAACAAGAAGAAAGTTAGGGGTAAATCAAAAGAAGTGCTTGTAATAACAGGTGGCAGCACCCAGGAAATATTATTTCGAAAGATCCATGATTTAGGAAACATGATGGACTGAACGACTAACTTGAAATTCTGGAGAGTGGCCTGGGGAGGCAATTTTAACTTGAATTGAATTTTTTGTCTAATACTCACCAAAAGGAATTTGAGTTTCTTTGGGAAGAGTATAAGACACCAAGTCTAATCAACCTGGGAAGGACAGGGTGGAGCTTACTAAAAAAGAGTCCTAAATTCCAAATGGAAAAAAAAAAAACTGGCCTCTACAGCTATGATGTGTGATTTTAAATGGCCTCTCCATATTTCTGCTAGAATTCTGGGATTTTAATGCTGGAATGTGATGCTAGATTGATAATACAATGAACAAGATGATTCTCTCTGAAGTATTCTTAAAAATTTCCTTTTAGAGAGGAGGAGAATTTTACACCATAGACTATTTCATCCTGTGTGTAGTAGCAATGGAAAGAACCAGCTGTGAACATGTGAAGGCTTTCTAGTAGCTCTCCTATGTATCCAATATCCAGCTCTCCATACCCAACACTAAAAGCCAGAAAAGTTAATTCCAGAAGCTCAGGTGACACAAATTTACTTCTTGTTCTGCTATATCAATTTGATAAATACACAGAATAAAATTCTTTATTTAAGATTTATATTCTGAACACTTAACGTGGTCCAGCCCTTTGGTAGACTTTGGGCAGAAATTTTGAGTAGTATTATCTTCCTTTTTAAATGTAAAGATATGGTCATAGTCACTTGACTTCTGTCCCCTTACGATTCATATGTTTGAAGCACCAGATCTCTGTCTGTATTTGGAGATGAGGCCTCTAGGAAAGGGATTAGGTTAAGTTAGATCATTGGAAAGAGCCCTGATCTTGGTGAGAGTGGTGTCCTTAG
Organism: Lynx rufus; assembly: GCF_022079265.1. Taxonomy (NCBI): domain Eukaryota; kingdom Metazoa; phylum Chordata; class Mammalia; order Carnivora; family Felidae; genus Lynx; species Lynx rufus. The sequence continues at coordinate 51,072,338 of NW_025814829.1, forward strand.
AAGAACAGATGCCAGAGAACTGTCTTTCTCTCTCTTTACATATGAGAGCATCTTGGAAAGGCCATGAGAGGATGCAGTGAGAGGTGGATGTTTATAAGCCAAGAAGAGTTGGCTTATAGGAACCCACCTTACCTGACCTTGATCTGGGAATTCTAGCCTCTAGAACTCTGAGAAAATTAATGTCTGCTGTTTAAGTCACCCAGCCTGTGGGATTTTGTTGTGGAAGTCCAAGCAGACTAATACAACTTGTAAGTAATATGCTCAAGTCCTCTGTCAAATTTCAAGCTTTTTTTTTACAGTTCAGGGTTTTTTTACAAGTATTTTAAAAGCTAGTAATCCAACTAGATAAGAAAAATGCACACAAAATAGAAGAAGACAACAAATAATAAAATGTTCAATTCAATACAGTCAAATGCAAGGAAGAGGGCATTATGGGAGATTTCATAGAAGATTGAAGGACTGATACAACTTTGACTAGATAGTAGAAAGATGGTTGGGTGGAGATGGTGGAGAAAATATATAAGAAAGAGCAGAAACGAGCCTGGACGATTGGGCAGAAGGCTCTTATATTTCATGGGAGGACTGGGATCTGAAGTTGGGATGAATGAAGTACGTAAGGCTGGTTGTGGTTTGAGATGACGGCAGAGCCTAGGGCAGGTGCAGCAGGAGAAGCACATCACAAATGTACTCTACTCCACCCCTGAGGCAGCAGTGGAGATTGGGTTATGCTTGGCTGAATGGAGTACCTTTACCACAAAAGCCAGGGGCAGGCTGATGCCTAACCGTCCGTCATTCAAGGAACTTCCCTGGAACAGGAGTTTTACAAGAGGGTCCCTCACTGAAAAGAAGTGTCTAATAGCTGTAGCCATGGTCCACAGCCAGAAAGTTCTTTAGTAATAGGAAACAAAAAGAGCTAGAGAGAAGCCTGGAGTCTACAACAGGAATGGGTGCCAAAGGGTATGAAAATGTACCCAGGATTTGTTTAGATCAGGTATGGTGGGCCGACAGATCCGAAGATGACTACCATTGAAAAGACGGTTTATTATCTACAATTCTCAAAAGAAAGGGGCCCTTCATGGCTTGCAGAGCCACATGGGGAAGCACTTGGATCTGTCAGGAGGCAGAAGGAAAAAAGGGAAAATTAGGGGTTTGAGGGAAGGAATGAGTGAAGCAGGGTAAGTACATTGCATAAGTTTAGGATTGGATAGACTGAACAATTTCAGTGGGTAGGGTGGTCCCTCGTTGTCTAGTACCTGGCCCTGGGGTGATTTAGGGCAGGGAGACTACTGGCCTGGTGTGTGAAAATTTGAAAATGGAGGGGATTGGAGGTATGAGCTATGATTGGTTGGTTTGCATATGAAAGGTGTGCTCATAAGCCAGGCGTTTGCTATCTCTAGGAACTAGATAACCTCTGGAGGGTAATCCCTCCCCAAGCCACCCAAGATGTCAAATATAGAAAATTAAAAAAAAAAAAAAAAGATTACTATAAAAAACACTATTTAAAATATGTAGAATGGAAGAGTGAACTGAAAGAATAATTAAGAGTCAGGAGGCAACATGAAACTGATATCTGGATCTTAAAACACTTGATTTAGCCACTTAGGTTCAGATTAGATAGATAGATAGACAGATAGCTTTTTCTCCCTGTTGTCTTAAAAGGGGCACAGCATTACCAAGCTGAGATTGGGGAGAGCCCCTATGTAGTTAGGTAAAACAGAAATAGATTCAAAAACTGCATTTTGGGAAATTTATGAAGTCATTCAGGCCCAAGTACGTTATCCTGCATATGATTGGGGTGAAACAATGCACCTCCAAATTTATAGTTACTATATTCAGCTATCAGCTTATATTACCTCTCAGTCTCTGGCCCAGTAACTTTCAGTTCTGAAGATCTATTTAAAACACATGATTTTAAACCACATTCCGTTAACAAGCTCTGTTTTGAATGAGTTTCTTTGTATAAGTAATGCTACTTTGTGCTTGATTTGTTCAAAAGCTCCTTAAAATCCTCTGAACCTCAAATGTACTCCCGTGTCTTACTGCCACTCTCATTTATGGAAACACATGTAAAGAAACACAGATATTTCATTTCTTTCTTTCTTTGCTTTTTGTGCCCACAGAGCAAGCTAATTGTGCTCCTTTAAAGCAAAGTGACAGTTTTTGATACAGGTTGATTTAACTTTAAAAAAAAATTACTTAGGACAATCAAACATGAGCATTAATGAGAAACACACCCGAGGCTCCAAATATTCTGAGAATGAATGCAAAGCAACATCCCGATGAACGTGGGGTCGGGTTTCCTGGACCGTTTCTGCACATGCGCAGTCGGAGAGCGTGAGAGATTGAGCGTAGGTGTGTGACCGTTCATGACTGTGAGTGTATCTGCACGTGTTGTGAAAGCCCGGCTTCCGCTGCAGCTCCCGGCAGCCTAGCGACGCGATCTTTTTTTACATGTAGCAGGACACACTCCAGGATATTAACACTCCACCATTTCCAAGGGCCTCTGTTCACACCAGCTCCAGAGTAAACACCATGAAAGAAGGAGCCTCAAGCTGCTAAAAAGCACACAAAGCAACAAGGAGAAACAGGTCCAAATCTCATAAAAATGGAAAATGTTTCAAGAACAACTGCCGGTTTGTTCAGAGAGTGCCCACAGAGCAGGAGGGTAAATAAAACTCAGTACCTGTTAGATTTATAGGCAAATAACCATTATCTACTATGTGTAGATGAGTGAATGGTAATTTTATGCAAACCACAATAAGTAAATTCAAACAGTATGAACTAAGCCTGCACAGTAAGAGCAGGAAGTTCAAGGAAAGAAAAATAAGGAAACGGTGTTTTCTGTGTGGTGTATCACCAACCTGGGAAATCCATTACAGAGCCAAAAACTGGAACAGGATTTTATAAAAGCGCTAGCTTAAAATAGAGCTATAAATCCCTTAGGACTTGTGTGGTGATTTCATACCTGAAGCAAAACTCTGCTCCCCACCATCTAATTACTGATTGGCTTTACATAGAGGATTATGGAGAATTAGTAAGTTGGAATGTTTATATGACAGAGTATACAGTGTAAATTCCTTGGGAGCCTTCATGGGGCATTCAATTTTTGAATGAATCTGTTTCAGTCAAGTATCATCAGTAAACAAGCACCCTAACCAACGGAGCTTAGAATTTTAGGGACCTGTCTCTGAGAGCTGCATAGCTTTCTATTCAAAATTGATCTTTTAGAAGATTTTTCAAAAGCGGAACGTTCAACTTTGGCCAAGTTTAAAATCTCTTTAAATTCTGTGAAATTTTTAAAAATCTCTTTTAAAAAAAAAAATGTTAATTTAAAAAAATCTCTTTGGGGCGCCTGGGTGGCGCAGTCGGTTAAGCGTCCGACTTCAGCCAGGTCGCTATCTCACGGTCCGTGAGTTCGAGCCCCGCGTCAGGCTCTGGGCTGATGGCTCGGAGCCTGGATCCTGTTTCCGATTCTGTGTCTCCCTCTCTCTCTGCCCCTCCCCCGTTCATGCTCTGTCTCTCTCTGTTCCAAAAATAAATAAAAACGTTGAAAAAAAAAATTAAAAAAAAAATCTCTTTAAATTCTGTGAAATTCTGTAAATTTGAAAGTGAAATCAAGGTTTTTCAGATTCAGATTTCATTGACTCCTAATCAAATGTAGTTTCCTAGGCCGTAGTAGAAGATAAGAAAGAAGGCTTTTAAAGGATTATATAAAATCTCTATAAATGGATTAATTAAAATAAGGGGACCAATTTACTTCTAACAAACCAATTTTAATGAGGCATGTGTCAAATAATCTAACATTTGTAGATTCCATTTGAAAAGAATGTGAGCATAAAAACATAATGGAAAGTGTTCTTTAGAGCAAGATGACTATAGGTTTTAGTAAAGTTAATTTTGTTTAAATTTGTTGAAAAGCTCTAGCGACTTCACATTATGGGGTAGATGCATAGCATATTAAATGAGCTTGCAGAGGCTTTGAAGTCAGAAATCACTGGTTTTAAATATAGGCTCTGGAGGGAATGAGGAGAATTGGAGAAAGGAAGGAAAGGAAGAAGGCTGGGAAGAAGAGGGGAAGAAGGAAAGAAGGAAGGAAAGAGCATGCGTTAGGCAGATTATCTGTACCTGGCATTATCAAGATGCTTTACGTATACATCTATCTTCAGCCGATAGTTGTGTGATCTTGGACAAATAACTTTATCTCCTTGGGCTTCAGATTCCCTAGAGCATACTCTAGAATGATGGTAGTGGCAGCATAATTTTTTGGGTGATCCTTCCAAACCACATTAGAAAGATAGCATCGAGGGGCACCTGGGTGGCTCAGTTGGTTAAGCACCCGACTCTTTCAGCTCAGGTCAACATCTCACAGTTGTGAGATCGAGCCCCATGATGGGCATGAAACCTGCTTAAGATTCTCTCCCCCTCTCTCTCTGCCCCTCCCCTGCTAGATTTGTATCTAGTAATATTGAACTTCAAGTACAAAAAGCACAGACAACTGTTATCAACAGGCAAATCCTCAAGGAATATTGTTGCCATGAGCCCTTCCTAAGAAATATACTCAAGCATGAGCTTCAAGCAACCAAAGTGACTACAAAGACATTGAAAAGACACTGGTAGCATTGAGCACTGGGGGTTACTGACAGCAAAAAGAAGTGAACAGCAGGCACTGTGTTCCTTGAGTAAATAATACAGCACCACTTATTATCTTGCCAAAGGAGTCTGGCATGAGTTTGATCAAGCCTCTGGATTTAGCTGCAAATTAGTACAAAATATATTTTTTCAGGAGAAAGATACTAGACTCCATCATAAGTATGTGCTCAGCAAATCCAGAATGTGGAAAATCTAGAGGTAAAAATCTGCTGTCTCCTCAATAGCTATAATGTAAGGAAAAGAAGGGGATAGAATAGAAATATGTAAATTTAAACAGAGACTTAAGAGACATATCAAGTTTTTAAAAATGGGCAAAATCTAACTATGGTATCTAGGGATGCACACGCAAGGATGTGGCTGCTGTCACAGTCAGGATAATGAGTACTTTTGGAGGCAAGAAAGGGGCTGATGTTGGGAGGAGCTTCTGAGGTGGCTGGAAAAGTTCTGTATCTCCATCTGATTACAAGGGTGTTTGCCATACAATAATTCACTAAGGTCTGCACCTGACTCATACAGCTGTCTATATCTGTGTTACTTTATAATAAAAAAGGTAAAAATAAAAAAGGAAAATTTTATGAAACTCGTCTGAGCTCACTTATACCAACTATCTTTACTTCCTCGTCTGTAAAATATAATTTTCCCTCTTATAATTGTGTTTCTGTTAGGACCGATGTCCTCAATATTCATCCCCCTTCTCTCCATATGACTGCACAGTTGTTTTTTTTTTTTTTAATTTTTAATGTTTATTTCTGAGAGAGACAGAGTGAAAGCGAGCGGGGGAGGGTCAGAGAAAGAGGGACACACAGAATCCTAAACAGGCTCCAGGCTCCGAGCTGTCAGCACAGAGCCCGATGTGGGGCTCGAACTCACGAACCGTGAGATCATGACCTGAGCTGAAGTTGGATGCTCAACCGACTGAGCCACTCAGGTGCCCCTGCATAGTTTTTTAATGCAATAGAACAAATTTACCTTTGAGCCAGTAGAAACCAATAGAACTGAAACAAAATAAATGTTTACTAAGGTGGAAGTAAATAAAGGACAATCATCCAATCTTCCTCTCCTTGACTACTCTCTCCACAAGGGACAGTATTATTTAGTAGAAAAAAAATGCAAAAGCCCCAATTTCTATTGAAAGGGCAGGCCTACGCCGGCCGACTCCATCTTGTTCTGTGTTCTCCACCTTGAGTGACTATGTCCCCGACATGACCCCTTTTCCGGGAAAATCACAGAAACCTCAGATCGAGCCTCCTCCCCTTGAGTAACCTCCCGCTCACCCATTCAAACTTCCTGATCAAAACACGCCCAGCAACCTGCGTAACAGGACTCTGACCCTTCCCCAGCCAATCGGCTGCCCCTAGACCCCTATAAAACCTTTGTGCTTTTGAAACTCGCTCTCTCTCCCCGGTATCTCACCGCTGCGTCGGTGCAGGTAGGGGACTGAGCTAGAGCTAGCTCGAATAAAGGCTCTTTTGCTTTTGCATCGGACTCGGCTCCCTGGTGGTCTTTGGGGATTACGAATTCTGGGCATAACACTATATAGTCTTCACCCTAATGGCCTACATGCAAAAAATTAAACACAAAACCTACTACTTTATGACAAAGTTTAAGAGTAAGTTTCAATTTATTTGATGATTTGTCTCCTTGTCTATAAGTAGTCATTCAAAACTCATTTGCTGAGAGCATTTCCTGTGGCCTGTTTTGTTTTTTCTTTGCTCTGAGTTAATGAACCAGCAAAACAAAAAAGTAGAATATGAGTTTCTTTAATTGATAGAGTTGAACTTCCAAGGTTTTTCAGATTTATTCAATTTTAATGATATTATAACTCAAATGTATAGGCAACAGAATAATCTTAGAATCAATCCTGGCCCCAAATCTGAAGGTCTATAAACAAAAGGTATTCTGGGAACCACAGAAATATTTTAATAAAGTAAAATAAAATCAATCTTACTAAAAATGTTTAAGTTGTTAATGTTTCCTTAGTTCACCTGGAGGAATTTCCATCAGCTTGTCAACTTGGTCATGGTGATTAGCTGACAGAGTTCAGTGAAGATAAGAAAAAAGGGACTAGACTCGGGTCCCCTCAACCCTGACCACAAATCCAGAATTCTTTGGTTGCCTTCACCAGGGAAACAAACAAACAAGCAAACAAACACCTAAAACTCTATGTCCTTGGGAGGATGCTTACTATGGAGATTAGGCAAGACCAGATTAAACCAGTCTGCACCCAGGTGGACCCCAGTGCTGAACTTTCACTGACTTTTCCCCTCATTATAATAGGAAAAATCACACCCAGGGCAGAGGTTTAACATGTTAATTACAGGTGCAATTAACATGAAGAAACATGACCTTTCCTTTAAATGCACAGGTGCTAGGGCCCCTGAGTGGCTCAGTCAGTCAGGCATCAGACTTCAGCTTAGGTCATGATCTCACAGTACATGGGTTGGAGCCCCACACCGGGCTCTGTACTGACAGCTCAGAGCCTGGAGCCTGCTTCAGATTCTGTGTCTCCCTCTCTCTCTGCCCCTCCCCCACTCACACTCTGTCTCTGTCTCTCTCAAAAATAAACATTAAAAAAAATACACAGGTGCTGATAAATCCCCATTTCTACTTGCTTAGGTATCACCCTTTTCCACCCAAGTTTCTTTTAAAAAACTCTACCTTTCCTGGGAGAGTCAGCCTGAGGATTCTTGCTTTGTTCTGTCTCCCCTGTGCTCAAGCAAAAGCCCCAATAAAGCCTTGCATGAAACGTCCATTTGGCCTCTTGTCAATTTCTGTTGCTTAGAAAGCACAAGGGCCTGGTTTAATATCAACGAAATGATTCAAAAAGAAATGCACATCACCATGCCCCAAAGAGAACAATTTAGGGAAGTGGACAAGCAGCGTTTTCCCTACTTTGTTTCGACTTTGTTTTGTTTTTGTGATGGCATACTAGCCTCTTTTATTCAGAGCCATGTTGACATCCTCACCTGACTCGTTTTGGAAAGAAAAAGCAGTTACCAATGAGGTAATGAGGGGGAAACGCAGAAAGAAGACTGATTTGAGAGAAATATTTTACAACTTGTCAAGTTTGGAATAGGATCATCTTATTTCTCACTCCTCCCTCTTTGAAAAAAAACAAAAAACAAAAAACAAAAGGGCAACCTGGACAAGGTACTGAAAGATGAGCTAACATGAAATGAGTTTTAAATCTGTTTTTGTCACAAATAATTAATTAATTAATTAAAGCTGTTTTGTCACTAACACAGGAAAGAATCTGACCTCTCTGCAACCATTTCTCAGGGTTGTTGATATATACCTACTCTGTCTCCTGATACAGCAAAGTCTACATTGAAGAGAGACAGATTTGGTAGGAAATGTTCAAAATCAGATACAATTCTGTTTCCAGTGTGGTTGTTTTTATGCCACATGTGCTGTCTACACATGAAAAGAAAGAAAGGAAGGAGGGAAAGAAGGGAGGAAAAAAATAGGAGGGGGGGGAAGAGAAGGGAAAGGAAATGGAAGAAAAGAAAAATCAAAGTTAAAAGCTTTAAAGTCAAGTAACATGTGATTTAATGTCAGCCCCCTACTTATGGGACTATGTCACCCACTGAGACATAGTATATTTTGACCCTAGAAGCACAAATTCATTTCTCACCCAACTTCAAAGATATTATTGCTAACTCGTTGTTGCTAGGAACTGACTTGGAATGAACTGGCAGTTCTGGTTCTGTTCTTAATGACCCGGAGGGTATGTCACATTTATGTTATGGCAATACCTTTCTTAAAGAGGTGAGGAAGAGAGAGCACTCCTTGGGGACCAAATAGCTTTCAACTCATTTCAGCAGAGGTATGTGGTGGTAGTTGTCATACACTTTACAGCTGTATACATTTTCTGCTACTAAGACTTCGGAGGAAACATCTGGTTGCTAATATAGCCATTGCCTGAATTTACCCTGTTGGGACTTCTACTTTAACTCGAATAGTGCCTGGAACACATAATATGCACTAAACAAATGTGTACAGAATGAGAGATTGGATGCACTTAATATCTACAACTCGCACAGAACTTGTTTCACTGTAAGAGATTATGAATTGAAGCAATAAGTTGAAAAGAGATGGTGTGTCATCTATTTATAAGAACAAAATTAATGGGTAAGGTGGTTTGAAACACCAGGATCCAGAAAAAGAAAACAAAACCAATTAAAACTTGACTTGGGGTGTAGGTGTGTGGGAAATATGGCTGAGACACCAATTACTTCTTCTCTGATTGCCTATTCATAGACTTTGAACTCCTCCTTTAGGGTAAGGTCTGTATTTCATTCACTTTATAGCCTCAATTCTTTTTTTTTTTTAATTTTTTTTAAACATTTATTTATTTTTGAGACAGAGAGAGACAGAGCATGAATGGGGGAGGGTCAGAGAGAGAGGGAGACATAGAATCTGAAACAGGCTCCAGGCTCTGAGCAGTCAGCACAGAGCCCGACATGGGGCTCGAACTCATGGACCGCGAGATCGTGACCTGAGCCGAAGTCGGACGCTTAACCGACTGAGCCACCCAGGCGCCCCTATAGCCTCAATTCTTAAATGCCTTGTTTGGAAGCGGCATTAAATGCCTGATTAATGATTCCATAGTCGTCTTGATTTCTACAGAGGTACATAATAGCTCTACCACAGAATGTATTTGAATTTCATTTATTCACCCTATGTGTATCCCTACTGGATTTAGTACAATTCTTCAAGTCAGGAGCTACGTCTCTTCATTTCTGCATACTTAAGTCTAAAACAATGCCTTCTCACAAATTTTGGTTAAATTAATAAATGCAGCTAATCTGGATGAATATATTCAGATCTTCCTCCTCACCATGCCATGTGCATTTTTCCGAAAGCATAACAACAGCTATGCTACAACAGCTATGCTTTCTTGCAGGAAACCTCCAATTGAACATGTATGTATACATTCACATATGCAAATTCACAAACACTGGGGTTTTGTATGTGAACGAATCATGTACGACTAAATGCGCACATCTTCCACTTACACTGTGCCCGGTATTCATTTGACTGCATGTCTTTAAGAATCACCAGCTTGACATACCACACAACTATTTTCTCAAAGTATGGTTCAGGCTGTAAGAGAACCTGAGGAAGGAGAAAAGCACAGAGTGTCATTATTTATTGTCCTAGTGGGTCACCGGCTTCCTTGTCCTCGCCCTTGCAGCAACCCAATGATGTCATAGTTATTGTCTGATGTCATACCAGTTGAAAACAGAGGTTACCACTCTTAAGAAGAGGATGTATTTTAAAGGGTCCTTTTTAATTGAAATCTTCTTTGCTCTAAGATGTGCATTGTGAGCTCAAATTAATTTGAAAAGTGAGAAGATGGCTGCATTAATAGCCAGTGGATGTGGACTCTTTGGATCACCATGGCCATTTGATGATATCCCAAAGGCAGTCACAAGGTAAGAAAGGACTTTCTATGGACTCTTGAAGCATATCAGGAAATTTAAAAGCATCATATTTGGAGACTAAAAATGTAATTCCTTCACCTCTGCCCTATGTTGCTGTGTGGTAAAATATAGAACAATTAGTATTGCCAAAAGCAATCAATTTCAACATGACTTTCCTATAATAAAATAGTTTCGGGCAGCCTAGGTGGCTCAGTCAGTTAAGCGTCTGACTTCAGCTCAGGTGATGATCTCGTGGTTCGTGAGTTCAAGCCTCACGTTGGGCTCTGTGCTGACAGCTCAGAGCCTAGAGCCTGCTTCAGATTCTGTATCTCCCTCCCTCTCTGCCCCTCTCCCACTCATGTTCTGTCTCTTGCTGTCTCTCAAAAATAAATAAAAATATTAAAAATAAAAACAGTTTTGTGGCTCCCCATGCCTGCACAAAATATCCAAATATCATATTCTCTTACACCAGATGATTCTCTTACATCATCTTGTCCCTGCTGGCTTTTTCAAAGTTATTTTTACTGCTCTTACTCAAACTTAATTCTCTAAACACCTCAAACTATTTGCAGTTAGTAAAACATCCCTTGATGTTTCAAGCTTTTGTGTCTTTATATGTACTATTGCCTTCTCCTTCCCAATTATGCTCTCTGCTAAAATTTTTTTTCGTCCTTTGTGAGCCTCACCCTAACTCTATCCACCATGATGAGTGGGTTATTCCCTCCTTTATGCCAACATTCTACTTGTTTCATGCTGCCATTATGACAAGCATTAATATGTTCAGCATTTATTTGTTTACATACAAGTAAACTGGTGATTACGTACCTGGTGATTACAGGCTCCTTGAAGGCTGTAATTATATCTGATACAGTAGCAGTTATCATTTATTAGTTGTGACTATGTGCCAAGCACTATGATTAGAAATGTAATTGGAAATCCATGATTTTATACCTTTTTAAGCACTCTTATTAGAAAAGATAGAAGCATAAACAAATTATGCCCTTCATATACAGTAAATGCAGTAGGAGAACAAAGAAGTCACTTTACTAAGTCTGGAGTTCAGGAAAAGCTTCCAGGAGGAAGTTTTGCTTGTTGGGGCAAACTGTGACAGTAACAAGAAGGCCTTCCAAAGCAAGGCAGCCTGACTGTTATAGCTCAGAAGCCTTCCAGGAACCATCCTTGGAATGCAGGTTTATTACTGGGGTTATTTGCATTTAAATGGTTCTGTCATAGAAAGCTTTATGTACCTTTGTATTCCTTCTCTTCTATGTTAAATTATTAGACTCAAGAAGTAGCAATCACTTTCTTCAATACTTTGAAACGCCTCACTGCTGCTACAGTATTAAAAATGCAGTTGACCAATTTAAAGATGAAGCTGAGGGGCGCCTGGGTGGCGCAGTCGGTTAAGCGTCCGACTTCAGCCAGGTCACGATCTCGCGGTCTGGGAGTTCGAGCCCCGCGACAGGCTCTGGGCTGATGGCTCGGAGCCTGGAGCCTGCTTCCGATTCTGTGTCTCCCTCTCTCTCTGCCCCTCCCCCGTTCATGCTCTGTCTCTCTCTGTCCCAAAAATAAATAAACGTTGAAAAAAAAAATTAAAAAAAAAAATAAAGATGAAGCTGAAATAATGATTTTCATATAATTGTATGGTCTACAAGATTAACTCATTTTGTACTCACCCAATCTTTTTTTTTTTTTTAGAGGGAGCATGAGTCGGGGCAAGGGGCAGAGGGAGGGAGAGAGACAGAGAGAGAGAGAGGGAATCTTAAGCAATACGGGGCTCTATCCCATGACCCAACATTTGGGTTGTTTCCAGTTTTGTATTATTATGCAAACAGCCATGAACATTCGTGGACACCCATTTCTGTAGACATATGTTTTCATTTCTCTTGGGTAAATATCTAGAAGTGGAATTACTGGGTCACGTGGTAGATGTATGCTTACTATTGAAGAGGTTGCTAAATTGTTTTCCAAAATGGTTGTGCCATTTTGCATCCTCACAAGCAATGTAGAACTCTAACTGCTCCATATTCTTGCCAACATTTGGTATTGTCTGATGTTTTAAATTAACCAGTATAGTGGGTGTTTTGGTAGGCAAGATAATGCTCTCGTCCTCCCCCCAAAATGCCCACATCCTAATCCCTGGAACCTGTAAATATATTACCTTATATGCAAAAGGGACTTGGCAGATATGACTAATGTTAAGGACTTTTTAAAGATAGACTATTCTGGATTATCCAGGTGAGCCCACACAATCCTTAAAATTCTTTAGGGAAACCTTTCCTGGCAGTGGTCTTAGAAAGATGTGATGACAGGGGCGCCTGGGTGGCTCAGTTAGGTGTCCGACTTTGGCTTGGGTCATGATCTCATGGTTTGTGAGTTCAGGCCCCACATCAGGCTCTGTGCTGATGGCTCAGAGACTAGAGCCTACTTCAGAGTCTGTCTCCTTCTCTCTCTGCCCCTCCCCACTTGTGCTCTGTCTCTCTGTCTCTCAAAAATAAATAAATGTAAAAAAAAAAAGAAGAAGAAAGAAAGAGAGATGTGATGACAGAAGGCGGACTAGCAAGATGGTAGTTTGAAAAGGACTTGGTCACTGTTGCTGGCTTTGAAGATGGAGAACAGAGGCCATGAGTAAAGGAATGTGGATGGCCTCTAAAAGCTGAAAAAGACAAAGAAATGGATTCTCCTCTGGAGCCTCCATAAAGGAATAAAGCCCTGCTGACAACCAGGAAAATATATAATTATAAATATATATGCACCCAATATGACAGCACCTAAATATAGAAAGCAAATATTGACAGAACTGAAAGGAGAAATAGCAATACAATAATAGTAGGAAATATCAGTACCCCACTTTCAATAATGGATAGAAAATCCAGACGAAATTAATAGGAAAACAGTAGACTTGGACAACACTATAGACCAAATGGGCCTAACAGATAGATAGAGAACATTCCATCTGACAACAGCAGAGAACACATTCTTCTCAAGTGCACGTGTCTCATTCTCCAGGAATGATAGATCACAGGATAGATCACATGTTAGGTCAAAAAACAAGTCTTAATAAACTTAAGAAGACTGAAATCATATCTAGTATCTTCACAGTGTAATGAAATTAAAAATCAATAGCAGAAGGAAAGCTGGAAAATTCACAAATATGTGGAAATTAACACAGTCCTGAACAACTTAATGGGTCAAATAAGAAATCAAAAGGGAAATCAAAAAATATCTTGAAATGAATGAAAACAGAAACACAATATACCAAAATGAATGGGATACAGCAAAAGCAGTACTAAGAATGAAATTTATATTCATGAATGCTTACTTCAGGAAAAAAGAAAAATCTGAAATAAACAACCTAACCTTATACCTCAAGTAACTAGAAACAGGAGAACAGAAGAAAAAAAAATAACAAAGATCAAAGCAGAAATAAAGACTAGATAAAACAATAGAAAAAAAATCAACAAAGGGGCACCTAGGTGGTTCAGTCGATTCAGCAATTAAGTGTCTGACTTCGGCTCAGGTCATGGTCTCGCTGTCCGTGGGTTCAAGCCCCACCTTGGGCTCTGTGCTGACAGCTCAGAGCCTGGAGTCTGTTTCTGATTCTGTGTCTCCCTCTCTCTCTGCCCCTCCCCTGCTCATGTTCTGTCTCTCTTGCTCCCTCTCCCAGAAATAAACATTAAAAAAAGTTTTTCTTAAATCAACAAAACCATGAGCTGATTTTTGAAAAGTTAAGCAAAATAGATAAAACTTTAGCTAAGAAAAAAAAGATTCAAATAAATAATATCGTATTGTAACGGCATTATATGGTGACACATGGCAGCTACACTTGTGAGGATAGCATAACTTACAGACATGAAGAATCACTGTTATACACCTGAAACTAACATAACATTGTGTGTTAACTAGACTCAGATTTACAAAATTTTTAACAGTATAGGGTTACCATTTTCTATTTCTTTTTGTCTATAATAAGTGTCTTTCAAGATATTTGCCCATTTGAAGTTGTTGAATTTGTCAGTGTAAACTTATGTACAGTGTTTCCTTATCATTTTTATATATACCTGTAAAATCTCAACTATGGCCTTTCATCTCATAAATCAATAATTTCTCTATATCTCTGTCTGTTGCTATCCCTGATCAGTTTGACCAATGTAGCAAAACCATAAAAATGAACAAAGTATTTGAACAGAGACTTCAAACATGGTACACAAATGGTAAATAAGAACATGGAAAGATGCTCATACCATTTATCACCATGGAAATACAACTTCAATCAAATGGCTACACACCTGGTAGGATGATTACAGTAAACAAACAAACAAAAAACCTTGACAAAACCAAGTGCTGGTGAGAATGTGGGTCAATCTGAACACCTCCATCATTGGTGGGAATGCAAAATGGCCCAGCCACTTTGGAAAACAGTTTGCCAATTTTGTAGAATTATTCATATATTTGCCATAAACTGAGCAGTCTTATTCTTTGGTGTTTGTACAAGAGAAAAGAAAACTTTAGCTCCCACAAAAACCTGTATGTAAATGTTTATAGTGTTTTTATTCATAGTCACCAAAAGTTAGAAAGAACCCAAAAGTAGTAAATGAATAAAGTGCAGTACATTCATAAGTAACATATTACCTAACAATCAAATAGGAATAAATTTCTGAAACACAACATGGATGACTCCCAAATGTATTATCTGAGTGACAGAAATCAGGCTTAAAAGGCTACATCACATACGATTATATTTAGATGACATTCTGGAAAAGGAAACGTTGTAGGAACAGAAAACAGATCAGTACTTACCAGAATCTGGGATTGGGGAATAGGATGAATCCTAAGGAACACAAAGGAACTTGAAAGGATGATAGAATTGTGTTGTATTTTGATTGTGTAGTGGTTACATGACTTATGCACTTATCAAAACGCATAGAACTGCACACCAAAAAGAATCCATTTTATTGTATATAAGTTATACTGAAAAAATTTAAAAAGTTATACTGTATGTAATCTGCAATTTGCTCTTTTCATTCAGTAAAATGTTTCTAATACTCATCCACGTGGTTTGTGTAGTTCTAGTTCATTAACTTTCTCTGCTGCTTAATACCGTGTAATATACAATTTGTATTGTATACATAAATTCAGATGTATTCATCCATTCTCCTGCCAAATTACTTTGGAGCTCTCTTTCGGTTTTTCTTTTTCTATTATTCACAATACTGCTGTGATAAGTCTAGAACAAGCCTTATTGTGCATACGTGCTAGAATTTTCTGAGCTATGTAACTAGGAGCAGAATTGTAGCGATTTAGGGTATATGCCTGTTTAACTTTACAAAACAATGCAACACATTTCATTCTCAAGTGGTAATCCCAACGTACTCACCCCTGAAATATTTAGTAAACAATTTCCAGCTTCACACTTTCACCAGCACTTGGTGTATTCATTCAGACTTCTTAATTTTTGATTCTGGCTTTAACTGGCATCTTCCTAGCTACCATTGAGGTTGAGCTCTCTTCTTGTTTTGTTTAGTTTCTTTCTTGCTATTTCTATCTCCTCTTTATCTTCTTTCTCCATTGTTCCCCACCAGGTTGTCTATCTTTTACTTTTTTATTCATAAGGGATCTTCAAATAGTCTTAATTTAATCCTGTGTTAGTTTTCATGTGATGCAAATTAGGTGTATCATTTTTTTTTTTTGGTTTATCTTTTCGCTTTCTCTGTGGTGTCTTGTTGATAATCATAAGTTACTCATTTTAATGCAGTGAATTTATCAATTTTAGTGTTTTCTGTATCTTGTTTAAAAATATGTCTTTAACTGAAGGTCAAAAAATAATTTACATTTGTTTCTGAATGTTTTTAAAGTTTTGGTTTTTACATTTAAGGGTTTATTGGATGTGGAATTCGTTTTTTAATGTTTATTTTTGAGAGAGAGTGCACGTGACCGGCAGAGAGAGAGGCAGACAGAGAATCCGAAGCAGGCTTTGTGAGGAGAGCACAGAGCCCAATGTGGGGCTCAAACTCATGAGTTGTGAGATCATGATGTAAGCTGAAGTCAGATGCTTAAAGAACCGACTGAACACCCCCAGTGCCCTTAATGTGGAATCAGTTTTTGCATGTGGTATGAGGTAGAGATCCAATTTAATTTGTTATATATACATAACAAATTGTTTTGAAATTATTTATTGACAATACATTTTTTCCATAATGATCTGAGAATTGATTTGTTTCATACTTAAAATTTACATATATGCCTAAGTCTTGTTCTCTGTTTCGTTCCCCTGGGGTTCTATTCCTATGCTTGTCATTATTATTTTCTTATAATTATTTTCTTATAATATATTTTGATATCCAATTAAGTATATTCTCTGTTTTTCAGGATCATATTCATTATTTATTGCTGGATATGAGATCTAACAGTTTGGTTAGATTAAGGTTAATTTTTGGCAAGAATACTTAATGGATAATTTATTGTGTTTTTATTGCATATACTATCAGGTACTGCCACTATTAATGATGCTATCTGCTTATTTGTTTATGATGCTGACAGATCTCTCCATGTAAAGTAACATTGTTTTCCCCTTTGGAATTATCAGGTAAACTGTGGAGTGAAACTTTGCCACATTTCAAATCATTTTGTAATAAATCAATGACGTATAGGTGAATCCATCATTTGTTGGGGCTTGCAAAATAGTAACCATTTACAATTATTGTTCTCTGTTACTAGTGGCATTTTATATAAAGAGATTTTGCCTACCAAGGGGAGGTAAATTATAGGTGGTTTTGTTATTTTTTTTTTTTTTCTGGATTAGGGAAGAAGTGAATCAAATGCTTACTTCTTCCCTTTAATTACCAATTTTCAGAGTAAGGATTTGAGGTAGTTGTTGCCTTCGATGAAAATGAAATTTTGTTTTTCTGTTTTTCTATCAATCATTGCATAATATCATAGACGCCTGGATTCTTATTAATGTGTTAAATCAACCACAGTTATTATTCCTTTTGGTATAAATTACCCCAAAGTTGACCAGTGTCTTTTGGACACAATCCCATTAGTCTTTGAGTATTTCTTTTTTTTTAATTTTTTTTTTTAACGTTTATTTATATTTGGGACAGAGAGAGACAGAGCATGAACGGGGGAGGGGCAGAGAGAGAGGGAGACACAGAATCGGAAGCGGGCTCCAGGCTCTGAGCCATCAGCCCAGAGCCCAACGCGGGGCTCGAACTCAAGAACCATGAGATCGTGACCTGAGCTGAAGTGGGACGCTTAACCGACTGAGCCACCCAGGCGCCCCAGTCTTTGAGTATTTCTTTACCTGCAAGCATAAAATGCCCGGGCTCATCTTATACTTTTCCTGTTATAGACTAATAGCTCCCTAGTTCAGTCCCAGTTTCGGTTTATCTTATTTTCAGCTCTATCTTCCTTTCTGTCCTCTGAGCATTTTGTTTAGATTCTTGTTGTTTTTCCAAGCTCCGATATGCTTTTTTTTTCCAGCTCTAAATATTTATATATTGCCAACTATGGGCCAGGTGCTGTTCTAAGGATACAGAGGTTAACACAGCAAAAATCATCTTTGCTCTCAAGAAGCTCACGTTGCAAGAATGCTTGTTATATTATCCATGCATTTTAATGGCTATTGTGATCTGGCAATTTTAGGTATTGTGAGGGTTTTAAGGTAATCTAGACATAAATGATGATTTGTAAAATTTCATATCATTTTCCAGAATGAATATTTAGGAAATAAACCAGAAGATAGGAAGCCTGTTAGAAAAGAAGCGCAGTTCTGGGTATGAAGTAGATAGATGAATGGAAGTGAGAATGGAGAAGAAAAGCTGGATTGCAGGAGTACCTTGAAGAAAGAAAGGATAGAATTTTTTAATAGTTAAATAAGAGCACATGATCCAGAGGAAGATGTCAAAATTATCTCCAAGTATTCTTCTCTGGAAGACTAAGAGAATGACTACAACACTGGCAGAAATAGTGTAGCTGGTGTGAATGTGTAGACAAATAAAAATAATGTCTCTTGGCAGGTATGGACTGTGTCCTTGTATTTAACATTCTATGCACTGTACTGTATCAACTAACCGCATTTGAGAAAAGCAACGAAACAACTGTGTAGACATGGCCCAAGGTGATAGAAAATACATAACTAGAAGAGAGTAAGTGACAAGATCACAGGTGAGGAAAGGAAGTGTTGGTGTCTTCTTTGTAACTCTAGACCCTGGTTTGGTGTTTGGCACAAAGCTGACCCTTAATTAATATTTACTGAATAAATGAACGTAAGTCATTTGCATAGATGTGATAGCTGAGGCTATGGGCGTAGAACTGAAAGCAGGGGACATTTACTTGCTAAGGTTCAAAAACAGCTCTTCTTCCCTGTGGCCTGCATTGCCAACAGGTGCCTGCCTCAGGGGAAACAATTCCGAAAGTACCTTTGGATAATTAGAGCAGAAGCTGGCATTTCAGGAGCTCTTTTGCGTGTGCGTGTTTGTTGGGCCGCGTGGTGGGGGTGGTGCATTCTAGATTCAGAATACCAAAGTGGAAGTCACAGATTTGCAATGAATCAAAGGTGATATTAATTGTATTCATTTTATATGAAGGTCAGCTCATCTCCACAAATTATAGAGCTTCTCAGTGCAATCAGTGCACTTCCTTTTCCACAATGCCTCCAAACGCAAACCTCACTTTACAGGTTATCAGCGGGGGGCTGAGCTGCTCTATCGCATTCACTAATGAAAAGGTTAATGGATTCCCTTTCTCTTGTTTGAAGCTAGGACCTGAAATTTCGAGTAGGCGTACTGGGATGACTCTTCCAATTTCCATCCTCAAGGGGGCGATGATCAGGGAGCCATTCCTGAACCACACCCGCAGAAATCTGCCGCAGAAACCTTCACGCTCCGCTCCTGGGTGCGTCAGATTAGTCCTAGGGGCCAGCGCCTCATACTGAGCCTGCGCACACGGGCGCGCCGGAGCGGACGCATGCGCCTTGAGGCGGGGCTGGCGGAGGCGGCTCTGGGCGGGTCTGGGTCCCTCCAGTGTTTTGGGGCCTAGGAGCTGTGGGAGGAGCCGGCGGCCTCACCGTGGTAACCGCAGCGCCGCCACCGCCGCCCCGCCTTGCAGGCCTCGGGAGTGTCATCGCCTTTGGGTGTGGGGATACTTGGGCCACCGTCCCCGGAAATAGCTCCGCCGGCTTTCTCAGATACCCCCATCCTCCCCACGCCACCGTCGCCGCCGCCATGCAAGGGGAGGACGCCAGATACCTCAAAAGGTGACCACTCCCCGAGGCTCGGTCCCACCTTCCTTGCGAGGCCCTGAAGATATTCTTAGAGGTCCTCGGGTTGGCTTTGAGGTGACAGTGGGCAAAGCTAGGATCTTAAAGGAGAGGTGAAAGCCGGGGGTAAGGCGGAGGGAGTCACGGAAAGGAAAGGGAAAAGGAGCACTGGGGAAAAGAGGAAAGGGCCCTTCGGAGGTGCGAGGCTCCCCAGCCTCTTACCTGGCTCGGCGGGACCCTGACAGCATTGCAGATGGTTTCCTTGCCACATCCGTCTCGGGAGAGGGGCGAAGGGCTGTGTAAACCGCGTCTTCCTGACCCCCCACCCCGACTTGGACTCCCCATTTTTCCCTAGTAGAATAAATCCCTTGGGAGCCTGAGAATGAAGTCTTCTGGTGCCTCTGCTCTCTGTCTCCTGTTTGGGCTTCACTGCCATCGGGTTTTGAAGCGATGAAGAAGAGAGAAGTGGCTTTTACTTTATGGGAGGCTGGGCTGAGATGGTTCCTTCCAGCCTGTTTCTGCTTTCCTCAATCATTTCATCCATTTGACTGCCATGTATATAGTATACTTTTTGTAGGAGATTCATAATTATCAAGAGGTTTGTTCAGGAGCTTGTCCTGCAGCAGGCCGTAATTTCTTTAGTTTAACAATATCAGTAGTATCAATTACTCTTTAAAGAAAATTGTATCTTTGGGGATTATTTATTTGACTCCTGTCAAAGATAAGGTCATCCCTGATGAAAAAGGATACCTGTCATTGGACCAAGAGTTAGCAGTGATCCAATAGAAAACGATCTTAAGTAGGACTCTCCATTTTTTCTCCATTAGTTAAGTCACTGTTAGTGACAGGGTAAAATACACAGGGGGAGTCACATGTATTATTATTATTATTATTTTTTTTTGGACACAGTTTCCTTATTTAAATATGGGGCAAATATTACCTTATGAGAAATATGTGGACCAAATATGAAAATACTTTTAAAAGATAAAACATGCCGTGTAATGTGGTGGCGTTATTTCAAGTCATAATATGCTTTTACTGAATATATTTATCCTGGCCTGGGATGGCCTTAACCATCACAGGAAGATCTTCTAAACTTTAATCAATTCTTAAAAGGGATTCAAACAATTGTAAAATCCTACAACCGACTGCACGGTCTTTGCAGGACTGAGGTATATATTGCCTGCCTTTCTAATTGTATATGAATATATCTGAAACTGTCAAATAACAAGACTTTATCAGTAAATTTTTGTAGTAATATGTAATCATAACTAGTATATAGTCAGTATTTATTTCCTCACTGAATTTTGCCTACATTGATCTTGTAAAATACCTTGATTGAAAATTTCGTGACAGAAGAAAATAGTAAATTCTTTCTCTTTCAACTTCAGATTCAAGATTGTTCTAGGTGAAGAGCTACTATTATAACAGCAGTTTGTTTTCATGTAATACACTGTGCCAAAATATAGTTTTTATTAGATTCTTGTACCTGTATGGACCCTTACGCATAATTCCCAATCTATTCTTTTAAAAGCCGTGTTATCTACAGTTCAAAAAATAAAACCAAACAAGTCACTATAATGCTTGAAGTAAAATAAGATTAGAACTTGCAAAGGTTGAAATATACACTTTTCAGTTCCGCCTAATTTTGACAATATACGTAAATTAAAAGGTGGCGTTGCCTGCATTCAGATTAGAAATATGCAGCTGACGTACAATCATAGAAGCCTGATGGTTTATGATGAGTGGCAGAACCTTCCATTTTAATTATTGGTTCTTTGATAATGATTACATTTATGTATTCCTTTTGTAATATTTTTACCTTCACATTTTGTTTCTAACAGTACAGCAACATAGTTTCATTCTCATTGATTCAGTCTAATTTTAATTAGTCGATTTCCATGGTTTCATGAGGAATTTCTAGTCTTTCTTTAAATGTGTAGTAGATTATAGAATCAAATACAGTTTGATTTTTTTGTTTTGATTCAGTAAAACTTAATGAAGACTTACAAAATACCTGGTATATGCCTAGCATAGTTCTGGTCAGTGGAGAAATGATTAAATAGACAAATTTTATGTCCTCAATCAGATATACACAAAAAGACAATTATTTGTGATTTTTTTGCTTCCTCTTAAAACCCTCTGATGGCTTTCCATTGCTTTTTACTTTTTTGAAAGTTTATTTAAATAATCTCTATTCTCAACGTGGGCCTCGAACTCATGACACTGAGGTCAAGAGTCATGTGCTCTTCCCACTGAGCAAGCCAAGCACCCCTCCATTGCTTTTAGAGTTAGAGCACCTACCTTTTCAGCTCTCTCTCTGCCTCCCTCCCACCCCCAGTAATTTCATACTTGAGCCTTACAGAAATAACTTCTTTTAGATTCCTGTGTTTTGGTGTAAGGTTCCAAATGCCCTTCCTGTTGTCTGGAACTTGCCCCATTCTTCACCCAGCTCGCTCTTCATTTTTCCTGTTTTTGCTTAAACGTCACTTTTTCCAGAAAGCCTTTCCTGAGCTGCCCTTTTTTCATCCCGCAGTCCACAATCCAGGTCAAATATACCTGCTAGGTTCTCATGATACATAATACCTTGTCTTTACTTACTCTTATTACCATATTATTATTGTTTGTCTTTCCTGCTGGTCTGTAAGCTTCAGAAGGCTAAGGAACTATATATCTTACTTCTCATTGTATCCTCAGCACACAGCACAATTCCTGGATCAGAAGTACTCACTAAATAGTTATTAAATGAAGTAAAAATGAGGTTACAAAGAAAAATGGACCAAATCATACTGGACTTATAAACCATAGTAAACAGTTGAGACTTGTAAAAGCAGTGGAGAACCATTGAAGGATTTTAAGAGTAAATGACATTTATTCATTCCTTCAATAGTTATTTGAAATTCTACCATGTAAAAGTCACTTAGTCAAGTGATAAAAAGTATTGGATGAATGACATATACTTTCTCTGCCTTTATGTGCCTATAACGTAGTGAGGAATACAGACTTTAATTAATATATAATCAGAAGTAACTATTGTATTTATGGTGAGTGCTGTAAGTACATAAGCAAAATCAGTGGATGGCCTTCATGTAAAGCTCTTTTTTTTTTTTTTTAATTTTTTTAATGTTTATTTCTGAGAGGGAGAGAGACAGAGCATGAGCAGGGAGGGGGCAGAGAGAGAGAAACACAATCTAGAGCAGGCTCCAGGCTCTGAGCCGGCAGCATGGAGCCCGACATGGGGCTTGAACTCACGAACTGTGAGATCATGACCTGAGCCGAAGTCAGACGCCCAACCGACTGAGCCACCCAGGTGTCCCGAAAGCCCTTTTTTTATACAGTATGTTTTCAACATTTATCCACATTTTGGCATTCAGCAGCAATTCATTCCATTTAATAGCTGAATGGTAGTTCATTGTGTGGATATAGCACATGTAGATTATCCATTCATCTATTGATAGACATTTAGATTGTTTCCATCTATTGGCTACTGTGAGTAAAACTACTTTGAACATTCCTGTACTAGTTTTACTTTGAATACCTTTTTTCACTCTCTGGTATGTACCCAGTTGTTTCTGGGTCACGTACTAATTGTGTGTTTAACTTATTGAAGAACCACCAAACTTTTTCAGAGTGGCTGCACCATTTACATTCCCATCAGCAGTGTATGAGAGTTCCAATTTTCGACATCACCAACAGTTGTTATTTATTTATTTATTTATTTATTTATTTATTTATTTATTTATTTACATTCTGGCCATTCAGTGGATGTGAAGTACTATCTGTGGTTTTATTTGCATTTCCTTAGTTACTAGTGACATCAAGTATCTTTTCATATGCTTCTTGGCCTTTATCTTCTTTGGGGAAATGAGTTCTTTATACATTCTAGGTACTAGACTCTTACCAGATAAATGATTTACAAATATTTTGCCCCACTCTGTGATTGTTTTTGCATTATCATCATAGTGTCCTTCCTTATGCAAAAGTTTTTAATTTTGATGGAGTCCAGTTTAATTTTTTCTTTACTTGCTTTTGCTACCATTATTTTGGAAACCATCGCCTAATAGTTTATTTTTTCTTTCTTTCCCTCGCCTCAGGAGACATCTAGAAAGATGTTGCTAAGGCTGATGTCAGAGAAATTACTGGATATCTACACATAAAAGAATGAAATTGGACCCTTTAGACCACGTAATTAACTCTAGGATTTTTATGGTTTCATATCTCACATTTAAGTCCTTAGTCCATTTTGAATTTACATTTGTGTATGGTGTCAGAGAGTGGTCCAGTTTCATTCTTTTGCATGTAGCAAAATAAAAAGCATAGCAAAGCAAACAATCAACAAAGGTTAAAGACAACCTACTGAATGGCAGAACATAATTACAAACAACATATCTGATAAAGGGTTAGTATCCAAAATATATAAAGACATGAACAGACATTTCTCCAAAGAAGATATACAAATGGGCAACAGACACATGAAAAGATGCTCATCACTCATCATCAGGGAAATGCAAATCAAAACCACAATAAGATATCATCTCACACCTTTTAGAATGGCTGAAATCAAAATCACAGGAAACAACAGGTGTTGGTGAGGATGTGGAAAAAAAGCAACCCTTGTGCACTTTTGTTGGGAATGCAAACTGGTTTAGCCACTGTGGAAGACAGTATGAGGTCCCTCAAAAAGGAATAGAACTACCCTAAGATCCAGTAATTGCACTATTAGGTGTTTATCCAAAAAATACAAAAACACTAATTCAAAGAGATAGATGCACCCTATGTTTATCACGACATTATTTATAATAGCCAAATTATAGAAGCAGCCCCAGTGTCCACTGACAGATGAATGAATAAAGGAGAGGCGGTATATGTATTTAGATATATTGCATATGTGTGTGTATATATATAGAATATTATTATATAGGTATATCTATAATAAAATATTCCACCATAAAGAATAAAATCTTGCCATTTGCAACATCACTAATGGATCTACAGAATATAATGCTAAGTGAAATAAGTCAGTCAGAGAAAGACAAGTACAATATGATTTCTCTCATATGTGGAATTTAAGAAACAAAACAAATGACAAAGGAAAAGAAACAAATTGAGAAAAACACTTAAATATAGAGAACAAACTGATGGTTACCAGAGGGGAGGTAGGTGAAATAGGTAATGTGAATTAAAGAGTATACTTATAGAAGAGTGCTGAGTAATGTATAGAATTATTGAATCACTATATCATACACCTGAAACTAATATAACACTGTATGTTAGCTATACTGGAATTAAAATTTAAAAATTAATTTTAAAAAAACATTGCCAAATCCAAAGTCATGAATATTTGCCTCTATGTTTTCTAAGGGTTTTGTAGTTTCAGCTCTCAAATTTGTTTTCAATCCATCTTGAGTTAATAGTGTGATATAAAGTAAGGGTCCAATTTCATTCTTTTACGTGTGGATATCCAGTTGTCCTGGCACCATTTGTTAAAGAGATCATTCTTTCCCCAGTGAAAGGTCTTGCCGCCTTTGTTGAAAATCCATTTATGGTAGATGTAGGGGTTTATTTCTGGACTCCATTCTCCTCCATTGATGTGTATGTTTTTATGCTACTACTTCACTGTTTTGATTATTGTAGCTTTGTAGTGTATTTTGAAATTGGAAAGTATGTCTTACACCTTTGTTCTTTTTTGGGATTGTTTTGGCTACTCAGGGTCCCTTGTGTTTCCATATGAATTTTAGGATCCCTAAAAGAGGCTTTTGGGATTTTGATAGGGATTGTATTAAATCTGTAGATCACTTTGGGAAGTATTGCCATCTTAACGCTATTAAGTTATCAATCTGTGAACAAGGGATATCTGTCCATTTAATTCTTATTAATTTCTTTCAGCAATGTTTTGTAGTTTCACTAAGTGCTACACCTCTCTGCTTAAATTTGTTAGTATTTTATTCCTTTTGATTGTAAGTGGAATTGTTTTTTTAACTTCCTTTTGGCATTTTCATTACTAGTATATAGAAATGTAACTGATTTTTTTGTGTGTTTGTAGTGTGATCTGCAAATTTGCCGAATTTACTGTGATTGGCAGTTCTCAACATATGAGCTCATGTCATCTACAGATATAGTATTACTTCTTTTCCAGTATGGATGCTTTTATTTCTTTTCTATATGTCAATGCTCTGGCTTGAACTTCCAGTAGTGTGTTGAATAGAAATGGATGACAGCAGGGCCCCTGGGTGGTTCAATCAGTTGAGTGTCGGACTCTTGATTTTGGCTCAGGTCATGATCTCCCGGTTCGTGAGATCAAGCCCCATGTACAGAGCCTGCTTGGGATTCTCTGTCCCTCTCTCTCTGCCCCTTCACTGCTTATGCTCTCTTTCACTCTCAAAATAAATAAATAAACTTAAAAAAAAAAAGTGGATGAAAGTAGGCATACTTATTCCTATTCTTAAAGGAAAGCTTTTATTCTTTTACTATTGAGTATATTATTAGCTGTAGGTTTTTCATATATGCCCTTTTCTTGTATTCCTAATTTATTGAATGCTTTTATTTGAAAGGGTGTTAGGTTTTGTCAAATGCTTTTTCTGCATCAATTGGAATAATCATGTACATTTTTCCTTCATCTTATTAATGTGGTGTATTATATTGTTTTTCATATGTATAACTTCTTTGCATTCCTAGAATAGAACCTACTTGGTCTTGGCTTGTAATCTTTTAATATGCTGCTGCATAGTGTTTGTTAGTATTTTGAGGACTTTTGCATCTATATTCATGAAGGATATTGATTTCCATCTCTTTATATAAGATATTTATAAGAGATATTCTATTTTTTGTGGTGTGTTTGTCTCACTTTGGTAAAAGAGTAATGCTGACCTCATAGAATGAGGTCTGTTTTTCAGAGGCATTTAAGAAGGATTGGTGTTAATTTTTCTTTGGATCTGTGGTAGAAATCACCAGTGAAGTCATCTGATCCTGGACTTCTCTTTGTTTGGAAGTTTTTGATGACTGGTTGAATTTCTTTATTTACTATATAGGTCTTTTCAGAATTTCTCTTTCTTTTGACTTTATGTTGTTTATTTCTAGGAATTTGTCCATTTCATCCAGATTATCTAATTTGTTGGCTTACAATAGTTTATAGTATTCTTTTTATCTCTGTAAGGTCAATAGTATCCCATTTTAATTTGCAATTGTAGTAATTTCACTCTTCTCTCTTTTTTTCTTAACTAAAGGTTTGCCAATTTTGTGAATTTTTCAAAGAAGCAACTTTTGATTTTTTTTATTTTGCATATGTATTCTGTATTTGTTTAATCTCTCTGTCTTTATGATTTCCTACCTTCTACAAGCATGTGGTTTAGTTTATTCTTTTTCTGGTTCCTTAAGGTGTAAAATCAAGTTATTGATTTGAAATCTTTTATTGAGCTGTAATAGACATAACATTATATTAATTTCAAGTGCATATCACAATACACTTGTGAAATGATCACCACAATAAGTCTAGTTAACACCCATTACCACATAGTAATAATGTTTTTTTTACCTTGTGATGAGAACTTTTAAGATTTAGTCTATTAGCAATTTTCAAGTGTACAATACCTTGTTATTAACTATTGTCACCATGCTGTACGTTATATCCCCGGACCTTATCTTATCTTAGAGAGAGTTCAGAAATGGGGGAGAAGGGCAGAGGAGGAGAGAAAGAGAATCTTTTTTTTTTTTTTAACGTTTATTTATTTTTGAGACAGAGAGAGACAGAGCATGAACGGGGGAGGGGCAGAGAGAGAGGGAGACACAGAACCGGAAGCAGGCTCCAGGCTCCGAGCCCTCAGCCCAGAGCCCGACGCGGGGCTCGAACTCACAGACCGCGAGATCGTGACCTGAGCTGAAGTCAGACGCTTAACCGACTGAGCCACCCAGGCGCCCCTGAGAAAGAGAATCTTAAGCAGGCTCCATGCTTAGCATGATGTGATGAGATCATGACCTGAGCTGAAATCAGTAGTTGGATGCTTAACTGACTGAGTCACCCAGGTGCCCAGGACTTACTTATTTTATCACTGGAAATTTGTGCCTTTGACCACCTTCACCTGTTTTCCCAGCTGCCACCCCCTGCCTTTGGCAACTACCAATATGTTCTGTGTATCTGTGAGTTTGGGTTTGTTTTGTTCTTAGATTCCACATACAAATGAGATCATAAAGAATTTGTCTCTCTCTGACTTATTTCGTATAGCATAATGCTCTCAAGGTCTATCCATGTTGTCACAAATGGCAAGATTTTACACATATACACGTACATACACCACATTTTCTTTATGATGGACACTTGGGTTGCTTCTTTGTATTGGCTGTTATAAATAATACTGCAGTGAACATGGGGGTGTGTACTATATATCTCTTAGAATTAGTTCCTTTGGATAAACACTCAGAAATGGGTTTGCTGGATCATATGGTAGGTCTGTGTTCAGTTTTTTGAAAAACCTCTATACGATTTTCCATAGTGGCTGCATTAATTTACATTCCCATCACCAGTGTAGTAGGGTTTCCTTTTCTCCACATTCTTGCCAACACTGTCTATTTCTTGTCTTTTTGATAATAGCCATTTTAACAGGTATGAGGTGATACCTTATTGTGGTTTTGATTTGCATTTCATTTATGAGTAGAGATATTGAGCATCTTTTCATGTACCTGTTGGCCATCTGTATGTCTTCTTAGAAAAAAATGCCTATTCACATCCTCTGCTGATTTTTTAACCAGATTGGTATTTTTTCCTTTTTCTTTCTTTTTTTCTTTTTCTTTTTTTTCTATTGAGCTCTGTGATGTCTTTGTATATTTTAGGTATTAACCCATTCTCAGACATATTATTGCAAATATATTCTCCCACTTAATAAGTTGTATTTTTATTTTTTTTTCTTTTGCTGGGAAGAAGATATTTAGTTCGACTTAGGCCCACTTATTTATTTTTGTTTTTACTGCCTTTGCTTTTGGTGTCAAAAAAAACTTGCCAAGATCTATGGTGAGACGCTTACTGTCCTTATTTTCTTCTAGGAGTTTTATAGTTTTAGGTCTTATGTTCAACTCTTAATCCATTTTGAATTAATTTTTGTATATAGTGTAAGATAATGGTCCAGTTTCATTCTTTTTCATGTAGCTGTCCAGTTTTCTAAATGCCATTTATTGAAGAGACTGTCCTTCCCTATTGTGTATTCTTGGCTCCTTTGTTGTGAATTAATTGGCCATATATGTGTCAGTTTATTTCTGGGCTATGTATTCTATTGATATATGTGTCTTTTTTAATGCAAATACCATACTGTTTTGATTACTGTAACTTTGTAATATATTTTGAAACCAGAAAATGTGAGGCCTCTAGCTTTGTTCTTCTTTCTCAAGATTGCTCTGACTCTTCAGGGTCTTTTGTGGCTCCATGCAAATTTTAAGATTGTTTGTTCAATTTCTGTGAAAAAAGGCCATTGGGATTTTGATAGGGGTTGCCTTGAACTTGTAGATTGCTTTGGGTGATAAGGACATTTTATTGGTATTAATTCTTTCAGTCTATAAACTTGGACTATCTTTTCATTTATTTGTGTTCACTTTCTTTCATCAATATCTTATAGTTTTCAGGGTATAGGTCTTGGTTAAAGACCTTCTTGGTTAAATTTATTTCTAGATATTTTATTCTTTTTGATGTAATTGTAAATGGGAATATTTTCTTAATTTCTCTTAAGATAGTTCATTATTAGTGTATGGAAATGCAACTGATTTTTAATGTTGGGTTTTTTTAACCTGCAACTTTCTTCAGTTTATTAGCTCCAGTTTTTTTGTGTGGGGGGTCTTTAGAGTTTTCTCTATAATAATATCATGTCATCCACAAATAGTGGCAGTTTTACTTCTTGCTTTCTGATTTGGATGCCTGTTATTTCTTTTTCTTGACAAATTACTCTGGCTAGGGCTTCTAATACTGTGTTGAATAGAAGTGGTAAGAGTGGGCATCCTTGCCTTATTCCTGGTCTTTGAGGAAAAGCTTTTAGTTTTTCACTGTCGAGTATGATGTTAGCTGTGTATTTATTATATATGGCCTTTATTGTGTTGTGGTACATTCCCTGTATATTCATTTTGTTGGCAGTTTTTATCATAAATGGATATTGAACATTGTCAAATGTTTTATGCATCTGTTGAGATAATCGTATGACTTTTATACTTCATTTTGTTAATGTAGTGTATTGATTGATTTCCATTTATTGAACCATCCTTGCATCCCTCAAATAAATCCCACTTGATCATGATGTGTGATGCTTTTAATGTAAACTTGAGTTGGTTTGCTAGTATTTTGTGAAGATTTTTGCATCTGTGTTCCTTTTGGGTATTAGCCTGTAATTTTTTTTTTTTTTTTTTTTTTTTTTTTTTTTTTTTTTTTTTGGTGTTCTTGTCTGGTTTTGGTGTGAAGGTAATGCTGACCTCATAAAATGAGTTTGTAAGTATTCCCTCCTGTTCTGTTTTTTGGAAGAGTTTGAGAATGATTGTCATTAATTCTTTGAATATTTGGTAGCATTAACCAGTGAAGCCGTTGAGTGTAGACTTTTGTTTATTGGGACATTTTTGATTACTGATTCAGTGGCTTACTAGTAATTGGTCTGTTCATATTTTCTGTTTTTTTATGATTTGATCTTTGCAGATTGTATGGTTTTTAGGATTTTACCCATTTCTTCTATGTTGTTACATTTGTTGGTGTATAATTGCTAAGTTTCTTGTGATCCTTTGTATTTCTGTGTGATCAGTTGTAAATGTTCTTTTGTTTATGACTTTATTTGAGTCCTCTCTCTTTTTTTCTTGGTGACTTTATTCTTTGTACAGGTTTTCTTCTTTTTTTAATATTTATTTATTTTGACAGAGGGAGTGCGAATGCATGCATTAGAGTGGGGGAGGGGCAGAGAGGGAGACAGAGACAGAATCCCAAGCAGATTCCACGCTGTCATTGCAGAGCCTGAGGTGGGGCTCAGTCTTATGAACTGTGAGATCAGGACCTGAGCCCAAATCCAGAGTCAGATGCTTAACCAACTGAGCCACCCAGGCACCCATAGTAAGTTTTAAATGTGTTACTAAACAGTATAATGAGGGATTAGTTTTAATATACGTATCTTATATATTCAGCCACAATGCCAAGGAGAACAAGCAAGGGGTTTATCCATAATTTCCATCAGCCCCCAGGTTATATAAGCAATTAATAACTTGTATTACCCTTATGTAAAGTGCTATTCAGTGTAGTTTCAACCCTACCAAATTGCTACCCTTAATTAAGCCTCTCCTATAAAGAACTTCTAGAGCTGCCACTCTATTATTTATACATGAATTAAAAAAAATACCTGAATGTATATGTGCTAAAATTGTAACAATTGGTTTCTTCCAGGTTTTTGAGTTTATTTTTTTCTTTGCAATTTCTGTGTTCTACTTTTCCTATAAAAACATAACTTGCTTTAGTGATAAAGAAGCTATTAAAAAATTTAATGAACATACTTTTTAAAAACACACATGCACACAAAAAAGCAAACAAAAACAAAAACAAGAACGGAGTGGTGAGATTCTTTGATCAATTTGATTTCTTTGAGAAATGCATGATATCAGACCAGAAGACAATTACGCTTTTCTTTACCTATAGAAGACCGGCTGTGCAAGTGGTGGTAGGAGACTACTCTTAGGATTGCACTTGTGTTTTATCCTTATAATTGTCTTCATTGAATTGGATACAGTGGTTACCCCCTTCTGTATAGGAAATTCACAACTGGGATTGCTCTCCATCTTAAGAGGAAGCATGGAACTAGTTTGTTCTATAATTAAGATGCTTTCTGTAGTGATTGCTATAGTACATCTTTTTTTTCTTTTTTCTTTCTTTCATTTTTTTTTTTTAACTCTTCTTAGTTCTTTTGATTCCTGTGATTCCTTTAGTTTTTGATTGCTAGCCTCAGCTTGTACCCATTTATCCTGCCTTTTGGAGTCTATGCCATCCTGTTTAATATATGTGTGTGTATCTAATTTCCTAATTATTTTTACCGGCCTGCCTGGTTTCTAGCTGCTTTAATTCCTCACAAGCTTTGTTCTGTACATCTTACTGTCAGTGTAGTTGCTGACCTACCTAGACTCCAGCATTGTATTTGATTTCCTACCCTATCTCTATACTTGACTTTTAGTCATGGTCCCAGTACAGATTCCATATTTCATAAATAAT
This sequence comes from Lynx rufus, assembly GCF_022079265.1. Taxonomy (NCBI): domain Eukaryota; kingdom Metazoa; phylum Chordata; class Mammalia; order Carnivora; family Felidae; genus Lynx; species Lynx rufus. Next base: position 51,103,878 of record NW_025814829.1, read on the forward strand.
TCTGATGAAAAGATCATTTTAAAGCTTACATTGAGAATATGCATAATAGGGCATTAATTTCTAACTAAAGAAAGAGCATTGAGTGTCTAATCATTGGAATTTTAATTTAAGATAGTGTCATATTTCTGTTCCTTCTTGTCAGGCTAAAATATCCTACTAGCCAACTTTGACTATAGTGAGAAATTTTTCTTGTTCTCGTTGCTTAATCTCTTCTAATATCACTTGTTTTATCACCTTCTAATGTGGCCAAGTGACAAGTAGTGATTAATTTGTCATTGGTTTACTATAACTAAAGATTCATTGTATAACTTTAGAAGCTTGGGGGATGAGGTATATAGAAACATTCTATGGAAACTACTAATGACATTATAATTTGAAGATGCAGGACTGTAAAACATAACCTCTTAATGTTTTTTTGTTATGTAATTTGAGTGTGTTTTGAAGATTAGGTACTAATGCTGCAGTGTATATATTTATGTAAAGTGATAGATAATATTGTGGTTTAGATAATTTCGTGTCATTCTGTGAGCCAGTTAATGGGCTAATTGTTAGGCAGTTGTTGTTTTTTTTTTTAATACAAATTTGGGAGCAGCTATCTTTATTTTTGAATTACTGATTTTTGTTTGAGGTTCTTCTCTCCAAAACATCTTGTTTTATTCACTTGCAAATTTTATATAAGCATGATTCTTTGTGTAAATGTATTTTTTCCCAGGTATAGCTATTTATTAAGGTACTTTCTGCAAGATCAAGAAATATGTATAGTACAGAGTTTACAGAGTTGGAGAAAAAGAGTTATTTTTTTGGTCTAAGTCAAAAGTAAATCTAATTTAAATGCGTATGTTAATCCAACCCACATGCCTTTAGAACTAAAAACTAGATAAAAAGCATAGACATTTTGTGAGTCTTTAATCTACCTATGTCTGTTTTTATTTTGTATTATAGGAAAGTTAAAGGAGGAAATATTGATGTACATCCATCAGAAAAAGCACTCATTGTTCAGTATGAAGTGGAAGCTACTATTCTTGGAGAGATGGGTGATCCCATGTTGGGAGAACGAAAGGAATGCCAAAAGATGTAAGTTTTCTTCATTGATGCGTAGTTTGAAAGTGGTGAATTTTATATAAACTGTGTAGAAATCTGACATTATTTAAATCAGCATAGATTACAAATGGTTCTGCCTTCTTCTAGGCATACTTCATCTTAGTGAAGCAGAGACCATATTAAACTATAAATACAGAGTATATTTATTCCAGAGAAGATCATTTTTACCTAAGCATAGTGGAAAGTTGCTGAAAAATATCATTTCTAATTTATCCCATTTAGTGAATGCATATAATAGAGTATAAACTACTACAACTTGTGAAATCAGAAATAAAAGAGGTTTATATGAGACTTTTTAGCTTAATTTAAGAAATTTCTATTTTAGGGGATCCTCTCTGTATTATTCTTTTTTCCCTGGAGTTGTAGAAGATAGTATGCGTTCCAGAATTCCCAAGTGGTGCATGTACTTTGAATTCATTCCTTCAAAGTCTAGCCCTGTGAAAGATGTTGGTAATGTAATGACTCAATTTTCTGACTCAGTGAATTGGGATTACATCTCTTGACATCCTACACTTTCCTTCCTACTTTTATAATACTATCAGGAGCCCCTTGGGAACTGGCCTTTTTCATTATTCTATAGTTGTGCTGGTGATTGTCTTGCCCTCCTTTCATAGTATTGTGGAAGTAGAGAAGGTCGGAGATGGCCTAGTGTTCTCTCCCAATCTTCTTCTCCTTCCGTAAAAAAAAAAAAAAGTTGATTTGGGAGCTAAGTAAGAAGATTTTAACTAGTTTAAAAGAGTGTTAGTATGTTTTGGTGATATAGCACCCTGAAAAGTACTGTATTTAATTTTTTTTTAATGTTTTTTTTTTTTTTTTTTTTTTTGAGAGAGTGTGAGCGGGGAGGGGCAGAGGGAGACTCACAATCCGAAGTAGGCTCCAGGCTCTGAGCTGTTAGCACAGAGCCCGACATGGGGCTTGCACTCACGAACTGCCAGACCCTCACCTGAGCCAAAGTTGGACACTCAACTGACTGAGCCACACAGGCGCTCCCAAAGCACTGTATTTTAAATATATAGCAGTGGTTCTCAACTGGTTGTGATGTTTTTCCCCCAGAGAACATTTGGTAATGCCTGGAAACAGTTTTGGGGGTTGTAACTGGAGGGATCCTATTGACAATCTAGTGGATAGAGGCCAGGGTGCTGCTAAACATCCTAAAATGCACAAGGTCAAAGAATGGTTTGGCTTCAAATTTTAATAGTGCTGTAATTGAGAAACTTTGGTGTATAGCATCCTGAAAAGAAAAGCTGCCTAGTATCTTAGTAAGATCCCTAATCTGTCTTCTTTTTTTGTGTTAGGAAACTAAATTACACATACAATTCATTGAAATAACTAAGTCCTTGGGGCACCTGGGTGTCTCAGTCAGCTGAGTGTCTGACTTTGGCTTAGGTCATGATCTTGCGGTTCGTGGGTTTGAACCCCGCATGGGGCTCTGTGCTGGCAGCTCGGAGCCTGAGCCTGCTTCGCATTCTGTGTCTCCTTCTCTCTCTGCCCACCCCTCCACACCCTGTCCCTGCCTCAAATAAATAAACATTAAAAAAAAATTAAAAGAACTAAGTCTTTGGATAATTCACTAAATTGAAGAAAAATACATATATGCACACATACGTACTTATGTGTCCTCTTACACGTTCTCTCTTCCATTAATGTGTTGTGATTACTGCCTGAGTTTTATACATTTTGGGAGCATGTGAAAATCTTCTTTAGATCTTTTTTTTTATGTTTATTGATTAAAAAAAATTTTTTTAATGCTTATTATTTTTTTTTAATGTTTATTTATTTTTGAGACAGAGAGAGACAGAGCATGAACGGGGGAGGGGCAGAGAGGGAGACACAGAATCCGAAACAGGCTCCAAGCTGTCAGCCCAGAGCCCAACGCGGGGCTTGAACTCACGGGCTGCGAGATCATGACCTGAGCCGAAGTTGGACGCTCAACCGACTGAGCCACCCAGGCGCCCCAATGCTTACTTATTTTTGAGAGAGAGACAGAGCATCAACAGGGGAGAGGTGGAGAGACAGGGACACACAGAATCCGAAGCAAGCTCCAGGCTCCTAGCTGTCAGCACAGAGCCCATTGTGGGGCTTGAACACATGAACTGTGTTGAGATCATGACCTGAGCTGAAGTCAGACGCTTAACTGACTGAGCCACCCAGGCACCCCTTGAGATCTTATTAATTTGACTTCCAAAGAAAAGCTAGCAGATCAGTCTTTGCTTTTAGAACCTCAGATATCCACATTTCAGGCAAAAGATTTAGTTCTTAGTTCTTTAACACGTATTTGTTTGTTTGAAGTTTACTTTTGAGAAAGAGAGAGAAAGTGAGTGAGGCAGGGCACAGAGAGAGGGAGAGACAGAGAATCCCAACCAGGTGCTGCACTGCCAGTGCACACCAACCGTGAGATCACAACCTAAGAGAAAATCGAGTCGGATGCTTAACCAACTGAGCCACACATGCACCCCCTAGAAAGATTATTTTAAAACAAGATTTCTGAATATGCTGTCCTCCCTAGAAGAGTCAGATACAGATTTTATGTTCTTTTTGTTATCTCATTTGTTCAGTTCAAAGAACTCGTTTCTTTGCATTTTTCTAAGCCTAATCGTATCTAATACTTTATTATATTTTACTAAAAGAGTCTATGTCAGGTACCTTTCAGTGCTTTGTGAACTATTTATAAGAAGTATTGTTTAAGTTATCACTTACTTTTATAATACCTGAGTTGGAAAATTTCTGATGTGCTCACAGCATTCGTCTTAAGAGTCTCAATGCCAACACGGATATAACTTCCCTGGCCCGGAAGGTGGTTGAAGAATGTAAACTTATCCATCCCTCAAAACTAAATGAGGTAGAACAGCTATTGTACTATCTACAGAATCGCCGTGATTCATTGCCAGGAAAAGGTAAGTAGAATTCCTCACTTTTTAATGTATAACCAGAGCTGTTTCTATAGTTCGTGCTTTTGATATTTGGTGGTGTTTTTTGTTGTTACTGTTTTATTTTGTTTTGCCAGTGCTGTGCATAAGTAAATGAATGAAAGAATAAACCTATTAGTTTTCTCCGTGCCAGGCTCTGTATTAGATGCTTCCACAAAAAATGATCTGTTTCTATTTCATACTGTGGCATGTGTGTATGTTTGTATGTGTACATTTGTGCTGAAATAAGGAACGAACTCAAATGTCTGTCATATTCTAGAATAATAAAAGGAGAGAATTTGGGGCAAAAAAAACCTATTTTCTCTAACCCAACCAGATTTATATTTTCTAAATTTCTTATTGACAATTTATAATTTGAATAGATTACTAAGTATTTAAATGTTAAAATATGTCATGTGCTTTAGACTATCCTAAAGATACAAGTTATATGAATCTTTCTTAAGAAAATATTACTTTTTTATTCCTTATTGTCTGCATTGTTGCCATTCTTCTACCTTCAATTTCTTCATAAGGAACCAAGTCATTAAAATATTAGAGCTAAGGAATTGATTATTTTTAGAAAATATCATCAAATAATCTAAACCAAATATGAAATGAAATAAAAACACATTTTGATGGAAAGTCATCTTAGATTATTGAATGGTTAGTTATTCCACTTCATGGTATTGATTAGGTTTACATATCTTTCTTTCATCATTGGTGAGTTCTAAAATATGGTACCTTTGAAAAACTTTATAAATGCTTATGTTTCAATTATACTAAGTAGAAAAAAATGAGAGAAAATTTGTTTTGACTTTTTTTGAATTACTCAGTCTTTTCTCTCCAACCACAGCAAATAAAATGCCTTTTTTCTAATATCACTCTTATTAGTTAATCCTGAATATATTATCTAACATATACTATATGATCAATATATATTTCTGAATGAATTAAGTGATTGTGAATGTATTTATTTAAAAGCAAAAATAAGCAGTTTGAACTTGTATCCAGCTACATAACTGGCACTCAATGTATAATTATTAATTATTAATAATAGTGCTATAAGGAAAATTTTATCAAGAAACACTTTTATTAAATGTTTCATGATAGACTATTCCTATTAAGATCCCTGTAAATGATGAGAGAGAACTTCTTTAATAAGTTAAATAAGTTCAAAGTGAGCAAAGTAAATCCCATACTCTTGTAAGGTGTGTATGTACTTATTTTGAGTACAATATAGTGAAAATTGATCTTTCCTAATGCCTAATTAATATAATTGCAAATGCATTTATATTAATATCTTAATAAAGCCTTGCGAGTTTTCAAGGTAGATCAGTCATCTCACCTTCTTCCCCAGAAATTAGATGAATATGAGGAAATTTTCATGTCAACATACATGGATAAATCCATTTGAATCAGTCTGTTTATATAGATACTAATGTTTTGGAGTAATGATTCACCTTAAATGTGAATCAGGAGGGGACTCTTTTGCTTCTGGTTGGCAAGTCTGGCTATTTACCTCCCAAAAAGTTAACCTAGGAGGAATTAAAATTGCTGCATAACATAACTTTGGGATTATTTCTAGATTTTATTCATATATACTCTCCTTGATATCTCATTATAACAGATTATAGATGAACATTTAAAAATTTTTTTATTTATTGGAAAAAGACTATTTCATAAACTAGTCAGTTGTAAGATCCCCAGGTTAGCTATAAACTCAGCTACTGAATATAAAAATTACCCAGAAACTCTAAACACCTAGTTCTTCTCATTTAAAAATAAAAAATCTTTTTACAGAAAAAAAAGAAAAATCGAGCAAGCCTAAAGATCCACCTCCTTTTGAAGGAATGGAGGTAAGACCTAATTCTGATCTAATAGAGAACTGATTGATTGTAAGGTTGTTGCCTTTTCCCATCAATGATTCATGTACTAACATTAAGTAGATGTAGAAAGTTTATTGAACTTAGAAGCACCTAGAAAAGGTAGATAATGAGTGTTTTATATAGTCAAAAGTTAGTGGCATATTTTTCAGATATAATTTATTTTGTTAAGTTTTGAAATGTTTTAAATATTCTTATATTTAAACATATCCAGTGTGTTTTGAAATACTGTTTAACCTATTATAGTAGACACAAATTATTTTGCATTACATTTAGGATGCTTTATATTAATAGACCCAAGTTTAGCGTTTACGTACATCCTATTTTATGTGGTTTGTAACTACTTTTGTATTGGAGTCCTAACACCCAAAGGTCTGATTTCCTCCTGGCTACTATGAGTCCTTTGAAAACTTGTCTGTCATTAAAAGGGCAATATGTTGACCACACAGTATCATTCCTTGGCAGTAGCTTTGAGGGACATCATTGTTCCTTAGGAGGACTTCCTCTTCCTTTCTTTCAGATTGATGAAGTGGCTAACATCAATGACATGGATGAATACATTGAGTTACTATATGAAGATATTCCTGATAAAGTTCGGGGTTCTGCTTTGATCTTGCAACTTGCTCGAAATCCTGATAACTTGGAAGAACTACTATTAAATGGTGATTTATATCTATAAATATTAAAAATAGAAAAATTGTTGTATAATATGTTTCTGAAACTTATTATAATAGAGGACAAAGCTAAAATTTTACCGAACTTAGGAATGCATTTATTTCCTAGACCTTTATTACCATCTTTCTTCTGAAAATTATTTAATTTTTGAGAGCATAACATTAAATATTATCTAAAAAATTCATTTAATTTAAACAACAAATATAAAGCACTAATGGTACTGTGTCTTCTATTCTGGAAGATTTTTATTCTTTCAGTTAGGATACAATATCAACTTTGTCATTTGCACACATACATATATACTGTTACTAAATTAGGGTTCCAATATTAGTTTTCTTTCAGTAGCACAGCAAAAAATATATTAATCTCTGTACCTTCATTTAGATTAAATTTTGATCCTCTCCTTTCATTAGATGTGCTAGGTAATTAAAAAAAAAGAGATAATGCTCTTAAAACCTTTTTTCTCAGTAATACCCCAATAGAATTATTTTATTCTTTTTATTTTATTTTATTTTATTTTATTTTATTTTATTTTATTTTATTTTGTTTTGTTTTGTTTTGTTTTATTTTATTTTAAAGTTTATTTGTTTTGAGAGAGTGAGTGCGAATGCAAGCAAGGGAGGGACAGACAGAGATAAAGTTTATTTATTAATTTTGAGAGAGTGAGTGTGAGGAGGGTAGGGGCAGAGAGAGAAGGAGAGAGAATCCCAAGCAGGCTCTGCACTGACAATACAGAGCTCAATGCAGGGCTCAATCTCACGAACCATGGGATCATGACCTGAGCAGAAACCAGGAGTCAGATGCTTAACCAACTGAGCCAGCCAGGCGCCCCTAGAATTATTTTAAATGTGTGGTTTTCTGACTTTACTTTTGCCAAAATTAAAATATAAAAGATGTCATTATTAACTGATTTCTATCACATGAGGAAGAGTACCTTTTTGTTTGTCGTCATACTCCTTTTATGGAGGCTGCACAGTACACACCAGTACTTGATAGCTTGGAAAATATATACAAAAGAACTGTCCAGAAAGTCCTAGAACATTACCAATATTCCAAGTAGAAAATGTGTACATTTTAAGTATTTTCAAAATTATACAACTCATATATTAGTATATTCTTTATAAAGAATTAGAATATTAGTAATTTGATCATTATCTGAGTTTGGAGTGCATTCATTCTTCTAGATCTTTTTCATACTTTTACATATATATGTATAGGATTTTTTCCTATATTAAAATATAGAGTATTATTTTGTAAGAATTTTTATATTAATAATATCGTACTTATTTCTTGGTAATTTTTTCTCCATACAGTAATATTTTGAGATTACATGCATATAGATACATTGTAATGTAATTAATTTTTAACTATGATTGTTGTTTTTATGAGGCTTTCTATAAGTTTTAGCCATTCCTCTGTTGATTAGTCATTAGATTGTTTCCAGATTTTTCAGTAGGGAATATTGCTTCAGTGAACATCTTTGTACATATCTTCTGTATACACAGTATGGGGTTCTTTAGGGTATGTGGACAGAAACAAAGGTCATACATAAATACAGATGATAATGTTTTAAAGGGTATTGCCAAACTGCCTTCCAAAATGGTTGTGCTGCTGTATCCCCAGATCAACAGAATATGAAAGCCATCAAACTTTAAAATTTTTGCCATTGTATTATGGTAATAAACAAGCTCTCTTTGTTTTAAGTTGCATTTGCCTGATTTCTAATGAATTTGCTATCACTAGACTTTTGGAATTTCCACCCTGTGAATTTTGTATTCCTGTCTTAAGTATTTGTGTGTATGTGTATGTGACTGTACGTATATTTATATATAAATGTACATATCCTTTTTATATATAATTTAGTACGTAAATTTATATATATCATTTATGTTCTTTCTCTTTTATGTACTTGGAAATGGTTTCTGTCAGTCTATTGTCTCTTTTTTTTGGTATCATATCCATTTCCATCTGTTTACTTTCACTCTATTTGTGTCTTTGACTCTAAAATGTTTGTATTGTACAAAGTATATAGTTGGATCACGCCCTTTTTTAATCCATTCTGCCAATCTCTGTGTTTTGATAGGAGAGTTTAGTCTATTTACCATTAATGTAATTACTCATAAAGTGGGATTGTCATCTAACACTTTGTTTTCTGTATCTTTTATCATTTTTATTCCATTAACCCTCTATTACTGCCTTCTTTTATGTAAAATGGATATTTTTTAGTATACCATTTTAATCCTTTTGTTGTTCTTTTACTCTGTTTTCCTGAATTATTTTCTGAGTGTTTGCCCTAGGATTACAGTTACTATCTTCTATTAAAATAATTTAGTTCAAATTAATAGTAGGGTTCCAATATTTAATTTTAGCAGCATGCAAAAACTGTGTTCTGACTTACCTCTCTATTCCCTCTCCACTTCTTTGTACTATTATAGTAATGCAAATTACATCATTACACATTACCTGCCTGTCAGCACAGTAATTATTGATGTGTGAATTTTTTAATTAAATAGAAGAAAAGACTGCAATCAGAAATAATGTTAAGCTGTCATTTTATGTATATAATTACCTTTACCAGTGCTCTTTATTTCTTTGTGTGGATTTACATTCCTCTCTACTAGTTTTTCATTTAAGCTTGAAGGATTCCCTTTAGTATTTCTTATAGGGAATGTTTACTATCAGCAAATTCTCTAAATTTTTGTTTGCCTAGGAATAGGAATGACTTAATTTCTCCTTGGTGTTTGTGTGCATAGTTTTGCTAGATGTTGAATTCTTGTTTGGCAGTCTTTTTATTTTAGCACTTTTACAATGTTATCCACTGTCTTCATGTCTCCATGGTTTCTGATACGAAATTGGATGTTAATCTCATTAAGGATCCTGTGTAACTCTTGAGCTGCCTTCTTGCTACTTGTAACATTTTCTTTGCATTTGGCTTTTGCCAGTTTGACTATGATGTATTTAGGTGTTTACATCTTTTAGTGTGTCTTCTTGGAGTTTGTGAAACTCCTTGGATCTGCAGATTAATGTTTTTCATCAAACTTTGGAAGTTTGCGGCATTATTGTGTTAAACATTCAAGTATCTCCTTTTTCTCTCCTTTCCTTTTGGGAATTCCATTTTAATATGTTTGGTGATGTCCCATAGGTCTTTGAGGCTCTACTTGCTTTTCATTATTTTTTCTTTCAATTCCTTCAGACTGCTGTGAAGTCCTTCTAGTGAATTTTTCATTTCAGATATCTATTGTACTTTGTTAACTCCAGAATTTCTATTTGGTTCATACTTTGTCATTTGTATCTCCTTATTGATATCATTTGGTGAGGCATCATTCTCGTACCTTCCCATACTTGTCTTTAAATCTTTAGATATGGTTTCCTTTAATTTTTTTTTTAACATTTATTTATTTTTGAGACAGAGAGAGACAGAGCATGAACGGGGGAGGGTCAGAGAGAGAGGGAGACACAGAATCTGAAACAGGCTCTAGGCTCTGAGCAGTCAGCACAGAGCCCGACGCAGGGCTCGAACTCACAGACCGCGAGATCGTGACCTGAGCCAAAGTCGGACGCTTAACCGATTGAGCCACCCAGGTGCCCCGATATGGTTTCCTTTAATTCACTGGATGTATTTACAATAGCTTATTTAGTCATATAAGTTCAACATTTGTGCTTCCTCATGGACGATTTCTATTGAATGCTGTGTTTCCTGAATATGAGACATCATGTCCTGTTTTCTTGCATGTCTTGTAGTTTTTATTGTTGTTACGATAATATTGTACTCTCTCCAGAGCTTGTTATTTTTGCTGTTTGTTTAATGAGTTTCTTAGATGAATTCTGAAAAGTCTGTGATCTTTGTGCAGCCACTGAAGCTTCTAGCTCAGGTAGTTTAGTGGTAACTAACTATTGGATAGAGATTTTTTATTTTACTTTAATTTTTTTTAATGTTTATTTTTGAGAGAGAGAGAGAGAGAGAGAGAGAGAGAGAGAGAACACAAGTGGGGGAGGGGTGGAGAGAGAGGGAGACACAAAATCTGAAGCAGGTTCCAGGCCCTGAGCTATCAGCACAGAGCCCGACCTGGGGCTCAAACCCATGGACCGTGGGATCATGTGAGCCAAAGTCAGACACTCAACCAGCTGAGTCACCCAGGTGCCCAGGATAGAGATTTTTTAAAATGCCTGGCCCTAAGTGTCCCAGCCTTTGCTAAGTGACTGTGTATGTGTGTATTGGAGCATGTCTTCAGTGTTTAAGCAGGTAGTGTACAAGGCTAAGTTAGCCTTTTTTATTTTTTAAATTTATTTAAGTAATCTATACACCCAAAGTGGGGCTCAAACTCATGACCCTGAGATCAAGAGTCGCATACTCTACCAACTGAGTCGGCCAGGCATCCCCAAGGCTTTAGCCTTTAATTCCTGCTTGTACAATGCCTCAGGTTGGCCAGAGATGAGAGATGAGGTCTTCCTTATGTCTTTTTCCTGGTATCAACACATTCCTGCACATGTGCATGGCCTTCTAGATTCTCAGGAATATACTGGAGCTTTTCAAAGACCTTGTGAATCTCTCATTTCCCAGTTTTTCCTTTTTCAAGTTTTTTTGTCAACTTCTTGTTAACCCCAGCTGGCAAGGCTGCTGCATGCAGTTGCAATGTTGCCACCAGTGGTTTTCAACAAATGCCCTGGGTATAAGGCTGTACAAAGCAATTTCTGAGTCAAGTCAGATAAATGCAAACCCTGGAAATGCAGCAAATATCCAGATATGTCAGATAGTGACAGTTCACTGGAGTGGGGGTTTTCAGGAGTGCCAAATTGTTCCGCCCCCTCCAGTTGCTGCTCTGCTTTTGTTTTTCACAGATACTATATTTGTGATGCTGTTGATTTTCAAGGCTTCTGCAAAGTTGCACAGAGGGGATGTACTTATGGCAAGTAGAAATACCACAGAGTTTACTGGTTCTACTAAGGTTCAGCCATATTTCTTATTGTTGCAAAATGTAGTTCCAGGATTCTAAAAAGGTTGATTCTGACCATTTTTACCAGTGTTCTCATTCACTTATGGAGGGGTGGATTTTTGGAGGTCCTTACTTTGGTTGTTTCAGAAATCCTTGCCCCTGGAATTTACTTTTCTTAAGTTTATTTATTTATTTTGAGAGAGAGATTGAAAGTGTGAGAGGAGAAGGGCAGAGAGAGAGAGAGAGAGAGAGAGAGAAAGAAAGAAAATCTCAAGCAGACTCCATGCTGTCAGGCTAGACAGAGCCTGATGCAGGACTTAAAATTAGGAACCATGAGATCATGCCCTGAGCTGGAGTCAAGAGTCAAATGCTTAACTGACTGAGCCATCCCAGGCGCCCCTCATTTTTGTTGTAAGTAGGAGGTAGAGATATAAATTTTTTGCATATTCAATAGCCAATTATTCCAATCTAGTTAATGAATACTCCTTCTTTCCCCAAAGATTTTAAATGGCCTTTTCTGTTATATGCCTTAATTCTTTTATTCATTATATACTTGAAAGCTTATTTTGTGCAATGTCTTGTTCTGATATATTCACTGATATGTTTTAATGCTTTCTTTTCTTTTCCATTGATCTATTTGATAATTTCCATGCCAGTACCACACTGTTTGTTATGTTTTGTTTTATATTTTGACTAGAGTTTTAGAATTGGTAAGAGAAATGTTCTGATTTATTGATTTTTTAAAAATAGGTGTTGTTGGTCTTACATGTTTTCTTATATATTATTTTGAGATCACTTTACCATATGCTCTAAAAAATTATAATTAAATTTTAATTATGACTGCATTTAACTTATAGATTAATTTTGGGTTATATTTTGACCTTCATTAGACTTCATAATTTTCTTTTGGCTATTTCTTTATAACCTACGTACAATTCCTATAAGCTGTATTTTTATTGAGACATTTTTCTATTCTATACTAAAGGAGAAAATTGAAATAAAATTTGAAAAATAAATCACTAGCCCTATGCCTAAATTCATGACCTTATAGTACATCATTTTCCAAAGTACAATTAACCCCTGAACAGTGGAGGGGGTGGTGGTTTAGGCATGCCAGCCCCCCCACCCCAGTCAAAAATACACATGTATTTTTTGACTCTTCAGAAACCTATCTATGTACAGTAATAGAACAGGGCAACACCTCTACTTGTCCAACCCCTAGTTAACAAAGCTGAATCCTAGAGTGACACTTGTTCCTTGCTCCTGTACTCAGGAAAGCGGGAAATCTTTTTACACATGGAATCTGAGAGAAGGCAGAGCACCTTTACCTGTCTCTCTAGGTTGCGAGCTCCATCAGAACCCCTTTATGAGGTTCTAATAACGCAGCTTCTGCTTACAGGAGATGCTGGGAGGTGGTGAGCTGCCGTTCCCTGGAGGTATTGGTTCCCCCCTTTGGAGAGCTTTCAGCACCACGGACAGCACCATCATTGCTGTCCACTCTAAGTCTCAGGCTCCTGTTTGGTGTTCTTGTCCCTAATGTTCTGGACCTGTTACCCTGGGAGGGGGTGAGGGTGGAAGGCAGGTTATTCTGTGATCCTTGGTCAATTCTGGCCAGTGACTAGCCATGCTCCACCACTTCAGCAAGACTCTTTCCCCAGAGCTGGTTCCTTTGCACCTCCCAGTTCAAGACCTCAGTGAACCTAGCTTCCCCATAGATAGTAAATGGGGTGAGGAATGTCAGGAGCAGGCAAGAGCCCTGCTATTCCAGGCTTCTCTGCATCTTTCCTTTGCCTTCCCTTCTGAGTCACTGGGCAACTTCTACCTTATTTTTCAATCATAATATGAAATACATATTTATTGAAAAAAATCCAAATCAAATAAGTGTGTTCAAGGGTCAGATGTACATTCTAAGAAATACTGTTTCTTCTGGATTATAGTGATAAAATGCCTTTAGTAATACTGAATTAAACAAAGTTACCAGATGCTTTATTAAGTAGGGCTTTGTGGAACTTTTACATGCTAATGTATATTGCCTACCCATTTACTTTGAACAAATAGTTTTGTTCAAAGCATATGGTATACCAGTGCTTTGCATTGTGAATATGAATAACATTATGAAAATATAGGATTGGAATGCCTGGGTAGCTCAGTCGGTTAAGCATCCGACTTCAGCTCAGGTCATGATCTCATGGCTCATGAGTTCAAGCCCCGCATCAGGCTTTGTGCCCACAGCTCAGAGCCTGGAACCTGCTTTGAATTCTGTGTCTCCGTCTGTCTCTGCCCCTTCCCTGCTCATGCTCATGCTCTGTCTCTGTCTCTCTCAGAAGTAAATAAACATTTAAAAAATTAAAAAAAAAAGAAAATATAGGGTGGATGTTTTTTAGTTTGAAAAATTCTTCACTAAGTAGATTAATAATACTTGTTTCATAATATGAGTGGTCAAAAAGCACAAATAAATTGAACACTTTCATTACTATAATAAATAATAATGCAGTCCATGAAGTACTGTAGATCCTGAGTACCTATTATAGAAAGTTGAATTATGATATTTATATAACAGGCAGATACTTTGTTTAATGTTTTAATATTTTAAGAATTGGTAAGCCACATAACAGTTCTAATTTGAAACTGGTCTCATTACTTTATGTTTACTTAACATATGGTAGTTCTCACTAATCAATTCATTAATTTTTACCTTTCTCAAGATAAAAATGTAGTGAAGATGTTTATTCTACCCTAAAGCTACTTTTGTGGAAGATTTTTTGTTTTATTTATGTTTGTTGGCATTAATTTAACGTATTAAAATAGATTTATTTTTGTGTGTATAAACTTTATTTGGTTATTAATTTGCTTAATGAAGCTAGTGTTAACCTGGTAAACTCATTATTTTTAGACTTATTCTAGGTTTTTTCCTTCTTCACAAACACATTAAATCAGATGTTAAAAAACAAAATGGCACTGCAGTAGCCGTATTACAAGTGGAAATGCAAATCAAGAAATAAATGGTCTTTTTATTATTTTGTCACCCACAATATACTTAATATGTTACTTTATCTAAATCAGATTTTACTTTTCTGTTTATAGCTATAGGCTTAAAGTTATATGTTATAGGTCTTTAAGTAAAAGTTATATTTCAGTTTTAAAAACAGCTTTCTGTGTTGGAAAGAACCACCTTCCTTTTTTGACCCAGTTCTATCTGAGCTTTGTTATTTATTAATAAGTAGACATTTAAAACCAATCACCCTTTATACCACAGGCAAGGCGAATGATCATTTTTATATGTTCCTTTTTTCTTTAGAAACTGCCCTGGGTGCATTAGCAAGAGTCCTGAGAGAAGACTGGAAACAAAGTGTTGAGTTAGCTACAAACATAATTTACATCTTTTTCTGCTTTTCCAGGTAAGTATAAAAATTAGGAAATAAAAGTAGAAGTCTATCTCTGTTTCTCTGTCATTGGTTTGGATTGTAGATTACTGGTTTGCCCAGTCTTCCTGTGGGTCTGCCCATTATTTGCCTCTGAACTCTTACTCTCTTTCCCATTTTCTGTCCTCTCTGTTATTCTTTCATTCAGTCTGTCCTAACCCATGCATGTACATGTATATACACACAAAGTAGAATAGTAAAATGGTTTAGAATGTAAGAGTATGGACTCTGGAAATGGATTTGAATCCAAGTACTGCTGTGTACTACCTCTGTGTTCTTGATTATATTACTTCTCTGTGCTTTAGTTTCCTCAGCTGTCAACTGGATAGTCATAGTAACACTGTTTGGGGATGGTTTTTAGAATAAAGCCTAACCCAGAGTAAGTGCCAGTAATGTTATTGTTATACATTATATGTACACGCATATATATAACTGTTATGTATCCATATATGCTATTTATACATATATACTTTAGAAAGATGTTTATTGAGATAGTGTGAAAAGTTTCTAGCCAATTTCCCAGAAAATTACTTGCATCTATTCCAAAAATGTGCCAGCATTAGCAAATAACTATTTATCGAATAAATACTTGTATGAATGAATTGTGTAGGAAACATATGTAAAAACCTGATTACTGATAACTTTGCTGGTCTATTCTCTGGTATCAGTTTTATTCAGTATTAGCATTGTTACATTATTAGTTCTGTTATACAGTAGTCCGAAAGTTTATTTTGAGAGTATCTGAATAGTTAAAATGGTCGTTAATTACAAAAAAAAAAAAAAAAAATGTGTTTTATTTCATTTCTAACTTAAAAATAATTTAATTTCAGGGAAGGGTTTTTTTAAAAATTATATTTACAGCATATATTTAAAGTAATCTCATAATTTCATGTCTTTCTAGTATACTGTGGGTGTTTTCGTTTATTGAAATAAATATATCAAATTTATTTTCTACATTGACAAGTGTTTACCCAAAACAAATTTCCTGATTCTACAAATTGTATTGCTTTAAATACATACTAAAATCTCTTTTTTAAAGCTTTTCTCAGTTCCATGGACTTATCACTCACTATAAAATTGGAGCTTTATGTATGAATATCATTGATCATGAGTTAAAAAGACATGAGCTTTGGCAAGAAGAACTCTCTAAAAAGAAGAAAGCTGATATCCTTTTAGAATGGCTTTTCACCCCAGTGTTGTTGCTCTGAGCTTTGGGTAGGTGGGATAGTTTTGTTTTTTCTTGCCATTCACATTATTTGGAAAAATGAAAGAGTGTTGAAGGTTAAGATGAATATTGAAACTATCAGAGTGAATATAGTTTGACATATACTTTTTTATCTCTTAAAAACTTTGACTGGTTGATAAGCTAGAAGGAGCAGATAATAGTGGTCTAGATCATTGAACTGTGAGTCTCCAAGTGGAGACTGAGATCCTTTGGTCAGCTGAAGTGTGGCTCACTGCTGTTTATGTAATTCTGTCTATGTAATAAAGGGACTTTGATTGGAATGGGCATGAATTTGGTGAACATAGTTTTAAATTCTATTTTACTAATTAAGCGCAAAAAGTCTTTTAATACATGCAAATTTGAGAGGCCTGCAGAATGATGGAACCTATGAAAGGAATCTTTAAAAATGACCTATTTTAACCTATCTTTCAACACAGGAATCTTCTGCAGCCTCCCTTACAAATCGGTTATTTAGTATCTTCAACAACATCACTGCTTATTGATTTAGTTCATTGTGTAGTCTGACATTCTATTTATTATAGTGTTCTTTTGCTTAGTGTACTAAAATCCACTTGTCAATAACTTCTATCCCTTGAATCCAGTCTTGCATACTAAAACCATATAGAATAAGGATGAAGTCTCTTAAACATCACTTTTCTTATATTTGAAGATATTTATTGTACTGCTTCTACAGCTTAGTTTTTCCTAGATTGAAGGCCCTAGCTTATTCATATGGCTTATTCAGCAAGCCATGCTGGTAATTTTCCTTTGAACCCAATTTTTATTGGTCTCTTTTAAAAAGTAAAAGTATTATTCCTATTGTGAAGAATATCATATGTTTCTTACCTCTCCTTCATGGAATCCCCAAGACACTCTAAAAATACACTCTCTCACACACACAGGCTTTGACTTTTCCTAATTAGGATCTTTCCACGTTTAGAAATTTTCTGTTGCTCTGTACTTCTGACATCTAGATTGGTGTTGACTTAAACTGTGTGGACAGGTCAATAATCCTGGAGACTTCAGATCATTTCTGGAGTCATAAGTCTCCTGAATATGCCCAAAATTCCTTAAGTAGAAGGGGTATGGAGAGAACCACTAATGGAACTTTTAACCATCAGTAATTTGTACTTTGTGATTGTTGGGTGACAGGAACTGATATCTTAGAATATATTGTATTCCTGTAAATATTGGATACCATTGATTGTAAGATGCACTATTATTTTTGAACCACTAAGAATGGAAAAAAATGCTTCAATTAAATTGTGACATGTCATGGATTGTAAGACATATCAAAATTTGGTTCATTAATCCACTTGTTAATATGTTGAAATTTAGGGACCTGTGCACGTACATAAGACATTTGCATAAAATTTCTGGGCATTCAAGTATTTGATGATACCCAAACATGTGTTCATCCAAGATCTCTAAGAACATCCTTGAACACTTGGTTAAGAAGTTCTAACACAATTATTGTACAAACATTTTAGTTTCAAACTATTGGTTAGAGAAAATAACTGGCTGACACTGCACATAAAATATAATAGTACTGTCCTTCATAATATTTTTCAGTAGATTTTCTTTGCTTCAGTGAATATGGATGATCCTTAACTTAAGTTGCTTACTTGATGAAGACCCTGAAAACCAGACCTTGAGAAAAGATTATGAAAAAACCTTTAAAAAATACCAGGGGCTTGTGGTAAAACAGGAACAGCTCTTACGAGGTATGATTTCCTAAGCAAAGAGAAACACAACAAAGTGCTGACTCAACATTAATTTTGTTCAATTTTTTTTGTCACATCAGTAAAGCTAATATCATAATAATTGAAAAATCTGTACATTTTAATATGCTACAAATTCTTTTGTTTTTAGCATGGGTAATGTTTTCAGTTTCATTCCATTATTTTTTCACCAAAAGACCCTATTCAGCTCCTAAATGTATATACACTTATGATTCATTTATTCAGAGAGGATTTGTAATCCAGTACTTGTCCTTTTCAATAAGAATCTAGTCTCTCAAACACTAATATTAACTAATATTAGTTATAATAATACATCTTATTTAGTAACTTACTTTGTTGCTTTCCTAGGAAATTGATATAAAAATTTTCAAAATATTTCTCTTGATTAATAAAAAATAGTCTCTTTTTGAGGTTTATTGAGAGGTCTAACAATTCAGTAGTCTGGATTCACAGTCATTGATAAGATATAGTCTTAAGAAGGTTAGTGAGAATGATGTGGGGCTTTTAAGTATGCATTCCACCCCTGCTTTGTAGTTAACTATTGATTTTTTTCCAGCCTTATTGAAATATAATTGACATATAACACTGTGTTAAGTTTAAGGTATACAATGTGATGATTTGGTACACACATATATTGCAAAATGTTTACCACAATAAGGTGAGCTAACGTGTCCTTCACCTTACATAATTACCATTTTATTGTTGTGGTTATGATGAGAACATTTAAGATCTATTCTCATAGTAACATTCAAGTATACAATACAGTATTGTTAACTATAGACACCATGGTATACATTAGATTCCTGGAACTATTCATCTTTTGTTGACCAAGGTCTTCCCATTTCCCCCGCAACATGGCCTCTGTCAGGCTTCAATCTGTTCTCTGTTTTTATGAGTCCAGTATTTTTAGATTCTACATGTAAGTGAGAACATACAATATTTGTCTTCTTCTGTCTGACTTCACTTAGTATAATACCCTCAGGGTCCATCTATGTTGTTGCAAATGGCAGAGTATCCTCCTTTTTTTATGGATGAATGATATTTCAGGGCGTGTGTGTGTGTGCGCCAGCTACATCTTCTTTATCCATTCATCCGTCAGTGGACACTTAAGTTGCTTCCCTGTCTTACCTGTTGTGAAGAATGCTTCAGTGAAAATGGGATTGCATATATCTCTTGATTTTACTTCCTTTGGATATATACCCAGAATGGTATTGCTGGATTATATGGTAGTTCTATTTTTATATTTTTGAGGAACCTCCATATTTTCCATAGTGGCTGCACCACTTTATAGCCCTACGAACAGTGCACTAGGGTTCCCTTTTCTCCACATCCTTGCCAGCATTTATCTCTTGTCTTTTTAATAATAACCATTCTGACAAGATATGAAGTGATCTGTCATTGTGATATGGATTTGAATTTCCCTCATAATTAGTGATGTTGAGCACCTTTTCATTTACCTATTGGTCGTTTGTATCTCTTCTTTGGAAAAATGTCTATTCAGATCTTTTGCCCATTTTTAAATTAGATTTTTTTTTTTGGCTAGTGAGTTGTATGAGTTTCTTAAACCTTTTGGATATTAACCCCTTATCAAGTAGATGATTTGCAGGTATTTTCTCCCATTCTGTAGGTTGTCTTTCCATTTTGTTGATTTTTTTTTTTTTTTCTGGGTGGAAGGTTTTAATTTGATGTAGTCCCACTTGATAATTGCTTTTGTTTCTTGTGATTTTGGTGTCATTTCCAAAAAGTCATTGCCAAGACGGATGTCAAGGAGCTTTTTCCCTATATTTTCTTTTAGGAGTTCTACAGTTTCAAGTCCTTAATCCTAATTTTATTTCAGTCCTCTTTCTTTTTTTTTCCTTTGTAGTCCAGTTAATTTTTGTGAGTGGTGTTAGGGGTACCATTTCTTTCTTTCTTCTTTTTTTTTTTTTTCGTATGTGAATATTCAGTTTTCCCAGCACAATTTTATTGAAGAAAGCGTCCTTTCCCCTATTGAGTATTCTTGGCTCCCTTATCAAATATTAGTTGACCCTTATATGGAGATTTGTTTTGAGCTCTCTTCATTGATCTATATGTCTGTTTTTATGCAAATACCTTACTGTTTGATGGCCATTGCTTTGTAACATATTTTAAAACCAGAAAATATGATGCCTCCAGTTTTAAACTTTTTCAAAATTACTTT
Source organism: Lynx rufus (assembly GCF_022079265.1). Taxonomy (NCBI): domain Eukaryota; kingdom Metazoa; phylum Chordata; class Mammalia; order Carnivora; family Felidae; genus Lynx; species Lynx rufus. Next base: position 51,123,945 of record NW_025814829.1, read on the forward strand.
AGCTATTTTGAATCATTTGTACTTCCATACAAAGTTTTGTACTTTTTTTCCTCCATTTTTGTGAAAAATGACATTGGAACTTTGGTAGAGAGGACATGGCTCTATAGATGTCTTTGAGTAGTATGGACATTTTAATGATAGTAACTCACCTGATCCTTGAACACAGTACATATTTACGTGTATTTGTGTCTTTGTTTTTTTTTCATCAGTGTCTATTATAGTTTTCAGTGTATACATTGTTCACTTCTTTGGTTAAATTTATTCCTAAGTATTTTATTGATTTTGATGCTGTTGTAAATGAGACTTTTATTTCCTTTCAGGTGGTTGTTAGTGTATAGGATTTGTGTATTGATTTTTTTTTTTATCCTGAAACCTTATTGAATTCATTTATTAGCTCTAACAGTTTTTTGATATAGGCTTAAAAGATTTTCTGTACAAGATTGTGTCTTCAGCAAACAGAGACAATTTCATGTCTTCCTTTTCAATTTGTATACCTTTTATTTCTTTTTCTTGCCTAAACGCTTTGCATAGTTTTTCCAGGACTATATTGAATAAAAGTGTCAAGGTGAGCTTATTGTGAATCTTACAGTAAAAACTTTCAGAATATGATATTGTTAGTGGGATTTTCATATGTGGCCTTTGTTATATTAATTACTTTCTGTTCCTAAGAGTTTTATCATGAAAAGACGTTGAATTCTGTCAACTGCTTTTTCTGTATCTATTGAGATGACCATGTGATTTTCATCCTTTTTTGTGTTAATGTGATTGTATTTTTTGATTTGTGTATGCTGAACTATTCGTGCATTTATCCGTGGGATTTATCCCACTTAGTCATGGTATGTGATCCTTTTAATGTGCTATGCCTTCAGTTTGCTAGTATTTTATTGAGAATTTTTACATCTCTGTTCCTCAGGGATATTTGTCTATAGATTTTTGGTGTTTTGTTTTCCTTGTAGTGTCCTTATCTGGCTTAGATAAGGATATTTAAATACTTCGATAAGTACCCTTATCAGGGTAACTCTTCAATTTTTTGGAAGAGTTTGAGATGGATTGGCATTAATTCTTTAAATGTTTGGTAGTTGTCCATGTAGCCTTCTGGTCCTGGGCTTTTCTTTTTGCAAGGTTTTTGATTGCTGACTTAATCAAGATTATTGGTCTGTTCAGATTTTCTCCTTTATGATTCAGTCTTGATAGGTTGTATGTTTCTAGAAATGTATCCTTTATTCTAGGACATCCAAATGGCTTGTAATTGTTTATGTTAATCTCTTAAGATCCTCTATATTGCTATTGTATTCGTTGTAATGTCTTCACTTTCATTTCCATCTTTATTTCAATCCTTTTTTTTCCTTTGTAAGTCAATTAAAAGTTTGTCAGCTTTGTTTATCTTCTTAAAAACCCAACTCTTAGTTTTGCTGATCTTTTCTATTGTTTTTCTATTCTCCATTTCATTTATTTTTGCTCTGATCTTTGTGATTTCCCTCATCCAACTACTTTAGGCTTCATTTGTTCTTTTTCTAATTCCTTGAGGTGCAAGGTTAGGTTACTCATTTGAGATTTTTCTTTTTTCTTTCTTTTTTCTTAATACACATTTCTCTTGGCACTGCTTTTACTGCATACTTTAAGTTTTGTTATGGTATGTTTCATTTTGGTTAGTTTCAGGATATTATTTGATTTCCCTTTTGATTTCACCTTTGACCCATTGGTTATTCTAGAGTGTGTTGTTTAATTTCCACATATTTGTGAATCTTCCAGCTTTCCTTTGGTTATTGATTTCTAGTTTTAAGACATGATGGTTGAAAAAGATACTTGGTATAGTAGCAACTTTGTAAAATTTGCTAAGACTGTTTTGTGACCTAACATTTGATCTATTCTAGGGACTGTTCCACGTGCACTTGAGAAGAATGTGTTCTCTGCTGTTGTTGAATGGGATGTTCCGTTTATGTCGCTTAGGACCATTTGTTCTAAAGTCTAGTTTATGTCTGCTTCCTTATTTATTCCTGTCTGAATGATATATCCATTGTTAAAAGTGTGGTATCAAAGTCCTGTAATGTTATTATATAGATGTCTCTTACTCCCTTCAGATCTGTTAGTATTTGCTCAATATATTTAGGTGCATCACTATTGGGGGCATATATATTTACAGTTGTTATATCCACTTCATGAATTGACCCCTTTACCATTAAAAATGACTTTCTTTGTCTCCTGTTATAGTTTTTAAGTCTGTTTTGTCTGATACAAGTATAGCTACCATTTTTTTTGTTTCTATCTTTTGGTTTCCTTTTACATGGAATATCTTTTTCCATCCCTTCACTTTGAGCTCATGGTATGTGCCCTCTCATGTATCATGTTATTGATTAGCATCCTTTGATTTCTGCTTATAGAATTCCTTTAGCATTTCTTGTAAGACAGGTCTAGTGGTGATGAACTCCCTCAGCTTTAGTTTATTTGGGAAAGTATTTTGCTTTTATTTTTGAAGGACAACTTTGTTGTGTAAAGTATATTTGGTTGGCATTTTTTTTCTTTCAGCACTTTGAATATATCATTCCACTTAACTCCTGGGCTGTAAGGTTTCTGCTGAGAAATCTGCTTATAGTCTTATGGGAATTCCCTTGTAGGAAATAATTTTTTTCTCTTCCTGCTTTTAAAATTCTCTCTTTGTCTTTGATTTTAAATGATTTTGTTATAATGTATCTTGTAGAACATCATTCTACACGTTCTAATGTATTCTACATATTATAATGTATCTTATAGAACATTATTCTCCATGGTTGAAATTTTGGGGTGAATTATATCACGATGTACATATGTCTCCCCAGATTTGGGACATTCTCAGCTATTATTTCTTTAAGTAAATTTTCTGCCCCTTTCTTTTTCTTTTCATTCTGGGACTCCAGTGATATATAGATTGTTTTTCTTAATACACAAGCTTTAGGGTAGCTCCTCCTGCTGTGCATCTTCATTTCCAATGCCCTGTGCACTTGCATTACCTGTGACAATACCATGCAGGCCCAAGAATACACATTTACAGCATAATTAGAGATTCATCCATCTTATATGCATAGTTCATTTCTTTTTATTATTAGGATGGCCTTTCATTCATTAAGGGCTAGGGAATGTTTCCAGTTTTTTTTTTTTTTCAATTACAAATAACGTCGCTGTGGACATTCATGTGCAAGTATTCACATGGACATTTGCTTTCTTTTCCTAAGGTAAAATACTTTGTGATGGAATGCTGGGATCATAGGTGTATGTTTATCTTTCTAAGAAATTGTGAAATGGTTTTATGCATGATTGTACTATTTTATCTTCTCATAATCAGTACATCAGGGTTCCATTTGTTTCACATCCTCACCAACAGTTGATGTTGTCAATTTCGTTCATTTTAGCCATTTAAAAATGTATGCAGTGGTATCATATTGTGTCTTAATTTTCATTTTCATAGCAACTAATTGTATTAAACATTTCTTCGTGTGTTTATCTGTCATTTTGTATCTTCTGTTATATCATCTGTTAAATCTTTTGTTTAATTTTTTTATTGGATTGCTCTCTTATTGAATTTTGAGAGTTCTTTATTTGCATTGGATACAAGCCTTTATCAGACTTATAATTTGCAGACATTCTCTCCCAGTTTTTGGCTTATCTTTTTATTCTCCTAAGAGCATTTTTTGGAGATAAGAATTTTTAATTAAAAAAATGTTTTTGATGTTTATTTGTTTTAGAGAGAGAGAGAGAGAAAGAGAGAGAAAGCACAAGCAGGGGAGGGGCAGAGAGAGAGACATACACTGAATCCAAAGCACGCTTCAGACTCTGAGCTGGCAGCACAAAGCCTGACACGGGGCTCGAACTCACAAACCATGAGATGATGACCTGAGCTGAAGTCAGATGCTTAACTGACTGAGCCACCCAGGTGCCCCGAGAATTTTTAATTTTTATGTAGTACAATTGATTTCATATTTTCTGAATTACAATTTTGGTATTGTATCTAAGGAATTCTTTTCTAACTGCTAAGATTTTATTCTATGTTTTCTTTTGCAAGTTTTATGTCTTAGGTTTTTATAGTTAAGTCTAAAATACATTTTGAGTTAAGTTTTGTATGTGGAGTGAGGAATGGATCAAAGTTCTTTATTCTTTTTGCTTATACATATACAATTATTCAAGCATTATTTGTTGAAAACACTATCCTTTTATCCTTTATCTATTGGATTTTTTTTCTATTTTTGTGAAAACCTTTTATCCATGTATGTGCATTCTCATTTCTAGATTCTACTTTGTGCTGCCCATCCTTTTTATAGATCTTGATACCAACAGCACAGTATCTTCAGTATTGTGGCTTTATAGAAGATATTAAAATGAAGTAGTATTAGGCCTCCCAATGTTTTTCTTTTCCCCAAAGGTGTTTTTGCTATCTAGGTATTTTGCATTTTCATATTACTTTATAAGCAGTGTATTCATTTCTACCAAAAAAAAAATCTGGGATATTGATTCAGGCAGCATTGAATATATATATTAATTTGGGAAGATTAATAAGAAGAATCTTAACAATATGAGTCTTTTGACACAAGGATTTGTCTCTACATTTATTTAGATCTTCTTTAATATGTCATAGTGGTATTTTATTGTTTTCAGGTTTTTCATATCTTTTGTCAGATTTACCCCTAAGCACATTTCATACTTTTCTTGCCATTCTATATACTCTTTTTTTAAAAAATCTCAAGTTTTGATTATTTGTTGCTAGTATATATAAATATAATTGGTTTTTATATATTGGTTCTGTATTGCATAGCCTTGGTAAATTCATTTATTAATTACTTCTAGTAACTTTTTTTAAAGATTCCATTATATTTTCTATGTAGATGATTATGTTTTCTATAAATGAAAATAGTTTTATCTTTTCAAATCAGGAAACTTCTTATCATTTAGTTTCCTTGTCATTAATTGCATTGATTGATTTTTCAAATGCTATATCAACCTTGGACTCCTGTATTAAAATTCACTTGTATTATCCTTTTTATATATCAGTGGATTAAATTTACTAAAATTTTGTTTAGAATTTTTGCTTCTTTTTTTTTTAAGTTTATTTATTTTTATTTTGACAGAGAGCAAATGAGGTACAAGTAGCAGGGGAGGGACACAGAGAAGGACAGACAGAATCCCAAGCAGGCTCTGCACTGTCAGTGCAGAGCCTGATGTGGGGCTCGAACTCATGAACCATGAGATGATGACCCGAGCCGAGATCAAGAGTTGGATGTTTTAACTAACTGAGCCACCCAGGTGCCCCTAGAATTTTTGCTTCTATATTCACAAGGGATATTTGTGTGTTGTTTTCTTTTGTTGTAAAAATTTCATGAAATGCTGGCTTCATAGGTTGAGTTGGGATTTATTCCATCCTATTTAACTTTCTAGGAGAGTATATGCAGAATTGCTATCAATTCTTTAAAGGTTGGGTAAGATACTCCAGTAAAGCCATTTGAGCTCTTGAATTTTCTTTATGGGAAAATTTTAAGTTGCAAATTCAATTTCTTTAATAAGTACTGTTCACATTCTCTTTTTCTTCTTGAATGAGCTCTGGTAGCTTGAATCTTTAAAGGAATTTCTACCTTTCAGGTTGTTTTATATTATTATTCCCTTATCATCTTATTAATACCTATAGAATCTATAGTGATATAACCCCTCTCAATGCAGAAATTGATGTTATGTCTTTTTTTTTTTTTACTCCTGATCTTTCAAGTTGGAAGATTATCATTTTTTAATCTCAAAGAACCAACTTTTGGTTTCATTGATTTTCTGTACATGTATATTTTTTATTTCATTGATTTCTGTTCAGATTTTTATTATTTCCTTTTCTGAACTTATTTTGGGTTCAGTTTGCTATTCCTTTTGTAGTTTCTTAAGGTGGAAGTGGGATCATTTATTCAAGATCTTCTATACTAAAGGTGTGTAGGGCTATAAGTTTCTTTAAGCACTGTTTTAGAACTATCCCACAGATTTTAGTATGTCCTGTTTTTATTCTCATTTTTATTCAGTTCAAAATACCTTTTAATTCCCCTTTTTATTTCTTCTTTGACTCATAGGTTGTTTAGAAAGGAGTTATTTTGTTTCCAAATATTTGGGGATTTCTCAGAGACCTTTGTGTTACCAATTTTGAATGTAATCCCATTGTCATTAGAGAAAATACTCTTTAAGTTTTTATGCAAATTCCAGTTATCATACAGTGTATTATTATTTCAGTTATATAACAGTGATTCAGCACCTCCATACATCACCTGGTGCTCATCACAACAAGTGCATTATTTAACCTATCCCCACATCCACCTATTTAACCTGTCCCTCTATCCACCTCCCCTCTGGTAACCATCAGTTTGTTCTCTGTAGTTAAGAGTCTGTTTCTTGGTTTGTCTCTCCCTCTTTCTTTTCCCTTTGGTCATTTGTTCTGTTTCTTAAATCTTACATGAGTGAAATCATATGGTATTCATCTTTCTCTATTATGCTTAACATTATATTCTGCAGCTCTATCCATGTCATTGCCAATGGCAATATTTCATTCTTTTTTATGGCGGAGTAATATTCCATGGTATATCTATACCACATCATCCTTACCCATTCATCAGTCAGTGAACACTTGGGGTGTTTCCATAACTTGGCTATTGTAGATAATGCTGCTATAAACATCAGGGGGCATGTATCCCTTTGAATTAGTATTTTTGTATTCTTTGGATAGTGCAGTTGCTGGATCATGGGGCAGTTTTTATTTTCAACTTTTTGAGGAACCTCCATACTGTTTTCCAAAGTGGCTGCACCAGTTTGCATTTCCACCAACAGTGCAAGAGGGTTACCCTTTCTCCACATCCTTGTCAACACCTGTTGTTTCTTGTGTTTTTTTATTTTAACCATTCTGATAGGTGCAAGGTGATATCGCAGTGTAATTCTTTTAAGTGTGTTTATTTTGAGACAGAGAGTGAGCAGGGGCGGGGCAGAGAGAGGGGGGATAGAGGATCTAAAGTGGGCTCTGCGCTGACAGCAGAGAGCCTGATGCGGTACTAGAACTCGAGAGCCGAGATCATGAACTCAGCCAAAGTTGGATACTCAACCGACTGAGCCACTCAGGTGCCCCTCAGTGTAATTTTGATTTGTATTTCCCTCATAAGGTGTGATGTTGAGCATCTTTTCATGTGTCTGTTGGTTATTTGGATGTCTTCTTTGGGAAGATTTCTCATGTTTTCTGTCCATTTTTTACTTTTTTTTTTAATTTTTCTAATCACTAACTGAAATTGAGTCTTTTATTATGAGTTCAGGCTACAGATCCCCCTAAGATTAATAGGACTTGTAACTTCATTGCCGGTAGAAACGTCAGAAGTTTTCATATCACATCATAGGTGATGTAGATACCTTGAATTACCATTTATGTTCCTTAGTATTTAGAAAATTATGGCAATTATCAGATAAGCATCTATATCTTGTTATTAAGTATGTCAGTAATGCAGCACATTTATTTCTGTATTGCAAATTGATTCTTTTTTTTTTTTAATATGAAATTTATTGTCAAATTGGTTTCCATACAACACGCAGTGCTCATCCCAACAGGTGCCCTCCTCAGTGCCCATCACCCACTTTCCCCTCCCTCCCACCCTCCATCAACCCTCAGTTTATTCTCAGTTTTAAGAGAATAAAAACTTATTCTTATGGTTTGCCTGCTTCCCTCTCTGTAACTTTTTTTTCCCCTTCCCCTCCCCCATGGTCTTTTGTTAAGTTTCTCAGGATCCACATAAGAGTGAAAACATATGGTATCTGTCTTTCTCTGTATGACTTATTTCACTTAGCATAACACTCTCCAGTTCCATCCACGTTGCTACAAAGGGCCATATTTCATTCTTTCTCTTGCCAAGTAGTACTCTATTGTATATATAAACCACGACTTCTTTATCCATCCATCAGTTGATGGACATTTAGGCTCTTTCCACAATTTGGCTATTGTTGAGAGTGCTGCTATAAACATTGGGGTACAAGGGCCCCTATGCATCAGCACTCCTGTATCCCTTGGGTAAATTCCTAGCAGTGATATTGCTGGGTCATAGGGTAGATCTTTTTTTAATTTTTTGAGGAACCTCCACACTGTTTTCCAGAGCGGCTGCACCTGTTTGCATTCCCACCAACAGTGCAAGAGGGTTCCCGTTTCTCCATATCCTCGCCAGCATCTATAGTTTCCTGATTTGTTCATTTTAGCCACTCTGACTGGCATGAGGTGGTATCTGAGTGTGGTTTTGATTTGTATTTCTCTGATAAGGAGCGACGTTGAGCATCTTTTCATGTGCCTGTTGGCCATCCGGATGTCTTCTTTAGAGAAGTGTCTATTCATGTTTTCTTCCCATTTCTTCACTGGATTATTTGTTTTTCGGGTGTGGAGTTTGGTGAGCTCTTTATAGATTTTGGATACTAGCCCTTTGTCAGATATGTCATTTGCAAATATCTTTTCCCATTCCGTTGGTTGCCTTTTAGTTTTGTTGGTTGTTTCCTTTGCTGTGCAGAAGCTTTTTATCTTCATAAGGTCCCAGTAGTTCATTTTTGCTTTTAATTCCCTTGCCTTTGGGGATGTGTCAAGTAAGAAATTGCTACGGCTGAGGTCAGAGAGGTTTTTTCCTGCTTTCTCCTTTAGGGTTTTGATGGTTTCCTGTCTCACCTTTAGGTCCTTTATCCATTTTGAGTTAATTTGTGTGAATGGTGTAAGAAAGTGGTCTAGTTTCATTCTTCTGCGTGTTGCTGTCCAGTTCTCCCAGCACCATTTGTTAAAGAGACTGTCTTTTTTTCCATTGGATGTTCTTGCCTGCTTTGTCAAAGATGAGTTGGCCATACTTTTGTGGGACCAATTCTGGAGTCTCTATTCTATTCCATTGGTCTATGTGTCTGTTTTTATGCCAATACCATGCTGTCTTCATGAGTACAGCCTTGTAGTAGAGGCTAAAGTCTGGGATTGTGATGCCTCCCACTTGATCATGGTGAATAATTCTTTTTACATGCTGTTGAATTCAATTTGCTAGTATCTTGTTGAGAATTTTTGCGTCCATATTCATCAGGAATATTAGCCTGTAGTTCTCTTTTTTTGCTGGGTCTCTGTTTTGGGAATCAAAGTAATGCTGGCTTCATAGAATGAGTCTGGAAGTTTTCCTTCCCTTTTTTATTTTTTGGAATAGCTTGAGAAGGATAGTTATTATCTTTGCTTTAAATGTCTGGTAGAATTTCCCAGGGAGGCCATCTGGTCCTGGACTCTTATTTGTTGGGAGATTTTTGATAACTGATTCAATTTCTTCACTGGTTATGGGTCTGTTCAAATTTTCTATTTCTTCCTGTTTGAGTTTTGGAAGTGTGTGGGTGCTTAGGAATTTGTCCATTTCTTCTAGGTTGTCTATTTTGTTGGCATATAATTTTTCATAGTATTCCCTGATAATTGCTTGTATTTCTGAAGGACTGGTTGTAATAATTCCATTTTCATTCATGATTTTATCTATTTGGGTCCTTTCCCTTTTATTTTTGAGAAACCTGGCTAGAGGTTTATCAATTTTGTTTATTTTTCCAAAAAATCAACTCTTGGTTTCATTGATCTGCTCTACATTTTTTTTAGATTCTATATTGTTTATTTCTGCTCTGATCTTTATTATTTCTCTTCTTCTGCTGGGTTTGGGGTATCTTTGCTGTTCTTCTATTTCCTTTAGGTGTGCTGTTAGATTTTGTATTTGGGATTTTTCTTGTTTCTTGAGATAGGCCTGGATTGCAATGTATTTTCCTCTCAGGACTGCCTTCTCTGCATCCCAAAGCGTTTGGATTGTTTTATTTTCATTTTTGTTTGTTTCCATATATTTTTTAATTTCTTCTCTGATTGCCTGGTTGACCCATTCATTCTTTAGTAGGGTGTTCTTTAACCTCCATGCTTTTGGAGGTTTTCCAGACTTTTTCCTGTGGTTGATTTCAAGTTTCATAGCATTGTGGTCTGAAAGTGTGCATGGTATGATCTCAATTCTTTTATACTTATGAAGGGCTGTTTTGTGACCCAGTATGTGATCTATCTTGGAGAATGTTCCGTGTGCACTCTAGAAGAAAGTCTATTCTGTTGCTTTGGGATGCAGAGTTCTAAATATATCTGTCAAGTACGTTTGATCCAATATATCATTTAGGGCCCTTGTTTATTTATTTCTCTGTCTAGATGTTCTATCCATTGTTGTAAGTGGAGTATTAAAGTCCCCTGCAGTTACCACATTCTTATCAATAAGGTTGCTTATGTTTGTGATTAATTGTTTTATATATTTGGGGGCTCCCGCAAAGACATTTGGGCATATAGACATTTATAATTGTTAGCTCTTCCTGATGGATAGACCCTGTAATTATTATATAATGCCCTTCTTTATCTCTTTTTACAGCCTCTAATTTAAAGTCTAGTTTGTCTGATATAAGTATGGCTACTCCAGCTTTCTTTTGACTTCCAGTAGCATGATAGATAGTTCTCCATCCCCTCACTTTCAATCTGAAGGTGTCCTTACGTCTAAAATGAGTTTCTTGTAGACAGCAAATAGATGGGTCTTGGGTTTTTTTTACCCATTCTGATACCCTATGTCTTTTGGTTGGAGCATTTAGTCCATTTACATTCAGTGTTATTATTGAAAGATAGGGGTTTAGAGTCATTGTGATGTCTGTAGGTTTCATGCTTGTAGTGGTGTCTCTGGTGCTTTGTGGGCCTTGCAACATTTCACTCACAGAATCCCCCTTAGGAGCTCTTGTAGGGCTGGTTTAATGGTGATGTATTCCTTCAGTTTTTGTTTGTTTGGGAAAACCTTTATCTCTCCTTCTATTCTGAATGACAGACTTGCTGGATAAAGGATTCTTGGCTGCATATTTTTTCTGTTCATCACATTGAAGATTTCCTGCCATTCCTTTCTGGCCTGCCAAGTTTCAGTGGTTAGGTCTGCTACTACCTGTATGTGTCTACCTTTGTATGTTAGGGCCCGTTTATCCCTAGCTGCTTTCAGAATTCTCTCTGTATCCTTGTATTTTGCCAATTTGACTATGATATGTCGTGCAGAAGATCGATTCAAGTTATGTCTGAAGGGAGTTCTCTGTGTCTCTTGGATTTCAATGCCTGTTTCCTTCCCCAGATCAGGGAAGTTCTCAGCTATGATTTGTTCAAGTACACCTTCAGCCCCTTTCTCTCTCTCCTTCTTCTTCTGGAAATCCTATGATATGGATATTGTTCTGTTTGATTGCATCACTTAGTTCTCTAATTCTCCCCCTCATACTCCTGGATTTTTTATCTCTCTTTTTCTCAGCTTCTTCTTTTTCCATAATTTTATCTTCTAATTCACCTATTCTCTCCTCTGCCTCTTCAATCCATGCTATGGCCACCTCCATTTTATTTTGCACCTCATTTATAGCATTTTTAAAAATTTTTTTTTTTTAACGTTTTTATTTGTTATTGAGAGACAGAGAGAGACAGAGCGTGAGCAGGGGAGGGGCAGAGAGAGAGGGAGACACAGAATCCGAGGCAGGCTCCAGGCTCTGAGCTGTTAGCACAGAGCCCAACGCGGGGCTCGAACTCACAAGCCATGAGATCATGACCTGAGCCGAAGTCGGTCGCTCAACCGACTGAGCCACTCAGGCGCCCCTATAGCATTTTTAAATTAATCATGAGTATTTTTTAGTCCCTTGATCTCTGTAGCAATAGATTCTCTGCTGACCTCTATGCTTTTTTCAAGCCCAGGGATTAATTTTATGACTATTATTCTAAATTCTTGTTCCATTATATTGCTTAAATCGGTTTTGATCAATTCATTAGGTGTCGCTACTTCCTGGAGCTTCTTTTGAGGAGAATTCTTCCGTTTTATCACTTTCACTACTTTTCTGTCCCTTATGCATTTTAAAAAGCTTGTATGCTGTACACCTGTGAGCACTGCTATATTAAAGGAGGGTCATACACTGTCCAGGGCCTGGCCCTTCAGGAAATGTTTTTTCGGGAATTGTTACTTGGTCTCTGTTGTTGTGACTTTGGTTATTTTATTATCCTACTCATAGTAATATTTTGTACCCTCCACCAGGTGTGCTTTGATTTGTTCCTTGGAGTAGTCCTGTAAAGGAAAACATATAGACAAACAGGAGACAGAAACATGCAAACACACAAACAAATAACACAAATAAACAAAAACAAAACGCTAAAGACTAAAAACAAAACACTGACTACAAGTAGAGAAGAGGGTGGAGGCGGTGCTGATGGAAGAGCATATACAAGGAGAGAAATGACAGGGGCAGGGTGGGGAATTCATGTTGATTAGGCAGAGAGACTAAAAGGCTTAACCCAGAGAGAGAGAAAGGAAAATAAAGGAGGCAGGGAAAATGAGACGAGATAAAATTACCCAGACAGAGAAACTATATGGCTTGATTAGACAGACCAATAACCAGAGTAACCAGCCTAGGGGAAGGAAGAGATAAGGAGGGGAAATGGCGGGGGGGGGGCAGCGGGTAGAATATATCTATATATCCAGAATTGACCTAGAGTTAATCCAGGCAATGCTGCATCATTTGTTGGGAGGAGCTGTCCACAGTGTCTGTGCTGCTCAAGTGGTTACACAGTTATCCACTGCAAGGGGGTGTGGTTTGGCGTATTCTGAACCCACCTCCACTATGGGCCCCAGGAGTGATCCCTGAGGCCCCACTGTGGTGGTGGTGGTGGTGGTGGTGGTTTGGTGCGGGGGTGTGGGGGGATGTGGCGGGAGAGGGGGTATGGTGATCTCCCAGTCTCTTCTCCACAGAGCCAGACCCGGTAGAGTCCATTTGAATCGTCCTCACCGTGCCCTGGGGTGCAGACGGGGCTGTCCTTCTCACTCCACCAACTCCCCTGACCCTGTGCTTGGCTAGGATTCAGAGTTGCCCCAGCTGGCTTGTTCTGTGCCACTGTGCTTCAGGGAAGACCAACTTCTATTGCGGACTGAGAGCTGTCGCCCTCACCACGAGCCCCCTGGTGGCGGATTCAGGCAGTCTTTGTCTTTTACCAAAGCACTCCAGGGAAACGGCTACCTTATCCTCCTGCAGACTGAGCCCTTAGCTCAGCCACTGTTCCGGGGGTGGCGGAAGCAGGCAGGTTCTGTGCTGTCACGCAGCCTTCCAGGGAGGGAACCACTTTCTCCAGCTGCAGACTGAGCCTCTGATCTACCACTGCACCCAGGGCTGGCTCCCCTCCTCCCCAGGTGTGTGAACAGGGAGCCAGGCCTCAGTCTGAAGAAAGCCCAGCAGTTAGAGATGGGATCCCTCTCAGCCTCAGTCCAAGGTCTTTCTCCTGTCCAGTTACAGTCCTGCACTTCCCTAGCCGCTCTTTCTCTTCCTTTTGTTTCTCTGCAGAAGGGGGTCCCTCCCCTCCGTGCCCACATGGCCTTTTTTTTTTTTTATCTCCCCCAGTTCGCAGTTACCCACCTATCTTTTTTCCAGCTTTCCCATTTTCTTCCTAATAGTTTCAGTCTCTTTTCCTCCCAGGCTCTGGTGTTCAAAGAGAGACGTGGGACTTATGGATCCTCCTACTTCTCCACCATGTTGGCCCAGATCCTCCAGTCTTTATTTTAAAGTCGTTTGTCCAATATAAGTATTGCTACTCTGGCCTTCTTTTGACATCCATTTGCATGATAAATTTTTCTCCATCCCCTCAACTTTCAATCTGGAGGTGTTGTTAGGTCTAAAATGAGTCTTTTATTGGCGGTATATAGATACATCCATTCTTTTTTTTTAATTTTTTTTTTCAACGTTTATTTATTTTTGGGACAGAGAGAGACAGAGCATGAACGGGGGAGGGGCAGAGAGAGAGGGAGACACAGAATCGGAAACAGGCTCCAGGCTCTGAGCCATCAGCCCAGAGCCTGACGCGGGGCTCGAACTCACGGACCGCGAGATCGTGACCTGGCTGAAGTCGGACGCTTAACCGACTGCGCCACCCAGGCGCCCCAGATACATCCATTCTTATACTCTGTATCTTTTGATTGAAGCATTTCGTCCATTTGTATTCAAAGTAATAATTGATATGTATTTATTGCCATTTTATTACTTGTTTTGTCACTGTTTCTGGAGGTTTTTTTGTGATCCTTTCTTGTATTTCTCACTTTTGGTTTCTCCTTTGCACTCAAAGAATCCCTTTTAATGTTTCTTGCAGGGCTTGTTTAGTGATCCTGATCTCTTTTAGTTCTTGTTTGGCTGGGAAACTCTTTATCTCTCCTTATATTCTGAATGATAGCCTCGCTGGATAGAGTTTTCTTGGATGCATATTTTTCCTATTTGCACTTTGAATATATCATGCCACTCCCTTCTAGCTTTTGTTTTGTTGAGAAATCATGCCACTCCCTTCTAGCTCTAAGTTTTGTTGAGAAATCTCTAGCTACCCTGATGGCTCTTCTCGTAAAGTAAGGACTTCTTTTGCCTTACTGCTTTTAAGATTTTTTTCTTTTATCACTGTATTTTATATATTTAATTTTAATATGTCTTGGTGTTGGGTCTGCTTTTGTTGATTTTGATAGGAGTTCTCTGTGCCTCCTGAATCTAGATGACTGTTTCCTTCCCCCAGATTAAGGAAGGTTTCAGCTATTACTTCTTCAAATAAATTTTCTGCCCCCTTTTCTCTCTCTTCTTCTGGGATGCTTTAATACAAATGTTAGTATGTTTGATGCGGTCACTGAGTTCCCTAGTCTATTCTTGTGTTGCATAATTCTTTCTCTCTTTTCTTCTCTCTTTTCTTCTGCTTCATTATTTTCCATTATTTTGTCTTAGGTCATTAATTCATTCCTCTGCTTCTTCCAGCCTGCTCTTCAGTGCATCAAGCCTGTTTCCAATCTTGTTTATTGCATTCTTTGTCTCTGATTAATTCTTTTTAACTCTTTTATGTCTGTTGTAAGGGTTTCACTGATATTTTCCATTCTTTTCTCAAGCCCAGTGAATATCCTTATAATCATTGCTTTAAATTCTCCATCAGGCATGTTACTTATATCTGTTTTGCTGTGACCTTGTCTTGTTCTTTCATTTGGGATAAGTCCTCCATTTTGGCATTTTGTCTAAGCCTCTGCCTTCTTCTGTATATTAGAAAAGCCAGTTCCTCTGTTCCTCTTTTCCTGAAAATAATGGCCTTATAATGAAGAGGGCTTGTAGTGCCCAGGGCCTGGCACTTCAGGGAGTGTCTTTGGTATGTGATGCATGTGCTCTGCTATTGTGTTTTGGCTGTTCTGTTTTTCAGACCACTTGTCTGTAGAGGCTTTCCTTGCCTGCAGTGGGTAGTGTTTGGTACCTCACCTGAATGTGGCAAGTTTTAACTAGATGTGCTGCGATCTGCTTATGAAATGAGACCTGACACCAACTCCACCAGAACTGAGGCCCCTGCAGAACTCTCTGGTCAGGAGTGTGTGAGCAGGGGTTTGTGTGGGTCTTCTGCAGGAGGGGCCCCGATGCTGCACTGGGCTGTGCTGGAACTGAAAAGCAAGGTTGACTGATGTGGGCAGTTCCACTGGACCACAGTGGGGTGGGGCCTGGTTTGTGCAAGTTAGGTAGTCAGCGTCAGTGTTGCTCTGTTTTCTGCAAATGGCTCTGTTTTTTATGCTGAGGGGTGGTGGGAGGGAAATGTTGCCATCCAACTCCTTTGTTCCCATAGAGGAGTCTCCTTGAATGCTGCCTCTCAGGGATGTGCTCAGAGAAGAGGGAATAATCTCCCATCTGTGTGCCCCAGGCATCATACTCTGCTCCTGGGTTATTTGCCTGCCTTCTCTTCAGGAGTAGGGCAGTGCCCTAAGGGCTCTATCCTAGCCAAGCCCACTGACCTTTAAAACTCCAGGTTTTAAGTCTTGTTTGCAAGAACTCACAAAATTCAGCCCTTTTGTTTTCCAAGTCAGTGGCTTTGGGGAAATATTTGCCTTGTGTGGGTGTGTACGCTCTCTCTATCCCTCTCCCTCCCTCCCTACCTCTCTCCCTCTCCCTTTCCCCTGTTCCTGTCCCTCTCCCTTCTCTGTGACCATGGCTTCCTCCCCTCCATAGCACCCATGGTCCATTTCTCCCCTAAACTACGTCTCTGCACTTTCTACCTTTTTAGATGTGGCCTCTCCTCTCCTTTTAGTTGTGGAGTTCATTCTGTCAGTCTTCAGGTTGATTTATGGGGTATTTAGGATGATTTGATAGTTATCTAGTGGTCTTCTTACGCCACTGCCATCTTCCGCACTCTTCTGAGAAAATACTTTTTATGAACTGAATTTTTAATTTATTGAGACTTGTTTGATGATCTAGAGTATGGCCTCAGCAGATGTTGCATATGCAATTGAATGTGCATTCTGATCTTGTTCTGTGGAGTGTTTTGTAAATGTCCATGAGAAGTCAGTTGCTAATGTGTTCAAATCTCTACATCTTGTTGATTTTCTTCGTATTTGTTCTATTAATTATTCCAAGAGTAATATTATAATATCTGACTATATTTATGGATTTAACTATTTTTCCTGCAGTTCTGTTAGGTTTCGCTCCATGAATTTTAAACTTTTTTATCTTAAGGATGGAAAGATACAAGATCGTCACATCCTCTTGATCCTTACCATTATGAAAATGATCTTCATTATCCCTGCTAATATTCTTTTATCTGAAATCATTTTTCTCTTGTACTAATATAGACACTCCAGCTCTGTTCTGACTAGTGTTAGCATGCTGTATATTTGTCCATCCTTTTAAGATAATTATATCTTTATACTAAACTGTGTTTTTTATACACAGTACATAGTCTAGTCTTGCTTTTATTTATTTTTTATCTTTTTCCCTCTTTGTCCTCCTTGTCTGCATTCTTATGGTTGAAGGAGTTTTTTTAACTCTTGTTTTATCTCCGTTGTTGGCTTAGCTATAACTCTTTTGTTGGTTGCTTTAAGATTTATTAAATATATAAATATTTAAATATGTTAAATATTTAAATATATTTATATTATATATCTTTAATTAATCATAAGTTGTCTGCCTCCAAGTATACATATTTAACCTATCAGAAGTTAATTCTGCCTTCAGATAATATTGCACCACTTCATCTGTGGTATGAGAACCATTACTCCTGTTTCTTCCCATCTCTCCCATCTCAACTTTATGCTATTATAATTAACATTGGTTATATTTATATATTATAAACCCTACAATACATTATTATACATTTATATATAAATGATTTTGTTTTAAAGATATTTAAATATTAACAAAATTAAGTTACCATTTCCATTGATTTTGTTTTTTTGAGTAGATTCATATGCCTGTCTGGTGTTTCTCTTTCTTCCTGAAAGATTTCCTTTAATATTTCTTGTAAGACAGATTTTGTGATGATGAATTATTTTAATTTTTTGTGTTTAAAATTCATTTTTTTCCTTTTTTGAAATATTTTTACTTGTTTAGAATTTAAGGGTGACTTTTCTTTTTGTTTAGTAAAGATGTTGTTCTACCATTGACTTGTTTGCATTGTTTTTACTGGTAACTCATCTGTCATCTTTTTTTCTTTTTTGGTCTGCATATAGAGTTTCTTTTTCTCTAGTTGCTTTCAGATTGTCTCTTTATCATTTGTTTTGACCAGTTTGATTATGATGTGCCTTGGTGTAGTTTTCTTCATGTTTCTTGTTCTTAGGTTCATTGCCTATGTTGGAACTGTGGGTGTATAATTTTATCATATTTGGAAAATTATTGGCTAATTATTGGATAATTATTTCCAAAATTATCATATTGGAAAATTATTTCTTCTGGGACTTCAATTACAGGTATATTAGGCCACTTTATTATTTGTTTGTTTATTTATTTATTTATTTATTTACTTACTTACTTACTTACTTACAGCGTGCCTGAGCAGGGTAGGTGCACAGAGAGGGAGAGAGGGAATCCCAAACAGGCTCCACACTGTCAACGCAGAGCCCAGTGTGGCACTTGATGTCATGAACCATGAGATCATGACCTGAGCCGAAATCAAGAGTCAGATTCTTAACTGGCTGAGCTACCCAGACCCCCTGTTAGGCCACTTTATACTTTCTATGTAATTCAATGATAATCTTTACATTTTTGCTGGGTTTTTTTTTCCTTTTTTAATTTTGGAAAGTTTCTGTGGCTATGTCTTCAATTTTATTAATCTTTTCTAATCTCTAAATTACTATCCCACTTTGTATATGATCTCAGTCATTAGAGTGTCCATTGCTAAAAGTTGATTTGAATCTTTTTTATAGCCTCCATGTCTCTACCTAAGTTTCAGAACATCTTGAAAATGGTTGTCTGTTTATGTTTCTATCTGAATATTCTAACCTTGGTGTCAATTCCAGGACAGTTTCAGTTAGCTGAGTTTTCTTCTCCTTACAGGTTTTGTTTTCCTGCTTTTGTAAATGGCTTTTAATTTTTGATTGAATTCCTGAGAGTATGAAATTTACATTGTTTGGTGTTGGATATTTTTTTATTCCTATAAATATTTTTGAACTTTCTGCTGGGACATAGTTAAATTACTTGGAAGCAGTTTGATTCTTTTGGATGTTTCTATTATGATTTGGTAGCATGGATATAGCAGCGTTTAGTCTAAAGATTATGATTTCCTACTTTCAGAGCAAAACCCTTCTGAGTATTTTACCTAATGCCACATGAATTATGAAGTTTCTACTATGGCTGGGAGAAAAAGCATTATTTCCAGCCTTGCATGTTCACCATGTACTTTGTCTTCCAATTCTGTTACTTTGTTTGGCTTCCAGCCTCAGATTCCTAATTCACATGGCTAGTTAGAACACAAGGTAGTTCTCCACAGAACTCCAGAATTCTGTGTACAGCTTTCTCCTCTTTGGTACTCTTTTCTGTGAACTCTAGCCACTTTGGCTTCCTTGGTCTCTTGGTTCCATCTCTTCAACTCTGAGTGTCTTTTGGGTTTGGCCAGGATTTTCCCTCTCTGTGTCATGTCTTAGAGACTCTCAAGGCAGTATTCTGGGGCAATCATAGAGCCATCTCATTTATTTCTTATCTATTGGGTCACTGTCCTTCATTACCTGATGTTCATTGCTGTGAAAACCTTTACTTTGTATATTTTAATCTGGTGGTGGTTGTGGTTGTTACTGTTTCAGGTAAGGGTTTAAATCTGGTGCCTGTTATTCTGTCGTACTAATTTCCTAGAGCTGCCAAAACAAAGTATCACAAACTGGCTCATTTAATAAAACAATAGAAATTTATGCTGTCATAGTTTCTGCAGGTTAGAAAGCCAAAATCAAGGTGTTAGCAGGACCGTGTTCTCCCTGAAGGCTCCATAGAAGAATCCTTCTTTGGCTCTTCCTAGCTTTTGGTAGCTTCCCATAATCCTTGGTGTTTCTTCGCTTATGGCTGCATCGCTCCATTCTGTGCCTCCATCTTCACATGGCTGCCCTCCCATTGTAGCCGTGTCCTTTGCCATTCTTACAAGGACATAAGTCATTGGATTCAAGGTCCACCCTGATCCAGTATGACCTCATCTTAACTAATTACTTCTGCAAAGACCCATTTCCAAATAGGGTCAAATTCTGATGTTCTATGGGACATGAATTTTGGAAGAACACTATTTAACCCATTATATCTCTTTTGGTTGCAAGCAGAATTCTACTATTTGCTTTTTCAACACAATTTCATTAAAAAAATTTTTTTAGAGAAATCGATTCATTGAGTGCTAAAACACTGTTTAAATCAGAGAGTATACAATACAAATTTTTTAAGTCCCAGTTTTTTAAGTGTATTTCTTGGTTTGAGACAGAGAAATGAGCCGTTTGTTGTCATGAATATTAGGAGAACAGAACTAAAATACATCAAAGATAGTCACACACATCCCACAATATTTACACGGAATATCTTCTGTCTTTCCATGGAAAGACAGCATGGAAAACAGGGTCAGAATGATCCTGTAGAAACTTCCTAATGAAAACAACCCAGTCAGCTTATCTTAAAGTTGAGCATGGCTGCCACAGAACCCCATCCAGGGCTCCCATACTTCCTTTGCTGCTCCAAAGATACTGTGCCAATTGGGCAATGCTTGTGTGCAGCCAGCATATGGGACGCAAAAAGTCCAAGGTCCCTAGAACAGGACTAGGTCATGGGGACACTCCCCTCCCTCCCAGATCCATCTGAAAGATACTTTAGATTTCAACACAACTTTAAAACCTTTTAATAGTACCTTGCGTGGAGAGTCAGCATGATGCAGTAGTGTAAATACATGAGCTTTGGATTCAGATAGGCTTGAATTTTAATTTAGCTCTATCACTTTCTTACTGTGTGGCTAAGGCAAGTTATTTAACTTCTCTGAACCTGGGACGGCCTGTCTGTAAAATTTATAATACTTCTTTTCCCACAAAATTTTCTTAGAGATAAAATGGTTTGCTGTTTATATATCAACTAGTACAGTGCCTGCTATACAGTAGCCTTAATTAGTATGAATTCCCTTTACATCTCCAATATTTGTTAAATAAATTACATATTTACAACTATTGCATATATTTCTTATCTTCATAAAGATATAGAGATGGTTTATAAGAACACATGAAATGCTGTAAAGTAATGAGTAAACCAAGGCCATAGTACTATGTTGATCATAATAGCCTAAAAATTCTGACAAACCTTTCAAGTCTTAACTCTGAAGCTTCCTGTCAGTCAAGGCAAAATGGAAAATATTGTGTGTTACAAATTCTCACTGTCAGAAGGGATGAATCATAGGAGTTTCTTAGGAGAACCTAAACATTTTTATTACAGTATCTAAAAGAAATTTTACTT
Organism: Lynx rufus; assembly: GCF_022079265.1. Taxonomy (NCBI): domain Eukaryota; kingdom Metazoa; phylum Chordata; class Mammalia; order Carnivora; family Felidae; genus Lynx; species Lynx rufus. The sequence continues at coordinate 51,144,705 of NW_025814829.1, forward strand.
AGATTTGTAAACAGTGCCTTAACTTTGTCTAGTGTCACAACTGTGTTACTGAATTTAGTATGACCATTATCTATAGTAACTATCAGAAAATCAGTTTGAGTATGAAAAATAGATTTTAGTATCCTCACACTTAGCTCTAGCTATATTATATGTTTTGGATTATAGTTCTTTTTGTTGTTATTAGTGAGCATACACTTTTATATTAGTTTCAGGTGTGCAGTATAGTGACACTATACACACAGTATTTCCATACATCACCCTGTGCCCGTCACAGGTGCACTCCTTAATCCCCATCACCTATTTTACCTGTCTCCCCCTCCCCTCTGGTAACCATCAGTTTGTTCTTGGATTATAGTTCTTTTTAACGTAGCAGCTCCTAGTTGTTGAAGTTTTACCTTGTTTTCTACATGTATAAAATTATTTTTCCATCTATCTGTCTTACTATTTATTAACGTATACCTTTAATGCCATTTGCTTACAATTAAGCTCTAAGCTCCGAGAAGGTAGGAATCATTATCTTGTTTTGGTTAGTGCCCTTCTCAGGATCATAAGAAAATGATTGTGTGTGTGTGTGTGTATGTATATAGTTTTAATTTTTATAACATATGTATTTCTCAGTAACAACAAATGTTTTCTAATGAGCCAACTAATAATAAATTAAAAACTTTTAAATATAATCTTCTTAGAACTGCATCTGTTACTATGCTGAGTAGAAATGATTTATTAAATTGTTGATTCAGTATGCCAGTCATTTTACACTCACCTGTTTTACTCTTTTAGTTGCTCTTTATCTGCTTCTGAATCTTGCTGAGGATACACGCACAGAACTGAAGATGAGGAACAAGAACATAGTTCACATGCTGGTGAAGGCTCTTGATCGGGACAATTTTGAGCTACTTATTCTAGTTGTGTCATTCTTGAAGAAACTCAGCATTTTTATGGAGAATAAAAATGATATGGTAACTTACATTTAAATAGTCCATGTTCACCATTTTCAAGTTAGAAATATTTTGATAAGAAATAAACACATTATTCCCCTACTGAGATTTGTCTGAATGAAAATTTTACAATGGCAGTAACTCTCTTAAATGGCTTCATTAGGAAGTATATTCCTTATTAGTTCATACTACACTAAATTGAAACTATCTGAATAAAAAATGTTTCCTAATATATTGTATAGGATGAGTCTTTCCATATTAAACGTAATATGTAGAAAGTAATTTAAACTTAACATTGTCCTTCAGAAGCATCTGGTTTGTTATTTTCCTTTAAATTATTTTTTTCTCCCGCATTTCTGATGTTGGTGTGCGGAATTGCAATCTAGCCCAGTCTTTCCTTTTTCGCCTACCATCCCGGTTGGTAGCCACAGCTTGTTGATTCTACTTACGTGTCTCTTGAAGCTGTACCTCCTTTTTATTCTCGGTGCTGTTGTATTAGTTCATGCCATCTTTATTTACACCCTCTTCCTTTCTTGTTGAATATTATAGTAGGCTTCTATTTGCCATCTTATATTGTGTTGATGGGTGATCTTTCAGAAATACAAGTTGATTATATAGTATTTCCCCTTCTGAAAAGTATACACAATTCAGAAATAATGTAAAGGTAGAGTAGAAATTATCTGCTTTTTTCCCACATCATTAAAAAAGCTTTGTAAGCACAGTGTTACATTGTATAGATATTATATTAACCAGAACTTGTTTTCAGATATTTAAGTTGTTTATAATTATAGCTATTTTAAAAAACACTTGAGTGGACACATTTGTACATGCATCATTGTCTATATTTCTGATTAATTTCTTAGGATAGATTCCTAGATGTGGAGTCATTAGATCATTGGCCTTAACTGTATTGAGGACCATTTTAGAAGTATATGCCAATACAAGTCATTATATGACTGTGTATTATTGGTATAAGTAGATTCTCTTTCAGATAGTCTAAATATATAGTATTTCTGCCTGTTTTTTCCTTCTTTTGAAGTTAAAAAGTACTTCTTTAGGAAGTACCTTATGCTTATTGAATGGCACAGCATGCTCTTTGAAAACCTGAGACTGATACATCAGATTTAATAAGTGCCTTGAATTCTGATACTTGAAATACATGAAATTTTATTTTAACCACAGATATTTAGTATCTGTCATTTTCATCATTAGTATATAATTATTGATGATCACTGTATGCCTGATATTAAGATTGAATTTACTTAGATTAATAAAAATATTTACTTAGATTAATAAAAAATATGTTTTTTGTTTTCATTGATATTATTTTAAAGAAGAATATGATGAGATGGTGATATATATACTCTTGAGTAGAGTGTAGGTAAATAATTGCTTTCTCTTGCTACAATTTGAAATAATTCTTCCATTTTTGTGTTTAGATTAAGTTCACCTTTAGTACGTTTGCAAAATTCAAATTAATTTGCCATCAGCATGTATCTACTACATTTTGGTTAGATTTGTATTTAGGAAATAAACTTCTTATGTGTTCATTCTATCAAAAGTGATCTCAAAATTATTATTAAAAATAATTTTCTGGTAAGGTCATAGATTTGGAAGATACCATATAAATTGTCTCATCAAATCTCACTTTTTATTGAGGAGGAAAAACTGAGGTTCAGAAAAGGTCATTTATCCAAGGTCATAAAAATGATGCAATTAGCCAGATTTTTACCATAGATGGCATGCATTTCATCTTTCACTGTGGAAGAAGTACATTTTATTTAAAGGCATTGGTAGAATCAGGATTTTCAGAGCTTGACTAGACCTTAGATCTATGTCTAGATCTAGCTAATTTTGCAGATAAATTAGCAGAAAATCAGAGAGGTTAAGGAATTTGCTCAAAGAAACATCTGTGCGTGTTTGGCTTCCTACTCTTTCTCTCTGCTCCCAGGGCAAAACAAAACAAAACAAAAAATCTTTATGTTTTTTAAAAAGATATTTTTGGCAAAGATTAAGTATCAGCAACTTTTAAATGTTGGCCTCTAGGAACACTGAAAAAGAATTGGCTGAAAAAAATTTGCTGATAGATTGTTAATAAACTGTCACTTTATATAAAACATTTAGTAAAAGTACTAATTAATTATAAATTCCATTATAGACATAGATTTGAAAGGGCATTGCATGTTGAGATAATTATTAAATTTAGCTTGTGGGATTGGGCTTTTATCAATCAAAAACACATGATTAGAAGGCTATGTCTAGTGTTTAACCATCTGATTGGACCACATGGTACATACTTCACATTCCATTTTTTGCAATGGAAATGCAAATTAATTTTTTAAAACTCTCATTACTTTATTAGGTTTGCTATAACAACCATTGTGTAATGTTCTTATTTCAAAAGAAATATATTAACTTGATTTAATTAGTAACAGATGAAGCCTGTGGCAATTTTATTTAAAAGGGGTGGAGAGGAGGAATTGTTGCTCTGTTTTTGAGGATGTATTATTTGTCTAAATAAAGTGTTCATTTTACTGTTGATGTGAACTAATACTGACCTTTTTAGGGTTAATATATTTTAAAGGAAATTTAATTTACTTAAAAAAGTCTTTCAATTAATGATTTAAATTGACTTTGCCTATTTACTAAATAAATACAATATAACAAAAAGGGAGTAAGAAATATTAGAATATGATTTTAATAGGAACAAGAGAAAGGGTATATATTCCTTAGATTTCTTACTTTCTTACTAAGTTTGAAAGGTTTTTTAAAATATTTTTAAAATTTTGAATAGGTCTTTTAACAGTTATTATGTTTTGTAAGTATTTTCTCCTTATCTATGACTTGTCTTTTCATAAAGCAGAAGGTTTTGTTATGAAGTCCAGTATATCAAAAAGTGTTTTTAATAGATTGCATTTTGGTGTTGTACCTAAGAAATATTTGCTTAACTCAAGATCCCAAAAAGTTTTCCCTATTTTCTCTGAGAAATTTTGTAAGATTTGTGTTATTTTTGTTTTAGTTTAGGATATCCATTTTTAGTTAATTTTATATGTGGTACAAGGTATGGATCAAGATTCATGTTTGAATGTAGTGTCCAGTTGTTCCAGCCCCATTGTTGAAAAACCTGTCTATTTCTTAAAAAAATAAAAATAAAAAATCCTGGAATCTTGACTGGGATTGCATTAACTCTGTCGACAGGATTCAATATTAACCATACTGGATTTTCCTCCATGAGTATGGTATAGCTCTCCATTTATTTAGAAACTTCTTGCTCTCTTCCATCATTTTATGGCTTTTAGCACATATATTTTGCACATATTTTGTTAGATTTGTACCTAAGTGTTTTGCCATTAGAAATAATAGGGGGTTTTTTTTTGTTTTGTTTTTTATTTTAGGGAGAGAGAGCATAAGCGGGAGACAGGGGCAGAGGGAGAGAGAGAATCTTAAGTAGGCTTTATGCTGAGTGTGGAGCCTGACATGGGGCTCAATCCCATGATCCCAGGATCATGACCTGAGCTGAAATCAAGAGTCAGACAACTCAATGACTGAGCCACACAGGCACCCAGCTATAGTAGTTTTTAAAAAATAAATGGTTTCCTGTTATTGTCGGATAGCATACAGAAGTTACATTTGACTTTTGTAAATTTTCCTTGTGTCCTATGACCTTGCTGAATTCAGTTTTTTAATTATAACGGCTCTTTGTAGATTCTTGGACATTTGCTAAGTAGACAATTATGTTATCTATAAACAAATTTTTATTTCTTTAATGCTAATCTGCATGTCCTTTGTCTGTCTTTCTTTCTTTCTTTCTTTCTTTCTTTCTTTCTTTCTTTCTTTCTTTCTTTCTCTTATTGTACTGGTTAGGTCCTCTAGTATGATGTTAAAAAGGAATGCTGTAAGTGGATACCCCTTTCTTTTTACTGATCTTAGGCAGAAAGCAATTCAGTTTACTTAAGTTTACTTAAGTTCTATTTACTTAAGTTCTATTTAAGTGTCTTTCTTTAAGTGTCTTTCTCTTTAAGTGTCTGTCTTAAGTGTCTTTTCTACATCAGTTGAGATGATCACATGGTTTTTCTTCTTTAGACTGTTGATACAGTGAATTGTGTTAATTGACTTTAGATATTGAGCCAGTCTTGCATTCCGAGGAGAAACACCACTTGGTCACGATATATTATCTTTTTATATATTGTTAGATTTGATTAGGTAATATATTGTTGAGGATTTTTGTATATGTGTTTATGAGGGAATACTAGTTTATAGTTTTCTTATGATGACTTGGTCTGCTTTTGCTATTAGAATAACAGTATTCTTATAGAATGAGTTGGGGGAGCATTCTGTTTTTAATTTTTCTGGAAGGGTTGGTGTAGAATTGGTATCATTTCAATCTAAATATTTAAAAAAAACTATTAATGTTATTTATTTCTTTTTGAGTGGTAGCTTTGTAGTTTTAATCTTTCAAGGAATGTATCCATTTCATCTACGTTGTCAAATGTATGGGCAAACAAGTTTTTGTACTTTTTCCTTCTTACGTTTTTAAAGTCCAAAGGTGTGAAGTGATTATTCCTCATTTCATTACTGATATTGGTAATTTGTTTCTTTTCTCTTTCTCTGTCTCTTTTTTTTGTAAGTTAGTGGTTTGTCAATATTATTGATATTTTCAGATAGCCAGCTTTTGGTTTGATTTGGGGAATATATTTTCACTGAATTGAAAATTCTAGGTTGACATACTTTATAAATATCACTTCATTATTTTCTGGCTTTCATAGTTTTTGACACGAAGTGTGAGGTAATTCTTATCTTTTGTCTTCTATATGTAATGAGTCTTTTATTTTCTACCTGCCTCCAAGATTTTATCTTTGCTTTTCTTTTTTTTTAATTTTTTTTTTCAACGTTTATTTATTTTTGGGACAGAGAGAGACAGAGCATGAACAGGGGAGGGGCAGAGAGAGAGGGAGACACAGAATCAGAAACAGGCTCCAGGCTCTGAGCCATCAGCCCAGAGCCTGATGCGGGGCTCGAACCCACGGACCGCGAGATCGTGACCTGGCTGAAGTTGGACACTTAACCAACTGCGCCACCCAGGCGCCCCTATCTTTGCTTTTCAACAGTTTGAACATATATCTCTCTAGGCACGTGTGTGTGTGTGTGTGTGTTGTATTCTATTTGGGATTCTCTGAGCTTGTATGTGTGGTTTGATTCTTTCCTGGTTTTTAGAAAATCCTTGACCATTATCTCTTCAAGTATTGCTTCTGTCCCTTTCTGTGTCTCTTCTGCCGGATTTCAGTTATACCTGTTAATCCATATGATATTGTCTCATGGCTCTTTGATACTGTGTTGTTGTTTTATTCTTTTTATTTTTAAAATTAAAAAAATTTTTTTAGTTCAATTTGGAAGATTTCTATTAATCTACCTCCAGGCTTACTTATTCTGTCATTAGCTATATCACATCTGCTTTTGAGCCCATGAAGGTTTTCTTCATCTCTGTATTGTGTGTGTATGTGTGTGTGTATTTAACATTTCCATTAATTCTTTTAGTATCTTTTTCTTCAAAATTCTCTGTTCATTCATATTACCCATTTTTTTTCCAGTAGAGCCTTTAACATATTAATCATGTTAAATTATTACTAAATAATAATTCTCTGATATGATTTTAAATTCTCTGATAATCATACAGGTCATATCTAAGTCTGGTTCTATTCACTGCCTTCAGTGGGATATTTTCTTGCTCTTCATGTATCATAATTTTTTATTGAAACCTAGACACCATGTGTTGATTAGTACAGATTGAGATAAATATTATTTATGTCTGGAAATAGGCAGACTTTATTTTCTAAGCCTTTAGTCATTCTTGTCAGGAGTTACCTTCCACGTCTTATGGGCTCACACCCACGTAGCATTATGTTGTCTTTGGTATGGGGTATTGGTTGCCAGAGGGTTTTTCTCAGTGTTCATGTTCCACCCTCCACTTCAGACTTTCCCGGTGTGTCTGTGCCTCAAAGAGGACCTCTCACTTCATTTTAACACTCTCTCAGCAATGTACTGCTATTACTTGTTACTTGGCTTTTGCTAATATGGTGCCGGGTTCAGAGAGGGGGAAAGAGATTTTTTTGTTGTTCTGATTTAGCCTTCAGGCAGTCTTAGGCTGGTCCCATGTCCATAGTTATACTTGTCAGCAGTGGGGTTTCCGCAGTCATCCCGTCAACACCTCTCCTCTGGAAACAAGAGGAACAGAAAAGAACAGAAAAGAACCGTTTCTTTCCCCCAGCTGCTGTGGGTCTTTACCTGTGTTTTGGATGTGACAGGTTTTGTCGTATTTACCCAAGAAGCTTAATTAAGTCTTTTGTTTTTTAGGGGAAATAGGAAGAAAAGATCTGGGCAGCATTTTATGCCTCTTCCCTAATGGCAGCCGTTCCCCTCCCCTGAGGTCCCCTCGACTAAGGGGGAAGTTTTCTTCCATGTCCTGTTCTGTCCCCAGTTTTTCTTGTGACCTTCCCATCAGGTCCCAGAAAAGACCTTGCGAGTGGTTGCAAACACCCTGAGCATCTGCAGCGTCACATTTCTATAGTCAGGCTTCTTCACAATTTATTTAAAATCTTCCATGCAATCTTCTCTCCCAGTTCTGTGGCAACTCTGTTTTTTTCCAGTGAACCACCCTGTGTATATAAACCAGCGCTCATGGCCCTTCTCTCCTTCAGGGTACCTACCTTCCTTATATTTCACGCCAGTTGATTTCCTTGGAACCTCAGCTCTTTGATGTTTTGTTTTGTTTTTTAAATGTTTATTTATTTTTGAGACAGAGAGAGACAGAGCATGAATGGGGGAGGGTCAGAGAGAGGGAGACACAGAATCTGAAACAGGCTCCAGGCTCTGAGCTGTCAGCACAGAGCCCGATGCGGGGCTGGAACTCACGGACCGTGAGATCATGACCTGAGCCGGTCGGACGCTTAACCGACTGAACCACCCAGGCACCCCAATGTTTTTTGTTTTTTTTTTAAGTTATGATTTTATATCTGGAATTTTCTTCCAGTTAGGGTGGGAACCACATCTTGTCCAGATTTTTATATCCTAAAAGTAAGTTGGAAGTTCTGCCTTTTTTTTTTTCTTTTTCAGAAGACGGGATATACTTTTTATTCACTTTTATATCTCCCACCCTGTCCAGCACAGGGCCAGACACATAGTTCTGCCTATTTTTCTTAATCACTATGCCTCTACTTGACTACTTCCATAGCATTTTAATTAATCTCCCTATTTCTATTCTTGCCTCCTTCCAATACATTTTCCACTTTGTAATCAGAAGGATAGTTTTTAAAGAGTTCCTTGAATACTGAATCTTCCATATCACCCCAAGGCCTTTGCACATGCTATTTTTTTTCCATCTAGGCCACTCTTTCCTCTGCCTCTTCAGTTACCTTTAGATAACTTCTGTTCATCCAGGAGATTATTTTTCCTTAGAGAAGCCTTCTTTGACAACTCTTCACATTGAGATTATATCAGATCCACTCATATTTTTTCATGGCACTGGCTTTTGTTTAAATCTTCTTAACTAACTGTATAATAATTTCTTTATTTCACTCCTTCTAGAATATAAGCTCCATGAAGACAGGTATCATTTCTCCCTTGTTCACCAATACGTAACTGGGACTTAAGTTAAAAAATATTTGTTAAATGAATAAATGAAGCTTAAAAAGTTGTTATTTACTGTAATCAGTGAAGCTAGTGATAGAATTACAGTTCTGTATAAATTTGACAAATCTTTTTCACTGACCTCTATGGAAATTGTAGGAAGGTAACAAAATATTTACCTGGCCTACTCAGAAGATTAAACTAGGAGAAAGGGAGAACCAAAATTAGAGTCTTTGGAGATGGATTTGTACTTTTTAGTGAAGAGCTCTAGATAGGATTACAGTGTGGCTGTGGAGTGAAGATAGAGGTCTGAAGGAAAAATCATTGTTGGTTTGTCAATTTAGTATTTTTTAAGAAAACCAGTATTCACCGCTTAGCATGGAATGAGAGGGAAAAAGGTATATTGAGGGCTCAGTTAGCAATGTGACTTTTATGAGGTCAATGAAAGATTGCAGTAAAGGTATGGCAAGGCAAATAAATGCTTTAGTTTTCTAATACAAGAAAAGTAGAGCAACATTACTCATAAGTCTTTGGGTAATGATCAAAGAAACATGTAATTATTTAATAATTTCTCTCCTTTTTAGCCATTGCTTTGTGACAGAGATGTGAGATATTTTTATAACCAACTTGTTCTGATTGCTACCTTAAGAAAAGTGAATATTGGGACGCCTGGGTGGCTCAGTCGGTTAAGCGTCTGACTTCGGCTCAGGTCATGATCTCGCGGTCCATGGGTTCGAGCCCCGCATCGGGCTCTGTGCTGACAGCTCAGAGCCTGGAGCTTGTTTCAGATTCTGTGTTTCCCTCTTTCTCTGACCCTCCCCTGTTCATGCTCTCTCTCTGTCTCAAAAATAAATAAATGTTAAAAAAAATTTTAAAAAGAAAAGTGAATATGGGGCTTATGTTACCAAAAAAGTTCTGTTTTCTATGAGTTCTCACTGTAAAGCAGGCTTCTCTCGAAACAGTTTTATGATCACCTAGAATGAGGGTGAGCAAACTTCTGTAAATGGCCAGGTAGTCAATATTTTAGTCCTCATTTGATGTATTTATTTTTGGTTCATGTGGTCTCTGTTGCAGCTTCTCTCTGCTGTTGTAGCATGATAGCAGTCATAGTCTGTAAACAAATGAGTGTGAGTGCGCTCTAATAAAACTTTATTTACGAAGACTGAAATTTGAATTCTAAACATTTTCATGTGTCATGACATATTATTCATTTGATTTATGTTCAACCATTTAAAAATATAAAAGTCAAAACCATTTTTAGCTCTTTAGCTAGTTTAGCAAACTAGCCATAGTTTGCTGACCCCAACCTGGAGTTTCCACTGTTACTCGTAGACCAGCTTCTCTCCTGAGGTTTTGTTTTTTGTTTTTTGTTTTTTTTAAGGTTTATTTGTTTTTGAGAGAGACAGAGCACAAGTGGGAGAGGGGCAGAGAGGGAGGGGGACAGAGGATCCTAAGCAGGCTCCCCGCTGATGGCAGCAAGCCGGACATCGTGGGTCTGAACTCCCAAACTGCAAGATCATGACCTGAGCAGAAGTTGGAAGCTCAAACTACTGAGCCACCCAAGTGCCCCTTCTCTCCTGAGTTTTATAAGATTTTCAAATATCAGATAACTACCAGGTCAAATTAAACATGACAAAAATAAAATTTTTTTTTTGTCCTCTTTGCCCTATACCCGCTTTTCAGTTTACAGATCTTAGTTAATGAACCCACGTTCTCCTTATTGACTGTGCAGAAAAGGGCTTGGGATTGCTCTCCTTAGATAGGCCTTCGCACAAGGCTGACCCGTGGCTGGCATCTGGGAACTTGGATTTCAGGCGTGTTTCCACTGTTCCCTAACTGATAAGGGTCGTTTACTGTGCCTAAACTGTTTGCACAAGCAATGTGGTTTTTGCTAAACACCTGCTTTCCTTCTGGGAATCTAGAATTTTAGTTTGTGCTGGCATAGGGTTCCTGTGTGACCAGCCCCCAATAAAAACCTTGGGCACTGAGTTTTAGCCTCATTTCAATATTGAAGCACATCCTGGATGACTGTGTGGGGAGAGGATTCTAGGAAATTTACACCTCTGGACTTTGCCTCCATGTGCCTTTTCCCTTTTATGATTTTGCTTTGCCTCCTTTCATAATAACAAATGACAGTCACTGTAAAGGTGACTGCATGCTGAGTCCTGTGAGTCCTTCAGCAAATTACTGAACGTTGGGGTACTCTTGGGGACCCCCGTCACATTGACCAGGACACAAACCTGAAAGTCATCTTCAGTGCTTCTACTTCACTTCTCATTCAGATGCTTTGACCATATCTCCTAAACATCTCTCAAATTATTTCCTCTTCAACCTCATTGTCCTTTCTTTGATTCAGACTCCAATCACTTCTCACTTGTCTACTGCAAGATATTCTTAAGTGCCTGCTTTCGATCTCTACCTATTGCAGACTATCCTTACATGATGTCCCTTACTCATTTGTTTGTGTCCTATTCTGTGTATGCATATGTGTATATATGTATGTATGTATTTATATATTGATCTTTATGCTACTAGTCTGACTACATCACCCTCTGGACTTAAAATCATTCAAAGCATTCTTCTTAGCACTAAAAGTTTTTTGTGATTTGTTCAACATCTATTTAATAGGCTCCTGCCATTCCCCAACTTATATTTTATACTATGTCCATACCAAAGCACTTGCAGTGCCCCAAATAAGCTATTTTATGCCTAAGTGTCTAGCCACTAGCTTTTCTACCTGGATCTCCATTGCCTTTCTTAACCAGAGAGTAAATTATTAGACAGTTTTAAAAACTTTATTCCTAATTTGAAGTCTTTTCTACTCTTCTAGATAGCTTGGTATTCTTTCCATGTTGCTTCAAGAAGACTTCATGCATTCCATTTTTATTATATTGGTTTTTGTTTTTGTTTGTTTCTTTAGAAACAGCGTGTGCACGTGTACTTACAAGAGGGGGAGGTACAGAGAGAGAGAAGGAGAAAGAGAATCTCAAGCAGGCTTTATGCCCAGCGCGGAGCCTGACTGGGGCTTGTCTCACGACCCTGAGATCATGACCTGAGCCGAGGTCAAGAGTCAGACGCTTAAGCGACTAAAGCCACCCAGGCACCCCTATTACATTGTATTTTAATTATTTGTTCTATTTGTCTGCTCTGTTTTTAGACTGTGGAATCCTTAAAGGCTAAGACATGATCTTGTTTGATCTAGCACAGGGCCTGGCACTTTGTAGGTGGCATTCAAGAATGTGTTTTCAAAGTCTCAGTGTAATTTGGCTTCAGTTGACACTCTTAAGTGAAGGAAGGATGGGATAATGTAGAAATATGTGTTTCCTCCTCAGAAGTGTGATTTTACAAAAGTTTATAGATTAAAATGAGTAAACAGATTAACACATAATTATAAAATAGATATACCTAAGGGTAAAAAAATAATTATTTGCAATCTTTTTTGTCGTATTGTACAACTGAACCTCACTGCATTTGTATTATTGTATTACATAGGTGGAAATGGATATTGTTGAAAAACTGGTAAAAATGATACCCTGTGAACATGAAGATCTGCTGAATATCACCTTACGACTTTTACTCAACTTATCCTTTGACACAGGACTGAGGAATAAGATGGTACAAGTTGGACTGCTTCCCAAACTCACTGCACTCCTAGGTATGTCTTTTAAAATCTAATGATGGGGTTGCTTGGAATTTCCAACACCATTGGAAAATTGAGCTCTGTGTTGAAGTCTGCTGAGCAAAAATCATTCTTTATATGTTCTTTGATTGGGAACTCAATACTAAAAATAAGCAGAATGAATGAAAAATGATGTGAGCCAGGATTTCCATGGTGCTATAGAATGAAGGAATAGAAACTTTTAACTCTGACTTCATTTGCCCCTGTGAAAGTGAAAAGATAAAAGTACTACCAAGAAAGCAAGAAGGAAAAATTACTTTCTCTTTAATAGTATTTTTAAAAGCAGGTATCATTTAATTCTTGCATTCTGCCATACTGTTAAAATATTGCTTTTGAATGCACAAATTTGTGGAGCCTTTTTGTCATTAAGTTGAAAAGGGCATTTTTTTAATAGCATGGGTTAGAAAATATTGCATTGGCACATTTAGCTAATAATACATTGTTTTCTTTTAACTGTTAGCAAGATAACTATATAGCAAAGATAGATTGAATAATTAACTCTTAATGCTCACACATAAGGCTTCTTGGAAGAGGATTAAAAAGTCCTTTATGATCTGTTCAATGTCTGTCTTCATAGGTACTTGCTACTCCCCAACAGATACTTTATTATGTTTATACTGCACATATAACATATATTGAACATATATTATACTGAACTATACAGTTCTCTAAACAAGCTCTTTATACCTAAGTACTTGTCCACCTGCTTTTTTTCTCTACCTGGAATGCCATTGTGTTTTTTAACCAGAAAGCACAATTCTTACCCATCTTTTAAGACTCCGTTCCTTTGTTCAGCACTGCGGTTTCTTTCTTTTTTTTTTTTTTTTTTTGTAGCTTTCTCCTTGTTTTCAAATATTTTTTTAACTGTTAACCACTAGTAGTGTAATATAAGAGAATGATTTAAAATTAAGTTTATTCTTAGCTGTCTAATATCTATGAATCTAGTCTCTCACTGATATCATTATTTTCTTTATAATACTAGCAATAACATTTATATTGAATGTTTACTGTGCCAGTCATTTTGTTTTGTGTTTTCTTTACATTATCTCGTGGAATCCCTGAGATCTTTACTCACATCTACACAACTAATAAAAGGCACAGCCCACATTCAACCTCAGTTGTGTCTGTTGCCAAAGTTGGATTTCTTAACTACTACATTAAACTACACTGTGTAGTATATTAAGTAGACCATGATTAAGTAGAAAATCCAATTCTGCAACTCCCCTTAAAATAAAGGAAGTTTTCAGGAAACTTATTTCTTAATCCTTTTCTCAGAATAGGAAAACCTTTCACCAGTCAGTCCAAGAACATTTGGCCTATTGACCAGTCCACAAATATTGCATAGGACTTTTATTATACAGTGTAGAAGGAACTCTGTTGAGAAGCACTTTCAAAAATTGCTTTTGTGGAACCAAAGCAATACATTTAACAAGGAAACAGGAAAACTTGAAAAGTAAAATTGATGGCACTTTGGATTTAATTCATGTAATCCTTTATCTAGCATGAATCTAGCAGAATTATGTATCAGATATTAGGTTAGATTCTCAGTGTATGCAGATGAGTAAGTTATATTTCTTGTCCTGAAGGAGTTCATAGGCTATTTGGTTTATTCTGTATTTAGTGACCTACTTTTATGAAACAAATGATTTAAGAGAGATTTGGGGGAAATTATGAACAGGATACGCAGTCTATATTTTATTAACAAATAGTAAATTTTGTGATATGAGATATAGCATTTAATAAAATAATTTCTTTCATCTCTTCTAGAGCTCGATTTCTGGAGTCAGATTGTCTTATTAGAATTATGGCTGTCTTTACTTCTAACTATGTTGTGTTGGGCAAGGTACCCAAACTCTGACCCAGTTTTTGTCCATCTCTAAGATGGGGATAATAATTATAACCAACTTAAAGTTCTTTTGAAGCTTAAATGAGGTATTGTATTACGGAGTGCTTAAAATAGTACTTGACACATAGTATCTTCTTAATAAATATTAGCTATAAATCATTTTTTTACCATCATCACCATCATCATCATTACTTAAAGTGGACATTCTATAAGTGTTGCTGACTTACCTTGATCTGAATACAAATACCTTCAAATAGGTATTATGTCTTTATTGACAAACTAGGTAGCTTATTTATTTTTACTCTCCTGGGATGTGTGCGGTTTGATTCAATTTCAATGCAGTAAAATGTTGAAGATCTACTATGGCAAAACCCAGTGTTAAGCACTATAGGAGAATATTTTTCAATCTATGGATATGTTGAAATTCAAAAGAGAGAATGTTTCCTTACTGGTCCTTCATCGGCAAAATGCCATTTGAGATGCACGTTGACTTTAACCAAGGTGATGTTTATAAAGGAAGAAAAATAGAGGCTGTAGAAAGTATTTCAAGTAAAGTGACCAACATTACCTAAGGCATAGATGGTGCTAAGCCAGTGTGAGGAACAATAACTAAGAAGATAGTAGGAGATAACTTTGAAAATAAATGGGGTTTATGTTCTTATGTGGTATTATGAAGGTTAAGACTATGCTAATAAGTTATACTGAATTTAGCTGATGGTGGGAATCATTGCAGGTTTTTAAACTAGTTGGGTCACAGAGTACTGCTCTAGAGAAATTAATCTGGCATTATTCTATTGGATGGACTAGAACTAGAGTCTGCAGAAGAGCATAATAGTCTATTGTAACAGCAAGACCAGAAGTACAGAAAACATGGACTAGGAAAGAGGTAGTATGTCAGATGTGAGGCAAAAGAAATACGTATTACAGGTAGACTTAATGTGACATGCTTACTTTTTGAATGTAGGTGATGATAGGAAGAATTCATACCCCATGACTGTTAGAAGTCTAGTGCCAGGGACAGAAAAAGAGAAGTGTGAGGGAAGTAGTTTGAGGAAGCTAGCAATAGATTCAGTGTGAGACATTTTGGAGACAAGTAGAAACATAGGTCTATAGGTCCGGAGGGGTGAGGGTTAAAAAAGGAACACTTACCTTATAGAAGAAAAGTGGGAAGAGGAAACCACCAAAGGAGACATAACAGCCAGAGAAATGGGTTTATTTTTTGACAAATACATAAAAAGTGTATCAAGTTTAGGCCGTTACTGAGAAGCCATGATAATCTAGGACTCTTCATGCTTCAGAGATGAGGTTTTGAGTAGGAAGAGCAACTGAAAAGTGTTTACCTTGTTTGAGTTATTCTTTCAAAGTGTTGTTACTTCGTTATTTTCTTTGAAATATCATGAATTCCTAAGACATCGGATTTTACTACACCAAGGAAAGTAAAAAGCTAGTATTATTCAAATCTTGCATTACATTGGTAGAAGTAGAAGATCTGAAAAATTTCTACCTCTGTTATCTGTAAAAACAGATTAAAAGCAGAATGATTTTGTTGAGATGCTTATGGGTAGCTTACCTTCATAACTTCTTGGCTTACATTTGTATGATAAATAAAATAGGTTGATAGTTAAATCCTCACAAGAACAGCCACAAAAATTTTCTGGGAGAACAAATTGAAAAAAATATGGAATGGTGTTGTGATTTGAATAATTGTTAAAAGTGTACAGAAATTTGGGTACAGCTCAACTTTTTTGCCATATGGGGAATCAGTATACTTTGTAAACTCATGACAACTTTGATCTGAGGACTAATAAGTAGGCTCTAAAATCCTTCCTCTTTAGGTAAAGATTATGTCCCATCTTTTTTTCCCTTTTTGTTCACTGCTCACAAGGTATTGAATTTTAACCTACGCAATTTCTTTCTTTTCAAATGTCCATGTATCTTTTGCTTAATAACTTTGTTTAGTTCCACCTTTTCATTCTCCACTTACAAGCCATGGAAGCAATGGCAATCATACATAGTAAACAAAAGAGAATATCTACTGATATTCCAGGATCAAGGAAAGGGAGAAAATGTACATATTGAAGAGAAATTAAAATATACTAGAGAACAGTGACTTCAGCTTCTGGAAAATGCTTCAGGATGCCTATAAGTATTTAGAATATACAGGTTTACATCTGTTTACGTATCATACATTCTTTTAATTATTTTAAAGACACTGTTGTTTTCTACTTTTTCATTTAAATTATGAGTTAAATAAGCTTCTGTGGGCCTTTTATAAGGTGAGCCTATGAGGAAAAAAAGCATTTCAAATTCCAAATAACTGATTTCAGTATGAGTTTTTAGAACATAACCATTTTGTAAACTTTATAATTGTTTGTATTTATCATCGTCCAAAAATGACCCTTTTATTCATCACTTCCCACGAAAAACCTGTCAACTGTATTAGTGGAAGACAAGGCTATGATTATTAATAAACAACCTTAAGATCCCAGTACCTTAAGACACATCAAAGATTTACTTCTTCCTCGTATTACATATCCATAATAAGTGAGTAGAAAGTGTTGGTCCATGTCACCATCAGAGACCAAGACTAACAGAATCTCTGGGTCACCATGGCACCAGGGAAGAGAGAAAGAGAAAATGCAGAGTTGTAAACTTCTCTTGAAGACTTCCGCTCTGAACTGACAAATATAATTTTTGCTTACACTTGGCACTGATAACAGCAAGTCACATGGCCATGCCGAACTTTAAGGGGTTGGCAAATGTTTGGAAGGATTAGAACTAGAATATTGGTGCGTTAGCAACCTAACAATCCTGAAAGGTATTTTCCAGTTTTTCTGAATTTTCTTTTACTTATTTTTTCAGATTTTTATTTTTATTTTTTATTTTTTAATGTTTATTTTTGAGAGAGAGAGAGAGAGAGAGAGAGAGAGAGAGAGAGAAAGAGACAGAGTGTGAGTGGGGGAGGGGCAGAGATAGAGGGAGACACTGAATTCAAAGCAGGCTCCAGGCTCTGAGCTGTCAGCACAGAGCCCGATGTGGGGCTCAAACTCACGAACTGTGAGATCATGACCTGAGCCAAAGTCGGACGCTCAACCGACTGAGCCACCCAGGTGCCCCAGATTTTTATCTTTAAGTAATCTCTATGCACATGTTGAGGCTCAAACTCACAATCCTGAGATCAGGAGTCACATTCTGTGCTGACTGAGCCAGCCAGGCACTTCTGAATTTTATTTTAGCTGAGTTTCCAGGATTACCAGAATCTGTTTAAAAAAATACATCCTGAGACATTATAGCAATACTACCATATGTAGTGTATCTAACTACTATAGTACCACAGAGCACATTAATTAAAAGCTAGAATTCTGCAGCCATACTATATGACTTTGAATATTGGCTTCATCTGTTATTAGCTATGTGATACTGTGTAAATTATTTAACCTATGTGTCCATTTTTTCATCTTCAGTATATAGATAATAATGCATGTTAATAAGGAAAGGTTAAATAAGAGTACAGTGTTAGGAAATTATATAGAATACAAACTATAGATATCCAAGGAATGGGTCTTTCTGATAAGAAAGTTTTCTCAGCTTATAACATTAAGGGTATTTAATCATTTTATATAAAGTTCTTTAAAATTGATTACATGTTTCTTTTCATAAGTGTTTTCTTAAATGTACTTTTAATACCATAAACGTAATTTAAATTTTTATTGAGAAGTATAGTGTGGTGGTTAGTACGATGGGCTTTGGAACCAGAGTACCTGCGTTCACCTGCTATATGAGTTTTTTTAATCATTGAGTCAAGATAATTTATTATACAGGAATGTAAATATTACTGTGCTCAACTATTTCCCCTTACTAAATGGCCTGAGAATTCCATGTATTTAAATTTTTTATGTACAGGTTTTCTGTTTTCCCCTCTTATTTTTAGCTGTCACTTCTCATTTCTTCTGTTCCAGAAGCAATTCTATAGCAGCAATTTTCCTCTCTCTAATGATATATTTCTAATCTCTTGTGGTCTTGGAAACTGACAACTGAGCTTATTTGAAGTGTATATTTTGTTAAAAATGAATTCCAAATGAATGCCCAAAGGGTTCTCTTCCCAGTAACACACTCCTCTTAGTAAGGTTTATTGCAGACTTTGTAACATTTCTTTTAACTGTGAAGAAACCTATTTTGCTTGTTCTCTCTGCTGTGTCCAAAGAAATTGCATTGAGTGTATAAATGATTTGCTGATAAGCTATTAATAATAGAATAGTCATTTTTATACTTGTTAATGTATATGTTACTTGTGTGGAAAAATAAATCATTAACTCCTAACACAATAAACTAAATTTCTCAATTGAGCAATTCAGTGATATATTTAATATCTCTGGTCTTTGGCCACTACAATTATATAGAAATTGTAGTAAGGAAGCATTACACAGAGCATAGATTTTAAAGGGATAGGACATAATTAGTATAGAGCAATGACTTTCAAACATCTTTACCCGAATCTATAGTATAGTTTACACTACAACCTAATACTCACATGTGTATGTGATATATATATGCATGTGTATATATCCATATGTGTATATTTATATACATTACATTTTACTTCTTACATCTATTACAGATTTTAACATAACGTAATTTTTAAAAATGTTCACAAAGCAGTATTTACCATTTCTGTGTGCAGTGAACTGTATTTTCTATTTATTTTCTGTTCATTGTTTATTCTACTTATGACTTATATTAATTTTGTGTTCTGATTGATTTGACATTCATTTGGAAAACATTGAACTATGGGAAAGTGATTAGATTTCTTTCCCATCAAATGTTCAGAAATCTTAATCACTGTCTCTGCTGGATTTTTTGTGTGTTGAACAGTAGATTATCTAAATTCTTCTAGGTTATTCTTGGCAAGTAGTGATGGGAGTGATTCCATGGAATTGAAATTTTTTTTAATGGAAAAAACCTTTTGTAAATCAAGTATTTGAAGAATTTGGAGTACATTTTCTTCATTGTAATCACGGAGAAGGAATTAAAGAGCATAGAGTAGAACATGAGTGGTCAGGTTGGTTTTTTATTAGAAAGAAACTCAGTTCAGGTTGATAGAGGACTGAATTAAAGAGTTACCTATTTTATGTATAGAAATTGTTTATTTTTTAAAAGATGCAAAAAATGTAAAGCCACTTTTGTAGGGCTACACATGTGGAGAACTTTTCAGAAGTGATTTTTAAGGGATGTTGTTTCAACTGGAAATGCTATCAGATTTTAAGTAGGTTTTCTTTACTATTATTTGGGGACCCCATAACTGAAAAATCTTTTTATATTTAATGATAGATTATTTTAACTAGAGTACAATGAATCATGAATCTTTCAGGGTCTAATAAAGCTGTGCTATATGAACATTTAATCCCCTTCTCTTGCATCCTGAAACATTTAACTAGTACATTGCGACCCCTGCTGTTGTCAGAATTGCTGAATAACTGAGGAAAAAAATGTAATTGAGGAAGATTTTGTGATTTGACTTACTTTTAAAGGCAGAGAGGTTTTGTTATAGCTCATCTGTTTCGCCATGTGAGGCTGAGTGAAATGTTACTCAGTAAAACCAAAAATTATTTTAAAATATTGTCATATAAAGCATTTCATTTAGGGATTTTGAATTTAGCTTTTCTTTTGACATCAGGGACACAAAAAATGAATTAATAAAGAATTTTAGAAATCATTATTTAAAATTTTCTTTCTCCACTTTTCCTGAAATTGATTTGTTTGAATAGTTTTGATCCTTTGCTAGGCATAGAAGTTCCCTCAAGGGAATAAACCTTATAAAATGTGTAGGTCTCATCCTACATATATGAATTTTTGCATTTGTTAAAACAAAAATGGACTAGTCACAGCCAGCCCGATGGTTAAAAATGTTTCAAAATTTTCGTTTGGATCCATGAGAACCCTTGTATCTAAGTATCCCTTTGTTTTTTTTAAATGCCACCAAAATTATTCCATTCTTACTTCATTTTTGATAATGTTACTTTCCTAAGATTTCATAAAGGATCCTAAACTTATCTCTGCTTACTATTTCAGTATCAGTTATAAAATCTTTTCAGTGTTATTCATTCCCATGCTTGACACATAATTTCTTAGGCGTAGAAACTTCATATTACCATCTGGGAGACCTGTCATAGCCGGGGGTTTCCGCAAATGTGATTATATGCAAATTGAATTGGACCTAGAAAGTTTGGCTTTATTTAGCCAATTGTTAGTTCAGTCAGGTTTTTTATGATATAGAGTTGATTTTTTTTTAAATGTTTAGAGATTTTTGGCTCATCTAAGAATCAAATCGTTATAAAAAAAATTCTCTGTCATAAGTTCTTAAGCCATTTGACCTTGATGTGTCTCAAGAGTGCTTCCTTATGTCAGAATATCCTGGGTTGGGAGTTGGCAAGGAAATGCTTCGTCATAGTGTGTTCTTCAGTTTCCTGGAGAATGCACTGATAGTGTTTCAAAAGTGACTTGAAAACTAAATGTTCCTAGCTTTTCATCTGATGCACCAGACAAATGTTTTTGCACCTCTCAGTTGCTCTGGCTCCGATGATTCATAAGCTAATAAGTACTGCTTGATGTGCTTGGGGATGATGTTAAGTAAAGGAGCAAGCATAAGTCCCCAACTGAAGTGCATTCTTTGGGAGAGCCTACCTAGTTCATCATGAAATAGTTTGTACAGAAAGCTTTAAACATCACATAATGGGAGAGATACTTTATTACAGAATGCATAATCAACATTTAAAAAAAAACTACCGTATTTCACTGGTAAACTCTTTTGAACAATTTTGAGTTTATTTACAGTATTCTTTTTCCTTTTTGAATGATATTGATATGTATTTTAAAGTGAGTAATGTTCCAAGTTTTCCTGTCAGCTTTTCAATTTTTAACTTGATTTTCAAAGGGACTTAAACTCAAGGGAATAAACACACACATAAAATGTGTAGGTCTCATCCTACATATATGAAATTTTGCATTTGTTAAAACAAAAATGGAATAGTCATAGCCAGCCTAGTGGTTAAACAGATTAGATAGCTACCTATAAATTATAGGCAATCCTCACTTCCCACAGTTTCTCTGCTATTTTGTAAGTTTTCCCTGTTTATCAGGAGACTGTAGGAATTCAGTGGTTACAGAGCATCAGTTTTCAAACTTTGGTCTCAGGACTCTTTTCACTCTTAAAAATTATTAAGGACCTCCAAAGCACTTTTGTTTATTAGAGATTATATCTAGAGATATTTACTATATTCATAATTGAGAAAAAATTAAATATTCATCTTAAAATAACAAAGTTGCTACACTTTAACATAAATATGCTATGAAAACTCTTTCCAAAACAAGACAAAAATTAGTGACAAGAGTAGCATAATTTTATATTTCTCAAATTTCTTTTTTTTTTTTTTCATTTTGCAAATTTCTTTAAAGTCAGGCTTAATAGACAACAGCTGGCTCTCCTAGCTCCCTCAACACTCTGTCGTGGTATCATATTTCGTATATGTCTTAGCCTCTTATAAGAGAATGTGAATTTTAAAAAGGAAAGTAATATATTAGTATTGTTATAAAAATGGTGTGACTTTGGGGATCCCCTTTAGGGATCCTCAGGCTGTACCTTGAAGACCAGTGAATTAGAGCATTCCTTTAAAGCTTTTAATTCCTGTTAAATGCATACATTCCTGATTGTAATAATACACCAGGAGTCTCAAATTAGCAGCTTAAATCCAGCTAGAAGACATGTTCGGCTTTACCAAAATATAGTCTCTTAATTTTATCTTTGGATTTCTAGGCATGATCCAAACTCTCCCATTCCCCTGAGATAAACCTTACTTTCTCATAGACGTTTCATTATATTTCTTGCCTTGCCCTTTAGACATTTTGAGTGTTCAGCCACTCACATCTTAGAATCATTTTTATCACTTTCTTTGGTGCTTTGTGAAGAAGGGTGGGGAATGTATGACATGATGTAGGAGAGTGGAAAAGGAAGACCCTGAGCACAGAGGGACAACAGCATGCAGTACATTCTGGATAATTAACCAATACTAGACTTTTCATGCTGCCCAGCAGTCATACTACATTTTCTTCTTTATCTGGTCCTCCCACTCTCCTAAGTGAGAGTTTCATTCCTATACCTTCTCATAAATCCAATACCTCATGTTCATCCTAGGCTCATTACCTTGTTCTGTTCCTATTTCACTATAGGAGCAGTCAGAAAAACTTCCATGAGTTCCTGTTGCCACACTTACCCTCCTACCTCTGTCTGTACTTGGCTTCCCTCACATTATTCTGGATGAACTTGCTCCTAATCTCATCATTGACCAACATTCCCTCTCCATCCCATTCCCTGTCACCTACTCAAGGTTCTTGCTCCAGCAGTTCTCCTCCCTTGCATTAATTTTTCCCTCTCTGGAAGATCATTCCCATTGACATATAAATATGCTACTATATCTTCCATCTTAATATTCTTCTTTACTCTCACTTCACTCTTTCATCTTTCAACTACCATCCCATTTCTCTTCTTCCCATTATTGCAGAATGCCTCAAGAATTGCGGTCATTTCCTATCTCCCAGTTTCTCTCTTTTTGCATGCATTCATATCCCTCCTTGTCTGCTCTGTGCTCTTTGCATCCCACTCCCTCTTTCTCCTCTCTTCTCTATCCAATCTCAATTCCCCCCTCCCTCACTGTTCTACACTTTTTAATCTTTTCCAGTTGGACTTTCACATACACACACCCCCACGGCATCACTGTGGTCAAGTTCCAGTGACCTCTACATTGCCAAATCCAGTGGTCAATTCCCAGCACTCCTAGTACTCCATCAGTAGTGAACATTTGGTAGTTTCTCTCCTCTTCTTTTTTCATTGATTTTCCAGGACACAGTACTCTTCTGGTTTTTCCCCTAAGTTCCCAGTCCTTCTCAGTCTCCTTTTCTGCTTCTACCTTATCTCCCCAGTCTCTAAACATTAGAACACCTTCCAGGGCTTAGTCCATAGAATTTTTCTCCATCTATACTTGCTCCCTTGGTGACTTCATCCATTCTGTTTAAATACTCTGCCTATATGGACGACTCCCCAATATAAACAGAAAGATAATTTCCACTGTTTTCAGTCTTTTCTCTCTCCATAAAATGGAAACTTTGTAATTAACCAGCCAAAACTGGGGAAGTTCTCCTTAATTTCTCTTTTTCCCTCTTACCCTCCATCCAGTCTGTCTGGGCAGTCAGCTCTGTCTTCAAAACATAGCTGCTACCACCCTGTTGCCAGCCCCATCTTCTCTTTTCTGGCTTAATACAGTAGCATCCTAACTCGTCTTTGTGCTTCTACCCTTGCCCCACATTCTCTCCTTAACACAGCACACGGAGTGATCACGTTAAAATTTGAGTTAAATCGTGTCATTTCTGTGCTCAGAAATCTTCAATGACTTCCTATCCAGAGAAGAACCAAAGTCCTAACAATGGCCTACAAGCATTTATATGTTCTCTGTCAGCTCCTTACCTCTGTAACTACATCTTCTAGTACTCTTGTTTTTGTTCTTTCTGCTGAAAACTCATTGGCCTCCATGCTATTCCTTGAACCATGTAATGACACACCTACCTCATGACTTTGACACTTCCTGTTCCTTCTGCCTAGCATGTCCTTTTCTAGTTGTTTGCACAGTTCATTCCCTCATGAAAGGGCTTTGCTCTCAGGTTATTCTCTTTTTCCTTTTATTTTTATTCATAGCACTTAATCACCACATGATCTATCTTTCATGTAATTATCTTGTTTATTGTCTTCACCACACACCCACTATCACCACCATTCCCATTGGGTCCCAAAGACTATAAGCTGCATGAAAATATGGATTTGTATCAGTCTCATTCACTCCTACATTTCCAGTGCCTACAACAATGTCTAGCACATTGTAAGCTCTCAGAAAATATCTGGTAGGTGGTTGGATGGATTAATGTATGAAAGGAGCACATGAAAGGAATGACCATTAAAAGAACTGAGCTTGAGTCTCCTTCCTTCCCTTCACCCCTTATTGGTTGGGAGGCAAGTCAATAGGTGTGAGCCTTTTGTCCTGTTTAGAAAATCCATCCGATGGGATTGTTTTGCAACTCTGATGAGAGAATTGATATCTATTTATTTCATAACTAAAAGGCCTTATACAAACGTTAGTTATGATAAGGTGGAAGAAAAGGAAGGGAAGGTTTGAGGGTTAATGGTCCCTAAATGAAAAAAGATGAGCACAGTAAAAAGTCTTCTTACCTCATAGTTTTGACTATTCTATGCCTGGTTATAGGGGGTTTGTTGTAAACCTTGAAATAGCACTTGGATTTCACTTATATGGTACAGATATCTTCAGTGAATTTTGTGATTCAAGGCAGGAATCTTCTAATACAGTGATAACTCAAAGTATGGTCCACCAACCAATGCACATTCATAAACTGTTTTTTACTTGTCTGAAGTGAGTAAATCCAGAAATTAAGAATCAGAGTTTAGACAATTTACAGCAACTTATGTATATAATATTATGTCTGCTGAGTATAATACATTTTTTGAACTTCTGTGTTGCATATATTTTCTTTAATTTTGTTTTCAGTATAATTTATAAAAGTGTTGGTCTCTGACACATGGGAGGAAAAATAAAAACTTGACCCTAAACCACAGGTAGTTTGAGAAGCACTATTCAAATAGATGAAAAGACAGGTTTGATCTTAGATTAGCATGCTGTTCTTTTAAAGTATTCAAAAGCCCATACATGCACCTCTATGTTTATAGCAGCATTATTTACAATAGCTGAGACACAGAAGCAGTCCAAGTGTCCATTGATTGATGAATGGATAAAGAAGATATACACACATATACAAACACCACACACACACACACACACACACACACACAGTGGAATATTTTCCAACCATAAAAAAGAATGAAATCTTGCCATTTGCAACAACATGGATGTAACTAGAGAGTATAATAATAATATTAAGCGAAATAATTCAGTCAGAGAAAGACAAATACCATATGATTTCACTCATATGTGGAATTTAAGAAACAAGACAAACAAGCAAAAGGAAAAAAATAAGAGACACATCAAGAAACAAACTCAACTGTAGAGATCCAACTGATGGTTATCAGAGGGAAGGGGGTGGGGGGATGGGCGAAATAGATGATGGGGATTAAGGAGGGCACTTGTCCTGATGAGCACAGGGTGATGTATGGAAGTATTGAATCATTATATTGTAGACCTAAAACTAATGTAACACTGTACCTTAACTAACTGGAATTAAAATGGAAACTTTTTAAAACCACCAAAAAGCAAACAAAATAAACAAAATAAAAAAACAAGCCAAAAACCCAAATGTTGAATCCAGCATCACAAATTACCCTGCCTAGGGATACTTCTTTAGTTCATTTATGAGCAGACAGGAAAATGCTTCCTAAAAAAACTGAGGAATTCGTAGTGTTACCTAGAGATGTTGGTAGCTTTTCAATATATATATAGTAATATAGTAATAGCTAAAGATCGAACTCACACTCAATAAATATTCATCATGTGCTTAACTTGCATTAGGCACATTCACATGTGATTTATGAATCTCTGTGCAAGTTAGCTAAAAAAGTTAACTAGCCCAGACATCTTTTTCAAGTTGCCCTTTAATCACCAGAGGCATCAGGTCATTGATACATGTATAGCACTGCATACAACTAGTGCGAAAGTTTGGTCTGTAATTTAAATCTTGATTTAAATTTCTAGCTATATAACTTTTGACTCTTCCAAATTTGAAAGTTGTGAGCATGCTAATTTACATGACTGGTTTGTGCTGAAACTAATTTTATTGGTTATGGCAGGAAAATTAGGATTCTGAGATTCAGTAGCACATTGTCACGCCTGTTTCACAGTTCCACATGAATCATTTCAAAAAGGACCCAAATTTCAGTCACAGCATTGCTGGACCATATTGTCTTCACTGCAAGATAAATTAGGGTTTCCAAGGTGTTCTAAATGGATATAAATGTTTCTGCATTCTGTGAGTAGACCCAGAATGGTTTTGAGAGTAGGAATGGCACCTGATTCATCTTGGTCTAGATTACATTAGGTAATCTGGGTTTCAGGGCATTTTCCAAGGCTGTAGAAAGATTTTATCAGCGTGTAGCAAGTCAGACCAGGTCAAGAGTTAAGTGATAAATGTTTGATTTCTTCCGGTTGAGACAAGTCTGATTTCCCTTATTGTGGGAGATCACCAGAGCAGAGACTGTTGGACTCTAAACTTTGATCACTTAAAAATTAAGGGTTATTTCTTTTGACCATTCTGTCATATGTCCTTAAAAGAAAATTGAAACAGTTAGGTTCTGAACACCTTTGAAAGTCCCCCATAATATTATTTTTCATTATAATTAATGGCTTAATTTTTATTTTATCAAAAGGATCCTAAAATTAAGAAATAAAGC
Source organism: Lynx rufus (assembly GCF_022079265.1). Taxonomy (NCBI): domain Eukaryota; kingdom Metazoa; phylum Chordata; class Mammalia; order Carnivora; family Felidae; genus Lynx; species Lynx rufus. The sequence continues at coordinate 51,171,248 of NW_025814829.1, forward strand.
ACGTCTTTATTTTGTGGAGAGAGTAATATGTAGTACACGACATTTTTTTGGCCTGTTTATTAAAAATTGGTGGGAAATTGTCAGAATAATGTTTTCTAATTAGGAGGTGTTTTCCAGTTTTTAAAAACTAGGTTGCCTTTATGATGGTTTAAGAAACTTAAAGTAGACTTTTTAAAATAACTTCATTTGGCCTGTTTATTACAAAACTGTTATGGAATTTCACACATCTGTTTCAGTATGCAGCTCCTCATAGACTACTGCACTGTTTCTCAATTTTAATAGGCCTCATTTATCCTATAAATAAACCTACATTTTCTTACCTGATCAAGTGAGCAAACAATAGGGGTCAGATGTGGCAAACACTTTAACAAAAAGCACATGTTTAGCCGTCAGGGTGAGGTAGAGTCATATCAAGATTGCTTGAAGTTATTAATGGCAGTAAAATTTATGCTTCCTCCTGTTTTCCCAATTAAATCAAGAAGCCTTTTTTCTTAGGATTCTTCTATCACCAGCTGGTTCCAATACTCTGTGTGTGAATATTGCCTGGGGTGTCTCCATTTCTACAAGGTAAAAGCTGACCGAAGCACATTAAGTCAATGGTGTGGACCTGTAGGCTAGAAAGCAGTCATTGTTAAGGGCTTTATTTTGGTCCCTATCGTTGGTACCACAAGAGTGCACATTTTGTAGGGTGTATTATAAGTTGTTATAGTATGCTTTAGACATAATAAAAGGCCACTATAGACCAGGTAATAAAATAATTAAAATATGTTGCAAATATTTGAAAAATGAACTATATGGCAGAATGTGCGGTTGTACATAAAATGAATGAAAATGCATCAAAAGTATTTGATTTTAGAGTACTTAGTGACTATCTCTTAATGTGACTGAGCTGTTGAGCTTACTGGTAGCTTTACAATTTCAGTTTTTTATAGTTTTTATATCAAGTCATTGGACACAAAAATCATTTATCCATGAAACCCTGTATCACAAGACTATTGTTACACTTGTTTTCATACTGATCATTGTAACCTACATTCTGTAATGCTCCCCCTTCAGCTCATGATTAAAAGCTCTTGGTTTTTATCTATTCATCTCAAATCTTTATACTGTGAACAAATGTATTCTAAAAAGGAGACTGTCCAGTATAGTTGTAGTCTTAAAAATGATCTCCTCAAATTCGAGTTTAAACTAAGGCTGTCTGATCATACTGAGCATATATATCTTATCTTCTCCTGGGGCCTTTGTGACTTCAAAGGGAGTTTTCTACTTTGAATGAAGACATGGAGTGCAAAAGAGAATGAGAATCTGGCTAATAATGTGGCCCATAACTTGTGTTCTCACTCTGTTTTTACAAAGTGTTGGGCTGGGTCTACTGCAGAAGCGGAAATTTGGCTTTGAGTTCTGGTGTTCAAACTCATATTTCTGCTTGACTGAACTGTGAATGGAAAATCCCAAGTGTCTTACAAAATTAGTAACTAACTGGTGTTTTTACTAATCACTTCGGAGATGAAAAACTGAAGACATTTTAAAATTCAAAACCCATCAGCATGCGTTTGCCCTTTAATTGGCAGAAAATCGATCATGAGAGCAGTCCAGAGAACGTTTTTTTTTCCTCCTTCAGCTGCTCCAGCTGAACTACAGCTGCAGATTTTTTAAAAAAGGAAAAAGTCTTGAATGTACTTTATAAGTGCAGTAATTCCCACAAATCAGTTACTGGAGTTAATGACCAGTTTGTTAAGGCATTAACTGCCCTCAGCTGGGAATGACCAATTTGGGGGGAATGGCTGCACAACTGCTAAGATAATTCACTAACACTTTCAAATAATGATCCAGCTAATTAACGGTGAATTCCTGTGGAAATCCTATCGAAGTACTTATGACCTCTGCGTTTAATAGCCAGTGAGTTCATCATGATTCATGTTTATTACCGTAAATACCAAAGGAATCATAATGACTAGGCCATTTTTTTTCCACCCTGGCCTTATTACTTGAACAGATTTGACTAATCCACCTCTAGTCATTAAGGACCTAGTTCTCAAAAATATTCAGTCTTTTCACTGCTCTGCTCAAAATTCACAGGGCCTTTGGTGCTATGCCAGCATACGGACTATTGGCAGCCTGTTTTTACTTGGGAATAATTGATGTCTGTAAGTCTTAAAGGAGCCCTTTTGAAATGCCTGCCATTTGTAGGATGTAGAGGAATCATAGCTGGTTAGCTGCAGTTTATGGTTCTTAGTCATGAATTCTTATGGGAAAATCATACCCCCAAGCCCCAAATTCATTTAGGATATACAAGATTTTTTTTGAGGTTTATTTTTTAAAAACTCAGATATCCTTTCTTCCAATCAAAGAAGATGATTAGCTTATAATGAAGGATAAGCTCTTAATTTTACTTGGACCATTTAATCTCTCTTAATGACTGTTTATTGCTATGTGATCTGCAAATTAGCCTTTAAGTAATAATAAATGTTGACTGCCAGAAAGCCATTACTTTTTGTGTGCAGCTGTGTTTGAGGAGATGAATTTAGGTTATTTCCAGACATCTTCCCACTCCGGGTATGCACTTTTGTCCTAAAATACTTTGTCCTTTTTTTACAGCTGTCAGAATATCTGCTAGATGCCATGAAGTTATAGGCTGTATTTTCATCAAGCAACTAATCATTTATATAATAATTAATGCTTCAGTGAATAATTACGGTTATATACTGTAATATATTGCAATCTTCATTCATATATTGCAGTTCTTTAGTAGAGAAAGGAAATATGTGATTTGCAGCAATAAGACGTGAATTAGAATCGTCAAGGTAACATGGGTTAGAAGATCATGTATAGAATATTTACATCTTTTTTCTGAGTTAAAGGGCAAATGTCAGTTTCTGTATTTTTAAATTCCCTAAAAAAATACAAAAAAAAGGGAAGAAAATCAATTTTTTAAAAAGCTTGTGATGTTTATTTGTTTTTGAGAGAGAGAGCGAACAAGCATGGGTGGGGGAGGGGAAGAGAGAGGGGAAAACAGAATCCAAAGCAGGCTCCAGGCTCTGGGCTGTCAGCATCCAGAGCCTAACACAGGGCTTAGAACTCATGGACCCGAGATCATGACCTGAGTCAAAGTCAGATGCTTAACTGACTGAGCCACCCAGGCGCCCCAGAAAATCAATTTTTTTTTAATGTTTGTTTATTTTTGAGAAAGAGAGTCCATGAGCATGTGAGTAGGGGAGGGGCAGAGAGAGAGGAAGAGAATCCAAAGGGGGCTCTGACGGCTGACAGCGCAAAGCCCGACGTGGGGCTCGAACCCATGAACCGTGAGACCATGACCTGAACCAAAGTTGGACACTTAAGCAGCTGAGCCACCCAGGTGCCCTGAAAATCAAATTTATAGGTATTTGTAAATCATGTGATTGGGTTCCAGGGAACATTTACCCAGACAAAACCAGAAGACATATCAGCAACTTGTGTTATATTGACCTGTGAGTACAATATTGTAGTCCCTTAGATCTGTCATCACCTCCTTTCCCACTTTTCTCAAGGAAAAAGAATACCTCTGGTGTAATGCCTGTCATATTTCAGTTTCTTTTGTTCAGTTGTGCTCGGCATAAACAAGGGGGGAAGCATGGGACATGCCACTTGAAGGTAAATAAGTAATGTAGCTAATTGTGAGCTTTGTCTGCAGTGTTCTTAGACTTCTGCCTGAGTCCTTTCATCTTCTTGGTAGCCGATCACCTGTATAGTTTCCTACTCCAAGACTGAGTTTAAGTTCTATTGCAGATGCAGAAGCATTAAAGAGGGGTGAGAGATTCACAGTGTGTTTGTGGTAGTGGTGGAGGATGAATGTGTACTGAATCTGTATTTTGATTATGTTCTTTTCTCAAGTTGCACTCTTATTAAGGAATTTATAACCCTGTAAGAATGAGAGAATGATGAAGGGCTCCTATCAGATAGGGGTCACTTAGTGGAGTCTTGAAGTAAGGTAACTCTCTTCAGCCCATACTTTGGGAATAGTAAAGCTTTACGGGAAAGTGACTGAATAGAAGGACAAGTGGCTTAGCTGCAGGCTCAGAATATACCTCTGGACCCTGCCTAGCTCATCTTGGAGAAATCTCCGCTGCTTCTCAAGCCTGCTTTATTTCTGACTATGATCCGATCTTGAAAAGAGAAAAACCCACCGTGTGTGTTAGGGGCACACGATAGTACTGTTCTGTTGGTAAAACAGAAAAAAACATTCTTGTTCATATAATAATTATAGTAAGAAATGATATGTATTGAATTGGTTTATTACTGTGTCAGACTCAGTACTACTAATTGCTTTACCAGAATTCTCTTAACTAATCCTTACGTAACAACCCTTTGAGTTAGGTACAGTTGTTATATCAATTCCGCTGATGAAGAAATTGAAGCACGGAGAGTTTAAATAACACTCACAGGCTCTATCTCAGGTGCAGGAGTCACAGATTGAACCCAGCCTGTCAGAGCCCGAGCTCTGAACCACAGTGTTATGCTACCAGGGCCACTCATCTTTTAAGCTTCTGTAGCACCTTGTGTTTTTTCATAAACTCAAACACTGCCTGATGGTAGCTCTGGTCCAGTTTAGTGAAAGTGAGCTTCAGAACTGCTGAAGATCTAGTCCCCCAAACTGCTGGGGGGATAATTCCTTTTGTCCCTGTCAGGAACTTCTTTGGCCCTTCAGAACCTACTGTATCTGGGCACAGGTCTTCCAGTAAACAACTGGTTGTTGTTGTGCATTTCATCTTCTCTTCCCCTCTTCGGCCACCTTCCCACTGTCTTCTCTAAGACTCCCAGGTCTCATAGAGTCCCTTCTAATTTCATCTCCTTCCTGTACTATGTCACTAAGGGATAATGATAATAACAGGAAGCCCACAAGCAGGCTTTGTAGTCCCATGTAGATTTGAGTCTCAGATTCATGGTGGTGTCTCCTTTGGAAGGATTCATAACCTTAATGAATATCATTGCCTCATCTCCAAATCAAAGATAGGATCTACCTCCTCACAGGGTCAACGAGAAAACATATGCCTAACATACAGTAGGAACAGTATCACTGTTGGCTTAACCCTTTCTCTTTCCCCTTTTCTCAAACAACTACAGTTCTAAAAAGATTGGCTGTCTGCCAGGCTTTCAGGACAGCACTGCTTCCCTGGAGATTCCACCGCAGGCCTTCAGTTTTCATCATGCATTGGGCATGATTAGCATTTTAGGTACATATTATGGGGGGGGGGGAGATGATGGGAACTGGGGACATGTTCAGAGGTGTTTTGTTGTTTTTTTCTTAATAGTGGGTCACGATAGAGAAGAATTAGGAAGGCATTAGAGAGCTGCAAGGAGTTTTCACCTTGGGCCACGAGTGTGGAGAGAAAAGAGACAGCACACAAGAGCAGACGCAGGACTGGCTGAAGAATGAATCTTTCTGTTTCTTGAAACTAGATATTTAGTTATGTTGTGAAAAAAAAATAAGTTATTGTCATATCTGAGATCTGTTTCTTACATATGTGATTCATCTGCTTTTCAGAAATTATTATAATTTTAGGACTCTACTCCAGGCTTCCTATTCTATCACGTATCCTATATCTTTGATTTATCCTTAGGATATATTACCATTATATAAATTATATTATCAGTGTGTATTATCATTAGCTCTAAAGGAGCTTCCTTGTTACCTATCTTATCGAGTACAGATCTCTTAAAAGTGAATCTTTTCTCTCATCTTATATGAATGATGTACCACCTTAGAACAGTCCTTAGAATTCTTTTCATTGACACCAGCAATAGACTCTCCTCAAGCATGGACCATTTTATTCCTGTTTCCACATTGAATTCTAATTTGTTTGGTGATGTACTTTGATCTTGAAGAATCTTTTTATTGGTTATTGATTCTTTGTTTCTTTTACCATTTACCAAGTTGTGTGCTTTGGAATCCTACTTTTCAGTGAACCCACTACATAGAGAAAATATCTTCAAATAATATTTTGTTAAAAAAATATTTTGTAAAAGTTAAGTAGGATTAGAACATACCCACAGCTGAACAACATATAGAAAGAAACTGGAATAGCAGGGAAAAAGAGATTTGCCTTCAGAATATGAAAGTTTGTTGGGGTGCCTGCGTGGTTCTGTTGGTTAAGCATCTGACTTTGGCTCAGGCCATGATCTTGTGGCTCCTGAGTTCGAGTCCCGCATCAGGCTCTGTGCTGACAGCTCAGAGCCTGGAGCCTGCTTCAGATTCTGTGTCTCCCTCTCTTTCTGCCCCAGCCCACTCACACTCTGTCTCTCTCTCTCTCAAAAATAAACATTAAAAAATTAAAATTAAAAAAATATGAAAGTTTGCTGAAGGGCCCTACTTGAAAAGATTTAAAAATATCCCAATACCTAGAAAAAAAAGCTAAATACTGTGAAGTATTATCTGACCAAACCATAAGGATACCCTCCTTGGAGAATAAAGTTGGAATTTTTCACTTTAAAAAAAAAATTTTTAATGTTTATTTTTGAGAGAGAGAGAGAGGGAGAGAGAGAGAAAGAGAGGCGGGCAGAGAGAGAGAAGGGGAGACACAGAATCCAAAGCAGGCTCCAGGCCCTGAGCTGGGGTTCAAACTCACGAACCATGAGCTGAAGTCAGACGCTTAACCAACTAAGCCACCCAGGCGCCCCAGATTTCTTCTCTTTTAACCTACGTGTTAGAAAACCTGTACAGGGACACCTGGGTGGCTCAGATGTTTAAGAATATGACTCGATTTCGGCTCAGGTCATGATCTCACAATTGGTGAGATTGAGCCCCACCTCAGGTTCTACTCTGACAGTGTGGAACCTGCTTGGGATTCTCTCTTTCCCTCTCTCTCTCTCTGCCCCTTTCCTACCGTCATGCGTGTGGGTGCACACTCTCTCAAAATAAACAAACATTAAAAAAAAAAGAAAATTTTTACAAAGATTTGTTTGCCTATGACAGGTGTGTTTTATACTAAAATAAGTGTAAATGCATGCCTTCAACAGTGGGAAAATATGCTTTAGTAGTATCTGTGAATCTTTTCTATTTCTATATTTCTATATTTTCTATTTCTATAGATTTCTATATTTCTATAGATTTCTGTATTTTCTATTTCTATATTTGCTTTGATCCCAAGAACAAAATGTTGGAATTGATGGTATACCCAATTTGTCTATACTTTTCTCATTTTGGAGTAATTTCACAATTTTTGCCTCACATCTTCCAAGTAGAATTCTTACCCCTAAATACTTAGTGTATATATTTTCTACAGCTAACTTGTGTTTCTGAATTTACTAGTCTTCATCTTCAGATTAAGTGTACTTTCTCCTCTGTTCTTATATCTCACCTTTTCATCTAAGCCTAGGGTCATTATCCTTAGAGCTTATCTTTTGAATTCAGCGTCTGTCTTCTCCACAGATTGTGTAGTGACATTTTTCAAATAGTAGAAAGGACCTGAAATTTACCCAAAATGATTTCTCCTGCACTCTTTATTCTGCAAATTTTCTATAAACTATAATGCTATAGAGAAACAGACATAAAACATGAGATAAAATAAGTGTTATTTCACATATAAAATGTAGTTTCTGCATGTGTTGTGTTCCAAGTGGTTGAGTTAGTGAATTCACAGATTTTTAGTTAAAATGAAAATGTATACTAGTATGTATTCATCAGATAAGGAATGGATTTTTGTTTGTTTGTTTTATCCCAGGGAGTCATTTTTATGCTGATATTGAAAGCCGAAGGAAACAGGCTTTAACCAAACTATTTTGAAAGATGCAGAAATCTAGCTTTTAAAAAAGTATATCAAAAATGTGTTTTATTCTGTCATATGTCTGTCAGTATAGATCAGTCTTTCATACCCAGTATTAGAAGGCCATTTCATCTTATCAATTACAAAAGTATTTGAGTGTTATTGTAACATAACCTGGTGAAGATTTTAGAATCAGAGTTTAAATCCCTGCTCATTTACAAGGCCGTGTAGCAAATATATATTTTTCTCTAAGCATTAAGTTCCTCATCTGAAGCATAGGGATAATATTTACTTGACAGATTATTGTTTTGAAGATTCATTTTGTTCTCTCTCTCTCTCTCTCTCTCTCTCTCTCTATTATATATATATATATATATATATATATTAATGTTTATTTTATTTTGAGAGACAGCACAAGCAGAGGAGGGGCAGAGGGAGAGGGAGAAAGAGAATCCCAAGCAGGCTCTGCGTTGTCAGCACAGAAGCCAACAAAGGGCTCAAACTCATGAACCATAGGATCATGACCTGAGCCGAAGTTAGGAGTCAGATGCCTAAGTGACTGAGCCACTCAGGTGTCCCACCACGTGATATATTTTTATGTAACATATAAGCTCAAGGAAAACAAAGAATTAGAGCTAGTCACTATATTTTTTTATTTACTTGTAAAAGATCTCCTATAACTTTTAAAATATTTGCCTCAAATCTGAAGCTCTTGTAGAAGTTAGTAATTTCTGTCTTTGAATAAATGTGTTTATTTCTTCTGTTTTAGCCTCTGATTTTTTTTTATTTTTTTAAATATTTTATTTTTAACTAATCTCTACACCCACCATGGAGTTCAAGATCAAGAATCACATGCTACACCAACTGAGCAAGCCAGGCATCCTTAAAAATGATTTTTAATATTTATATAATGTTATATAATTATAACATGCAAAGCATAATAATTGCATAATGTTTAGATAATATTACCTAAGCATATCACCATTTATTTTATGATTTTCTAAATGTTGGTTATCTAGATTATTTTCAAATTTTCAGTTATAAATAATAACCCATACCCCTGACATCACTGTTGCACTATAAGCTAACTAACTTGGATATAATTAAATAAATTAAAATATTAAAAAAAATAATAACCCAGTGGACATGCTAGTCTATTTATTTATTTATTATTATTTATTTATTCATTCATTCATTCATTCATTCATTTAATTTCCATCCAAATTAGTTAGCATATAGTGCAACAATGATTTCAGGAGTAGATTCCTTAACACCCCAACCTCTGGTTTTTTAATGTAACACTGCTCCTTGTTTTCCAGCTTTATTGAGATCTAAATGACATATAACATGATATAAGTTTAATGTATGTGATGTAATGATTTGATATATGTATATATTGAAAAATAATTACCACAGTAAGGTTAGTTAACACATCTGTCACCTCACACAGTTAACTGTGTGTGTGTGTTGGGGGGTGTGTGGATGGGTGTGGGTGTGTGGTTAGAACTTTCAAGGTTTACTGTCAGTAACTTTCAAATATATACAATACAGGATTGTTAACTATAATCACTATGCTCTTTAAATATTAAAATCAGTCAGTGGATATTTAATAAGAAACTACCATGTGTTCTACTAAGCCTCGTGAGAATACCAAAGTTCACATGGTCTAAGAATTTCTAACCATCTGGAAAGATATGCCTAATATATCAAAAAATTCAATAAGAATCTAAAACAGAATTTTAAAAAACACTATATATTTTAGTAATTTTGTGGTATGGTAGACACAAGGATAAAGGTGCTAAGTTTATCCTCCATGTTTAAACTTTTAAAATCTTCATATATTATTTATCAATTAAATTCACTTACCTACTTGATTCTTTTAAATTCCAAATATCTTCAACTATTTCTCATAGCCTAGAATTTTCAAAAAGGATATCGTTTCTTGATAAAACTTTTTAGTTAGACAAGTTTTCTAATTCTAGTTCTGTCACTGACTTAGAGATTATAAATAGGACCTTAAAATATGACCTATCTGAAAGCAAGGACTGCATGATACATAGAATCCCATTTTATTGTTCAATCTATGATATATCATTTGTTTCTCTTTCTCAGTTTTGAGGTGTATTAGGCCTCAGTACTGAGGCGGTCCTTAGTCTATTTGTAGGCTTTAGCGTTTTATAGTCATGTATTTTTTTAATGTTATAAATACTACTGTACTTCTTTTATCATTTAGATTATTTTTCCAGTTTCTGACTCATAAGAATTAAATATACTTTCTGTTCGCTATTTTTCTTATATCCTCACTGTTAGGAGCTGTGTTAATCACATATTTTCATGGAACATCAGGGTGAGGATGCCAGTGATCCAATCTGGTTCACAGTAGGCTACTGAAAACAATAAATTCTTTGGTTTGTGGTTAATTTTCTTTTTGCAAAATGCACGTTGTCTCTTGGAAATTAATATTTCACAGACAGTATATTCTAGACTTTAAAATTGAAATAGGGAGGTCAAAATATTTTCTAAATTAGAGGTGTATAAGCATTTGATTCAGGAGGTTAAAAGTCTTAATGTATTAATTTGAGTGTGTTATACCAAAAAAATTAATTATATCCATGATTTAATCATGTTCATGATTTCTTATTCCCAGGTAATGAAAACTACAAACAAATAGCAATGTGTGTTCTTTACCACATTAGCATGGATGATCGCTTTAAATCAATGTTTGCATACACTGACTGTATACCACAGGTAAGTGGTTTGAGTGTTTTTTAAAAGCATTAAAAAAATAGGTATTTTCCATTTTCTTCTCTTGATTTTCCAGATACATTTTTCCCTAAAAAAATTTCCTCTTAAACATAATATGAGTTTGTGATAGAAAATTGGAAAATAGGGAGCAGTATAAAAATGAAAATAACTTTGTTATCCCAAACTCAGAGATAACCATTTAACATTTTGGTATATTTCCGTCTACAGAGTTAAGAAATAACATATTGAGATTATATACAGTATGTAATTATATATTACTTTATTTACTTACTAGGTCACAATGTATTCTCCCATGTCATTGAACAGTCTTCAAAAATTATTTCTCATAGTTATATGATATTCTATTTCTTAAATGTATCATTATTTAATAATTGTTAAATTGTGTGTTTTTTCCAGTTTATCACATAAAAACAGATGTAAGTAAACTTAGGTAAACAGATGAAGTAAGGTGGAATAAATATCATGGTATATAAATGCTTATCCACATCCCTGTGTTTTTCTTTAATTTAAGTTCCTAAAAGTAGAATTACTAAGTCAAAAGGTACAAACACTTGTGTATTTGACATATTTTCTTCTAAGAAGGCATGTTTGTATTTCCAACTAGCATGTCACTTTTTTCCTTTTTTTAAATTTTATTTTAATTCCAGTATAGTTAATATAAAGTGTTTTATTGGTTTCAGATATACAGTAGTAATTCAGTACTTCTGTATACACCCAGTGCTCATCACAAGTGCACTCCTTAATCCCTATCACCTATTTCACCCATCCACCCACCCACCTTCCCTCTAGTAACCATCAGTTCTCTATAATTAAGAATCTCTCTGTCTCTTTTGTTTTTCCTTTGCACATTTGTTTTGTTTCTTAAATTTCACATATGAGTGAAATCATATAATATTTGTCTTTCTCTGACTGCTCTTACTTAGCATTATACTCTCTGGCTCTATCCATGTTGTTGCAAATGGCAAGATTTCATTCTTTTTTATGGCTGAGTAATTTGTGTGTGTGTGTGTGTGTGTGTGTGTGTATAGAAAAAATTTACAAATTATTTATTCATGTCCTTTGCCAATTTTTCCATTGGCACGTTAATATATTTAGTATTAACATATGAAATAACTATTTTAATTCTTTGTCATATTGCTAGTATTTCCTAACTTTGCCTGTTCATTTGGTTTATGTTCAGTGATTTTATTTTTTTTTTTTAATTTTTTTTTTTTTCAAAGTTTATTTATTTTTGGGACAGAGAGAGACAGAGCATGAACGGGCGAGGGGCAGAGAGAGAGGGAGACACAGAATCGGAAACAGGCTCCAGGCTCCGAGCCATCAGCCCAGAGCCTGACGCGGGGCTCGAACTCACGGACCGCGAGATCGTGACCTGGCTGAAGTCGGACGCTTAACCGACTGCGCCACCCAGGCGCCCCTATGTTCAGTGATTTTAAATGATTTATCAAAATTCTTTTATCTTTAAGAAAGATTTTGCTATGACTCAGTTGCTTGATATATTTCATGTTAGGCCTTTTTATCTTGAAGTAGTTCAGTGATTTTTTTTTTTTTTTGCATGGACTATGTTATAAGGATAGAGATTCTATACATATTATACATATTTTGCTTTTAGGGAATATACATTCACAGAATCACTATTTTGCCATCAATCTTTATTAAATTGAGCTCCACTAATTTGAATATCTGATGATTGGAACACTGGTTGGGCCAGTTTTAAATATTACATTATTTTTTATAAAAGGGTTTCCTAAAATAGAAAAAGCAAACTTGCAGGGTGTATGGCAAACAATAAAAATAACACTTTAAAAAACACTTTAGGGGGCACCTGGGTGGCTCAGTCAGTTAAGCATTCGACTTCAGCTCAGGTCATGATCTCACAGTTTGTGAGTTTGAGCCCCGCATTGGGCTCTGTGCTGACAGCTCAGACCCCAGAGCCTGCTTCGGATTCTGTCTGTCTGTCTGTCTGTCTCTCTCTCTCTCTCTCTCTCTCTCTCTCTCTTTCTCCCCCCCCTCCCTCTCTCCCTCCCTCCCTCCCCCTTCCCTGCTCGTGCTCTCTCTCTCTCTCTCTCAAAAATAAATAAAGATTAAATCTATATACAAAACAAAAAAACAAAAACCCAACACTTTAGAAGAGTATGAATAGCAAGTCACACTTAGAAAAGTATTTCCTCTTAAGACTCCTGCTAGGCAGTTCCCCATTAAGCTGATATAAGTTATTAAACGTATATTACTTGAGAATTAATTAATGTATAGTAAAAAAATCAGCCATAATTTCTCTTTTTATTCTTACTGACAATCTTTTCATTCATCCCAAATTAGTGAGATAGTTCTAAAATTGAATTTGCTATTCCAGAATTTTAACACTTTATCTACATGCAATTAAAAAACTGATAAACTCTTAAGGGTAATTTCTTAGCCTTTTATATCAAGAGGATAAACTAATTATGTTTATAGGAAATAGACATTCTTCAAAGAATATAGAGCATATCTTATCTAACAAGGCAAGGCTTCTTATAGAGATAACATATGTCAGAAGTGTAGCCAGTGCAAAGTGTAATCAAATTCTTTGTCAAACAAGTTTTCAATAAAAGAGTAGCCATGTCAAAGGGAGATTACAGGTGATTTACTACAGTCTCACTCCATATGTTCCAAGGGTTTCTGCTTTGCAGTTTCAAAGGGTGTTCCTTTTCCAATCCCATTCAGTGTCAGAACTTCATTGACTACAGGATATGAATTGGAAAGCAGCCAAAGAAGAATAGTATTCTTGCCTAGATTGACTGTTTTTATCCAGATTACACTTAAAGAAAAAAACATTAAATAAAAAAGAAATAAATGTAAAATAAAAAGGGATGGAAAACTTACTCTTGGTGAGTCTTCAAATTGGAGTTATCCTCTCTTAGAATATATAATCTCAACCATAAAACATAAAACTTTATTTTAAATAAAGAATTGGAAGTAAGAGCCTCTTTAGGTCATTTCTGAAAAATATTATCACTGCACTTGAAAACTTTGTATGTAGAAAATTCTCCCATACCTTTTCAAGAACAATATTCATGCATGTTTTCTTGACTAATGATTTTTAACTCAAACGTTTCTGCAGTGGGGTTTTCAGAACATTTATGAACTATATTTCATAAACAAAACCTTCCAAAACCTATTTAGTAGTCAGTATTTTTTATTTTTTTAATAAAATTCAACCCTTATAGGAACGGTGAGGTGATGTTACCAAATTACATCATAAACATCCTGAAGCTTTTTAGTATGAAGCCATATTTTGAGAAACCAAATGGCACTCTCACATATATTTGGTCCTAACATGCTATCCAGCCTATGACTTATCCTTATAAGGCTCAATTTTGAAATAGTTATGGAAAAGTTGACATGGCTTGATTGCCACCCAGTGCGACATGCATTATCGAATAACCGAATTGTGGAAAATAAGTCTGGGATTAAATTGCAATTTCCAAGCTTCCTTCCTAAGTTAAAAAGATACTCCTTTCAGAGGTAGAGGCTGCTCAGAGTAATGTTTTTAAATATAGCAAAGCTTTAAACTACTGGCTGGGGCGCCTGGCTGGCTCAATGGGTAGGGTGTGTGATTCTTGATCTCTGGGTTGTGAGTTTGAGCCCCATGGTGGATGTGGAGATTACTTAAAAATAAAATCCTTAAGGGGCGCCTGGGTGGCGCAGTCGGTTAAGCGTCCGACTTCAGCCAGGTCACGATCTCGCGGTCCGTGAGTTCGAGCCCCGCGTCGGGCTCTGGGCTGATGGCTCAGAGCCTGGAGCCTGTTTCTGATTCTGTGTCTCCCTCTCTCTCTGCCCCTCCCCCGTTCATGCTCTGTCTCTCTCTGTCCCAAAAATAAATAAATGTTGAAAAAAAAAAAAATTTAAAAAAATAAAATCCTTAAAACAAAACAAAACAAAAGGAAAAAACTTTGTGACAGCAGCTGATTGTACTTATTAAATAAAGCTATATCTAATGTTTGGATCTTAGAATTAATGTAATACTTGGTTAACTTTGAAATTATGCACATTAATATTTGTTTAGTAAACACTGTCAAGGAGCGCCTGGGTGGCCCAGTCAGTTGAGCATCTGACTCTTGATTTTGGCTCAGGTTATGATTCCAGGGTCATGGGATCAAGCCCTGTGTCGGGCCCTGTGCTGAGCGTGGAGCCTGCTTGAGATTCATATTCTCTCTCTCTCTCTCTCTCTCTCTTTCTCTTTCTCTCACTCTTTCTCTCTCTCTCCCTCCCTCCTTCTCCCATTCCCCCTCTGCCCCTCTCCCCTGCTCTCTCTTAAAAAAAAAAAAAAAAAGAATGTCAAGCATTATAAATGAAAAGCCTAAAATAACTTTGAAAGAAGGAAAGCAGTGGTTCATTAGTCACCCATATTCATTTTAATGACAAAAAAAAAAAGGTGGAATATCGTCTTGTTCTTTAATTACATTAGATATTTATGTAAAGGAGCTTTATAAACCATAAAAGACTATACAAAAATACGGTACTCTTAGTAAAATATCAAATCATTCACATTATTTTGGATCCATTCACTGTCCATTTTAAATACTGCCTTATATGCATTTTATAAGATAAACCTGTAATTAGACTTTTTGTAAATTATTTAATACTCAGAGTAGGTGCTTATATGTTCAATATGCCTCATAATCTCTCCCAGTATTATATTGCTTTTCTTCTTTTGTACTTTAGTGCCTCTAATTACCCAATATATTGTAATTTTTTTCCCTATTATGTCACCATTCTGCAAAATTTGGGGTCCAGGGCTAGTCTGGCTTTATAGATGATCTTAATGGTCTCAGTGGGTGAATTGTTTCAGGTAAGCATTCTTGGGGATAACCAGGAGTTAATAGTTGTATTCTAATAATAGTTAAAAGTACACATTAACAGTTCATTGTTATTTAGACCTCTAAGATGCATGTTTTGTTTAAATAGGTGTAAATGCCATCCAGATGCTTATAAAAGTATTTATTGGTATTAGAATGGCCAATCAAAGTGCATGTTTAGGTAATGATGTCATGGCGTTATTTAATATTTTACCCTGGAACAGTGTGTAAGAATCTTCATAGCGATCCACATGTTTTCTACCACAGTTGTCCTATTTGGCCCCTCTTTGATCTACATGCTTCTTTTTAGCTGAATGCTGGTAAACGTCCTTTCTGACAGCCCCCTTTGCTCCTGCCTGCCATTATCTGCTGAAGTTCAGAAACCAGAGCATCACTTCAAACAGCACAGTTAGGGAGTAGCCAGTCAGAAGAGATTCCTGAGGCATGCAAAGTTCTGCCATAATCATTCAAAGATGTTTGGGTGGGGGGATGGGGGTAGTAGAGGTGTATGTGAATTCAGAGAGCTGTGGGGGTTGGCCTCTGGTCACTGGTAAATAAGTGAAGTCAGGTGCCAGAGAGTCTAGACACAGTGATTTCAGTCTTGAGTCTTTGGTATCTGATACTCAATATGGGACCTGTCTGATTGAGCACTATTGCCTCTTCATTGCACAGGCTGAAGCCCTTTTAGTGCTTTCCTGTTAAATTAGTAAAAGATGACAATGGACATAGTTAAAACAGAACAAATCTAGTTTTAATATTTCCTAGTTGTCAGCAATTACACTTACTTTTGAAGTGCCAGGGGTAGCAATCAAATTAAAGACATAATGTTGCCCATGGAGTTTGAAGGAAACTATTATTTTAAAATGTGAATGCTTTAATTAAAATTGAAGTGTTTCTCTTTCCTATTATGAAAAACTAATTCTATATCATGATACATTTCATTCACATTTAGTCCTAATTTCTCTTGATTTTGGGGGGGGTAGTTGGATAAGATTTCAAACTGTGCATTATTTTTTAAAAATCTAGCCCCTGATTACTTCACCACAGGATCTAACATAGAAATTACCAAAAGCAAACAAAACCCCTCAGCTTCTAATAGATCATCTAACCCCATTTGCAAGGGCAATTTTCATACTACAAGGTCAATTTCAAGTAAATAGCAACAGATAATTTGCTTTTGTAACAGATTTTTGTTATTATAAAGAAGTTTCTTACATCAGTAAAAATTTAGAAGAAATCTATAGTAAATTTTTAATTAGAGTATGAAAAACATACTAATTCGAGGATTATCACATACATTTTTATTGATTTGTACTTTTAATGGCAATTAACATATAGATAGGTAGCAAAATCTATTAAATGTATATCCAATAGATTAAGATTATTTTAGTTTTGCCGTAGAATTTTTTTGTTCTATAATATTATTAAGTGTTAATGATTCCTTATCTAAAGATTCTATTAGTAGCAACATTTGTGGTTAAAGAGCTGCCCTCTGGAAAAAGGCATGATATATTGCTAACTACTCACCTGTTACAGTGTTTTGTAGTTTTCAGCATATATATAAGTATAGTTTTGTTAGAACTGTACTTACTTAGGTATAATTTTTTGGAGCAGTTGTAAGTGGATCTGTGTTAATTTTGGTTTCCAGTTGTTCACTGCTAGCACATAGGAATACAATTGATTTTTGTATGTTGACCATACATCCTTTTTGAAACTTAAGTTATCTGAAATTTACAAAGAGAATAATTAAAACAAGATTTAACAGAAGAGGGTCTAACCAGTCAACAAATAGCTGTTATTCACTTCCTGTATATACAGTGCTGTGTTGGATTCACAAGGGCATGCTCATCTAAAAAGGTATTGTATTGTAGTGCCCTGAGGCAAAACATAAGAAATTGTTAGGTAACAAATTTTAGGACTGACTTTCCTATGTCTTAGCCATTTGACTTAGAGAAAAATGTCTTTACATAGTATACACTCAGTTAATCTGCTGATTTACCAGTCATAGAAGACTAGCCTCTAAAAACTATAGCATAAAGTTCATTTCTCCTTTATTATAGCAACCATCTTTCATCATGACAAATCTGGATTACAGATAGTTGGCATAGGTAGCCTACCTTTTCCTAGATTTCTGCTTTTCTGTCTGTTGCCTTTCAGACCCACCTTCTCTTTCTTTTATCATTAAGTAGAGTTCTTTTCTCATTTTATACCCATGCCCATATGATTGGATCCAGCCTGGAGCTTCAGTAATCAACCATATGTAACAATTCCTAAATCTCCGGTGCAAACATTTCTTATAAACTCAGGGTTGCATTTATAACTTCTACTGAATATCTGTACCACACTATCACATAGGCAGCTTATTAAACTCAACACATCTAAAACCAAAATGACTGTCTTCCCTTTAAAGTCTTCCTACTCTAGTTTCTCCTGTTTGGTAAATGTGGACACCACTGTCCATGTTGGTGCTCAGTGCAGAAACCTGGGAGTCATCTTTGACCCTTCCTCTCCCTTAACCCCAACATCTAGTCAGTTATTAAATCCCATTTTGATTCTCGTTCCTAAATACAGCTTTAATCCATCCTTTATCTCCATCCTGTGGCCCCATGTGGTCCAAGAGTCATCATCTTACCTGCACTTTTCCTCTAGGCTCCTAGATGGTTTTCCTACATTTTCTCACTCTGTTTCAGTCTGTTTTCCACACTGGCCAGACCTTTTTGAAACACAGATCTTATCCTACCATTTTACTTACTTAGAAGCCTTTAATGGCTTCCTATTATCTTTACAATGAAGCCCCAAATCTTTAACATGTACTTCATAGACCCTGCATGATTTGGCTTTTACCTTCTTATATCTGAACACTATTTCACTCACTCCCAACCATGCTTGCCTTCTTTTCTTCTTTCTTACCTTGTATCCTTTGCACAAGCTATTTTTTTTTTTTTGCTCAGAATGCTCTACTTCTGCATAATATTTTGAATTCCTTAAATGCAAAGGCTGTATCTAATATTCCTCCTGTATTTTCCATTGTACTCAGTAGTTTACATCTAATACCGAACATCTAGTAGTTCATCAACCATTTATTCATTCAGTAGTCCATAGTGAGAGCTCACCACTTATATGTTGAAATGTATTATATTATTCCCATCACAGAATCTAAGATAATACATTGTAATAAAATACATCTGGTGTTTTTGATGCTTTTCTGTGTGGTTTTTTGAATAAAATATTCCATGTGCTTTTTGCTAGTTAATGAAGATGCTGTTTGAATGTTCAGATGAACGAATTGACTTGGAACTCATTTCTTTCTGCATTAATCTTGCTGCTAACAAAAGGAATGTACAGCTTATCTGTGAAGGTTAGTGCCTTTGAGCTTCATAGATAACCTTTAATCATATGGCAACTGGCAAATTCTGGAAAAGAAACAAGGAATTAAGAATTACAGTAGCTGTGTAAATCCTATTTTTAAGTAGTTTTAAAAATTATAGCTTTAATCTTTAAAGGTCAGATAGATTCAGAACAAATACTCTTATATCATGAGAGAAATACTTACCTTTAGTAATATTTTATAAACCAGGGTTTAGTTACCCTTAATTAAATTTCATTTTTAAAAACATTTCTAGATGAAACAAAACTTTTTATTTGCAAAACAATCTGTTACAGTGTAAGATAATAACAATAAAAATGTATCATATTTGTTTCTATAATACCTTTGTAAAATAGCTTGTCATGCATTATGATATTTCAGAATCTGCTCAATAGTTTTTTTCTTATTTGGAAAGTATACATGTTTGTTTTCTGTTTTTTGTTTTTTTAAGGGACAAATGAGCAAATAGGAAAAAATTAAAATCTTTTCTTCCACTATCCAGAGATAATCATAGGTAAAATTTTGGTACAATGCTTCTGCAGATTTTTAAGATAAAATTTGGTTTTTGTATCTATATATGGTGACATTTTTTTAAGTTATATCTTGAATCTCATTCCATGTGATTAGATATTTTATATAAAATAATTGCCAATAGTGGCAAAATAATCCTTTAAAGGATTTTCTATAATTTAATCAGCTATTTTGGATATTTAGTTTGTTGCCACTTCTTTTCTGAAACAAACCATGTTGCAGTAGTTTTCCTTTCTCTGAAACTTCATATTTCGATTTTTATGTTCTTAGGATACATTTCAAAAAGCATTTACATTTTTAAAATTTGTGGTGCATATTCCATACACAGAAGAGCACATACTGTGTGATACCATGTATATGAAATTCTACAGCAGGTAAAATTAATCTATGTTTAAAAAGAAGAAAGAGAAGGGGCGCCTGGGTGGCTCAGACGGTTAAGTGTCCGACTTGGCTCAGGTCATGATCTCACGGTCCGTGAGTTTGAGCCCCGCGTCAAGCTCTGTGCTGACAGCTCAGAGCCTGGAGCCTGCTTCAGATTCTATGTCTCCCTCTCTCTGCCCCACCCCTGCTCATACTCTGTCTCTCTCTGTCTCAATAATAAATAAAAACATTAAAAAAAAATTTTTTTTTAAAAAGAAGAAAGAGAAGGAAAATAGGAGGAAGAGGAAAAGGAGAAGTAAAGTGATTACATTTGGGGACGAAAATTGAGAAGGGACACTTTCTGGAATGAATGGAAATGTCTGTATCTTGATATGGGTATGAATTACCCAGGGGCACACATTTAATCAAAATTAATCTATTGTACACTTAAGATTCAGGCATTTTACTGTATGTAAATTGGGGTTTTTTTGAGAACTGTAAACTAAACAAATTTTATTAAACTTAAATGAACCTTAATTCTATTGGAGGAGTTTTCTGGTTTTTTGCAGGAAATGGGCTAAAGATGCTCATGAAGAGGGCTCTGAAGTTTAAGGATCCATTGCTGATGAAAATGATTAGGAACATTTCCCAGCATGATGGACCAACTAAAAATTTATTTATTGTGAGTATAGTTTCTTTCTTTCTATTAAAACAGCCTGAGAATTGAAGCTTTAAAGTCCTACATTTGGAAATAAAACTCTTACTGAGCTCTTATCAGTATTAACTCATGACCCAAGTTGGTTCTTTTGTTATAAACTTTCTTGTAAGTTTAGCTTCCAGAAATCCCATGCTCAATTTTAGAGTTGTTTTCACTTTATGATCCCAACCCCTAACACTTCTGTCCTCACTCTACTTGTCTTGCCTTTTAAACAAGTGACTCCTGAGGCACCTGGCTGGCCCAGTTGGAAGAGTATGCAACTCTTGATCTCAGGGTTGTGAGTTTGAGCCCCACTTTGGGTATAGAGGTAACTAAAAAAATATATAATAAACTTTAAACCAATGATTCCTATAGCAATTTGGCTCAAGATTATTAAAACAAGAGAATCACATTTGATACTTACTTTTTCTTCCTGTGGATTACATTATTAGATTGGTTCTTCTGCAGAAATCATATTTTAAATTTGTATTAAAATTCTGTTTTATTTAGGATTATGTTGGGGACCTTGCAGCCCAGATCTCTAATGATGAGGAAGAGGAGTTTGTGATTGAATGTCTGGGAACTCTTGCAAATTTGACCATTCCAGACTTAGACTGGGAATTGGTTCTTAAGGAGTACAAGTTGGTCCCATACCTCAAGGATAAACTAAAACCAGGTCTGTGCTAAGTATTTGCATTTTGCGTAATCATTAAGTTATTTCTATTTCTTTCTGTTGCGGCTGAGAGCAACTGCTAGAGCAGTATTTTGTGACCATTATTATACTAGGTAATGTGTTTTCTTCCCACACCTCAACTTTCAGCTCTAGTTCTAGTTTCTTCCTCCCAGAAAGGTGATCACTAGGTCTCCTGTTAGATGTATGTACTCTTTTTCCTAAAAACGTGTTATCTTAATATTGGTTTCCTTTCCCTACCCTGCTTATTTTTTTATCCTGCCTTTTAAAAATTACCAAATACCATATCCTCTTTGCATGCATGCATACCTGTGAACACACAAAGTTCTTTGAGCCATTCAAATGACTCTTCGGTTTTCTGTATTTACATTGTCATTCGTTTACATTTTCAGAGAGGTGTTATCACTTCAGTGCTGCCCTCCCTTACTATTATGAACTATCTTCTTCATTGAGCATAGAAATGGGAAGAAAGGACAAAGTTATAAGCATGTTAAGGATTCATAAGAACTGATTTAATAGCTTACAGTATATTCTCTGTGCATTGAAGTTTTGGCAGTATAAATGGATTTGGATCAAGACATTGCAATGAAAACTTTCTGTGGTTTGACTTTATTAGGTGCTGCAGAAGATGACCTTGTTTTAGAAGTGGTTATAATGATTGGAACTGTATCTATGGATGACTCTTGTGCTGCATTGCTAGCCAAATCTGGGATAATCCCTGCACTCATTGAATTGCTAAATGGTAAATTATAATTTGTTTCAATTTACTTTTGTTAATATATGAACAGGCTATTTACATTTTTAAATATAAAAGATCTGCAATCATGAAATACTAATATTCTGTCCTTCTGTTGAGCTTTGTGTTGATTGAATTGGATCTCCTATCTTTTTTTAATGTCTTGATTTCTAATCAGGAAGGTTCATTTGGAAGCATCCTATTCCCTTCTAGGTCCAATGCTGTCCTCTAAACGTTCCGTGGTGAAGGAAATGTTCTCTATTTGCACTGTCTAACACATGTGGCTGTTGAGTACTTGAGATGTGGCTATTGGGACTGAGAACTTGAATTTTGTATTTAATTTTAATTCAATTAGCCACAGTGGCTATGGTTACAGAATTGGGCAGTGAGGCCTAGATGGAATTTTTCCCTTAACTTCGTATTGCTTTTAAGGGGCCAGGGTTCATTGTTTTCCACACTGCATACAAAATCTAACTGAATCTAATATTATTCTATTAGCGTCAAGTTCTCTAGGACTCTGTGTTAGTCTACTTAGGCTTCCATAACAAAATACCATAGACTGGATTGCCTAAACAAATAAATTTATTTTCTCATAGTTCTGGAGGCTGGGAAGTCCAGGATCAAAGTATCAGCCAATTTGGTTCCTGGTGAGGCCTTTCTTCCTGACTTCCAGAAGGCCACCTTCTTGGTGTGTCATCACATCCTCACAGAGCAGAGAGTGTGAGCTAGCAAGAGCGAGCACACGCACAGTGCTCTGGTATCTCTTCTTAAGGGATACTAATCCTGTGGGATCAGGACTCCACCCTTATGACCTCATTTAACCTTAATTACTTCCTTATAGACCTGTCTCCAAATTGGAGTCACATTTAGGTTAGGGCTTTAAGGTAGGGATTTTGGAAGGTATGGGAAGCCTGAAATAACATTCTAATCTCAGGCTTTCCTGCCAGGTATAATAAATCTGCATTTTGTATTATTTTTCATAGATTTTTTTGAAGTATAACAAGAAAAATACAAAAATATAGCTCAATGAATTTTCAAAATGAGCACACCCATGTTACTTCCACTCACATGAGGAATTAAAATATCACCATCACCCTAGAAGTCCCTCTTCTGCCATTTCCCAGTCATTATCACCCTCTCCAAACTGGTGTCTATCCTTTCTTTTGTCACATGTAGATTACTTTTGCCTGGTGCTGAGCTTTATATAAGTAGAATCCAGGGTTTTTTGGTCATACGTTATAAAGTGAGATTCATCTATGTTGTGTTAAGAAGTGTGTTTCTTCTCATTGCTCTGCAAATATACGACTGTTTATCCTTTCTACTATTGGCAAACGATAGGGTGGCTTTTGGGGGTTTTTTTTTTTTTGATAGGAGAAGGGCTATTATAAATATTGCTTCTATGAACATTCTTAAACTTTTCATTTGATGAATATATGTATTCATTCCTTTTGGACATATGACTAGGAGTAGAATTGTTAGGTCATAGAGTCTATATAAGTTTAGCTTGAGTAAATAATGCCAATCTGTTTTTCAAAGTAGTTGAGTCAGTTTTCAGTCCCACCAGCAATGTGCAAAAGTTCCAGTTGTTCTGCATCACCCTCATGTCTGGGCAATATCAGTCTGTTTAATTGTAGCCTTCAGAGTGGTGGTTTTAATTTGCATTTCCCTAATGACTAATAATTGAGTACCTGTTTGTGTTTATTGGTCAGTTCATTATGGCTAATAAAGTTAAATACCTATTTAAGTCTTTTGCCCATTTCTCTCTTTTGAATTTTTAAGTTTGATTTATAAATTCTTTAACATAATGCATTTAATAGGTCATCTAGAGATAATACCTCCATATTTTGAAGTGTTCCTACATATTGTGTGTGTGTGTGTGTGTATATGTATATATATATATGTATATGTGTGTGTGTGTGTGTGTGTGTGTGTATACACACACATATTTACTTTGGTCCACCCTTCTCCCAGCCAGGAGTTTTCCAAATGAGAAACAATTAAAAGAGAGACTAGGTGGTTGGGAGGTGTAAATGAAGACAATGTAGTTGGCAGAGTGAGAATGAAAATTTTGTGATGAGCTGGAGAAATCTGAAACAGAATGACTGGTTTTCTTGAATTGCTGTTCCCCCTCGATTATGATTGAGGGAGCTGAGACATGTACAATTGTGGCAAGCTGACAGAGCCAGCTCACAGTGTCTTACTGTGTCTTAATGTTCTCTGCCATGAGGTGATCATGAACAGAGGCTATATGCTTCTCTTTTTAAGAAATACATGGATTTCCGGGAATATAGTCAATAATACTATAATAATTTATGATGTCAGGTGGTGACTACACTTACCATGGTGAGTATTGAGTGAATTTTTTCTCATTGGCAAGTTAGTGAGGGAAATCCTTTGGAACAGATTGGACTTTAAGGGTCCCGCACTTTATTCTACACAAATAGCTAATGCTCTGTTGACCTGTAAATCTGTGTCTAACAGGTATCATTGAACAAATGCCAGGAGTTGATACAAAACTATTAATAAATGAAATTTCATAACCAGTACCTAAAAATTAGATTTCTATAAGTATTTGCTTTTGCCATTATATATTAATCAGTGGGTATCAGCTAACCTATTAAACTATTCTTTATATAATATTAAACATTAATTAGCTTATGATATGCAACATTCCTTTTACTATTTATATAATCAGTTACATTAAAACTAAAATAACTTATTTCATGACAATAAGTAAAATTTAATGTTGTTAACATTATTCAAGAATAATACCTCTTGGGGTGCCTGGGTGGCTCAGTGGGTTAAGCATCCGACTTAGCCTCAGGTCATGATCTCACAGTTTGTGAGTTCGAGCCCTGCGTCGGGCTCTGTGCTGACAGCTCGGAGCCCAGAGCCTGCTTCAAGTTCTGTGTCTCCCTCTCTGTCTCTGCCCCTTCCCCGCTCACACTCTGTCTCCCTTTCTCCCTCAAAAATAAATAAACATTAGAAAAAATTTTTGTAAGTTTTTCTACCAAAACCTTAGAATTTAGAAGGTGTGATTTTTTTTTTTTAAGAACTGTTTTTCTCATGAGGAGTCAACATTATACAGACAAAATATAGAACCAGATTTATTTCATAAATTAGAATTATTTAAAAAATTCTTACGATGGACAAAAAACAAGTGTTGGTAAGTGTCGCCATTTCACATTAGGGCCATAGAAGTTAATTTAATCAAGGTGTTTATACCTGGAGGCAAAATCTGGTGAGAATTAATTACAGAGAAACACTGGTACTGTGTGTGTTCTTACACCAGTCTTGTCCTTCAGTGCTTCCTAAGTCCAGCCTGATCTTTTGAGACCATCTCAAGTAGTCTGATGTAAACTCAGAGCAGATATAATTCCTTTTTTACAAAATCTTAGTTTTATCTTTGTATTTCAAAGTAATTTTACCTATGTAGTTTAACTATAACCAAATTTACTAAAACTTCTGAAAATGTGTTATAAAATTTCCTGATCATCATCATGGAATTTAGAAAAATATCTAAATAAAGATATAAATGATATATGCCACCCATATATTATAAATAACTTAAATTGATTACCCTTTACTTGTCTCCTGTCCCTTTTGGTTTTCTCATTCTCCACTATTCCAATCGATGTATTTCACTTTTGTATAGAACTATAGAATTCTCTTATTTGACGTTTTCTGCTTCCTTTCAGCCCAACAAGAAGATGATGAATTTGTGTGTCAGATAATTTATGTCTTCTACCAGATGGTTTTTCACCAAGCCACAAGAGATGTCATAATCAAGGAAACACGTATCCTTTTAATGTTTACGACAGATAATGACATTTCACATATTCAGAAAAGATGCATCTTTACATATTTTTTCCTAGCAAATGTTCAAATGATGTGGGAAATACCAAGCCCCAAAATAATTTCAGAGGGCAAGCTATTTTTCATGGAAGCTCTTGACCCCAAGTCAGCGTACAGGTAGAATAGCACAAGCGATTTTATTAACTTATTGGGCTGTGATTCCTAAGAACTTAACAAACATATCAGAACTTTCTTCTCTGTTAACATAATTTAACTATCAGATGTTCCTGGTACTATTCTTAGTACTCTTTCAATCTTAATGTGTTCACTCTACAAATCTATTCCCGTGGCTTCAGCTACCAACTATATGCTAAGTATTTAGTATCTTCAAATTCTCTTTCTTGAGTCCCAGGCATTTGTTTCTAACTGCCATCTGGATGTCTTCCACCTGTTGAAAAAGCTGTTACATGTATTACAATCAAAGAACCCGAATTCTAAGTTACCTTTGCCACTTACAAGCTGCAGGACCTTGGATATGTTATTTAACCTCCCTTGAGTATAAAATCTTGCATCTATAAAATGACCATAATCTGATAAAAATGATGGGAACATCTCCTGCCTCGTATGATTGTTATAAGTACTGGTGGATTTAAAGTGCCTGTAATTCTTTCCAACACACAGAGATACTCAATAAGTGAGAGTTTATCATTATTGCATTGAAAAGGGTACTTGATAATGCCAACATCCTCCCCTGTATCCTCCTTCTGTGTTCACAGTGGATAATAACAGTACCATCCATCAGTCTCGTAGCTGAGCATTTTGTGTCTGCTACCTCTTTTATGACACATAATTGGACATTCGTAATGCAGACATCTGCCAAAACACTATTAACAGATAGTGTTTTAAGTGCTAGATTTATAAAAAAGTCAGTCCCTGTACTCAAAGAGTTTATAGTCTAATTGGAGAGACAGACAAGTAAATAAGAAATATTAAATTATAACCCAGTGTAGCAATGTCATAAAGGTATATGCATTGGGCAGGAAAGAATATGTATATCCAAGGATATATATAGAACCGAGTCGGGGGATGTCATATAATGCTGGCAGCAGAAGTGATATCTAAGCTGCATCTCTGTGTGTGTGTGTGCATGTGTGTGAGTGTGTGTGTCTGTGTGTGTGTGTGTGTGTGTGTTATTGTGGTCATCTGCATGTTTTGAACTCCTCTAGTAAAATACTTATTTACCCATGTGAAAAATCTAAACTTAAGATAACCTTAATCTGTTTTTCTAGAGTTCCCCCTTTAACTCTACAGTGCACAATTTTCTCTTAGCACACCCAAATTTTTCATCATTTATCAGATAGGACCCATCTTCTTGCCTCTTCGTGTGCCTTATCAACCTCAAATGCATTTCTCTCTTTCTTTACCTAATAATCTCCAGCTCATTAAAGGTAGATTTATAAGCCATCTTTAAAGTTAAGCCTTTCTAATCCAGTTAAGCCTCCCTCCTTCCCAGTAGGAGTAATTTATTTTCACCTCCAGTAAAGAACTTTAAATTGTATATTTATATGCCTGTCTTTACCAAAGGTTTTGAGCTCTTCAAGCTCGAGGACAAGCTTTTGTTTTCCTCATCTTTATCTATACTCAAAATTTAACATAGCACCTAGCATGTGGGTAGTACTTAGGTCAGTGAACACATGTGTCTAAAATTAATTAATTTTAAAATTAATACATTGGAAGACTTTTTTTTTTCTTTTGCATGATGATGGGCCATCGCTCAAAACATTATTTTAAAGTCCTCTGATCTTACATTCAAAGTCAATGACACATGCTTTAAGTATCATCTTTGGAGAAAATTGCCTTGTTTTTGAGATTAATTACTGGAGTCTCTGAGAGTCAAGTCTGAGTAACAAGTCTAAACTCAGAATTGTTGATTTCAGTATGGGCTATCAATAATGCAAACACTGTTTTGCCTTAACTAGCGAGAGCTTCCTTTATCATAAGTAATGTTTTTTAAATGTGGCTTATAAACTGACTCAGGAAAATAAATTCTAGATACACTCTTTTGAGCAGTATTAACATTAGAATAAATTCCTTCTCCCCAGTGGTGTTCCAGGGATTTTTTTTTTTGTATTAATAGTTGCTTCATGAAAAAAGGTTCTGTGATAAATGAATATGGAAAACACTGAATTAAACAGGTTTTCTTGCTACAGGGTCTTCTTGGAAAACTTAATATGCTTTTCTGGGTTGAGCGAATCTGAAATGATATTTTATAATAGAATATTTCTATAACTACAGAAGACACTATAAGAAACACATGTTAGAAAACATGAAAGTGAAAGCATAGCTTTCCTAAGGTAACTTCTTTGAAGGAGACCTTTGTTTACATGTCACACCATAGGGTTTTTTTGAAGACTAAGGAATTAAGTATTTATGGTACCTACCAAGTGCTAGTGCATAGTGAGTAAGTGTCTCTAACCTAGTCTATCTATTTAAAATGTACTCTCAGTACCTTATTGTCAAAGTTCACAGTATTAAGACCACTTCCATTTGATTTTTCTTGTCAGTGTAACTTTATTTTCTCCCCAGTTCAATTTCTGTGAAGCCATTGAATCTGAAGTGAGTACTTTTTAAATAGTTATTCTGACGAATATAACATGTTGAAAATGGAAGGAATGGGACAGAAAAGATCTGCTGATTTAAAATTTTTACAAAAGCATCAAGGAATACTACTTAGATCCAATGCTTTCATCCATGCCTTGAGATTGTAAAGATTGCTAGAGTGCTTTTGCCCAGTGTTTTGGTGTCCAAAAGCCGGGATTTTTGTTGATATCAATGATATCTAAATATGTCTTGTTGTCTTTTGTCACATAATTAGGAACTATTAAAATATTTCACTATAATTTTAACTACTTTATCATGATTTTGACTATACTTAAATTTTTAAGTGAAGATTTATTATGTAATTATTTCCTTTTCCCGCTTTTAAATTTAGATTAATGATCAACATTATTTGATATAATTTTAAACAGAATGAAAGAAACTTTAAGAAGGCTGGTATAGACTTATATTAGGTCAACATATGATTTATATTAAAATGTTTGGGATATTAAAAATAGCTCTCTGCACAATGCATAGAAATTGAGAATCTGAAATTGAGAACCAATGCTATTGTAATAATTTTCATACAATCCCAACAATGGCAGCATGGGAAAATAAGTCAAATTTGACTTGGTCCTTTTAGATTCTCTCTGAGAACATATTATTCTGTATTTTTTCTACATTTTAAATGTATCCTCTTTTCCCCTTGAGAAAAATAGTAAGTAGCACCAATGAGTAGAAGATTAGGGTTAACCTCTGTCTTTGCAATTGCTGTGAAACTTGATAAAATTTTTTTCGGCATTGTAATCAGTGCTGCAAAGAATGTCATTTGCTTGTGTACATGTGTGCTAGAGTTTCTTGGAGGAAACACCCAGCTTCTGTTTCAAATACAATTTTAACAAAGATCGGCTGTAAATATTGGAGATCAAGAAGTTTTTCTTCACTGCCTTTTTTGGATTCATTGCGGTTTCTCTGTTAATTTGAGTTTTCTTTTTTTCCTCTGTTTCCCCCTACTTATTTGTAGGAGTTAAGCCCAATTTCAACATGTATTCTCTCCAGTTTTAAAGGACTGTATTCTTCTACTTGTAAGTCTAACGTCCCCACTTGCATCTTCCATGGTATGTGATAGTGTAATAATTCACCTCATTTTTGTAACATTTTTCTAACATTTGAAACTGAATTATTATTTTAACTATTGCCTTTTAAAAACTAGTACTTATTCAAGACTTAGAATATGTTGACCTATTCCCTGTTTGCTATTTTTTTTCTTGAATTCCATTTCTCTCTCTCTCTGAGTTTCCTTTCATTATTACGTTCTCTTATACTGCTAAATGAGTATCTATGAATAATAAAATATATCTGAAAATAACTAGCATGTTCTCTTTAATAATCATTTAGCAGAATATGGAGTTTTAGATTGCCAATTATTTTTCTCCACAATTCAAAGGTATTTTTCTGCTGTCTTCTTGCCTGAATTGATGACAGTGTGCCGTCTGTAGTCTGCTAATTATTGATAGCTGTCAGTGTCTGATGACAATTTACTCTTTTTTCCCTTATAAATGACTTGATATTTTGGCCAATAAGACCAGAGGAGCATTTCTGTATTTTTAAAGCCAAATAGCTTCATTAGAATTTGAGTTGGTATTCATCATCCTTGCTTGATTTCTCCAAGTATCATATGTGATCTTTCAGTATATAGTTTTGCCTTTTTTTTCCCCTAATTTCAGGAAAATTTTCTTGAATTTTAGTTTTTAGTATTTGTTCTCTTTTATTAAAAGCTTTTATTGTCTTCTTTGGAATTTCTATTATGTTGGATCTTCTTTGCCTATCTTAAATAATTAGTCATTTTCTAATATTTTCTCTTATTTGTTTTTAAATTTTACAAGTTTTCTTCCTTTTTAGCTTCCATTCCTCTCGGAGTTTTATCTGTTTTTATTTACTCATGTGTTACTATAAATTTAGTTCTTATATATCTGGAATTATTTTTACCTTTATTTTTGGTTCTTTCCTGAATTATTTCATTTCTTTGAGTTCTCTAACTTTGATATATATTGTTCCTATACATATATTCTACTTCCTTACATTCTTTTATTTCTTTTTGAAGTATTGGGTTACACCTTTCATCTTTTATGTGAAAATGTTATATTTTTCTCATAATCATCTACAAAATATGACTGTGATTCTTTTCTGTTGTTATTTTTATGTGAAATTAATTTTCTGGAACTTTTAGGTGGGCCAGCTCTCTCAGGAAAGCTTAACAGAGAGCTGTGTGGCTCTGGAGCTCCCTCTTCAGTTACTTTCATGAAGATATTTTCAAAAAGATGGCCTTGTACTTTCTGAGACTTACTGGTTCTGTTTTCCTTACCCTTTTTTATTTAGTGTTTTTTTTCTTTCTTATTTCTATTAATGAAATGAAATGAAATGTTAAATGTTTATGGTCAGCTTTTATTGATGACTCAATTTTAAAACTTGAAGTTAGATTTCCCGGGGCAATTTGAATTTAGAGAAATGTGAGATTTTTCTAATATCCTTGAATAGGCTCAATCTCAAACACAATTTGCATCTTTAACCACTTTTATTCAGAGGCTCCAGCGTATCTCATAGATCTGATGCATGATAAAAATAATGAAATCCGAAAGGTCTGTGATAATACTTTAGATATTATAGCGGTAAGTAATTCTTCTTCTTATGCAAAGTGTAATAATAGTCTTTATTTGGTAGAAAAGAAAACTCTGTACATCTTTTTAGAATTTGGCATTTAATATAAATGCAAATTTGTATTTTGATGAGTCTCTGAAAATACAGTGATATTAAATTCATATTTTAATCATTAAAAAAAGATTAAAGGCTTTCAGCCTTTAGGCTCCTTGAAGAGGTCTACATGTCTCTCAGAATCATTTGTTTTTCAGAGAAGTTATTACATTGGAGCAGGGGTTTGATGAGAATTTCTACCAGAATTTAATAGTCAGTTTTGCAGTTTGACCATTAAACTTTTTTAATAAGACAAATGTTATATCAGTTATTTTTTCAGTGCTTTGATTTTTGTCATATGCATACACTTGTTTTGCCAGTTGCTTTGGAATGATGAAACATACAAAAATCATGTTATTCATGACCTTAGAAGTTTTGAAAGGATGTATAACTGAAGGAATATAATCAGAAGGGTGATCTGAGTCCTGGATTAGAAACTTGCTCTCTGTACAGACTTTTTTCAGAAGTCATGCTCCTGCTGACCACCTAGTCTTCTGCCTGGACTTGGGCCTTGCACTGGGATGTGCCATACACTAGATTACTTTAAATGTTTTTCACCTGTGGCATACACAAAGTGCTTCCTTCTTTGAACTGGATTTATACCTTCTATTTTGGCTCACTTGATAAGAAGTTTCTTGAATATACCCTATTCAGTAGTTTTCAAAGTTTAACTTAAGCTTTTTAAATGATCAGAATA
The DNA here is from genome assembly GCF_022079265.1 of Lynx rufus. Taxonomy (NCBI): domain Eukaryota; kingdom Metazoa; phylum Chordata; class Mammalia; order Carnivora; family Felidae; genus Lynx; species Lynx rufus. Next base: position 51,202,814 of record NW_025814829.1, read on the forward strand.
ACATTTTTAATGTTTGTTTGTTTGTTTTGTTTTGAGAGAGAGAGAGAGAACACATGGAAGCAGGAAGCAGGGAGCGGGGAGGGGTGGGGAAGAGAATCCTAAGCAGGCTCAAGCATGCTCCAGGCTGTCAGCGCAGAGACCAATGCAGGGCTGTCTCATGAACCTTGAGATCATGGCCTGAGCCAAAATCAATAGTCGCACGCTTAACCGACTGAGCCACCCTGGCCCGCCTTAGAATAACATTTTAAAGAATCAGTTAACAACTTTAGTAGAAGTCCTCTAAGTTGGCATTTATGCTAGTGATTTCTTTATGAAATCAGACAGTCACTATCAGGTACTTCCTTGCCAATTTCCTGGATTTTATTTCAAAATTCATCTTATTTGATGTCATCTATTTTTCGGATTGGACTGAGTATATCATTACTGGCTTAAAACTAAATGAGTATGTTGACATTTTTAGCTTTGATCTCTAAATTAAAATAAGGAAACTTTGCATATTAAATCCTTATTCCAGTAAGGTGTTTCATACATGTAGACCCCTGGTGACAGGGTTTATGAATAGAGAATATTTATTTTCCTAGGGAATAATTTCATGGCTCATATACTATTTTCTAGTAGATCACTAAATTTAGTGTTGTGTATAAAGTAGGTAGTGTAAGAAAAAACTTCCTCAAGTTCTATTTGTGATTATCTTACCTTAAGCAATGAAGAAGGGAAAGAGATGTCAGTTTGTTAGAGAATGCCTTTAGCATACTTTTAAAATGGTCTTATTTGAGAAAAGTAGATGGAAGGCAGTAATGTTTAGATATGCTTGGTATAGAAAGTAAATTTGTGGTAGTTCCAAAATGCCAGCTCAGTCTCATTATTAAAAAATTCAGTATAAAATATGAATATAAAAACATTCCCAATAATTTCTAAACTCTGGGCTGAAATCTCTCATCTTTTTTTTTTTAATTTAAATCCAAGTTAGTTAATATATTAATATATAATGATTTCAGGAATAGAATTCCATGTAAAGTCTCTAATCTTAAACGGGAATTTTCCCCACCCTGTGTCTACCTTTCTTTTCTATTCTAGATGGCTGTCCTAGCTCTCTCTTTCTCTCTAGAACCAATGTTTTGAAAAAACTGTCTACATATTACTTCCTTCATTTCTTCAGTTCCCCTCATCCACCTTTCAACCTATATGAATTCTAGCTTCTGCCTCCTTTGTTGCACTGATATGGTGCTCACTAAAGTCACCTGGCCTTCATTTTTCTAAATCCAATGAACATTTTTAATGTTCATTTTACTTTGTTGATCTTACTGTCCTTAAAGGAACTTATAAATCCTAGTCAGAGTTAAAAATGTAAAATCACAAAGAAAATTATTTTAGGTTATTATATTGTTGGTAAGGCCTCTAAAGAAGAACAATCAATAAAATGAAACTGCTGATATATCAGCTACCTATATATGGCTCCCTAAGATGCCATCTGATCACTTGACTTAGTATAACAAAAATTTGAATAAGTATTCTGAAGGTTCACCTAATCACTCTATGACTCTCTACACGAGATTTAACAAAGTAAGTACTTGATATGATGCCAAGTAATTTTGGACTGTTTCATTTCACACATTGGGAAACTTTAGTCTAAAAAGATATTTAGAAATAATAAACTTATTAAACAGAATATTTAAAGATATTTGTGTGTGAATTATATGATTTAAAAGTCCTGCTCTGCTACCCAACTTCATCATATTCACAGCTGAGTTTCTTAGAAGAAAAGAAGTAGTCTAATATAGATGATAAAAGGGCTAGAAACACCCCGCATCCTGCTGGAAGAATGTTTCCTTACGTTTCTGCTACTATACACGTATAAGTGTCCAGGCCCTGGTTCAGTTTTGGCTTGATAGTAAGGAACTGCACCATTTCTCAGAACTTTTTCTCCCCTTCTCAGTTGGGTAAGGGTTCTGATCTTCAACTTTGGCCTCTGTGATGTGACAACTTGGTCTAATAGAGTATTGCATCTAGAATACAACTAATTCTAGTTCTTTCACTTACTGAATAATCTCAGACATTTTATAACTTTTTGAAGATTCAGTTTACAATGACACTTTTGAGGATTAGTGAGTTATTGTTAGGGTTGGAGAAAATACATATGAAGCATCTACTACATGATGGTCACTCTCTGTTTTGTTCAAACTAGACCAAAACTCAGACCTAGTTGAGAAGTTAATTTTTTTGTGTGTTTATTTTTGAGAGAAAGCAAGTGTACGTGTGCGTGCACATACACATGGGGGAGGAGCAGAGAGAGAGGGAGACAGAGAATCCCAAACAGGCTCCAGCTGTCAGCACAGAACCCGATGCGGGCGTCAAACTCACAAGCCATGAGATCATGGCCTGAGCCAAAATCAGGAGTTGGATACCTAACTGACTGAGCTGCCCAGGTGCCCCGAGAAGTTTATATGTTGATTAAATTCATGGACCAACATTTTCTTTCCTTGGTATGGTTAATTATCTATGTTATTTTCTGTCCATTTAAATATTTTAAATGGTATTGGAAAATAATCTGTTCACTGTTTGGATTTTAACTGTGGAAAATTATTTGGAGTATGTTTTTGGCCAGATATATTAATATTACTATTTATATTTTAAGATTATTCTACAAAATGGCTGAATTTGGCATTTTAAAGCTCCATGTCACAGCAATTCTAAATAGGGTAATTAACCAAAAGGCCTTGATTAGGACAGTGTGGTAAACAGGAATCTGCCTCTTCTAGTGTAGAAGTGCCTTATCTGTTAAATTACCCACATTCTGAATCTGCAGTAACTTATTTTAATTTGGACTCAGTTTATCGGCTAACCTCAGACCAGAGTGACACTCCTACCTGTCTAGGCCTCCTTATTTGGGAGAAATTTGAGGAGTGGGCTTTTTTAATGCATCAGTAAAATGACAGCTTCTCAGGTTCACTTGAGACATAGCTGCCAGTCCGGTTCTTTGAGCTCAGACTCTATTACTGATCATGACTCAGGGTGCTATTTGCTTGTCCTGAATCTTTTTCAAGAGTAAAACAAGAGGAAATTGGCTTAATTCAAAACAGGAGAAACTTTGATTAGACACAGCAAAGATGATGAAACACTAGAAATAAGCTGCCAAGGGAGAATGTGAAGCCTCCATCCAGTAAGCATTAGTAATAACTACATAACCAACTTTCTGAAATAGTTAGAAACCTGCCTAGAATGGGAGTGGATGATCTCTTAAGATTCTTTTCACCACTAGGCTTTGATATCCTAGTGTTCTCAGCATGGCTGTGTTCTAGAACAATAATAAATCAAAAAAAAAAAAAAAAGAAAAGAAAAAAGAGAGAAAGAAAAGAAAAAGAATGAGAATATTTGTAGTTTAAGGCAATTTATCTTTAAGAAAAAAAATTTCATTTTTACTCAGAACAACATGGAATAGTTAAGAAAAATTCGATACCTTGTGGTGCTTGGGGAAATATGCCTTCTGCTGTAAAGAACTTGTCCCCCAAATTATGGAAATGTTACATTAGTGATGATTTGTTTAATGAATTTGGGCCTAATCCCTCAATTGGCAACTTAAAACAGATGTGGGGTGGTAGTACTCTTTGTACCTGGAGGGTTATATGGTTGGTGATGTGGTCTCTATGGCCTCACGAGCAAGTTGTCACCTGTCCGACTAGGCCTTACATGTAGCTTTGGAAGGCAGGGATTGGAGTAGCTGCAGTGAGTAGGGACACGAGGAGAGGAGCCTAGCTTCGTTTTCCAAGGGGATATATGGCAGTTGATCGTTGTCTCTTCTCTTCCAAGCCTTGGGAATCCTGAAGGGAAGAACAGAACCCTCTACACATAGAGAGCTTCTAAAACCCCAATTAGATTTTTATCCTTAAGTACTTCCTCAACTTTGCGTGAAGCATTTGAGGACCTCAGGAATTCTTTCCCAGTTGGTAAAAAAAAAAAAAATCCCTCCCCTGACATTATTGGGTTGTAAAACATTTAATACATGTTTATTAAGGACCTACTGTGTCAAAACACTAAGGCACTGGGAATATAAAACTCAGCAACACAAAGTCCCTAGAATACAAAAGTTTACATCCTAGACTCTAGAGAATACAGGGTACTGTCATCCAGAGGTGAACTTGCCTTCCAGGAGCGGTACTACTCTATGGCCCTATCAAAAGATGTTCTGCACTAATGGTACATTGTATCTACAAGGTGTTTATGGGAAAAGGGATGTCCCTAGGTTCTCTGGTAAAGGATTAATGTCTGTTGTCTTTCTGACCAGCCACAGGCCCCTGTGATCTGATACTAACACAAGTTTGTGTCACTGAGATTTTGAAGGACAGCCCTTTCTCTTTTAGTAAGTCTGTGATCATGGGCAAATTGTGTATATTTTAGTAACCTGGAATTAATATCTAGTTTTGGTATTTTAAACTTGAAAAATTAGGTGCTGTCTTTATTCCTGGATAGTCAAAATTATATTTAATAAGACTGGTGTTTTAAAATGAGATAAACCATTGTAGGTTTACATATAAACTCTAAGACATCAATTGGTATGGTCCCCACAAAAATTGCCAGGCCAGCCTGTGTCCTACAGAAGTTTATTAATCTTGCCAGCAAGGGAAAGCAGTTTAAAAAGATGTCTTATGACATCTTGGAAGGGACAGTTGGAGAAACTTTCATAGGATTAGATTAGGATTAGATTTCATAGGATTAGATTAGAACCGGGTTAGAACTCAGGTTATTTCAGGGCAGGCTTTCAAAAGCAGGGAATGGGTGGGGATTGGGTAAAATGGGTAGACAGCAGTCAGTTTTAATTGACTTACAGGTTGAGTATGGGCACAGAGCAGAGAATTTTTAAGTGAGTAGTTGACAGAAAACTACTGAGGTGTTCTTTCCAGAACAGGTGGAGTTGGTTCTTGCTTCTTTTATAGTTTTGGTACCAGTTTTCATTGGCTCGGATTTGTAAGTGAGATTTTTTATTTCTCAATTCTATATAATCAAATTGGGTTTAGAGAGATAAGTTTGGTTAGCCCTCTTTTGGAGTTCATTTTTATATTGTATAAACCTGAAAGGCATAAATTTAGGATGTTCTTCTAGCTCGTTAGAATATAGAGTATATATATGTATGATATGAATGTGATCGTATGTATATGAATGTATATGTATTCCTTGCTAGCTTTATGCATGTTGTTGCTTTATTGTGTGTGGTTTTCTTTTGATTGGCAATACTGGATTCAAAAGAACCCAAGCATAGTACAAAAGATAAAAATCATGATTTCTTAATTAAATAAATTTCATTTAGTTCTATCTTTAACTTTGTGGCCTGACTGAACATGATATTTGAAATGATATTGCACAGATGAGCCTCCCCAGCACTTTAAACAGAGGTCAAAGAGAGCATTATATTTGAGGTCTGGTTAGAAAATGTCATTCACAGTCAAGACTAAAGGACAAACTTGGGATAGTACTGTTGAGAAGTAGGTAGTATGTGCCTAAAAGTCAACAGTTCTGTTATGTATGTGTTTAATTATGTGTATATCTATATTTACTTATCCTATACATATCATTGGGGTAAGTATTTTCTACGATATAAAAGGCATCTGTTTAGCGACTATTACCTTAACCTTAATGAGCAACTAAATTACTCTAGATCTGCTTTAATTTAGTATGAAGAAGTGTATTAAATAAACCATATTACATTCTCAATTAGGGGGCTGTCACATTAAAGGAGAAAGGAAAATCTGTTTTCCATCAGCTGTGTTAGAACACAAAGCAGATCTATGTAGCTCTATGTTATCCTATAGTGTGTTAATCAGATACAAGGTGTGACGGAAGCCAGTTACAAAGAGTTTTTCTGATAGTGAACAGGCTCTGATAATAGGCTGGGTGAGGCTTCACAATGTTTCTATGGTTAAGTAGTAAACAAAATGATGTAGGACTTCAAAAAGGATGGCACATTCCATTTAAAATCAAACCATAAGTCTTTCATGACACGTAGTTTTTATGGAAACTGAGTGCTTAAGATCATGTCAGGAGCTGAGAAGAAAATAAAAAAGCATGTGTACCTTTAAATACAAGACAAACTCAAGTCTCAGAGCAAGGCTATCAGGGTACCCTTTTTGTGAAAAGAAGTATTTCAAAAATGAAGAAAAAATAACTGTATTCCTGGTGTATTTCCACAACAGCTTGATAAATTTTTATGACGTATCTTGGCTGTGGTTGAGCAGTAACATCCCTGAATTCCCAGTTATTTCCTGACAATGGGGGAAGGGGATATTTAAGAGGGAAGGGGATTTGGGTGAGAGGAGTTAGGAAGAATAGATTTTAATTGATATATGTTGAATTTATTAAATGTTTGACACTGGATATTCATTTAGAGTTGATATTTAATTTTTAAAAATAAACTCCTTAGACTGCCAGTATTCTTCAGTTTGGGGGGATAATTATTTCAAAAGCTTTATGAAATAAGTGTATTAATCATACATTTTTTTGTTTATAGAATGTTAGAACTTTAGTAAATCTTACCTAGATTTGTTTCATTTTAGAAATGAAGAATCTGAGACCAAAAGGTATTAAAATGCCTTTAGAAGGTTGTTCGTATCAGACCTGGAAATAGAACCCAAGTCCCCTGATTCCTAATCCACTGTTCTTTGTTCTATACCATACCGTAATACCATCAATTCCTATAAATTCAGACTCCGAGACACAAAGGAACTGGCTTTGCCATGGCTGTTGAACTCTACTCATTGAGGTTAGATACAGAAGATAGCTAAGTGCTGATCCATTGGAGCATGATAAAGCTTATACTGGTTTTCACTAAAATGGGAGAGAGAGGAATTAAAAAAATAGTGAGAGGAGGTCCAGGGAGGGGCACACAGAGAGAGATGTTAGGGCTGGGGAGCTGTTACCAATATAAGGTTGTTAACATGTTTTGTCTTGGATAGGTAGATCTTCATTTTGAGATTGTCTTTCTTACATTTATAGTCTTAAAATGGTCTTTCTTCTCTAAGTCAATAATAGGTAGTAGTTGATTTACATATAATATCAGTCCCCCAAATTTGTTTTTGAAACTTTTCTGAAATCTAAAACTCGGGACCACTGTCCAAGCCTATTAATTTAGTACTAAATAGACTCTCAACAGGCATAAGCTAAAATAATTGATTTTTAAGAAATCTGGAACATAGGGGCGCCTGCCTGGGTGGCTTAGTCCGTTAAGCGTCGACTCTTGATTTTAGCTCAGGTCATGACCTCCTCGTTTTGTGGGTATGAGCCTTGTGTCAGGCTCTGCGCCTACCTAGGTTTCTCCCTCTCTCCCTCTCTCTGCCCCTCCCCTGTTCACACTCTCTCTGTCTCTTTCAAAAATAAATAAATAGATGACAGAGAGAGAGACGGAAGGAAAGAAGGAAGGAAGGAATAGGAAAGGGAAGGAATAGGAAAGGAAAGAAAGGAAAGAAGGAAGGAGGGAGGGAAAGAAGGAAGGAAGGAGGGAAGAGAGGAAGGAAGGGAAGGAGGGAAGAGAGGAAGGAGGGAAGGAAGGAAGGAAGGAAGGAAGGAAGGAAGGAAGGAAGGAAGGAGAGAAGGAAATAAGGAAAAGAAAGTAATCTGGAACATAAAAATCAGTGTTTCAGAAACATAAAAATCAAAACCCAGCATTTTAGTTGTGAAATAGTACTATCTCATTTTCACTAATGTTGACTATTAAGGAAAAGGAGAAATCAATTATTTAAACAAATACTGTGTTCCTCATTCCATGCTTCATTCCAAGATGCTGTATTTGTTAAACATTCAAATACCTAAGGCTATATTATCACAAACTAGAGAAAACTTTTATGGTACAAGTACTACATATTAATAATGTCTCATACTTAGCTTCTAAATTTTAAAAATACTTTTAAAAAGTATTTCCTAAAGTTAGCTATTAATATTGGACTTAAGAAAGTCATCGAAAACCCATAGTGTATATAGAGTATTAGGATTCTAGCTAGCTAAAGGTATGGGTATTTTTTTCTATAATTTTCAGCTTTCAATAATGAAATAGTTTTATGGTTATAAATATTTCAAAAAGCTATGTTATAACTTCTTGAGATTTTAAGGGCTTGATACTGGTTGGTCAAGGGTTTTTGCCATTTTCTTTGCAATGATCTATGACAAAAAGCCACACATAGTTGCTAACGGTTACCTCATGAAAACTCCTCTTGTCATTGTAGTGGATCCATTATAGTAGGAATCTGTAATCATTGGATCATCTGCAAAACATAGTTTTCTATATCTTAAATGATTAAACAGCTTGGTACAGAATAACATATTTTGTCTCCTGTTTCCTGAGGGAGAAACTGTTGTTTTCTAAAGACCTAAGACAGCCATAGTGTTTTCATTGCGATCCTGTAAACAATAATCTGCACATTAATCATTATGTTAGTAATAGAAAATCGAATCTATAGTTTTATAGTACAAAAATACTTAAAAATTTTTATTTTTAATAAAATGACAGTATAATCTGCATCATTGCTGCTATACTCTTGGGCATTATAATGTTAAGATATGCCTTGGTTCTATGAGTTTATTCACTCATAAAGTGACCAAAGAAATATGGTGAAAACTGTAAAGGAATTCAGATTAACATAAGGTAATCTAATTACATTTAGTGCTAGGTCTGTGCCAATTCACTGCCTTGGAAAATCAGCTTCCCCAAGACACTAACAAATCAAACTTTAGTATCAAAAGTTAGCTGTAGATGCTTATGGATATTTTTGGTTTGTGTGTATGGACTTCTGTCAAATGGATAGTCTGTGGATAGGTGGTCTTTTTTATTTTAGAAACTAAACCTTGTATGTGTAGGCTCATTAATGAGAACATTGCTCTCAGCTTGAAAGGTGATAAGAGGCTTAAGTTTGCAGGGCATATGTGAAGAAAATAGCATCTTTCTACATTTATTACTGTACTTTTATTAGAATAGGGAAATCTTATGAGGAGCATGTAAAATAGTAATGCCTAGAATAAGCATGATTTTTTTCCCTTGTGCAGAGCATTATTTACTAGATTAAATACACTTTATGGATATGTAATTTACTTTTTAAATTATGTTTATTTTTGTAACATTTCACAGAAATTTGTAAGAGGCAAGTTTTACTCTCAGTGAAATAGCAAACCCCATATTTTAATATGTTTTGAGCACTTGACTAGGTTTTATATCCTGTTCTTACACTAGGAATCCTTAAGCCTGAACCTAAATTAAAACAATCAAGTCATACATCTTTCTGTCATCTTTATTGAACACTTCTTCATTCAGATAATCAGATTTAAAGTATTTCTATCAAAATAAAGTTAGTTTCGGGGTGCCTGGGTGGCTCAGTCAGTCAAGCTTCAACTTCGGCTCAGGTCATGATCTCTCCGTTCGTGAGTTCGAGCCCCACGTCAGGCTCTGTGCTGACAGCTCAGAGCCTGGAGCCTGCTTCCGATTCTGTGTCTCCCTCTCTTTCTCTCTCTCTCTCTCTCTCTCTCTCTCTCTCTCTCTGCCCTTTCCCCACTTATGCTCTGTCTCCCTCTCTCAAAAATAAACATTAAAAATTTTTAAAAAGTAAAGTTAGTTTCATACCTCTTGCTAAGTGAAACAAACTAGTACTCACAAAAGAAACAGTACCTATCAAATTAGCTCCAGTATTTAATGTAGATTTAATAGGATTATAAGGCATAATGATATTATAAGGCATATTCTGGGAGTTTTGATGACCTGTAACTAACTTATCTTTTAGCAAAAAGGCCAATTAGTATGGAGAATTTCTTCCCCAAAATACCATTTTACTTTTTTTTATGCATTAAATTTTTTTACCTTAATGGACAATAAGTTCATCCTTTTTTTTCTGTAAGTATATGTGATCATTCTTCTTAAATCATCTAGCCACTTCTAATATGATAGTAATATATTTTTGCAGCCAACTTTGCAACTAATACATTCACTGTGCTACATAGGGAACCAAAAAGTATACTTGCGAAGTCATGAATTTTAAAGAGGTTCAAAATTATATTTAGCATTTGGGCTAAATTATTTTAAAGCTAATCACACTGCTCATACTACATAATTAGCACAATTTAGTATTCTGTCTAATTTTGGAAACCCAAAGTGAACCACTGAAATTGTAGCCAATGAAACTGCTTGTAACAACTGTGCCATTATTTTTTCAACTCCCTCTTTCCCTAACATCCTTCCATGTACAGCCAGGTCAGAGAGAACATGATTGAGAATATAATGTGTTATGTAATATACTTAACCAGACCAGAGCCACTTCTCTCCCATCACTGCTTGGTCAACAACTCAACACATTCATAGACTCTTAGAGCTGAAAGTTGACCGTGGAGTTCATTTATTATATTCTCATTACTGAAGAATCCATTCTACAGTGACCCTGACAAATACTCATTTATCCTCTGCCTTTTTCACATTGCCAGCCCAAGGTTTACAAAGCTGTAATAGCCACAACTAGCAGTGTGCACTTGATCAAGTTAATTCAGTGTTCTGGAGCTCATTTTCTCATTTGTAAAAAGACGATAATTAATAGTACCTAATTATAGTACCTACCTAATTCAGTTAATTAGGTACTTCAATTAATGTACCTTCTTCAATTAGTTAACAGTATTGACTAACATTAAGTGTTTTCAATATAGATTTTCTAAATGCTTTACGTGTATTATGTCATTTTATCAGAAGAACTTACATGTGATCAGTAGATGAATGATTGTATAAATTATCATATTTATATGATACGATATGATCTCACTGTAAGCATATCAACAAGATGGCATTTGGATTTAGAATTTATTGTTTATATCTAAATTGTCAATTTCAAATGTAAGTTAAAATTGTAGATTTAACTCGGAGTAAAAACTTAAGCAATTTAAATATTGAAATTATAACAAGTGGATTAATACATGTTTATTTTTAAAATAAAATACAATAATGTTTATAATCGCTCTTTCATACAATTAAATTTTAAATAATTATATTAGGAAATAGATTGAGAACTAATAGGAATGATAATATTTAACTATCAAAAAAGAAAGCTTAGGGGCACCTTGGTGGCTCAGTTGATTAAGCCTCCAACTCTTAGTTTCAGCCTGAATCATGCTGTCATGGTTCATGGGATTGAGCACCACGTCAGGCTCTGTGCTGACAGTGACAGTGTGGAGGATGCTTTGGATTCTCTCCCTCTCTCTCTCTCTCTCTCTCTCTCGCTCTCTCTGCCCTCACCAACTCACACTTGATCATTTGCGCACTCTCTCAAAATAAATAAATAAACATGAAAACAATTTAAAGAAAGCTTAATAATTAGGACATCCCAGAAATTCCTTCTATGATGACAGTTTTTTACTTGAGCCTCAGCTTTCTATGAAAATTGCTCGTTATTTAACTACAATGTGTATTTGGTCCACCTGTTAATTATCATGGTCATCTTGACTGTTGGAGGACAGTACTATTGCCTGGCACCTTTCCAACTCTTTTAGATAACTATAAACAAAAATGTTAAAGATATGGCAGAGGAATTTAAAACTAAGACTCTAGAGTTATAATGACAAGAAATACCTGAAATCTTTTTTTTTTTTTTAATCTATGCCATCAGTGGTACTGTCCATCCATTGTTAAGTGAATACACTAGTCAGAATAACTACAGTCTTTGGGAAAAGTAGGGAGCTAGATAGGTTGATCTGTAGCTAATAACTTGCCTATATAACTTGCCTATATCAGAAATGTTCACCAAGGAGGTTCTCTGTGAACAAGTATTATAGATACAGCAGTGAAGAAGCCAGTCTTGCTCCTCGGGAGTTCATGATCAGAGGAGGAGACAGACATTTAAAGAAATAATTATGACTAAATAAGATAATGTTATTTTGTGGTTGAAACAAAATTAAATTCTGTTATTTTAATGGTAAACCATTTCAGTAGTTAGGAGACATTCTTTTCAAGTGCTTTCTTTCCTATTAAGAAGTATTATCTAAAATAAGGTATCATGAAAGATACCATTTTGATGCTTAACCACCTATCATTAGTGGTAACTAACATTAAAGGTAACTATTGCCACAAATTTCTTTGGGAGCTGAAGTCTGACTGCTTACCTAAATTCTAGTAATAGAGAATTTGTGAAGTTTAAACTTTTCCAGTTTTTTCCGTTACCATTCGCAATTGGTAATTCAAACAGATGCCTTTAACATACGTCTTTAATTGGTTTTATTGATTATTGTATAGAATAATTCTGAACGGGTATTTTTAATGTTTCCTCTGACCCAAATGAAGAATCTCCAAATTATTATTATAACCTGTTATCTGAGGGCCAAGGGAGTAACTTTATAAGCTTATGCAGTAATACTTGACTCTTTGTTTTCAATAGGAATATGATGAAGAATGGGCTAAGAAAATTCAGAGTGAGAAGTTCCGCTGGCATAACTCCCAGTGGCTAGAGATGGTAGAGAGCCGCCAGATGGATGAGAGTGAGCAGTACTTGTATGGTGATGATCGAATTGAGCCGTATATCCATGAAGGAGATATTCTCGAAAGACCTGACCTTTTCTATAACTCCGGTAAGACGGTAACCAAGGCAAAATTAAACAGTTTGTGTGCTATAAATAGGGATTTTGGTCTACCAGCCTTGCTCATTCCCAAGCTTTGGAAGCACTTCTTATGATATATAAATAGACTTCTCCTAATGATTTCAGAAGTACCATCCATACACACCATACAAACCTATTAACTCACCATTATTTTTTTCCAGTTAGTCTTGGATGTGCTCTCCAGAAAAAAAGGTTGTACCTAGGAAAATTAATTACTCTTAGTTTATTGCTTTCCACAATGTATAACTTAAAATGACATCCTCAAGGTTGCTGACCTCTGTTGAAAATGTAATATTTTTTCTCTATCCTGCATTCATTTAAATATGTAACTTAACTAATTTATGTTTTGTTTTCTAACATATTTCATTTGCACAGTCTCATTTTGCCATGGGTTTGCTTTAGTCTTGAACTAATAAACTCTGCTTGGTTGGGAAGATTTAGACACCTTACAGTAATATTTTTTTTCCTTTGAACTCTGCTAGTGTTTTCAGGGTAAAATTTAATTTTTACATAAATCATGCATATATTATAACTTTATTGATTCTGCTGTACTGCCTTTTTCCAAAGATGAGTTTGGCACAAAGACTGGTAAGCTCTTGCAATTTCTGGTTTTTGAAGTGTTGCACTGTTGCCAATATTAATATTACTTCATTGAAGTCATTTAGTTGAGAGGAAGAAAGGATTTCTAATTAAGATCTGTAGCAGATTGGATATAAAAAGCATCAAAGTAATTATGTCTGAATTGGTGGCTTACTTTTTCCCCCTGCTATGTATTCATTCACACTTTATTTTCATAATTTTGTTTTGTGCAGATTGCCCATAAACTATATTATTTTTATATTTGATATAGATACTAGAAGCTTGTAAAATTGATACTTTACTTTAAAAGTTAAATGAATTTCTTCCTAACCAAACTCTACAGTAGTTATGAAATACTGCTTTGTGTTTTAAACCAGATGGAGTAGATCATTAATTTCAGCCAACCAGAATGTCTTAGTTCAGTAATAGCAAGCAGCTGTTCCTTACATATTCAGATATTCATGAAGTGAAATGATGTAAAATATATATGATATAAATTTTTTTGTTAACAGGAATCAGAATGTTTTGGAATCAGGTTTCTTGCTTTGAAGATTGATAGCTAGTTTTCAGTGTGAATCGATTACTAGTTTCCACAACTGAAACCACCTCGGTATTCAACTTTGTTTTAGTATAATTAGAACTTCAGGACAAATTTCTAAAAAATTATACTATATTCCCAAAATTGATTCATTTACATTAACCTCTTAAAATGAAAATCATAAACATTTTTCTGAGGTGTTTTATAATTAAAATGTACAACTTTTGCTTTTGTGGGAGATCTGAATTATATATATATATTTTATATATCGAAGTTTAGAAATAGCCACAGCTGATGGAAAAAAAACAAATTTAAGCATATGAGAAGTGGAGTATTATCATTAGATATCCTCATGGTTGCTTTTTAAATCCCTGTAGCCTGATGACATGGTAGTCATTTGATAAGGGCGATTACATTGCTGTGAGTTTAAAGATAAAGATCTCAGATCAAGCCATCTGTATTATTTTAGTCCATTATTTTACCTAGTTCATTTTCCATGAATAGTTCAACTAAATGAGTCTTTGTGCTCGCTCTCTCTCTCTCTCTCTCTGTCGATATGTGTCATTAAAATTGAGATAATACCAGCCTCTTGTCTTTTATTGTGTGTGGTTGTGTCTTCAGAAACATCAGGTAAATTTGTAAAACTGCAGATTCATTTGAATGCTTGAGCCATCTTATTTAAGTCTTTGGTCTCCATGGAATTGTAGGGGGTTTCCGATAAAAGCAGCCTTAGTAGCTTTTAGCCACAGAGGTTAAGCTAAATCACCTGTGATTCCCTGGGTCTTGTCTCTCACTTTAAGATGAAATAGCATTTGCTGCTTCCTAGTCATTAGTATTGCCTTCTATATTTTCAAACTATTAAATATGTCAAAATATGTGTTTCTCTCTTGCTTTTATTTTTTTAAAGGATCTTGCTGTTGTCCTATGAAAATAGGAATCTAGTATCTCCTTTAGTTACAGTATTTTTTTCTTTAGAGTCTAAAATTATTGTGATTATAGTCGCTGAGTAATTTCCTCTTCCATCATGAAAATGCTGCTTTTTGCTGAAAGCAAATTTACCCACAGAGAAAGTATTATTTATAAAGCTGAATCACTACTACATATTTCTAAATGACTTTTCACTTTGTTTTTATTGTTTATCAGTTTGCTGAATCTTATTCTTAGCATTTAATATGTGGATATATTTCTGGAATGTGAAGTTCACAGTACTTTGTTTCTATCTCAGGATTATTGTAAAGCCATAGTTTTATAATAATAGTTTATACTAATAGTTTATATAAACTATTTTCATAGCTTTTGTGATATCTCTTATCAGGTATAGCCCAATGGTTTATTTTAGTCATTTCTTTTTCTCATTCTCTTCATTACTGATACCTATTTTCTGCCACACAGCCACAATTTCATTTTTGCCTAGTTCACTAAGGAGCCGAATGTTATGTTTTCTCTTGACTTAAAAAAATAAAGTTTATTTTAGTAACAATATATAAGAAGATATTGAGGTTTTGTATTTTTTACCTTTCTAGCATGATCTCTTTTTTTTTTTTTTTTGGGACAGAGAGAGACAGAGCATGAACGGGGGAGGGGCAGAGAGAGAGAGGGAGACACAGAATCGGAAACAGGCTCCAGGCTCCGAGCCATCAGCCCAGAGCCTGACGCGGGGCTCGAACTCCCGGACCGCGAGATCGTGACCTGGTTGAAGTCGGACGCTTAACCGACTGCGCCACCCAGGCGCCCCTGTATTTTTTACCTTTCTTCACAATGTCTATAAGTCAGTTTTTTAACTGACTTTCAAAAATCAGGAAGTTCATAAATTACCTGTGCTAACAATAAATGTGCTTAGATCTCATCTTTGTTCCAGTACCTACTCCATTTTACTCATAGTCCTATTATCATCATTACTAGGAGCACCTCAGAAAGGTGTGTTGTATAACTGTGGTCTAAAAGGTTTCATATAATTTAATAACCTAAATGGGTATAATGCTCTACAGCTTACAAAGTGCTCTGGTGTAGATCATCTCGGTCTTCTGTTTGTTCTCTGGTAGTTTAAATGTTACCTGAAATTCTTTGGCTCCTTATTGCTATCTTTGAATCAGTGGTAGAGTAGGAGCTTTGGAAGGGCACTCTTAGATTTATCTGGACTTGGAGTCAAGAATATACGATTCCTTTTTATCTTTTCTATAAAAGAATTAATTTGGAATGCAGAATGCTGAGAAACAAATAGGGTAGCTCCAAACTACCAAAGTTCCAACTTCCAAAGAAGTTGAGGTGTTTGAGTTGAGGATTTTATTTATTTAGGGTGTAATTTAATTTTTATTCCTCATTCTAGTAAAGAAAGGTTGCCCATATTATCAGAGCTGCCTAAATTTTGTTAAGGCATTAAAGGGCACAAATAGAAGCTATAGTTTACTGAATGAATTGCTGTGCCCTAGAATTCTTAGAAATTAATTTCAGAGGTATAAATTTACTGTTTCGTACTTACATAATGTCATGTTTATTATATCATCCTTATTGTATTCTGGGTTTATAAAATTGCTGACTGATCTTTAAACTCAGACATTTTTAGTTTGATCTCTATTTGATGAGCTCCCAGTTTGTAGTCTCCTGTATTCCATTTAGCCTTTTGCTACTCTTTTTTCCCTTTGAAGACAGTGGGAGCTCCGGGTCAAAATGAAGATGTTGAGAAATTGACAACAGTTTTTCATTTAATTTCTTCTTCTTAATCTGGCTTACTTCATTAGGTCATGTAGTATAAACTTTTAAAATTTAATTCCAGTATCTTATTGTTTGTATTTATTTTCTGGGTGTTAGAATCTTTTATTCTACTGGCAGGCTGAATATCTTTGTATTCATTTTCAAAGTGTGATATGTATTTTATCTTGGCATTTTACTTAGCTATGTTCCTCTGAAATTGGCAGGTTTCTTAAACCTTGATCTTCAGTTATTTGGTTTTAATTTGACAGAGGAATTTGTTGATTTTTGTGATCTTAACCTTGTTAATTTTGGCCATGCTCCTGAGAAGTCTTCAATCCAGATAAAATTGTTTTTTTAACTGGTTAACTGTCAATCTGTTGTGTCCTGGCGTTTTCCATAATTTCATTTTTTTTATAACTTTTTGTGTTTAACTGGTCTTTTGATTTATTAACATTTAGAGGACAGAGAAACTGGACTAAATATTAGATACTTTTAAGTTACCTCTTAAGCATTTAAAATTTACTAAAGCAATAAGAGAAATACCAAAGATATTAACACTTCAACAATTATGTAATAGTACAAATCTTTAGTTTGTGAATGTAACAAATGGGTATATGTAACAAGTAAGTATACTTGTCATATGGAAGTACAAATCAGCTCACTCATTCATTTGCCGACACTATTACTTAATTCTGCCATTCACTTGATTTGTAGTAACTTTACTCTTCAAACAGATTTTGTCATTTAATTGCTACCTATCTTTCAAGACTCAAATCAGTTATACTGCTTCCTCCCTCCTCTCCAAGTAAGATTTTCTAACCCGTGCAGAACACAGTAATAATCTCTCTTTAGCTTCCTCTGCCTCCAGCACTTTCAGTACATACATTCATTCCTGTTGTATATCATTTATTAGTGAAATGTGTTATTTAATTGCATCTTAAGTGTTTGTCTTACATTTCACTTAATCTAAAATTCTTAAAAACAGAAACTGCAATTTTTTGTATTTCCCACAGAACCTAGTAAAGTGTTTTATGCAACTGGTAGGTGTAAAATGATCATCTGGTGACTAAACAATTTTGCTTACTATGTGCCAGGTTTATAAACAATGTTGTGAGTATGACCTGGCCAATATTTATCTGTAGGTCACTTAACAACCCAGAATACTTTCAGAAAAGGAAACTTTAAAAAGCCTGAGCCCTTTTCAGATAATTATTAAAAAGCCATATACTGAAATATATTTGTTCTATGCCTATGATAGTCCTGACGCCATCACTTAGAACTTTTTTCCTGAAATTCTTTTCTTATTCTTAACTTATTCATCATTCTATCAATAGTACGTTATCTTATTGCTTAGACTGGAGCAAATAAGAAAGTAGTATCACTCTAAAATCAACAAGAAGTAATAACAAAGACTTAGTATAGGAAAAGAAGCACTTTATAAGCAAAGAAAAAGAACTCAAAAACTAAAAACTAAAAAACTACTAAAACTAATGAATGAGTACAGTAAGGTTGTAGACACAAGATCATTATACAAAAAACAATTGTACTTCTTTTAAAAAAAAAAAGGTTTATCTTGAGAGGGGGAGGGGAAGGGCAGAGAGAGAGAGAGAGAGAGAGAGAAAGAGAGAATCCCAAGCAGGCTCCACACTGCCAGTGCAGAGCCCGATGCAGGGCTTGAACTTGATCACTAACGCTGAGATCATTACCTGAGCCCAAATCAAGAACTTAACCAAAATCAAGAGCTTAACCGACCAAGCCACCCTGGTACCCCTGACACCAGCCTATTTAATGTCTCCTTGTCTGTATTCATTTTGTTTCTCTTAGCCTGGACCATCCTTACTGTCCCATACTACCTTACCTCACTCCTTATCTTTTTTCTTTTTTCTCCAAAAACTATTAAGTCCCTTGAAGGCAGAGATTGTCTTATTTATCTCCGTGCTAGTATTGTACTACCACATAGTAAATGCTCAAGAAATGTTCAGTTGTGCTGCGTTGTTGTGAGCACTTAAGTGTATATGGTCTTTTGCTCATATTTCCAGCATGTCGTGCTAACATTTCTCTTTCCAGATTAAACATATAGATTATTTTCTTCTGTTGCTTGATAGAATAGTTTCCTTCTTATTCCCTACAAATATGTTTCACTGGTTACCAATTTTCCTTCTTTCTAGATGGATTAATTGCCTCTGAAGGAGCCATAAGTCCAGATTTCTTCAATGATTATCACCTTCAAAATGGAGATGGAGTTGGGCAACACTCATTTCCTGGCAGGTAAATAGTCATCCAAGAAAAATCTAATATATGGTGCTTCCCTTGTTTTTGAAAGGCTAGAAATCTCTTCACTCCCCATTTCTCTATCTTTTTTCATTAAAGAGGAAAAAGTCCTCAATATTTTCAAGAACATGCTTGTTTTATTTTGAATTAACTTATGAAGTCACATATTTTATATTTAAAAAATGGAGATGGCAGATCTGAAAATAAAAATGCTTCATCACTTTGGAAAATACAGGCTGTCCATTGAAATACTTTTGCCAAATTAATGAACTCGGATTGTTTCCCTAAGTGCTCCCCAAAGCCAGTAAAATACGAGAAGACGATTCATGTATTTTAATAATTATTCAAACATCACTTTAAAAGCTGATTAAATTAAAGACTGTTCTTCCCTGCATGGCATTCAAGTAAAATATTTAAGAAATATATGGCATGCCAGTGTTGTTTTACAGTTATAATAAAGATTCCCCTGGCAAATATCCTACTTCATTACTGGTATCATAGATTTTTCAGATGTTATCAGAAAGTATGTACATTATTTTCTCCTTCCTATCATTCCTAGAGATGCAATAGTTTGTTGAAATTTCACATTACACTGGTTTGATGAATGTTTGGGGTCTTGTTTATTGATTTAATTTCCTCTTCTAAAATTCTACTTTTCATTAATATCAATTATTTTCTCTTTGAAGGATGTGTTTAATGTATTTTTTTACATGAAAGAATGCAGTTGTGACCAATATGTTATGATTTTTAATGATCACCTATAGTAAGCCATTTTAATCCAATAATTATTACTGCAAGCAATATTGATCATCTGTGTGTAATCTATTTTATGAGTATCCATCATATTTACTTTAACCTGCACAGCAATGTTTTAAAGCAAGTATTATTATAGCCATTTTACAATTGAAGAAATCAAGGCTCTAATATTTTAGCTTAAATGACCAACTATCACAGGTAGGGTGGCAGAGGAAAAATTTGAACTCCAGTCTATATGTCTCAAAGCTTATATTCTTTCTGGTAGAACATGATGCCTAATTTGGAAGAAAACACAGCATACTATAGTGACTTTTAAGTGTGTGTGTATGTGTGTGTGTGTGTGTGTGTGTGTGTGTATGTGTTTTTAACCACAACTCATATTAAGCAATACATTTTATATTGCAACTTAGTGTACACATACAGATTTGTTTATATATGTGTGTGTATATATATACATATATATACACATATATTAATATATACACACACATACATATATATATTTGTTTATATACATATATATACCTATGCCTGTAAGACAAAAATTTTTAATGATAGTAAGAAGGAATTCTGTTTTATCCTATTCTATTTCATTTTTCAAATGCAGATTGCAACCAACTATGTGATTTCACAGCTCATTGATGGTTGTGACCCAAAGTTTAAAAGCATGGTGGAAAAACATAGGAGTATTACATGAAATGTGATATAACATTATATACAGTTCAGTATTCTGTAGTGGATTTTAAATAAATAATATCACTTCAGAAATAGTTTCATTGGTGACTGGATTGTCATGGTAGGAAACTCCTTGCCTTAGGACATAAAAGTTAAACATATTTAAACATCAGAAAGCATACAGCTTTTGATTGCTTCTGAGGTTTCTGTCTATATTAGCTATAATTATTTCAATAGAGGCTCTGTTTAATCATTGTAACTACTATACTCGATCATGTGACAATTCACTGTAAAAATGTTTTCTGAAACATAATTGGAAAAGGAAGAAATTATTTGGGTATATAATCCTAATTATTTATATTGAAGATTTTTGCCGATAGCATCACAAGATTAATTATGCTGGCATATTTGTTTCACTATGGCACATATGTGTTTCACTATTTTGTTCACTATGAACAAAAACATTATTTTGGTATCTCCTGCAGATATTGCCAGTCTAAAGAAAGCAGACTGAAATTACTCATACATTACTTATTTCAGAAAGACTTGCTTTCATTTTTTTTTACATAATTATATGATTAAGAACCTGAACACTTTCATTAAAATTGAGCAGTCAAAACAGTGAACTTTCTGTGCTCAATTCAGCAAAATCTCTCATTTCTGGTTTTCAAAAATGGTCATTTTATAAATCAATGAAAATTTTTTGAGAGATGGTGGTACCCAGTGAATAAATTATACACTGTTCAAAGATTTCAGGATTTTATTCCTCAATTCTGTTAGTAACTTTTTTAAAACATGACTTCAGGGAATCCTCTTACCTTTGTACCTTCAGTTCCTTTTCAAGGGCAAAAATATTTAAGTAGCTTCTTTTACATCATAAAAGACACAACACAGTAATGTTGGCTTAAAGGATTAGCTAACAAAACTTACTGTAGACTCTTTTTTCAAATCAAAAGAGTGAACTACTTATTTATTATAATCATTTTGACTTGAGAATTGTTTGACCTGTAAAAAGAACTTCTCCTGAGAAAGTTAAGTCTTTCATCTCTTGTCTTTTGTAATTTTTTAGGCCTTAAATCACATAACTGTATCATTTTCTCTTTTTATTTCCAGAAGAAATAATTTACAATGAATTTCCTCAGTTTTTTAATAGGTAATAGATCAAATAAAAAGGGACTCAGTTGTATCAGCAGAGATACAGAGAAAGTATACAATATAGCCAAATACCCATAGTTGCTTTTTATTTTATTGACCTGCTCTGGAATCATTTACTTTGTTTTATTCAATCATTTTTGGTTGGTTAGGATTCTATCTTAATAGGATTCGTAGGCTCTTCTTTGATAGTAACAAACCATGCATCTTAACTCTGGCTTACTTTTTAATTCTGCAGAGATTTAAGTATTTTAAAGTGCTACATAATTATTCACATATTTTGGCATAATTTTGCTGCATAGTGTCCCAGATGTGAAATTTTAAACTAATGGCTACTTTCAGCTTCTGATATCCAATAGGTAAATTTAAAGCCTATTAGATCAAATAACATTGACTTACAATACTACTTTTGAAACTTTTTACTTTAACAAAATAGGAATATTTTAAACAAAATAGGAATTTTTTTTTTTAATGTTAACAGAAGCTATTGGACTCTTGTTCATCACCATTGGAAGATTCTTGAGAATATGCAGACTTAATGGGCAACATGAAGAATTTGGGTTAACTATGAAAGTGTAATGTCTTGACTGATTTCTGAATGAGAGGAAACATTACCTATTGGGGGGGGGTTCCCTTGAAATCAGGGAAGTTGTCCAGATGACTTACAAATTCTTTCCCTGTTGTTCTTTATCACATGTGTTTGATAAATAAGCACTGTCAAGTTACCTGGAAGAAGAATTGTTTTTTAAGTTTATTTATTTTGAGAGAGAGAGAGAGAGAGAGAGAGAGTGAGTGCAGGAGAAGGGCAGGGAGAAAGGGAGAGAGAGAATCCCAAGCAGGCTTCATGCTGTCAGCACAGAGCCCTGTGTGGGGCTTGAACTCACAAACCGTGAGATCATGACCTGAGCCGAAATCAAGAGTCGGATGTTTACCCAACTGAGCCACCCAGGCACCCCTGGAAGAAGAATTTTTTTACAGTTAATATAAAAAATGTGAATTTTTATCTTTATTATTGTTTTTAATGGTTTGAGAACATGAAGCAAAAGCACGCTCTTCAACCAGTATTCGTGGCTTCTCAGTCTTTGTGGTTTTATATGTTTGTTTCAGTGGGTTCAGGTAAAGTACATGATCCCAAGTTCCTGAAAGACAAAGAATACGTTTCTAATTTGTATGATGCAAAGTTTTTATTTTTTAATTGTTCAAAGAAAAATGCTTCCCTTTATTCCTAAAGTGACAAAGTTTAGTAATAGGACAAATCTGTTAAAATGGGGACACTGAGCCAGATTTAGAAAATCGTTTAAACCATTTAAATCGGTATTTTTCTTAAAATCCAAGTCAGGAGGTCCTTCTTAACCTGAATGCCTACATTTTTGTAATATAGCAAGGCAGTTTAATTGGAAACAGTGAAAATTGTTAAACTCATCTATCCTGTTCTACAGGGGAGACTGAATGTTTGATAAAATAGATACTGGCAGTTGGACAGCAAATCCTGGGTTTTAGACATGTGTCACTATCAGTTTGAACCTTTTGGCGCCAGAATTTCCCAACACTTGGAGGTGATGCAAAATACATTAGGGCTCTCAGGTTAGCTATAGAGTTGCCAATCCCAGAGGGTTAGATGTAAATCTTCCCCCCAAACACATCTGAACTGGTGTTAGAAAGTAAAGTGGAACTTGCTATTGAAGCTAATTAAAAATAATAGGAGTAGGACTAGCTTTTTTCCCCCTTCTATACAATATATCCGTACCATATTTTTGGACCGTTTTTTTTTTATTATAACTCTTACTTTTCAAGACTAACAAGAACCTCATGTTGAGTATTTTTAAACTGCTTCCAGCTTTTACAAATCAGGTTTTGTTGCAGTAAAAATGGTCCATTTTTCTTTTATAGGAATCCAATTTTCATAAACTGGAAAAAAAATTGCAGAGACTGCTTAGGTTTCCTTGGGGCTTTGAAAAATATTTTTCAGGCCTGGAGTTCTTCTTTGTGGTTGGCACACTGATGTCATTGACTGACCATTTCACTGGAGTCAAAGCCATTATCTGAGCATCTGATTCTCACACTTTCATTTTCTGCACATATTTTATGTAGCCTGCCTCTTTTTCTCCCCTTCTTAGCATACTTTGACATTAACTTTCTGTTCATTATATGTATTATATATTATACATACACATTTTTTTATTCTGTTCTAATTTATTTTATTCAAACATTAAATCACAGTTGGAATGGCAGTTGAACTTTAAAATCCTCCTGAAAAGAACTGACAAATTATTTTCTCAATATATAAAAAAAGACCTTTTATCCACGGTTTTAAATGTATAACTTTTTCCTGAGACAAGGACTCTACATGTGAAAATTAGGCTAATTTCTTTAGTTCTAAGGCCAGTATGCTCAGCCATTCAGCCAGTTTTTTCATTTGAAAAGAGTAACCTCAAAATGACATGTTCTCAATCTAAAAGGCATTGTGTGGTGTTCAGAGAACTACATATTACACTTAGAACTGAATATCATGAGATTATTTCAAAGCAGTTATTCAAAGGAGAAATCAAATTATTGTCTTTGTTACAACCCTTCACTTGGCTAGTCAAGAAGTTCTTTTCTATTGAGAGGAATGTAAATATGCCTATAAAAATTGATATCAATTTTGAATGATAACCCAAACTCTTCCATTCTAATAAAGTTTTAGTGATCTTCATTATTGAGTAAGTAGTATAGAAAGTATATGGAAGGATCCAAAGAAAATGAAAAGAACCTCCTAGAAGTAGTTCCTTTGATAGACATTGAGACCATCCATTTGTTCAGCAGTATTTTAGGAACTAAATGAATTGGTATATACTTACGAAATCTTTTAAAGATAATCATTAACTAAAATACTGCTTTATTTAGTGTGTTATTAAATTTTTATCAAAAATTATTATAGCTTGGGGCACCTGGGTGGCTCAGTTGGTTGAGTTTCCAACTTCCACTCAGGTCGTGATCTCACAGTTCGTGAGTTCTAGCCCCGCATCGGGCTCTGTGCTGACAGCTCAGAGCTCAGAGCCTGGAGACTGCTTCGGATTGTGTGTGTGTGTGTGTGTGTGTGTGTGTGTGTCTTTCTCTCTCTCTCTCTCTCTCAAAGATAAATAAGCATTAAAAACGAACTTTAAAAAAATTATTATAGATTATTATTTATAGATTTCTTTTCCTATCAATTTTGCCCAGAGGAGAACATTTATGAGAAGCCTTTAAAAAAACTCCTGACTTTAGTAATTTTTTCCAGATATGGTGGTTACAAAATAAAGCAACCAAATTCCATTTTCACCTATCAATTGCCAATTTTTTTTTAATACTAATTCCCACACATAGAAGCAAAGAAGTACTCTGATACACCTCTGTGGGAATTTAAATGGATAAAACCTTTGTGGAATGCATTTGGTAATCAAGAACAAGATCCTTACATTGTTCACTTCCTTTAGCTCTGTGATTTCATTTCTAACAATTTATCCTTAATGAATCAATAAAAAATAAACACTAGATAAATGAACTGTTAAAAAAAATAAGTGATTGGGGTGCCTGGGGGGCTGTCAGTTAAGCATCTGACTTTGTCTCAGGTCAGGATCAATCTCGTGGTTTGTGGGTTCGAGCCCTGTGTCAGGCTCTGTGGTGTCAGCTCAGAGCCTGGAGCCTGCTTCAGATTCTGTGTCCCCCTCTCTTTCTCTCTCTCTCTCTCTCTCTCTCTCAAAAGTAAATAAACATTTAAAAAAAATCCTTTTAAAGTGAGTGTGTGTCAAAGAAAATAAATACACTGAGTTTAGTGAGTGTAGTGTACACCTATCTAATTGTGGAGTGAATGTTATTTTTAGCAGCTGCTTTTGTGTCACATGATATTATCCATATATTAGATTATATTATTCCAGGATTCTGATTTAAGAGCATAAATATGAAGGGGGCGCCTGGGTGGCTGTCGGTTAAGCGTCCGACTTCTGCTCAGGTCATGGTCTCATAGATTGTGGGTTTGAGCCCCGCATCGGGCTTTGTGCTGATGGCTCGCAGCCTGGAGCCTGCGTCGGATTCTCTGTCTCCCTCTCTTTCTGCCCCTCTCCTGTTCGTGCTCTGTTTCTCTCTCTCTCAAAAACAAACAAACATTAAAATTTTTTTTTAAAGCATAAAGGTCAAAATAGGTAAAAGCAGATCCATTTAGCAATAGATAATCACTTTACATTAAATTCTCCACTTTTTAAAGAATTGACCACAGAGAACTTTTCATTTGGTTTTTCCTTGTAGAAAATTCTGTTTAAAAAAATGTTATTTACCTATAATGTTTTGGTAGCAAAGAAGTGAGTATACTACTGCCACATCTATGATTTCTAGTAGTGAAAGTTGATGGTATTTTTGGAGTATTTGGTCATTCTATTTATATTCAGTTGCATGTATAAAACATGACAATAGACTCACTGATTTAATCTTAATATGTAAACATATTTTCATTTTAAGACAAGCCTATTATTAAAGAATGTATAACATTAAAAAACAAAAACTTACTAAATGCTTTGTATATACAAGGCACTATTATACCTTTTATCGACTCTGTTCTTGGCATACACATTTGTATAGGTCCCTAATATTTGTTCTTAGCTGTATCTAGTTTGAGATATTTGCAAGAGTTGCTTCTCAGTTTAAATGCAATTATGTTAAATCATAATTAAAACAGTTAGAGGAGAACTTCTTTATAGAAGCCAGTGGGGTTGGGTAACAGACAATATTCTATTTAGTTTTGAAAGTTGCTCTGTTTCAGGGTGTATTATTTGGTCTAAAAATACCTAGATCTGTGCAAATTTTTATTATAATTGTATTAAGTTACCCAAATAGCATTGTTTTTAATATATGTAAGCATGTATTTCAAGATTAGTAATCAGTGCTATACCTAGTCATTTTAAGTTCTTCCTCCTTTCACCAATATTAACCAAACAGAAATGTATGGTAAAATTTCTTAAACCATTTATAAGAAATAACATTATGTGACAGGTAAAATTATATCTAAGGTAATGAAATTTTACTCTTAAGCTTGTGGAATGGTGAAAACAGGAGAACACAAGATGCAATAGCTGTGTAACACAGTTCTGATGGGAACGTTAAGTCAATGCAAATAAGTGACTTTTACACTATGAGACTCGGGCTGTAACATAATTTGTATTACACTAAATTGCACTTTTCTTTTTAAATACATAGCCATCTGCCAGTATATTTTTTTATTTCAGGAGGTGACATGTCTTAGGAGCCTTTTAAAAGTTTCAAGGAAAAATGTTTAAGGCTTTTGTTTTTTTTTTGGTCTAAATCAGAGTGTACAAAAAATAGTAACTTGCACTTATGTATATATCATCATGTATTTCATTTGATCATCGATAGTGTGTGAAGTAGATAAGGGAAAGGGTAGTCCTGTCTCTGTTTTAACAAAAGTAGAAATGAAGGCTGAGATTTTTAAGGGAGTAGTCCAAAATAGTGAAGCCTTTACTATTATACCAGTATGGCCTCCAAAAGGCAGGCAGATTTATTAGTCTAACAGTGAACTGTGCTTTATAGTATCTTAGAGTAAATGTTATTAAAATTCAGAGTAAGATATGTAGTTTCTGCTGTGCAGCACAACATTGTTTACCTACTTTGCTTTCATATATTTCACATAGTTTGTTGCAAACTGATGCTTCAGATTGCTTGGAGGCAAGTTGCTAAAAATGTATGAACACATTAAGTAATTAATTACTTAAGTAAGTAATTAATAGTGAACTAATAAGTAATTTAACTACTGTTAAATTCTCTTAAGTACTTCTTAGTTCATTAAGTTCTCCACAGAATAAAGAAAAATAAAAACAAAACAAAATAAAAGTTCTCCACAGAATCCAATCATATAAAAAATGAGGATGAAATGAGCAAAATAATCTGTCTCTAAGGGTTAATATCTCGTGCAAATCATTTATTTACCTAATTAATGTACATGTTTATATACATGATGCTGTTGTTTTGTACCTATACATGAATCCTCATATGTTAGTCTTAATTGTCTTATTTGTTTAGACATTTTATAGAGACAACAGTCTTCCTAGCCTTAAACAAAGGCTTATTCTGCTGCTGGGACACTAATGATTTGCATTTCCCAAGGAGAATTGAATTAGGTTTTATTAGTAAATTGGGCCTATAACTTTTAAGGCCAGATTTTTATTAGATTATCACACATCAGCATTAGCAAATTGTAAACTTTACTGAAATATAGAAATACAAGCCAAAATTCAAGGCTTAGAATCCTGGAAACTTGGGAAGATGTTTTATCCTAGAGAAATTATACTCCTGACTTGTAAAAATATTTTAAGTAATTTACTTTCCTTTGGAAATTTAGAAGCAAGAGAAGAAGTTGGCAACAAAACTGCTCTCGTTAAGTTTGTGGTAATTTTCAATCTGATGATCTGAGCAATACGTGTTAGCTGTATATAAGGCCCAAAGATGCTCCAAATGAAAACGAAATTTACTGTCACTTTATTAGGACTTTTATTTAGAAGAAATGCAGCATAGCTGAGTCTATAAATAAAAAAAGTAATCGGACTACGACTGGATCCTATAAAAATGTTAACACATCAATTATGGTGTAGCTTTGTACTAGAAGAAATGACATGGAAGTTAATCCAGTCGTGGCCGGGAAGTTAATTATATCACCACCTTTTAAGAAGGATTATCTAGTGCTAAAGTTTATACATTTTCATATGTATTAATTGTATTTCTTTGACTATACAAATATATAAAAATTAGTTGTAAATTTAAATGTAAAGAAAATAGGAAGTCCATAAGCAAAGATGACTGCTTTTGTGACATGTTTGACCTGTGAACAATGCACTTATTTAAAAAAAAAAAAAAAGTGTTTTTTTTTTTAAGGGAATAGGATGTAAATTGCCATTATAAAGCCTTGCTTATTGACATTCTAATGAGAATAACAAAACCGTAAGCAATTTGTTTGATAAACACAACCACTCCCTCCAAAAAAATAAGAGAGGAAAACACATCATGTCTTTTATTTCCTGTAGATCTGGATTTGGTGATATTGAGTTTACTCCTCAACTCAGAGATACTCTCTAATTTAAAATTGATTTATTGTAACCCATCTGTGTTTTGATTGATTTAACCATGTGATTTAAGTATTTATGAACAATTGTTAAAAAAATTCCTTAGGTTAGAAATGTTAAACCAGATATTTTTATTTGTTTTAAAAAACATGAAATCTAGAGCCTATAGGTTTTTAAACATAATATTAATTAATTCCCATATTTTCCATATTGCCCATAGTCCTTCCAGATGTGCTGTTACAAATAGCTCACCCCTCAGATATGAGCCATATGGGTTCTGTAAACTGATTTGCACTTATTTTGAATAGGAATTGTATAGATTGCAGATGAATTATTAAACTATATTTATAATTGCCAAATAAATCTAAGAGCAAAATATTAAACTGTAGTAAATGAGAAAAGAATGTGCAAATGAAGACCTGCCTGCTTTAATAAGTTGAGTGGGTTACCTTCTCAATTTCAACCAAAAGAAAAGAGTTGCCTTTTTTTTTTTTTTGGTTATTGTGTTTAAAAAAAAAAAAAAAGGTCTATAAAACTGCTTACAGAAGTATCTAAGACAAAAACAAGGAAATATAATGTTCTAAACTCAGCCGGTCCAAACCACTTGAGCTGCTATGACAGCTCATAAAACTGAGAGTAGTTTTTAACTGGGCTCTGTTTTACATTGCCAAAGTGAATTTTCCTTGCAGGAAGTAGCCAGAGGGTTTATTTAGTTTCCAGTCCATGGCTTTGATCTTTCTGTACTGTCACATCTCGGGTTACATAGCCCTTTTTCACTGCAGTAAATCTGCAACAGTTAATGAGAATAAAATTTCCTCCTTCTTACTGATCGCATGCTGTTAAATGCCAAACCACAGCCAACTGCATATTTGCAAAATTTTAGCTACAATGTATGAAAACAGTGCAATCAATTTAATCTTGTTGTCTTTGTAATTCATTTTATTGGGCTTTCTTCCTTTTTAAGTGACCTACTTTATCAAGTAAGTGGTTCCAAAGCCAAACCTGGGAGGAAGATTTAGAATGTTTAATAAACTGAGAGGAGAAAGGTGTGTGTGTGTTGGGGAGGAGGGGTGAAGCGGTGAGTGCACGTGGATCTGTACCACCGTTGAGATTCAAATTGGGTCTACTTTAATGCTTTCGAAAGACCAAGCCTCTTTTTCTCCTCAAATAACAAGCTGGTTTATTATTACTTTGATTATGTTGTATATTCCGTTTCAACATAAATTTGTACCTAATGAGTTTATTTAATAGGTTAGAACATTGTTTTTCACTTTTGATTGCATACATTTCTTTTGAGTCTATAGTATTTAATGGAATTTAAAGGATTTCAAAAACTTTGATCCCTACATTATAAGAGCTGTCCTTAAAGTAAAAATAACATTGTTACCAGCATCTGCTGAACCATCTCATCAAATGGGTCCTTACACATACTGGTGATATATAAATATCTGTTGAATAAACCAATGGAAATTAAAAATCACATAAAGCAAGCTGAATTTCATACATTATTAAATACATATATCTTCATACTGAAGTACAAGAAAATCTTACATTTTTTATTTTTCATTTTTGGCTACAGTGAAATCTCTCAGTTGAGGCATTATTTGATTCAGTTAATCTATGTTAAATTTATTTCACTCACACCTTTAATCTTCGGTCTTGTTTTGTAGTTGGCAACTGGAACTTATAGCTCAAGAAATTCACACTTAGAGGCCATTTTAGATGATAGCCATTGATATATGTACTTTATTAATATTATGTATTTATATAGATCATATATATATATTATAAAATTAAATATAAAAGAAAGCTGGTTTTAGTTCCTCATCATTGAAGTCACAGGACTTCTGCTTTCACAGGACAAGGTATTTCTAGTCTCATAAAAATCAAAATGTTGGGATAAATCAATAGTGTGTAACATCCATTCATTGATTTACATAACTCTCATAAAAACAATGACTAAAAATGTATTGAAACTCAGAATATTTCTAAATTGGAGGCAGTAAAGTCACATCTCCCGATAAAACCGAGAGAGGACCCACTTTTGGGACAGTACCAGTTGTTAGATACCACAGTAAGAAAGGAGGGTTGGAGGGGCGCCTGGGTGGCTCAGTCGGGTGAGCATCCAACTTTGGCTCAGGTCATGATCTCACAGCTCGTGAGCCCGAGCCCCGCGTCAGGGTCTGTGCTGACAGCTCAGAGCCTGGAGCCTGCTTCAGGGTCTGTGCCTCCCTTTCTGTCTGCCCCAACCCACTTGCATTCTGTCTCTGTCTGTCTCAAAAATGAGTAAACATTAAAAAAAATTAAAAAAAAAAAAGGAGTTGGAAAGGAGTGGTTTGAAAATTTTAAGAGAGGTGCCTTACTGCCCAAGGCCTTTTTCAGCAGGTGTTAAATATAAGGTAGAAATGTTGAACTTTAAAATTTTAGTTCTCTTAGAATTATTTTGTTTTCAAATAAGCCTATCTAGGTGTACTTTCACTGTAACATCATAGTTTGCATGTGAAAAAAATGAGGCTAAAACAAAATTTTAGACTCTGTCTGTGGGGAAGACTGTTCTATAGTTTGTTTCTTTGTTTTTCTACAACTTTAAATCTGTATCAGACCATTAGTCCGTAAGCCCCCCAAAATTCTGGATTTGAAAGTCCACAGAAAATTTCTGCACAAAATAAACATTTTTTTTTCAGTTTTTGTTGTTTAAAAAAAATTAAAACCTAGGGACGCCTGCGTGGCTGAATCTGTTAAAGCGTCCGACTCTTGATTTAGGCTCAGGTCATGATCTCGTGATTGATTCCTCGGTTTGAGCCCTGCATTGAGCTCTGTGTTGACAGTGTAGAACCTGCTTGGGATTCTCTCGCTCCTTCCCTATCTCTCTGTTCCTCCCCCACTGATGCTTTCTCTCTCAAAATAAATAAATAAACTTAACAAAAAAAATTTTTAATAAAATAAAAATCTTAAAGTGAAGCTGCCCACAAAAGTTTGTTTCTGGAACATGAATAGTCAAGTCCAGTTTTAAATGAAATTACTGGAAAGGAATAGAAACAATGCAGGCTTCAATACCATATAGACTTCATCTTTATTCTAATTGTATTGTTTGGAAAGTTATTCTCTAAAATGATTTTGCATCTGTCTGCAGTCAGATATGTTGATTAATAATTATGATATGTATTGAAATATATTTGCTGAGTGCCAGGCAATATGGCAGTTGCTGTTTATTACATTCCTTATCTAATTTCATCTTAACAGCTCAGGGAAGAAGACATTATTATTAAGGAAACCAAAGCTTATCAGGTTAAGCAACTTGCCCACAGGTAATCATTCCACCACCTAATCTCTTCTCTTACTTTTACCCATCTTTCTCTCTTCCCTTCTGCTAGAATGAAGGAAATGTCCTTTTTTTTCCAAAGTCCAGTCAGTTCATTTTGCTCCGAATTCCATCCCTTCTTGCCTTCTCAAGGACTTCTCATTATTTTCATCATTTTTCATGACTTTTCATCATTATTTTCCCTTCTTCTGGATCATTCCTGTCAGTTTACAAACATAATCTGGAATCCCCCTCGTTACATTCTCTTGGGCCCCACAGCACACTTCAACTACTGCTCATGTCTCACTTCTCTTCGTAGAATACTCCTCAAAAGACTCCCATGTACTCTTCAGTTTCTCCAGCCTAGTCAGAATCATCGGTAATCTTCATGTAGCCAAAGCCAGTGGACCTTTCTCATCTTTAACCCAGCAGCATTCGGCACAGATGTCCGGGCCCTGCTTTTTGAATCTCCCTTCTTTCATCTCAAAATACCCCATTTTTCTGATTTTCCTCTAAACACTTCTCCATTCCTTCCCAGTGTTCTGTGCTGTATGTTCCTCCTCCCTTTCCCTTTAAACACTGGTTACTTCAGGGCTTCGGCCCTGTTCTCTAACAACACCCTTTTGGAGGGCCCTCTCTTCTACCTACGTCCACTACCTAAAGGATTTCATCCAGACTCCATGGCCTTAAATACGATCTTAGCTTAAATATTTACCTGAGACCTTTCCTCTGAGCACCCACCATTCCTGTCACTGTTTAACATACCCAGTTGAATGTTTACTAAGATGATCAAACGTAAGTTTTGATTTCCTCCATGCAAATAGGTCCCTCCCCTAATCTTCATCTCAGTGAGTGTCACCATCATTCAGTAGGTCAAGGCATAGACTTGGGAGTCTTTCCTGATTCCTCCCTTTTCCTCATATATTCCTTCCTCAGAGAGTCTTTTTCCGACAAAACTGTCAAAAGTAGCACCTTCTCCCCGATCCTGTCCTTACTGTCGGTTTTAGCACCCTAATCATCTATTTGTTGTTCCCTTGTTCATCTCTCTCCTTCCACAAGAATGTCGTCTCCAGAAGACCAAGAACTTAGACTTTCTTATTCAAAGTAGCATCTACAGTGCCTGGCATACACTAGCTTCTCAGTACATATTTGTTTAATAAATGAGTTATAAGGGTCAGAGCCATTAGTTTAAACACATATATGTCTTGCTCCATTTCCCATGCTGTATTTTACTTTCAGTGTTGTTTTGTTACAGTGTCTTAGTTTTATATTTAATCTTTACTTTTTCAGTATTCTTTCAAATGTGCAATGTATTAAATATGCAATCAAAATATATTATGTGCTTGTATTATAAAATTTGGGATAGGAACCCATGCTATATGGGAAAATTCTATATAGGATAAAAAACTGTCTTCTGAATGGCAGTATTTTATAGATAAAGATACTTGCCTTTGTAGTTAAGACTGAATTAAGAAATTCTCAGTTCACATGTATTATACTACATATCTGTTTGAATCTACTAAGAAGTACTCATCTCTACTGACTGTAAGCATTCTGTACCATAAAAAAGTGTTAATGCCAAAAGAAACTTTAATGTCCCAGTGTTACAAGCTTTGCATTAGTTTTCATTACCAAATAGCTTATGTTCTGTTAGAAACAAATTTTATGTTATACTTAAAATGAATAAAGGTTTTCTTTGATCTTGTTTCATTCCTATTACTGGGTCTTAATAAAAATGACCTGTTAGCAGTCAGTGAATCAGAAGTATAACATGTTGGAGGTTATTTTGTTATTTCCAAAAGATACCTTTAACTTTTACTTGAATTAAAGACATTTAATGAAATTAGCTTTATAGAGTAATGATAAATGAAATCAACCTCATAGAGTATAAAGTAAAGATACAATCAAGGTAAGGATGTGCATTAAATGTTTTAATACTTAAATTTTCCTATACTCAGTAACCTTTTTGATTGACGAGCACTGGCTAGTTTCTACGGATAAAGAGATCAAAATCACTTCCCTTTGAGAAGCTTATAGTTCAGGGTTAAAATATAATTTTTTGAGATAACTTACATTATCCTATTTATTATTCTTTATATCAACTTTCTTTTTTTTGAAAACTTTTAAGGGTAATAACAGGCTTAGAAAAGGAATTAAGGAATTAATACTAAGTACGCTGTCAGTATTTGGACATGGTTGGTCTAATACATGTTCCTGCCCATTTAAAAAAAAACATGAGAGAGAGAGAGAGGCAGGGGGGAATGGTAGAGAGAGGGGGAGAGAATCCTAAGCAGGCTCCGTGCAGTCAGCACAGAGCCTGACACCGGGCTCCATCCTACGACCCGAAATGTGAGATCCTGACCCGAGCCAGAGTCAAGAGTCGGCCACTTAACAGACCGAGCCAGCCAGGGGTGCCCCATTCCTGTATATGTACATTTCTGTACATATATGTATTATACATTTCTGAATTGTCCTTAATCTTTAGAGGACACAATCTTTAGAAAAGAATGCCACTCTACCTTAATAAACAGTTTTTTTTTTTTTAATTTTTTTTTCAACGTTTTTATTTATTTTTGAGACAGAGAGAGACAGAGCATGAACGGGGGAGGGGCAGAGAGAGAGGGAGACACAGAATCGGAAACAGGCTCCAGACTCTGAGCCATCAGCCCAGAGCCCGACGCGGGGCTCGAACTCACGGACCGCGAGATCGTGACCTGGCTGAAGTCGGACGCTTAACCGACTGCGCCACCCAGGCGCCCCAATAAACAGTTTTTTAAGAGTATGCTATTTAGAATATTACAGTTTCTTTTTTTTTTTTTTTAATTTTTTTTTCAACGTTTATTTATTTTTGGGACAGAGAGAGACAGAGCATGAACGGGGAAGGGGCAGAGAGAGAGGGAGACACAGAATCGGAAACAGGCTCCAGGCTCTGAGCCATCAGCCCAGAGCCCGATGCGGGGCTCGAACTCACAGACCGCGAGATCGTGACCTGGCTGAAGTCGGAGGCTTAACCGACTGCGCCACCCAGGCGCCCCTGAATATTACGGTTTCTTAACTTCCATTACAAAAGTATGCCTTTAGAAATTTTTTAAGGAAAAAAATCCGATAATCTGATGATGTTTTATGTCAATTATATCTCGAAGCTGGAGAAAAGTAAAATTTTAAAAAATGTTAAAGATACTGTGAAGAATTTTCTTAGATAACAAAGTAAATAGAGTGATAGATTCAGATTTTTTGCATTTTAAGCTAAGCATTGCAATACTTGACAAAGAATCACATTATTATTGAAATATAGCCCCTGAATTATATAGACTGTTTAATAAAACATTATACTTTGATGGTCTGGTAATTCCCTAGAATTTAGTTACTTCATTAGAACAATAAGCACTTTGGAAAGATTAGTCCAGACAGCAGCTTGTTGTGGCTTTGTAATAGAGACAATGCCTCTTTACAAACACATCAGTGTCCTACAAAACAGACTTTGAATAATTGTGTGATTTGAGGAAAGGCATTGTATCAGAGTTTGATGTGAATGTTGATTTCTGATGCCACCTATCTCTACTCTTACTGAATAGAAACCTTTCCTCTTACATAGTAGGTAGGTGGGCAGGTAGGTAGGCAGATAGCTGTTCCCAAGGGAATACATGACCCTACATTTTAGTCTTTGATTTACACTGATATCATAGCTATTGATGAATTCTCAAAGCTTTTAATTGAAAGAGTTTCAGATTACACATGATTTGTTTCAGGTTTTCTCATTAAAGAAAAAAAGACAATAAACCTCCATTGGTAGTTGTTTGGAAATGGAAGAGATGCCTGGAATTAAGGGGATTGATTATGTACTATTATCCTGTAGATTATAATCGTGTAAGGATTTTAGGCCAACATGCAGTCTTTAAGTAGTAGCCCAGACCACTTAGTAATTTTATAACTGCTTAGTGCCTCTAGCAAATAAATAGAACTCAGACCTACTTCAGAGAGACAAATGGGACGGTCTGTAATAAAATCAATTTTCTTTTTAAAAAAAATTTTTAATGTTTATTTTTGAGAGAGAGACAGACAGAGTACAAGGAGGGGAGGAACAGAAAGAGAAGGAGACACAGAATCCCAAGCAGGCTCCAGGCTCCGAGCTGTCAGCACAGAGCCCAATGTGGAGCTCCAACACACATACCGTGAGATCATGACCTAAGCTGAAGTCGAACACTTAACCAACTAAGCCGCCCAGGCACCCCTGTTAATAAAATCAATTTTCAAATGTTACTTTGTTTTTATATTTGAGAAAAAATGGTAATTTTCTAAAATGTATACATCTATTTAACTGTTAATTCTTAGTGAATTTAAAATCTGTGTATGTCTATGTTGGTTTTCATGTAAAAGTTATACCTTTCTACAGTCTCATTTCAGACTGGAGAGGTACGATCAACAAATTATTTCTTACTCCCTTTGATTGAGTTAAATATTATAAAATAATTAGTCCTTTGAATAGACTTATAAACAGGAGCATAATTAATGATTTCCTGAATATCTTCTCTTTTGTGAACATACATCTGCATTCTGTTTCAAGTAATATCTAAAGTTTATCTAAAGTTGATACATCCCATTTTTTCAGAAATTCTTTCCATTTCAGGTTCTTCCAGCTAAAAACAAAGCACCTTGGCCTGTCAGAAATTAAAAGGCAATACAATCTTAAAAAGGAATCCAGATTTGT
Source organism: Lynx rufus (assembly GCF_022079265.1). Taxonomy (NCBI): domain Eukaryota; kingdom Metazoa; phylum Chordata; class Mammalia; order Carnivora; family Felidae; genus Lynx; species Lynx rufus. The sequence continues at coordinate 51,239,170 of NW_025814829.1, forward strand.
GTGGACAGTATCAGGTGGCTAATTTAGAGCCCCTCAAATGTGAAAGGATGGGAGGAGGCTTCTATGAACATAGTTTGGCAAGTAAATTTTTAAGTTGCAACTGTAACCTAAAACTTACATCTTTTCAAATTGATACAAGAAACCCCATAAAACTATATTTACATGGGTGTTCAAACTTCGTGCTAGGATCTTTTTTGAAGTGGTTAAAAAAAAACCCACAGGAATTCTTAAAAGTCTCAAAAAGTTGTGTGTTTTTTTTTTAAAGTTCTCTGGGTTTTAAGGACTTTATAAATATTGGAATATTGTAATTCAACTTGTTCTCTGTATACACTAAGGGGAAAAAAGAAACTATTAAACTTTCTTACAGTTGCATCTTGACTTTTTCCCCGTCTTGGGGTGGGGGGTACTGTTTGCCATCAGCAAGTGGGCACCATAGTCATTTTAAATAAGTCAGTTTGTAATCTTTCCTTGTCCTGCATACTTGAAAAACCTAATCTAGCTATACCTATATGCTAGTTTGAAATACTGCCTAAAACTCTATACTGCCTATAATCTCAAAAATGTACAGTCAGTGCATTACCACGTCCCTGAAGATTTCTCCTGATAGTTGCCCAGCTTTGCTTATAAGTCCCAGATTGTCGGGCTGGCACAACCCCAAGATAATGAACATCACGGAATGAAAATACCCTATCCTAGACACGTCCGTGACCTGTGCCCTTTTCTGACAGCAGTAAACCTGAGTACAGAAATGTATGCAGTTTGGGAAGTGATGATTTGTGTGGAATAACTAAAAACCTTACCCTTGATTTACTGCTTTCAAAATAAACTCACTGAATATAAAATAAGGTAGAAAAGCATGCAGAGAGACATTCGCGGTATTTTCATCCCAACATGTGTTGTATCATTTGCATCAATCATGATATAGAATCTGAAGGGTTTTGCTTGAATAACCTTATTTATACAAGCAGTCGAGTCTCACTATGGTAAAAGGAAGATATGATTGGCCTTGGCATTATTTTAGTGCAATAACAATTAGTTGCCTACGTATAGGCATAAATCTCTATGAATTATGTAACAGCCCTATAAAAGCAAACGGAAAGCATGTGTAAGAAGCATGCCAAATATGATTGAGTGTCTTTTAACTGTCTAGGTCATGTGGCAGGAGCCAGAATTTCATAAGTATTTTTAGGGAAGGCTCTATCATTTTCATGTGTCATAACAATAACAACACCAAATATATAATCTCTTAACTGTTCCTATAAGAGACTTGGACGTATAATAATCTCAAGGCAGATGTTAAAAGGGATAGCCATTATTCTTACTTTACAAGAAGAAATTATGACAGTTACAAATATAGGCTGAAACAAGTTATATCAGTAGAAGCAGAAAACATATCCAGATATTCTGGGTTTGAGGTCATTGCACCCCACTAACTTTAATAAAATTCGGGAGTTGTTGATAAGTTTATACTTAAGTTAGTTTTGCTCATAAATATACTTTCCATTTCTTAAATTAAGGGAGAAAAAATGCCCATGTACATCAGTGATTTAAAAAAAAGTATGATGTTTTCTTATGTTGCTTTGAAAATAACTTTAGTTTAAATATGGCAATAGGGTACAAGTCAGAAAAGTAATTGTTAGAATCGTATACATTCCAGTCTACACTGAATTAATTTGCTTGGTATCATTGCAGCATGTGCCCAAATTGTGCTGGCCCCGTGCTGTGAAGATGGTATAGAAATACCTGGCTGTATCATCAGAACTCTACAATCTGGTTGAACAGAGTGATGTAAATCAGTCCATATCTTGACGGTCATCTTACAGTTAGCCTTAGACATAAACAGAAAATGATTTTGGGTTTTTTGTTTTTTTACAGACCCATGACATAACAAACATATTCTCAAGGACAAGAGAGCTTATAAAAACTTAAGAGTAGAGATTTACTTTAGTACCTGTTTTTCCAGTGCTAAATACAATGTTGGTATATTATATAGTATACTGAGATTTTAAATGCTCTAGAGGACACTAAATAGCTATGAAATATTTATCTGACCTGTAGTGATTCCTGACTTAGTGGCTGAAAGTATTTATGTAACAGTGTCCAACATAGATGTTTTAAAATATCACAATGTAAGGCAATGTCTTTTGTTGTATATTTAATATTATAAACTTATTTTGGATCAAATTTTCACACTTCCATGCTTAGCTATTTAAAAATACACACTTTTGGGCACCTGGGTGGCTCAGTCAGTTAACCGTCCGACTTCGGCTCAGGTCATGATTTCATGGTTTGTCAGTTTGAGCCCCATGTCGGGCTCTGGGCTGACAGCTCAGAGCCTGGAGCCTGCTTCAGATTCTGTGTCTCCCTCTCTCTCTGCCCTTCCCTGCTTGTGCTCTCTCTCTCTCTCAAAAATAAACATTAAAAAAATAAAATAATAAAAATACACACTTTTAATTTGTCTAAACATAGTTTCTATTATATATATACTCGTGCCCTCAATTTTAGAAAAATGTCACTTGGTTTGATTTTAGGTACAAAAAAAAGTCTTTACTTATCAACCACCATTTGATTTTTATTAGCCTAAAAATTATTGAGACAAACGAATAAGTAGAGTATGACATATATTGGAAACCTTACATTAAGCTTCGTATATTTGATAAGATTTTTGAGATTGGTTTTTTTTACAACACTTCTCTACCTCTTATGTAAAGTAGTAAAAGAAAGTGAAAAGGTTTAAAGTATATCAAAATATCCCCAAACTGTATTATTTATTTGAGGATTTGAGAGACAAGGCATTAACAGAAGCTTAACATTAATTTTTCATTTATGAGAGAGTGATCTGTAGCATGCATGTTAGATAGCCCTGTTTACTCTGATTGTGTCCATATGTCGGATTTCTGTCTGTTTCATAAAGAAAGATGGGGAGTTCATATAGCCCATTTTACATAGTACTCATGATAATTTTAGGTTCTATTCTGTATCTTGAACTTGTTCGTTTTGATAGTGCATTATCACTTTAAGATTCTGGATTGTGCTTAAATTACAGTAACCGAAGGTCATTATTCATATTTTTACTGGACTGAAAAGTTTTGAGTACTAGCATTAACGTTTGAATTATGCTCAAGGTCTTAGACTTTGCAGCATGTTTAGTTTCTTTTCATTTCTTATTAGTATTTTTCAGTACTTAATAGTCTCCTGCTCTCACCTCCAACAAGAACTTCTCTCTGTTCAACATCAGAAACATTTTCCTATTTGGCATGTGCTTTCTAGTTCCCCAAGCAGTATAAGCAAATTGGAAAGTTCAGCTGTCATTCTTGGAAGGTCATAGATCACACTAGCAGCCTGAGTAATCCAAGAGGTTTTAAGTATCATAGCATTTAGTTTAAAGTGAAATTTGCTCTGACAGGGCTGGCAGACCAATAGGAAAAAGAAATATTTGTGCTTGGAGAAGTGCATATGTAGAGACCAAGAGTATAACTGATGGCTGGAAGTGATTTCAGTCTAAAAAAACAAATCATTAAGAGAGTGCATAGGGGTAAAATACACAGTTCATATTTTAAAGAGTCTCAAAATGAACCAGCAACTAAGGTTAGCATTACATAGTAATTAGCTGTGGTGTTCAGGCTTTAACTCACTCAGTACCAGACAATATGGTTAAACTATCGCTGCGAAAACATTGCTACTTATGTTATATTCACTACTTTAAGCCTACAGCAGTAATTTTTGTACCTTAAAAAACCAAAGTATTATGACAGATTATATAAATGTTGAACCAGTAACAGACAAACAATTATTCAAAGGAGGTGCTAATGACTCGGTTTATTGACCTAGGGGTTACTTAAGCAGCTCAGTGGGTTCCCTGAACATTTGGTGTTATGAAATGAGGTACTGCTTGATAGTATAGAACTGACAATTTCAAGAAGTCCTTGCACTTAATTGAAGAACAAGTTAAAGATGACTAGAATGGCATACTTTCCCTAAAAGATTATTATTAAAAGTTCAAGACCATTATAGGTTTGAGTAAATACTCACTTCAGCTTGATAATCACATTTGACAGCTGCCATGAGGCACCTATGAGAGTATTTTTCCTGTTAATTGCTACAAATAAGGAAAAAGAAAATATCTTCTCATAGCTGCAGTTATTTCTCTCAAGTCATTGTTCTCTTCAAGCGGGCCAATTCTGAGTCACAGGAATACAAGGTTGATAAATTCTTTTCTTGAGTGTGCAGAGCAGATAATGAGTAAAGTGGAAGGGACTTCCAGCAAGATGGTAGACCTGGCTGACTTAGAAGGTGCCCCCATATAGATATATTAAAAAGGTGGATCAGGGGCGCCTGGGTGGCGCAGTCGGTTAAGCGTCCGACTTCAGCCAGGTCACGATCTCGCGGTCCGTGAGTTCGAGCCCCGCGTCAGGCTCTGGGCTGATGGCTCGGAGCCTGGAGCCTGTTTCCGATTCTGTGTCTCCCTCTCTCTCTGCCCCTCCCCCGTTCATGCTCTGTCTCTCTCTGTCCCAAAAATAAATAAACGTTGAAAAAAAAAAAATTTAAAAAAAAAAAAAATAAAAAAAAAAAAATAAAAAAAAAAAAAGGTGGATTAAATGTTAACAAAAATTTACAATTCACAGCCAAATTCACAAAGATAGGACACACACACACACACAAAATAACCACGCATGAGAATAATGATGAACTCGGTATAGGTTATATAGTAAAGGAAAATGAAACTGAATTCCTGTATAAGGCCCGGAACTTCAATGGGCTGCCTTTTTCTCATCATTTGAAAAAAGGACTAGATGATTGTAATTCACCAGCCTAGAGAAATGGCCAAAACTTATCTTCTGCCCCAAGGCCCTAGGAGGAGAGTTACCCAGGAGAAAGAAATCACAAGCTTTCTTCATGAGCGTGTGTGGGTTCAGAATTTATACTATTCATCCAATTTAGTGAACCCCAAATCAAGTAATTTTCATTAAAAATGTTTTCAGGACAGTGGAACCCCCTGGAGCCTCAATGTATTATAAACAAATACAGAACCTCTCTATAGTAATATTTTCAAGTTCAAGGACTAACAGACAGGCAAAAGCAAATGAATAAATAAAGGCAACTTGAAATTGAACACAATAAAAAAATTGCAAAGCTCATGAAGAAAAGTATTGTCACAAAGGAGAATTGTCAGGCATAACAGAGAGTTAGGATGCCCAGGAACTAGAATTAATAGAAGACTCTCAATTAGACCATAACATTTTTAAAAAGACAAAGGAATTTAGAAAATTAGTGCAATGTCATAATATGAAAAAGTGCCAACTATAACATCTCAGCATAAAAAATGCAATCATTAAAATAGGTACTGGAGATGGGTTAAACAACAGATTAAGATGCATAATAAGAGAAGTGTGAATTAAATGAAATTAGAAGAGCATCAGTAAAATGGAATTTCTTTACCATTTGGAACAAATCAGTGACTGTTTTACACATGCTTCTCCCATCATTACTACAAATTAGTTTTTATCTGAAGCATCATAGTATTGTAACTAAATTGAAAGGATCTGTCCCCAAGGTGGTATATATCCCCTTAGAACTGACAGATGTCTTTTAAAAAACTTTTTCAAAATAAATTCCAGATGAGTACTTTAAGTACAACCTCCCACTACTCGTATCATTTGCCCTTGATTTTGGGGAAAATACTACTTGGTTCGATTCCACTAAAATATTCTTTAAGAGTCATTAGCCATTTAGTTTTATCATAATAAAAGGAAAATTGATACTTATGCATGTAAAAGATTAAGAATAAAAACTAAATGGGAAATGACAGCTGAACTTGATATATATTGGTAAAGCTCATCAGAAGACTGCTTAAGTGTGTTTACCTCAGTAATACAAAGGCTCAAGTTCAACAACTAACACCTATTAGCAACCTAAAATATGCATTTGTCGCATATAAATTTAGAGAGACAAGGTGCTTTTGACAGGTTCAGCGAAAATTTTAGAAGCTGTCCCTATAGCAGTAGTACTTAACATGCACGTACATTACATTTTTCAGTGTCCAAGACTCATAGGCCCCCACCTTCGCAACCTTTTTGCATATGAATGACATTCCTATTTAGCTCTAAATTATTTCACATTTATAAAATGAGAACATGGACTATATGATAAATGCAATGGAAACCACGTTCTCTAAATGTTAAGTAGGCTAAGAAGTTTCAATTTGATAAAACTTAAAACTTGCTTTAAAACTTTGTAAAAGTAAATGATACTCAGTGATAAGACAAGCTCTCCATCTAGTGTTTGGTTCATAAATTACAAGCATTGAGATCTTGATTTAATCATACATCTAATGCTGGGTGCAATTTTATAGGCTTTATCCCATTCAGTTCACACTTCTCTTGTTACTATATATAAGAATTTCAAGAAAAATATGTTCTCTTCTGTCAGAATAGTCTAGTTCTTCCTACTGAATTCAAAGGCAAGCTATTTCTACAGTCTGTGGTATTCATCTACATGGAATACTACGGCTTCTTAGTTATTTGATGAAGCATATTTCTATGGCAAAATTGTTTCATGACAGTTAGCTATAACCTCTAAAATTTCAGCCAGTTTTGATATTCTTTCTTTTCATTCTCAGTTCCCAAATGGTAAAAGTATAACTAAAAAACCCATTTCAAAAGAGAAATTGATACCATTTTTTTTAATGTTTATTTATTTTTGAGAGAGAGAGAGAGAGAGAGACAGAGTGCGAGCAGGGGAAGGGCAGAGAGAGGGAGACACAGAATCCGAAGCAGGCTCCAGGCTCGGAGCTGTCAGCACAGAGCCCCATGCAGGGCTCAAACTCACGGACTGCGAGCAAGATCATGACCTGAGCCAAAGTCAGCTGCTTAATGGACTGAGCCACCCAGGCACCCCAGTGATACCATTTTTTTTTATCATGAAAGGTAGCATATTTGATTATCGTTATTTCTTCTGCTGCCTCTGTGGGCTCTCACTGTTTCACATATGGACAGCCATAATATTCTCTATTAAATGCTCCCCATGTTTTTGTCTAACACCATTAGTTACCACAGTTCTCTTTCTAAAACACGTAAGTTGTTCCCCTTTTTAAAAAATCGTAGACAAATTTCCCAAAGTATGTAGTTAGCATGGCATATGAAGAGCTTTCAAAATCTAGTCTTAACATCCCTTTCTAGCCTTATCTGCTGCCACTTGGGTTCAGCTTTCATCGTAACCCTGACTTTAACCATAACAAACCAGAGGCTGTTCTTCAGTGCCTTCTCTCTCTTGCTCAGGCTGCCACAAGTGAAATCCAATTTGTCCTTTTACATTCATCCATTCATACAAAATACTTTTTGAATGCCCACTGCATGTCAGATACAGTGCTAGATGCTAGTGATATAGCAATGAATAAGACAGTGACAGTCTTTACCTTTATTCATGGTACTTATAGTCTCATAGGAAATAAAGTAAAAAGATACATAGGTATAGATATAGTCATGAAGTGACAGATGCATTAAAATAAAAATATTTTCTGTGAAGACTTTCTAGTCCCCTAGGTTCTTTTGGAACAATTTGTACATACCTCTATTATACTCTAACTTTATACTAAATATTTGTTCTTCTATTCTTTTGTAGCAATTTATAAATGTACTACAGGTAATACAACATCATATTATTATCAGAATTTTGTTCCGTGTTTAGTTGCCTCCAATGCATGGCCAAGGGATCATGTCTTACTTATTGCCTTCCCAGTACCACATCTTTTTTTTTTTTTTTTAACATTGACTGTCAATACTATACTTAACACATTATAGGAACTCATGTACTATTTGGATGGATGGATGGATGGATGGATGGATACAAAGGATCACTATTACATTTCACTACCACAATTACGTATTACTAAATTTCTCATGACAAATCATAGTAAAGCTGAAATTACTCTGATCAATTTATAATCTACTTAGGAAGATAAAAATATTGATTTTGATTCTATGATAAATATATTGGAATATTTGATAAAAAGAATGAACTGTTCTAGAAAACTATTATCAGATAACATTTCACACAGCTCTATAATATCCTTCCTCTGAAAAAAGTTAGCCTATTTCAGTCCTTTCACTTGACAATCCCAAAAGAATTCTAGCCTTCGATATTATCCCATGGATCACAAAGGTAGTTAATAAGAATCACCACCCTCTACTTATAAATATATTACTCTAAAGGATTTTATCTTAGGGAGAATAGAATTCCTTAAAAAAAAAAAGACGCAAACCAAAAAGATGAAATTCAGTGTGAAAACTTCATGTGTGTGTCCCTGTGTGTACATACACACAACTATACACACACATATACATTCAATGTGAGCCATTTTGTGGTAATGACTCTTTAAAAAATTTAAGATCAGTGCATTTTTAGCCTACATTATTAGAGAGTCAGAAACAGGATCTCATTGTATTCTGTGCTGGTTTCAGACCACATAATAAGTACAGTATCACATCATTTTCAGCTTCATTGTAAGATAAACATTGAAAAAAATCATTATTTTATTTTTTAATATTTTTCATAGAGCATGTGTGCAAGTGGGGGAGGGGCAGAGAGAGAGGGGGACAGAGGATCTGAAGCAGACTCTGTGGTGACAGCAGAGAGCCCAATGTAGGGCTCAAACCCACAAACCGCAAGATCGTGACCTGAGCCCAAGTCGGACGCTTGACCGGTTGAGCCACCCCAGCAGCCCTCAAAAGTTATTTAGAGAGCAAATCAGATAGTAAAGATTTGAGAAACCATGTCATGAGGATTGAGTAAACAAGAGTTGTGAAGTAACCATATTAAAGAAGAATTGGATTTCTTTTGTGGTTCCAAATGGTAATTCTAGAACTAATACAACCAGATTACAGGTCAAGATATAGAACTTTCTAACAGTGTGACGGGCCCACAATGGAAGAACTGCCCTGTGAGTACTCCCATTCCTGGAGATGTTCTGCAAAGAATTCGATAGACCCTGTCAAGGATGTGGTGAATGGAAGCACAGTCTAGCTTATTTCTAAAAATATTTCCAAGCCAAAGATTCTGTGACCTGTGAAAAGAGAACTTGGCTTGAATTTATTTTTTATTTTTATTAGCATCCTTTAATATTGTCATCATTTGCTCTGCATTCATTTTGCTGACTTGGGAATTTCAAAGAAGATAAAGACGTGTGTTGCTTTCATCGAATTTTAATAAAATAATAATACTTTTCACTTATGCAGCACTTTCCATCCAAGGATTTCAAAGTGCTTTACAAATATGCACTAATTAAGCCTCACAAACAGCTAGAGGTAGGTGATTTTCTTCCCTTCCTACGGGAACGTCAACCCTGGCACAGAAGTCTAAGTAGAGCCCCAGAGTGCTTACGATTCTTTACTGGCTGCCGGTCCCCTTGTGATGTGCTGCATGTGAAGGGCCACTTGTCATGCCTCGATTCCCTTTTCCCCCCCTCTCTGAATCATCGCAAGTTTAGAAATATAATGAATGCTGTTAAAAATTTGTTTGAAGCCTTGTAAATATTACAGCAAAATTCCGTCTCCTGCCTGCTGAATGCTAATTAGGTTTCTAAATGTTCATGTAAAAATAAAATCCTGATGTGATTTCTATATTTGTTGTTGAATTTTAAATGTAATTTCTTAGTTACAAAGAGTTTGTCATTTTCCTTTCTAGGTACCTCCAAATCATTGTTCTTGGGACAGAAAACTTAGTAGCAGATGGATTTGGGGGGCCCTTACCTTTCCTAGTTGTCTTTTCACAACACACAGTAACCATTTTCTTTGAACTAGAAATAAGATATTTTTAAGAAGAGATTGCATTTTGTTATCTTTCTAATTTAAAGGTCTAAAAATGATATCTAGACATTGAGGATAATGGTTAAATGACACTACACAGTCCTATTAAAAAAAATAGTGGTCTAATAGTGGCATTTTCTGATCTAGAGGACACACGGCTTTTTATGTAGGTTAGGAATGCCTGGAAGAAAGTACATACACATGGAAACACATGTGAGCTGTTAGATTAAATTCCAATATAAATAGTCAAGTGTGCAAACTCTCATCTGAAGAACAGTCATACAGGGCAAGGGCAGGTGTACCGTATCACAGCTTAGTTTCTCTGGGTTCTCAGGGTCCCTAGTGAGGGCATGCAAGTTACTGTGTACTCTGAGTCCTTAGTGGATCAGGAAAGCACAAGTTTTGCTGCCATACTTCCCTTTTATATTCACGTTTCTATCTCCTTCTAGACAAACTTACATAAAGAATCTATCCGTTCCTGTTTCAAGGAAAACTTATGATTAGGTGTTCCTGGTTTTGAACCAGATTCAAAAGTAACAAGGCTACATCTTTATTCCAAGGGAGAAAGCACAGCATGTATCCACATATCCCAGAAGAATATCTAGCTTCAGGTTGTAGCATCCTGAATAGTCCAGTGTCCCCTCCATATTAGAACCAAACGAGAGATTAGAAAATCAACCTATTCTGTTTCAGAGTGAATTTTATTTAGAAGATCTTGTGTACATATAGCTGATCTTTCATAATACAAAAGGACCTAGGACTTCTGTCAAAGTACCATTCAAACTGGTCATAATGTTTCAGATATTCTTTTCTTTAAACAGCAAGTTCATCTGTGATATGTGATGGATCATTACAGAAAAACTCATTGTTAGAGTTTCTAATTTTTCTCCTTAAAATTTTTTTGCAAATGATATCTGTGGAAGTTCAAACAATTTGGCCAGAACACACAGATGTCTCTGGGTGAACTGTTGACTGCATAAATAGAACTTTATTACAGTAAACTTGCAGGCTCAGAAACTGAAACTCGCCAGTGTTCAAGGTTCGATCTTACTTTAACTTGACTTGGAGTGCAAATTCTTACCAACAGTGTGACAGAGAATGTCCTTAAAAAAACAGCTGAATGTCCATTTGTCAATTTACATCAGGCAGATTGGATAATGTCTGAGTGTATTCTTTACCCTCTTGTCAAGCCACATGGAAATACAATGATCGGAAGTTTGCCTACTGATCATAGAAATCAGTTTTGCAGTTTGCATGTATAATGACCTCACACTCTCAGAACCTTTTTTAAGGTCCCTTCCTCAATGAGGACAAGCCTGCCAAAAATCAGATATTCCCAATAGTGTTATAGGTCACCCCAAGGAATTGCTTGGGTTGGTACCAACATTGCCACTGGGGAGCATCTTGTTTTGTGCCAACATGGCCGACAGTCTCCCTTCTGAGGCTTCTCTTCTTTTCGATAGAATTACAGTAATAGTGCTACGAGTTCCTCTGTGAGATGTTCTGTTTTTAAGGTGTCTTTGCGTATTTTCTTTACTGATCTACTCTGTGCCTCTTGTTTCCAAGCCCTTGGAAGCCTCTACATTGATTGAGAAACAAAGATAAAATTAACTCGAGCTTAACCTAAGTCTCCTGCTATTAGGCCTCGGAAAAGATGCTAAAAAACATAAGCAGTGTCTGAAGGCAGGTAATAATTAGATGAAAAAGGAAGGAGTTGAAATGCATAAGCTATCCAGTCAACTTTTACGTAATTGAGAGTTGTCTGGATACATGAGTATTTGTTAGCCTTAGTGCTTCAGGAGAAAAAAATGTCAACGGCCGACTTTTCCTCTAATTTTAAACTGATGCAGGTGTATCTCTGTTCATGGACTGCATTAATTTCTGTAACATCTTTAAAGCTACCTCTAGAGCAGTGTTTCCCTTCATCATAAAACTTATCTTTCTTCCCAGGAGGCCAAGGTAGGAAGGATGTACTTCTATTTTGCCATTTCAAAATAAAACTCAGACTTTAAAATTGCAGCCAATTTTTGGGAGAATCATAGACACATATTTAGAAGAAGCCCAAAAAGTTTGTTTCCTTCAGGAGCACTCACTACAAATGCTGACCTAAAACTTAAACCTCAGAAATTCCATTTCCCTGAGCAGTAGATTCACATGAATAATACGCCCTATATGTGTTAGGTTTTTTATATTTACTATTTAGTCCTATCTCAGTATACACATGCACATATGTGTACACGCATACACAAATCATTTAAAACCTTTAATATTTTAATAGTTACTTCTATTGTGTTTTAACTTAACCTCGTTTTGAGTTTTGAGAGGAAGGTAGTGCCTACATGAGTACATTTTTTTTTGTTTTTTTTTTTTCAACGTTTTTTATTTATTTTTGGGACAGAGAGAGACAGAGCATGAACGGGGGAGGGGCAGAGAGAGAGGGAGACACAGAATCGGAAACAGGCTCCAGGCTCCGAGCCATCAGCCCAGAGCCTGACGCGGGGCTCAAACTCACGGACTGTGAGATCGTGACCTGGCTGAAGTCGGATGCTTAACCGACTGCGCCACCCAGGCGCCCCCATGAGTACATTTTTTAATCATACTGAGATTTTACTGATAAAGTATGTTTCCATCTAGTATATGCCTCAAATAATCTTAAATCATTTAAATATGTTATTTTTTTCAAAGTTCATGTTTCTATATTCTAAATTGTTTTTCTTTGATTGCAAATAAGCTCAGAAGCATTCACTGCATGAGCTGTGCATGAGCATGTTCTAGCTGCCATCTTTGCCTGGCCAGATAAGTACCTTGTCATTTGGCTAAGTGTTGGATAATTCTCTGATCCTTAAAAAGTGCCTTGGAGAACAGATTTTTTTTTTAATTTACTGATAGATGAAAGAATAATTTTTAAAGCAATAAAGTTTGTCCATGTATCAAATGTCATTATAACGCCGAAGGTCATCTTTAGGCTTCTATTATTTCCATAGAATAAACTGACAAAATTTATAATTATCTTGTTGTAATTCAAAAGAAATGTATGACTTTTTTTTTTTGAGGAGTCAGAGAAGGATTTGCAGATCAAATCTGACTAACTCAAATGTTGTAAAATTCCTTGTCCTGTTCTAGTCATAGGTTTATGGTATGATTTGACCCTGAGTGAGAGTTTTACTGCTAAAACTCAAAATGCATGCATGATTATTAACAATCCTATGTGAAAAAAATTTTATTATCGATAACAAAACTCATTTTACAAGTTTTAGTATTGCCGTTCCCTAACAGTACTATACTGATAATTGCTAGTACATAAAATCTTTTCATATTCTGGCATAAAAGCCATATATAAATGTAATTTATGAAAACTTTTCTGATCTGTCCTCCTCTTTGTCTTGAATACTACCTGATGACAGAGGTTTCCAACATTTTTAACACACATTGTTAGAAATATTTATTATGCACATTTTTGTGGCTATATTAATTCAGTAAAACTAGTATTAAATATATATTATATATATAACGTGTGTGTGTGTGTATATATACACATACATACACACACACACACACACACACATATATATGTATATATATATATATGAAGAAGAAAAATGCTTAATGATAGCCGCATTAATCACTTTTGCTGCTAGGAAGAAAATCTTGGAGGTGTCAAGTTCCCGGCCTCCCGTGTGGATGTGTGATGAAAAATATAACTTATCATTCCTTTTTCTCTTTTCAGCCTTGGAATGGATGGCTTTGGCCAATCAGTTGGCATTCTTGGACGCCCTGCCACAGCTTATGGATTCCGCCCTGATGAACCTTACTACTACGGCTATGGAACTCGATAAAGTCATCCCTTTCCATATGTACTCTCAGCTTAGAAGAAATCTGTGTGGGTTGGGCTAACTTTGAATCTTGACTAATAATGCATGTTGATATTATTGTGGGTCTGTGCTTCTTTTTATTTTTTCCATGTTGTTAGCTACAAATTAACTCTGACCCCTCCGTCCTCTGTTAAGTATAGTTGATGTTTGACTTTGTTCACTCATCAAACCACATCTTGATGATGAATAACATTGCCCATGTTATTCAAAGAGACGCAAAAGAAAATGCTGAAAAGCAACTAGACTGGAAAACAAACACTACATTATGTACATTAAGTGACTAATTTAATTTCTATTAAAAAGAAGGATAAAGTACAAATGAATTAGCAAAAGTCATGTGTTTCTATTTAATGTGTATCATTAAGAGTTTCATGCTTATATAGGGTGCGTATGAATTTTCTTTTCCCCTGCCCTTTTCCCCCCTCGTAAACTCTTAAGTGTTTTGTGTGATGTGTGCTACTTTAAAGTTTATAAAAAGAATGTCACCTCATTTTTCCATTCCATCTGCCTTTTCAGGGTTGCTTCCCAAAGTTAACAGTGAGTTTTCAATCTACAGTGGAACATGTGCCACAGCTGTGTTATGTATGCGTGGAGTCTCTTCGCGATTTGAATTCCTGTCTTTCTGATTTTAAGGCAGAATACCTGAGACATCTGTTAGTGCACATGAACCTAGATTCGTATTGGGCTTTTAAATGTTATTACTCATGGAATCTAAAGTATGGAAAAGCTGTAAGTCTCATTGAGGACAATTAAGGGATAGAATATTTTTCTCACCCATTTCCCATTTGTGTACTTGTCTTTATAAGATTTAGGTAGTTAGAAATAGACATTATAATTAATAATGAGGTTTGAAAGTGATTCATATTACAGCGTTGGAGATTTACTTGGAAAACAAAGCAAAATGAATAACTATAATCTAGAGATATTTGCTTGAGTGCCTGCTATGGAAGGAATTATATGAGGCTTTGAAGGGAACTTATAGATCAAAGATAAGACTTCTGTCCTTGAATTGAAAATCTCATTGATCTACTACACAATTTATTTGGCTTGATTTATGTTTTTAGTAGAATAATAGAGCTGGAAAGGGCCTTTTAAATAACCCAGTCTATCTATGTATTTGAGAAACCAAACACATAAAAATTTTAAATATCATAAACAGATTTTCTTAATTACCTGCTATGTATAAGGAAGTATATATGCTTCTAGGGAATATGTGAATCTAAGATATGATTTGTGTCTTTGAACTCAGCAACCTAATTGATCTTTCTGAAAGCATACATTTATTTGTCTTAGTTTCCATTTTAACCACACAATATTAAAGCTGGTAAGGGTCTTTGATGCAAAACCCTGTCATGCTGTTTCAGCTGAAAAAATTGTGGCCAGGAGACATCAAAAGACTTGACCAAGCTTATATATTTGGTCAGTACCTGACCTGTCTCCATGTTTCCAATGCAGTAACCTCAATACTAAATATTATTTATCATACCTACAAAGTATAAAACATGCAATATAATAAGTGACATTAATAGAAAGATAAAGCAAACATTCTAACGTGTAACCTTCCTCATACTATTGTAAATTGATTTAGGAAGAGTGTCACCAACGATTCCTAACATTTCCAGGGCTGTGCTCCCTGAGGTTTACCTGAATGTGCTCTCTCTCTCTCTCTCTATTTTTTGCATTAGTTCTGGAACTTCACAAAGTTAGAAATCGTGAACTCTCCATTCAGGCAGGGGCTGGTTTACCTTTACGTTATTTATGAAGGAATATTTTACTAAAGGAATAAGGAAGAATATCTAAAATTCTTACTTCAGACAACAAAAGATTTTGGCCTTGGGCACTTTTAGAAATACCATTTATATGTAAGTCAAATATCCTGGCCTCACTAAATTTTGACTACAGATTAAAGTCACATTTACTTTAATGACTAAATTGCCATGGCTTTTAGGCCTTGGTGTATAGCTGGAAATTATTTCTCCTCATGAGTTTTTTGCTCTTTCTGAGAGTTCCCGAAGGTCCTTTCTCACGTAGGGCCAGGAATAGGTTCCTCATGTTCTGTTTCCTCCTCCTGTCCCCCCCACGGCTGCATCTGTGTTGGTCACCTTCCTAAGATTCATGATGCCTGCCACATGGGAGAGCCACCATGTCCAGTCGGGACTTGGGGAAGGAGGACACTCTCTACCCCTTCCTATTGCCTTCCATACGCGGGATAAGCACCTAGTGCTTAACTCTGCACAGCAGAGAACTGAAAGCTATAAATTTTGCCATGACTTTACAGAAGCTTCAGAAATGACAGATGGGGTACATCACACAAAGTAACCTGGTACTATTACCACTTGCAGCTCTGATCACAGCTGGCAGTCAGAAGCCCGTCACTCGGCCTTGCGTGCCAGGGCTCGCTCCAGGCCATGAGGAGTATGCTAAGAATCTTCGGCATAGGCCTAAGCCAGATGGTCAGAAGGTCCCACAGAAAAGAATGGTTTTTCTTCAACACAGTTGAAGGGCTGCTTTTAGAGTCTTTGTTTCTTGTACCAAGATTAGCTGTGACTAACCTCCTGGTCTTTAGTCATGAAACAGAGAATAAGAGAAAGATAAACTGATCTTCCTACTTTTTTCCAAGCATTTCCTGGAGGGGTCTTGTCTAAATCCACCCAGCTGTTCTTGATTATTGGCAAGTCTTCCCAAATTCTGTCTTTGAGGATACCTTGAGGTTTTCAGTGAGGTGAGTTGTTGGGTTCTTTTGTGTCTATGCTAGTTCTGTGTTTTTGCTAGTTTAATGGGAATGTAGAAAACACTGGTATGTCCTCAGATATCAAAAATCCCACATATACATTTTAGCCACGTTCTTGAAAGTCTACTAAATTGGAGTGATAATGCATTAGGCTTCAACATACATTCTCTTTGGAGTACAGCAGAACCTCCCTACTGTTTGGGATAAAGACTTGCCGGAAATAGAGAGCCATTAAAGAATAGAATTAATACTGAAAAAAAAATCAGTAATATGAAAGAAAAATTCTAAAAGCTCTCTGAGAAAGCAGAGGAGAAGAACATAGATTAAATATGAATAATATAGAAGGTAAAAATCAGAGCACCAACGTTTGACTGGTTGGTTTTCCAATAAAAGAGTCCTTTTAAAAAGTATAGGAACGGGGTACCTGGGTGGCTCAAGTCAGTCAAATGTCCAACTTCGGCTCAGGTCATGATTTCACAGTCTGTGGGTTCGATCCCTGCATTAGGCTCTATGCTGACAGCTCAGAGCCTGGAAGCTGCTTCAGATTCTATGTCTTCCTCTCTCCCTTCCCTGCTCGTGCTCAGTCTTTCTCTCTCTCTGTCTCTCTCTCTCTCTCTCTCAGAAATAAACAAACATTAAAAATAAATAAATAAAACGGTATAGGAACAATAGCCAAGAAGATAATAGAAGAAAACATCCCTGAGCTAAAAAGGATTTTTTCCCTACAACATATGAATCATTTTAAAAAATGGATGTGACATCTATCTTGACATTCTGGAAGAATTCTTGAGGAAATGAACTGAAATTTCCTTAAGAATCCTGAAAAGAAAGAAAAAATGCCTTCCAAGAAACAGAGTACGCTCAGACTTCTGACATTAAGTGGCCCTAAGAACATCCTGTGACCCCAGAGTAAGTTGCAGGTGTACCTAGCAGGATTTCAGATCTGCAATGAACAATAACTTCCCATTGCACCCCTTTCAGAATGCAAGTATCCTTGGTGATTATCCTGTCCCTGTCTCACCTTTGTGTGTTGGGTGGGAGTGGACAGGGGAGGTGGCAGATAACTTCTTTCAGTTCACAAGTCACTGAATCAAGAGGAACCATACTAGAGGAAACCCTGAAAACCACACCCAAGAAGCCTCATCCTCACTTGAATATGATTTTACGATGGTATCTTTCACTACAAACCAGAGCCTAATGCCACAATGATATGAGACTTTGGGGGGAAGAGGTGAGCCTATTTTGCATGGGAACAGAAGGTCAATCATTGGGGCCAGAAGGCAATGTGTATTGATTGAAAAAGATGGCAGTGGTATTCGTCAGCTCTTCTCATCATGAGGTAGACTGTTTTATCACATCTTAAATTTGGGCTCACCCTGTATCTTGCCTTGACCAACAAAATGTGGCAGAAACAACGTAGGAGTCCAGGGCCTAGACCTCAAGAAGACCCACGGCCTCTGCCTTTGCCCTTGTGGATCGCTCCCTGAGACTGACATGCTGTGAAAAACTGGGAGACAGAAGCCCTGCCGTCTCGGCTGAGCACACTCCCTCAGCTGACCTCTCACCAAACGCAGTCTTGTGAATTCAAGCAAGACCCGAAGAAGAACCACCCAGCCAACCACAGAAAGTTGACTCTCTGTGAAAAATGATAAATCGCTGTTGTTTCAATTTTTGTAGTTTTGGGCTGATGTGGCAGGTTGTATTTTCAAAAGATGCCCGCCCCCATATATTCCATCTCACACGCTCATCTTACAAAGTGATATTGATACTCCTCCATTTAGTAATGGAGTCTATGCCTCTTCCCCTTGAACATGGATGGACTTTTTTTTTAAACTGTTTTCAACCAGTAGCGTTAAGTGGAAGTCATAAAGGTGAAGGCTAAGTCATAAAAATACTTTCAATTCTGCCTCCTTCCCTTGGGATGCTCATTCTGGAAGCCAGCTGCCATGATGTGAGAGGGCCAAGCCACATGGAGAGGCCACGTGTATGGGCTTCAGCAGGTGGCTGCAGCTGAGGTCCCAGCAGACAACCAGTCAACCGGCAGAGGCGAATGAGCTTCAGGTGATCCCAGCCCCCAGCCCTCAAGCTACCCCAGCTGAGGCCACATGAGCCAAGATGAGCTGCCCTGCCATGCCCTGCCCAAAGCCCTACAAATTTGTGAGCAAAGTACGCGGTGTCTTATGTACTAAGTTTGTGATGTTTTGTGATGCGACAGTTGCTTCTATCAGGGATACATCCAAAGGCCTATAGAAATCCTCCAAATCACAAGTACTAGGACTTCCTTAAGCCTTTTCACTTTCTCTTCACATCCATCACCACCACAGGTATTTTCCATAGACAACGAAGATTATGAATTCACGAGAGTTATTACCCAAATGAAGACCACTAGAGAACCTACCACTCTGAAGTGCGAATAATTTAAATTCATCTCTCAGTAAAATTATCAGTTACTACAAATCATGATCTCTGAAAGCATTGAGAAAGATTTCGTTTGCCAGATGTCCAATATACAGGACTTCCACTGTAAAAAAAAATAATAATAATAAAATAAATAATTAAGTATTTGTATTTGATCATCACGACCACTCGATATAGAAACTCTGCAGTTCATTAACTGTGAGAAGAAATGTTTAACATGCACATCACCTCCTCTACTCCTTTTCTCTTCCAAGCCTCCTAATCTTGCTAGGTTGGCAGTTTGGGGAACCGAAGGAAATGATTCTGGAATCTGGAGGTTGGTAACTGCTACTTAAAAGCAGAATAAGTATCTCGTATGAGTCCGCTTTTTCCTCCTAACCTGCAATTTACCAACGTCTCAAGTGGGCTGTGTAATGAGCACTGGGCAAGTGTGTGACTGTTAAGTCAGACCCCACAGAGCACGAATATCCGAGCTTGCGCCAGGTGAACGTGGGGCTGCCCATCAAGGCCCAGATCCCAGGAGGGCTGGCTAAAGAAGTGTTGCTTTTCAATTCGCTTAACTTTCAGAGCTCATTTACTTCCAGTGCTGGGTATGAAGGAATCTGTTTTAATTCAGTGATTTTGAAAAGGAGACCCACACAAGTTTGGGGAGCTCAAGGTATCTGCAAACTCCAGAAATGCGATGAGACACTTTGGAAAGGGAATCTGAGCTTGTCAATCATTTCTCGTTGAGATTAGTTCAGTCTACCTACTTGGAGCATTTCTAATGCCATCTTTATGACTTGCCAATTAATTTTCAGTTTTTGACACTTGATTTTCAACAAGGTCACCAGCTAGACCCCAAGACCCGACCTTCACTGCCCACCTGCCGGTACTCACCGACCTTTGTCCCACATTTTTCCTTCAGCTCTTCTTTCCAGCTTATCTCTTAATACAGGTCAAGTGGAACTGAAACTGCCCCTCCACTGATAGCGACCTCCAGCAGGCCCGGACCACCCAGACCGGTGTGAGCAAAACCCCTGACTGGCGCCTGCGCAGATAGAGCGACCACTAGAATGACTGACAACTACCTGTACCTCATTATAATACTAAGATCTCCGCCCAAGAAGGAGCACAAACCTCGTTTACATAATATACAAAGTATGTATAGGCCTGTTTCCTTAAGGCACATGCGCAGCCTTAGGCCCGCCCCTACATCCCAGGACAAGGCTTCCTTATCTGAATATTCGTTCTAACCCTAAAGAGGGTTCCTTCTAACCCATCCACCCTTGCTGGAGGAATCACGGCTTTGGAAACCTTTCCCGGTGATCTCTGTATGTGCTGCAGATAAATTTACTTTGTGCGGCAACTCCTCCTGATGTAGTTTCTATCTGGGACTTGCCGCTCTGTGAACTCACATTAGTTCAGTTACAATAACACAGAATATGACACAAGTCCCTGCTATCAATGTACTGCTATCAATGTAGAGTTCTCTTTTGTTACAAGTGTTGCACAATGACCTGATGAATATATCCATTCTCCTTCACATGCACACCTGTGCCTGCTCACACACATTACGTGGGCTTTATTTTTTAATTGAGAAATAATTCATGTCAAAGTCACCATTTATTTTTTTTTTAATTTTTTTTCAATGTTTATTTATTTTTGGGACAGAGAGAGACAGAGCATGAACGGGGGAGGGGCAGAGAGAGAGGGAGACACAGAATCGGAAACAGGCTCCAGGCTCTGAGCCATCAGCCCAGAGCCCGACGCGGGGCTCGAACTCACGGACCGCGAGATCGTGACCTGGCTGAAGTCGGACGCTTAACCGACTGCGCCACCCAGGCGCCCCTCAAAGTCACCATTTAAATGCACAATTCAGTGCTCGCTTGGGCGGCACATACACTAAAATGGGAACGATACAGAGAAAATTAGCCTGGCCCCGACACAAGGATGACACACAAATTCCTGAAGCTTCCATATTTAAAAAAGAAAAAAAAAGTACAGTTCAGGGGCGCCTGGGTGGCTCAGTCAGTTAGGCATCAAACTCTGGATTTCGACTCAGGTTTGTGAGTTCGAGCCCTGCGTCAGGCTCTGCACTGACAGCACGGAGCATGCTTGGGATTCTCTGATTCTCTCTCTCTCTGCCCCTCCCCTGCTCATGCTTGTTCTCTCAGTGTTTTTTAGTATACCCGTAAGGTTGTGCAACCTTCACAATGATCTAATTCCAGGACATTTTCATTACCCCCCAAAATTGCCATACCATTTGACAATTCCCATTTCCCCTCTACCCTCAGTCCCTGGCAACCATTCGTCTGCTTTCTGTCTCTATGGATTTACCTGTCCTGGACATTTCATAGAAATGGAATCAGACAATATGTGGCTTTTTGCGTCTGGCTTCTTTCGTGTAGCAGAAGGTCCTCAGGCTCCCTCTGTGTTGTACCATGTATCAATACTTCTTATATGGAGGAATGATGTTCCATTGTATGGATATACCACATCTTGTTTTTCCATTCATCACTGTCGCCACTCCTTAGGCAGCAATACAGCACTCAGAATGAAGACACAGTAAAGTTCCAAGTGCACCCATCTACCTAAGCAATGTGGTTACCACCATGGGGAGCAGAAGAGTGCCGGGGTACTGAGCCCCCATCTGAAACCTGACCAAGCTTATTCCCCAGCCTTGCCTTTGTTGTGAGTTTGTCTGATGGCGTCTCCCTCTGTTTTAGTTGCTCTCTCCCCAAACTCTTTCGTGTGATCATGTTTTCATATAATACCTAATCATTCTCCCTTGGTCTGATTTTATGTTATTAAAATGCCTGTTTACAAACTTTGTGTAGGGTTACTCTGATCTCAGCACTTGTCTACCTGATTCCATCAGGTCTTTCTCGGTGTCTTGAAGGTAGGAAAGGCAAATGAGCCCTTCTTCCACTCTTGCCTCTTCTCGAAAGAGCAGGGGGGGGCTCCTGTGTGGCTCAGTCGGTTAAGCATCCCACACTTGATTTCACCTCAGGTCATGAGCTCACAGTTGTGGGATCGAGCCCCACATCAGGCTCTATGCTCACAGCCGGGTGGAGCCTGCTTGGGATTCTCTCTCTCCCTCTCTGTCTGCGCCCCCTCCCTCAAAATAAATAAATAAACATTAAAAAAAAAAAAGAACAGGAAGCAGTGGTGGTGCCATCCTTTGCACTTTTGTGACACAGGCGTCTTTCCTGTCCGCTTGGTTGTCCAAACCAGTGTGGTGACAGTCTCACTGGATTCTATTTGCCCCATACGGTGGGAAAAAGTAAATGAAAGAATCAAGAGGATCAGTGAAGAGAAACGTTGGGAGAAAAAGCGAAAATAATTTTTTAAGAACTTTGGTGCCTAAAGTGGGGGCCAAAGCCTGCAGGAGGAGCTCTGAAATCTCTGGGAAAGCTTTGCTTACTTTTTTTAAAAACATGTTTGCTGACCATGGGACAGACTCTTTGTGGACTCCGTTTGTCCTCTGAGCACTCCGTTGTTCCATCTCGATGCTTCTTCCTCGATTTAGAACATAGACTGGGGTGAGTGTTTGCAGGGAGCAGGGGGTAACTCAGGAGGTAGCAGGAGTCACTCAGGAAGACTCGGGGGAGTGGCAAGAACAGGGACTTTTTTTTTTCTTAAGGAAGTCGAGCAAATAATGTTTAACTTATTCTGAGCTAGAAGTGCAGCTTTGAAGACAACTGAGAAAATCGCAGAGAATCATGCATCACTCTTTCTCGGCTTAAGTGTGTGACATTAACTCAATTGCCATCTGTACCTTATCAGGAAATGTGTACGTGCTGTATCCTTCCGTCTTTCCTATCAAATGCTTCTCAGCTACTATGGCATGCCCCCACCCCACCCCGCAACATTGTTACCACATAATGAAGAATCACGAGTCGAGGCCAGTTTTATAGATGTAAGACCGCAAGAGCTTCCAATCTAAGTCTACATTTCAGCTCCTCAGTCCTTTATTAAATTCAAAATTAGAGAAGTAACATATGCTCACTGTAACACATAAAGCAATATGCAGATACATATTACAAAAGAAGTAATCCCCTCTCTAACCCCATACAGGGACCATTAACAGACTAGTAGATATCCTTCTATATTTCCATTCATTCTGTTAAGAACAAAATTCGACCAAATAAATTTGGAGATCTAGCTGGCTTCCTTAAATGATTCCGGAATGGGGCAGAATACCATCTAGCAAGCAGAGGGGAGCTCTGAGCAGCTGTATAAAGGGAAGGTTTTTTATAGGAAGGAGGGTGGGGCTGGAAAACTATTCTTTAAAAAAAGGGGGAGGGGGCGGGCACCTGGGTGGCTCAGTCCTTTAAGCATCTGACTCTTGATTTCGGCTCAGGTCATGATCTCACAGTTCATGGATTCCAGCCCCACATCGGGCTCTGATGTTAACAGTGCAGAGCCTGCTTGGGATTCTCTCTCTCTCTCTCTCTCTCTCTCTCCACCCCTCCCTCACTTGCATATTCTCTCTCCCTCTCTCAAAAATAAACTTAATTTAAAAAAAAAGAAATTACCCTTTTGTAAGAGATATTTACATGTAGAAGGGAAATCTCCATTCATAAAAGAGGGATGACCCTAAATCTCTAGAAACTGTTATCAATGGAGAAGAAATGGATTTAAATCTACCTACTACCCTTATCCTTGTTTACTGGACTTTTCCTGGTAACCTTCCAGGAATGTCTCCCCCACCACAAACCCTTCTGTCTTTAGCTGGAGATGGGATTTAAGGTGATGGCTTTGGCCATTTTGGTGAGTTACTTAGTTTTCCTGGGTCTTTCCCATGTGTATAGGAAGTACTCATGTTATTAAACTTTTGTTTGATTTTCTCCTGTTCATCTGTTTCATGTCAATTTAATCCTTAGTAGAGCTGGAAGAATCTTGAAGAGCAGAGTAGAATTCCTCCTCCTCAACACCTTGTTTTGTATTTTAATAGAACTTACCATTGTGAAAACTAACCTTTGTTCATTTATACACTTAGTGTCTATTTCTCCCCTTATCCGTCAAACCCCTAAAATTTGAGGCCTGTGAGAACAGGGAATTAATCTTGTTTCATTTGCCGATGTTTCCTCAGTCTTTACAGCAGAGGTTGATACACCATGAGCATTTATAAAGTATTTGCTGGGGGTGCCTGGGTGGCTCAGTAAGTTGAGCATACAACTTCAGCTCAGGTCATGATCTCATGGTTTGTGGGTTCAAGCCCTGCGTCTTGGAGCCTGCTTCAGATTCTGTGTCTCCCTCTCTCTCTCTCTCTCTGCCTCTACCCCACTTGTGCGCTCGCTCTCTCTCTCTCTCTCTCTCAAAAATAAATAAATAAACATTAGAAAAAAATAAAGTATTTGCTGTACTGAGTAAGTAAACAAGGAGCAAATGTCAGGAAAGCCTTAGAGGAATCAGGGAAGTGTAGGGTCATTTAGTTCCTATCTAGCCTCACACAACAGTAGCTTGAAACTTACATACTGAAGCCGGGGCAGGGAACTTCGCAAAACTAAGATAACTTATCTAGCATTAAGCTACTCACACACCCTCAATCACTTAAAAAGGAAAAAAAAAAAGTTTTATTTGGGCCCCTTGAACCCACGTTTTTGCAATGATTGTGTCTTCTTCCTTCTTAGTGGTCAGCATAGTACATGACACAGAAAAGGTATATGTTAAATATTTGTGGAATAAATATTAGTGTGTAACAACATGAAGTTTAAATTTTGCAACATTTGTATAGTGTTCACAGTTTCCAAAGCGATGCCAATATTCCTTAAAGCATGGGTGTCATGATGTCTGTTGGCGATTTAAATGATTTCCGCATTGACAGTGGAATATTCTGCGTGGGTTAATTGGTTGAAGCTATGCCCTAGACGCAGCATTCTGGTAATCAGGAATCTACACTCCAGAGGTTGCTAGCTGGAATCATTCCAGAAAGGCTACATTCCAGAGATGGAGCTACAAACACTTGAGCCAACTGGATCGCTGATGGCACTGGATGCTTTGCTAATTATCATGATGAGTGTCAGAAGTGAGTATTTATTGGCAAAAGTAACAACTTATTAATTATCATGATGACTAGTAGAAATGGGCTCTCAAAAGAATTCAAGCTGGGTGAATTGTTTAAAATATTTTAGAAAATGCTCTCCACATCTGAGTGAACAGGGTCTAAAAATTCAAGGTGTCCTCAGCCTTCGGAGATTCCATTTGAGGTTGCATCCCTAATGGTGCTGGCTCTACCACTGGTCTGTAAGATCTCTGGTTGCCAGATGGTGACTATGTGGCATCATCCACAGGTGGCCCAGAAATGTGATGTGCTGCCCAAGGAAGCCAAAGGGTGGAGGGAGGGAGGTGAACCCATTTCTGCCTCTCAACTTTCTAGTGCAAGGTGGTGGTCACACGGCCTCGGGCTGTATTCTCCAAAATGATGGTCACTACCCACAGGTGACTACTGAGCATTAAAATATGGTTAGTCCAAATTGTAAAATATACATAGCAGATTTTGAAGACAGTACAAAAAATGTCAGTAACACAGTATTTTTTTTTTTACTATTGAATGCATATTTAAATGACAATCTTCCGGTTATACTGTGTTCAAATACATTAAAATTAACTTCACCTCATCTTTTTTTCTTTAGTAAAAGATTTAAAAGTTTTAAAGACTTAAATCTTTAAAGATTAAAAAGTTTTAAAAAGATGAAAAGTTTTTAAGGTGGCTTCTAGCGAAGTTAATATGTGGCTTGAATTCAGTTTCTATAGGCCAGTGCTGACCCAGAATAGACAGCTCAGCCATTGTCAAGCTTATCCGGCAGATTAAATGCTATCTATATGTGCCTACCTCCCAATAAACATGTGTTTAATACATTTCTGAATATGGAGCAAAAGTAGGCCTAGTTGCTTTCTTTTAACCTCAGGAGGAAATTGTGGTGTCCTTATCCATCTTAAACCTCTTCAGCGACCAGAAACTTTCAGCTCCCAGAAAGAAACTACAAGTTTTGGATGATCAAATTATTGAGGTCAGCTGTCAACTGTGAGGTTGTATTAAGCAGTAGTGATGGCTGCCACTACTGCGATCATACAGATGAGAACAGGGAAACACATACAGAATCCTATTAAGTAGAAACCATTAACATTAACAGGTGCTATTAACATGATTAAGCCCAATGTACGCTGAATTAAGCGTAACTTCAAACTTCCCGACTCAAAGGTTTAAGCTTGAACCACCATCACCTCCGCCAGCTTCAGCCGCAGTTCCGCACGACTTCAGCCCACGCGGCGCAACCAATCGCGGCTGCGGGGGTGAGTGACGTCACTCTCCTAAAAGTCCAGGCCAATTTCCATACTTCTTTTCTGCGACCAGCCCCTTTACTATTTGTTGGAGGCGACGGCGGCCATTTTGGATTCGGGCGGGTGTCAAATTAAAACCGCGCGGCTAAAAGCCTAAAACTTAAAATCAAGACAAACTCGTGAGTTCAACTCAAACGCCAAGAGAGGAGACATCTTCACAAACCAGCCAGGCCGCTGGGAGCAGGGCGCGAAGTGCCGACCGGCACCGGCGCCCACACTCAAGATGGCGCCGGCCTGAGCGTCACCTGTGCCGCCTCTCTCTCTCTCTCTCTCGGTTCCGGGTTCGTTCGCCTCAGTGGTGGCGTCGGAGGGCTGAAGGCTGGCGTTCTGTCCGGTTTCCGGACCCGTCTCTATGGTGTCGGAGGGAGCATACCCCCCGAAGATTTGTGGGTGTAGTGGCCACAGCCTCACAGGGTAGGCGAGGGTGGCTGGTGTCAACAGGGGGCGAAGAGGGGACCGGAGCCAAGACCCTCGGCCGCCTCCCCCGCCGGCCTCCCGCAGGTAACAGGGAGCCCTGCGCCGCGTCCTCCGTCCGTGCGGGACCGGGCCGCGGGGGAGGGGCCGGGCCGGGCGCGGAGACGGTGGGCGCGCGCCCCGCTCGCGGGTCCGCGCTCGGCGCGGCGCCGCTGCCGGTTGAGCTGTGCCCTCCGCCTCCGCGCAGCCTCCCCCTGCTTGGTGCGGGGCGCCCTTCGCCGCTGGGCTTCGGGGGCGACCCCCGCCCGGCGCGTTGCTGGCGGCCGGAGCCAGCGAAAGAAGCCGCGGAGCCGGGCCTCGCGGGCAGGTGCGGAAGGTGAGGGGCCAGCGAGCGGGAGCGCCGTCCCCGCCCACCCCGAGCCGGGTCGCGGTGGGACCCCGCTGGCCCCCGGGCAGCCCTCCCCGCCGCGGGTCGGGCGAGTGTGCGCGGTGCCGCCGGAGCGGTGGGAGCCGGGGGTCGCGCCCGCGCCGGGAAACCGCCTGCGTTCCTTCTCCAAGACGAGTGCCGGGCCCCCGGAGGCCCAGCCGGCTCTGTCCTTGCCTAGTGCCTTTTTTTTTTTTTTTTTTTTTAGAATAAAGATGAAACATTTCTCGGAAGAGCGTGTTTAGAAAACCATGTGAATACTGAGTCGGGTCCTGAATTCTGGAATCACCGTAACTGCTGTTTTTAAGGACCTGTGTGCGTACCCACGTAACATTTCAAATCCTAGCTGAAATCATACTTACTTGTTTTGGTCCGTAAAGGCGTCTTTACGTATTGCTGGTCAGCTAGCAATGCTGGACTGAGTTCATTACAGAGAACGTGTACTTGAAACAGATCACAGCAAAGGGCCCGAGTAATGTTAGCACCAGATAGCAAAGTATCGATGAGTATAGGGCGTCCTTAGAACTCACGATGCAAGCCTTTATCTTTGGAACCTCCAAGCTAAGAGAGCTAGAACCAAGATCATCTCGATTTATTGCTGTGGAAGAACAGAGGGAGAGAGAGTTCCCCAGATGACATTGATTTCTTAGTAGGAGTTGCCCGGTGACCTAGACAAGCGCTTGCATAATCCACAGGTGGCCCAGAAATGTGATGTGCTGCCCAAGGAAGCCAAAGGGTGGAGGAAGGTAGGTGAACCCATGTTTCAGGAGCAGACCTTGCCGACCCAACATCATATTCTAGAGAGAGGGGAGGGTAAATTCTGCAGAATATCCATGCTCTCCTTTTCTGTCTTCTTGTAACTTTTTTTTTTCTCGTGACTTCTTGACTTCAAAGCAGACAACAGCACATCTTTTTGTTGCCACCTGATGAAGTTTGCCCTGCACTTAGGCTGTAATCCTACTCTAATGTGAGCATTGCAGTCCTGACGTGGGAAGACTTCTGTCCACGTTAATCACGCTTTCAAAACAGTAAAATGGCAGCCTTTGTCCCAAGAAAGGGAGTCTCGTCTTGCCTTTTTTCTTTTCTTTCTCTTTTCTTGTTTTAAATGTTTGTCGATTTTCAGAGAGAGAGAGAGAGAGAGAGTGCGAGTGCGAGCAGCAGAGGGGCAGAGAGAGGGAGAGAGAATCCCAAGCAGGCCCCGTGCTGTGGCGCAGAGCCTGACATGGCCTCGGTCCCACAAACCATGAGATCCATGACCTGAGCTGAAACCAGGAGTCAGAAGTTTAACCGACTGAGCCCGTCAGGCGCCCCCCCTTTCTTTTTTTTAAGTTGTATTTCTTGGGGTCTTAGACCCAATATATCCACTGCTAAGAAAAACTGGTTTTAACCGCTTAAAGCTTTCCTAACTCTCAGTGTTGTTGGGCGAGTGTTCTGGCAATGACGTAGTTTGCTATTGAGAAATGACTAAGTAAACTATATGTCCCTTGCTGTGCCTCTGCCGAGTGCCATTCAGTCAGCCAGAGCACCGCCCCTGCATCCTGGTGGCCGTCTTATCTCCTTTGAGGACGAATGCTAAAACTACACGAACACCGTGCTTTCCTCCCAAGAGGATTTTCATTTTCTTGCAGTTCCCCGTGTTGGTTTTGAAAAGCTGTATTTTGCGGCTAAGAGAGAAGGAAGTTAGACTGGCCTCCATTACACACTCTTCAAAGTAACACTTCTCTGACTAATGCCTCCGTTCTCACAGAGGAGTTCTAGAGAAGTAGGCATTTTCTGCTGATGAAATGGCAGCTGGGGTCAAAGAACATGGACCTCTCAAGCTTCCCCCTCATGCCAGCCATGGTTGTAAGGCTGTCCATGTGGTGGTGAGAAAGTGCATTTCCAGCTGGGCTTCTGGAAGCCTCGAGATGGAGGGTAGTAATGCGCCCCTGCAGATCTGACGAAGCTACTCCCAGTGTTTGCTCTTCCTTCTGCCAGTTGCCTTCCTCTGTGCTTGCCAAGTTTCTGCCTCTTCGTGGCTTTGGCCGGCCATGGCCCTGACTCCACCTCATGGCATCCTTTTACCTTCAGCAAATAGAAATATGTCTTGCGCGTTCAGATTCCCGAGGCAGATAAAGACCTGGCCGGGGGTCCTAGAGATGGCTAATGTGTGAATTGACTGCCCTTTGGCCCAGGGTAGGCACCTGACCCATTAACTGTGTCCTAGAGGAGAGGGGCAACATCCAACTACTCAACGTGACCTTCGCTGTTCAGCGGGGGTGTTGTCACAGGTACCATGCCGTCTCCAGAACAGGGGAGTTAACGGGAGCTGGTTTTCTCCGTGGGCCCGGGTAGACACTTTATTTGTAGTCCCGGTAGAAAGGTGAGCGTTACACATAATTCGGATACTTGGCATTTTTAATACTGTTTATTCCCCTGCTGTTGTTAAGGTCAACTGCAGAATAGGGAGGAGCCCAGTGGATTTGTTACGAAGACGACTTCGTTCTTATCCTCAGAAGTATTCTTGGATTTTTGAACAGTTTCAATTTTAGATAGTTTTAGCTTTGTCCATGTTGTGTTCTTTATATAACGATGTGTGTGGGTCTGTAGGCACTTGGAATTCTCTGTTTTAGGCATGTGTCTTCAGCAGCCCCTCATACTTTGGTAACACAGAAAGCGTTGTGTGGAACGTCTCTAAAGTGGAACAAAAAAATCTAAGTAGAGGGTCTATGTATAATGATTGTTGGGTGTGTGTTTGTTCAAAGGGTGCAATTTTTAAACTGAAATTTTTAAAGGTCTCTGTAGAATTTTTGGCCATGTTATTTAGAACTGGCAACTTCTTACCACGTCCACCAGAGTTAGTAAGAACTCTTTTTATGTTTTATTTTTTCTATTATGGTAAAGCCAGAACTGCAGATTGACTGCCACAGATTTTTCAAACGTGTGTTATTTGGCCCGTACAGGTTTGAACACATTCGAGCCAGCACTGAAAAATACGGAGATTTCCACATAAATATTCAGGCTCTTGGATCCTTATGATAAATGACCTGATCTGGCAGGCCTGGCTGGGACATTGTGACGGCCGCTCCCTGCAGAGTGCAGGCCTTGTCAGCAGGTGCCTGTCACACGCAGGGCCCTCTGCTCCTCCCCCAATACTGTGGGGCCACTTTGCAATGCCTGCTGTAGCCGTGGAAGTTTGTACCCCCGTTGTAAAGAAAGGTGTGTGCTTAGTGTAGAAGGTTTGGAAATGCAGGTGCGTGTCTGTCTGTGACTTCCTCGTGATCCAACACAGACAGCAAACCTCTATTAATACTTGAGCATTTTTTCAGGCCTTTCTATGTCTGTGTGTATCTGTATGTATATAGACACATACACAGATACAACTTTATTGAGGTATAATTGATGTGCAATAAACTGAACATATTTAAACCCTACAATTAAAAGTTTCGGTATTTGTTATCACCTTTAACCATAATCAAGTTAGTGAATAAATCTATTCCCCCACAAGTCTCCTTACACCCCTTGCAATCCTTTCCCCTCTCCTGGTCCCTGTAACGGGGCTCCTACCCCAGGCAACCACTCATCTGTTTTCTATCACTGCGTTTTCTAGGTGTTCCTGTCTGTGTGGGTTTTTTAGCATCTGGGATGACACAGTTTTGCACTTTCCTCTTTTTACCTAGCCCGACTTTGAAGAGCAGTGGGAGCGCACCCTTTCTTCTTTCCTTCCTTCCTTCCTTCCTTCCTTGTTCTTTTTCTTTCCTTCCTTCCTTCTTCTTTCCTTCCTTCCTTCTTTCCTTCCTTCCTTCCCTTTCCTTCCTTCCTTTCTTTTTCTTTTTCTTTCTTTCCTTCTTTCTTCCTTCCTTCCTCTTTCTTTCTCTTTCTTTCTTTCTTTCTTTCTTTCTTTTCTTCCTTTCTTTTTCTTTCTTTTTCTTTCTTCTTTCTTTCTTAGTTTCTTTTTTCCTTCCTTCCTTTCTTCCTTTCTTTCTTTTTCTTTCTTTCTTTCTTCCTTTCTTCCTTTCTTTCTTTCAGTTTATTTACTTATTTTGAGAGAGAGGAAAGGTGCAGAGAGTGAGGGAGAGAGAGAATCCCAGGCAGGCCCTACACTACCAGCGCTGACCCTGACTCCGTGCTCTAACCCACAAACCGGGAGATCACTACCTGAGCGGGAAATC
This sequence comes from Lynx rufus, assembly GCF_022079265.1. Lineage (NCBI taxonomy): Eukaryota > Metazoa > Chordata > Mammalia > Carnivora > Felidae > Lynx > Lynx rufus. The sequence goes on from NW_025814829.1 coordinate 51,270,312, forward strand.
AAGAGTCCCAAGACTGAGCCACCCAGGCACCCTCTTTCTTATGTTTATTGTCATTGTGTTCAGCCAGTTGTCTCTATCCCACTGTTTTCCTGGTGCTCCCGGGCCTTTGCCCGGCGCATGAACTCTCCATTTGTTAACACGTTTTTCATCATTGAGAGAACTACTCTCCAGTTTGTTTGGTTCTTGTTCTAATTTTAAGTTATTATAGACATACAGCAGTTTTCTCATTGGTGAATAATGACGTTTTGCAACAGGCTCCTGTGAGGCAGGATATGCGAGCAGGTTAGGGAACGCGGGTGATCTTATTCTGGTTTTGATCAGCTGGCGCTGTGAGCGTTCCATGAGAGTGTGTGTGTGTGTGTGTGTGTGTGTGTGTGTGTGTGTGTGCGCGCGCGCGCGCGCGCGCGCACATGTGTGGGGGGAGGGTCGCGAGGGGCAGTAACTGCACGTGGCCTGGTAGGTGCGTTTTCTCGTAGAGCCTCAGTTGTTCCTTGACAGGCACCGCCGGTGACTTGGGGGGGCACTTGGCCAGCATTTGGCGTCCTTGTTGTGGGCGGCCTGGCCGATGGGGACTGGAGGGCCGGGTGGGAGCGGCGGGGCCCCCGTACGCAGTGATCTCCCCGAACCCCCGACCCCCCGCAGGTGGAGGCTTATCTGTGCAGGTGTTTTCCTCCTTCCTCAGCTGTGCCGGGCCTCCCGGCGGAAGGCATGGGCTCGGAGAGCAGCGCCCTGAAGAGCTACGCGCTGACGGAGCCCGCGTTCACCCTGCCGGCCGGCCTGGCCGTGCACCCCGCCGCGCTGCAGGATGGCCGGCGCGCCTCGGTCTTCGTGTACCGGAGAGACCACGAGGACCGCGTGAACAAGGCCGCCAAGGTACCGCGTGCGCGGCGGCGCTCGCGTTTGGGGGGGGTTCACTGGCTCGCTTCCTGTTAAGAAATACGAAGCGGAACTTAACGAGGGTCACAGGAGGGCGATCCTGAGGAATCGTGTTTTTGTTCATGACCTTCGTGGTTGTCCTGGGGCGCGGGAGGAGGGGGGTGGGGGGGGCGGAGGGCTCAGTCGGTTACGCGTCGGACTCTTGACTTGGGCTCAGGTCATGATCTCGCGGTTCGTGGGTTCGAGCCCCATGTCCGGCTCTGTGCTGACAGCTCAGAGCCTGGAGCCTGCTTTGGAGTCTGTGCTTCCCTCTCTCTCTGCCCCTCCCCTGCTCATGCTCTGTATCTCTCTCTCTCTCTCTCTCAAAAATAAACATTAAACAACAACAAAAAAAGAACATAGTTGTCCTCCCTCATGGGAAAATCTCCAACTTGCAGGACATGTTGGAACCAAAAAGCTTCGGAAAACGCAGGGTGAGAGCTTTTATCATATTGTTTTAGTGAGGAAGTTCACAAGGTAATTTTCTTTTTTTTTTTTTTAATTTTTTTTTTTCAACATTTATTTATTTTTGGGACAGAGAGAGACAGAGCATGAACGGGGGAGGGACAGAGAGAGAGGGAGACACAGAATCAGAAACAGGCTCCAGGCTCTGAGCCATCAGCCCAGAGCCCGACGCGGGGCTCGAACTCACGGACCGCGAGATCGTGACCTGGCTGAAGTCGGCCGCTTAACCGACTGCGCCACCCAGGCGCCCCAGAAGGTAATTTTCCATGGCTAAATTAAGGTAGAGTTTAATTGAGTTTAGGAAAAATCTGTAAGTGTTGACATTTTGGTAAGTATATGATTTAATTTGTAAAGTTTATTTATTTTATGTCTTTTAACTTTTATTTTCATTTTTAGCTTTTTAGTTTTTGCATTTCAGGTTTTAAATTTGAGTATAGTTGTTGACACACAGTGTTAGTTTCAGGCGTACAACATACTGATCCACCTTCTCTATACAACATACTGTGCTCACCTTTAGCGTATTGATGACGGACCTAGAAATAAAGTAGTTTAGAAACTGCAGGTACTATTTTTTCTTTTCCAGGACTATTGTGATGTCCCAGAAAGAATGTTGGCCTGGGTTCTGGTTCTTGCTGAGGGACCTTAGTCGCTTCATTCACTTTTAGAGGCTTCAGTTTCCTCTTCAGGGAGGGGTCCTCCTGGCTCACACCTTCCAGATGCTGATCCTGGAAGGGGACCAGTGTATTAGCAGGTGCTTGTGCACTGTCGGGGGACCCCAGCCTCTGATTAGAAAACGTGATTGTACCTCGGAATATAATTCAATAGAACAACCCTAAGTGTCTTTATTTTTTTTTTTTAAGTTTATTTTATTTTGAGAGAACACAAGTGTGTATGAGCAGGGGAGGGGCAGAGAAGAGGGAGAGAGAGAATCCCACACAGGGTCCACACTGACCGCCCAGAGCGTGATGCAGGGCTTGAACCCATGAACTGCGAGATCATGACCTGAGCTGAAATCAAGAGTCAGACACCCAGCCACCTGAGCCACCCAGCTGCCCCTGTTAAAACTTTTTATTGTAATTTTGCAAAAGATAAAATGCCTTGCTTCACTGTCGTATTCTTTTTTTAAAAATTTTTTTTTTCAACGTTTATTTATTTTTGGGACAGAGAGAGACAGAGCATGAACGGGGGAGGGGCAGAGAGAGAGGGAGACACAGAATCGGAAACAGGCTCCAGGCTCTGAGCCATCAGCCCAGAGCCCGACGCGGGGCTCGAACTCACGGACCGCGAGATCGTGACCTGGCTGAAGTCGGACGCTTAACCGACTGCGCCACCCAGGCGCCCCATTCACTGTCGTATTCTTACTTGCAGTTAATATCTGACATACTTCCTATTATCTTCATCTCATAAGGTAGCACGTTTTTTAAGTAAAAAAATGAGGGTGACTGTTATTAGTGAAGTACTAGAGATTTATCATCTTTCTTAGCTTTTTTTTCTAAAGTTCATAAGACTATTTAACATTGTTTTGTTTATTTTTTTTTTGAGAGAGAGAGAGAGCACAAGCAGAGAGGAGCAGAGAGAGATGGGGGGGGGTGGGGACAGACGATCTGAAGCAGGCTCTGTGCTGACAGCACAGAGCCTGATGTGGGGCTTGATCTCCTGGTTCGTGAGATCGTGACCTGAGCCGAAGTTGGACGCTTAGCCAACTGAGCCCCAAGGTTTTTTAGCACTATGTTATTCTTTATCATATGTGTGCCAGGAAAGTTGAACAACCCAGATCACGGTGTTTTTAAACGAGAAAAGTAAAGCTGCACTGTTGGTGTCCGAGGGCTCGTATGCTGCAGGGACTGTGAGCTTGAGACAGAAGATTTCTCCCCCCCTTAGTACAGACCCTTCTAAACCAAGGCTGAGTCTTTTCCAGTGCTTTATACTTGTCTCCTCTATTCTTCAGGCCATCTTATGGCTTTAAATACCTGAGACCCGAACCTGAGAAATTTGAAATGTCTACAAAATGATAAGGCGTTTCAGTGCAGGTCACAGTTCTTGAAAACATGTGTCACGTTTCATTGGGTTATAGGACCTTGGTGTTCCTAGATTCCTGAAATAGTAGAACAGTATGTCCAGCTCACCTCACTGTCTCTAGAGTTCAGGCTCCCCGTCCTACCTTTGACGGTTTTGGTGGCCACTTCCGACAGATGGACAGTGTTTTCCTCGCATATACTGTTAGGTCGTGAGTGTAGTGTTTCTCTAGTATTATAAATAAACTACAGTCACAATGCAGGGCAGCCTGTGGAATAAGATGAAACATGGTATAACCTTTCTCTACAAAACGATACTAGAAGTTCTTCAAGTCCATCAGATCCTATCATTTTATCTTGAAGTCACTAGCTATAATAGTATAATTTTCTCACCGGTGGTTAGGACTCATTTCTGAGGAATAGTAAGGAATGATAACTCCTAAATCAGAGTGTGGTTCCCGTAGTTTGCTCTAATCCCAGTGCTTAGGTGGGACCTCGTGGTGAGGACAAGCTCGTGAATGACCCTGAGTGTATTCATAACCAGGCAGCCACGTTAACTCGAGGAGTGCGTTTGTGGACGCTGTGCACCTGCCTTGGGAGACACTGTGCTCTTCTCCATGACTCAGGCCGCTTTCTGGAAGGGTTGGTCAATATATTTGGGGCTGCACAGTGTGTGGTCATGAGGAAGAAATAGAAGATCGCTTGCCTTCCCCTTGGGGAGTGCTTTACCGCTCTTCCTTATATACTGACATGCTCTTTCTGTTCCTCTCCCCCTTCGCCCTTTTCTGTGCTGTTTACAACCCTTATTCTAATAAATCAACTGCCCTCCATTGTCAGCTGGTTCTCTTCCAAGGCTCCCTATCATCATCCATTCAGAAGAACTTAAGAAGTGCCCCCATCCCCCAGGTGTGTTGGGCCACCTCCAGATGGCGCAGGCTCCTTCCCAGCCTCGGCTCTCCCCAACAATTTCCAGACTTCAGGTTCTCGTCCTTTCTCTTCTGGTGCTTATGTCTGGCCTCCTGCCCCCGACGAAGTAACTGCTGAGCCCTCTGGTCTCAGCTCCAGGTCCACATTCCCACTTGCCTGTGGAATATCTCTACCTAGATACTCCCTTAGCACCTCAGGTACAGGCTTTCCAACACAGGATTCTTTATCCCTTCCTCTTCCTGTGTTTTATTCCTAGTGTCTCATCTAACCTCTAGCTCGTGGGCATTCAAAGACAGAGTGTGCTTCTGTCTTTGTCTCAGATTTGCATTTCAGCAGAAGAAGCCAGAGTATTTCTCCCTGAGAGTTCTTGCTCTCTCGTTTTAGGCATCCTGGTTACTTTGTTATATTTCTTTAACAGAATGAAACTATGGCTTGCTTCCTGTGAAAAACTTGCAGGTGGACGTGAGCTGATAACTACTATGTTGTGCAGTTCCCAAAGTGAAATAGCGAACCAGAGATAGAACTTACAGTAATGAAAAGTTAAGCCGCTAAGGCTTGAATTAATTCTCTGGATAGCTGCGTCCTAACCCATCCTAAAAAGTAGACGTAGTTTATATTCACGACTTGACTCTCACACCTAATGTCTCTGTGTGGGCCTGGATAAGAACAGATGTTGACAGGTTATCCAGTGCTGCTCATGTTGAACGATAAAAGTCCTTGCTCGGAATCCTCTGTCTGAGAGGATTCGCCTGGAGCAGAATGGGCAGAACGGGGATGTGGTGACTCAGGGGCAGGTACTTTTGGCACTCCTTCCACAAAGTCGCCTCCCTCCACCACAAGAGCCTTTGCTCTCTTTGGTCGATGCTCACTGAGAACATCTCCCAGTCGCATCTTGTCACCCCCCTCTGTTCTGGAGCAACAGAATCTCGAGTCAAGAAGTGTTTCTATTTGATTCATAATTGCTGACTTCCCTGTGAGTCTGTATGCATAATTTATGCAAAATATCGTGTGTGCTGAAGGGGAGAGACACATGACGTTCTCGGCCAGTTAAGTGCCGTGTTCAGAATCACGCTATGAGTTATTCCTTTCTGCCTTTATTAAACACACAAGTCACTTTGGACTGAGAATTTTCCTGGGAATGTAGGGTTAAAAAAATAAACAGATTGCAATTTATTATTTCATGTATTAATTAGGTGAAATTTACTGACTCTGTATTTAATGCCAGTACTCAGCCCGGTGATATTTCTTCTGACTTACTAGTCTGCCCTGACTACTAGAAGCATAAAACTTCTTTTACATACAACCAAAGGAAAATAATTAGAGTCTTAAGAAATAAAAGCTGAATGAATAATTTTTCCTGAACAGGCAAAAGTAAAAACTCAAAAGTGTTCCATGCTGGGTTTGCAAATTACTTGAGATGATTCTTAAAATGAAAAAAATATGAAAGAGGTTGCATAATTTTACTCAGAAACCATAGCTCCAAAGACCCTTGCAAGCAGCTCTATCCACTTAAGCTCAGACATTCAGCCAACTTGCTAGCATGACTCTTGGCTCATCTGGGTCTTTGCTGTATTTGCATCTGTATGTACGAATTAATAGTTCGTATTTATTAGTTTAAGAATTAAAGAATTTTCTAAGTATGTATGTATGTATGTATTTATTTATTTATTTAGACAGAGAGAGAGAGAGAGAGAGAGAGAATCCCGAGCAGGCTTTGCACTGTCAGCTCAGAGCCTGATGTGGGGCTCGAACCCACAAACGGTGAGATCATGAGTTGAAACAAAGAGTTGACGCTTAACCCACTGAGCCACCCAGGCACCCCAAGAGTTTTCTTAATTACTTGTTATTAGAGTGACTCAGGGAGGGTAACAGCTTTCTTCTTAAAAACAAACAAGAAATCCTACTGGAGCTATTCCTAGAATTGTCAAAGTTTGGGATTATTACAAGAAAAGAAAAGAAACTGGGCAAATTCATTTCCTCAGAAGATTCTCCTGTGGTCTCACCTAACAGGCTAGTTAGAAATGACTGATATAAACCTTAAACCAGCACTGTGTTCCAGACTCTCATGGGAGCTCGCATTCTTCCAGAAGGTATTTTGGAATGTTCCATGCTGAGTGCTCATTTATGAGATGAAACCGAACATTATATTGAGGGTTTTTGTCCCAAGTGACGTCTTCCACGCCCCCCCCCCCCCCCAGTGTGATGACAGGTTTACAAGCCTTGCTCGGTGTCCTGCAGGTTGCACAGGCTTCTCCCTCGAGCTGCCTCCTGAGGTTTTTTATTTATCTGATCTTCACCAGTTTGATGATAACATGTACAGCTGTGGTTTTCTTTGCTTTTTCCTGTTTGGTGTTCATTGAACTTTTTAAATCTGTAAACTTTAGTATTTGGCTGAATTTGGAAAGTTCTCAGCCATTACAATTTTTTATGCCCCCATTCTTTTTTTTGGGGGGGGGATGGGGGAGTCCAGTTATATACATTAGACCTTTTGTTTTTGTCACATAGGTTCCCGAGGCTATGATTATTTTAAAAAAGAACAGTTGGGGCGCCTGGGTGGCTCAGTCGGTTAAGCGTCCGACTTCGGCTCAGGTCATGATCTCGAGGTTCATGAGTTCGAGCCCCGCATCGGGCTCTGTACTGACAGCTCAGAGCCTGGAGCCTGCTTCGGATTCTGTGTCTCCCTCTCTCTCTGCCCTTCCCCTGCTCGTGCTCTGTTTCTCTCTCGTTGAATTAGTTTCTAATATTTTATTTTTCCTTTCTAAAATTTCTACTTATTTTGGAGCACCTGGGTGGCTCAGTCGGTTAAGCGTCCGACTCCGGCTCACGTCATGATCTTACGGTTCGTGAGTTCGAGCCCCGCGTCAGCTGTCCGCCCAGAGCCTGCTTTGCATCCTCTGTCCCCTTCTCTCTCTGCCCCTCCCCCCGCTCGTGTTCTTTCTCTTTCTCTCTCAAAAATAAACAATTATTTTTAAAAAATAATGAAACTTCCACTTGTTTTAAATAACAGCTCTTTCTCTGCTGAGAACTTGTATTTATTTCGTAACTGTTTTCCTTTACCTCTAGGGGAGAATGGTTATAATATAATGGTTATGCTGTTTTAAATTCTTTGTGATAATTCTAATATCCGGTGTATTTTGGGGTTGATATTTGTTGATTGTCTTTTCACTTTTTTTGTTGTTGTTAAGTGAGAGCATTTTGGATTGCATACTGAACATTTTGAATGTCCTGTCGCATAGACTCTTGGTTCTGTTTTAATCCTCCGGAGGTTGTTGGTGTTTCTGGTATTTGAGGTTTTGACTGCAGGCCGTCAGTCCCCTCAGGTTCAGGCTTCAAGTTTTCCAGCTACTCTCCACCCGCTCTTGCTGTGCGTGGTGCTCAAACCCCAGGTCGTTTCTCAAGACTCTGCTGAGCTGGTGTCGGCCTGCTTTGTCCATGTCGGTTCAGGACTTGGTCTGAGACCTGTGCGCAGACAGACACCTCGAACGTCTCCTTCTCCAGTCCTTTCGCCTCTGGGGTGTCCTCGGACTCAGGCTTGCCGTGGTTCCTTCCCGCCATTCTTCTGGCCGGAAAGGTGGCAGGGTCTCTGTCAGAGTTCTAGCCACGTTTGCTGCACCGCTGTGCGAGCGGGGCCCGCCGTCGGTGCGCAGCTGCGAGAAGTGCCATCCCTCACCCAGAACGTGGACCCCCACGATGTGTCTTCTCATTTTGACTCCGCTCCAGAATCTGAGTGCTTTGTCGAGTTCTCCGGTCATTATTTTGGGCACCTGCTTCAGAGTCAATAGCAGTGATCTTCGGGAGGCCTGGGTTCTGGGGGCTCACACTGCCCTAAGGGAGCTGCAGGTCTCCGTAGAGGGACTTAAATGTTGATAAAGTCAGAACAGGTCACAGATGTTCCTTCACCTTGTTTGGAATCTTGGGGGCAGGGGAGCTGGACAGGACCTTGACTGCGAGGATACGTTTTCTGACTTTCACCCCCCCTTACATGAAACTGCCGTCAGTCTGGTCTTGAGTCGTTAACTTCACCACCCCTTCTGTTTGTGTGTTTAAAGCATCTGAAGACACTTCGTCACCCTTGCCTGCTGAGATTTTTATCATGCACCGTGGAGGCGGATGGGATCCATCTGGTCACCGAGCGAGTGCAGCCTCTGGAAGTGGCTTTGGAAGTGCTGTCTTCTGCGGAGGTCTGTGCCGGCATCTACGACGTACTGCTGGCCCTCGTCTTCCTTCACGACAGAGTAAGCGGCCCGCACGCAGTGTGCTCACAGGCTCTGGTATAGACCGGGTTGGGCGGGGGGGGGGGGCAGTCATGGGACGTGTCGAAATCCTAAGGCACCGTTCTGACTCAGAAGCTTCCTGACGGAAACCCGCACGTCGGAAGGCACGGGGGTGCCACGGACAATGGTTTGTGGATGGGCGGCCAGCCCTCTGACCCTGCGCAGTGTTTCCTAGAACTTGACTCCCTTGACGATGGTCTCCCTCGAGTTTGGGGTAAGCCTTTCCCTAAAAATAGCTGCAGCTGTATGACTATTCTTAAGACAGAGAGAAAGCCTTGACGCTAATGCCACTGTGGGCATTTCCAGGAGTTTTGTTCCATTTTAGATTTTGAAGAAAGAAATGACCATTTCTTCAGAAGAGACTTTCCCTTCTTTTCGAGTAGGTGGTGCCACTGAGAGCCAGCCTGTTAACACTGCAGTCAGGTTCACTGTCACGGGGATAAGAGTAGTTCCTCTGTTTACTTCTGGTCTGTTTCTGGACAGTATTATGGAGCTGTTTCTTAATGGAATTTGCATTCTGAAGTAAGAAAGCCTTTGGTCGTCCTCCAAGATTAAAATGACCAGTCACAGGTTAGAAACATTTGCATATGACTCATCTCAGTGTATGTTTTTGGGTTTTTTTCACTTTTCCTATTAATGGGGGACAGATTCCAAATATCACTTTGGATTTGTCATCTCTTAAAAGCTTGTCTAAGATGCATATAAAGAATTGCAGGGGCGCCTGGGTGGCTCAGTCGGTTAAGTGTCTGACTTCAGCTCAGGTCATGATCTCACAGTCTGTGAGTTCGAGCCCCGTGTCGGGCTCTGTGCTGATGGCTCAGAGCCTGGAGCCTGTTTCGGATTCTGTGTCTCCCTCTCTCTCTGCCCCTCCCCTGCTCATGCTCTGTCTCTCTCTGTCTCAAAAAAAAAAACAAAAAAAAACAAAAAACCAAACAAACATTAAAGAATTGTTAGGGCTTCATGTGGGGGTGTATTTTCTTTGTTGGAAAAAGTGCGTGCACGTGGTGAAAAGCCTGGACAGTGTGGGAGCACATAGAGGGAAGAGCAAGCCCCCCACCGTGAGTCCAGGACCCCACCTCCCTCCAGGGGCGACCACGGTGATGAGCCTGGTCGTCCGGACATGTTCTGTGTGTGCATAAAGCAAATGTCCCTACGCCTAGTCTCCTTTATTTCTCAAATGCAAAAATACCATCCGTACTATTCTGAACCTTCCTTTAAAACGGATATATATATCTTGGAATGTTTTATATCAAAATATGTACACACTTTTCTGGCAAGTAGGATATTTAAAACGCACTTGTCTACTGAAATGATTTCCAGTTTGGGGGAAAAAACATACACGTACTTGAATTCTGTTCTCATTGCCTTCTTCCTTCTTACTTATTTGACTGTACTATGTTTTCTGGTCCCATATTCTGTCACATCTGTGCTCTGTGAGATATTTCTAATGGGCCTTACCGTTATTCCATTTTCCTCTTCTTCCGGCAGAAATTTTTTTTTTTTTAATTTTTTTTAACATTTATTTATTTTTGAGACAGAGACACAGCATGAACGGGGGAGGGGCAGAGAGACAGGGAGACACAGAATCGGAAGCAGGCTCCAGGCTCTGAGCCATCAGCCCAGAGCCCGACGCGGGGCTCGAACTCACGAACCACGAGATCGTGACCTGAGCTGAAGTCGGACGCTTAACCGACTGAGCCACCCAGGCGCCCCCCGGCAGAAATTTTTAAGGCCTCCTGACAAGATTTCAGGGGAAGATTTCTGGGTTTGTGCTAGAATGTAGGTGAGAAAGAATTTAGAGGAGAAAGTTAGTACAGCAGCCTAGGGGAGCAAAGATAAACTTCACCTTTAAAGGGAGGCACACGCTCCGGGCCATGACGACGTGTACCTGTGTGCGTACCATCCCTCCTGCCTGGCGTGGAGGCGGGGACGTGCAGAATCTGTGCCCTGCTGTCATGCCTTTATTTCATTAACCTGCCTCACTGGGCAGGGGAGAGAACAGAAGCCTGTCCATCGCGTTTTTCCTTCCCTCCGACCTCGTAACGCATACGCAGGCTTGTTCGGTTTGTCACTCCTTAAAGTTGTGCTTCGTTTATTATGCCACAGGTGGGCGGACTTGCCTTAGCTTCTTTCGGCGATCAGTTTTTAGTTCTTTAGAACTTCTGCCTCACAGATTGTAGCGGCAGCCTCTTCCTGTTCTTTTTCTCCAGGGGCACCTGACACACAACAACGTCTGCCTGTCATCTGTGTTTGTGAGTGAGGACGGCCACTGGAAGCTGGGGGGGATGGAGACCGTCTGCAAAGTTCCTCAGGCCACACCCGAGGTAAGCCAGGGGACAGGCCCTCTGTGGCACCCGGAATCGGATAGCATTTTAGTGGGCGGTTCTTACCTCGGGACCCTCCTTCGGTGTTCGGGTGATCCTAGCTTTGGACACTGGACTTTTTTGTCGATGCCAGATTCACAGAATTGTAGGAGTTTATTCTTTCAGAGGCTTCCTTTATTCTCGTCTCCTCGATTGGTAGCTCGGGAACTCGAGACCGAGGGGTAAAATGGCTCGGTCAGATTTTTAATTAAATGCTCTTCCCTTCTATTCCTATAATACCTTGTCCTTAATGACACCACTTAATGTTTAATATTGAAATTACCTTTGTGTGTCTGATTTCTTTCCCAGTATTTGAGCTTCTTGAGGGTGCGAGAGTCTCTTTGGCTTATTTTTACATCTCCACCTGGAATAGTGCCTGGCACGCATTAGGTAGTCAGGAAATGTTCATTAACAGCCGTCCAAGTTGTCCGAAGTCCTCCATCGTGCGCTAACAGCCGGGGTTAGGACGCGTACATCTCAGCTCCTCGTGGGCTGTGTTGTTGCTGCTTCTGGTACCTCTTAATGGTTTTGCCTGACCAGGTTCTACACGTTGCCCTCCTAGGTTGATGAACCTTTCTGTTCTATTTCTTGTTTTTAATCGTTTTGCACATTGCCACTAGACTTGCTCTTTCTAAAAACAACAATAACAACAACAACAACAAACCCAGTCCCATCGCGGTAGCCATACTAAAGTGCTGGCTTATTGGCATACTGACTCAGTCCGGTTCCCCGTTCTCTCGTGGGGCCTCCACGAGGGGGCCATGTTGAATGCGCACCTTCATGGGCTCTCGCCGAGGTCAGACGCTCCTTCTCCCCGCAAAGGTGTTCCTCTGATGATTTCTGCCCCAGGTGGTCCCTTTCTTCTCAGAATTCACCTTACATCTCAGTACAATGGCTTGTAACTCACTCCTTGACTTCTCTTCCAAATTCTTTACCATGACGTGTAAGGCCCTTCACAGGCTCTCCCCGAGCCTGCCTTCAGCTCGACCTACACTTACAGTCCCTGAGCTCCTCTCGGGCCGCACCCGCACCCCGGTCTACGCAGCTCAGCTGTGCTCTTGGGTGGGCGGTGCCTTTCACCCGCTTCTTCCTGTGTGTGCCTTTCTGTCGCTGAGATGCTTTCTTCCCACGGGCTCTCTGTGGCATGTGAGATGAAGCTGAAGTCTGTGTTCTAGCTCAGTCTCTTTGTGAAGCCCTCCCCTGGGTACTCCCCGCCCAACGAAATCAGTCTCTCCTTCTGTGCTTCCATATGGCACTCAGCACCTGTTACTGCGGTTCTCAGTTTACATTCTAGGTTGTGAGCACCTGGCCGGCGGCAGGGACTGTATCGTATTCCTTTTGTGCTCCTAGTGCCCTAAGTGGTGTGTGGGACATAGAAGCACTTGAAAACTAATCTTTGAATCGGTGAATGAATGTACTTGTTCTGTGGATGTTATCTCTGTAGTTGACAAGGTCCTCAACTTTTATATCTCATGTGGCAGCGGGCCTTAAGATTGACCTAATTCAGCAGGAAGATTATTGATAGATTTGTTCTATGCTAGAAAAGGCTTTCACTCGTTAATAACTCTGCAGGATGTGAAAGAAGTGTTCCTAATTATCAGTGTAAGGAAAGTAGGTGCAGAGGTGCCTCTGACCAGCAGAGGGCATCCTAAACCAGCTGCAGGGGAGAGGAAAGGGCACTTACAGGTGTTTTCTGCTGAGCCTCGTGCTGTGCCAGGTACTGTATTCACATTTTTTAAGTAGCAAGATTTTAAGTTTGTGTATTTAACATGTGCGTCAGTTAGAAGGCTTCATTGCTGCTTTTTGCATTGCTGGTTGCTTCTGTAACTTGGTGTAAGACATTGGTTCACCAAACCTGTGTATGAATGATTTTCCCTAATTTATTTCTCTGTCTAGTTTCTGAGGAGTATTCAGTCAGTAAGAGACCCAGCATCTATCCCTCCTGAAGAGATGGTAAGATGATATGCTTCAGCTGTAACGAAGGCTTCTTTGTATGAAACTTAAAAGAACCTTTCGTCTGCCCCCTCTTTCTTGGCTAAGTTGTAGATGCCTCATAATTCCTTTGGCCGTGACGGCGTCTGAGATTAATCTTATCACCACAGCAGGGAGCCTTTTTCTGGACAGTCTGCGTACATTTTTGGGTCGTACAGACCCCTGTGTTACCATTAAATACCTCAGTGTGAACAGGGTTGGTGCTTCATCCCCATTTCACGGTCTTGGTGTTCTGTTGGAAGCCCTAAGAGCTGGGGAAGCAGCAGCCCTAGCCGTCCCTGAGCTGCACCCAAGCCACTCGTCTGCCCGCCGATCGTGAGGTAGGGCTCCAACATGCACGCAAGCGTGATTATTGACGTTAATGATCTTGTCTGACAAAGGTCCATCTACAGATCTCTCCCCTAGGTTGATGAACCTTTCTATTCTGTTTTTGTTTCTTATCTTCACCACCAGCTGCCGGTGAAGAAAGATTATATTTACCAGGACACGCGAAGGCCGTCGCTCCCTCTAAATTTTTTCTTACAATTACCGTAAAACAGACCACGATCCCCAGAGACATACAGGAAATACCAACCCAACTATAACCTTGAATATAGACCTAAGACTTGAAATAAATCAGGTTGTTCCAAATCAGTACTATGTGTATGTACTAGTGTTTTTCAGACTGACTTGTGGGTTTTAAATCAAGTTAGAGGTCCTGACAGTTATGGGGGGGGGGGGGGAAGGGGAGGAGGAATAAAATAGAAAATATCAGTAAGTCTGAGTATTGTTTTATAAAAGTTTTGTTTCCATTATGTGTATTTATGTGTGTGCGCGTGTGTGTGTGTGTGTGTGTACTACCACCACTAACAATAATAATAATAATAAAATTTTTAAAAATGTGGGTTGCCGTCAAAAATATTTTTGAAAGCCACAGACATATATCATATTTAGGCCCTTTTTCTCTTTTGGCCTTTATTTGATATTTTAAAATCTTTGATAAATTGCATTCCCTCATGGTTTTAAGAGCCTGTAAGCCAGTGTGTGGTACTCTATAGTTGGCTTTGAGTATAATGAATGCAAAAATGGGAGAGAGTGCTTCAGAGAAAATGTAGATCGGGTTTCTAAGGCAGATTCTCTAGGTTTAATGATCTTTACTGCTTTTAGTCTCCAGAATTCACAACTCTGCCAGAGTCACATGGACATGCCCGGGATGCCTATTCATTTGGGACATTGGTGGAAAGTTTGCTCACAGTCTTAAGTGGACAGGGTGAGTTGTTGCACTATTACATCCACAGAATAAGCAGGAAGGTCGTTCACAGCCTGTTCTGGGTGGATTCAGAGGACCACAGTCTTTGACCATAGTAAGGAACCTGTTACTTCCCAGACAACTTGTGTATGGCAGATCTTAACAGCGCTGAGGAAAGAAGCTTTGATTTCTTTGCAGAGTTTTAAAGAATTTTAAGTAGGAACCACTTTCGACTCCGTTTATATCACGTGTTACAATCTTATCAATCGGTATTGGTACTTGTGGTCTAAAGACTCTGTTCCTTATTGAGTCAGCCAAGTAAATGAGTGCTGTTATCGATTTATATGTAACGATCTGAAGAAGAGAGGAGGATTCGGCACTTTTTATTTAATCTGAATCAAGCTGGACGTTTCCTTATCTTTATTCTTTCCAAGTCCTTTTGAGTTTTTTCTTCTTGATGTAATTTACTCATTACCTTTTCTTTTGTTGCCCCGAAGAGCCCAGGCTCCTGAACACATCGTTTTCTTCTCGCTTTCGAGCTCTTTGATGGCGCGCCTGGTGGCCTGCTTCATTCTGGTCCAGCCACCCCAGGCCTTAGGTTGTCCGCCCGTTAACGGGCCTGGGGGGATGGAGTACATGCCTCGTTAGGCCCCTTCCCAGCCTGGCTCGCACTTTGCCGAAGCTTTGGGCACTTCTAACGCAACTTCTTTTACCAGGCTTCTGCAGCATCCTGAAGTTACAAGCACCCTTCGGCTGCTCGCTCTAAATTGTCTCAGCCTGAATACTTGAGAATTAAACCCCATTAAGGCCCTAAGGCATGCCCTGTGGGGAATGAACTCACTACTCCTCTGTGTCTAGAATGGTGGTAATTATGCACCATCCTGGAGAGACGAGAAAACACAGTCATTCAGATAACTTTTCTTGTTCTGTGGGTGAGGAACCCTGGTCCATAAGGCCCTCAGACCAGCCACTTCTTAAACTTCCTCTAGGCCCGAGCTGAGTTACACCTGCCGCTGGGAGATAAGGACACAGAGGTGAGGCCCGTGGGGGGGGGGGGGGGCTGGATGTGTTGGCAGATGAATTTTCTACACCTGCCAAGGAGTGTGGCTTCAGGTGAGCCGGAAGCTGTTTAGCAACAGCCAGGGCTTTGTTTGTTTGGGCTTTTTACAGGTTGGTTTTTGCTCCCGTCAGTCTCCAGCTATAGAGGTCCTGAAAGGAGGGAGAAGGCTTGGAAACTAACTGTACCTCTGGATTTCAGTTTCAGCGGACGTTCTCTCCAGCTTCCAACAGACCTTGCACTCAACCCTGCTGAATCCCATCCCCACATGTCGGCCGCCGCTCCGCACCTTACTGTCCCATGACTTCTTCAGGTGAGGGCACCCGGCGGGCTTCCCCGGCCGCTCGCAGGTGCCGCGTCCCGTGGTGGGGTTTCGGGGCCCCCGGGTCACACAGTCCCTTCTGTTGGCATAGGAGAGGTCAAGTCACATCCGCATGGGAGGATAGGGGGCGAGAGTGGATTGCCTCTCGGGTTCCTACCACAGGAAGTTCTAGAAATCTTTAACTGTGGTGAAGGCCTGGGTCTGGAGGTTACAGCCAGAGCCCTTAGAAGCCACGCTGCATCTAGTGGATGGCACTGGTCAGGTAATCGAGAAACTTCGTAAACACGGCCGCTCCTTTCTGCTGCCATTGTGTTCTAGGAGTTTGTTGTTGTTGAAAAGTTTTCTTGTTGGGGGAGGGGGAAGGAGCTCATTTGTCTTCAGGCAGAAGGTTGTCGTCTTTGTTTGGTAATGCGTGATGGAAACGCACTGAAGTCGATTTAGAGGGAGGGGCACAATATAAGGTTAATACTGCCGCTGGATTCAGAGATGGTTTTGGACCTCTCTTCAAGGTTAGTTTCAATTACGTGTCCTCCTTTTCTTCATTTCCGTGACCGCAGAAATTCCGCACTGGTTAATTTCACATTCATGACTTCTGGTAGCAAAACTGATGTTCTGTCCTTTTGAAACTAAGGATCCTTACGTGTCAGCGGTTGGAGAGCCCGAGACAAACCGGAGCGGAGGGAAAGCCGGAGCTCTCCTCCGAGGGGGTGAATTACCTCTCCCATAGGACTAGGGTCCATGTTATTAAATGGGGCACAGGTAGTTTCACTATAATTACTAGGATTTTATTGGCCACTCTGGTTTCAAAGAAACTGTTCAAAACCTTTCCCGTCACAGGAGTCTTTTAACCAAGGTGTTTCTGTGTCCTTTTAGAGGATTCATAGCAATATCTTACTTACCTTGATACAAGGTCTCTACAAAGAATCCTTCATAGCAAATAGATTCTCTCCACTGTTTGATAAAAGAGTTGTTTAGTAAGAATTGTATTTTTGTATTTTTTTTTAAACGTTTGTTTATTTTTGAGAGAGAAAGAGCACGCGAGTGGGAGAGGGGCAGCGAGAGGGGGACAGAGGATCCGAAGTGGGCTCCGCGCACACGGCACAGAGCCCTGACGCAGGGCTCAAACCCACGAACCATGAGATCGTGACCAGAGCCGAAGTCAGATGCTTGACCAACTGAGCCCTCCAGGTGCCCCCCAAGAATTGTGTTTTAAACAGAGACGGGAGAAAAAGCCAGAACGCACACCAGCTCCCCCTTCCTGAAATCTGATGGTTGCCCGTGAGGAGAAGCCAGCGGGAGGACCCGGGCCGGCATCTCTTGCCGAGGCAGCTGCGCGAACTCGATTAGGCTTCGGTTGTGACATTTGTGCTTTTCTTCTGCTACTAAAGCCAGAGGGAAAGGGGTGCAGGCGTAAATGGGGAGCCCCAGGTGGCTGGCCACGCGGTGGGGCCGTGTGCTGAAGCGTCGGCCCCCGGCCTGGCAGCCTCCTCCCGCCGGACTCGATGCAAGCCGCCGTCCCCCCGGGGGGCCCACAGCCCCCCCTCCCCGCCCCCCCCCACCTGGCTGAGGAGATGACTGCACGGCTTCCGGCAGGAGAAATGGGGAGCCTCCCGTGACTGGCACGGACATGCCGGTCTCCCCGGCCCCTTTGACGGCTCTCACCGGAGCGGACTTGAGGTTCAGTGGCTGTTTTGCAGTGCTTCACTGCATCGCTTCCATTTCTGCCAGGACGGCTCCGCTCACCACATCCTGTGGCAGCGCGGGTTCCCGTGACTGTGGTTGCAAAAACACCGCCGAGGTGGCGGGCGTCGGTGTGCCCACCGTGTGTGCCGGAGCCTGAATCCTCTTCGCACATCTCTTTGCTGTTCTTAAGACGCCAGATGCGCCACGGGCTCGTTTGCAGTATTTGTCTCTTGAGCGACTCAGTTATAATAGAGTCTTTTTTTTAAGAGTTTTTTTTTTTTTTTAAACGTTCATTTATTTTTTTGGAGAGAGACAGCGTGCGCGCGGCGGGGAGGGGCACAGAGAAGGAGAGGGAGGGAGAGAATCCCAGGCAGGCTGTGCTGCCAGCGCTGAGCCTGACGTAGGGCTCGAACTCACAAACCACAAGATCGTGACCCTGAGCAGAAATCAAGAATCCGATGCTTAACCAACTGAGCCACCCGGGCGCCCCTATATAATGGAGTCTTCGAACTGGCAGAGGAGAATGTTTCCTTGAGTATTTTTACAGCCCGGTCTGTGGTTATGGCTTCAGTATTGAATACACCTTCTCTAATTTGCCGTCCTGCATGTTTTTTTTTTTCTCTTTGGCATTTAGGAATGATTTTCTAGAAGTTGTGAATTTCTTGAAAAGTTTAACATTGAAGAGTGAAGAGGAAAAAACTGAATTCTTCAAGTAAGTCCAGAAAGTTAAGGGCTTAAAATTCAGTACCTTGGGTTAAGTCCGTGTAATGACTCATCTCCGGAGAGAGGAGTCCAAGGTTTGCTTTCTTGGACAAAGTTTTTCGAACGTCGCCTGCGTGTCAGGCTTTCTGCTGGGCCCTGGGATGGCTAGTTAGTGCTTAAGCGGTGACCGAGCTCGTGGGGGACGTCCCGATGGCCCAGAGGTCGAGGGAGGAGGTGGTTAGAGAAGAGGTATGGCAGGCAGAGGGCAACGCGAAGTAACGCACGGAGGCGTTGTGCCTCGTGTACGGAACAGCAGGCAGGTGGGTGAGTCTGCGTGTTCCCACACCGCAGTGGGTGAGAGGTGGGCACCCTCGGATGCGGCCGTGAGGAGCATTGCCGCTGTCTGTGAGCGGAGCACGCGGGCTGTGAAACGGTCAGATCTCCCCAGAGGCGGCTCCCTCTGTTGCCCTTGGAGGGCGCAGAGTGATTTCTTACGGGACTTGGGTCGGCCGGTGGCCTGTGGTGGGCCTCGATGGGAGGCCTGAGGTGAGGCAGCGATGGTACGAGGAGGACGACACAGATGAGCCCCGCTTCTAACGCTGGCAAGGCCGTGGCGATCGTCACCAAGAGCGCCGGAGGATACCCGAGGAGAGGCCCTCGCGCGCAGGGAATGTGAGGAGCTGGGTGTTCAGGGCGTCGGCGTGAAGGGGCCGTGGGACTCTAGACGGAGATGCGCGTGGGCCTTTGACCAGGTGGCTCTGAAGCCCGGGCGAGACGCGCGCAGCCGATGAGCCGGAGAGGAGTATTGGGGTTCACTGGCCTGCCGTTGGTGACGGTTTCCCGGAGAAAGCGGTAGCATGGGGGGCACGGCACGCCCAAACTGACCCTGGGGCCCCCACCCAGCTTTCTAAGACGGTGGTCGAGGAATGAGACGGAGGGGCGATGGCCGGAGGAGGTGCGGGGGAGGCCGGGAAGGCTGGCGTCCCTGGCAGAGTAAAGCTCAGGAAGGGCAGGGGACGCCGTCAGGCACCCAGAGAGTGCCCCGTCTGAGGAGCTGTTTGAGGGCGTGGGGATCCCAGCCTCGCGGGTGGGCGGAGATGCGCTAGGAAGGCCAGAGCCCGGACACTGGGGAAGACCTGCGGGAAGGTTTGGAGAAGGGCCAGCGGAGAGTAGCCGAAGAAGGGGATGGAGTCGGGAAGGACTTTTTTAAGGGCAGAAGAGCCGTGAGCACGTTCGTGGGCCGGGGCACCGGGCTCGCGGAGGAGGGCAGCCCCACTGGGGGTCCTGGAAGGGGCCGGGATGCCGGGGCGACAGCTGCGTGGGGGTGGCCATCGGAAGAGGTGGCGGGAACCGAACGAGCCCAGGGGAGCCCTGTTGACGGCCTCTCCGCGCAGCAGGAGCAGGACCGTCTGCGCAGGGTGGTTGTGCAGCGGCCGTGATACTGTCGTCCCCCCCCCCCCCGCCATTACCTGTGTGTTCTTGACAGAGGGCTTTGACGGGTGTGACCTTAGGGAGTTAGTAAGAAAAGCCTGAATTTTGTTTCCTATGGAAACTTCAGATAATCTAACATCCTGCATCCTTCATAGCGTGGATGGGACCTTGTGTGCGCGCTGGCGGCCTTGTCTCGCACCCCCTGCGTTTTTCTTAGATACCCTGCATCGACCGTTCACCTCCTCTGGCCACGTTTCCCCGTGCCTCCCTCTGACTGAAGTAGGGGAGGGCTGCGTGTGTCTACGCTGGACGAGGAAGTGGCTACAGTGGCGCCACCGGCTGCCCAGGCTTTTCTTCTTTCCCCTCAGATTCCTGCTGGACAGAGTCAGCTGCTTGTCCGAGGAGTTGATCGCCTCGCGGTTGGTGCCTCTTCTGCTTAATCAGTTGGTGTTTGCAGAGCCAGTAGCCGTTAAGAGTTTTCTGCCTCATCTGCTTGGCCCCAAAAAAGGTGAATTTTTTTCAAAGGATTATTGGTAATTAAGGAGTTCGGGCATTATTAGTCCTTATTTGAGCAGACTGAGATTACTGCATGGTGTAGTTAGAGTATGGCTCCAAAAGAGTCATTGGTCCCTGAGGTGATTATCTTGACTCAAACCTGCGTACCAGAGCCCACGGGGTAAATAAGGAGCATCTTCTTGGAGAGTCAGATTTATTGTAGAAGGTGGTATATTGGAAAAACCATACATATACACATACACACACGCACACATAAACACGTAAGATTCAAGTATGCAACGCACATGAAGTTTTAAGATAAGGCGTACGTCCTCACAGGGCTTTTGCATTTGCAGTTAGGCCTGTGCCTTTTTTTTTTAATGTATTTTTTTAACGTTTATTTTTGAGAGCGCGCACGTGAGTGGGGCAGAGCAGAGAGAGAGGGGAACAGAAGATCTGAGGCGGGCTCTGTGCTGACAGCAGAGAGCCCAGTGTGGGGCTCAAACTCATGAACCGTGAAATCATGACCTGAGCTGAAGTCAGAAGCTTAACTGACTGAGCCACCCAGGCGCCCCTTTAATTTTTTTTTTTTTTTTAGAGAGAGAGTGTAAACGGGGGACGGGCAGAGGGAAGAAAACCTTAAGCAGGCTTCGCGCTCAGCGCAGAGCCCGACACAGGGCTCAATCCATGACCCTGGGATCATGAGCTGAGCTGAAATCAAGAGCTGGACACTCAACTGACTGAGCCACCCAGGCGCACCTAGGCCTGTGCCTTCTGGCTTCCCAAGAGCAACCCACTTATTTTATATTTTCAGTGGACAGACTGAAAGGCGGGAGATGACTTTCCTACCTGGAGCTTCAGTTTTTTTCTGAATGTGCAATTAAGGTTATTATTCTGATACTCTATAACTTCATAAGCACTGTAGATGGGAACGTACCAGGTTAGAGAATTTATTTTCAGAATTTATTTTCTTAAAAGATCTCCACCCAACAAAGCAGCAGCATAGGTAACTGTTTTACAGCATAGAATTTTGTTACAGCCTTTGTTATTCCCTGAGGGTTTTTGTTTCTGTGTCTGTTTTCAGTTCAACTGTAGCTGACACACATCACATCCGTCTCAGGTCCTGGAGTTTTTCTTCCCAGCTGCCATCCCTTTACTCAGTAGATCTTAGATGGCGGTGTGCTTCTGAATCACCTGGGGACCTTTTTAAAAATGTGCCTGTATGGCCGATCCACTGATGGTGGGACAGCCGGGGCAGGACTATATATGTATTTATTTATTTGTAAAGGCCCCCACGTGATTGTGACGGCGATCTCTGATCACCGCTACCATAACTGGCAGGAAGAGAGGACCGCCCGGCATCAAATCCCGTTGTGACATTTAACACCTCCTGGTTCTGCAGATGAAATTGCAGCCACGGTCCTTGATCTACCCTAGTATATGAAATTCCTCACTGGTTAAACACAGATGTATAAAGAGTTACTGATTCAGGAGTCCCTTAAAATACGCAAGCTTTCTCTGTTGCAGGTTCAGCGTGGCACAGTATTTCACAAGGCAGAGCGTGTTTAAGGTCGTTGACCCTTGAGTAATCTGAGTCAACCAGAAAGGTGTCCTTTGCTTTGGGGCCTAGAATGTGTGGGAAGCTCTGGGCTCAGTTTCTAAATTATCCTTCATGCTCCTTTCGCTGAAATGACCATTTGCTTCTTCACGTGGAACCGCCTCTGATCGCGGGGTAGACAGCGCGCGGGGAGAAGTGCCTTGCCTGCTGTCGCCGGCCCTGTTCCGGTCGCGGGTGATCCCTGTGCTGCTGCAGCTGTTTGAGGTGCACGAGGAGCACGTGCGGATGGTGCTGCTGTCTCACCTGGAGGCCTACGTGGAGCACTTCACTCCGGAGCAGCTGAAGAAAGTCATCCTGCCACAGGTCAGAGACGGCCGGCGGGCGCAGGCTGGACGGCCGCTGCTAGTTTGGGGGCTGAAAGGAGGGGGCGGGTTCGCAGCGCTGAGGTGATAGGTTAGGGGGTCGGGAGGCCCCCGTCGGGTTGAAAAGCTCCTCGGATACCCAGGGCTGAAACTCAGACTGCGTTCCCATCCCATTCACATAGGCAGATCGATTAAACTAAGGTGTTTGGTCTTAAGCTGGGAAAAACCATAGTTCTGTTTGCTAATTCTTTTTTTTGTTTTTTTAAGTTTATTTATTTATTTTGAGAGAGAGAGAGAGAGAGGGAGCACAAGCAGGGGAGGGGCAGAGAGAGAGGGAGAGACAATCCCGAGCAGGCTCTGCACTACCAGCGCAGAGCCCGATGTGGAGCTCGAACTCACAAACTATGAGATCGGGACCTGAGCTGAGGTCAAGAGACAGACGCTTAACCGGCTGAGCCGCCCAGGTGTGATTCCTTGGGGAAAGGACCAAGAACCCTTTGTGGATGTTTTGTGACAGAAAGTATCCGTGTATACTTATAATTAAGTATAATTAAATACCATATACAATATGGTATAAATACCATATACCATATTTAATTATGGTATAATTAAATACCATAAACAAATTAAATTATAACCGAGAGGAAGATGAGATTATTCCTACCAGTGGTTTTCAGACTGTCTATCAGCCTCTGGGGAACCAGGTAATGAGTCACCCACTCTGGGGCTCCGGTTTATGTCGGTTTGCCATGGCTCACCTAACAAATGACCCCAAACTGCATGGCTTAAAGCAGTAGAAGTTCTCTCCCGGGTCTGGAGGCCGGTCTGAACTCCACGTGTCAGCTTGACTCCCGCCGGTCCCTGCTGTGTCTTGGCTCGTAACTCAGGCCCGTCCGCTTCATGAGACTTAGGGCCCACTCTAACCCAGGGTGACCTCATTTTAAGGTCATATTCTGGGTCGCTGCGAACTTTTAGGAGATAATATTCGACTCAGTAGGAGTTCTTTATTTCTTTATTTTTTTAATTTATAGCCAAGTTAGCATATAGTGCAACAGTGATTTCAGGAGTAGATTCCTTAATGCCCCTTACCCCTTATCCATTTAGCCCATCCCCCCTCCCACAACCCCTGCAGCAACCATATTTATGAGTTCGTTCTCCATATTTATGAGTCTCTTCTGTTTTGTCCCCCTGCCTGTTTTTATATTAGTTTTGCTTCCCTTCCTGTATGTTCATCTGTTTTTTATCTTAAATCCCTTATATGAATGAAATCATATGATATTTGTCTTTTTCTGACTATTTCACTTAGCATAATACTCTCTAGTTTCATCCACATAGTTGCAAATGGCAAGATTTCATTCTTTTTGATTGCCAAGTAATACTCCAGTGTATGTATATACCACATCTTCTTTATCCATTCATCCATCGATGGACATTTGGGCGCTTTCCATACTTTGGCTATTGTCGATAGTGCTGCTGGGGGTGCCTGTGTCCCTTCGAAATAGCACACCTGTATCCCTTGGATAAATACCTAGTAGTGCAATTGCTGGGTCATAGGGTAGCTCTATTTTTAATTTTTTGAGGAACCTCCATACTGTTTTCCAGAGTGGCTGCATCAGTTTGCCTTCCCACCAGCAGTTCAAAAGAGATCCTCTTTCTCCACATCCTCGCCAACATCTGTTGTTGCCTGAGTTGTTAATATTAGCCATTCTGACAGGTGTGAGGGGGTATCTCATAGTGGTTTTGATTTGTATTTCCCTGATGATGAGTGAAGTTGAGCATTTTTTCATGTGTCAGTTGGCCATCTGGATATCTTCTTTGGAGAAGCGCCTATTCATTTCTTTTGCCCATTTCTTCACTGGATTGTTTTTTGGGTGTTAAGTTTGATAAGTTCTTTATAGATTTTGGATACTAACCCTTTATCTGATACGTCATTTGCATATGTCTTCTCCCATTCTGTCAGTTGCCTTTCAGTTTTGCTGACTATTTCTTTCGCTGTGCAGAAGCTTTTTATTTTGATGAGGTCCCAGTAGTTCATTTTTGCTTTTGTTTCCCTTGCCTCCGGAGACGTGTTGAGTAAGAAGTTGCTGTGGCCAAGGTCAAAGAGGTTTCTCCTCTAGGATTTTGATGACTTTCTGTCTTATGTTTAGGTTCTTTATCCATTTTGAGTTTATTTTCGTGTCTGGTGTGAGAAAGTGGTCCAGGTTCATTTTTCTGCATGTCGCTGTCCAGTTTCCCCAGCACCATTTGCTGAAGAGACTGTCTTTATTCCATTGGATATTCTTTCCTGCTTTGTCCAATATTAGTTGGCCACACATTTGATGGTCCACTTGTGGGTTCTCTATTCTGTTCCATTGAGTTGAGTGTCTTTGTGCCAGTATCATACTGTCTCGATGATTATAGCTTTGTAATACAGCTTGAAGTCCGGGCCTGTGATGCCTCCAGCTTCAGTTTTCTTTTTCAAGATTTCTTTGGCTATTCGGGTTTTTTCTGGTTCCATACAAATTTTAGCATTGTTTGTTCTAGCTCTGTGAAGAATGCTGGTGTTATTTTGAGAGGTATTGCATTGAATATGTAGATTGCTTTGGGTAGTATTGACACTTTAACGATATTTGTTCTTCCTATCCAGGAGCATGGAATCTTTTTCCATTTTTTTGTGTCTTCTTCAATTTCTTTCATAAGCTTTCTATAGTTTTCAGTATGTAGATTTTTCACCTCTTCGGTTAGATTTATTCCTAGGTATCTTAAGGGTTTTGGTGCAACTGTAAATGGGATCAATTCCTTGATTTCTCTTTCTGTTGCTTCATTCTTGGTGTATAGGAATGCAACCGATTTCTGCGCATTGATTTTATATCCTGCAACTTTGCTGAATATGGATCAGTTCTAGCAGTTTTTTGGTGGAATCTTAAGGGTTTTCCATATAGAGTATCATGTCACCTGCGAAGAGTTAAAGTTTGACTTCCTTCTGGCCAATTTGGATGCCTTTTATTCCTTTGTGTTCTCTGATTGCTGAGGCTAAGACTTCCAGTACTATGTTGAATAACAGTGGTGAGAGTGGACATCCCTGTCTTGTTCCTAACCTTAAGGGAAAAGTTCTCAGTTTCTCTTCCCACTGAGGAGGATATTAGCGTTGGGTTTTTCATATATGGCATTTATGATCTTGAGGTATGATCCTTCTGTCCCTACTTTCTTGAGGGTTTTTATCAAGAAAGGATGCTATATTTTGTTGAATGCTTTCCCTGCATCTATTGAGAGGATCATGTGGTTATTGTCCTTTCTTTTATTGATGTGATGTATCACATTGATTGTTTTGCAAATATTGAACCAGCCCTGCATCCCAGGTATAAATCCCAATTGGTCGTGGTAAATAATTTTTTAATGTATTGTTGCATCCGGTTGGCTCATACCTTGTTGAGGATTTTTGCATCCATGTTCATCAGGGAAATTGGTCTGTAGTTCTCCTTTTTAGTGGGGTCTTTGTCTGGTTTTGGAATCAAGGTAATGCTGGCTCCATAGAAAAAGTTTGGAAGTTTTCCTTCCATTTCTATTTTTTTGGAACAGCTTCAAGAGAGTAGGTGTTAACTCTTCTTTAAATGTTTGGTAGGATTCCCTTGGAAAGCCATCTGGCCCCAGACTCTTGTTTTTTGGGAGATTTTTGATTACTAATTCGATTTCCTGACTGGTTATGGGTCTGTTCACATTTTCTATTTCTTCCTGTTTCAGTTTTGGTAGTGTATATATTTCTAGGAACTTGTTCATTTCTTCCAGATTGCCCATTTTATTGGTGTATAATTGCTCATAATATTCTGTTATTATTGTTTGTATTTCTGCTGTGTTAGTTGTGATCTCTCTTCTTTCGTTCTTGATTTTATTTATTTGGATCCTTTTTCTTTTTGATCAAACTGGCTAGGGGTTTATCAATTTTGTTAATTTTTTCAAAGAACCAGCTCCTGGTTTCATTGATCTGGTCTACTGTTTGCTTTTTTGTTTGTTTGTTTTGTTTTCTTTTTCGATAACATTGATTTCTGTTCTAATCTTTATTATTTCCTGTCTTCTACTGGTTTGGGGTTTTATTTACTGTTCTTTTTCTAGCTCTTTTAGGTGTAAGGTTAGTTTGCATATCTGAGACCTTTCTTCTTCTTTAGGAAGGCCTGGATTGCTATATACTACCCTCTTCTGACCGCCTTTGCTGTGTCCCAGAGGTTTTGGGCTGTGGTGTTACCATTTTCATTGGCTTCCATGTACTTTTTAATTTCCTCTTTAACTTCTTGGTGAGCCCATTCATTCTTTAGTAGCGTGTTCTTTAGTCTCCAAGTATTTGTTATCTTTCCACATTTTTTCTTGTGGTTTATTTCAAGTTTCATAGCGTTGTGGTCTGAAAATATGCATGGTATGATGTCGATCTTTTTGTATTTGTTGAGGCTGAAATGTGTCCCAGTATGTGGTCTATTCTGGAGAACGTTCCATGTGCACTGGAGAAGAATGTGTATTCCACTGCTTTAGGATGAAATGTTCTGAATATATCTGTTAAGTCCATCTGGTCCAGTGTGTCATTCAAAGCCATTATTTCCTTTTTGATTTTCTGTTTAGATTATCTGTCCATTGTTGTAAGTGGGGTATTGAAGTCCCCTATTTTTATGGTATTATTATCAATGAGTTTCTTTATGTTTGTGATTGATTTATGTATTTGTTTGCTGCCACATTTGGAGCATAAATGTTTACAATTGTTAGATCTTGGTGGATAGGCTCCTTGATGATATAATGCCCTTCTTCATTTCTTGTTACAGTCTTTATTTTAACGTCTAGATTTTCTGATATAAGTATGGCTACTCCAGCTGTCTTTTGGCGACCATTAGCATGATAGATGGTTCTCTATCCCCTTACTTTCAATCTGAAGGTGTCTTTAGGTCTAAAGTGGGTGTCTTGTAAACAGCATATAGATGGGTCTTGTTTTCTTATCCATTCTGTTACCCTATGTCTTTTGATTGGAGCATTTAGTCCCCTGACGTTTAGAGTGAGTACTGAAAGATATGAACTTATTGCCATTATGTTGTGTTCAGAGTTGGAGTTTCTGGTGGTGTTCTCTAGTCCTTTCTAGTCTGTTGTTTTTGGTATTTTTGGTTTGTTTGTTTGTTTGTTTTTGTTTTTTGTTTCATCTTTTTTCCCTTCAGAGAATGCTCCTCAAAATTTCTTGCAGGGCTGGTTTAGTGGTCACAGACTCCTTTAATATTTGTTTGTCTGGGACATGTTTTATCTCTCCTGTTTTGACTGACAGCCTTGCTGGATAAAGAATTCTTGGCTGCATATTTTTCCAGTTCAGCATATTGAATATATCCTGCCACTCCTCTCTGGCCTGCCAAGTTTTTGTGGATAGGTCTGCTGCAAACCTGATCTGTCTTCCCTTGTAAGTTAAGGACTTTTTTTTCCCCTTGCTGCTTTCATGATTCTTTCCTTGTCTGAGTATTTTGTGAGTTTGATTATGATATGCCTTGTTGATGGTTAGTTTTTTGTTGAATCTAATGGGAGCCCTTTGTGTTTCCTGGATTTTGATGTCTGTGTCTTTCCCCAGTTTAGGAAAGTTTTCCTCTATGATTTGCTCACATAAACCTTGTACCTAATTCTCTAATTCTTAAATTGTGCTTTTTTGCCTTAGTCTCCCTCTTTTTTCTGCTTCATTGTTCTCCATAAGTTTGTCCTCTATCTCACTGATTCTCTGCTCTACTTCATCCATCCGTGCCACCGTGGCAACCATTCAAGATTGCAGCTCAGTTATAGCATTTTTTGTTTCATCCTGACTAGCTTTTACTGCTGTTATCTCTGCAGAAAGGGATTCTAATCTGTTTTCAACCCCAGCTAGTATTCTTATCGTGATTCTAAATTCTGGTTCAGACATCTTGCTTGTATCTTTGTTGATTAAGTCCCTGGTTGTCATTTCTTCCTATTCTTTCTTTTGGGGTAAATTCCTTCATTTCATCATTTTGAAGGAAGAAAAGGAATTAGTAAAAAAAAAAAATTTTTTTAGTAAAAACAACACAAAAAAATCAAATAATGCTAGATCCTAAGTGTATTTTGGTCTGGTTGTTTAAATGAGCTTGGTAGATTCAAGAAAAAAGGTAAAGAAAAGAAAAGAAAAAGGAAAAAAGAAAAAAAAAAGGAAAACGTTTGAAAATTAGATATAATGAATACAGTGAAGTAGAATAAAATGAAATGATGGAAGTAAAATAGAATTTAAAAAATTTTAAAAAACGTAGTGGAAAAAAGTTAAAAATCTTTTTAATAAAAATGGAAAACAAAAATAAATGTTTTGTCTTTATTCAAAAATAAGAAAAAAAATTGAATAGATGGATCAGTGAACAGACTGAAATATGATTGAAATTACATCGGTTTCCCCTAAAAGTCAAACTATGAAGTTTGTAGTGCATAAACTAAGCAGGCGGAGAGATTCTTGTTGTTCCTCAAATGTGCGGTTGCCTTTTGAGCAGGGCTTAGTGTAACGGCTCCATTCTCCACTAGGTGGCACTGCTTCACTTACTGGGGAGGATTGTTTTGGCGCACGTAGGCATGTATGCGCATGTGCGGGTGAGATGAAAATGGCATAACCCAGCTACCCGGTCTCACCCTGTCTCTAGTATCAGAACTCTGTGTTCTTCCCGACTGGCAATCAAGCCTCATTTGTCTCCAACTTCTGTCCACTCCCCGCTTTTATACTGTTCTTGACCAAGCCATCAGGCTGCCAAGCGGCACCTCCTCCTGAGTTTTATCTCAGATGGTGGCTGTGTTTCCCAGCCCCTCACTTCTGAGGGACTTCGGCTTTGACCTGTTCTGACCCTCCAGGGGAGGGTCTCACCAAGCAATGGCCGGGTGCCCACCTGCCCCAGAAAAAGTTCACGTGATTGTGTAGCAGCGTTTCAGTGATTATGGAAAATCACAACGCACATCTGGCACCGGGCTTCCCCCTTATCATCCTTGTTCCAGTGAATGTGGTTCTCCAGGGTCCGGTGGCACCTTTGCCTGTGTGGGGGCCACACAGCCTCTACCAGATGTCCTCCCGGCAGGGGAACCACCTCTCCTTCTGTGGCCCGTGGCATCCTCGGGCCACACTCTCTGCCCCTGGGGATTCGCCCTTCCCACCACAGCACCACCAGGTATTGAGCTGTGGAGCCTCAGACTCTGCGCTCCCCCTTTTTAGAGTCTTAATGGAATTTAAACCCTCTCCTTTCTCCCCTTTTTTGTTCAGTCTCTTGTGTACTCTTCCTCTTCTCTCCACGAGCAAAAACAGCTCCCTGCCCTCTGTGGCTTCTCTCTCCCCAGCTCACCTCTCTGCACCATGTACCTGCTGAGTTCTGTGGTTCAGGTTGTGCGTATCGTTTTGTTAACCCTCAAATCGGTTTTCTACGTGTGCAAGATGTTTAGTGTTGATCTGGCTGGCTGCATTTCAGGGACAAGAGACACAAAAAAAACTTTCCTTGCTGTTCCATCATCTTGGCCCCTCCCTCAGTATGAGGTTTTAAAAGATTTTGTCAGCCGTGTGGTATCTTTCAAATAATTTGTTTTCCTATGAGATTAATTTATTTATAAATTATTTGTAAGGCCTGGTTTTATGCCAGGTCTTGTGCATAGGTCCTGGGGCCGTAGGGGTATATAACACACCTTGCTTTCAAGGAGCTGGGAGGTGGGAAAGATAGGTGTTTGTCACCTGTTGCTGTACAACCACCCCCAAAACTTAGTACCTAAAACATTTTTTTATTTAAAAAAATTTTTTTAACATTTACTCATTTTTGAGAGGGAGAGACAGAGCATGAGCAGGGGAATGGCAGAGAGAGAGGGAAACACAGAATACGAAGCAGGCTCCAGGCTCTGAGCTGTCAGCACAGAGCCCGACGTGGGGCTGGAACTCATGAACCATGTGATCATGACCTGAGCTGAAGTCGGATGCGTAACCGACTGAGCCATGCACGTGCCCCAAAAGTCATTTTTTTCTCGGAATTCTTTGCATTGACTGGGCTCAGGTTGGGAATTCTGTTGCTCCACATGATGTCAGCTGATGAGCAGTCCCCTGGGGCCCATTGAGGCTGACGCACGCAAAACGGTTCCTTGACACCTTGAAGGGGATGGCTGGGCCTCTCTCTCCACGTGGTCTCAGGATGTCTCGGGGCCTCTGTTCCCCTTCGTCCCATCTCCACCGAGGGAGGTGGACTCCTTACAGGGCTGCCCGGGGCTACCAGAAGTGCCAGGGCAGCCTTCTGGAGGCATAGGTTAGGAGTGGACAGTGTCACTTCTGTTATGTTCTCCTGGTTCGGGCGAGTCACAGAAGTCAGCTGAGGTTCATTAAGAGTGGGTTTGCATAGGGCATGGATACTGGAGGACCACGGGGGCCTGGCCGGCTTTAGGGTCAAGCAGCACAACGTGGCACTTGGTGCTTACATTTGTAGCAGTAATTGTTACCCTGATGTAGTTGTCTCTGAACATATAGACGAGGGACGAAGCATCCTCCCTCTGAGAGGAGTCTTCCTACGTCTCAGAATTGGCCCTGAGCTGAGGTCAAAGAATGCGTAGGTTTTCAGCGTGTGAAAGACCGTGAAGACTCTCACTGGAGTTCTGTCCTATGTAGGGGAATAGCCTGGCCGATTTTTATGTGCTAGAAAGTTCCTTTTGGTAGCAGTGTGGAAGATGGACTGTAGGAGGGGAGAGGAGGTAGGAGGCTGTTAGAATAGTCCAGCTGAGAGAAGGCAATGTCTGGGGGACATATGACAGTGGTCATGGGAGAGGGACATATAAAGGGTAGAAGGGTAGGACGCAGCTGCTCACGAGAGGAGAGGCTTGAGGATGACTGAGGTTTGTGGCTTGGGTGGTTTGTTATTGTACAGTTAGCCTACTTGATGGAATTCTCATCATTTGGGAAAGAAACACTTTATTTGTACAGCTTTGTTCTGAGAACGTGCCTGATTTGTTAGCATTGGACCTGAACATCATCTTAGTCTTGCTGGAAGTCTTGATCTTAGATAAATGAGGAAACTAGAAACTAGAAAAATTAAACGATTGGTCAGTCTAGGTGTCTGCAGTTAGCCCCTCTGCCACAGTTATGGACTCTTGTCACTCGGCGTCTTTTGATTGGAGCATTTAGATTCTCCCAAGAATTTGGGAAATCCTCTACAGCAATACTACCCTGAACACCCCGTCTTAGCCGATCTGACACTGAGCAGGGTCAGGCCTGGTTGGTATTTGCTGGGAGGCCTCCTGGGAGTACTGGGTGCTGTCGGCTTAAGAGACTGGAGATCTCCAGAGCACTCAGCTGCCTTTGTTCCTG
Organism: Lynx rufus; assembly: GCF_022079265.1. NCBI lineage: Eukaryota > Metazoa > Chordata > Mammalia > Carnivora > Felidae > Lynx > Lynx rufus. The sequence goes on from NW_025814829.1 coordinate 51,301,405, forward strand.
GGGCGGGAGCTGACAGGCATCATGAACAAGCCTAGAACCTTTCATAGCAATTCAACACAATAATTTTATGCGATTTCCAATAGATTTATTTTTGCTTTTATTGTGTTTTTTTTTATTTTATTTTATTTTAAATTTTTTTTTTCAACGTTTATTTATTTTTGGGACAGAGAGAGACAGAGCATGAACGGGGGAGGGGCAGAGAGAGAGGGAGACACAGAATCGGAAACAGGCTCCAGGCTCTGAGCCATCAGCCCAGAGCCCGACGCGGGGCTCGAACTCACGGACCGCGAGATCGTGACCTGGCTGAAGTCGGACGCTTAACCGACTGCGCCACCCAGGCGCCCCTATTGTGTTTTCTACAGTGTGTGGGTCTGTGATTGATTGGGAGGGGGACCTATTGGGCCTTGCCCACCAGTAGTTTGACAGCTGCCGACTCGGAGCACGCGTGTAAGAGATGAAGTCATCTGAACAAGCGTGGTCTGATTGCAGCCCAGGTGCTGGTTTATGGGGAAAAAGGCCGTGTGGTCGTGTGCACTTACCACCTGATTTACTCCTAGGTCTTGCTGGGCCTGCGTGATACCAGTGATTCCATTGTGGCAATTACTCTTCATAGCCTAGCAGTGCTGGTGTCCTTACTTGGACCAGAGGTGGTTGTGGGAGGTGAAAGAACCAAGATCTTCAAACGCACTGCCCCAAGTTTTACTAAAATGGTGGACCTTTCCCCAGAAGGTAAGAATGATTAAATGGGCTTTTTATTTTAAATATTGTTGTTTTAACGAAATTTTTAACATTATACAAGTAAGGCAGGTGGGTTGGCTTCAGTCAGAGGATAGAGACAACTGTACAGAAAGCATAATTTCCCTCTCCCGGTTCCTTCTGGGTGTATAAGGTAATCAATTTTAATAGTTTAGTGGGAATCTTTTCTTCCTTTTCTTAGGCCCATAAAGATACACAGGTATCTGTGTATACACACACACACCCACGTATCAGATTTTTTAACAAAACAATGAGAAAATACTGTGCCCAATTCTGCAACTTAATTTTTTCGTGTAGTGCCTTTTCAGGGACTCGTCTCCAGGTCAGTATGTAGAAATGTCACTTTTTTGACAGCTGCCTAATATTTCATTGAATACATTTCATTTAGTGATTTCCCTGTTGGTGGATATTGCTTTCATTTCTGGATTTTTAACCACTACACTGCTGCAGTAGATGTCCTTGTACTTGTATCTTGATGTAGTTTGCCTTTTATTGCTAGAGGATAAGGTCCCACAAGTAGACTTACTGGGTCAAAGAATATATTTAAAATTTTATGGATACTCTCTGTCAGTTTCTAAAGGTTGTAGCAGCTCTTAACAACACTAGATGTTTAAGTCCTTTTGATTTTGATGGCCTCTTAGGTAAGTAGCTGTTGATTTTTAAGAACTTCAAGAAATACTTATTTCTGGCATATTCCAATTGGATATTACGTGGCACGTAGCAATAATTGCTGGTCTTTATAGGTTGTAAAAAGTCAAGAATAAAAATTTTGTATCAACGGCATTGCTTCTTTGCTCCTTGATACAACCCTGAATAGGATGGTGACCTTGTTAGGAAACATGGATCTCTGATTCAGTTCTCACGGATGGTGAATTAGCACAGAAACCGTTACAGTAGAAAAGAACTATCAGATAGACTTTTCTCTAATTCTCATGCCAGGAGAATTTATTTTATTTTATTTTATTTTATTTTTTTATTTTATTTATTTTATTTTATTATTTTTTTAATTTTTTAATTCAAATCCAAGTTAGTTAACATATGGTATAATGATAATTTCAGGAAGAGAATTTAGTGATTCATCACTTACATAGAACACCCAGTGCTCATCCCAACAAGTGCCATCCTTCATGCCCATCACCCATTTAGCCCCTCCCCCCACCCAACACCCTGGCAGCAACCGTTTGTTCTCTGTATTGAAGAGTCTCTAATGGTTTGTCTCCCTTTCTGTTTTTATCTTATTTTTCCTTCCCTTCCCTTCCCTATGTTCATCTGTTTTATTTCTTAAATTCCACGAGTGGAATCATATGGTATTTGCCTTTCTCGACTTATTTCACTTAGCATACTTTAGTTCCAAAAAGATTTCATTCTTTTGATCGCTGAGTAATATTCCGTTGTATATATTTACTACACCTTCTTTATCCATTCATCAGTCGATAGACATTTAAGACTCTTCCCATACTTTGGCCATTGCCGATAGCGCTGCTGTAAACATGGAGGTGCATGTGCCCCTTTGAATCAGCATTTTTGTGTCTTTTGGATAAATAACCTAGTAGTGCAGGTGCTGGATTGTAGGGTGGTTCTATCTTCAGCTTTTTGAGGCACCTCCACACTGTTTTCCAGAGCACTGCACCAGTTTGCATTCCCACTAGCGGTGCAAGAGGACTTCCCCTTTCTTTGCATCCTTGCCAACATCTGTTGTTTCCTGAGTTGTTCATTTTAGCCATTCTGACGGGGGAGGTGGTATCTCCTTGTGGTTCCAGGAGGGTTTTTAAAGCAACGCTGGCTTCCTGAGGTTTTGATAGGTCCAACTCTTCTTGGTGCTGATGAAATAAATCATTGTCAGCCAGGAACTCGAAGAGGGTGACGAAGCTGCTCCCTCACTGACTAGGATATGTTTGGAGCACGTTGAGTGAATGGAGTCTGTGTGGTACCAGGTAGTTTTGTTTTGTTTTTTGTTTTCAAGCAGAGTACACCAAACAGCAAATGAGAGATTTATTTGTATTTCATACCAGAGGAATCTGTAGGGGAGGAAGGGTTTTGGGATGCAGTTTTAGGATAAGGCTGGGGGCATCAGTCTCTGAGGGCAGCTTTGTTGCATGTTGAGTCCCCACTCCAATCTGTTTTATTTATTGGATGCAGTTTCCTAATTGTGGACTTTCTATAAACTGTTGACCTATAATCTTAGTAAGAAACCAAAAATGCACCAAAGTAGAACAGATGAATTTTTTTTTTTAATTTTTTTTTAACGTTTTACTTATTTTTGAGACAGGGAGAGAGAGAGCATGAACAGGGGAGGGTCAGAGAGAGGGAGACACAGAATCCGAACCAGGCTCCAGGCTCTGAGCTGTCAGCCCAGAGCCCGACACGGGGCTAGAACTCACAGACCGTGAGATCATGACCTGAGCCGAAGTCGGCCGCTTAACCGACTGAGCCACCCAGGTGCCCCGGGATGAATTTTTATTAAAATAGATTTTTCTAAAGACTTTCAGTGACTTAGCTAAGCTCTTCATCCAAGATGGCTGCCGAGCCCTGGTGACTGCCTGCATTTCATTTTTTGACGCATTTCAAGGTTATTGTTAAGAGTGGACCTTCTTCTGAACAACATGGGGGAATGCTGGGGAGGAGCATGTCCATAGGAGGGTACCCTTGGACTTTTTTTTTCCTCCTTCTGCTCCCTTGCAGTTTACCTATATGGTCAGACTTAAGAATATGGGATAATAATAGTGAGATTTATGAAAAGGGAAGAGAATTGGAGAAGGGAACATTGGTAAGAGACACTGGTAGCAGAAGCCTCGCGGGGAGGATGGTAGCAGAAGCAAGCAAGAAGGTGCTGGGCTTGTAGAGGTCAGACCCTGCAGGGCCCGGCAGGCCTCACTGTGATGACTTACCCCAGGCCCTTCCAGGAAGAGGAGGTACTAAGCCAAAAATTTTGCTGGAAACTTTTTGACCAATGTCCACTGTGGAGTATGAACTTTTAGGTAAACTGTTAAAGACAGCATTTTCTGGAAACAATTTTTTTCCCCAATTGGAAGTTAAATGTCTATAGCATAAAATTTACCAATTTTAACTGTATAGTTTTGTAGCATTAAGTACATTCACGCTGGCGTTCTTGTACTCTCGGACTTTTATTCTTAGTAGAATCAATTATGGTTTTAAATCACCAAAGTGTTCAAGAGCCGTTAACTCTTATAAGCAGGTATCCTAAAGGTTCTGTCTAATCCAGCTTCTCAGCTAGCTCTTGAATCCTTTCGAGTCCCTTACCGCCACTTAGACACTCAGCCCGTCCGTAAACAACCGGAGGACAGGCGTCCATATTCCGTAACACGTGTTTCTTCAGATATTTGAAGATGCTCTCTTCCTGCAACTTCTCTTTTGTCTGTGTTAAATACACCCATTTCTCTTAACTGTTGCCCACCTACCCTGTTAGAACAAGAAGCAATTTCTTAGCCCTTTTACTTTGGGGAGTTTTTATGTATCTTTATACTGTCCCATGTACGTCGTCATCTGTAGCCGGCAGGCTCAGATGCGCCAATCTTGGAGAACCCCTCCTCTGGGGTTTTTCTGGCAGCACGCCCAGCAGCAAGAAGCATGTGCAGAGCGATTGTTCCAGTACTCTTACACAGACAGGGAGAAATACTCCATTTATGCAGCTTTTCCACTGTTTGGATGAATGTTTTCCTGAGTATTAAGTTTTAAATTCTGAAAATTAAGGGCACCTTGGGAATACTGAGGCTGATTTCTCGTATCACTTCGGACTTTGTAGTCAGCTGGGGTCTCATCTGCTTTTCCTGGACTACAGGGTACCTACCGACCATTTCTTCGTGACTGGTGATGAGAGCTGGTGACGGGTCTTCGGTGCAGCATTCTCCAAATTGGGTCGGAGGAGGACAGTTTTGTTAGATGGCAGTAGGTTTTCTGTGAGAGACAGAGTGGCGTGGTTACGTTTGGGAAAGCGTTAGGAGTAGCGTCCGGCCGCGTTGCACCAGACTCCACGGCCTTGCCCACGTTTGAGAAATCTCTTTAAAATGAGGGTATGTCTGGTTGAGCACATGACACTTTTTGGGGGTGACACTGCCTGGCTTAGAACCTTTCTCTGTTTATAGACAGTTACGCAGTTACACCAATAAACGTTGAACATCTGGGAAAGGATCGGACGCTCCGCCTGCTGCTTCGTGTGCTTCCCTCAGAGTTCGGGTTAAGCATTTGAGTAACTTAGTTCTGTTACGTTCTACGGGGATTCTCTTTCGTAGCTACAGTTTAGTAGCCTGGATATTTCTATGAAATGAGAGCCAGACCTTGTGTGCGTGTTAACCTTTTCCTAAATATATGGCTTGCTCTTAACATTTTATGAGGGTAACTTTTGTACTTATCCCCACAGGTGATCAATATTCTCAGCCTATCAAATTCCCCATGAACGGACTCTCCGATGTGAAAAGTACCTCAGGAGACCGTGAAAACTTCCCATCAAGTTCTAAGAAGTCTGAGGAGTGGCCCGACTGGAGCGAGCCGGAGGAGCCTGAAAACAAAGCTGTCAGCATACAGATTGGTCCCGCGGAACCCCGCGATGCCCCCACGTCCCCGCTCCCTAACTTGAACACGGAGGAGGCGTCATGGGATGACTTTGAGCCCAGCAGCTTAGACAGTGAAACAAACGCAGGAGGAGGAGTCCCCGCTGTGAGACCTGGGGCCGCAGGGGGACCTGAGCCCATTCCTGCCTTGTTTTCACTCACTGAAGAGCCCAAGCCTTCGAAACCCGGCCTGTGCCAGAAGGCCGGTCTTGCGCCAAGCAGGGATGACCCAGGCCACACCGAGCCCCCAAAAGTGTCACCAGAAGGACGCCTTAAGGTTCCATCTGAACTGGGTTTAGGAGAGGAGTTCACCATTCAAGTGAAAAAGAAGCCAGTACGAGATCCAGAGTTGGACTGGTTTGCGGATATGATCCCAGAAATTAAGCCTTCGGCTGCTATTCTCATTTTGCCTGAACTGAGGACAGAAATGATGGTTTCCGGCAAGGATGACGTCCCACCAGTGATGCAGTTTTCCTCGAAATTCGCTGCAGCAGACCTTACCGAGGTGAGGATCGGTAAATCGCGTCGCTAGCGTCAGGGCGTCCTTGTCCGTGCCGGTTGCCCGGTCTCGTTTGTCACGCCTGCCGTTTTCCCAGGGAGGGAAGCGACTGATGCGCTCAGCTGTTTAAAATGAGGATACGGGCAGTTCCTGTACCCGAGGGCTTTCCTTCCCCAGAAGGATGTAGCCTGCTCAGCAAAGTGTTTAACTGGCCACTGGTTATGACCAGGATAATCTCTTTATGGGGAGAGGGATTAAGCCAAGAATAGGGTGTCTTCAGATTGATTTTGGATTGATACGGTCCTCGGGAGGTTATCTTACAAAGCTGTGGCTTTATGATTCTGGAACCAAAGCGATCCTCCCCTCAGCTTCCTGTTCACGGGAGGGAGGGAGTGTACTGAGCACGAGGAAGTCTGTTCTGGCGTCGAAAGGCAAGCGTTAGGCTCCTTTCGATTCGGAAATGACTGGTTTCAGCAGGCTGCCCTTGGTTTGCTTTATCTTTGCTGCAGGGAGAGTCCGAAGGCTGGGGAGACGAAGGGGAGCTGAACTGGGAAGATCACAACTGGTGACAACGGGCGGAACTTTAGGGCAAAGGATTTCTTTAAAAAATCCAACTAATACCTCAAAAGCGGGCTCTGCAGACCGGAAAACCCAGAAGCACCGTTTTCCCCGCCTGTGCCAACTGAAGCGTGAGCCCCCGAGTGGCGGCGGGCGCCCCGGCACCGGTCCTGTGGAGGGGCCTGAGCGCGTCTGCCTGAGGCCAGTTTCTGTGAAGGGCAAGCAGCCGTGGAAAGGTTGAATTTACTGCTTGTTTTCCAGGACAATTCCAGAGGTAAAGAAAATAAATACAAAAATTCAAGCTGATTAGCTTAATTCTGTGCCATTTCTTTAACAGAAGAGTAAGCTTTACTACGAGATACAACTTACTGAAAAAGTTTTAGCTATAAAGTATATAAATGATTTTAGATTGCTGAGGTTTCCCTAGGCAGCTTATTTATTTGTTTACAGATGTACGAGTGAGGGGCCCTGTGGGGACCTGGGCAGTTCCTGACTGTTCCACATGTATCACGTTGTACCAAAGCTCTTCATGAGAAACCTCCCCCCTCGACCTGTTCTCTAAATAAATGTCCAATAAAGACTATTTTCGCTAGATTCAACTTTACAAAAGTTGTTTTATATGTGCTAGAAAACGCATAGTTCCATCAGTGCATTCACTTACAAAACACAGAGCAGGCTGACAAAGATGATTCTGGGGCGGGGGTTGGTCCAGTCCGTTCAGGGGCCACCTGAGAGTACAAGTCGTTTTAGCCTATCCATCCTTTCTTGGAGCATCTCCAGTTTCACTACAAGCCAGTCTGGAGCAGGAGACTTCTGGAGTAATAGTTCCACCGCCTCCAAGGCCACGGACGCCGCCTGTAGTGCTGACCCGCACTCTTCTTCCGCAGGGAGCTCACGACGGGCTCTTTTTGCGCAAGGCTGGCAAATGAGAATTTGCTGCGATAAGTAATGCCATGATACCCATCTCAAAGATGATAAAGAACTTTCTTTCTGGAGTTCTGAAACTGTGAAGTTTTATGTGCTAATTTTATTTAGTCATTGGTTCACCAGGGGAGGAGGGAACCACCACCCCTGCAAGCACCTAGAAAACTCTGGGAAGGCATTTCTGGTTAGTTCCACTAACATTAGGGCCCAAGGAAAGTAAGAGAAACGCCTGCCTCATCCAGTCATTTCCAGTGAGTTTCTTTGGGATTATCTTGCAATCTGTCCTGACAAAAAAAGCCCCAAGTATGAATTTTCTAAATGGTTCCAGTTTACTTTTTAATGCTAAGTTTATAAATGAGGAGAGCTGTGGTCTTTCGGAAACTTTTACGGCCAATTCCAGAAACTGTCAGGCTTTTAGCATCACCGCACTGGGGTGGGAACTGGGGCTGAGCCACCTTTTGTGATCACGGCCTTCCTAAGGAAGGTCATAATAAATTCGAGAGAGAAAAAAAAAAACATGCACAAGCAGGGGAAGGGCAGAGAGAGAATCCCAAGCAGACTCCGTAAGTCAGTGCAGAGCCCAATGTGGGGCTTGAACTCACAAACCATGAGGTCGTGACCTGAGCCAAAACCAAGAGTCGGACATCCAACTGAGTCATCCAGGGCCCCATGGTCATAATAAATTCTTGGGGGCTTATTTACACTGATATGTAACTTTCAGGCTCGAAATCTGTAACACTAAGTCTTTCCTGAAAACTAGTTATAAACAAACTTTTCTTTTTACAAAAGTTACAACTAAACTCACCAGAACATGGTTCATTTGGACTGCGATTCTATATACATGTGTAGATCAGTGCTCAAAACAATATTCTGAATATCCTTAGGGGTATCAGATTTCTGCCTTTTAATAGGTAGATGTGATTTCTAGACACTGCCCAGAATTATCCGGCTGGGTTGATGAATGAAGCAAGGGATCAGCCTAAGCATTTTGGAAGGTGAGTTCATTGGTTTTCCGTGGTTCAGAAACTACTGTTTGTCACTTCACTGATAACAAATACAGAACTTTCCCAAAAGTTACTATAAACAATTGAAAGTCCTGTTGAAAGAGCAGGGATAGTATGATGTTAAAACTTATTTGCAAGGGTGCCTGGGAGGCTCAATTTGGTTATATGTCCGACTCTTGGTTTCGGCTCAGGTCATGATCTCACAGTTCGTGGGTTCAAACCCCACACCAGGCTCTGTGCTGACAGTGTGGAGCCTGCTAGGAAAGAAGAAATGTGATTTTTAAAAGAGCAGCTATGGGGCACCTGGGTGGCCCAGTCGGTTAAGCGTCCGACTTCAGCCAGATCACGATCTCGCGGTCCGTGAGTTCGAGCCCCGCGTCAGGCTCTGGGCTGATGGCTCGGAGCCTGGAGCCTGTTTCCGATTCTGTGTCTCCCTCTCTCTCTGCCCCTCCCCCGTTCATGCTCTGTCTCTCTCTGTCCCAAAAATAAATAAATGTTGAAAAAAAAAATATTCAAATAAATAAAAAAAAAGAGCTACTGTAAAACAGAATTTTACATTTCTAGATCTATTTGATTATATTTTAAAAATATTTTTGAGAGAGAGAGAGAGCGCTTGAGAGGGAGAGGGAGAGAGAGAGAGAGGGAGACATAGGATCTAAAGCAGTCTCCAGGCTCTGAGCTGTCAGCACAGAGCCAATGGGGGCTCAAACCCACAAACTGTGAGATCATGACTTGAGCCAAAGTTGGTCGCTTAACCGACTAAGCCACCCAGGTGCCCCGATGTGATATTTTGATATTCAATAGGAGGCCAGGAACCATCCTGGTTTTTTTTTCACTTTTATCAGTAAGAAGGGCAGAATTTCTCTTAAAGCTTGACCCATACTATAAAGTCCATACCTGTAAAGATGACCACTTTGCTTCTTCTACAGCGACGTTAGCAAAGCGTTCCCAGAAAATGGCTTTTTCCTGTTTCACACGTTCCACCCTGGCAGCCGCGGTTTCATCTACAAACCCAGTCTGCCACAAATCGTGAAAAATCAAGTAAACACCAAGCATTCTCTAACAGAAAATGCTGTGATATTCAGAAAATGAGAAGACGCCGTGCATGTGTGTGTAAGCACCCAGTATTAAACTATTCTGGCTTAGCCTGTGAGCTAGGCAGGTTTTGGAAGGTGGACTCATCTGTAAATGCACCATCTTCGTGTGATTTGGATAAAATCACTCTCCAGTGTTCTCCTTCCCTACAGAAAAGCCGAAGTGTCTTCTTTCCAGGAAAAACTGATAGTCTGCGAACCTTCATTGTACAGGGTGAGAAACTGGTAAAAACAACATGTACGCACATACTTCACCAGCTGATGTGTGCGGTATACGTGCGTATAAACAGCCACATGGCCCAGTTTAATAATGGGCGTGGTACAAAAAAAATCAGTAGTTGAGCATAATGCACTTTCTCTGGTCTTCTAAATCTGTGGCTTAATGTTCTGCTGGTGTTGTAATTAGCCCCTTATGCCCCAGAACTGCCCCCATAGAAGTTCCAAGGTGTGCACAGACATGGGAGCCAAATGACTCAACAGTTGGGTTCTAACTATTAAAAACAGCTTTAGAAATGTCACAGTTTGGAAAACTAGGTCTTTGTTGGCGCAGGAAAGCCGTGTAAAATTCTACGTAAATGAGAGGAGTAAACACGGCCTCTCAGGCCCCCGGTTCTCCATGCGAATCTAGGAGGGTAACGTTCGGGGTCCCTCGGTCCTCTCACTGCCTGAACTCACAGCGACTCCGCCCGGTCTCTGACCTGTCATCTGGCCCCGGCTGTTTAACTTGTGTCACCCGTGTGCTGAGCACTATGAACAATTTAAGAAGATACTTAAGTCGGTTACAATCATACAATTTTAAAAAATGACGAAATACGTGATCCCACTATTTTGATCTACATAAATAAATACCTTCTCCAGAAAGGATACAACTTTGTTCTTGGTTTCTTCGGAACTGAGACACTGTGGGACTATCTCTTCATGATTTGTTCCCTATCAAAAGATTGATAAACGAGATCGATTTTAATATATTTCAACAACTTGCGAAGACAAATACATGAGTTTTAAGAGCAACTTAAGAATGCATTTTAAAAGAAAACTATCCGAGGACACTCAGAAGACCATCAGCTCACAGTCCCTTCAGGGCGCCTCAGGACAACGCAGCGTTCTGCACGGGCACGGCACTGTGAGCTTTAGTCACCTCTGCCCGGTCTCTGGGCCCCTTATGAGCACAGGCGTGACTGCACAGCGACAGGCAAGAAGGCTCACCTTCTCCATGGACCTGAGCTCGCGGGGCTCTGTGTTTATCTCCCTAACTCCTACGATAGTTTGAGATGAAACGTGTTACTCATTTCAAACTCAAAAATACTGTCTGGAAGACAGTGTCCGAGTTAGTAGGCCTGGTCTGAATGCTCGGTTCTGGTTGTTACCACCCTTGACCTTAGGAAAGTCCCTTCATTTCTCTATGCTTCATTTTTAGATCCTGTAAAATAGATCGTTAGCAATACTTCCTCCAGCAGAAAATTTTAATGACCAAGATCAAAAGTAGCTCAATAAATGTTTCTAGAACATTTTAGAATATTGCAAATATTAAACTGTTTTGGAGGTCACTATGATAGGTTGGTCTTATAATTACCTGGGCAAACTGAGTAAACGCCTCTAACGTATGTTGTTCTAGTATCCAGTTCCTGTCAGCTAACAGTAAGGCAAAAATAGAAGATAGGTTGGGCAGAATTTTGTCCTACAAAGAGAACCAAACCTTATTAGAGGAAAATCTCAGTAGAGTACATTCACTCTTTTTTATTTATTTTGAGAGAGAGCACGAGTGAGCAGGGGAGGGGTAGAAGGGAGGGGAGAGAGAGAATCCCAAGCAGGCTCCACACTGTCAGCAGGAAGCCCGATGAACCGTGAGATCATGACCTGAGCCAAAATCAAGAGTCAGACACTTAACCAACTGCACCATCCAGGTCCTCCAATATTCACTATTCTTAATGTCAGGCTTCCTTAATTCTGTCCCCGTGAGCACATACCAATCCACGTTAGGTCATGTCACTCCTTTGTTCAAATGCTTCCAACAGCTTCTCATTTCCTTCGGAGTAAAGGCTGAAGTCCTTACAATGGCCCGGAAAGCCCCACTACCGGTGTGTTAGCTCTATTGGCTTCCCTCCCTGTATCAGACACGCTCTCAAGAGGGATCAGGCTTACGATTTCCCCCAAGTGCAGGACGCTTCTTCCAGATACCCGCATGGCTTGCTCTCTCAGCTTCAGGATTTTACAGCTCACCTTGGTGAGGACGCCACTGCCAATAACCCGTTTAAAACTGTACCACATACACATTCTCTCTTTCCCACCCTTGCTTTCTTTCTCTCCAGAGCACATACAATATTTCATATGCTACGTCACTCCTTCTTAGTTGCCTTCTGACAGGCTGAGGGTGGATATTTATTAGTTTGTTCATTAATGAATCCCCAGTGATTAAAACAGCACCTGACGCACAGCAAAAACTCAGCAATATTTTTCTTGAATAAAATGTCATCTCCTGGCTTTAAAGGCTCTTATACGCTGATGAATCCACCAAATTTTTCAGGCCTTTGCTCTGGGGAATATATAATTTCTGCTAATAAACCATTTGTTCCACAGCATCTGGGCCCATCAGGGTGCATACCTATTCATGAATGAGACAGTATTTTGGAATTTATCTTATGCTAAAAAGACAGCTCGAATGCAAACATCTTTGGATACTTCTAAAAGAAGCTGTCAACATCTACCTTTCTCTCATGAAACATAACCTTGTGTGGTGAAAACAGTATGATACCATTTACTTGTGAGCAAATAAGAGCCCTTTAGAAACCAGCCAGTTAAATGTTTCTATTGCAAAGATTTTAATATCTACTGAGATAACATCCATCATATTTTTGCTCCAATTACATGACAAGGTTGTCATCACCCATGGACGTGAAAAAAGCCAACTATCTAGACTGACCACAGTAATAAGGAAGGCAAAATTCAGTTCAGGAGGTTGTATCTGGAAATTAAGTAGTATATTGTCAGACCCCTGCAGTATAATTTATAAGTAAATATCCATTTGCCAATTATATATACTTTGCAACATTTTCAAAAACATTGTCTTAACAAACAAGTTTTTCATGGATATAAAACCAAGAGTATATACAGTTTGATAAATTACCCAATTTCCTCATTATATACTATTCCCTAGAAGACAAATGTCTGCCTTCCTCAGAGACATTGTGTACTAAAGGCCAACTGGAATGAGACTCTCAGGCTACCGCCAACTCTAAATTATCTGTATGTCAAAATGTATTTTTCTAAAAAGAAAAAAACTTACAATGAGTTCTATTTTGACAAAGTCATCCTCTCTTCACAAATACATCCCCCCCCAACTTTCATTGTCAACAATCCACAGAATTTCAGACAGAAATCAGAAGCCTGAAAATTTTACTAATTCTTACAGAGATTTTGTTAACAAAAGAATTAAAGGAATTTGGGGAACAAAAGCACGAAGAATATTACCTGGATAGCTTGAGGTATAAAAAAATTTCCCAGAGAAGATACAAAATCAAGCACTGCCAAACAAACATGGTCAGGAGGCTCTAATTTAAGCAGTGAGGTCTGCAAAGTTACTACCTAAAGTGGCAAAGACCAAAGAACAGTTAGAGATGAAAACAAGTATTTTGTAGAGACCTAATGAGTAAGATTTTGATGGATGTGTGGAAGGGAAAACACAACAAAACCCAAAACAGCTGAACACTCAACAAAGCCTACACTTCACAAGTGGAATTTGAAGAAAAACAAATGCCTGACCTAATTATTACAGTATTCATCCTCCCAATTGCTGTTAAAAATAAAAAAGTATCTTCCTGAAAAATTACATACCAGTGCTCTCCTTTCAAATCCTTAATAGTTGTTCTGTGTTATAAATTATAGTGACGGAAATTCATTATTTAAAGCAGGGATCGGCAAACTTTCTATGAAGGGCCAGGTGGTAAATACTTTAGGCTTTGTAGGTAGTATGTTCCCTGCTGCATACTCTTTTTTTTGTTTGTTTTTTAGTTTTTATTTTACAAACCTTTAAAAATGTAAAAATCATCCTTAGCTCTTGTCCTATAAACAGGAAGGGAGAACCTAGCCAGGAAGCCATAGTTTGCCAATCCCTGGTTTAAAGGAACACAGAGATAAAGTCTCCTATAAAAGAAGCAACACCTAAATGAACAATTTACTTATGCTGAAATTTTAGAACTTTAGTTATGTGGGTTTTTTAAAGGTAGACACAATTCTATCAAAATTATCCATATTTGATTTTTCAAAAAAGATTAGAAACTTCAGAATCCACAAAGTCTGAGTCAATGATTTTACTGTATTCTCATTCTCTGTAATTTAGTTAATCCATGTTATGCATATAGAATTTGTAATTTACTTACTATAATACATATATACATATATTTAATATAATGTGAAAGAAATGAGGGGACCGCCCTAAGATAAAGCAAACCTGTGACGTCTACATTCAGTCCAGCAGGAAAGGGGGAACAAGCAAACTGAGCAACAAATCGCCAAAAAGGGCTGTTTCTACAAAGCTATTTTAGGTCATACCAGTTCAATAATTTCCTCAGCAAAGTATCAACAATTTGTTCACTGTTCTTACCTGACTTATCAGATGAGGATCTAGAGTTTGAATGAAAAATCCCAACAGTGAAAGTAAAAGGCTAAGTGTCTGCTGAACATAAGGTTGACCTGTTACCTTAAATAAGAAACACAAAATAATTTTGGTGAAAATTTTCAATCACATGAAAATAGCTACCTTTTAATGAACATTTATTATACACTAGGCAATATGCTAAGTGTTTTATATTACCTCACATATACCTTATAACTCTACGAAGTAGCTCTTACTACCCTCACTTTACCAAAAAATAAGAAAAAGGGGCAGAGAGGTTAAATAATTTGCTCAAGATCACATGACCAGAAATTCCATTTCTCTTCTCTGTAACTGTGGTTTCTATCATGATATGGTAAGCTAGATCACCAGCAGAGAGATCCTCAATGAATATTTACTGAATGATTTGTGAGGATTGGGGGAAAGCACTTCCTGAAGTTAAAATACTAAAGAAGGGAAATTTAACCATACGTAAATTTTAATGATAAACATTATCTGCAAAACCATTTCCATTATTTACCAAAAGTGTGAATGTTGCCTTCAGCTTCCAGCAGCTGGCACTACTCAAAGAAAACAAATGTCCTATTTAGATTGTTACACTAAATGTCATTTGGAAACCACAATCATCTGTGGGACACCCATCATCCCAATTCTAGCCTGTCACCTGGCCTCTGCCATCGCTGGGGAAGAGGAACACAAAGCAGCCATAGCCATCCACTTGTCCCTGCTGCCTTTAGGCCAGGTCACTCTCCACTGCCCAAAAGATTTCATGGAAGACCCCAGAACCACAGAAACAGGCTACACTAACCCAACAGAGAAGAGAAACAATACCAAGAAGGGTTTGATTTTTTTTAATAGGGTCCAAATGGTCATGAAAATAGTTAGCTGGACTGTCAGTCACTCTACTAGGCTCTAGTTTTACTAGTGGAATCCTGTCACACTCAAAAAGAACTGGTTCAAAGAGCACAAATAGGTATTTTAAGTTCTGATTGCAAGTTCTATCAAGCACCTAAAGAAATTACATACATTTCACTCTACAGGGAAATTCTGGTGCTATTCTTTTTTCAGTATTTTATTTGTTCTCCGGAGAAATTATCAGCTGCTTTCCTTACCAGCGTAGTGTTTAAAAATGCCCAAAGCTGACTCCCGATTTCCAGAATTGCAGTCTGCTGTGCAATATCCAAAGCTTCACTAGCAGAATTACACACAGCAAGCAAAGCAGAAAGCTGTGTGTTCTGTAAGTGGAGACAGAGGGAAAGAACTGAGGTTAGATCCCAGTCTAAAGGAGCCGAGGCCCCAGAGGTTATGGATAACTTGTAACTCTGCATAAAAACCCGTGGCCAATGTGTGTTCTAAGACCCAATGCCATCTTTTCAGCTACTTCATTAATACATTTTATTAAAAATAGTTTTCCTTATAGACAAACATCTGCTTCATTTTCTACATATTTTTTTTCCTTTTAGGTTAAAATTTAATATCAAAATGGAAACAGCATTGTATTTTAATACAGTGATACAGACTGTCCACATAATCAAGCTAATTTTATAATATTCATCAACTACAGAGTCTATTTTTTTCACATGATGCACCTAGCAGTCTTTTACCATTACTAGATTTTTATTATTGCTGTTGTTTCATAATTAATCTTTAAAATTCCTCAACAACACTCTGCATTCAATAAACAAATACAATACTTGAGAAGTACACTATCTAGAACTTGAAACTAAAAACCGTCTTATCTGGATCTGCTCTTATCTATATATGGAATCTCTCTCTCTGACTGGCCAGGAGTGCAGTGGGCTGCACGTAATGATTAGTAACAATGCCTTTAACCCATCATACTTCAACAACATTTAAGTTTGAAGGATTAACACACAGCTTTTTATTTAAGATTTACCTATTTCCTTCTACAAATAAGCATGTAAAATGACCTGCTGAAATAAAGTTTTGGTCAGGGCAAAGATATATTCAAGTTTAGAAAACAGGTGCATTATTTTGCCTACTCCAAAAAATTTTTTATCTTCAACTGCAAAAATCAGTGCACAATAAATGTAAAACCTGAACAATCTAAGTTACTCCTGTGTATTTCAAAGTTATCTCAAAATAAATGCAAACAAAAACTTATATTTCCTTTAATATGTGTATATGTTTTAAATTATCCTGATAATTTAAAAAATTATTTTTAATAAAATTTTATTAAAATTATTTTTTAATAAAATGTATTAATGAAGTAGCTGAAAAGATGGCACTGGGTCTTAGAATACAAATTTGACACAGGTTTTTATGCAGAGTTATAAGTTATTCATAACCTCTGGGGCCTCAGCTCCTTTAGACTTCATTATCATCAAGTGCCATGAATAGAACAGAGTGTCAGAACACTTACACTCAGTGTGGAGATCTAAGCCTTGAAAAAACCCTGACCTCATAATTTAAAATTGCAAATACACCCCTAGCCCCTTGAATACCCTGTCCCCATCCCTGCTTGATTTTTCTCCACTTATCCCAAACTAATCTAAAACATTTACAAATATATTCATTACTTATTTTACTGTCCACAGCTGAGCTAGAGTACAAGTTCATGAGAACAGGAATTTTTGTTTTGTTCCCTATTCTATCCCCAATGCCTAGAACAGTGCTTGGCACACAAGAGTGTTCACAATATGTTTGCTGGATGAAATAAATGAAGGAGAAAATGATACTAAACTGGAAAACTGAACCACATGTAGTATAGTCAATTTTTCAATTTTAAAAAATCGTGTAGTTTTTACTTCTTCTAGATGAACTTCTTTTACTTTTCATTAAGAGGGAACATAAAGCTCATAAGAACTACATAAAGACTCAGAATAGGTGTGTCTAAAATGGGGGCTGCATTTTGTCAAACAGAAGAGTCATGTCTGCCTAATCTAATGATGTGTCAGCAAAATCACTGCAAATAAAATATTTCATACTGAGTTTCATCTTGGTCCAGTGTGTCTTGAACTGCAGACCCTCAGCCCCCAATGTAATTTACATCAAGATGGAGTAAGTTTCTCACAGACCCCTTTACAATGTAGAATCTGAAAGCTTGCTAGTTTCTAACCTGAGGGAAGACTGTATCCTTCTTATTAACAACCCATCACTAGTACCTTAAGTAGTGCTCAATAAACAGTTACTAAATGAACCAAATCAATCAAAATTCTTTTCTTACCAGAGAGTCAAGCTCTCCCAAAGTACGACTATCGCTTAGCCACTCCGTACACCGTGCAATGCCTACTCCGACGACCTCTTGTGCGGCTTGTTTCCTAAGCTCGGCAGGTAATGCCTGGAAGGAAATACATTGCCACAGAGACAGATTTTCTGCTTCTCTGGGGGAAAATTTCTGGATAAACTCCACCTGAAAAAAATTGAAGAGTAACAGAAGACGATCTGATGAATGGATACACAAAAGCGGAGAACTGGCTCCCATGGTTTATGTTTTTAAAAAGCTTTTAACTGACAAGGACCAGACCAAGGTAAATGACACAAACATGCATTATTGTATTTGCTGTTGTTGCATTTGTTTGCAAATGCAAAACGCAGTTTAAGTGGAACATGATATGTAGGCACTGAGAGATGTTGAAAATAATCGATTTCATTATTAGTCAGGTAGCTATTTTATCCTACCCAGTAAGTCTATTATTTTCCTAAGAACATGTGTGCTCGTGACCTTGTTAAGTCAAAAGTAATATTCCAAGGTATGCCAAAAGAGCGATTCGGCCAACCCTGGCAGCTTACTGTTATCTCAGCTGATTAGAACAAAGGACCTACAGAAAGAAGCAAAGCTCATCGGTTCGATTTTCCACTAGGCTAGTTGGCTTTGCTCTCAAGAGGACACACAGAATTTGTTTCACAAACGTAAGCCACCAGTTCAGAATCATGTGGCTAGCAAATCCATTCTACCACTGAAATAATCCAAAGCCTTTGCCAAGTTAACAGAAAAACAGCACTAGTTTGTTAAAAATGAGGCATCAGCAGACTAGCTAAAAACAGAACACAAACATTAAAAAAACAAAAAGTTAAAATAATAGTTTCCAGTGGAAAAACAGCAAAAATAATGGTGCACTGAATTTCTAAATGAAATATAACCTAGGAAGTATATTAATGTAATTTTTTAAGAAGAATAATTCAATTTGTAGTATCTCAAATCTACTTGATGAAAACTTCCTATATTAAAAAAAAAAAACAACCCTACCATGTTAAATTTGACAGAGTAATTTTCTCACATTGTGTATTACATTTATATTTGGATTTTGTTTGCAGACAATATTTAGCTGTCAAAACAAGGGAGAAATTGTGTGGCTATCTTCTGGGACAGCTGATAAAGCCAGAAAAATGGACCCTGTGATGAGCTATGTGTCTATTATAATAAGCAGCTTTACTCATGAAACCAAACTGCATCAGGAGGGCCAAGAGAAATGTGCCAACTGATAGACATCAGCTGAACATGACCTTTCTTTATAATAAAATCCAGTGACTGAATGAACTAGTTCCCTTGCCAAAATAGAAATTACAAATAATAATGCCCTGGACAACATAAAAGGGTAGGTGTTGACAAAATTTATTACATAGGAAAAGTGATTTATTTACTATTTTGAGTTTGAAAACCCCAGTCTTAATACAATTTTAAATATTCAGGGGCACTGGGGTGGCTCAGTCAGTTAACTGTCTGACTCTTGATTTCGGCTCAGGTCATGATCTTGTGGTTGTGGGTTTGAGCCCCACATTGGGCTCTGCACTGACAATGTGGAACCTGCTTGGGATTCATTCATTCATTCTCTCTCTCTCTCTCTCTCTCTCTCTCTCCCTCCCTCCCTTCTCTGCCCTTCCCCCATGCTCTCTCTCTTTCCCAAATAAATAAAACTTAAAAAATATATTTAAAACTGCCAGTGCTAACAACAGTTCATAAGGAGTGAAGTAGAAGTGAATAATTTGCAGAGACTTAGGACTTCCCTTGTTAAAACTGAGAAGAGAGGAAAAATACAACAGTGGGCTTAAAATGCAAATACTGACAGTACTTTTTTTCTTTTCATAGTACTTTTTATTTTAGATAAAAATGGCAACACAACTATCAGTCTACTTAAACCAGGTATATTAAATCCTTTCCTCTCAGTAACCTTGTACTTTTGCTCGTTTCTATAAAACAGAAATATTATTAACAGTTACACACTGAAAGAGATAATAGGATATCAATAATTAGTCTCCACATTGAAACAGAAACACATTTTAATCTCCCTATTTACTGGCAGTTCCCCCCAAATTATTGCCACACTTTTTTTTTTTTTAAGTAAAACATCACTGAACTGGGATCAACTATTTTCACTATGTTAATGCTGCACCACTAATACAAAATCTGGGTTTTTATTTCACCTTTTAAAAAGATACCATCCTGTGTGCAAACAGTAATTACTTCCAGCTTTGCTGCTGGTCTCTCCTTTTCCCCAGCGCGTGCTCTCCCCCCTTCACCCCTGTCCCAGCCGCCCTTCCTCCCCCATCCTTTAGCCTATGTCACAAATGCCTCCATCTCCAACAGCTTCCCCTATTCCCCCGTTCCCACCCATACCTCCCCACAAATGATCTTCTAAGCTATGAACACCCAACAAAACCTGATTTGTGCCAGTTTTGGTACTCCTTACGCAGCACCTTTCACCATGAGCACTTTAATAAATTTGTAGTTTCTACCAGATTATATGTTCTTTCTGGTATCATGACATATAGCACAGTGGTTTCCAAGTTTTTTCTTTTAAACAAAGCGCTATTAAAAATTAATGAGCGAGCTTTACACACCTCAACAAGAAAAGCAGACTTCACAGCTACAGGGACAAGGAGGCAGACCGGCACCCTGCGAACAGGAAGCCCCGGGACAGCCGCCTGCAGAAGAGCTGAGAGGAGCCGGGGCCGGGGCGACACAAGCACAGCTTTTGGATGGAGTAAGACGGATCTGGCACAGATCCCGGCCCAGCCGTTTGTCATGGTGAGCTTCCCTGAGCTACTGTGTCTTCACGTGCAGAATGAACGTTAACCCCACGGATTCCGCCCACAGGCTGACGCGCGAACTCCAAGAACTGAAGTGCCCAGAACGCAGCCCAGTCCATCTCAAAGAAGGCCCGTTCCCTCCCTCCTGCCTTCAGGAGGAGGGATCACGTCCTCAGGGAAAAGGAGAAAGAGCAGAGCCTGGCAGAAGAAGGAACACTTGTGAAGTGTTCCCTCCGAGCAGCTCGCGTTTCGAATCTCAAGTCTCAGATCTGTCTAGGGAAGGTTAGTACCTCAGTTTTAGGATTAGCTAAATGCCACGGACTCTCAGACAAGAATTCAAATTCAGACATGTCCCTTCAAATTGAAGCACAGTAAGCTGACCAGGAAACCAGTATTTGATAACCGAGGGAAAAAGTTAAAAGTAACCTCTCAAATATTCCTAACTTCAAAATCTGATAGCCTCAATTATTTGGAAAAACTTAGACAATTGAGGAGTGTCTAAGAAGTCTCTAAACATTAACTAGAGTTTATTTACAACCACGTTTCTAGACCTCACTTAGATCATTCATCCTGAGTTGTAGTATTCTACAAGTGAAAATTTCACAACAACCCTGGGAAAAGGACAATTTTATTCCCATTTAATAAATGAGAAAACTGAGGTTAAACGGACCCTCAGGAAGGGCTTCCCAGTTCACGGGGCCCCTGTGAAGAACAGTGTCCCAGAAACCAAGAGAAAGACCCCTGAGAGGGGAATAAAAGGGATTAAAATCTGAAGGGACGTGGAGCAGACGACTCCTTGGGGGTTTTGGAAAGGAGAAGAGCAACACTTCTGTGTTTTCTAGAAGGCTAGCAGGTGGGCCTGGTGTGCTTTCGGCATCGGCACCACCTGCAAGGAAGGGGGCTAGGAGGCCAGCACGGTTCCTCTGGTGCCTGTCCAGCTTCTCTCGGGCAGGAAAGGAGAAATGGACTTGAGGCAAATACTCTATTCAGAAACGACTCCCAATATTTACTGAGCACCCTTCTAAGCACGGCACTATGCTAAGTGTTTCGCCTGTATTACATCTGGGTCGTTACAAAATTTTTCAAAATAGTTAACACGTATCCGCCATTCTATAGACAGGGAAAGAGGTTTGGAAAGGATGCTGTGCCCAAGGTCACAGTTAGACAGGATTCAAACCCCCTTCACTGACCTAGTGGTTCCCAAGCTCGTATCCATGTCAGAATCATGTAGGAATTCCAACGACAATAATAACACAAATGCCTGGGCCTCACTGTACTGCCTCCACTCTGCACCCACCCCATTCACAGGAGAAGGTCCAGGAGCCTAGATGTTTCAAAAAGCCCTAAGCAGCTCCTGAAACAGCTGCAAAGCGCTAGTCCAAGGGACTGCACTGGCCGACACAGGTGTCCGTAGCCAGAGACTCTCCTTTATCGTGGCAAAGCTGGCTTTCCTCACAAGAGCAATCAACTAAGGCTCATCGTACTTTCCATTTTCCCAAAAAAGTTCAGCTTATTTGCCGTAAAAAATAAGAGACATCATTAAGGGCATACAGATATTCTCGGTCTTCACAATAAATTAAAAGGGGAAGAAGGGCATATAGAACTTTCTCATGTCAATTATCTTAAATGGCTGAGAAACAAGGGGAAAGATATATTTCGGGAAGACAATGACTGTCTGTAACTTGCAGCAACGACAGCGACAAAGGCTCTCTCCTGACCAAACTTAAGTCAGGCTCTTCTTCCAAGCCTCTTCTCAACTCGTCTTCCATCTGGGATTGTGTCCATCCCTGGGCTTGCAGCATCCAGGTTTAGCAAGAATTCTGTTAAGTCCTTTTAGGAAGCATCCTCAGCCTTGATATTTTATCACCTTGGTCTGTGTTTAGCAAGAATCACCACTTCCTCTCAGCAGTTTTCACCTCCTGACCTACACCTTGCTCCCTGAATATGAATCCCTCCCAGTCTGTGCTGTATTCAGACTCGAGCCCAGTTCTCCACCGAGGCCTCTTTTTCCCTATAGCAACAATCCCAAAATAAAATCCACTTTTATCACTTTGACTACACTGGATGGCTCTGATTTTTCTTTAACAACATCAAAATCTAAACCCACCTAAAAGCGAGAAGCAATCAATACGTTAAAAATTTATACTCAGATCATGTCAACATTCAAATGTACCATAAATGGGGCAATGGGAAGCTTTCAGAGAGTCTGAATCCAATTCTCAGCAGCTACCCAAAGACAGTGACTAAGATCATATCCTTGCCTGCTGTGGTGGGGCCATGAAGAAAAAGAGCCGCCTGAATAGTATCGATAGGTTGGTGAGCTGGTAACATTCTCCAGGACAAGATTTTATCTGGGAAAAGACAGGAGAGGAGAGTAGACTTAAAATCATAGTTTTTACAAGCTTTCATATGCCCAAATATTAGCAGCAGCTCTTTTGGAATATAAGATTATAAATAATTCAGATTTTTTATTTAGAGCTTTTCTTAAATAAGTTGTTTTTCTTTCATTAACCTAGATTATTTTTATGAGAAAAAGGTTTTGACACCATATTTAAAAACAACCCTTTGGTGTTGATCACTGGATGTCATATGTAAGTGACGAATCACTAAATTCTACTCCTGAAAATATTACGCCACATGCTAGCTAACTAGAATTTAAATAAAAATCTGAAGGAAAAATAAAGAAAAATAAAAACAACCCTTTGGGATTTCTATTTTGAATCACTATTTTGATAACTTGATATGTTAATCCCCTACTCAATGACAGTTTATGGAATTTTGTAAGATCTGAGCACAACAGTGCAGAGACAGGTATAACTCTAAGACAGAAGCTCCATTAAAAGATTTTATAAGATCAATGTTCTGGCAATCAATTCCTATCATAATGTACTAGAGCTTTTATTCGATTTGAAAAATAATATACATAACATAAAAACTACTATGGATCTGCTTTGTACGAGACGTGCTAAGGATTCAGAAGTGGGTAAGTGCTCCAGACCGCTAGCCATGGAGACATACAGACCAGCTGTTCAGGTCACTGGACCTCACTGGATTTAGTCTACAACATCTTTCAACAGTAAACTAAGAAATATATGACATAATAGCTACTAAGAAACGAAAGACACATGGACCCACGTAAGATCTTTATCACAGGTCAGGGACAAAAAACCCCGAATAACAAACAAATCATGACCATATCATATGGAATATATCAAACATCTCAAATCTGAAAACAAAAAAAGATCAACACTGAAAAGATTAAATCATCACTACATCATTTTCTCTTTATATCCGTTCACAAAGCAAGATTTCTTTCCCAAAAGGCGTAAGTTTCTGTCACATTAGTTCCTCTCAAATCATTCTGACCGAGAGACAATAAAATCAAGAGGCACCTTGTCTAAGTCATATTAAAGGGAGAAAGAAAAGAATAACTCTCAGTAAGCAACATTACAACTATATTTTCGACTTTGCATTCAATTTTAAATTCATTCTCAGTTAACCTAGTCTTTCTTTCTCAGACCAATTCATGAAATCCTGTAAGATTTTGAAAATATGAGACAATTTCCGCAGTTTTACAGTTTCTGATACATCTTTCTCAATAACGTCAGAATTAAAGCACAGCAAAGAAACTGCCAAAACAATTTAGCAATCAAACTATTTCTCCTTTTGATATTCACATGCTTTCAGATTATCGTATCCTTAAAGGAACTGCATGGAAAGTAGGTGTTTTAGACCTTGTAATTCTCCTCACCAGATGAGCCACTATGGTGACATGGTGTGCACAGAGTTCAGCAGTCCCATACCTGTGATTTAAGAGAAGACAATCTTTATGAAATAATTCATACAATTATTCAGAAAAGCAAGGAGATAAACTTCTAAAAAGCACTAAATATTCTAACCTGCAATTTTATCCATGGCCAAGGAACAGCACAATATACAAAACTACCTAGGAAACAGTTATCTATCGGCTTGAACCGCAGAAACGAAAATGGGAACCTAGTTCCTAATTAGTGCTATGCTATGAAATCAAACCATTTTGGGTAGCTGGTAAAGGGTTATTGAGACAAATTTTCTTTAAGCTTACATTATAACATCATTTACTCTCAGTTACTACTATAAATCAATCCAAAAACCAAAAAAATACATCGTACCGTGAAAGGAAGCACCATGTATCCATAGCTAACAAAGAGGTGATCAGATTAGCACTAAGCACAGCATTCAACAGAGCAACATCCTAATGAAAAACAGAAAGTTCATGATAAATTATGATTACTATTACATTTCTCAAAATAAAACAACAAAACACCATCACAATCCAAATAACAACAGATCCTCAATGGGAAGGTTCAACTCTCTAGTATCTGAAAGAACCTATATATAGCACCATTGCCTCAACATTGATGAGCACCTACTGTATGTTAAGCATTATGCTGGGCTATGGAGATTCCAAAGTGATTTTAAATGTGTTTACTCAATCATTAGGATCCACAAAGATTCTAGTGCTAGATATTAACCACTGTAAAACATCTTAAAGGATACTGATCCTTATGTAAATCCTAAGAATTTCTTCCCCACAATTTTCGCAACATCTTTTCTAATTTAATTCCGTTAAAGAAACTCAACATTATGCCTAAGATCTACAGACTTGGTACTACAATCTACTACTTACTTCTCCTTCTCTTTATGGAACAGAATTAGGTAAAGTTCGAACATTTTTTCTCTTTTCACTCCATATTTCCATATCTTGCCACCTAAAATGTTTTCTCAAATGTTCTGGCTGACCATTACATCTGAATACCACAGGGCTCTAGGATTACCATTTCCTAAGACACAACTGAATTATAGGGTGAAATGTGCAAACTCAGAGAATGACACCTGAAAACATGAACTGTTCCTTTCTTCTGCATATAAATCAAAACTTCAGTGAAAAGAAAGTAGAAGGGTAGTCTCAGTGTAGCCCAGCAGATAGCAAACTTACCAGCTCAGGAAACAGTGAGGGATGAAAGGAAGCAACGAATGTGCACAGATGAACACAAACATGCTGATACAAGGTGACAGCAACCTCCGCTTGCCCTTTACTCTTTACTCCTTGTAGGTGAACAGGGAGAGAGAGTTCACCAGAACACTGCTCAAAACTGTAGAAAATGGCTTTGAATAGAGATACCCTGCAGGGACATTGAGAGCACTGAACATTATGAACATTTTAATAATTAGCAGGTATAATAATATGACATAAGGAGGGTTATTTTAGCAAAGCAAAATGTCTCAAGAGGTAGGTATCAACAACAGTTTCCACTGTGTGTGAATACATAACCATAAAAATAAAATATAATCATTGTTTGACAAATTTCTTTTTTTTTATAATGTTTATTTATTTTTGAGACAGAGAGAGACAGAGCATGAACAGGGGAGGGTCAGAGAGAGAGGGAGACACAGAATTCGAAACAGGCCCCAGGCTGAGCCGTCAGCACAGAGCCCAACGCGGGGTTTGAACTCACAGACCGCGAAATCATGACCTGAGATGAAGTTGGACACTTAACCGACTGAGCCACCCAGGTGCCCCTGTTCGACAAATTTCTTAAAGGAAAAGAATTTTCTGTACCTTTTTTTCCTTTTTTTTCTAACCAAATGTTTATCATAGTACTGAACTACACAAAGTCACAGACAAAAGTCATCAAAGAACCTGAAATTTAAATATGGATTAGATACTCTATATAAAATAGAAAATAGGTATAAGAAAGGGGTCATTCTGAGGCGCCTGGGTGGCTCAGTCAGGTAAGCGTCCGACTTTGGCTCAGGTCATAATCTTGTGGTTTGTGAGTTCGAGCCCCGCGTCGGGCTCTGTGCTGACAGCTCAGAGCCTGAAGCCTGCTTCGGATTCTGTGTCTCCCTCTCTCTCTGCCCCTCCCTCGCTCACACTCTGTCTCTTGCTCTCTCAAAAATAAATAAACATTAAAATAAAAAGATAGAGGGGTCATTGTAAGATTGAAATGGTTTAAGAAATCTTCATAGAGGATTTAAATAACAAGTTAGAAATAGGCAAAATATAAACAGGCAGAGAAGACAAAGCACGAGGAAAAGGCAGGCAGCAGTAACCAGCATGACTAGAGCAAGCAAGCGACAGGACGAGCAGCAAAAATGGGTGATGGCGGCAGAATGCGATGGACTTAAGATGCAAAGCTAAGCGGTTCCGCCATCACACTTTTGTTTTTGAGAACAGGAGGCTCACAGTTGGGCTTCAGGGGGACTAACCGGGTGGGTGGCACGCGGCACGGGCTAGAGGAGAGGGCAGACATTACAGCAGGTATAACCCAGGGAGTAAGACTACTGCCTGGCGGTGGCAAGGGGGACAAATACGCGTGAAATCTCCCGGGAGGGAACTTACAGCATAGAGCATTGTTTCTCAGAGCTCAGTTTTAAATGTTAGTAAATGCATCTGCTCTATTACTCTCAGCGTTTATAACACTGAGTATTAGTCAAAACCTTCTAAAACACTGCAAATATTTTTAGCATCTGTTATAGGTTTATATATTTTGAATCTATATTTATTAGTAGCAATACAGATGAGGTCTACACAGGAATAATTAACTGGAAGACCTTAACTTCAAATTCATTCCCAATGGCGGACATTCGAAACCCTCTCTAGCATGACTGAACATCACCACCACCGTGTCAGCTACCTGGTTTTCGCTTCCAGGAGCTGGCGTTCTGTGCACCACAGGGCCTGCACATCCTCGGGCTGAGAGGGCAGCTTGTCCATGACGACAACCAGCAGAAGACACTGTGGGAACTGCAGTTCACATGGCAGCTCTCACACGTAATAAGAACACATTCGTTAAGTTACAACCAATTGGTAAAAACATACTCTACGTAATTTCAACAGAAATCTGCTCGTGATGTGTAAAGGAAGGTAGAGGCATAATTGTTTTCTTGGAACATATTTTTCATTTAAAAAAAAATAGAAGGAATTTTAAATAAAATTTTTAAAAGGGATGATTGATTATGTAAGGGAAATAACCCCATCTCTAACATGCAATAATTACTGAAGGGTTTAAAATTAAATCTGTTTTGAAGCTTACCTAACTTACTATCCAAAACCACCTGCACGAAAGGTTGAAATGTGAGAAGCTGACTGATGAGAGGATCCAGTGTAACTAGGAAAGTCCCTGCTATTTCCTCCTGTTGTGCTTTAGAAATCCTGGCAGCATATAGGCTTGGAGGAAACTTGCTGGAAAGGCAGGGAAAAAATGCATCCATTAATAGGTCTCTCCTAATTTTAGGTAGACATGAGTTATTATAAATTCATCTTCTAGCAGTGAAAATACAGAAAAAATAAGTAGCATGTATTTTATAACAAAATTCAAGGTACTAAATTGATACCACAATTGTATGAGGACCTCCAAACTAAATAACATGACTATAATTCCACAAAATTAAGTTTTATAATCTTATAGAAATCTTTGGTATTGTTTTGATGCATTTTAATACCATTTTGACAGCAGTGTCCTTAAAAAAAGACCATGAAAATATGAATTACCAAATAACCAGGAAAAACATTACATATAGAAAGGTATTTCTGATAAATACTGGCTTACACACTTCTATTAAAAGTTGTTTTAAAATAACGCAGAATGCTGAATTTACTAGGAAATAATGCTCAGAAACAAGGGCTTTGTGAGAATTAAATGGTATACTAGTCCTGAAGGAAGATGCAAAGACTTTTTCATGGAAGATGTTTCAGGAGGTACAGTTAAAACGAAACTTCAGCCAAATTTATGTGAAATAAGATGTGTATTCAGTACTTTCTGCCATGTTATTTTAATTGTGGCAAACTTGAGGGTACTTGAGAAAACCCTGTCTAGCAGGAGATAACAGCATTTGAAGGGATGCACTTAAGATACACATTTGAGGCCTTTGAAGTGTGATGGAAAAAGCAACAGTCTGTCAATTATTAGTTGCTTGAGTTTGGTTCATTCATTTGACCTCCTTGAACCTCAGTTTCTTCATTTGTGGTGTTGATTCAGAGTGGCTGTGAAGATTAAATTATAAGTAAGGTGAAAGATATACATAAATAAAAGGTAATGAAACTCCACAGACTTGAACTATAGCTACTAAGCATCAAAGCAAGTACTTGTTTTTCAATCAAAATTTTTTTTAACGTTTACTTATTTTGAGAGAGAGAGAGAGACAGAGACAGAGAGAGATTGTAAGTAGGGGAGGGACAGAGAGAGAGGGAGACACAGAATCTGAAGCAGGCTCCAGGCTCTGAGCTGTCAGCACAGAGCCTGATGCGGGGCTTGAACTCACGAACTGCCTGACCTGAGCTGAAGTCGGATGCTTAACTGACTGAGCCTCCCAAGTGCTCCTCAATCAAATGGTGTATTTTTAAATTGATTTATGTGACAGCTGTTTATTAAATGCCTGTGTATACGCTCCATGCAATGTTCCAGAAGCAGGTAACACAGTGGTAAACAGAACGTACCAGATCACTGCCTTTACAAAGTTCACATGCTAACGAAGGGGGGCAGTTAGCAAACAAGGAAGCAAGTAAATCCATAATATAACAAATATTAATCATTTGAAGGTTTGTACAGCAAAGTCCCATGATCTCCTTAATGTCTTATCGCTCACTTTGACTATGGTATGGACGACAGACTAGAGGGAGACAAGGGAGGAGGGAGACAGTGGGTGGGATGCTCTCCGTGGAAACCCAGGTAAGAAACAATAATGGGTGACATCAGATGTGAGCAGTTCTGGTGGTGAGAACTGGCTGGGTCCTGTATACATACATACTGAACCCATATACTAGGTATATCTATTTATACTGGAGGTGACACTGACAATTTGTTATTGGGCGAGATGTGGATACGAAAACAAGGAAAAGTGTCAGAGATGACCAGGTATTTCGGCCTGATGAGTTTGAAGTACGAAGTTGCCTGGGGACTGGCCGCTCAGGCCACCCAGCTGAAGCCGAGAAGAGGACCTGCTGAGAAGGCACAGCCATGAGGTCAGAAGAGAACAAGAGGGAGAGGTACCTACAAGCCAACGGAAGGAAGTGCAAAAGGGAGGGTCAAGCGCTGTGAACAGGTTACATAAGCGGAGGCTTAAAACTGACCACCAGATGTAGCAAATGTGGACGTCACTGACGAGCTTGACAAGAGCTGTTTTGGCGAAGTGGTGGCATCGACAGCCTGACTAGAATGGCCCCAAGAAAAAAGGTAGAGACAGCGGTATAGACAGACAACTCCTGGGACTTTTGCTGTAAACAGAGGCAGAGAAATGGGAAGGCATTGGAGGAGGCTGTGGACTCGAGAGGTGTTGTTCTGTATTCTTACGATGTCGACCACGGGGAAAGTAACCGCATGCTGGTATCCAGATGAGAAAGGCCTAGTAGGAGGGAAGACTGGTGATGCAAGAGGGAAGGGAACAACTGCTAGAGAGAGACCCCTGAGCAGGCGAGTTCAGGGGACCAGCGCGTACAGGCCGGCCTTAGGCGGGCGCGGACACTCACTCACGGGTCAGCGACCACATGGACCGAGACACAGGCGGGACAGTCAATGAGCGGAGGAAGCCATGCCTTCTCAGTGACATACTCAGTGAGGACGTTAACTGGCAACGGGGAATGGGGAGGAGGTGTCAGAGATGTGGGAAATTTGAGGAGGGAGAGGTATGAAAAAGGTGTCTAGAAGACTAGAAAGCACTGCTGGACAAATGAGATGACAGAGTATCTTAATGTCAAACGGAGGGCTCTTTGGAGGGTCTGTCAATTTCACATGTTGCTCAGCCCCTATCTAAATAATACTTTTCTGGATTTCAATGTTTTCCCTCAGATGGAGTTAACTACTACACATCTTAAATCTCACAGAAGTTAAAATAAAAATTTACAACGATAAAGAACAATACATCCATGTATACAGAGGCTTTTTTTTTTTTTTTTTTGCCTTTAGTATTTATCACCATACCAATTATTCATCACTCGGGTACAAGATACTAGTTAAGAGTAAGTAAAACTCACATGGAATCTATTCTTTAAAAGCTGCCACATCTAATTATTTTAAGCAAGCAGTTAAAAGTTTACTGAAACAGTAAAAAAAAAATTACTTTCATGTTTTATTTTGAATGGCATATGCTTGATCTCTGCACAGTTCAAATGGCACTGTTACATTTTATTTTTATTTATTTTTATTTATTTTTATTATTTTTTTTTATATATATGAAATTTATTGACAAATGGGTTTCCATACAACACCCAGTGCTCATCCCAAAAGGTGCCCTCCTCAATACCCATCACCCACCCTCCCCTCCCTCCCACCCCCCATCAACCCTCAGTTTGTTCTCAGTTTTTAACAGTCTCTTATGCTTTGGCTCTCTCCCACTCTAACGTCTTTTTTTTTTTTTTTTCCTTCCCCTCCCCCATGGGTTCCTGTTAAGTTTCTCAGGATCCACATAAGAGTGAAACCATATGGTATCTGTCTTTCTCTGTATGGCTTATTTCACTTAGCATCACACTCTCCAGTTCCATCCACGTTGCTACAAAAGGCCATATTTCACTTTTTCTCATTGCCACGTAGTATTCCATTGTGTATATAAACCACAATTTCTTTATCCATTCATCAGTTGATGGACATTTAGGCTCTTTCCACAATTTGGCTATTGTTGACAGTGCTGCTATGAACATTGGGGTACAAGTGCCCCTATGCATCAGTACTCCTGTATCCCTTGGGTAAATTCCTAGCAGTGCTATTGCTGGGTCATAGGGTAGGTCTATTTTTAATTTTCTGAGGAACCTCCACACTGCTTTCCAGAGCGGCTGCACCAATTTGCATTCCCACCAACAGTGGCACTGTTACATTTTAATGATCACATGGCATTCTTCTTACCTGTGTATCTGAAGATAAAGCTGGTGCAATGTGCAGCAAGAATCAGAGAGTAAAGGAAGAAATTCCTAAAATAAAACAACTCTATTCATTCTTTGAATGCGCTGTGGTTTTCTAATACACATCCCCTCACAAAGACATGCAAAATAAAATAAAATCCTGGATGTGCCGCATTAAAGAAAAAAAAAGAGGTTCTTACACGAAGACAACAAGGAGGATGAGGCTAATCAGCACCTAATTTGCTGTTAAAACTGTCACTACAACCACAATTAGCAGAGATCGCTTCCTGAGAACCTACTAAGCGCTCAGTACACACGTAGCAAGGCACTTCGTATCACTTTATTTAATTTTAGTCCTCTCAAAAATCTTAGATTCAATTCACAGAACAGAAAGCTAAAGCTAAAGTATCAAGTAACTCAATCAAGTCTCACAGCTAAAAACCAGCATGGCTAGGATTCAAGCACAGTTGTGCAGCTCCATTATGGTTAGGCTACCTCTCAGGAAGTAAAATAAATAGTTCCTGGTGTAATATAGGGTACAGAAAAAAGCTGATTTTTCTTTTTTAAAAATTAAAAATTCCTGAGAGAAAAGAAATGATTAAAAAGGGCATGATTAGGTGTAATTTTGCCTCCTACACACCAAGCAAATTATCAGATGGGTAACCACCCATCAAGTGCCATTGGTGCCAGGACCCTCCCACCACGGGCCCTGCCAGCTGCAGGGAACCCAGGGTGCGAGCAGCCAACCGGGAAGTGGCACATGCCCAGACCAGCTCGGGCAGCACACCCAATAGGAGGGCAATGTGCTGGTAGTGTGTGTGCCTGCGAGGGAGTCCCAACTACAAGAAACAGTCACTGGAGACCCTCATCTTTTCCGCCAAAGAGAGGAAGACGAAGTTAAAGACAAATTCTACACAGACAACCAACAGTTGTTTTTTTTTTAAATCACCAATATGTATTAGTGACATTTCCTGCACCGGGTGCTATAAGCATTCTCTGCTCTTCTCTCCAAATAATCTTCCTTGATAACTTATCTACTCCATCCAGATATCTTCAACTATCACTACTA
Source organism: Lynx rufus (assembly GCF_022079265.1). Classification (NCBI taxonomy): domain Eukaryota; kingdom Metazoa; phylum Chordata; class Mammalia; order Carnivora; family Felidae; genus Lynx; species Lynx rufus. Next base: position 51,333,356 of record NW_025814829.1, read on the forward strand.
TCTTAAGGACTCCCAAATATGCAAGTCTACTTTAAATTATTATACAGCTTTACAACTTTGAACATTTCAACTTTAATAATTAAAAAATTCAGAAATATAGTAAAAGTAATTTGTGAACAGTATTTAAAGCCAAATTGAATTATGTTCTGATAACTGACTTGTGCTTATAGAAGTAATTTTATTTGTATTTATACTTAAAGAACTGATTTTTCCAGAGAATTGAATAAAAATAGTAACATGATGGTAGCAAGTTAAATGATATAACAGGTGCTCAACATTTAATAACAGTATTTTTTAAAAACCTATAAAACATATTCTTCACAAAATAACTTCAACAGATTGATCTTTTGGCAGGAATGATAAAAACAGGACAATTTATAATTTATTATAGATTTCACATTTACACATTTAACAAAATAAGCCTTACCTTAGTATAGTGCAAAAGGGAGTTGGCAAAGAAGCGACACAATTTGAGTGTTTTCTGAAACAATCTATAGTCAGCATTATCCTGTTCCAAAAAAGGAAAAAAGCATAATAAATAAGAAAAGAGTAAGAAATTAGCTAAGCTTGTAAATGAGACAGTATTTTCTAAGAAGATTTCTTAATAAACAGAGCATAAGCATTTTCCAAGTAAACATAACTCTCTGAATTGTTAGGAGCAACATAAACATTAAATGATAGAGATATTTCAAAAAATTAAACTCTACTGAAAATAAATTTTACTTTATAACAGCAAAAGGGGTGGTCATCCCTGGTTGATCTGAAAGTAAAAGAAATTTAACTACCTTATTATGTTTTGCTATATGGAGAGCAAACAGATGATCAAAAAAGTCTCCAACCAATAAAAGAATGATATATGAAAGAAAACAGATAAAAGACTTCTCATGTCAGTTCAAAGAAAAGAAAATACAAGTTGCCAATAAACTAATATTGAAAGAATTCAATTTACAACCTGATTAGATATCTTTTAAAGGGAAAGGGGGCGGGCTATTAGCAAACATAAAAAAGACTGATAATATCGAAAAGTTGCTGAAGAAGTGGGGTAACACCCACTTTATCGTTCATGGGAGCATAAAATACAGTCTTTGCATTATTATTTTTCAAAGCTAAAGTATTGAATTCCCTTGACACAGTAGTAGTTCCACTTAGATCCTACAGAAATACTAGCTTGCACAGGGGCGCCTAAGTGGCTCAGTCAGTTGAGTGTCCAATTCTTGGTTTTGGTTGAGGTCATGATCCCAGAGTCATGGGATGGAGTTCTGTATCGGGCTCCACAATGAGCATGGAGCCTGCTTAAGATTCATATTCCCTCTCTCTCTCTCTCTCTCTCTCTCTCTCAGGGCACCTGGGTGGCTCAGTCAGTTAAGCCTGACTCTTGGCTCAGGTCATGATTTCACGGTGTGAGTTCAAACCTGGTGTTGGGCTTTGCACTGACAGCGCGGCACCTGCCTGGGTTTCTCTCTTGCCCCTCCCTTGCTCCTGCTCTTTCTCTCTCTCTCAAAACGGATAAACAAAACAAAACAAGAATTAAAAAACAACTCTCTCTTCCCCTGACATTTTCCCCCACTCAGGCTCTCTCTCTCTCAAAAAAAGAAAACAGAAGAAATACATGCTAGCTAGCACAGAAATGCAATGCAACATTTTTATATAGTGAAAACTGAAATGAACCAAGCATCCATCAACTAGAGAATGGGTAAATAAATTCAAGGTATTTTCATAAATAATTGCATAAAGCTATTAATAAAAAGAATTGGGGGTGGGGCGCCTTGGTGGCTCAGTCAAGTAAAACGGCCGGCTCTTGGTTTCAGCTCAGCTGATGATCTCCCAGGTCAGGAGTTCGAGTCCTGTGTAGGGCTCTACGCTAACAGTGCGGAGCCTGCTTGGGTCCTCTCTCTCCCTCACTCTCTGCTCCACTCCCACTTGCTCTCTCCTAAAAATGAATTCATTAAAAAAAAAAAAAAGATTTGGGTAGATTTATCTTCAGACATACAAAGCCCTGAGGTAATTAAGTAAAATATCAAGTTGCAAAACAATATGTATATAATCCTATTATTTTAAAATGCGTTATAAAATGTTAATATTTGCTTCCTAACCCCACAAAAATAAATCAAAACTTTACCTACGGTTCTCTCTAGAAGATGAAAGTAGGATTTCACTTTCCACGTTAAATATTTCTGTAACATGTGAGGATTTTGTGAGTATATATTACATTTGTAAAATGATACAACAGTGGGTAATGCCAAGTTAGCTATGTGCTTGCAGGGGAGGTAGAGACTACGGAGTCATCCTGCCTGGACTGAAATCCTGGCCCTATCACAACTGCTACATACCCTGAGAAGGTTATTAAACCTCTCTATGAGGCTGCAATGTGTGCCTTATACCATAGTTTAAAGTGAGGTTTACACAGTGCCTGACACTTTGGGCAACTTAACTCAATAAACGTGGGTTGCTTTGTCACTCCAATGTGTAATACACAGTATAATCCAAAAAGCTTTAATCAGTACCATAAACTTAAGCCAAACAGATTCCTTATTGTCTTTAATTCTGAGAATAATTTCATACGAAATAGCATATACTAACTTTAATGTTAATCGATTACGTTGGATTCCTTTCCAATACAGCAAAACCTTAAATAAACCAATCAAAACAGAAATGGATGATTCATTAATTAAATATGACCCTTAATTTTGACCTTTATTGAAAATATCTGGAAACAGTAAACAGTCCTCAGCAGAAATAGGTTCGATGAAAATTCACCTTCCTGATAATAACAAACATGAATTTTCTTAACAGAGTGCTATGAATCTACACTGACCTTATAATACACTTAAATCTTTTTTTTAAAGTTTTATTTAATTTGAGATATAGAGAGGGAAAGTGGAGGAGGGGCAGAGGGAGACAGAGATGGGGAGAGAGGGAGAGAGAGAAAAAGAGAGAGTATGAATCCCAAGCAGGCTCTGCACTATCAGCACAGAATCCAATGTGGGGCTCGAACTCACAAACTGTGAGATCATGACCTGAGCAGAAGTCAGACATTTAACTGACTGAGCCACCCAGTACCCCTACACTCAACGAGAAATCTTAAGCTTAAGGGCTTAAGTGTCTCTTGATTTCGGCTCAGGTCATGCTCTCAAGGTCGTAAGACTGGGTGCAGAGTGTGGAGCCTGCTTGGGATTCTCTCTCCCCCTTTCTCTCTGCTCCTCCCCCAAAGTTGCACACTCTCTCTCTCTCTCTCTCAAAATAAATAAACATTAAAAAAAGAAAAAAGAAATGTTAAGCTTAGATGTCATTCACAAGAAATCTTCCCTGACTTCATGACTGGATTCCTACCTTTACTCCCACAAGCCAACACCCAGTTCTCCAAAGATAATTATTCTATAATTACCTGTTTATTGTTCTCCTGTCCTAGACTATAAATTGTTGAAGGCAGAAAATCTAACTTACACAGAATAAGCACTCTGGAAATGCTTATGAAATGAATGGCCAGTGACACACTACTTATTATGTTTGCCTACTTTCAATTTTTCTTTCTCATTCAAGGAGACATTGTACAGATTTGGTTGAAGGATCTAGTTTTCCTTCATTACCAAGCATACTAGTTAAATATAGAGCTTTTATTCTGACATTTTCAAAAGTGAGTGTACAACTGATTATCCCATCTCGATTTACTGAATAGTTCAAAACAAAAAGTTTGCATCCCAGTGTCAACGAAAAGGGGTGAAGATATAAGCAAGGAAGATCATTTTCAGTGTTTCAAAATACTGAGCATCCTTTCTTTAAATAAAACAAAAATACTAATAAAATCTAAATGCAGCATGCAATAAAGTTAAGCATAGGCATATAGATATAAAAGTACACGTTTATTACCAACAAAACGAAAGGCAACCTACTGAATGGGAGAAGATAGTTGCAAATGATATAACCAATAAGGGGTTAATATCTAAAACACATAAACAACTCCTACAACTCAACACCAAAAAAACAAACTAAGAATGGGTAGAGGACTTGAATAGATAACTTTCCAAAGAAGACGTACAGATGATTAACAGGCACATGAAAAGATGCTCAGCGTCACACATCATCAGGAAAATGTAAATCAAAACCACAATGAGATATCATCTCACACCTGTCAGAAACGCTAGTATAAAAAAAAAAAAAAGAAAGAACAAGGGCTGGTGAAGATACAGAGAAAAGGGAATCCTCATGCACTGTTGGTGGGAACACAAACTGACCACAGTGTGTGTTGGTCAGAATGTAAATCAGTACAGACACAATGGAAAATAGTACGGTGGTTCTTCAAAAAATTAAAAATAGAAGCCATACAATCAATTATCCCATGTCTGGGTTTTTGAAGAAAACAAAAATGTTAATTCAAAAAGATACATGCGCCCTGATGTTTATAGCAGTATTATTTACAATAGCCCAGATATAGAAGGAACCTAAGTTTCCAACTACAGATGGATAAAGATGTAGTATATAAATATATATACCACAGAATATTACTCAGCCACAAAAAAGAACGAAATTTTGCCCTTTGGGACAACATGGATGGACTAGAGAATATTATGCTAAGTGAAGTCACAGAAAGACAAATACCGTATGATGTCACTTATATGTGGAATCTAAAAAACAAAACAAACAAAATAAAACCGAAACAGGCTCATAAGTGTAAAGAACAAACTGGTGGTTGCCAGAGGTGGGGGTGGGGAGGGGGAGTAGGAGGATGCCCGAACAGGGAGAAGGTCAGTGGGAGGCACAGGCTTCCAGTTATGGAATGAAAAGTTATAGGGATGAAAGGTGCAGCATAGGAAATATAACCAATGGCATTGTAATAACGCTGCATGGCAACAAATGGTAACTATTTATTGTGCTGAGCACTTCATAAAGTATACACAAATGTCAAGTCACTGTTGTACATCTGAAACTAAACAGTAAGTCAACGATACTTCATTTAAAAATAAGGTATTTTATATTTACACATTTAGAGTAAGCCATATATTTATATGTAAAAAAGTATATTTATTCTCTAAATACAAATTTTACAAGCATTATATAGACAAAAGTAGCATTTACAGTGGAAATTAAATTTATATTTAAGAGCCTTACAAATAAATTTCCTTATCTTTATAGAAAAACTAAATCATTTGTGGTTAAAAAACTGTATGTTAAGAAATCTAATATGACATTCTCTTTTTGAACCTGTTCAAGACTTACGAGAAAATAAATATCAATCTTAGGAGCTGTTACAGGTTGAACTGTGTCCCCTAAAAAGATATGTTGAAGCTTAATCTCCAGTACCTAAGAATGTGACTTTATTTAGAAACAGGGTCATCACAGATATAATCCATTAAGATGAGGTTACACTGGAGTAAGGTGTACCCTCAATTCTGAATGACTGGTGTCCTTACATGAAGATGAGGTGAAGACACGGGGGGAGAACACCACATGACGATGGGAGCCGGAGCATGGAGTTCTACAGCTGCGAGCCAAGGAATGTCAGTGACACCAGAAACTAAGAGATGGAGCAGACTCTACCCTAGAGCCTTCGAGAGAACATGGTCCTCCTGCTATATCTCAGACTTCTCTCCTCGAGAACCATGGGAGAATAAATTCCTGCTGTTTCAAGGCACCCAGTTTGTGGTTTGTTATGGCAGCGCAGGGAACCTGATACAGGGACTGATACATCTGTATGCTTCCAAAAGTAGTATATTAGCTATTAAATCTGGTGGTTTTATTTTGATGTTTTTGAAAACGAAGTGAGAAAACTGCTTCAGGACTTTAATATAAATCGGTCAATTCCTCAATAAATACCAATAGTGAACAGCAGAGGGCGCTGCTGACCAGAATTATGAGTTCAAAACGGACAACCTACACAGACCATCTCAAAGCTCCCTTTCAGGCAGTGGGCAGTCAGTAGTGTTAGTCACTTTATCAGTCCCAAATTTTCACAAGGGAATACATGAAAATTTCCTTGGGCAGTTAGGAAAGTTTATAATTTAAATTCTTTAAAAAAAGTTTTTTTTTCATGTTTGTTTATTTTTGAGAGAGATAGAGACAGAGCGTGAGCAGGGGAGGGGCAGAGAGACAGGGAGACACAGAATCTGAAACAGGCTCCAGGCTCTGAGCTGTCAGCACAGAGCCCAACGCAGGGCTTGAACTCACGGACCTTAAGATCATGACCTGAGCCGAAGTCAGATGCCCAATCAACTGAGCCACCCAAGCGCTCCATATAATTTAAATTCTTTGATTTCTATATACAAGCCGTTTCTAACAAGCTGAACTTAAATACTTTGTGTACAAAGAGCCACCCTAGTCAGGCCTCAGGACTTCTTTTCTCTTCCACTATACTATTGCTTGGGCTCTCCCTGTCTCTCTCCTGTCCCGCAATCTCTGTCTAATCTTACTTTCCCAGCACTAGCTGGAGAGTCTGTGGGGTCAAGTTAAGCAAGAAGGAAACTGGGAAAAGAGAAGGTCGGGGTTGAGGATAAAGGTGGAGAAGAAAACAGCCTTCCTGCCACTGACACGAGATACCCAACCAAATGTCTCCTCCTCACAGGAAGGTGAGGGGAATTGGCAAGGGCACTAGAAGGACAGAAGTGGGGATGGAAAACAACAGGGGAAAACAGATGTAAGGGGAGAACAGATAAGAGAAAGAGAAGCAAGAAGGAAAAGGTTAGCCCCTTCCTAAAGCCACTCCTCAGTTCGTTCTTACCAACCTCAGTTTCAAACTCCCATCCTCCCCTAGGGTCTGTCTTTCCAGATCATCTCTGCCCCAGGAATTGCAAACAGTGCTTAGGAAAGGGATGAATCCTTACGTGCCCACCCGCCTGGAGGCAAGGCAGGAAGGAGCACAGGTACAAAGGAATTGCCTGTATCAGTTAGCAAGTCTACAGCAGGAAAGGAGGTTACGGTTACTTTAAGGAAGAAATATTTAACTCATTTTCCCACTGAAGTTATTACATACAACTCTTAGGTCCTGACCACTATCAGTCCTATAATTTAGGGTCATTATGAGTTAAATAAAATTTAAAGGGCTAGTCTGAGAACAAAAGGCACTATGTATAAATCGATTTAGGAAAATGAACCATAATTCCCAATAAGCTTATTACAAATTTTTACAGTACAGTATGTTTCATGAATGGGATGTCCATTCAACGCTGTAACTTTCTGAAATCAAAATAAATGTAAGCGCGCATCAATCTGAAAACACCGATACATACATATGCCCAGGAAAGTTATATATCACATCATTACAGGTTGCGACAGATTGGTGAAAAAGAGGCTGACTGTGGCTGTATCAAGATGACCTTAAGTGAACACAGGACTAAGGAGTTAGATTTTTGTCCGAGGGTAGAAAAGAATCAAAGGATTCTGAGGGGAGTGCCTCAACCAACCAGTCATTATGTATAAAGGGAACAACTAGTCTCTAGAGGGAATAAGAGCTGGCAGAGTCTAATGCAATGTTTGGGGTGAAAAGTAATCACGGGCTGTAAATAATCCTAGATTGAAAAAAACAAAAACAAAATAAGTGAAAATCCTTTAAGGTAAACCGATCCATAGATTCAAATGAGATTTAGTTAACTGCCAAAGGAGAAAAGAACGACTGTTCAACGTGCTGTTTAGACTCTATTTTACCTGTGCATCTGACTGCGTCATCTGCTCAGCTAACTGTAAACACGAATGGAAGGAGAAAAGAATGTCTTCACACAAGCTGGTAATTATATCTTTGTGTTTCAGCTGACTCTTTATAACCGACTGGTGCTTAAGGCTCTGCCTAAATGAATAAAAAGAAACAATCACAAGTAATACATCAAGTAACATAGGACCATAGAAATAGGACTTGAGGGGCACCTGGGTGGCTCAGTTGGTTAAGCGTCCGACTTCAGCTCAGGTCATGATCTCACGGTTTGTGAGTTCGAGCCCCGCGTTGGACTCTGTGCTGACAGCTCGGAGCCTGGAGCCTGCTTCGGATTGTGGGTCTCCCCCTCTCTCTGCCCCTCCCATGCTCATGCTCTCTGTCTCTCAATAATAAACGTGAAAACATTAAAAAAAAAAAAAAAAAAAAGAACTAGGACTTGAAGTAACATGTAAAAATCACAATGGATCATATATATATTAGACATGTCATAATCAAGATATGCTGATGCTACTTCTGAAGGTGTCATGTTAGCTTAGTAAGTGGCTATTTTTTTATTGCTCCTTATAAAATGTTAATTGAATTTAATGCTCCAGCTATTCTGCTAGACCCTGGGGATGGAGAAGTGAATGAAAACACAATCTCTGCCCTGCCTGCATGGAACTTCTGGTCTAGCACAAGAGAGAACATCACATAATTTTAAGAATAATTACAGTTGTGATAAATGCTGAGATAGAAAAGTCCAGGGTGCTACAATAGAGAGACCTGAAATAACTTATTCTCAGGGTGAGAATATCAAAGTTACCTTGAGGATGTAACGCTGAAGCTGCGAACTGAAAAGATAAGCAGGAGTCAGCTAGGTGTGGCCTATGGGAGAGGAACATCCCAGGCAGAGGGAAAGAGCATGAGGAGGCCCCAGGATTGGAGAGTTTGGTATGTTTGAGGAAGTAAGAGCAGGGAGAGAGCAGCAGAGATGAGCTGGTGAAGAAGGCAGAGGCTGGAGAGGATGAAGTTGTATCTCTTAGTAAACTGGGATGGATCTTAAGCAGTAGAGTGACATGATCTAATTTACATTTTCAAAAGATCAGACTGAACACTGGCTAGCAAATGAATTGGAAGGGTCCAGGAGTAGAAAATATTTGATAATGATGATAATGTGGTAGTTCATTAGGCACTTGCTACGTGCCATGCAGAGTTGTAAGCATTTCATATCGATACACTCAAATTAACTCTCACTATAAACCCACCAAGAAGGTGCTATTGTTATTACTCCCATTTTCATATAAGCAAACTAAGGCTCAGAGAAGTTAACCATCTTGTCCGAGTGCTCAGGAAGAGGAAGTGATTTCAGAATGGATTCAAACACATGCAGTATGGGCTCTGGGTTGACACTTTTAACCACTGCACCTTTACTTGTTGGCAAATTAGTAACCTCCTGGTGGTGCAAGAGAAGTATCTAACACCTAAAAATACTACACTGGCCTTTAATGTTTTATGCGTGTGTATAAAGTAGAGACTCTTAGCCATTTTACATCTCAAGTCTACCTCTTCCCACCCCCGAGAATCTGATGGGTACTCTCCCTGGTAACCCTTCGTAACACTCTAGCTAAAATTACTTTATAAGTGAAATTAAACTTCAACAACTCAAAGGCATATAACAAAGGGATTATATTTAGCTCTAATTATGACTATTTATCTAAGCCTGGAAACAAAACACTTGATGGGTTAAATTACAGTAGCAGTAGTCAAGTGGTTAAGGCCCATGGCCCATTATTTCAGAAGTACTAGTAACAAAGTCTAAATCTTTTTTTAATTTTAGAAGTAGCACAGTGGAGAAGTCCAATTCGGTTTGGGAGCTACATTACAATATGTGAATTACCAGACAGCAGCGTCAGTAAACATTATTTATACATACCCATACAAAAATGTTTTAAAATGCAATCTACAAAAACTTACAAATAATTAAGAATTGGAATATAGAAAATACATCACAAAAAGTAAAAGCAAAGAAAAACAACTTACTTAATTATAAATTTCCAAGTATTAGCATGAAATGCATGGTCCATGCTGGAAATAACAGAGCAGATATCCAACAATGAATGAATAACTATAAAAAAAAAGAGAACAGAACTCTTAGGACACTCAAATGTCATATGGGGTGAGTTTGCCCTATATTTAAACATATCTACTGAAGAATTTTGACATCTGTTAAATTAGGTAATGCAATTAGAAAAAAACGGATTCAGAATAATTATTAAAAGTAAGTATCACACTTTTGATCTGTTTTTATAAATACAGAAAATTAATTTTTGACATTTACACCTACCTAAATAAAACTAAGTGATCTAAATAAAACTAAAATGTTCGGTGGAATAAAAGTTGTGCCCTATTATGACTGAAATATTCTATAGATATTCTAATCCAAAATGACAAAATAAGCTGCAAAGGAAAGAACTCCCAACAGGGAAGAATGAAAGTAAATCTGCACAGTGTTTAAGGAAAGCTTCTACTCTTCCATTTTATTTGTAAAAATGGCCAGTGACTTCCCCTTCTGTGTCCACACTCTTGGGCAGTTTCCTTCTACACTGATCTGGGGCTTAGCCACATGACTTGCTTTGTTCAACAGGACAGCAAAGACTTAAAAAGTGCTTGCACACTGGGGCTTATTCTCTCTTGATGACCGAGCCTGGGCTGGTCTCCTGGACGATGTGCCACGCAGGGCTGGCTCGGTGCTTCTGCCTCTGCCAAAAGCCAGATACGCGTGAGGTCACTGACCACAAAAACACAAGTGAGACAGGTGCACCATGTGGAGCAGAGAAAGCTGTCCAAGCTGAACCCAGCCTAAACTGCTGACTCACAGAACCGTGAATAAATACAGCAGTGGCTGTTTTAATCCACTAGATTTTGGGTGGTCTGTTACAGACCAAGAGGTACTCCTGACATACTGCACAAAACCAACTTATCTCTTTATGCTGAAGCTATGTATGCAATTTTTGCCCTGATATTACTGTTTTTCAAACTCTGGGTGGTAGAATTATGAGGTAGCAATCAGCAATTCTTTAAAAATGAAACATGTAAAACAGGTTATTATTTTATGTATAATAAATGAACGTGCATACATACATATTTAGAAACATGTACATATATAACTAGATGTGTTCTGGGAAGAAATGCAAACTTCATTTCCTACTGAGCTAATGCTTTAAACACTCTAAAAACTACTGCCTCAAAATCTAAATTATTTTACAAGGTATACAGTTGCACAACTTTCTTGGAAAAATCATGTATGGCGAACACTGACAATACACAAATCTATGTTAAGGCATCACATGGCAATTTTATAAGTTCTAAAAGTTAGAAGGCTAAAAACTTATCAGGTAGTGTTTAATTTTTTTTATACATAGTAAGATACCATGAATCATTCGAAACAACGTTTCGGTACCATTCGGTTCGGTAACTGAATGGATATGCAGTTTAGTCAATATATGTCATATACTAAGTAGGAAGTTTTCTTCACTTACCTATCACCATATTCAAAATATCATCATTGTCATCTAATAAAGGGTCCATGCAAACCATATCCAGTAGTTCCATTAGCTGCTTTTGAAGAGAATAGGCCTCCTTGAAAAGAGCCTGGAGAAGGTCTGAAACTAGGTGTAAATGCCCAGAATAGACAGATTCGCTATCCTGATCACAAATAAAAATAAAAGAAACAGCAAATCACAAAAAGCTCAAGAGCCAAATATACTTTAACTCATTCTATCAGAGCTCATAACTTTAGTGCTTTTTACTGAACCATGTATTTATTCGTTAAACAAGTGACCATTCATTATGAACAGTGTACTTCGAGAGATGCAGGCACACATAAAATAGGATTTTTTTTTTAAACATTTATTCATTTTTGAGAGAGTGCGAGCGAGGGAGGGGCAGAGAGAGAGGGAGACACAGAATCCGAAGCAGGCTCCAGGCTCTGAGCTGTCAGCACAGAGTCCAACGCAGGGCTCCAACTCATGGATCGCGAGATCATGACCCGAGCTGAAGTCGGACACTTAACCAACTGAACCACCCAGGTGCCCCTAAAATAGGATTTCTGACTTCTGAGACCTTGCAAATATAAAAAAAACTAAAAGGGAGATACACAACATTCGGTCAGGTGCAGACTTTTAGCCCTGTCACCAAAGAGAAGTGTTAGTTAAACTAGCGATTTTTATTCACCAAACCATACCAGTATCAAAACTGCCTGAGACCCACAAATTGTAGGCCAGCTTTGGTGCTTTAAAGCTGCCTCAGGAATGTAGAGATGGACTGAAAAAGGGCTGGTGTCCTTTCAGAGGCACCCAATCACTAAGGAATTCATCTCATCCACCAATGCCATGACAGAACAATTTCAGGATTCCTGTGATTCAACACAAATCCATCTCTCTTCTTTCTTTATAGTAAGGAAATAGAATAAAACAACAAACATAAAACCGCAAAAGCCCATTTTTAATCACTTCCTTATAACCACTTATTTTGAAGCAAATATTTACATACGGGCATACTTCAGAAATATTGCAGGTTCAGTTCCAAACTACTGCAATAAAATGAGTTAAATAAAGTTTTTGGTTTCCCAGTGGATATAAAAATTATGTTTACACTACACTGTAGTCTATTAAGTGTGAAATAGCATTATGTCCAAAAAAACAATGTATGTACCTTAATCAAAAATTATTTATTGCTAAAAAATGCTAACCATCATCAGAGCTTTCAGCAAGTTATAATCACTAATCACAGATCACCATAACAAATATAATAATGAAAATGTTTGAAATATTGGAAAAATTACCAGAATGTGTCACAGAGACATGAAGCAAGCAAATGTTGGAAAAATGGCACCAACAGACTGGCTAAACATAGGGTTGTCACAAGCCTCCAATTTGCAAAAATGCGCACTATTTGCAACGTGCAATAAAACAAAGTGTGCCTGTTCGTGGTTCTTTGTTCTATGGAAAAGTTTATTCCAATAATAGAGGCTAATATGTAAAATCTTACGTACAAACACTATTTTCTTCAGCCCTTTTGCCTGTGGATTCTAGGCCATTTAAAGTACACTTACACTCATTACTCACCTTACAATGTACAAATGTACTTTTGATTACATGTAGGACTGAGGAAGGAAGACTATGAATATTTTCTAGAATGATGGACTCCTGTGTGGCACAGATATGCTGAACACATCCTGTAAGAGCTGCTAAGAGCTGCACCATTGTCTGGAAATAAGGGAAGAGGTTTCATTCAGTTATGTTTTTTTTTTTTGTTTTTTTTTTTAATGTTTATTTATTTTGGGGACAGAGAGAGACAGAGCATGAACGGGGGAGGGGCAGAGAGAGAGGGAGACACAGAATCGGAAACAGGCTCCAGGCTCTGAGCCATCAGCCCAGAGCCTGACGCGGGGCTCGAACTCACGGACCGCGAGATCGTGACCTGGCTGAAGTCAGACGCTTAACCTACTGCGCCACCCAGGCGCCCCAATAAATCATTCAGTTATGTTTTTATGCACAAACATATAAAGGTATCAGACGATACGCTGGGTACTAGGGATACAGCAGTGAACACAATGGACACTCTGTTCCCTCTGTCATTGAACTTCAATCTATCAGAACTACGTTATCGGGACAACTAGCTAGCCATTTGGTTAAAAAACGAAAGTTGGAATACTAACCCACACATCAAAGCATATGGTAGGTGTTCTCCATATACACTTGGAAATTACAGGTAGGGCATGCTACCTTGATTATTTGCTGTCTTATACACGTTTGATGTTTACTCAGCATGAAACTGTATTAAAAAATTCAAAATTTATTTTTTTCCATTCGTATCTTTAATTCTATAAGTTTAATTCCAGCACTGGACCACTACACAAAGGATATATCACTTAATTAATATCAGTACAAAAATTCTTACACTGTTTAAGCTCCTCCTCTATACCCTAATATATTTGACATACTTGTAAAATATTCCTTAGAGTGGTCTGGATTTCTAAATTATGGCTTGACAGTCCTCTGGCTTGACTGGTTAACTCATACATCATATCATCAAATGATTTCACAGTCTGTGAAAACAAAGCACATTATAAATAGGAGTAACAGAAAACACAAGAAAGGGAAAGACGTATTTTTTAAAGTGAAAAAAATGACAGGCAATTTTTCATTACTAACAGCCATGGGATATTATCTAGCTTAACAACTGCACTTATTAAAGTAAAAATATATGTTTTTATATATATAAAGTATTCATATGACGTACTCTCTCTAAAAAAGCCTCAGACAGAAATTTATTTACTTTCCATTTCTGTGGTTTGAATCTATTTAATAACGTCCATTAAAGGTAAGTGTTCCTCTACACGGTAAAAGTTGATGGTCTTAACCAATCAACACCTATATGGGTATTTACAAGGGTATTTTCTGCTAGTGATGATGAATTGGTGAAGTACTTGTTCGCTTGTATTCTAAGCAGTTCCTCTTTTTGAGCAACTCAAAATACCATTCCTGGGTTAGGGCTACAGTACGTGACCTCAGAACTAAGTTTTTTGGTCTGTGAGAAGTTAGCTATCCTAAGATCTTAATACTCACAATTTAAATGGTCTAAACACTGCAAGAATAACAACACAATGTAATTAAAGGGATGTTATTTCCCAAAGGCAAGTTAACACTCAACATCCTTATTTTAATCTATATAACAGCTGGATCTTTTTCTGGTGGCCAAGAACAAATTCTAAGAAACTTTTAGATAGAGAACAATCAAGTGAATATGAGTAACAGGAATTTTGATGATTATCTGCTTCAAAGGTAAATTTAGAAAACCATTCTAATAAGAGATAAGGTACCATTCAAAAAATGTTTAATTTTGGAACCAAAATACCTTTAATTTCCTAAGTTAAAAAAAAAGAAAATTGCCTGTGCTTTTCAAAGAAAAAGTACACTATATCTATATCTATATCTATATCTATATCTATATCTATATCTAAAAGGTAATAATGTAGATGGTGAACTTAGTGTTTTCTCTTGGTTATTCTAAGCCTTCCTGAATAAAATTTGGCTCCATTTTTCTAGGCAATAAAATTTAACAATTATTAATAAACTCTACAGAGAAGATACTTAGCTAACTTCATCATTCATCCCCAAATTTTCACAGAATAGCTTTATTTTTTTATTTTTTTTTTGACCCGCACACAATAAAGCAGCTTCATTCATAATTGCCCAAAGTTGGAAGCACCCAAGATGACTTTTAATATGTGAATGAATAAGCAAACCAAGGTACATGCAGGCAATGTAGGCTATCTTGCATTCTGTCGAACACAACTGCAATCTGGCCTCGTGATATTTTAGGAATATTCTCGTTTATTTCAGAGTAAGCGTGTTTTTGGAGCCTCAGATCAACATCCATTTTCCAGCCATCGGTCCTCAAGTTAAATTGCTGGCACCAGCTCCGCAATGCGTCCCAACATACTTTATTAACTGGAGACAAACTGGTTGGCAAGGGAAGGATCGATGTATTACAACAGCTATGTTTTGGATAAGGCTTGAATTGTTCACTCATTTGAGGATGACAAACTTTATCGTTTGTCCCAGGCACCTCCATGCCAACTTCTGAGGTTGAAGAAACACTTGGCTCCATTTGATGTTCTTCCTTAGGTTCCTCATTAACTGGAAGCAACGTGAGCACCACAGTTTCTCCCTCTAATGCCTCCTCAGATATATTCTGCTCATTGTTTTCATAAATTGAGTATGCCATTTCCAGGGATACTCGGGGAAGGCCTCACTGAATAGCTTTAAAATACAAGAGTGTTTAAAGTAGCTACAAATAATATAAATTCAATTAATGAAAGATCTATACTATTTGAAAATAGAAGTTTTTAATCACCTAATGATCACCCTAACACCATGTTCTCACATGAGATCTATTTCTTACTACCTTATTTGTATTTCAAATATGTGTGATACATTTGGAAAAATGGAGCCACAGTTAAGAATAAATTATCTAAAATTGAGGCTAGATATAAACAGCCTTTATAACATGTACATTGATTAAAATAATAATAGTACTATACCTTTGGCAACACTTGTGAGAAGAAAGTCTGTTCCAATGTCAGGTGGTTCATATGAGGTAAAAACATTTCCACGATAATTTTTAGAATTTCTATAAAGTGAAATAGCAACATATTTTGTAAGAAAATTAAGTTGTATCAGCCAACAAAGATCACTGCTCCTTCCCCAAATCCAAGAATCTGTAAGTACCAGAACTTTGTACAGTTTCAAAATGCCACATTCTACATAGACAAACTATTAAGTAGTTGAAATAATAACACAAAAACAAAAACTCAAAAAAACAAAAAAACAACGCTGTATGTCCAGCCACTGAGGACCACTTAATGGATGTGCATACATCTATTGAATAGGATTTGGTATCTTTAAATTATTAAAAATAAATAAAATTATACTCAGGATAAAAAGTAATTATTACTTTAAAAAATTAAACCCAACAGGCTACATAGATTGAAAATCATAAATATTCCACAACCAAGTGAAATGTAAATAAGCTAACTCAAAATAAATGAGTAAACTGTGGAGTCTAGACTTTAATTCATCCCTTCTCCCAGCTAAATAAGTAAATAAGCCAACTAAGATTAAGAACAGAGATGAAGATGAGAAAGTCACCCTGAAAGCAGACCGCAAATTATGTTTTATATAAGTCTGAACAGTGTCACAACAAACATTTAAAATTTACAACGTGCTTCCTACATGTGCATTATCAACAGATTTGGTATCCACCCAAAATAGAATTTAAATAATTTGAAGGAATTGGTCATTTTAAGTAACTGAAATTTACAGCGGCTGGAGCACTACAAGAAGAAGACATTTGAAGGGAATATGAAACTGTTATTGAGATACATACGACTCAGACCTTAATGACATCAAGGTAAATCAAACAATTAAGATAATTTTACTTACGAATATGCTCGATCCAATTGTCAGAATGCTGATACATAGAGTAAAAAAATTAAGGAAGATACGAGTATCACAGTAATAGAATATTCACTACTAAGAATCAATCTAAAAAGTAGCTTTCTTGAAGTTTAAGCAATGATCAGTAAGAAATTGAAATTAGACTCAAACTGAAATTAGACTGGCTTAATTTTGCTTTTAAAAATGTAATGTTATTAGGTAAATAAACTACAATATAATGAATATATCCAAGGAAATATTTTCAAAATTGCTCAGGGATAAAACTGTCTTTTCCAAGTACGTGTAGTCGACATACCTTTGACAGATGAGGAACAATACTATACTAATCCATAGGCTTCTGGTTTCTAACACAGGAAAGAAATTTCTTCTCCTGAGCACCTCTCCAGCACTTTATTTGCACCTGTCTAAAGCCACTCAACACTTTCTACCTTCTTTTCATATTACTTGTGGACCTATCTTACCAACCTGATCAGTCTGAGATTCTTTTGCACACAGCAGATGCTTACAAATAAGTGACCAAAAATTACTCTATGTTCATTACAAAAGTTAACAATAATCGCATTATGAACTGTACACTTATATACCATCAAGAATTGTTGGAAATGTTTTACTGCGTAATAATAATTAAAGAATATGTCAGCAAGAAAAATGAATAAAGTATAATCCCATCAGACTAATACAAGAATGGATTCTTCTAACACCTTACTTTGCATATATGGATTTTACCGCAGCAATCAAAATGAGGCATAACTCATTTTAAATCTTTCTTGCTTCAACGTTTGCTTTGAGTGATATAGAGCGAGCAGGGGAGGGACAGAGAGAGAGGGAGACAGAGAATCCAAGCAGGCACTGTGAGCGCAGAGCCAGAGGTGGGGTTCAAATGCACAAACCACAAGATCATGACCCCAGCTGGAACCAAGAGTCAGATGCTCCACCGACTGAGCCACCCAGGCACCCCCTAACTCATTTTAGTTCGGTAGTGTTGGATTTGTTTTATGGAAAAATTTCAGCAAAGGTCCAAAAGGTTCTAGCCTCTTCCAAAATTAAACATAAGTTATGCTTACCTGGACATGCAAGTAAAGACTGGAAAATAAATGTCAAACGCAAAACATGAAAATAATTAGGTTTGGGTGATGGGACTATAGATTAAAAACTTAACTTTCATTTGTTGAAAAGTGTTAAAAACTGGGGCGCCTGGGTGGCTCAGTCGGTTGAGCATCCGACTTCGGCTCAGGTCATGATCTCACGGTCCATGAGTTCAAGCCCTGCATCAGGCTCTGTGCTGACAGCTCGGAGACCGGAGCCTGCTTCAGATTCTGTGTCTCCCTCTCTCTCTGACCCTCCCCATTCATGCTATGTCTCTCTCTGTCTCAAAAATAAACAAACATTAAAAAAAATTTTTAATAAAAAAAAAAGAAGTGTTGAAAACTGGGGGAAGAACAAACAGGTTTAGGTTCTTTTGAACATTAAGTTTGAGATGCAAAACCAAGTGGGAATGTTGACTTTCAATTACTGATGTCATCCATAAACCTGAGGGGGAAAAGAGGAGCCGTGTTCCTTATCTTTGTTCCCCCAAAGCATAACACCCTGGCGGGGTATGTGTTAAGTGCCCAGATGTTCTGGGGTGGGAGGATGGCTATATTTCCCAAGTCAACATCCTTGAGGATGGCAATGCACAATGACTAAGAAAGATCTTTGGTACCTAAGTGGGATTTTGCCACTGCCTATGTGAATGACTTCTGCATAACGGTAATACATTACATTTGGCTTTAGTTGTAAAAAATTATTTGAGACTCTCTAAAGTGAAGCCCATTTTTTTCTTTTCAGTGTGGCTTTATGTTGAAGGTGAGCTCAAAGATGTTGTTAAAAAAAAAAAAAAAAAAGATTACCTTTCAACACGGAGGGATAGGATTCCAGGCGCCATTTACAACCGCAGGACGACTACAAAACAGTATGCACCTGCACAAGGGAGGCATTAACTAATTCGAACCCGGCAGATGAAAGCCAATTACAAAAGGAAGCAACTCCTAACCAGCAATAATGGAACAGAGTTCTGAGAAGAAGAGTAACATTTTTAATGACTGGAACTCTGCACCATGGCAGAACTACATCTTTTAATTCTCCTAATACTGGGAAAGGTATTCCGATGCCCCATCCATTCGAGAGACAGGAGGTCAGAGTATCTACCTCTTAGGGAGTCAGCGCTCACCTTACAGCTCAGGTCTGAGCACTTGCGCTCCCCCCCCCCCGCCCCCGGTTACCCCAAGGAAAGGTATTTACATTTAATTACACGTGACGAGCAGAGAAAAACCCAAAGGCACAAACGCCCGGAAAAAAACCCGCCACATCCACTGCCAAAATCATCGGGTCCACTGCGAGCCCTTCCAGTGCCGGAGGGAGGCGTGCCTTCGGCCTGGGCAGCCCCGGTCCCCTGGGCTCCCCCTCCTTCACTCATCTCGCCAATCGACGAGGAAAGGAGAGGGTTCAGGCCGCAGGAACACAACACGGCCCGGCGGGGAACGTGACGAGGCCGGAGAAAGGCTGGAAGGGCTGCCCCACACCCCATTCCAGGTGGAGGTGACAAAGGATATAAGGAGCCGGGGCAGGACAGACGGCAGTTCCCGGCGGCATAGCTCCTGCGACCAGCTACTTAACTCTTCCAGCCGGACGGCGCTCGCCGCGACCGCGCGTTCCTGCGACATCTTTCGCCCAGGAACACGCCTTCAAACCCGTCCCGCCAACGCCAAGACCGGAAACCGCCGCCGTCCCGGCGGGCCTTGCGAGCTCTCCGCCGGCACCAGGACCATAGAGAGGAGGCGGGTTGCTGCCGTTCCGCGGTGAGCTCGGGCCGCGCCCGGCCGGGAACAGAGCCGGGCTTGTCTGGCCCGCGGAGGACTCGACTCACAGGTGCCCGCTCTCGGTCCCGAGGGTCTGCGCCGCGAGCTGGGCCCTTCCTGGGCGGCGAGCGTTCTCAGGGCTGCGGTGCCGGAAACGTTGCACTGAGGCGCTTTGGGGAGGTGAGGGCGGAAGCCCCCAGATTTGCTGGCGTCTGTCCCCCGGGGGCGTGGAGACATCCCACCTGCGGCCGGGGTGGCCGTGGGCCCTGCAGCCAGAAATGAATCCAAGCCCCAGGGCGCGGTGGGGTCGAAACAGGCACCTTTTTACCCGCTTCGCGGGGCAGCCCGACTTTGTACATCTTGTGTTAAGGGGGACAGAGACCCCCCGCCTGCCGGAGTTGTCCAAATTGAAGCGGATGGTGTATAAAGTACCCAGCGCGGTAGATACCGTGAGGGGGCTCAAGTACGTTGCTTCCACTTTCGAGGGGCCTCTCCGGTCAGTGCCCTTACTTTGTGTTTCTCTATCACCAAACGAATCTTATACTGAGTACTCCAAAATTCTCCTACTCCCGTACACCCAGGGCTGCTGGTCCTTGCTAAATGTTTGTAGGCGGGGGTCATTTGGGGGAATTGACACACACCAGATCCTCCCTGTGCGCGTTCTTATAAGGGATGCTCATTTGCCAAAATCAAATCTTGAAGACCTGTTACTTGAAACAGTTACAGACTGAAGTGAAGAGATTCTGGCGGCTTAGGAGGTAAACATGTTTGAGCAAGGTCATGATTAAGTGGAAGACTCAATCAGGCGTGTCATTTCCTGCCCGAGAATTTTGGACTTTTTTTCCCTCCTAGTTGTTGATCTGTTGTCCTTTAGTTTTTACAGGTATTCTCTTCTCCATTTTTTGGACCCTGAAGGGTTTGTGTCTGTGTTTTCAAACCTTTTTAAATATTTATTTATTTATTTATTCATTCATTCATTTATGAGAGAGACAGCATGCGAGCCGCGGAGGGGCAGAGAGAGAGGGAGACACAGAATCCGAAGTAGGCTTCAGGCTCCCAGCTGTCAGCACAGAGCCTCACACCGGGCTGGATGTCAGGCATGGTGAAATCATGACCTGAGCTGAAGTTGGATGCTTAACCACTGAGCCATCCGGGCACCCCTGTGTTTCCAAATCATTTTGTCTCCCTCACCGTTCACAGCTTTTACAGCAAAAGCAGCTGTATGGTGGAAAGGGGGGCTGTTTAATGTTAAATTTTAGCGAAATATGGCATTTTACCTTTTCTTAGTCTTTTTGTTTGTTCATTTTAAAGTGAGCAAGCTCTATGCGTGGCTTGAACCCAAGACCCCAATGTCAAGAGTCACGTGCTCTATGGACTGAGCCAGCCAGGCACTCCTCATTTTACTTTTTAATTTTCTTTTTTTTCTGCAGACCTAATTCAAAAGAAGAGCAGAGATCTCTAAGAAGTCATTTGGAAACACCTCTAAATATTTGTAACTGTGTATAAGCAGCTAAAGAAAACTTAACCCACAGCAAAACTAATTGAATAATTGAGGCAGGTTTATGTATGTGTCATCAGTTCTATCCAGAAGCTGAAGAATCTTCCTTTGAATTTAAGGATTGTGTACATTTAGTGACAGAATGACTTTTCAATTTAATTTCACTATAGAAAACAATCTGGAAAATGAATTAACACCCGTTGGACATGGAGTTTTGGCCCTGGATTCCTCCAAAGAGTCTTCAGTCTCAGAAAGTAAAAAAGATAGGGACAAAAAATGTTCGACCGAACAGTTTGACTTGCCTCAGGATCATGTGTTGGAACATAAGCCAGTGGGAAATGCAGCTCCCTCTCAAGACACAGAGAACTCACTCAGCGCAGCTAACAGTTCAAGTAACTTAGAGCCATGTGAAAAACATCCCTGCATGAGAGTTGCCAAGGAGCATGCTGTGCCCGAAGATTTCAAGAAAGTGTTAGAAAATAAAGTCATAGAAAGGTTACCAGGTCTCCCCCATGTTAACGTATCGGTAGTGAAAACCGTCTTGTTGAGAGAGAACTGCCCTGGAGAAAACATAGTTTCGCAAAGTTGTTCTTCTCACTCTGATCTGATTACAGGTGTTTATGAAGGAGGCTTAAAAATCTGGGAATGTACCTTTGACCTGCTGGCTTATTGCAAAAAGGCCCAAGTGAAATTTGCTGGGAAAAAAGTGTTGGATCTTGGCTGTGGAGCAGGGTTGCTGGGTATAAGTGCATTCAAGGGAGGGGCCAAAGAAATTCATTTTCAAGATTACAACAGTATGGTGATTGATGAAGTAACCTTACCTAATGTAGTGGCTAACTCTACTTTGGAAGAAGAAGGAAATGATGTCAGCGAACCAGATGTGAAAAGATGCAGGAAATCCAAAGTAGCACAAGAATTATGTAAATGCCGGTTCTTTTCAGGGGAGTGGTCTGAGTTTTGTAAGCTTGTACTAAGTAGTGAAGAATTCTTTGAAAAATATGATCTCATTCTTACCTCAGAAACCATTTACAACCCAGATTACTATGGTTCTTTGCACCAGACATTCCTCAGATTATTAGATAAAAACGGACGGGTGCTTTTGGCCAGCAAAGCACATTATTTTGGTGTAGGTGGAGGGATTCATCTCTTTCAGAAATTTGTAGAAGAAAGGAATGTATTTGAGACTAGAACACTCGAAATAATTGAAGAAGGACTAAAGAGACACCTAATTGAAATGACTTTTAAGTAACCCAGTTAATATCCACTGAGTGTCCTAAGTGAAATAAAGAGAATAATCAAAAACTTGTCTTGAATGTTTGATTTCTGCTTCGCTATTATTTTTTCTGAAAGTATATTTGTTTGCTTATCCAAGTAATATACCAGCAATCTAACTATAGTCACTAAGTGAGACAAGAAATAGTGTCCCGAGCATTTGATGAGATCTAGGAGGTTATTTCGTGGGAAAGTTTTCTGTCCCCACCTTCATTCTATTTGACCTTTCTACCACCTCTCACGTTACATAAATTTGTTTTCAGAGAAAACTGACACTTCTTATTTCAAGTTTGAGTTTCTTCCCAGGCTTCATTAGTGTCTGTTTACATGAAGTGCCTGGTCAGATCACCATGCCCTTCATTCTAAGGGCATACATACACATCACCAAATGCTAGTGGACCTAAATATGAGACTGAAGGCCTTAGGTAACTAGGAAGAAGTTTTTGTTTTGTTTTTATATTCATTTATCTCATATAATAACAATGCTGAGCAGTTTAATTCACACTAAGGTGGAGGAAATAAAGGGAATCACGGTAGTATTAAAGTGACACAGAAAACTAAAAAAAAAAAATTTTTAAAGACAAAAGATCACAAGTTGATGACCAAAACTTTCACCTTAAAACAGAAAAAGAAGGGGCGCCTGGGTGGCTTAGCCGGTTAAGCGTCCGACTTCATCTCATGGTTTGTGAGTTGGAGCCCTGCATCGGGCTCTGTGCTGTCAGCTTGGAGCCTGGAGCCTGCTTTGAATTCTGTCTCCGTCTGTCTCTGCCCCTCCCCCACTTGTTCTCTGTCTCTGTCTCTCAAAAACAAATGCAAAAAAAAAATTTTTAAGAAAACAAAAAGAAGAGCAAACTAAACCCAACAGAGGCAGAAAGAAGGAACTAAAGATTAGAACAGAGATAAGTAGAGAATAGAAACACAATAGGAAAAAATCAACAAAGCCAAAAGTGGGGTCTTTGAAAAGATCAACACACCAGATAAATCTTTAGCTAGACCAATCAACAAAAAGAAGTCTCAAATTATTAAAATCCATGATGAAAGAGGGGATATTACTAAGGACCTTATAGTAATGAAACATTTTTTAAAGAAATTACACAAGGGGCGCCTGGGTGGCGCAGTCGGTTAAGCGTCCGACTTCAGCCAGGTCACGATCTCGCGGTCCGTGAGTTCGAGCCCCGCGTCAGGCTCTGGGCTGATGGCTCGGAGCCTGGAGCCTGTTTCCGATTCTGTGTCTCCCTCTCTCTCTGCCCCTCCCCCGTTCATGCTCTGTCTCTCTCTGTCCCAAAAATAAATAAACGTTGAAAAAAAAAAAAAATTAAAAAAAAAAAAAAAAAAAGAAATTACACAAGATCTAACTAAACGAAAAGACACTGTGCTCAGGGTTGGGAGACATACTATTGTTAATTCCCCAAATTGACCAATTCAATACAGTCCCTAACAAACCCTCACCACACACACTTACCAACTTTTGTTATCTCTTGTCTTTTTCTTGATAGCTGCTCTAACATCCATGCATTTGAAAAGCATCTTACAACCTTAAAAGGCATAAAAACAAATATTGAAATATATTGAACTTAGAGGGGCACCTGGGTGGCTCAGTTGGTTAAGTGTCTGACTTTAGCGCAGGTCAAGGTCAAGATCTCACAGTTTGTGAGTTTGAGCCCCGCATCTGGCTCTCTGTTGTCAGCACTGAGCCTGCTTCAGATCCTCTGTCCCCTTCTCTCTCTACCCCTTCCCCCCACCACTTGCTTGCTCTCTCTCTCAAAAATAAACATTAAAAAAAGGGGGGGGGTGCCTGAATCGCTCAGTCAGTTAGGTGTCTGACTTCGGCTCAGGTCATGATCTCCAACTTGTGGTTCAAGCCCCATGTCAGGCTCTGTGCTGACAGCTCAGAGCCCGGAGACTGCTTTGGATTCTGTGTCTCCCTCTCTCTCTGCCCCTCCCTTGCTCACACTCTCTCTCTCTCTCTCTCTCTCTCTCTCTCAAAAAAATAAATAAACATTAAGAAAAAAATTTTTAAAAAGAAAAAGAAATATATTGAACTTAGAATTAGGCCTTTGAATCTCTGTATCACAGTGTTAAAGCAAGATTTTGAAAATCAAACTTTTTAATTTTGATACCTATGCATTCATATGCAAGAAATATATGTGAAAAATAATACAAAGAGATCTCATAGAACCTTCACCTGTTCCCCCATTTTCTCCCAATGGTAACATCTTGCAAAACTATAGTACAATATCGAAACTAGAAAATTGACATTGATCCTGTCAAGACATAAAAGAGTATCATCACCACAGAGATTCCTTCCGTTGCCCTTTTTAAGCCACACCCACTTTCCTCTCTGGTTCCTTCCTTAAACTTCTTGAAACCACTGACCTGTTCTCCATCTCTGTAACTTGTCATTTAAAGACTGTCACACAAATAGAACTACAGTATGTAACCTCTCAGAATTGGCTTTATTTCAGTCAATATAATATTCTATAGATTCATGCAGGCTATTGCGTGCATCCATAGTGTGTTCCTTTTTTTTCCTTTTTGTTGTTAAATAGTGTTTAAAAAAAACTTGTAATGCTTATGATTAACCCTGTATAGCCAAACAAGTAGGAGACCCGAGGGAAAAAGACTAGCAAAGGAAAACCCCAGATTCTGGGGAGCATGGTCTCCTTACTAGTTAAATAGGAAAGAAGAGACAAACACATTTTGGTCTTAGTGTGAAAATTTTCACATTCAACATTCCGGAAGTTGGGATTTGCCTTCCTATCTATAACTATACCATAAGTGTTTTTTTTTTTTTTTCCCTTGGCTGTACCTAAAATAAAACTACAACTTGGACTCAATGAAACGTGATATTTACCAGACATCAGGTAGGCACTTTATATACCATCTTGCTTCATATAACCTTGTGAAGTATATTATCATCCCCAGTTTGGTAAGATCACAATAGCAAATAGTTTTCAGCATTTACTATATGCTGGGCTGAAGAACTTTACATAGACTAACACTTCATATTCATAACATCCCTGAATTAGGTTATAATTACTATCTGCATTTTATAAAGGAATTGAGACTCAAGGAAATAGGTGATTTGATCCCAATCATTCCTCACCTTGAGCCAGAATCTTAACTGAAATCTTTTATTTATTTATTTATTTTGAAAGAGCTAGAGAGAGCACAAGCAGGGGAGGGGCAGAGAGAGAAGGAGAGAGAGAATCTGAAGCAGGCTCCATGCTCAGCACAGAGCCCGACCAGGAGCTCGATCTCACATCCCTGAGATCATGACCCAAGCAGAAATCAAGAGTTGGTCACTCAACTGACTAAGCCACCCAGGTGCCCTGTAACTGAAATCTTCTTCAAAGCTTTTCTCTTTTCACCAACCCAGTGCTCTTAACCTTCCCAATGCCTGCTTTTCATCACAAATGTTCCTTAGCACCCTTTTATTATCCTGAACCGGAAGTCATAGTTAAGCGTATTTACACACATCATTAAAAATTAAGAGACTCTCTGGGGCGCCTGGGTGGCTCAGTTGGTTGAGCGTCCGACTTCAGCTCAGGTCGTGATCTCACGGTCCGTGAGTTCAAGCCCCGCTTCGGGCTCTGTGCTGACAGCTCAGAGCCTGGAGCCTGTTTAGGATTCTGTGTCTCCCTCTCTCTCTGACGCTCCCCCGTTCATGCACTGTCTCAAAAATAAATAAATGTTAAGAGAAAAAAAAATTAAGAGGCTCTCAAATACAGAGAACAAACAGGGTTGCTGGAAGGGTGTTGGGGGGGGAATGGGCTAGATGGGTGATGGGCATTAAGGAGGGCATTAAGGATCAGCACTGGGTGTCATATGTAAGAGATGAATCCTATATGTAAGCGGTTCTAATCCTGAAACCAATACTATACTACATGTTAACTAACTTGAATGTAAATAAATAAATCAGATTTACATAAATCCCTATGTATATGTAATCATACACACACACACATATGTATGTATATAAAATAATAATGAAGAAAGTCATAAATAATTTTTATCTTATCAGGTCAATGCACAGGTGTAGTGACGGAGAAGACAGGTGGTAGATACTTGTGCCTGGGGTACCATTACCGTAAATATCACAACAAAAAAGACTTAAGATATAAATTACGGCTACTAATTCAGGAGAAGGATGCATAATAAGCTTTCTAATCTAAATAGTTTAACTTAATCATCCAAAGAGGCATATACATTAAGACAATGAGTCTTGGAGTCCAATACCTTGGGTTAAAATTCAGTTTCCTCATCTGTAAAGCAGGGTTTATAATAGTGTCTCCCTAACAGAGTTCTTTTTAAAAGTAATAGTTAATATTGAGCACTTATCGTGGTTCCTTCCAAATGGTTCCCTGTATAAACGGAAATTATTATTTTGAAAAATTCTCATAATATTTAGTCATCCCGTTTTCTCAAATATGAGGCCTTGTTCTTGTTGTTGTTGTTTTTTTTTTTTTTAAACTGGGTTTGTGCCTTTATAGTTTACAAATCCCAGTTCAGAACTTGGAGAAACAAGTAAATTCCAGACCTTGCACTGAGCATTCCAACCTCCATTTTCTCCCTTCACCCCTCACCCCCTCACCTTGCAGTTTCTAAGTTCCTGTCTTCGGACGCTTTGGCACTGCAGATCTTTAAGGATGAAGAAAAATACATTTTGTGCAGTTGTTTCTAAAAACTCAGCCCCACATAATCTGTGTCTGCCTTTAAATTTCCCATTTCTCAGACATGCCTGGATCCTTAGCTCCATTTCCACAGCGGCACAGATGGCTTTCGGCCCTTGCTCAGAATCTGAAATATTTGAACCGGTGGTTAGAGCTACAGAGACAAGTATTCCCATGTGACTTCCCCCTGGACACTGGACACTGTAGCGCTGATCATCGAGGGGGCACTGCAGTCAGGTGGCTACTGAAACCCGTCCCTATTGCCCTGGCGCACAATTCTGGAAACCTAACATCTCCAGCTAGCCATAAAGGACACGTATAGGTCTAGCAATTTCCTCAGCCCACTCTGACATCTCCAACAGGCTGCCACCAGCGAGGGCCAACTCCTGCTCCCAGTGTAACAGACATTCATCGTTCAGCCATCTCTCAATCTGAGGCTACAAAGGACAGGTCAATATGCCTTAGAATGTGACAATAAACTCACCGCTCTGAGAAATTTACTCAGTCAAAGAGATACATAGAAAAAAAATATTATCCTCATTCTGCTCATGGAAATCTGAGGCGGGAAAGGTCTTGGCTCATTCAGATTCTTTATTTGTGTCTAAAATGTCTAGAACTCAAAATTCTTCTAGGTCTCTGCTAGCCTAGCCTAAGTAACTTCTGGTGGATCTCTATCAACTTGATTCTGAACTTGTTTTTTTTTTTTTAATGTTTATTTATTTTTGAGATAGAGAGGGACAGAGCATGAATGGGGGAGGGTCAGAGAGAGAGGGAGACACAGAATCCGAAGCAGGCTCCAGGCTCTGAGCCGTCAGCACAGAGCCCGACGCGGGGCTCGAACCCACGGACCGTGAGATCATGACCTGAGCCGAAGTCGGACGCTCAACCGACTGAGCCACCCAGGCGCCCCTGAACTTGTTTTTAATAGCATGAAGAAGACTGTTTGGGGTAGGGGGCATTTTTTAGGGGAGAATGTGTGTGAAAAGTTAGAATAAAGCCTACAAACTCAAACCATACCCAATTGGTCACTGGCACACCACATTCTCATTAACCCATCTCTATGCCAGCTTTTTTTATTATCCAGCCTCTGTGTTTTAAGAATCTTCAGAGGGAGTTGCATTTTCAGTGATTTGCTTTTCTCTCCAGAGCTTTCCACAAATTGAACTGTGTTTCCTGTTTTCTTTGCTGTTTTCAAGCTTCTCCAGGAGTTTTTACAATAAGAACCAGAAAGATTCTCTGTTCTAAGGAAACTACCCCAGAGAAACATTTTCTAGGAAGAGTGGCACAGATGTTTCTAATGCTCTCAATTTTAGTTCCTTTAACAGGAAATATGTTCAAACCTGTATTTTAAACATTAAGCCACCACTCTCTTCACTTTGCGATTATTTTTTATTTTTCCAGAGTGGGAAAAAGATCATATTCTGTGACCTCCCAACATTAGAAATTCTCCTTCCGTATCTCTGCAGTCCTGTAGTTTAGCATAAAGAGAAATAACCTTAGTTAAAGTGAAAATCATTAGAGATTTTCATGGCTCGAGTAATTTTACTTTGCTGTCATCCATTTTATCACATAGACATTTTACTCAATTGCTTAAAATAAATGACAAAGCCAAATGTGAAAGCCGGAATAAAAATTAGTTTACCCAAAATGGTTTAAAAAGACATCCTGAATGGGCCCACTATTTGGTCATATATAAACATGTATGCACAAGTTTTCTATCTCTTGGAAATATTTTAGCAAGAGGAAGAATTGGCCCCTCCTGGGTGCCAACCCCTTCATGTTGAATTTTCTCCAACACTTGCAAATCACAGAGCATTCTGCCCTACTCTAAAGCCTTAATGTGTTCTCATTCCAACAAGAATTCACCAAGTACTTACTTTGTACAGAGAAGACAATTTGTGTCTTTAATAATTCCTGTTAAAGAAATGCAATGCTTGGAAGAAAAGTTGCATGTTGTGTAGTAACTGAACACACTTCCAGTTACACCCCATTTCTCCTGGATCTTTATAGAAGTGATGCGATGAAGAGACAAATCCCCAAATATATTTGACTTCTGTGTACCTCTTTTACTGTGACTTGTGCATTTCCTTTGTTAATTAAGGGACTTTGTCAAATTTAATTAATGAGGGATCAGAGATGAACTAACAGGAAACAGAACAATCTAGATAACTGGTAGCTTCGGACTCAAGACTCAGAAGAAGAGAGATGTACGACAGCAGGCAAGCAAAAAAGCAAACAAAGCCAGGGAAGGTAGGAAGGAGAGGGGAGAAATTAAGAATGATAGTGAGACAAACAGGGAATTATATGAATTAAAATTTAGAGTAGCAGAAAGAGTTCTGGAAAAGGTAAGATGGCGGAACTCAAGGAAAAAGTTCAATCAGGGAGTCAAGAGTTGCCTGGAATTTGCTCAGTAGTTGAACTTTTAAATGAATGACTAGAGGAGAAATTGCTGATGACTCATGGCAGAGGAGCCAGTCAAGGGACAGGGTTGGGTTGTGGGACTAAGGTAAGAAGCCAACGAGAAGCATTGAATGCCAGCCCAAATGACCTTGCAGTGGCCACAGCATTTCATCCTAGCCAGTGTTGGTTTATGGGACTACACTGCTGAGCTTTATACATAGAATGACCACACATCCCAGGATGCTTGAAGCAGTCCTGGGTTATGCCTGTTGTCCCGTCTGGTTTAAAGTTCCAGCACTCTCAGGGGCGCCTGGGTGGCTCAGTCGGTTAAGCGTCCGACTCCAGCTCAGGTCATGATATCGCGGTCCGTGAGTTCAAGCCCTGTGTCGGGCCCTGTGCTGACAGCTCAGAGCCTGGAGCCTGCTTGGGATTCTGTGTCTCCCTCTCTCTCTGTCCCTACCCTGCTTGTGCTCTGTCTCTCTCTGTCTCAAAAATAAACATTAAAAATTTTTTTAAAAATAAATAAAAAATAAAATAAAATTCCCGCACTCTCAAAAGTTTACCGATTTGGGTGAGCCTATTTCTATCAACCCACTGCAACACTATCCTTAACTTTACAATTGTGTGGAGTAAGTCGTAACTGAAAGAAAAATCACTCCGTAAGTATTAGCCTCCAATTATGTGTTAGGCATTAAGCTTGAAAATGGCACCGAGCTTGAAAATGAGATAAAATGATATGTTACTTGCTTCTAGCGAGCTTCCAATCTAGGGTGGAAATAGTGACACGATTACTGAACCTCTTGTGTAGATGTTATACATTCTGGGTAGGCTCCTGACAGGCTTGTCCTTTGAGCTGTAGAGGAAGGCCATATGCCTGTAATGGGGTGTACAAGGGAGACAATGGAAGGGGGAAAGGATGGATACTGATTATTTCCCAGTATCAATCAGCTGGTGACAACTTGGTAGATTTTCAGACAGAAACAGAAGTTGGAAGATTGATCACAGAGTTAGAAAATTTTGCCTTTCTTCTTTTGGCTCTGAACTTCAAGAATTAAGACAGTCCTGAAGGGGCAGACGACCTCTGCCAAGTGGGGGTAGGCTATGGGGAGCCAGAAGTGGAAGATGACTAACCTATATCTAGTAAGGGGAATGCTAGAACACTCCCCTCCTCTCTCTAGTTAGAGTCTTTCTCTAGCTAGATCGTAACAACCTCTCAATCTGGAGTCTTTCTCTAGATCGTAACAATCTCTCGATCTAGAGTCTTTCTCTAGCTAGATCGTAACAACCTCTCAATCTGGAGTCTTTCTCTAGATCGTAACAATCTCTCGATCTAGAGTCTTTCTCTAGCTAGATCGTAACAACCTCTCGATCTAGAGTCTGTCTAGCTAGATCGTAACAATCTCTAGATCTAGAGTCTTCCTCTAACTAGGTTGTAACTAGATCTCTAACAGTCGTAAAGGCCAGGTGTTTTATTTTCTTAGGGGGAATTACCAGTTCCCTTACATAAATATGCAAGCAAACTAGTCACGTGCAACAGGAGAGTGGCAAGAATGGCAGTCAGTGTTGAACTAGTGCCAGCATAGTGGAAAAATTCTTCCGGGCTGGTGAGGGAAGACTTCTCACGAGAGATAACACTTGACCTCGGACTCAAAGGTAAGTGGATTTTCAACAGACTCATTGAGGAGTGGGGTTGGAATTGCAGAGAGCTGAGTGCTAACAGGAAGGACTAGTCTGTGAAAAAGCACTGGACCCTGGGAGCATGTTAATTCATTAATTCATTGAATATTTATTGAGCACCTGCTCTGCCATTTCTAGGTGCTGGGGCAGGAGAAGAGTCTGCATTTCTAACAAGTCTCAGGTGATGCTGATGCTGCTGGATTATGGACGGTACCCCCAAGAAGCAGAGCTCCAAATCACGGAGCTACATGACCTAGCCAGAGGTGAAGCTGGCTCAGAAACTGATAAAAGCTTTGAAAGTCAATATTTTTCCTGTTAATGGTCTCCATCAGTTAAATTTCTTTGAAACTTCATCTTACCAAGGTAAACCATATGCTCTACGCACACTTTTAAAAAAGGGCATCTTTTAAAATAATCTCATGCAGGTTAGTACTTTAGTTTTAAATTGTGTGATTGAGACTGAATTCTCTAAAGAGTGAGTTCAGTCTTTTAACAACCTACACCCAAGATTCAAGGAAAATGCCACCCATCCTATCTGTTAAGTCAGTAACAGATCCCTGATCATAAACCTTTGGGTTTCACTTACCACAGGTAATGATCAATCTGTAGAGTGCGTTTATTTCTTGCAAGGAGGTGACCGTGATGTATTCGGAGTGAAACTTAGCCTCAGGCTCTTAATTTAGTCTGGTTGACTGAGAGATTGCTATGTCTATAAAACTCTCAGGGAAAGCAACAGAAACCTTACTGACATTTTCACACCAGTATGTTGTGACTTTCTATTGTTCCTTAATCACTAAGCACATCTCAGAACCAGCAGCACAGAGCCAAGATAAGCATCCAAGAAAGCAACAGGCTGGGTGGTGTGGTAGAAAGGCCACTGGAATAGAAGTCAGACAGACCTGAGTCCTAGACCTGACTCGTGCCCTTGGTAACTGTGGCCATGCCTTTCATCAAACGACTAAGATCTAATAGTTTTGTCCTCAATCAGATACTGGTATTTGTTCTGTTTATCCCCCCACTGAGTTTCAAATGTAATATTGTATATTAAAGTTTCCTATAAATTTGTGACCTTAGTCTTTAAAACCACTGGTCTTGACTCATGTTTCCTTATTGTTCTCATATTTGACTAAAACAAACTTTACTAGTGCTGCCACTGCCTTTATTTAGTTAATTGCTTCCTTTGTTTATCTCTCTCTGTAATCAAGGATTTCCCAATTCACCCAATGCAAATTCAACCAATGCTAATCCATTCAACCCATACCACACACAATAGTTTTCACAGCACACTAATTTCATCTCTTTTCTTCCTTGATTAAAATCTTTAATCGCTTCCCATTTTCAAAGACCATGATCTCCAAATGGGGGGATATAAGACACCATGTTGTAATACAGGAAGAAAATACTGGACCGTAACACGTGCATTCATTTTTTTATGTAAAACATAAAAAGAAATTAATTCTTGATTTATCTCCATGGTATAAGACACACCAGGAGGTTAGTACCATCTCTGAATACTCCCCTAATAACTGTCTCTGTCTTTATTTACATAACATCAGGACCATGAAGACCATGTCTCTAAGAAAGAGCGCTCATGAAGTCTTCATGAAGAATGATAAAAGTGGCGCCATCATGGAAGACTTTCCAGGGAAAATGTTAAAGGGTACCACTGGTTATTCCCAGGGCAGACTGCCTGACAGACTTCTGGAAAAAAGCTCTAAGTGCCTGAAAAAGGGGCCAGTGTCTTACCACATCACTCTCTTATCTAAGAAATTTTAGAAGCTCTCTATTATCTCAAGGATAAAGTTGTAATCACTTAGTCTGCATTCAAGATTCTGCTTAATGTAGCCAAACACTACCATTGCTGTCCTGTCTCTAAAATATTGGTATACCTATTCCACCCAAAGCAATTTTTCATTATCAAAGGTTACTCACCCCATTGTGACTACCTGCTCTTCTTTTCACTCTTAATTTTATTTTTTCTTTCAGTTTTATTGAGATATAATTGACATACAGCCCTGCGTGAGTTTCAGGTGCACAGCATGACTTGATTCACATGCCTTGAAAATTGATTGTCACAAGTTGAGTTAACATTCATCATCTCATATAGATACCAAAAAAGGAAGAAACAAAAGGAAAAGCGTATTTTTTCTTGTAATGAGAACTTTTAGGATTTATGCTCTTAGCAACTTTTAAACACACCATACATCAGAATTAACTATAGGTATCATGTTGTATATGACACCCCCAGTACTTACTTATCTTATGACTAGGAGTTTGTACCTTTTGACCTTCTTCATCCAATTCTCTCACTCCCTACAAATCTGATCTCTTTTTCTATGAGGTTTTTTTTTTAATTCCACATATGGGATCTTATAGTACTTGTCTTTTCCTGTCCAACTTATTTCGCTTAGCGTGATGCCCTTAAGATCCATAATGGAAGGATTCCCTTTCTTTTTTGTGGCTGCATACTATTCCATTGTGTGTGTGTGTGTGTGTGTGTGTGTGTGTGTGAGTGTGTGTGTGTGTGTGTATGTGTGTACAACATATTTTCTTCTATTTATCTGTTGATGGACACTTAAACTGTTTCCATATCATAGCTATTGTGAATAATGCTGCAACAAATATGGGGGTACAGATATCTCTCTTGACATAGTGATTTTGTTTCCTTCGTATGTATATACCCAGAATTGGAATTGCTAGATTGTATGGTGGTTCTATTCTTCCTTTTTTGAGGAACCTCCACACTGTTTCCCCATTTTTCTCTTTGATTTTAACATTCTACCCCTCATTTGAGGTCTACCTTAAGCCCTCCCTCTGTGAAGCCTATCCTAATCTTTTGATCCACTATACTGGCTCTTTTGTCTGAACTTTTCTGTAATATGGCTGCGTAACTCCAAATGAAAATGGTCATATAATTTATCACCCACACTGGGACACTTGAGAGTAAAATGAAGCAGCCTTAATAACAGGCTATCAGATATAAACAGGTATAAACTAGGACATCAAGTATAAACTAGGACTGTTGTGTGCAAAACAGTGCCCCCTGGTCACAATAATGCTCATTACTCTCCCAGTGATGGGAGAGCACAAAAAAAAAATCCTCCAGCCACCTGAATGCCAAATTTTGCTCTGAAATTAGCAAAAGGCTATAATATATGAAAAACTGGTAAGTGGAATTTTAAATAATTTTTTTGTTTTATTTTATGCTTTACTTGGGGCTGGCTTGCTTGTATTTTCAGGGAAGTACAGGACAGTCACACTGTAACCAACCATGATCCTTCATCTCAAGCCGATAGACACAGGCACATGATGCAGCAATTGGTGCCTTGGTACCCTCTGGGTCTTTGACCTTCAGATTAGTCAGTTGTGCCCGGTGTAGACCATCCACGAACTCTTTTCACTGTCAGTTCTCAGAAGATTATTTCCAAGCCTGAAACAAAGGAAATCTGGCCTATTCTTCATGATGTCCCTTGATTGTTATTTTATGCTGAATCAAATAAAGCACGGCCTCTTTAAGGAACTGCCATATCTTACTGGGCACCATTGTTTCCTTTAAGGCCCTACTCTCTTTAGTGGGTACTGACAGGGCTTCCAATGGGCACCACTGGTTCCAGTATCTCTTGCCAAGCACCAACACTTTCCAGAGGGCACAGCTCCAAGATACCAAAGCTGTTCTGATGTGAATGCACACAGAACTTTCTGCTCCCCCCCCCCACTTTTTTTACTACATCCTGTTAGCGCAAAAGCTTCTTCAGGTATATTGAGAATGTTTTTCTTCCCTCTAGCAAGACATTCACCTCCACCTCCTCTGGGCTCTGTTATGAGTTCATTACAGATATGGGCAGGTGCAGAACTGGGAGGAAGTTGTCGTAATGAGAAAACAAACCTTCTTCCCATCCCCTAAGGATCTGCTACAGAACCAAGCTCTTTCTTGAAAATGGATTAGTCCTGTCCCAGGTAGGATTGTCAGAAAAAATACAAATATTTTACTGGACATATGCATACTAAAAAAGAATTTGTTGTTTATCTGATACCCAAATTTAACTGTATGTCCTGTGTTTGTTATACCTGCTAATTCTAATAAACCTACACCCAGGGGACTCCTCAGTACTTCATAGTTGTCTGTTGGTGAATCCAGTTAAGACTCAAGCCAAAAGTCCACCTACGTTTGTTTATACCAATGCAAATGTTTGTCTAGTTTCCTTCATGGTAGATCAACTGACATAGAGGTCAAGAATATGAAGAATGACATAGAAGAATCACATTGGAAGTACAAATATGCCCTGTGTTGGGAAGGAAATCACTTTTATGGTAAAAAGGAACTGACCACTTACTGTCTTAAGTGACTGTGGCCAGCCCTCACTCACGAGGTAGCAATATGACTGAGCTTGTAAAAAAAAGCCCGAGCTTGGGCAAGTATGTTAGAGAGCCTGTAAAGAAAAAGCCTGTTAAAAAAAAGCCTGTAAAAAAAAGCCTGAGCTTGGGCAAGTATGTTAGAGAGGTAAGAGGGAAAGCAGGGGAGTATGATATCTTGGAAGTGGACAGATGAGTGGAGGGAGAGATTGCCAGTGTCAAGTGCTGTCTGTAGGTTGGCCAAGTAAGATGAGTGCCGTTGAATTTAGCAATGTGAAGGTCAGTGGTGACATTAGTAGGAGCAGTTTTGGTGGAGTGGTTGTGATGAAAGGGAAGCATAAATGGAGTATGTTCAAAGGAAATCACAAGGAGGGCAACTAGGGACAGAAATCACGTATGACTAGTTTGAGGAGAAGAGGAATAAGGTGATGGCTGGAAGGAGAGGTGGGATTTGGGGAAGAGTTGCCTAAGCTGGGGAAAAAATAAAACACCGGATGACTTGATGGAAGAGAAGGAAAGAAAGAAGGGAAATGCTGGAGCAATGGCCCTGGTTGACAAGAGATTATATTCAAAGCCATGTGGAAGGGTTGGCCTTCGAACACAGAGAGTGCATCCATGGTAACAAGAGGAAATGCAAAGTATATGGTACGGGGAAGAACTTTGTAGAACTTTGTAGAAATCTTCATTCGGGGGCGCCTGGGTGGCTCAGTCGGTTGGGCGTCCGACTTTGGCTCAGGTCATGACCTCGCGGTCCGTGAGTTCGAGCCCTGCATCGGGCTCTGTGCTGACAGCTCAGAGCCTGGAGCCTGTTTCGGATTCTGTGTCTCCCTCTCTCTCTGACTCTCCCCTGCTCATGCTCTGTCTCTCTCTGTCTCAAAAATAAATAAATGTTAAAAAAAAATTAAAAGAAAAAAAAGAAATCTTCATTCGATGGCTCCTATTTTTTCAGTGAAAATAGCAATGTTATCCGTTAAGACTGAGGGCAGGGAAGAAGATACTGGAAGTCTGAGGAGAGAGGGAAGGGTGTGAGCAGTCATCTAGACAGTAGGCGAATGACTAGAACTTGGGAAATGTACTCCGATTAGCAGGTGACAGTGTAGGGACCACTTGAAGTTCATACTTATGAATTTAAAGGAAGACCAGTGAGCAAGGTTTTGTGGCTTTTCTCCACCCATGGACCAGCCACAGGGGTGGAGGCAGAGTAATAGCCAGAGAATGAGATGTACATAGCTTTGGGATTTAGCCAAGAGAAACCAATGGCATAGAGTTCAGCGACTCATCTGTAAAGTAACAATGGCAGGTTGTTACACTTGTTGTATACTATATACAAGTTATACTTGGAATAGGTCTCCTGTCCAGTGCAAAGAAACAGCCCTGGAACTGTGAACTGCCCAGCAGACCCTTGATAGCAACACTTAGCAGAATCCTTGCACGGTGTGCATTGCCTGAGATAAAAGATTAGTGTGAACACACACGTATGGTGCCTCCAACTGTGCTAAGAAGGTGATCTGGTCGAGATATAGTCCTTCATAAGAAACACTTCTAGTCTTTCCCACTCATTGGCATTTCATACCTTTTTTGCATCTTGCCGACTTGGATCAAGATGAAAAACGTAGGTTGGTTTCATCTGGGGGGATTTTTCCGTGCACATTTCAATGCTTCGGGCTTTCCTATATTATAGCATGGCTGTTTCCTCAGTTTTGATTGCTGATGAGGATAGAAATAACGTATGGTCTCTGGCGGGTCTGAAAATTTCTGCACATTGACTAACTCATCAACTACCTTTGCCAAACTTCCACTCTGTCAAGTCCCTGTCTGATATGAGTGTAAGTCACATACTTTGTATGACTTTGTATTGGGTAGGTACTAAGCACTAAAAACCTTTATATCTAGCTGGTGAATGAGAGAAAACATTTTTCTAGGAATCTAGAAAAAAGCTAGAGTCTGGGTGGTTAGGGCAGGCTTCACAGAGGTAGGTCTTGAGGTGTAGAAGCAGCTAGATTGAAAAAGAAAGGGAAGCCACTTTCTAGAAGGTACTGCTGTAAAGAAGATTTGTTAAAGAAAGGCTGAAGGTAGTGTTCTTGAAAACGGTTGAGCCAAATCCTAAAATCTTAAGACACTTTGCCTTTGTCTTTGAGACGATGGAAAACAACTTAAGGTTTTAGCAAAGTGTTGTGAAACACTGACTCTCTATTGCTCTCTTGATATAAATTAATTTTTAAAAATCCTGATGCTAGAGCATTCTTACAGAAAGCTGTTAGGGCAGGCTGTAGTTTGAAGAGGGGTGGGAAAGTTAAAAACAGTCTTGTAAAATAAATTGTGTGATGGTGCCACAATTTATAGTCTCAATCCATATTTTTAAAGCGTTTGTATCCTCAGTATTAAAACAATTCCACAACAGATGTTCTTGTGTATAGACCTTTGTGCACACTCCTAATGATGTTGGCCAGATTATCAGGTCTAACTGTATAAATATTTTTTTAAGATTTCTGATCCATATTGAAAAATTACCATCCAGAAAATTTGCACCAATTACCTGCCCAACATTTGTGCATGAAATGTTTTATTTTCTTCCCCCAAAAAGACAGCTTAGTATTTTTACATATTTTGCCTCTTTCTGGGGGAAAAAAGGCTTACTGCTTTGGGAGTGAGATGAAGCTTTTCACATATGTATATGATAATTTGGATTTTTAAAAACTTTTTTTTTGTTGCGAATTGCATTTTCCACCATTTTTCTTTTCTTACTTTTATAATGAATTTATTTTGAGAGAGTGAGAGAGAGCATGAGCAGGGGAAGGGCAGAGGGAGAAGGAGAAAGAGAATCCCAAGCAGGCTCCACACTCAACAGCACACAAAACCCCACGCAGGGTTTGATCCCACAAACCATGAGATCATGACTGAGCCTAAACCAAGAGTTGGACACTTAACCAACTGAGCCACCCGGGCACCCCCACAGTTTATTTTTCTATTGGGAATATTCATTGTTTTCCAACTGTATATATTTATGTTCATACGTATTTACAAATATATATATGTCACAAATACTTCAGTTCTTTTTCTATTTGCTGCTTACCTTTTAACTTGGTCTATAGAAATTGTTGATATAAATTAATTTTTAAAAATCAGTATTTTAAAAACTTCTCCGGGCGCCTGGGTGGCTCAGTCAGTTAAATGTCCGACTTTGGCTCAGGTCATGATCTCACGGTTGGGGAGTTCCCTGGTGGGCTCTGGGCTGACAGCTCAGAGCCCAAAGCCTGCTTCGAGTCTGTGTCTCCCTCTCTCTCTGCCCCTTCTTCCCTGCTCTCACTCTCAATCTCTCTCTCTCTCTCTCTATCTCTCAAAAGTAAACATTAAAAAATTGAAAAAAAAACTTCTCATTTATGACAACTGGTGTGATGTCAAAAAAAAAGAAGTCCCATCAAAGATTATATGTCTAATCATCCATATTTTTTTCAAGTAGTTTGTGATTTCCCTTTTTTAAAAAAATTAAAGGTAATCCATCTGGAATTTATCTTAGTGTAGAATGTGAGGTAGGAATCTACTTTTATTCTTCTTCCCTCCGATACTAGCTAGTTATCTTAACCCTATTTAGGGCTACTCTTTCATTGATGATTTGAAATGTCATGTTTATCATAATTTAAATCCCTATGCATACTTTAGTATGCTTCCAGATTTTCTATTTGGCTTTATTGTTTTGGCTTATTTTGGCAAAGGTATCAAACTGTTTTCATCAGTGTACCCTTATAATGCAATTTTATATCTGGCAGGAAAGTCTTTCCTCACACTTTCCTTTTCAACTCTTTTCTTTTGCAGGGTGGGGTAGGGTGTTATTCACTATTCATATATGTTTATTTTTTCCAGGTAAACTCTACAATCATTCTGACCATTTATAAACTATTCCTTTGATGTTATATTAAATATACAGATTCATTTGGTAAGAATTGGAAGACTTAGAATATTAAATATTCTAATCCAGTATTATGGCACACCTCCCCAGTTATCCAGATTTTTCTCTTAAGGCCCTATGTCTTCACAAGCCCTAAAAATTTATTGAACTTATTCCTACATATTTTCTTTATTTTGTAATTGTTAAACTTTATGGAATTATTTCCCTTATATCTTAAGCTAGTAGATTCTGGGAAGTAGAAAACCTATTTATTTTAGACATTTCCCTTTTCTTGAGAATTTGTCTTCCTTTGGCTTTATCTCACTTCTCTTTACTGAAATACCTCAGATCTCATTCACCTAGAGAAGCAGCTCAGAGAAGCAGAAAAAGCTTTGGGTCGAAACCATGCTTTCACTCTTACTTCTGTACCTTAGTTAACTGCATAACCTTGAACCAGTTAGGTAGCTGGATCTGAGCACCGGTTTCTTCATCTGTAAAATGGGGATAATGAAACTGATCTCATGGGTTTTTTTGTGAGGATTAAATGAAGTAATATGTGCTACACATTTACCAGGTTCTTGTCCCTAGAAAGATGCACTCAGCACGTGTTAAGTAAACATTGGTTGGGCAAATATTATCAATACAGAGCCATAATCCCCTTAAAGTCAACTGTGAGTGGTTTTCCCTTGCACTTTTCCAGAGAAGGTAATCCAATAATAGATGAAGCGCTACCCAGTAAGTTTTGGTCTCAAATCTGGTGTCATGGAGATGCCCGCACAGATGGTATGATTGGAGGGGGCCCAGGAACCGTCATTCATGCATACTTCCCAACCCAAGGTCCAAAACATTTGAAATGGAGTAGAGAGCCTGCTGTTGCATCAGTGTTTTCTTCTTGGGATTCCTTTGAAAATAGAATTACATTAGGACACTAATAGTTTCATTTGAATTATTTTATTGAACCACTTTTTAGTGTGTATGTGTAGAGGTGAGCCCTAGGGACAGTGACACCTGTGGAGGCTATGAAGGGAGAAGACACACACACCCAAAGAGGGACACCAAATATTAATTTGGCTTGCGTGACATTTTCTGCAGTAATTGCTCTGAGAAAGGGACTCCATTTGCAAATGAAAAACCCTCATTTTCAGTTCAGGATATTTCGTATTAGTCACTTACCATCATGGCTTATAAATCTGCCCATTGTAAGTTTGCTGACTATACAGCAATTCTCCAGAGGCTGTTCAGCCCTTGGTAAGTTTATGATTTTCACAATTTCGGGAACAAAGGGTGGAGAGGTAAGATACATAAGGCAAGAGGTTGGGGGAAACAGCTTACATCCTTTGTCTTGCCATGTTAGTCACTGAGACTATTGTCTGATTGCTATGGAAAGTGTCTTCTTAAACCAGATCTTGTTTGAGGATTGTTTTTCCGTTGTCTAGACAAATCAAGTAAATTAGCAATTTTCTTGTTACTGACAGAATTCTGGAAACAGTTAATCCTAAAGACCCCAGTGAACCTTGGACCTTTCTAAATGGGACTTCAAGCTTTCTATCCTGAACAGGAAACAACTTTGTAAGATATTAGCCACAACCAATGAAACACCAAACATTTTCCACCAAAAACATGTCAATTTCAATGATCACATTTTAAAATTCTAAGCAAACAATGTATTCAAATTTCAGGGACCCGCCCAATGTCTTACTTTCATGTTTTACTGACATGGAAGTTAGAACAAAGCCCTAAAGCCTCTTGTCTACAATGTTTATTTATTCTGTTACCAGTGTCCTTTTTTGTGGCAAATCACAAGTTATTCATCCACCCACCCATCCTATCATTCAGCCAGTAAGAACTGAGAATATACTTAAGAGCATAGGCGTATGCTAGGTAGTATAGATGTCCCAAACTGTTTACATTTCCCATGGACAAAGAAGATATGTTAAGACTCCATGTCTCTATTCCCTTGTACAAAAGAGTCTCTATTGTCGCTACTTACAGTTCATTTGTTCTCATGTTTCATTACTTCCTTCTGTTCCACCATTTCAATGGACTTCTGTCTCACCATTTCACTTAATGGACTGATCACTTCATATTTCCAAATCCAATGGTACTTTTCTGTCCTTACATTACACAACTGCCCAGGAGTTGATGACTGCCTTGTTAAAACCCTCTCTTCCTTTGCCTTCTATGATGCTACACCTTCCTGGCTTTTCTCCCATCTCATTCCCTGCTCAATTTCAATCTCCTTTCTCAGTTCATATTGCTCTGATAACTGTCTAAATGCACCCAGAGCTCTAAAGCCTTCATCACCTCTTTATCTTCACTACTCTGAGTATCTCATCGACTCCTACCGCTTTAAATATCATGCATAAGCCAATGACTCTCAAGGTATTTTCTTTGGCTCTTTCCTTTCTACCGAGCTCTGCTCATATGCAAGTACCTGATCGAAATCTTCACTTGTATGTCTAAATGTCCTCTTAAGATATATTTGGCAAAACAAAACTCGTGATCCTTATTCTCCTTCTCAACCTCCTTATCTCAGTTCATAGCACCCATTCATTCAGTTGCTTGGGCACAGACATAGGAATCACCGTTATTTCCCCCCCTTTCCTTACTTCCACATATGATCCATAAACAAGTTGCATTAGCTCTACCTCCAAAAGAGATCTTAAATATGTGCCATTTTTATTTATTTCCACTGCTACAATCCTAATCCAATCCCAAAATGGCCCCTTATTTATTTCATTCCTGTCTCTTCATAATTGATTCTGCATAATTATCTTTTTAAAATATAAATCAAACCTCCCACTCTAGCTGAAAACCTCTAATGGTTTTCAAATGCTGCTGGAAAATAATCTATGATAAATTTGTATAAATTTTCCTATGCCCTATAAGGGACTATATTATCCTGCCCTGTTTATAATTCCAACCTCAGCATATCCCATTTTTTCCCTTCTTTGCTCACTGCATACACTACAGGCACACTGTCATTCTTTTTGTTGCTTGAACAAGGCGTGTGCACTTAACTTTTCACTCTAAACTCCTGTCCCCGTATCTTTACACACCTAGCTTCTTGGTGTCCTTCAGGTCTTAGCTCAAATGTGCTTACCTTCTCAAAGAGACCTTTTCCAACCATTCCAAGCTAAGTAGACTTTCTTCCCTCACCCTGTCAGTGTCCATGACCTGTATTTTCTTCACAAGAAATATCATTGTCTGAAATCGCCTTGTGCAATTATATGTTTACTTGTTTATTGTCTACCTTTCCCTCTCTGGAATGTCAGGTCTATGAGGTCTTGGGACTTTAGTTGTCTTATTCACTGCTATATCCTTCGTGCTTATAATAGTATCTTGCACATAAAAGGCTCTTAATCTGCGTGTGTTGAATAGATGAGCAAAGGAC
Source organism: Lynx rufus (assembly GCF_022079265.1). Classification (NCBI taxonomy): domain Eukaryota; kingdom Metazoa; phylum Chordata; class Mammalia; order Carnivora; family Felidae; genus Lynx; species Lynx rufus. Next base: position 51,375,987 of record NW_025814829.1, read on the forward strand.
CCTTTAGCTGTTTGCCGCTGCATGGATAATAATGTCCAGGATACTTACCACCTAGGGCTTACAAGCTTCTCACTGCTTCCTTATCTGTCTAGCTTTATCCTTCACTATTCAGATTCCCTCTGAACTCTTCTTGGCTTTGACTTGTATTTTCACTATTTACCACTCTGTATATATTGCTCTCTGTCCTCGGGTATTCCCCCTCTGTATCCATCTTTGCCTGGCTCATTCCTACTTCCATTTTAAGTCTGAGCTGGGGCTCCATTTGCTGTGTGGCCATGGTTGGTAATCTTGCCAAACGGCTTCCGTTCAGACCAGAGCGCTCAGAGTCCACATTTAGAAAGTTCAGAGGTCTCTTTGCCTTCTTGGAACTGGGTGTTTCCCTGAGTGTCAATAATAAGACAAACATTGGTGGTTTTGACTGAGACAATGGTGTGACAATTCCTAATAAAGCCTTGTTTGTTTATTTACTTACTTTTAAGTCAGCTTTATGCCCAATGTGGGGCTTGAACTCATGACCTTGAGATCAAGAGTCGCATGCTCTACTGACTGAGCCAGCCAGGCGCCCCAAAGCCTTGTTTTAAGTGGTCTATTACCATAGCAATCAGAAAATAGTCCTAGTGACTAATATAGTAAAAAAAAAATAATAATAATTTAAAGGTTAGGTTAGACAGGGTGTTTCCTATACAAACTGATGGTTTTTGATTTCTTACTTTTCTGCCCATGGGCCCCTCAGCTCTTTTCTGCATGTTTTCTAAGTGATCATGTTGGGGAATTGATCTCTAATCACCAGATTTCATGAGCATATTTCTAAGTCAAAGTCAGATATCTGATTAATTTAAGCTGGGCAATAGCCTTGAAATTGAGAATGGGAATTTGTCATCTGTAAAAGATATTTCTTTCTCCAGGGCAGACAACTGAGGCAGAAAAAACAAACAAACAAAAAACAGGCAGGTATCATCATAAATACATGCTCACTCTGATCTGCAGGTTATCTTTCCTGGACTTCCAGATTAGAATAAGAGTCTCCTGCTCTATGTACTAATGCTTCTTCTATCACAAAACTTAGTACGTTATAGTTATTTTTCTACTTGTCAATTAGCAAATAAAATCTCCAACATGACCATACTCTACTTAAAGGCAATCATCTTATTCTGACTTGGCATTTAATAAATACTTGTTGAATCTGTTGAATGGGTGGATGATTGAATGAAGATTCAAAGTCAGTCAGTCAACGTGGAATATCACAAGATCATCTATGAGTAAGTGTGAATTACAGAGTCAGAGGAAATGTCCTCAAGTTCAGAATAGGTAAAAATCACTGGGCTGAGGTAGTTGTGGGATGCTTTGTACGGGATGGGACAAGAATATGGCTTTGGAGGGTAGATACAGTTGAGTGACTGGATGGGTAGAGAGAGAGGATACTACTCCAGAAACAGTCAGTGGCAGAGAAGACTTAGGCAAGAGGCACAGGGCCAGTGAGTGGACAAGCACTGCGGTGGCATTGGTCCCAGGCTGTCAGGTTGAGGTCTGACGAGGGAGAGCTTTGATGCCCAGGCTAGGGAGTCAGAGCCTTTTTCCTATAGACAATAGGAGCACATTAAAAATCTTTAATTGTACAAGTGATAGGCTGCAAATTCAATTTAAGGAAAATGTATCTTGTTTTGGAAGGAGGAGGAACCGGAGATAGAGAAACTAGTTTGGAGTCTCCCATTCGGTGCAAAGGGAAGGCTTAGATTTGGCAAGTAGCTTGGAAAGGCATATTTAGAGGAGAAGGATGGCAGCCAATGGTGCTGATACAACATGGTAGGGAAGTGGTGAGCCACAAGTCCTTTTCCTCAAAGAGTAAGTGTGCTTGAATTCCTGGTGGCCTTCGTGGACTCCTCTCCCTATATTCTTTATGTGCACCGAGTCTCAACGCCCATCATCAATTCTAAATGAAGACCCTAAAATCCTTAAGATTGGGAGTTTCCTTCCACCCTTCCTCCCTCCCTCCCTCCCTCCCTCCCTCCCTCCTTCCTTCCAGTATAATAGATATATTCAAGCAGGCTGGAAACTCAGGCAGGACCTGATGCTGCAGTCTTGAAGCAGAATTTGAAGAAATTCTGGGAAACCACAGTGTTTGCTCTTAAGACCTTCAACCGATTGGATGAATTTCATCCACATTATTGAAGGTAGTTTACTTCAAGTCAACCGATTTTGTATAAAACTATAGCCCAGTTTTTAAAAAGTTGGATTTTGACATTGGTACAATACACAGAGCTTTACCGGGTTGCATCAGTTTTATAGGCATGTGTGTGTGTGTGTGTGTGTGTGTGTGTGGTTCTATGCAATTTTGTCACAGGAGTAGATTCACGTAACCACCACCACAGTTGAGATAGAGAAATCTTCAACCACACAGCTCTCTTTTGCTACCACTTAATAGTTACATCACACCCTTATTCCACTCTCCATCCCAAATCATAGGCAACCACTGATGTTCTCTATTTGTATTACGTGTTATATTTTAAAATGTTACATAAATAAAATCATACACTATGTACTTTTTTATTTCACTCAGCATTAATTCTCTTGAGATCATCCATGTTATTTCACATATCAATCAAATTATATAGCTCATAACTATGTTTCTTTTTATTTCTGAGTAGCATTCCATTGAATGGATGCACCACATTTGTTTAAGCATTCACCTGTTCAAGAACATTTGGGCTGTTTCCAGGTTTTTATAAATGAAGTTTCTACAAATTTTCATATACGAGTTGTTCTAAAAACAGACTTTTTTTTTCTTTTTCATTTCTCTGGATAAGTGAGTGCTCAAAGTTCAGTTGCTGGGCTGCATGGTGAGTATATGGTCAGTTTAAGAAACTGCCAAACTATTTTCCAGAATGTCTGTACCATTTTACAGTCCCACCAGCTTTAGGCTATGCTTCTCTCCTAAGCTCCAGGCCTTTGCTTCCAATTGCCTATTTAGTAAATTGACCTGGATGTCTCAAATCCTCAAACTTAGCTTGTTAAAACTTGAGCTCATTATCTTCCCTTACACACCAATAGTCCTGTATTTTTTTGCGTGGACTAAGATAACCCTTTAGTACACAAACCAAACACTGAGAGCCGCCTAGATGCCTCTCCCATGGACTCTCTCTTTCTCTCTTTCAAAATAAATAAACATTAAAGAAAATTATTTTTAAAAAACCCTATATCCATCACTTGGGTTGGTACATTTTATCTCCTATCTCTCAGACAGAGGGGAAGACTTTTTAATGTTTATTCATCTTTGAGAGACAGAGAGAGACAGAGCATGAGTGGGGAGGGGCAGAGGGAGAGGGAGACACAGAATCCTATGCAGGCTCCAGGCTCTGAGCTGTCAACACAGAGCCCGACGCAAGGCTTGAACCCACGAACTGTGAGATCATGACCTGAGCCGAAGTCCAACACTTAGCTGACTGAGCCACCCAGGTGCCCCAGGAATAGGAATTTTAGAGTTGGTAGTTATATTAATGCTTGAAGCATAGAGATGTGAAAAAGACTAGTCCCCTATAAGTAGGTCCGAGTTGCCAAATGAACTCAAATCCCTCTATGTGGTAGCAGACTGGAAAAGAGAGACCTATTCTTGGCAAAGCTCTAGCCTCAGATTTCAGCAGAAACTGCAAATGAATTCTACCAAACGTATAAAACAACTTATTTTAGCAGTGTGGACAGTCAATCGTATATAGCATCATCTGCTGCCTTAGATCCCCTGCCAGTTACACTAATTTGTAAAATAGTCCCTAAAATAGTCACCTAGGAGTTTAGTTAATAATAATTGTACCTTGGTGACACAGTTAGACTCCTGAAGGAAGTTTTCAAGTTGTCTGTGGGATGGACCAGAGCATACTTTTTCCTGCTCAGCACAGGGCATTCAATAGAATCTGAGAGTCATTACTCGCTGGCGTTACCAGCTGCACTTATCTGAAGTCAACCACGTGAGTCTAGGCACCCAACTAGATCTTCCTTGTCCGAGCCACAATTACCTTTGGATCAATCCCCAGAGACACGACTTAACGCAAATCACACTGATGTTCTGAAATAACGTCCTGCTGAGAAGTAAAATAAAGAAATACACGACGGAGTCAGGTGGCAATCTACTCTGCGGCTCCCTCTTCCAGTCTTCCCTTCCAGTTGGATAGCCAATTTGACTTCTAGTGGAAAAGCCATTGACTCTTTTGCTCTGAGTACTCAAGTCTATTAAGAAGTCGCTTATGTGGAAAGAAATCAGCACTATCACGTCCCTAGGGGCTGTGCAGTGTGACTGCTTGGCATAATTGTGGGTGAGGAAGCCAACTCAGCTTTGTAACAATAGGGAATATGTTCAGGAAATCCCCCATTTAAGCTCATTTCCAAGCGGTTTTGTGCAACTAGTGCGATGGGACATTGGAGTCCTTGCAAGTCAGAGCCATTATTACTGTTATATCCTTAATTATGACCAGGTTCCAACAGGCTACTGTGACTGCAGCCAGAGACATGTGAGAAAAGAATCCAGGGTCCTACCCCTTGTCCTCCCTTGGAACACAACTCATTTCTAATCCCGTTTTTCTTCCCAGCTACTCAGGGTCCAGCTTTGGTTTTCCTTTGGATATACTGGCCATAGAGTGAGCCTAAGAAAGTGAGGCTGGAGGTCTGGGCATAATGGTTTGCCATAGAGCTAGCTAATCTTCTGAGAAGCTTGTCCAGCGTAGGCCCAGATACCTGCAAGATTTTCAGGCAAGAGCTCACTGTCTGAATTCTTTCTATATTAGCGTTCCATTGCTGCAGTAATAAATTATCACAAATGTAGCAGCTTATAACACAAACGTATTATCTTACAGTTGTGTAGGTGGGAAGTCTGACATGGGCCTTACCTGGTTAAAATCAAGATGTCACAGCATTTCATTCCCTGTCTGAAGGCTCGAGGGGGGAGATCTGTGTCCTTGCTCATTTGAGCTGTAGGCAGAATTTGGTTCCTGGCGGTTTTAGGGTGGCGTTCCGGGCTTTCTTGCTTATCGTCAGCTGAGTGCTTTTCCCAGTTTCTCAAAACGGGACCCACATTTCTTGGCTCGTGATCCCCTCCCTAGTGGATATACTCATTCTCTCAATTCAAATGTCCTGTCGTTTTTCCTCTGTCTCATCTCTTTACAATGTAGCTGGGAAAGGTTTTCTGCTTTTAAGGTCTCGTGTGATTAGATTGGGTTCACATGGGCAATCTGGGGTAACCTCACCATCTCAGGGTCTGTACCCTTTTTTTGGTTATTTGTTTATATATATATATATATTTTTTTTTTAAATATAACTTATTGTCAAATTGGTTTTGTCAAATTGGTTTCCATACAACACCCAGTGCTCATCCCAACAGATGACCTCCTCAATGCCCACCACCTACTTTCCCCTCTCCCCCACCCCCCATCAACCCTCAGTTTGTTCTCAGTATTTAAGAGTCTCTTATGGTTTGCCTTCCTCCCTCTCTGTAACTTTTTTCCCCCTTCCCCTCCCCCCCATCTTCTGTTAAGTTTCTCAGGATCCACATATGAGTGAAAACATATGGTATCTGTCTTTCTCTGCCTGACTTACTTCACTTAGCATAACACTCTCCAGTTCCATCCACGTTGCTGCAAATGGCCAGATTTCATTCTTTCTTATTGTCAAGTAGTATTCCATTGTATTTATAAACTACATCTTCTGTATCCATTCATCAGTTGATGGACATTTAGGCTCTTCCCATAATTTGGCTATTGTTGAGAGTGCTGCTATAAACATTGGGGTACAAGTGCCCCTATGCATCAGCACTCCCGTATCCCTTGGGTAAGTTCCTAGCAGTGCTATTGCTGGGCCATAGGGTAGATCTGTTTTTAATTTTTTGAGGAACCTCCACACCATTTTCCAGAGCGGCTGCACCAGTTTGCATTCCCACCAACAGTGCAAGAGGGTTCTGTTTCTCCACATCCTTGCCAGCGTCTATAGTTTCCTGATTTATTCATTTTAGCCACTCTGATCAGCACGAGGTGGCATCTCAGTGTGGTTTTGATTTGTATTTCCCTGATGAGGAGCGACGTTGAGCATCTTTTCATGTGCCTGTTGGCCATCTGGATGTCTTCTTTAGAGAAGTGTCTATTCATGTCTTCTGTCCATTTCTTCACTGGATTATTTGTTTTCCAGGTGTGGAGTCATATCAGCAAAGTCCCACTTGCCATGCAATGTAACGTACAAGATTCAAAGATTAGAGTTTGGGCGTTTGGGGAGAGGGGTGTCGATTACTCTGCCTCCTACATCATCTAAAGGTAAGGATTCATTATTGATTTATTGAACATGTATTCATTTAGTGCCTACTATACACAAGACAATCTACAAGGCACTGGATGCTCTATCCTGTTTCACTTGTGAACTGTGAGAGGTGATGGAAAATTTAGGCATTGAGCAAATTTACCTACTGAATTTTCTCTTGAGCCACACACTCATTGTCCATAGGGAGAAGAGGACTGGGAAGGAGCTGATGACAGAGGAGACTCTCAGGCAACCATAGTAGTTGTGTGTGCTCATCTGTCTCTAACTCCCAGGCTGATCCAGTTCACTTTTCATAGTTTAGGGGCTGGGTGTGAAGTGTGGAATTAATGATTTGGAGGTACTGCTGTGAAAGTTATCTTTAATTCAGAAAGAATCAATTGATGTAACAATACATAAAAACTTCAATGTGTGGGGCGTCTGGGTGGCTCAGTTGGTTAAGCGTCTGACTTTGGCTCAGGTTATGATCTCGCAGCTGGTAAGTTCGAGCCCCGCGTCAGGCTCTGTGCTGACAGCTCGGAGCTGGGAGGCTGCTTCGGATTCTGTGTCTTCCTCTCTCTCTGCTCCTTCCCCGCTCGTGCTCTGTCTCTCTCTCAAAAATAAGTAAACACTAAAGAAAAAAAAAGCTTCGATGCGTGCTATGGTGTCATGCTAGCATGCATACATACAGGTTTTGCTCTATGAGAGCTAACAATGCAGGTCAGGAGATGTGCACTTCAAACAGTCTGATACCAGTGCAGAGCAATCGTTCATTTAATTAGAGCAAAAGTCACGCTTCAGCTCGCTGGGAGACTGAAAAGACACAACCAGTGTGAGCTAGTGAAACAGAAAAGTTTCTTTACTTCTTGTGCATGTCAGAGGTGGGGGAGGGAGAGGAGGATCGGAGTTAAAAACACCAATTGTGGCCAGAGAATCTCATGGATTCATGGATTCTACACTTGATCTTAGCCAAAAGGCTGAGACTCGATCATCAATTAATGGATTCTAAATAAAAGACGGCGCTGTCATTATATATCCTTTCCCTGTTATCTGTCACTTCTTTGAAAAATAACATCTAGGAAAAATTACATCAAAATGTAACTGACATCAAACACTGACAATGCCAAATGCTGGTGAAGACGTGGAACAACAGGTACTCTCATCATTGCTGGTGGGAGTGTCAGTGGTACAGCCACTTTGGAAGGCGGTTTGGAAGGCCGTTTCTTAAAGTTGAAATACACCCTTACCATATGATGCAGCAATCACACTTTTACATGAATTAAAAACTCATATCCACATAAAATTCTGCACATGGATGTTTACAGCAGCTTTATTCATAACTGCCAAACTTGGAAATAACCAAGGTGTCATCACTAGGTAAATGGATAACTGAACTGGAGTACCTCCATACAATGGAATATTATTCAGTGTTACAAAGAACTGAGATATCAAGCCATGAAAGCATATGAAGGAGACTTAAATTATTAACTGAAAGAGGCTATCTGAGAAGGCTACATACCGTACGATTCCAGCCATATGGCATTCTGGAAAAGTCAAAACTAAGGGGACCATGGTGGCCAGGAGTTGACAGGAGGGAGTGACAAGTAGGTGGGGCACAGAGAATTTTTAGGACGATCGAGCTAATCTGTATGCTACTATAATGCTGGATATATAGCATTATAAATTTGAATCCACAGAATGCACAACACAAAGAGTGAACCCTAATGTAAAGTATGCACTTTGGGCAAGGATATATCACTGTAGATTCATTGATTGTAACAGGTGCACAAATGTATGGAGAATGTAGATAATGGCCATACACGAGGAGCAGGAAGGAATTATAGGGAGCTCGGTACTTTCTGCTCAGTTTTGTTATGCACCTAAGACTTCTCTAAAAATAAGGTCTATTTAAAAACATCCTATTGCTACTATTGGGGGCTTGTATTTAACAGTATAGGGGACACTTGGGAACAATCAGTCAATTTAGAAGTACAGACATATGTGACTCAGGAAGTAAGAAAATAAAAAGCACATGGCTGAGAAAAACAGGAAACGAGGAAGTGTACAGGAAGTAGCTGAAAGTCCTTTCCAAAGAAAAATGCTGTTCAGAAACCAGTTATATTTAGAGGCTTCCAGCTTCCAGTTATGGAGCAGTAGTTCCTCTGAGACCAACTCTCCCAAAGACAAGAGCCGTAAATTCTGGACTCTGGAGAGCAACTTGCAGCCTGTAGACATTGGAAGGGTGTCCACATTCGGAAGAAGGGAATAGCACAAAGATGAAAAAATTTCCCATTTTTTCAGGTTTTTACCTCAGAACAAGCTAAAACTTAGAAAGTCCAAAATCTTATCAATCTGAAGAATCAGAAGGCAGAATTCAGGGCAGTCATGGGAGCTGGAAGGACGGAATCCAGAAAATGAGACATCTGGAGAAAGGGGGCCCCAAATTCTGTATATATTGTATCCAAATCTTCAGCCTACATGTATACATGGTATAGTCAAGCATATGACTAAGGGTTAAAGAACTGAACAAAGATATCTGCTGCTGCCTATTGTAGAGGGGCTGACGTCTCAAGTTTGAATTCAATTAAGTTACCTGCCTGGTAGAAAAAAAAAATCATACTCTTTGGAAAATCCAGAGTCTCCACAATAAATAGTTCAAAATACCCAGGTGGCAACCAAAAATTATCCCACATATGCATAAACAAGAAAATGTGACTCATACTTGACAAAAGGCCATGCAATAGAGACCCAGGTGTTCAAACCTGGAACAGTGACTTCAGAGTATCTATTATAATCATGCTCAATAATGTAGAGGGAAATATGGGCATAATTAACGACCAAATAGGAAACCTCAGCAGACAAATGGAAACTACAAAAAAAAAAAATGGGGAAATTCTAGAACGAAAAAATAGAGTACCTAAAATTAAAAAAAAAAAATTCACTGGCTGGACTCCACAGAAAGTAGAGAAGACAGAATAGAGTTAATGAACTTGCGGTTAGTTACATAAGAATTATTCAATCTGAAGAACAGGAAGGTTGGGCACAACAGAAAAAAGAAAGAGCAAAGCATCAGAGACCTGTAGAACTGACAACGTGGATGGTAAGAAGAGGCACAGATGCTACTCTTTTTACTGGCTATAACCCCCATTTTCTACATTGTAAGTGCAGGCTTCCAGCCTACAGTAAATCTGCTTTCAGGAAGATGTCACATATTTGGCTCGTAGTTTTCTTTCTATGGGGTCTGCTGCTCCTATCCTCAGTGGTTCATTCCCAGCTTTTACCGAGCCTTTTTTCCCCCCTCATACTAACCACTGTACTAATTGCTCTGTTCCCTGTTTTCTTCTGCTCTCTTTCCCCGTGACTGACAACTTTCTGTAGTGTTACACTTGGCTTTCTACTTTTTTGTTTATCTATCCTAGGTTTGGGGTTTGTGGTTACCATGAGGTTCCCATATGACACCGAGGTATAGAGCGGTTTATTTTGGGTTGATGGCTACTTAAGTTTGAACAGTTCTAAAAGAACTTCTTTTTTACTCCCCCAACTTTACATTTTATGTACATTGTTACATTTTTTTTCCTTTTGGCTATTATGAGCAGTACTGCAATGAACAACGTTTTATATGTTTATCTACACGGGTATTTCTGGGTCAATAGGTAAAATTCTGATAGCTGTTGACATTTCTCCCACAACACACTGTCACGATTTTTACACTTAACCAACATTTCACAACCTCTTACCTCTTCATTTGGACCCTGTGCCTGTCCTCACTCAGGCTGGTAGGAGCTCCATTTTGACTCCCGTATCCATCCACGTCTTGGTTAGCAGTCGTCAATCACTGGGGGCTTATCTACTGTCTAGGACATCCTGTGAAAGACAAAATATTTACTGAAAAATGTGTAGTCCTCTAGCTCCTTAATAATACCTCCCTAATTTATATACAGAAAACACAAATAGAACCAGTTTTCCAAAATATGGTGTGAACATGTGTATGTCAGACACCAAGCAAGACTTATTTTTAACCATGTAAATTTCAGCATTTCCTGAGGGCTGGTGGTGGAGGATGGAGATAAAAAAAAATAGAATGGAAGTCATTATTTTTCAGGATAAACCCTTTTAAGTCCATACTCTCTGAGCCCGGAACATGCCAGTGGAGTTAATGACACTCCTGCTATCATCTGTCAGAATAATGCTAACAGCATTTTTCCTGTGTTTGGGTTATAGACCTTACAAAACCCTTGAGAGGCAGGCGGGGTATAGATTAATATTCTCATTTTCCCAACGAAGAAACTGAGGTTCAGAGAACATAAGAGTCTTGCCCAGAGTCACACTGTAAATGGCAGAACAGGAATTTAAATGCACATCTACATTCCAGTGGAATGGACAAGAAAGACTGAAGGCAGATTAAACAGCACACTAAACAGATAGGAGCAAGCCTGGCTATCTTCCCTCTGCCTCCATTCACAGAAGGGTGAGCAAAGTGCAATGAATAAGGGAAGCCCTGAACGAAGGTAATTAGCAAATAGCTGTTTCTAAGGGAGGCACCAGCTCCTGAAATCTCACCTTGTTGTCTGCTCTGGAACCGCCATCTTGCCTAAGGTCTTCTCTCTGGGGGGACAGTGCTCTTCCCTCCACGCTGGACCTCCCAGGGGGAGGTCTTTGCCTTACCATGTGTGGGTATGAGGAACAAAAAAAGTTGATAACCATTTATTAACTATCTTCCATATGCCAGTCACTGAGCTAGATTCCTTAATACCACCTCATCCAAACTGGAATGAGCGTCCTCATTTTACACATGAGGAGACTGCCAAGGCTCCGGGAAGAACAGAATAATCAACCATGTCTCTTTTCCCCTCAAAGTGGCAAAACTCTTTTGCGTTTTAAAATTCAAATGGTGCCTCAAGTGTGAAAGGAAAAAACAAAATCACAGCGGCAAAATCAACCATAATTCTTCAATCTAACAACCACCTTTCGTGTATCATCTCCTCCTTATGTGCCCGTACTTTGCTAGAAGTTGTGGTTGGTGAACAAATTTGAGAACAACTTCTACAGCTCGCTTTTAAAATTTAGCATCGGGATGACCTTCCAACTTGCCACGATCCTCATAACAAGCATTTTACTGGTCTCAGTAAATTTAAATTTACTGATTTCCGTAATGGACATTTAGGTTGTTTCCAGTACTTGGTCGCCCAAATCAAATTGTTAGGTCGTGTGCTAATAGTCTTTTGTTACTATTAAATTATTTCCTTAGAATAAATTCTCAAGAGTCATATCATTGAGCAAAAGGGTATAAACATTTTTATAGCCCTCCTGCATTACTAGGCAAAAGGCCTGTATGACTCTAAGTGGCACACACAAATAAGGGCAGAAGCAGACATTTTCCAAGGAAACCATGCTGCTTTCCATTTCCGGCAATGCAATGAACATCCAAGTTAAAACTACCAAGATACTGAATTAAATATAAAAACTATCTTCTTAGGGGAGTGTGGGCGGCTCCGTCAGTTAAGCGGCCAGCTCTTGGTGTCGGCTCAGGACATGAGCTCACGGTTCGCGGGTTCCAGCCCCGCATCGGGCTCCGCACTGCTTGGGATTTTTCTCTCTTCCTCTCTCTCTGTTCCTCCCACGTAGTCTCTCCCTCTCTCTCAAAACAAACAAGAAAACAAAAAAACAAACAAACAAATAAACAAGTAAATGTCATTTCCCCAAGGAAACCTTGTTCCCTTTAAGTGGAAAAAGGTACTTAGAAATCAAGCGCTGGGCAAGTGATGTGCTTATTTCCACTAGGATATCACTGAGTCTAGGCCCTATCAGTGGATAGAGCTAGGAGATGTTTTATTAATTAATTAATTAATTTATTTATTTATTTATTTATTTTTAATGACTTTGTATAGATACCTCACCACAGGGCCTTTCTGTCATTTGTCAAATACACATTTATATTTCTCATCTCCGGCAGTGGTAATCTTAGTTTCTGATACCATCAATATATTTATTCGCTTACTCAATCTTATAAGACACAAAACATAGCTCATCAATGTTACTACCAATGAAATCCTACGAGCTAAAGTCCAAGATATTTTTGCAATTCTTTTTGTTCTTAGAATCTATCCACTGAGCATGGACAGTCAGAATACTGTGTCACTGGTATTTGGATTGGCTCTTTTTGCCTTCTCTGAGTTCATGTTAGTTTATTTTTATTTTTGAATATATAAACGTAAATATGGTCTCAAAGTCAAAACCATCTGTAGACACATACTCAGAGAAGCCTCACTCTCTTCCACCCTGTCCCCACTAACACCAAGAGATAACCAATCTCATAAGTTTCTGATTTATTCTTCTTAAAAAAATTTTTTTTAATGTTTACATAGTTTTGAGAGAGATGAAGACAGAATGTGAGTGGGTTAGGGGCAGAGAGAGAGGGAGACACAGAATCCGAAGCAGGCTCCAGGCTCTGAGCCGTCAGCACAGAGCCTGACACGGGGCTCGAACTCACAGAGCTGTGTGATCATGACCTAAGCCGAAGTCAGACGCCCAACCGACTGAGCCACCCAGGCGCCCCTCTGATTTATCCTTCTTGTGCTTACTATTGCAAATAAGCAGATGACCACATATTTTTCTTCCTTCCCTTCTTCCATACTGAAGGGGGCACACTATATACCCCTTGGTACCTTGATTTTTTTTAAGGAACAACAGAATTGAACAGCACTCCATTGTCAAGATGTATCATAGTCTATTCATTGTTTCCTATTTTGTCCATTTGGAATGTTCCCAATATTTTGCTATTAAAATTTTACCATCATGTATAAGCTTGTGCATATATACTTTGATATTGTTGGAGGGTATCTTTACCCCAAATTCCTAGAAGTGGGATTGCTTGGTCAAAGAATAAATGCATGAGTGGTTTTGCTAGATATTGCCGAATTCCTCTCTATAATGGTGGTTACCATCCTTACCAGCAATGTACGAAAGCAATGTTTTCCCTCAGCCTCACCAAAAGAGTGTGCTGTCTAGCTTTTGAAGAGATCCCCTCTTCCAATAGGTTTCCTCATCTGGTCCCTATTTGCCTTCCTCCCACCTTCCATAATTTTTGTAATTTTTTTCTTTGCTTTGTTGGGACTTCCTTTGATTCTGTTAAGTCTCCAGAAATAGCATAAACTAGGAGTATATCATATTTGCCTTGGAATTTTTATATTTACAACATTTTGAGAGAATCTGCTTATTAGTAACCAGTCTGTTCTAAGGCAGGAAGCCTCTGCCACAATAGTCTTGGAACACCTAGCCAAATAAAAAATAGTTCTAAAAACGATTAGCTCTGAAAAATTCACATGCTATTATGCTGAACTTTGCAAAAGCAAAGCCAAATTTCTTCTGGGATCAATCACTCAGCAAAACCAATCTCAAAACAAGTTTTTGCTACCCTGAACTTTTACATGACTATGTGCAAAAGGAAAAATGAGTGTCCAGACCAGTGCCAAAGTTATAAGATAGATGGAAAAAATGATAGGAAAACATCTTATATGTCCGTTCATGTAGGTAGGAGGCTGAGAAAGTTAGTCTTGTACAAAACGTTTTCCTTATTTTTATCAACAGGACTATTTTTGTTAGAGGAGAACCAATGTTTATAGAAACACTTGTCTGTAAGTGGGCCCTTGGCTTACAAAGATCATTTATTTGCAGATTTGAGTGTCGAATGGACACGACGTTTGGTAATTGGTAATTTCGCTAAGACTGGGATTTGAATAGTTGACACAGCACACAAGAAGGGCAAGGATACGTTGGTAGAATCTCCCCTAGCTAGCGGGTGAGTCATTTTCTCTAGGGCTTTGTGAGTTTTAATCATATACACATAGTTTATGGAGAAAGGGTAAATGCTATGCATTTTCATTTAGACTGTTCCCAATGTTCTGTTATTAAAAGTCATGGCCAGAATGATTAACTGTGTGGATATTTTTTCCATACTATTACAGGTACATCCGAGAATGGTATTGTAGGGTAAAGGTATCCATAATCAAGTCGATTGGGAAAACACTGAGTTAGACAGACATGAAACACATTTCTATTCTGGAGGACTTCTCAGAACCTTTAACATGCTAAGGTGTATCAAGACTCTTCAAGAAAGGAGCTATACTATGCAGGGTTTCCAAGCTTATTTGCCTGTGATATTTTTTTCACACCTCTGGAAAGTAGCGTTCCTTGGAACAGATTTTGGGAACCGTTGCCGCGGTGGTGGTTATACACGTTGGGGGCTCTCGTAGGCCTTGGTACCTTTCACAGGAAGGTCAAGTGCTTTTCCTACTTCACCTTCCAGAGGTTCAATCCATCCTCTCCAGACTTTCTAGAGGGCTGTATTGCTTTACCATGGGAAGTCTTTCCTATTTCTTCTCCTTCATTCCATCCAGGCCCTGTTTCTCAAGGAAAAGACTTCACAACATTAGCCTGGAAATCTCCCACCTGCCCAGGCTGATAGGGCCTATTTTAGGATTCAGGCATTTGCTAACAATTGTTTAGTCCTGATCCAAAGGCCGGGCAAATTCTCAATTGCCGTCTGGCCTACCCAGCTCAGCCCACCTCTGAATAGCGAAGTCTAAAAGTAGCGTTTCGAATGGCATTTTACGTGATGCTATCTATTTATTGAGTGACTCTATATGCCAAGTGCTCTATTCATGTTATCTCATCTATTTTTAGTTCTTTTAAAAACCACAGCTTGACAAAGTAGAAAGAATTCCCATTTCACAGATCCCTGTTATTTTACAGATGA
Organism: Lynx rufus; assembly: GCF_022079265.1. Classification (NCBI taxonomy): domain Eukaryota; kingdom Metazoa; phylum Chordata; class Mammalia; order Carnivora; family Felidae; genus Lynx; species Lynx rufus. The sequence goes on from NW_025814829.1 coordinate 51,391,009, forward strand.
TGAACCTGACGTTCAGAGAGATTTAACACCTTGCGGAACATCACACAGCCAATTTGTGGCAGTACCCACAATGTTCTTTGGCTTTGCTGATTTGCATAACTGCAGCGACCAGACTTTTCTTCTATTTCGTGCTGCTTCCCAGTACTTCGGCAAAGTGAAGCCATTAGTCAGTTGTCTATTAGATAAAGAAAACTCAGAAGAATGTACTTTTGCTTCAATTTTCCGAATATTTCAAAGCAGGAAAGTGACTCATTTCTGACCACTCCAGATAATCGCCTCATTTCTCCTGAGGGTTCTATCAGTGGGAATTACAGCCCGCTCATGTTGGAGAAAGTGTTTCATTTCCCCGAGTCAGACAAGGCTCTCTTAATTAAGGGAAACATTCCACTTGCTCCCGTGCTGATTGCCGTTAGCCAGACTGGCTGGAGGCATCTCTCCGTAAGATAAAGTGATAAAATTGAGCTTCTTAAAAGGGTATTGTTCATCTCTTCCTGTCTTCCTATCTGTTAGAAGCAGAGAGAAGGCCTTGCTGGCTTTGTGAAACTGCCCTCTGTATTCCTGTAACATTCCCCAGGGGAGTGGGTTTTTGAACTCTTGTGCTCTCTCCAAAATCAACATCGTTGAACAACGAAAGGAACCTCTGACCTTCAAAGGTCGAGGAAGCCAACATCCAGAGAGCAAAAAAATTCTACTTTGAAAGCCAGCCGCGAATCTTCCTCCGCAGTCCTCGTGCTGCACGATGCCTGCAGGCTCCTCGTTGCCGGATTTATCTTGTCATCACCCCAGATGCTCTGTGCCCCCATAAACATCCACTTGGCCTCAACTTGCCAAACAGTGAACGGGATGCGGCTGGCTACCTGGACTCCTACATCACACGTAGGTGGCCCTTGTCTGCGGACACAGAGGCTGCGCTGGGGTGGCTGACTCGGTGGGGGAGGGGTCCAGACCAGGACTCTTCCTCCTCGACGTCCTCATCATAAAAGAGATTGGTTTCCTCCGTTTGTGCTAGCCCTGTCCAGCTTTGATATGAAGGTTATAACTTCCCAGAATTCGTTGGGAAGGTTCCAGATATTCTAGTAGAATTTGAAGATATTTTAAAAATATTTTTAAAGTTCGTTTCTTTATTTTTGAGAGAGAGAGGGAGAGCACAAACAGCAGAGGGCAGAGAGAGAGAGGGAGACGGAGCATGAGCGGGGCGAGGGGCACAGAGAGAGGGAGACACAGAATCCGAAGCAGGCTCCAGGCTCCGAACTGTCAGCACAGAGCCCCAATGCGGGGCTCGAACCCAAGAGCCGTGAGATCATGACCTGAGCCAAAGTGGGGAGCTTAACCAACTGAAACACCCAGGTGCCCCATAGTAGAATTTTAAGATATTTTTAAAAGGGTTTGCAAATGCTACGGGTCAGAACAATTCCTTATTGAGAAAAATCTTCTACTGCTTTCAAATATAAAAACACATAATATTTGAGCCTCATTATTTTCAGCGTGACGCATCCCCCGTAAGAACTGCTCCCTGCTCTTCTGTGATCTGACTACAGGCAGGCGCTCAGCATGAACAGGGATGTGGAAAAGCCTCCTCAAACTTCTCACTTAGCTTCTCCAAGTTGGCACTCAGGTTGGTACTAGGAGATATTGAGGCGGGTAGCTTTTTCCCATATGGTTTTCTGTCTTTACACCGCACAAAATTAAAGTAGAAAGAACACTTCCTCCCTGGGACACCCACTGTTGTGAAATGCACGATTAGGACACAAGAGCAAACGTTTTACAGTTCGAGTGACTTCGTTCATTTATTAATTCAACACATATCTGTGACCATTTACTAAAAGCCGGGCTGAGTCGGGGGCTGGGGATGCAACAGAAAGCACAATGCTGTATGAGAAGTCATCATTACGAGGTCCAGAATGACCCCCATTTTTCAGTAAAAATTTGACACCAGCAACTAATGGACAGGAAATAAAACGGGATGATGGCAAACATCACCTATTGGCAAAGGACCCCACGTAATAAATCAGTCCTTCCACACCTCTCTTTTTTAGGACCATGAAGTTCCAATTTATCATTGGCCAACAGTGTTTCACATATACAACACACACGCCAAAACATAAGCAGCCAGTTTATATCAAAAACAAAAGAAGAAGAAGAAGAAGAAGAAGAAGAAGAGGAAGAAGAGGAAGAGGAAGAAGAAGAAGAAGAAGAAGGAGGAGGAGAAGAGGAGAGCTTTCTCTTTGGCCTCGTTAACCACTTTATACCAACCAACTACTGATAGTACCACTAGGTATAAACACACAAAAAAGTTCCTGGAATACTCGGAACAGGATTTGTTGCCGTCGCCTTTTTTTTTTTTTTTACAAGTTTTATTTTTCTACTTCGAGATTACAGCAAACGTGGTCACACCATAGGTAGAGTCAGAAGTAGGACAGAAAACACGCTGAAGGCCGGTTAGATCATCCCAGATCCTTAAAAATGGCTGACCCCTCACAACAGGTACAAAACTATAAAAAAAAAAAACTATAAGACTACAAATTGCAAACCATTTCCCTTTTTAAAGCACCTTCAAGAGAAAAAGCAGGGCCCTGGGAATATTGGCTCTTCTGTCCTCCCCTGGTGCCCACGTTCGGATCCTGACATGGGGCATCCACGCGGAAGGGGTCATGGCAGCTTTCCCGTCATTTATTTATTTACTTATTTTTCATTTATTTTTAGTTTAACTTTCCCTTTTTGCAGACTAGTCCTCCTCATCGGTCTTCTGATTCATGGTATCAAGCATCATCATCCTCAGCACCCTTAGTGCCCGCTTGCCCATAACTACCTCTCATTTCTCATCTTCCTCTCCTTCCCCTTCCTCTCTATGCCCTTCCTCTCCATCGCCTTCCTCCTCCATCACCTACCTCCTCCATCACCTACCTCCTCCCCTTTCTTCCTCTCTATCCCCTTCCTCTCTATCGCCTTCCTCCTCTTCTTCCTCTCCATCTACGTTCTGCCCCTACTTTCTTCATTAGCGCTCCCACCAGCAGGCGCATCTCCTCATTCCACCGCCTCCTCCGCAACTTGCTACTTCCCCTTTCGATCCTTGGTGGTGATCTCGGACCTAGCATCCACTGCCACATCTGACATAGCAGGGCTCCCCAGTGATCCCGTGCAGCAGGGTTTTTAAAACGGCAATCATCAGGGTAATTACAGCAGAGGCAGAGTGGCAGCCAAGAACATACACGTAGAAGTTGGATAGGCCTGGTTTGGGTGTTAGTTCTACCGCTCACAGGCTATGAGATCTTAGGCAAGTTATCTATCATCTATCTACCTATCTATCTATCTATCTATCTATCCATCCATCTATCCATCCATCTATCCATCTATCCATCCATCTATCCATCCATCTATCCATCTATCTAATTACTATGTAGTTAACATACAGGGTTATCTTAGTTTCAAATGTATAAGATAGTGATTCAACATTTCCATACATCACCCAGTGCTTATCATAACAAGTGTACTTCTTCATCCCCATCACCTATTTCCCCCATCCCCTCACCCACCTCCCCCATCCCCTCACCCACAGAAAACCATATGGGAAAAAGCTACCCGCCTCAATATCTTCTAGTACCTCTGCTAACCATCAGTTTATTCTCTATAGTTAAGGGTCTGTTTCTTGGTTTCTTGCTCTCTCTTTTTTCCCTTTGCTCCTTTCAGTTCTTAAATTCCACATTTGAGTGAATCATATGGTATTTGTCTTTCTCTGACTGACTTATTTTGCTTAGCATTATACTCTCTAGCTTCATCCGTGTCCTTACAAATGGTAAGAGGTCATTCTTCTTTATGACTGAACAATATTCCATTGTATATATGTGCCACTTCTTTATCCATTCAACTACCGATGGACAATTGGGCTGCTTCTATAATTCGGCTATTGTAAATAATGCTGCTATAAATATTGGGGTGCATGTATCCCTTTGAATTAGTGTTTTTACATTTTTTGGCTAAATACCCAGCAGTGTGATTATTGGATGTAGGGTAGTTCTATTTTCGACTTTTTGAGGAATCTCCATACTGTTTTTCAGAGTGGCTGCACCAGTTTGCATTCCCACCAACAGTACAAAGGCTTTCCTTTTCCTCCACATCCTTGCCAACACTTATTGTTTCTTGTGTTTTTGATTTTTACCCATTCCGACAGGTGTGAGGTGATATCTCATTGTGGTTTTGATTTGCATTTACCTGATGGTGAGTGATGTTGAGCATCTTTCCATGTGTCTGTTGGCCATCTGGATATCTTCTTTGGAGAAATGTCTGTTCATTTCTTCTACCCATTTTTAAAATGGATTATTTGGTTTTGTGGTGTTGAGTTGTGTAAGTTCTTTGTAAATTTTGGATACTAACCCTTTATCACATATGTCACTTGCAAATATCTTCTCCCATTCAGTAGACTGCCTTTTCATTTCATTGATTATTTCCTTCACTGTGCAGAAGATTTTATTTTGGTGAAGTCCCAACAGTTTATTTTTGCGTTTATTTCCCTTGTTTGGGCAAGTTATTTAAACCGTCTAAGCCTTAACATCCTCAGCTGTAAAACAGGGACAGTACTACCTAATTCCTGATGTTATGATGATCACATGACATGGTATAATTAAAGTTCTTAGTGCTGCCTCTGGTGTGAAGTGACCAAGTAACAGGGTTACTGGGTGCATGATCATAATTTTTATTCAAGTAGTAGGGCGGACAAAATGAAGTGTCTGTGGACGGGACATCAGTTCGCAGAGTGAAGAAGTGTGATATAAGAACTCCTGGGGTTGCGTGATTCAGGAAAGATGACTGCCAAGGGCACATGGTAGGGGACACAACAGTATCTGCTGTACTTTGTATCTTTAATTCCTACTTAAAGGTCTGGACCATCCATGGATTCAGGGGATTAGTCCAACTTCTAAGCAGAGGAGATGTAATAAGCACCAAACCAGACAGCATCACCACAGAATTAACTTCAGCCCACCGGTGCTAATTTAGGCTAGCCATTCACCTACTTCCCGGGTTGCATCTCTGTGACTTAGTCCCTACTGTGGTAGGTAGAATGCTGAAGGTGTCCTCATCCCCCGATTACTGTCCCCTCGCTAACCAATCAAACACTAACCGAGGTACTGCTAGGAAAGGTTTTCGCAGATGGATTGAGGTTATGAACAAACAGAACCTAAACTAGGGAAATTATCCCGGATTATCTGCTCTGCAGAAGCAGAAACAGCAGAGAGAGGCAGCAGAGTGGTGGCCAGAAGAGCGATGAGGCAGAAGAAGAAGTCGGAGGGATTTGAAGCGATGGGCTCAGCTACCGCTGGGTTTGGAAGGTGAAGGGGTCATGAGCCCGGTGATGCAGGTGGCCCCTAGAAGCTGAGGAGGACTCCTGACTGACAGCCGGCAAGGAAACAGAGACCTCCGTCCTACAACCCCCCCAAAACTGGATTCTGTCAACCGTCTGACCATGGAAATAGATTTTTCCCAAGATTTCCCAAGATGAGCCCAACTGGCTTACATTTTGATTTTGGCAATGTGAAACCCAGAGCAGAGAAACCATCAACCATACTTGTGACCTACAGAAACGATGCAAAATAAATTTGTAGTCACTTGTTATAGCAGTGATAGGAAACGAACACACCCATCTTGTCCCAACGCAGCATACAGAAGATCATGTCATTTCCACCTGCAAGCACCTGCCACTCTTTGTGGGAGACTTTGTGTGGCCTCAGGAATCCACTTGGAAGTGCAGGGGAATTAACCCCGTCCTCCCGGGATCAGCCCTCAGCCAATGACAAAGTGGAATTGGTGGGTTCACCCCAGCTCCATCACCCCTCCTTAGCGCTATTCTTAGGTATGTCCCAGAGTTCCCTGGTGGGGTGAGGCCTTGTTCACACAGTGATAACCTGCTCATTAGCCCACCCTGCGCTAGGCTCCTTCCTTTCCCTGTCTTACTTCCTCACTCACACCTACTATGCTTCCTGGGATCACCTCCCAAATAAATGACTTTCACCCACATCCTTGTCTTAGGGTCTACCTTGAAAGGAACCCAACCTAAGACACTGAACTCACAGGGCCAGCTAAGGGTATAGGAAGTGAAAAAGGTTGCTTTAACGTATTTTTCACATGAAAACTAAAGTAGATTTCCCACTGGGGTTGCAGTCTGAGCAGGCAAGGAATGAACACAAAAGACTTGGTCTTTAGAGTAACACAGACATGGATTTGAATCCCTGCTGACCATTTAGTAACTGAGAAAAAACACAGGCATGTTGTCTAACCCCTCTGGGTCTGTGTTTCATCCTCTGTAAAATGAACTTGATAATACCTGCCTTTTATCTTGTGAACTCTGTGTGGAGTAAAGCACCTGGTACACAGTAGGCACTTTATATGTGGCATCGTTATTAATTATTAGCTAAGAATAATGAGCATTCGGATGTCAATTTAAGTTTGGATTCAGATTTTAAATTTAAGTTAAATAAATATAGAAATATTTAAACCTGAGGTTTACATTTAATTAAAGTGAAATTATAACATTACGTGATACTATAGCCAGCAGGGACGGTCGCCAAACACCTTTGGTTTCCAGATGGGAAACCTGAGGCTTAAAGAGACAAAGAGCTTGCTTCAAGTCACAGAGCTAACTAGCATCGAACAGCAATCTCTTGCCAGTCAAAAAGTGACCCGACCCCAACTTTTCTGATGTGAGACACCGAGTGCCAAGCTAAGAATAGTCCTTTAGGAAACCTCTGTGTCACAAAACAAGCAGCATGGTGGCCAAGGAAAACAAGCAAGGGGACTTTTTAAACATTTTCCTCGGTCTCTTAACCAGCGTCGGCAAACAGTCTGGCTACACTCAGGAAAAGCTCTGTCAATTCACTAGGCTGCCTACACTTGTTCCTTTCCGCTTTGGAAATTCACCAGGGTTGGCTCATTTTGAAGATATTCCCATTAGTTCGTTCTTAGATCCCAAAACAGTAAGCGGAAACCTCAAGATAAGGCATTGCCAAATAGGAAGCAAGGAAACACATTAAAATTGTAAGTCTCAGAATCGTGTAGGAAGTTCCAAGGGGGGAATCAGTAGAATTACAGGGTCCTTTGGAACAAGAGGAGGAGAATAAGTGAAGATCTACATACTCACGTTATTTCTTTAGCAGCTATTCTCTTTCCTTGGTGAAAGCCCACCGATTTTCCACGTATAAGAATTCCAAGCATTCACTCATCCCAGATATTCCTCGTTTTTGCCCAGCACTGTTACAAACAGGGCCTCTAGCCTTCCAGCAGAGAAGGTGTCTGAACTACGGTGACACACCGGTCAAGATTCTGGTACTTAACAACTGAGCACCAGCCATAAGACTTTCTTGATATTCTCTCCTGAATTAGGTGGCCCTGGGCCATTATATCTCTAAGTGGGGTGGGGTTTGGGCGTCTGCGTCACAATCACCTGAGATGTTCATTGAAAGTGCAGGTTCCTGGGTCCCATCCAGACCCAATGAGTCGGTGTCTCTGAATGTTGGACCTGAAGGCGTGCATTTTAGACAAACTACGCGGTGAGCCTCCTTCCTATGAAAGAAGTCTCCGAGCCCCACTCTCCTCCCAGGTGCGGGAGCTCAGGCGGAGAGAGAGCCCAGGGCTCCTGCCTGACCCAGCTGTTCTAAGAGAGCTATAAACTGCAATTGAGTGAACGTGCCCTCCCGGGGAACAAATTTGGAGGGAGCCTGACCAACTTTCCATCAAATAGGCTTATGTTTGGATCAAACAAGAAATGCCATTTTGTGCCATGATCTTCTTAATTTCGTTTAGCCATTTTGGGTGTGCAAGAAACATCACATTTGAATTCTGTAAACAGAACTGTATCTATATTGGGATCTCTCCACCCTGACTTAGACTCTATGGAAGCACACCAGGTGTTGGCAGAGTAGAACGTGGGAAGAGAAGTCGGCAAGGTTTTTAAAAAAATCAGTGTTCAGCAATAGGGCTCAGCAGGGAGGGAACCAACCCGAAGCGTCAGGGAGGCCGCTGCCCATGCCTGGCGGTTCCCTTCAGCAGCGAGGACCCAAAGCTAAAGCCACACCTTGAAAGTTGGTCTTGTCCCATGTGGTTCTGGCCGGTGCTGCCTTCTATTAAGCCCAATAGTCTCCTGCCCGTAGTTTTTATGTGTCCCCAGCTATTGATAGTGTACAGGATGGCTCTGGATAAAATTGGAACATTGGTCTCAGGAACCCCCAAATCATTTTTCTGGCTCTCTCTCTCGCTCCCTCAGGGATGCCTCTTTTCCATAAAAGTGAGAACGAGTCTGGGCACAGAAGGAAAAGTGGGTAAAGTCCTTGATGCCCATTAAAGGCTGGAGAGCAGAGGACAAGCAACTTCCAGGAAAAGGGATGAAGAAGCCAAGAAGTGTGGCGCCTCACAGACGACAGAACTGTGGTGGTGCAGCCTGGGGTGTGCCCGTGTTTGCACTGCCTTCTTTCCCCTTCTCTCAGCCTCCCCAGTGTGGAGGCTGTAAAGGAACCGAGAAGTCTCTGGACAGCAACCAGCATCTTCAGAGCCTGGGAGACTCGATGGGGCCTAGAGGCACCTCTAATCAGCCTGTTGCTCAGAGAAATCTGGTTTATTTGTGTGTGTGTGGAGGGGGGGAGATAATACCCAACAACCCTGGCTACTCAACTCTCCCCCAATTCCTTCAACTCGTCTTCCATCTCCAGCAAGTGGGCGCCCTCATGAGATCCTGACAGTCGCCGTCACCCGCCTCCTGCCCCTCACTGTGCTGAGGTCTGTCCATGAGAGGGAGGCTGGGTCTGCTCACGGCCTCTGCAGCAACCCTCTGAGCCTGAGGAGAGCCTCTTAGCCCCCAGTACTCAGGTGCCCGGTTTGCTGGCCCAACCTCAGGGGCATATTCTGGGTGGATGCAAGATAACCGTAAGGGTGAGTAGGTTTGGAATATCAGACCTCTGGGGATCAATTACCTTTACTGCCAAATCTATTCCACTTTTTATGTTTCTTATCCCCCCTTCTGCTATTGGGGCTCTCTCTCCGGAAGTTCTCTCGATGTAAATTAAGCCACAGAGAGAATTTGCTTTGAAATTGGGATCTTCTGGAAAGTGGGTGTAGAGGTCAACAAGTTTTCCTATGGAAATTCAAGTGATCCCCACTTACCGTCTCCAGCATTTAAATTAGACAAGATGTGGGGCGCCTGGGTGGCGCAGTCGGTTAAGCGTCCGACTTCAGCCAGGTCACGATCTTGCGGTCCGTGAGTTCGAGCCCCGCGTCAGGCTCTGGGCTGATGGCTCAGAGCCTGGAGCCTGTTTCCGATTCTGTGTCTCCCTCTCTCTCTGCCCCTCCCCCGTTCATGCTCTGTCTCTCTCTGTCCCAAAAATAAATAAACGTTGAAAAAAAAAATTTTAAATTAGACAAGATGCGGAGCTGGGGGTATTCCGTCACCCCCAGAGAAATGTCAGTATGGAAAGCAGAATAAATGATATCGTTTATGTCTCCTTCATTTGCATTTGGACACAGGATTCTTTAAACGGTGCTATACTTACTATAAAAGTAATAGAGGGCCATTGCAAAAATTGTTGAAAATAGTCATGAAGAATATCAAACTTCCCCCCAATCTTGCCATCCAGAGATAGTCACTGTTAACATTTTGGTACAGTTTTGTTATTTTTGGCACATTCATAGCTTAAAAGTTTTAAACAAAATTTGAGTCAATTAAATATGAGTACATATAGCTTTCATCTTTTTTTTTTTTTTCCACTGAACAAATCATGAATAAATGTTTTCCAGGCATGGACATCGAAATCTGTTTCCCATTCATCTTATTTTTAAGAAACAAAACATGTCAAACATTTATTTCTAGTAATTTAGCTACACAAGCTAATTTATTAGGAGATATTATTTCTAGTAATTTAGCTATAACTATGCACAGAATCAGGGTTAACAGATACCTTGTGACAGGTACCTCCGTGAGACAGGTACCTTAACATGAGTTGAATTGGTAGGTGAGAGAGAGAGAGAGAGAGAGAAAACATTGGTGGCCCACTACTGACAGCCACACGTGAGAAAATTAAGAATAGTGGTCCACAGATCATAAAACTAAGTCTGAGTTTGCCTGCATTCGTGAAATCCTGGTTACTACCACAATTACACGAGAGATGCTGCTGATTAGCAAAGTTTTTAAACTTTTTAAAGACATCAGTTTATGTTACTAGAATTAATTCCCCCCCATTTGTGCCATATTAATAGGATTCACGTAAAATAAAAAAGCATGAGGGGCGTCTGGGTGGCTCAGTCGGTTATGCCTCCGAGTTGGCTCAGGTCATGATCTCACGGCTCACGGGTTCGAGCCCCGCGTCGGGCTCTATGCTGACAGCTCGGAGCCCGGAGCCTGCTTCGGATTCTGTGTCTCCCTCTCTCTCTGGCCCTCCCCCGCTCATGCTTCCTCTCCCTCTCTCAAAAATAAATACATGTTAAAAAAAAATGTTTTAAAAATGGTAGGAACAGAGGCGAATTAGCTTGGAGGCCCAGGGTTTCTGACATCACTGTAATTTTTTGGCGTTATGGACATTCCCGGGAAACTTTTTGGATGCTACTGGGGAATTCCTGTCTCCTGGGTTTGGATACATCCTCCTATTACTCACAGGAAGCCAGCGCCCCTATAAAGGGGCTGCCGCAGGAGCAGTGCTCTGCTGTTCTTGGCTGACTTCACCCAGAACTGCCAAGTGGCCCAAGATAGAAGCAGCCAGCGACACGAGGAGTCAGACGCGGACGCCACGAGGAGTCAGACGCGGACGCCACTGCCTCACAAAACAGTAAGTGCAGCGTAAGGCCATGGAACAAGATTATCCATACGAACAGATAGGCAGAGAGCCTTTGGATAAACGGCCTGGGCAGGTTCTTGTTGTATTCAGACTTCGTTAAAATCTGGCTTTTCTCTTGCACCTAAACGATGAAAATCTTAACTTGCGTAGGCATCCATTCCCATAGACTTCTTTGAAACAAAGATGGGAGCGCTGTTATCTTTTACCTAAAATCTGCCGCTGCTGAAAACATCATTGTAGAATGAGCTCAGTGACTGGCTACCTAAAATTTCTTTCTGTAATGAATGTTGTACTTTTTCGCCCAGCAAGGCATTTCAAGACTCATCTTTTGATGACAAGAACCCTGGAAGTCATGACTGCTTCACGACTTCTCCCTGCTCTCACTCTTGGTAAGTCAATGTCATTCGTTAGACCAAGGTTTCTCATCCTTGACATTGTGGGCAGTTTGGACAGGACAATTTCCCCCCGTGGCGGGGGGGGGCTGTGCATTGTCGGGTGTTTTGCAGCATCCCGGTCTCTCCGCCCAGGGTGTTCTGCCCCGGGCTAAGGGCAATTTACTTTACCCCTTAGTGCCTCCCAATGTGTCAAGTGCTGATCATAAATGGCCTGCTTCCCAGAGGCATTGTGAGGCTCCAGCAGCATGGAGAGGACCTCGGACAGTGCTTAGTGGCGCATATTCAGTACTCAAGAAAGCTCAGTTATTCTGATTATTATTCTACTGTAGTGGATATACTGGTAGATGGTGGTGGGCAAGTGCAGGGAGAGCATCAAGCGGGGGGCTCAGTCCCCAAAGATATGTGCAGCGAATGGCAGTTTCTCCATCTCTCCCCTTTCTTACTTTGGAAAAGAGGAAAAAAACTTGAGTCATCCCCAAGGCTACCGCATGATGAAAATAAGAGTGCAAAGCCCAGTTAAAAGAGTCAAACCACAGCAGGACTAAACGTCCCATGCCTTTCACGCTTTCCTCTTTAGTGCTTCTCCTGCTTAAAGGGAGCAGAGCCTGGTCTTACAACGCCTCCACAGAAATCATGACGTTCGACGAAGCTAGTGCGTATTGCCAGCAACGGTACACGCATCTGGTCGCGATTCAAAACCAGGAAGAGATTCAGTACCTGAACTCCATCTTGAGCTACTCGCCAACTTACTACTGGATCGGAATCAGAAAGGTCAACAATACGTGGACCTGGATAGGGACCCAGAAGCCTCTGACCGAAGAAGCCAAGAACTGGGCTCCTGGTGAACCCAACAATAAGCAAAGCAATGAGGACTGTGTGGAGATCTACATCAAGAGAGACAAGGACGCGGGCAAGTGGAATGACGAGAGATGTAGCAAAAAGAAGCTTGCCTTGTGCTACACAGGTACGGGGCTCGGGGCAGCCCTGGGAGGCAGTTTCAGGGTGGGGGGCGTCTTGACAAGGTGCGGACAGTGTGCAAGAATTGGTCTCCGCTATGGTAATTTTACGTTCTAAACTACAGGGCTTTAAAACATCGTTTGGGAGATTACTTCTTTGACATTAGCCATCAAGGTCCAACCTCGCTGAGCTTAAAGCTCGGCTTTCGCATTGGGTGAAGCACTTCAGTTAAGATCTCTGGCGGTCCGCGTCCCTGGCGACGTCGCCAATGATCTCTGTGGCACACTCATGATGCGACGGAACGCATTCGAAGCACAGTAATGATCTTCCTCCCCGCGGATTGTGTTTCCTGCAGCTGCCTGTACCCCCACATCCTGCAGTGGCCACGGCGAGTGTGTGGAGACCGTCAACAACTACACGTGCGAGTGCTACCCCGGCTTCAAGGGACTCAGGTGCGAGCAAGGTAAGTGGCGTGTCGCCTTTGCCTTCACTTGAGTTGGTAGCGCCATCCCGCGTCCCAGCTGGCTCTGGCGTCGGGTCTGCCTGTCTTCCCTTCCCTGGGCCACGTGGTGCCCGGTGGCGGTCAAGAGCCGAGGTCGTGAAGTCAGAGTCAGACCCCACCCCCAACCAGCTTCAAAGCCCAGATTTACCACTCTGACTTAGGGCACCTGGACCAGGCAGTTAAACCCCCCCCCCCGAGTCCCAGCTGTGTCATTGCAAAAGGAGGCTAATAATGGTATCAGCTTCAATGGTGAGGCTGATCGGAATGAATGCACAGTGCCTGGCACATAGGAAGCGTAAACAGTAGTTACACCTTCCAGGGTTTTCTCACTTCATGCAAGATGACAGAGAGCAGCACTGATGTGGTTTCTCCTTTCAGTGGTGACCTGTCAAGCGCGGGAAGCCCCCGAGCACGGAAGCCTGGTTTGCACCCACCCTCTGGGGACCTTCAGCTACAATTCTTTTTGCTCTGTCAGCTGCGAAAAGGGCTACCTCCCAAGCAGCACAGAGGCCACGCGGTGCACGTCCACGGGAGAATGGAGCGCCCCCGCTCCTGCCTGCAATGGTAAATCTCTCTCCGAATGCCCAGAACATTCTCAAACTCACCCTTCGTTGTCTTGTTTTGTTTCGGATCCAATGTCACAACGTTTCCAAAACTCCAGGGCAAGTTCTTTCGGTTGTTTTTAGTAGGACTTCCCTTAGCCAATATGTATGGCCAGTAGGGTGCCTGCTTGGTTTGAGAGAGGTTTACATCCCATGTTTGCAGTGGATGCTTCTCGGGCTCTGGTGACTTGTAAGCGAGTGCCCATAACAGCAGAACCCACTTGAGAAATCGTAATGACTTATCTTCTCCTGCTTAATCTCTCTCATGCAGTGGAGGTGGATTTAAGACCATGGTAGTCAGGCAGCCCCCATATCTATTTTTCTCTTCAGTGTTTTTAATCTTTTAAGAGAGACAGAGAGAGAGGGAGGGAGTGAATCTCAAGAAGTCTCCGTGCCCAGCACAGAGTCCAATGGAGGGCTCAATCTCAGGCCCCCGGATCATGACCTGAGCTGAAACCAAGAGCCGGAGGCTTGACTAAGCCACCCAGGCGCCCCTCTCTCTCAGTCTTATCTTTCTAGGCCAGAGACGGAAGCTTTTGGCTTCCAGGTCCCGCTGGGCTGACATAAATGAATGTCCTGTGTATGTTAGGACATAACAGGACATAAATCATCTAGAATCTGGGTTTTTTTTCTTCGTTTTCACCTTACATAACATAGATCAGGGACATCGTAAAGTAGACCAGAAACCACTCAGCATAGTCAGAGTATAAATCAATCAGAGAAGATGAAAGTATTAATAAAAAAGCATAAAAGTTTTACTGTGTGCGCGCATGTCCCCAAGACTTATCTTAGGACTTTGGGATCTGCCATTTGAAGGCTGCTTCCTCGCCCTGTTATAAACTCCAATTCAACAGGCAGCGAACATATCTGTAAATTTCATGGTGCTCTTTCAAATCCCCAGTGGTCGAGTGCGATGCTCTGACAAATCCTGCCAACGGAGTCATGGACTGTTCCCAAAGCTCTGGAAACTTCCCATGGAACACGACTTGTGCCTTTGAGTGTGAAGCAGGATTTGAGCTAATGGGATCCCAGCGCCTCCAGTGTACCTCATCCGGGAAATGGGACGACGAGAAGCCAACGTGTAAAGGTAGAGTCCACATCAAGATTGACCATAAACATTCTTTTTCTCAACCTGGACTTGAAATTGCCCATAACTGGCAGGGATGAGAATGTGTCGAGGATGGCGTCATATGTAGAGGCACACTTAGTACCCGGATAAGCACTAAAACTTAATTCACTTTAAAGCAAGAGCAACAATGTGGAAAGCAAGCAGTTTTCGCTGTCGGGTACTGGTATTCTTGTAGCCAGATACAGCACAGAATGATTTCCAGTGGCACGAAGCCACAAGACCCGAATCAAGCTGCAAAGCAGGCACATTTCATGCGCTACCTTCTTACCTTCTTTGCATTTTGGCATCATCTGTAAGCATCCAGGACCCATCAGTTGCTTTCTGACTACATAACCTTTTCGTCCTGACGGTAACTCCTTCGAGTGTCAGAGCAGTGCTCAGGAACCACTGGTTCCGTGAAAGGCCTCCCTTCACTGAATGCCATTGTCCGTGAAGGGACTGGCGTTCGGAGAAAACACAGGCATCTTCCCAGCTGTCCAGGGAGTCACGAAGAGCCTTGAGACCTCTGAGTGTTGCTTCATCTATGATGAACCGGGTTCATTCATCAAACGCCAAGGACCCTCCAGTTCCTCCGCAATGTTTTCTGACCATGATTTTGGTGTCTCAGCTTTTCAGTGCAAAGCCTTGTCCCGCCCAGAGAGAGGCTACGTGAGTTGTCTTCCTGCTGCTTCTGGAAGTTTCCAAAAGGGGTCCAGCTGTGAGTTCTTCTGCGAACAGGGATTTGTCTTGAAGGGATCCAAAAAGCTCCAGTGTGGCCCTACAGGCGAATGGGACAGTGAGGAGCCCACGTGTGAAGGTACAGTTTTTGTCTTTATTTTAACACAAAAACCATGGGAGGGCTGGAGACGCGACTACGTGCGAAACCTGCCGCTGCCCGATACAAATTTCTAATAATGTGCTCGCTCGTGTGTTCCAGCTGTGAAGTGCGATGCCGTCCGGCAGCCCCAGCGTGGCTCTGTGACATGTACCCATTCCCCCGCCGGAGAGTTCACCTACAAGTCCTCCTGCGCCTTCAGCTGTGAGGAAGGCTTCAAATTGCGTGGGTCGGCTCAAGTCGAGTGCACATCTCAGGGCCAGTGGACGCAGGAAGTCCCCTCCTGCCAAGGTAGGACTGAATTTAGACCTTAAGGGGCCTAGGTCAAAAACTTCACATGTATCTGAACCTCGATTGCCCCACGGGCCTTGATCCTAACTTGCTACGAGCTGAAAACTAAGAAGTGCGTCTAAGTTACGCCTGCTGATGGCTTTTCAATCAGGGTTAGACGTTTTCCAGTAGATCTTTATTAACCGCCGCGCGTGTGCCTGTCGTTTGCAGCCGTACGATGTTCGGGACTGGCAGCGTCGGGAAAAATGAACGTGAGCTGTGACGGGGAGCCCGCGTTTGGCGCTGTGTGTGCGTTTGCGTGTCCTGAGGGGTGGACCCTCAACGGCTCCGCAGCTCTGACGTGCGATGCCACGGGACACTGGTCCGGGACGCCGCCTACCTGCGAAGGTGAAGCATTGATTGGTGGTGGTTGCCTGGGGGGACTAGACGGAAGAAGGGGAAAGCAAGGAACCATTCATTATGTTCAGGCCAGGGGGGTTGCCAAGGTGAAAAAGCTGGTGACCATTTCATTTTATGGGCATAGAGGGAGAACCGAGGAGGTGACACGTGGGCGGAATAGGTAGAACTGCGACGAGGGCGAAAAGGGGAGCCAGAGGTAAAAGTAGGGGGGAAAGGAGAGCAAGGGAGGGAGAAGAGAGTGCAGTAGGGACCCAGGCGCAGTGGGTTCTGTTCTTCAAGCCTGGCAGGTGAGGGCGCTCCTGGCCGTGGCCGCAGACAGGCCCGCGCAGGTGGCTTGGGTCATCTCAGAGGCCTGTAGTGCCCTGTCTCTCCCTCATGCATTGACGTAGACGGCTTATCCATGTGCCAAGAAAAGGGCACAGAAAGACTTTACGTTCAGTTCCTTCTCGTGAAAGTTCTTCCCTCCTCTATCTCCCTAGCTCCCACTGAGTCCAGCATTCCCTTGGCTGTTGGACTCACCGCCGCTGGGACCTCCCTCATGACGGTAGCATCATTTGTCCTCTGGCTTCTGAAACGCCTGCGGAAGAGAGGTAAGGGAGCTTGGGAACGTACTCCAAAAATGTTTTTGAAAAATGTATTTTTTTTTCCTCATTGGTGAGTCATGTTCTCTCTTGCACGTTTCTAAAATTTTCTTTAATGTTTATTTATTTATTTTGAGAGAAAGAGAGCACAAGCAGGGGAGGGGGGGGCAGAGAGAGAGGGGAGAAGGAGAGAGAATCCCGAGCATGGAGCCTGATGTAGGGCTCGAACTCGCAAACTGTGAGGTCATGACCCGAGCTGAAATCAAGAGTCAGACATTTAACCGATCGAGCCACGCTGGTGTCCCCTCTCTTGCACATCTCGGCAGTAATTAGACTCTAGTTACAAAACACTAATAAACTGCAGTGTAAATGAGCAGTGGTCCTAGGGAAAGAGTTTACAGTACAGCTTGAAGTGGGGAGGGGTTTTAGGAAATAAAAATGTTAGTTGTGTTCACAGCAGACAACTCCAGGGGGTGCCATTCACATGGAATTCTGTGGTTCCCCTCGGAGTGGGTGCAGTGAGCCTGCCATGATGGGTGCTCCCAGGAAGTGGCTAAAACGGCTCCGAAACATTTATTTGGAATACAGGCTTCGATGTGGGAAATCTCCTAGGGAATATGCCAACGCGTGTAGCCACACTCACAGTTTGGCTCTACAGAATATTTGACATTTTTTAAAATTAAGTTCTGACATTTATAAAATAGGAACTTTCACGTAAAATCTAGATTTGGGACTTCTCATGAAAAACGGGCAGATGAACTTGGCAAGCTGAGCGGGTAGCTATTGGCCGGCATTAGAAAGCTGCTGGGCCCCTAGGATGAGTGTGCATTTCACGCCCGCTGCCCCCAAGCTGTGTTTGCACTCTGATTATTACAGGGGCCCTGAAGGCATTGGGTTTGCAATCCCTAGAGGATAGAGTCATATTGTTTCTGAATTTAATACGGCCCTGAGAGTCTTTTAGTCCAACTTTAATGGTTTTCTTTTTCTTGCAGCAAAGAAATTTGTTCCTGCCAGGTAAGTTGCATTCTTGTCCAAAGCATGCCTTTGAACATTCTACACATTTTTCCTTGTTCATGTCGGAAAACGGTGCTTTACTTAGTGTTTTTATGCACTCCACAGCAGCTGCCAAAGCCTCCAATCAGATGGATCCTACCAGATGCCTTCTGAGTCCCTTTAAGTCCAAAGGAATCAGGTAAGACTTGAAAACCACATATGATTTTGAGAGAGCATATCCTCCAAATCTGCCAGTTTCTGGGGGGAAAATCACCACCTTCACGGTGTTGGATGGAAAACTGTTTCATTTCTTTGTAGAAGGACAGGAACAAGGATCTGGGCTTTATTGAGTCATTTCGCTTGTGAAAGTTATTAGTAAAAATGATGACGGCTAACCTTTATGTGGCACTTAGTATCTTCCAGAAACTGTTCTGAGTTGGGAATTCTAGGAGATAGAGACTTGTTGCTGTATTTCCTGTTACACAGATGAAGAACACGAGAGACAGACAAGTTAAATAACTTGCCTAAAATCTCAAAGCTAGTGAGTGACATAGCCAGAATTCAAACCTAGGCAGTCTGGTTCTAGAATCTGTGCTCTGCTTTGTGAGAATTGTGAAGGGTCAAGTCCCCCTCACCTCCCCCCCCCCCGAATAGATTTTGTTAATTAATAGGCTTTATTTTTTAAGGCAGTTTTAGGTTTACAAAAAAAATTAGCAGAAACTGGACTCCCAACATACTCCCTCACCCTCCAATTTCCTTTGTTATCAACATCCTGTATTAGTGTGGCATTTTGTTACAATTGATGGGCCAATATTGATACGTTATTATTAGCTAAAGTTCACCCTTTTTTTTAAATTTTTTTCAACGTTTATTTATTTTTTGGGACAGAGAGAGACAGAGCATGAACGGGGGAGGGGCACAGAGAGAGGGAGACACAGAATCGGAAACAGGCTCCAGGCTCTGAGCCATCAGCCCAGAGCCCGACGCGGGGCTCGAACTCACGGACCTCAAGATCGTGACCTGGCTGAAGTCGGACGCTTAACCGACTGCGCCACCCAGGCGCCCCTAAAGTTCACCCTTTATATTAGTATTCTCTCTTGGCTTTGTATATTTTACAGGTTTTGACAAGTGTGTAATGACTTATATCCGCCATTAGAGTATCATATAGAATAGTTTCGCTGCCCTAACTGAATAGGGCTTTGAGGTTCATAGGTGGACTCCCCCGTGATAGTGAACACGGTGGTCCATGGTAGACGGTGAATTTTGTTGTTGCTATGAATACAGAATATTAAGCGTCCTGATGGCATGTTCTCTCTGTTCGCAGGAACACAGTTTCCTCCAGGGAACTAGAGCAATACCCTGAAGATGGCAAGGACAGAGAGCCCTCCTCTGGTCTCTGGCCCTCCTCACCTCCCACACCCGCTGCCTTTAAGCTGGGAGTGAGGCACCCATGAGGACTTCACCCATCCAAACTCCAGTGAGCAAGGCCAGTCTGCCATCAGCGAGTTAGCCTTCTCTTCGCTGTTCTCTGTGTCTGGAAAGTACCGGCTGATGGAGGGAAAGCATATTCTCTTCCAGGCAAATGTGAAGGGACCCAGGCTCCACGATCTCAAGAATTCCTGTTCTATCTTTCCGCCCCGCTCACTGTGAGATCTCAGTGGAGAACCACAGGATTTTGTGGCCTTGCTTCTTTCTTTTGCCCCTCACGGTGTCTCTGCTGATTACACGGTTGCTGTCATGGGGCTGAAATATTGTCAAGAGTTTAGGGGAAACCGCTTGGCCAAAGATATTCTATCACCAACGTGAAAAAAAATGACAATTTTGTAATGCACCCAGGCGAGTGCATGGGGAAATCCTACTTAATGCTCTGTGCGAGGATGACTAAAGCACAGTCTTAATCACTTTTCTCCCTGTGGGATTCACTGCTTTTTAAAGTGCCATAAGAGATTGTGCTCTCTTTATTTGCATTGACGACAGGACAATCTTCCCTAATTCTTAATTCAGTGTATGTGTTGTAGAGACTCTAAAATATGTACACATTAGGACTGCAATAGGGTAGAAGTGACTTATCCTAGATCTTTGTTCAGTCACAGTTTCTAATGTTCCATCTGTAGTAAATTTATTTCAAAAAAGGGCAAATACTGTTTATAATGTTAACCAGGGTAAAGTTCTAAATTTTTTGTTCCCGTTGCTTTTCAAAACATTAGTATCAGCACAGTAGAATCTGAATGGCATGCACTTATACACTGTCAGCTCTTTTTCCAGAGGTAGGTGGTTTTCCATGATGAAAAGCTTCCACGGGGCCAAATGTTCTGATTTGCTAAAAGCAGAAATGCAGACAGACGAAGGTACAACTCTTTGAATGTCTCTGTTGACAAAAACATGTAGTCATACGGATGTGCTTTAGCATTTCTCCAAAGACGTTTGTCAGGGGTGACGGGTCCACATATAATTCTCATATATTACATTAGATTTTAAATCCATGTTAGGGACTCACCTTGTAAAAGATTTGTCTGGTGGGTTTTTTGAAAAGTGGAGACTTTTAATATTTATTCCCTAATTGTGTTATTCTGTTTGTTAGAGTGTTCGTGAAGAGAGGAAAGTCAGTATGAATGAGCATATGTATTTATTTATCAGGGAGTTTAAAATTCCTCAGGGAGCCCCACTGATCATTGGCAGTGAGAAATTCTTGGCCAGTCCATTGCCCAAGCTTCTCGCTCCGTCTTGCAAGTTACGTGAGAATCAAAACTCTCCCACACGTACATTCACTTAGCATGTGTTGAAAATCAAAGTTTCTGACAAATGCGGGCTGCGTGTTGGTAAAGGCAAAGCCATAAGTAACCAGGGAGGTATGCTAAGTGTCAGAACGGTAGCGAATTTTAAGGGGCAAAAGAACTCTGGAAAATAAGGGAGAGAGAAATAAACAACTACTGCCAGCAGACTACCTATAGAATGAATTATTATTTTCTCTGAAATTGTTCGAATGTTGTAAATCTTTATACTGTGATGTAAATAGCTGTGTGAAATGTAACTGTGGTCCGTGTTTTAAACGGTTTTTAAAACGGGTTTTAAAAAGCATTTTAAATTATGATTCAAAATATTTTATAGTTTTTTAAAGTATGTATTTATTTAAGCTTATGCCATACCTATTTTGTATGTGACGTGGCCAGCGCAAAGTTTGATAATAAACGTGTTTATGTTTAGTGCTGTGTGTAGGTTCTTTCTTAAAAATTCAATTTTATTTGGATAAAATTCGCATGCCGTAACATTCACCCTTTTTTCAGTGGATGGTCCGGTAGTTTTGGTACATTCATAAGAGGGTACAAACATCCCTGCCAGAGAGTTGTGGCTATAATCCAGGAGATTTTGTTCTTCTCCCTAATCTCCCAATGGTGCCAAATCCTATCAACACTTCTCTTAATAACCCATAACCAGCCATGTTCTATTCCCACGGACAGCCTCAGAACAGACCCTTGTCACCATCCCTGGATTACATGATAAAATCCCCATGAACCCGTTGGTCTCCAGTCTCTGAATCGGCTGCTGGGAGGGACTGTGGACCCAAGTCATTGACACAGCCCTCAAGTCATACAAAATATCATCTTTTCCTGTCTCCCAGCCTCACTTTACACGATGCCTCTTTAGACATTGCATTCCATCCAGGATGGAGAGCTGTGTCTGCCCACTTTGGTGCCTTTGAACACACTGGGTTGTTTCACCTGGAGTTACCTACCCCCATCAAGGACAACCTCCCCCCCCCCCCACAAGCCACACACACTCCATTCTTTGCCTGCTGTCCTACTCAGGTTTCAGGTTCTCTGCTCAAATGTCCCTTCGTGACAATAGGCTCCTTAGAGTAGCTCACCTCTTCGATGCTCTCACAGCCCATATTTTTCTGCCTTCCTTTAATTACAATTAAATAATCTGTGTAATTGTTGAATACTTGTCTTTTCTACTAGATTCTAGGTTCCTTAAGGGTAGGAACACATTACCTTGTTCATTGCTGTGTTCCTAGAATGTAGCAGATTTCCGATACGCGGTAGATACTCAGCAAATACGTTTTGAACGAATGAATCAATCGGTGGATGAACAAATACAGATTTGGGCTCATGATAAGGAGCAGGACCCCTTTTCTCAAAGGGAATGAGTTGTCTCAGAAGGCAAGGTTTAAAACCCTGTTAGGGAGACAGGATATGTTTGGCAACAGGACGGAACAGAATGGAAATGAAGAAGAAATAGAGGAACTAGTTAATGGCCTGAAGGTTCAGTGAGGTAGGATGAAGAAGTGTCGCAGTGAGATACTTGAGCACCAGATTTACAAGAATAGGTGGTCACGATTAAAGAGTGGGATGCTGGAGTACGTGATTGTAGAGGTGACACCGTTTTGGGTGATGTCAAAGTTGAGGCTGTGTCCGGGGAAGAGGGTAGTTGAAGCTGAGTGGGGGAGGATGTTATTGGAGATCTAGGCCCCCAGTCGTGGGGTTACTGGTTGTTGTGTGAGACCGTGCATTCCTTCTACCCATGAAAAACTCATGTTGGAAACTGCAGTGAACACAGCCTGGGTCGGTTGCAGGCATCTGTGATGGGGGTGTAGGCACAAGGGAAGGGCACTTCCTTTTATGGACCTAGGGCTTCTGCTTTCAATGGCACTCAGTGAGCCTTCCTTCAGCCATCTCATGGTGGGCAAATAGTCCCCCAGCATTGGTTTCAATCTCTCCAGGGTTTTGTGATGGCTTATAATGCTCACCCACTCACTCTAGTTCTGCCCTTTGGGGAGCACAGAATAACTGAAAGACTACTATTCTCCACCCCCTCCCCCGGCCACCCTTCAAGTGACTGCTAACATGTCCTGTGACCTTGCCTACCCCAAATCTCTTCAGATTGAAGGTGCACCATTTTTAAAATTGTTATTGAGGTGAAGTTTATATAACATAAAAGCAACCATTTTAAAGCGTACAATCTAGAGTGATATCTAGTGCGTTCCTAAAGTTGTGCAGTCACCACCTCTATCTTGTTAAAGATACTTTCATCAAAAGGAAATCTTGTGCCCATTAAGCAGTCGGTCCCCACTACCCCCTCCCCTCCCCGCCCCTGGCAACCACCAGTTTGCTTTCTGCCTCTATTGATTTACCTATTCTAGATATTTCATATGAATGAGATCACACAATATCTGGCCTTTTGTATCTGGCATCTTTCACTAAGCATAATGCATTCAAGGTACATCCTCATCATAACCTGTATCAGTACTTTGTTCCGTTTTGTGACTGAATTACATCCCATAGTATAGATGAATGCGTACTCAATTTAAGCCAAACTTCTCACTGTATTCTCAAGAAAAATGTTTTCAACAAACACAAAATCCATCATAGGACTCAGAAGCATCCATCTGAAAAATGCTTTGATAAACGCCAAAACCACAGCACGGATGCACTCAGTGAGAGGAACTTGGTGAGGGGCATGGTGATGTGGTCGGAGTTCTCTAGAAATCTAACTTGATATAAGGTCAGAATTTAAATGTATAGGAGAATGAATAAATTGCATTTTTTATCTGACCATTTCACTAAATAACTCTCCCTACACTTCAGAAACCAACGTTGGATGGACCCGAGGTTTCTTCTCTCCATTAAGGGCCTGGAATTCTGGTACACCATGTAGACATAGTTCAAATCTGGAGCCTAAAGGTAGTTGTGTCTGGGTGCCAGATGACCTAAACTGACTTTCTGAAGAAAACCCTGGATTGGTATATGGTTTTCAAAGAAGAACAAAAATGTCCAACAAACCGTAGAACAACAAAGACATCCAACGAAAGAGTAAGACTGGAAAAAAAAGAAAGGAGATATAAAGTCTTTTCTTAGTAAAAGAAAAAGACACTTGTAGCTTATGACCCCAAAGGGGTTCGTTTATCCATTTATTCATCCATTGGCTCAATTGACATTTATTGAATGCTGGACCTTCTGCTTCTGAAAATGTAGAGGATTGATATTCTGAAAACTCTACTGCTCTGATCTTTTGCATTTCCAGGTGGATTATAATAACCTGTTTAAATGAATAGCTGAGCTTCCAAAAAAGAATGGAACCCCAGAGGACAAAAATGATTAGGAAGCAGGCACCTGACCAATGTAAGAGCTTGTGAGCCAATGTGAGAACTTTAGATTTTACTCTGAGTAGGCTGGAAAACCGCCGGAGGGGTTTGAGCAGAACAATGGTCTGACTTGTATTCTCTCGTGCTGGGTATCTTCTTTCCCTCGGCTACCCTCCCTCACCATCCATGCATTCTCAGGCCTCCCTGCCCTTTGTCCCAGGAGGCTGGTTCCCGCAGACTGCATCACTGGTGGGCTGGTGCCTGATTGGTTTGACTAATAAGAGGCCCTACAGGAGATCAAAGAGAAAGAGGAGAGAGTGGTCAGCGTATGTCTTACTCAGCCTTTCCCTGCTTGGGTATTCTCTCTAGAAGCAGTTGCAACTCTCTTCCACTACAGCTCCTGATGGGCAGCCTTTCCTGTAGGGTTGCAATTCTCATTGGGTTCTGATAACACTGTCTCCTCCCTTGAATCTTCAGTCCCAGGGATACAGCCGCTTCCTGCTACTTCCAGTCCCTGGATGCCTCATTTTCTCTTGTTTATTTTCTTAGTCTTGCCCAGCCTATGTAAGTGGTCTCTCTACTAAAGGCTCTTCAGCAGGTGAAGGCTTCACTCACCAGGGGCGAATTCTGTTTCTGGCTGGGACCCTGAATGATATGCATTTTAACTGAATCACTTAAATTGTTCTGTTGAAAACAGCCCATAAGAGGAAAAGGGTAGAAACATGGAGTCTTGATGTGGGGGGCTTTTGCAATAATATAGATGAGAGATGATGGTGGTCTCAATGAATCATAGAATGGAAGCGATTGAATATTTTGATGGTAAAGCCAATAAAATTTGCTAACATATTGGATGTGATTGGTCAGAAGAAGAGGGAGAGCTCAGTTAACTCCAAAGCCTTTGGCTAAAGTAACCGGAAGAATGGATTTATAACTTGGAGAGATGGCAAGAGGCTTGGGAAGAGGAATTCAGAAGTTCGGTTTGGCACATGTAAAATTTGACAGGCTTTTTCAACAACTAAAAGGAGATATCCAGTGGGCTTTGGGCTGGGAACAGTCCTGGCTGGAAATACAAATTTGGGACTCATCACCATTTAGATGGCTCTTCAAAGTTAAGAGGCTGGCTTGGATCACCACATCAGTGAAGGGAGAAAAGAAGAAAACAGCAGTGAGCTGGAGCACTGCTAAGGCGTGGAAAATGGAGAGATGAGGGCATATCAACAAACGAAACAGAGAAGGAACAGTCCATGAAGTAGGAGGAAAACCAGGGGCTGACTGGTGAAATAAGATGAGAACAGAGGGTCGGTTGTGCTGGCTTTAGTGAAGGGGAGGACCTTGGTGGGAGCAGTCTCAGGGAAGCGCTGTGATTGAAGATCTGATTGGGCAAGGGTCAAGGGAGAATTGAAGAAGACTTAGAAACACAAGTCTAGACGTTCCTTCGGGCATAACAGTAGGCATATTGGCACTTCACAAGGCTCCTTGGCTCCAGTTTTGTCCCCACTTCAGCTTGTCTTCCAAGCTCCTGGCAGACGATGTGCAGCCTAATAATCAAGAGCATGAGCATCAGAACCAACTGGCTTGGGGTCCAAACCCCAGCTGTGTCTCTTACTAGCTTTGGGACTAAGCCCAACTTTCTTAAGCTCTCTGAGACTCTTTTAAAATGGGGGCGACGACAGCGCCTGCTGGTGAATAGTGGTACTTAACCTTCCTAAAGGTTAAATAAGGTGATACATATGGAGGGTTGAGCTCTATGGCTACTGCCGTTGTTACTGATGTCTTTTAAAAAATACAAATCTGATTATGTCATAACTCTTACTTTCCATTGCCCTCCATAATATAGGTCCTAGTTTCATATGAAGTCTAGTTCCTTCACATGTGACACAAAAGAAACACAAAAGTACTCTAGGGCCCCAAACTCCTTAGGGTGAAAAGGTGGAGCTGCTTTGCTCTCTTTAGAGCTTAACTTTAGGAGGTGCCATTAATGAGGACTTCCACTAGGGGGCGAGCAAGGAAAGAGGGAGAAGGAACTAGACGTCAACCTGTCAGGTGAGCAGAAGTTGAACAGACATCGTAAAAGGGAAGAAAAAATAAGAAAAAAAAACCAGAGAGGGAGGCAAACCATAAGAGACTCTTAAGTACAGAGAACAAACTGAGGGTTGCTGGAAGGGAGGTGGATGGGGGATGGGCTAAATGGGTGATGGGCATTAAGGATGAGCACTGGGTGTCATAATTTAGAGGTGAATCACTGGGTTCTTCTACTCCTGAAGCCAAGACTACACTGTATGCTAACTAACTTGAATTTGAACTTGAACAAATTTGGTCCGAAATGCTGTTTTAATTGCGTGATGTTTTCAATTATCTGGGGCCCTTTACATGGACGGCCAAGAGTTAAGTGCAATATTTATTCAAAAAGAGAAGAGAGAGAGATGGGGGGGTGGGGAGGAGAGAAAGGAGGAGGAGGAGGGAAGGAGGGAGGGAGGAAAGGAAGATAAAAGGGAAGGATGGAGGGAGGGAAAAAGGGAAAGGAGGAAAGAAGGAAGGAAGGAAGGGAGAGGGGATGGAAGAAAAAATGGTAGGAGGGAAGGAGGAGAGAATCTATCAACAATGGTCAGCAGCTCTACTTTTCTCAGGGTATGAGAGAGGCCAGACTAGGAAAGGGGTGGGGAAAGAGGAGTGAGAAGAGTTGGGGGAAGGTAAGGGGAAGGGGAGGAGGAGGATGTGAGACTGAGTCAGGGAAATGAAAGAAAGCAAGCCTTTTTGGTGGCACTCCACGCAGCCTCCTGAAGCACAGCTCGCCCAGCCCAGCCGTGGGCAAGGACCCAGACGTCCTGGTGCTGAGTTGAGAGGCTGGAGTCCGGAAGAACTAAAGAAGGGATGAGCAAAGCCAAGGTGAGCTTTTCAGCCTCAGAGATTTCCAGATGCTCAGAGAGAAACCCTTGGGA